>NC_140504.1:39562373-40762373 GCF_964339955.1 Pipistrellus hanaki
CGCAGGCCGAAGCTGCTGGGAGCCGGAGGAGGGTGAAGCTGTCTGTGGGCTGCCGCCTGGACCCCCCACAGCCTCGCTTCTGACTCTCCAAGCAGGTTCATCAGAGCTTTCTCTTTAGTGTTGCTCAGTGTAGAGGGTGAGCCCGGATGTCAGCACCAGGCTCTGGAATGCTGCCTTTCCTCCGTCAGCTTGGGAGGGACTGCCCAGACTCCCCTGGGCACCACAGTGCTGGGGACAGCCAGTGGCGAGGCGGTGGGAAGGCCTGAGATGGCACAGCCTCAGGCGCAGGGCCTGCCGGGCCATCTGGGGACACAAATAGTGCGGGAGAGCCACGGATGGGAAAGTAAAGTCTGCAGCATTCCCTTTTCGCGCAGTCCAAAGGGCTGCGACTGTCTCACGGAAGGTTTCTTTATTAGGTGGGATCACTGTTTACTGAGCCCACATTTAAAGCCTGGCCCCCAAGGAACTCCCGGTCCAGTGAGTTCAGTCTGAGGGAAGATGGATGAACTAGTCATCTGGTGTTGAGTTAAATGACAGATTTTTTTATTTTTATTTTTTAATAAATATTGTTCAGATTATTATAGTTGTTCCTCTTTTTTCCCCCCATAGCGCCCCTCCACCCAGATCCCTCCCCACCTATGCGCTTTTCCCCTTACCCCCCACTGTCCTCATCCATAGGTGTATGATTTTTGTCCAGTCTCTTCCCGCATCCATAGGTGTATGATTTTTGTCCACTCCCTTCCCTCCCCCAGAATTGTCACTCCACTCCCTTTCTATGTCCCTGATTCTATTCTATTCTATTCTATTCTATTCTATTCTATTCACCAGTTTATTCTGTTCATCAGATTTTTTTTTATTCTCTTGATTTTTAGATTCACTTGTTGATAGATATGTATTTGTTGTTCATAATTTTTATCTACCTTTTTCTTCTTCCTCTTCTTAAAGAATACCCTTCAGCATTTCATATAACAGTGGTTTGGTGGTGATGAACTCCTTTAGCTTTTTCTTATCTGTGAAGCTCTTTATCTGACCTTCAATTCTGAATGATAGCTTCGCTGGGTAGAGTAATCTTGGTTGTAGGTTCTTGCTATTCATCACTTTGAATATTTCTTGCCACTCCCATCTGGCCTGCATAGTTTCTGTTGAGAAATCAGCTGACAATCATATGGGTACTCCCTTGTTTTTAACTAACTGTCTTTCTCTTGCTGCTTTTAATATTCTCTCTTTGTCTTTTGCCCTTGGCATTTTAATTATGATGTGTCTTGGTGTGGTCCTCTTTGCATTCCTTTTGTTTGGGGTTCTCTGTGCTTCCTGGACTTGTAAGTCTATTTCTTTCACCAGGTAAGGGAAGTTTTCTGTCATTATTTCTTCAAATATGTTTTCAATATCTTGCTCTCTCTCTCTTCTTCATTTGGTTTGAATTTGTCCCAGAGGCTCCTTACACTATCTTCATATTTTTGGATTCTTTTTGCTTTTCCGGTTGGGTGTTTTTTGCTTCTTCATATTTCAAATCTTTGATTTGATTTTTGGGATTCTCTAGTCTGCTGTTGGATCTCTGTATATTATTCTTTATTACAATCAGTGTATGCTTAATTTCAAGTTGGTCCTTTTTCATATCCTTGAGTATCTCACTAAATTCCTCAGAAGTTTCTAAAAGATTCTTGAGTAACCGTATAACCGTGGTTTTGAACTCTATATCCAGTAGTTTGCTTTCCTCCATTTCTATCATTTGTGACCTGTTTCTTTGTCTCCTCATTTTGGCTGCTTCCCTGTGTTGATAGAGTGGCTTTGTGTGCTAGGTGTCCTATAGGGCTCGGCCCCCCCAATTACCTGAGGTGGACACTCTTGCACCCCTTTGTGGACTGTATGCACAATCTTGTTGTAATTAAGTCTTGATTGTTGTTGGTATCACTGGGAGGAATTGACCTCCAGGCCAATTGGCTGTGAGGATAAGTTGTATCTATGATGGGAGAACTTCTGTGCTGGAGACACCCTTATGGGGCAAGACTTGCTACAGTGGGGCTTTGGTGCTCACTGTGTCTGTCCCCTGAGTGTGTCCCTTATGGATCTGAAGAGTTTATTCTGGTTGGTCCCACTCTGACCACTCGGTACACTGGCTCTTGGATCTCTGAGGTGGTGCAAATTTAGCCTCTGCCTGAGGCCCCCCAGCAGGAGCTATGGAGAGATTTGCAGATTCCTCTTCTTTGTTTGGGGTTGGGAGGTGCCCAGATGAGGCCCAGCTGTGAAGCAATGCAAGCTGCTATGGAGCCTTAGTCCTTCTTTTGAAAGTTCTGGGTCTCTCTGACCTAGCTGCAGTTTGTTAGGTAATTTTAGATTGCAAAAGGCCAGGCCATTCATATGCAAATGCCTCTGCATACAGCTTGGGTGGGGTTTTAAATTGGGTGGGTCAGGGTCTCAGGGAATCAACAGAGAAGAGCAAACAGCAATGGCTGACCATCAGCCCTGCTCTAAGAGGCCCCAGGTCTCAGTGTCCCACGGTAATCGCTGCAAGTACCTCTGAAAGAAAGCTGCCCTCAAGTTCCACCTGATGCCAGTCAGTCCAGTTTCTCCCCGTATGAGTCTGGGTCCCCAGAGTCTCACCTGGAACTGGAATTCAGAGCAATCAGGAGCTTGTGTCTCCCTCCTGATTGAAAAAGACAACAGTTCAGTTGCCAGCCCCTCTCTGCTTGCACACCTCCATACCTCCACACTTCACTTTCACACCTCCACACCTCCTCCAAGTCTCAGTGTGCTTTTTTTTTTTTTTTTTTCCTTCTGGTTTGTAGAATTTCCACTCAGCTAGCCTTCCTGTGGTTCTGGATAATGTCCGTTTTGTCTTTTAGTTGTAGTTTTGAAATGGTTGTGCAAGGGAGCAAGTTCAGGTGTTTACCTATGCTGCCATCTTGGTTTCTCCTAAATGACAGATTTTTGAACAAGGTACAGAAATGTCATAGAATAGGGAGGAATTTTTTTTGTTTTTTTTAAGGAATAAATAATAAAAACTCAGCAAACTTTTAGTAGGTTCCAGACACAGTGCTAGAGTCTTCCATCAATTAACTCCCTTAGTTATCAGCTAAGCCCAATAAGGCATGTTCTGTTGTTATTCTCCTTTTAAAGAAGAGGAAACTGAGGTACAGTGGTTTAAGGGAAGGGACCCAAATATACAAAGCTAGAAAGTGGGAAACAGAATCTGATGCTGCTACATTCAGCTGACTTGCTCAGATATTAAATGGAGAAGGAACTCTCCTGGAGGAGAAGGTGGGGGAAGGCACTGCCAACAGAGGGACGAGCATGCATAGAGTGTGAAGGCAGGAGGTCACATGGCATATCCTGGGAACCAAGCAGTGGAATGTGAGGCAGGAGGAGCTGGCAGGGGCCAGACCATGTGGGGTCTGAGAGCTTAGATTTCACCCTCTTGTCACCCACTTGAAAGGTTCTCAGAGGGAGAGACAGAGAGTCAGATATACCCCTTTTTTAAAATTCTCACTAGAGGATATGTTTATTTATTTTAGAAAGAGAGTAAGGGAAAGAGAGATAAACATCAATGTGAGATAAACATTGTATGCACCCAGAGCAGAGATTGAACCCACAATCCAGGTATGTGCCCTGACCAGGAATCAAACCCACAGCCTTTTGGTGTACGGGCTGACACTCCAATCAGCTGAGCCACCTGGCCAGAGCCAGATACATTTTTAAGAAAGACCACTCTGGTTGTGAGATGATTCGGGTGATGGGAGCAGAAGAATAGGTGAAAGGTTGTTGTAAGAGTGAACAAATGAGACAATGAGGCACTGAACCAAGGCAGTGAAAGAGGACGACCCTTTGAAAATGGTTTTAGAAAATTGACTCAACAGGCCTTGGTGGTTGACTGGATGTGGGGGATAAAGAAGTGAGAGGTGAGGAGGATGAGCCCTAGATTTCTCATTTGAGAGCTGCTTTGGTCACCAGTCAGGTAAAAAACAGGTTTGTGGGAGGAGAGGCAGGGACCCCATGAGTTCAATTCTGACCATGCTGCTTTGGGGGTGCTTGCAGGATTCCTAAGTATGTAGGGAAAAGCAAGCAATTAAATATACAGATCTGGATGGCTGCTGGCCACAGCTCCATCTCCTCCGCCCCATCCTGCAGACAGTTCCTCACTGGGAGCACAATGACAAGAAACATTAGACGATGGAATCTGGAGCTGGCAAGGCTGAGCGTGATTAATGCAGAAGACATGAAGTCAGTATTGGATGGCAGCACACCCAGACTCTTAGACACAGCAGAAAGTGATCAAAGAGGATGGGATAAAGGTGGTAATGGATGCTCAGAATAGTCACTCCCCAGACAGTCGGAACTCAAGTGATTTAAAGAGAGAAGAATTCAATAAGGCACTGTCTTTTATTTTTAGTGTCAACTTTTCAC
Source organism: Pipistrellus hanaki (assembly GCF_964339955.1). Lineage (NCBI taxonomy): Eukaryota > Metazoa > Chordata > Mammalia > Chiroptera > Vespertilionidae > Pipistrellus > Pipistrellus hanaki. The sequence goes on from NC_140504.1 coordinate 39,566,775, forward strand.
TCAATACAATGACATTAGTTGAACAGCCAGGGTATTCATTGATTCAACATTTATTAAACACCTACTGTGTGCCAGGCTAAAGATATATTAGTAAAGAAAAGAGCTAAAGATATATCAGTAAAAAGAGAGCTAAAGATATATCAGTAAAGAAAAGAGCTAAAGATATATCAGTAAAGAAAACAGACACAAACGCCTGCCTTGTGGAGCTCACTTTTTGGTGAGGGAAGGTGGGGAGACAAATGATAAACCAAAAAAGAAATAAAATATGTAATGTTTGAGTATCAACTATCTTATACATCATGTTCATGCAAATTAGGGCAAGGCCAGTCCCCTGGGCTGAGGCAGCCCTGTGCCCAGGCTTACAGCTTGGCAAGCTGAGCCTGGGTTCTTGTGCCTTCAGCTAGGCATCCAACCCATACAACGTTATGTAGCAGCTCTTTACAGAATGCTAACTGCACAATGGAGAGAAAAACACACACACACAACAAGATAAGGGAGACAGGTGGTTAAGGGGAAGGGGTGCTGCAATTTTTAAAAGGTTAGAAAGTCTCAATGAGAAAATGCCCTTTGAACAAAGCCCTGAAGGGGATGGGTATGCCACCCATGTGACTCTCTGGGGCACATGTGTCAAACACAAGGCCCGCGGGCCAAATCCAGCCCGCCAGGCCTTGCAATGTGGCCCGCACCGCGCTGTCATCACTGCACTCCGCTGTCAGTTTATGACATTGTCAGTTTATGACTGTTCAGTAAACCATTCGGCCCGCGATTTAGGCTGGATTTTAGATTTTGGCCCCTTCTCTGATTGAGTTCGACACCCCTACTCTGGGGGAAGAGCATTCCTAGGCAGAGGGAACAGACAGTGCAAAGTGAGACTGGAGCGTGCTTGGCATATCTGAGGAGCATCAAGGGGGGCCTGGGGCACTGGGCGAGCAAAGGGGAAAAGAGCAGGAGACTGGATTTGAAAGGCAGCTAGTGGTGGAGGTGGAGGAAGATATTGCCATGTAGACTTTCATTGTGAGTGGCATGGGAAACCTTTGAAGGATTTTGAGTAGGGACAGGTAGGCGGACATGATTTGACATTTTTTTAAATGAGCTCCATCTGGAAGTAGGGTTAAAAATACAGTACAGGAGGAAAGAGTGAAGCTGGAGACTACTGAGAAAGCTACTGCAATGACCAGGTGAGGGGTGATGGCAGCTCAGACTAGCAAGGCAGCAGTGGAGGTGAGAAGTGGTCAGATCCTGAAGAATCTGCTGATGGATTGGATATGTGGTGTGAGAGAAGAATGACTTCAAAGTTTCTGAGCTGAGCAGTAGAAGAATAGAGTTGTCATTTCTTGAGAAAGAGAATCTGGGGGGACAACATAATCGAGCATAATGTCAATTTTAATTTGAGTGCTAACATGGATGTGCAAAATGGCCCTCTCCTGCGATACAGGCCCTGACCCTTGCAACAATCCCAAATTACAGAGGACAGAACTATTGTAGAAGCCAGAATCACTTGCTTGAATCTTGCCAGCAAATAAGTGACAGAATTAGGATTCAAAGGGGCCCGGGTGACTCCAACATCCATGCTCATTGTCCCAAACCACATTATCTCAGACAATTTCTTACTCACCAAGGAACCCAACAGAAACCAGATTGTGAGCTGAGGCTGTATCTCTCTCACCTCTGGAACCTCAGTGTCTGGATTTGGTTGAAGGGACCTATACATTACACTCTTCTCACCTTGATTTGGGGACCTATTGAGAGACAGATAGGAAAGTCATGCAGATTAAAAACAAACAAAAAACAACCCAGCTTTATGGTGGATAAACTTGGGGTGGAGGAGGACGTTTGAATGCAGTCGCAATGGGCTTCCTGATGTTGGTCCCCCAGCTGAGCTGGCAGAGCGTGGACACTGCAGCCTCTCCTGGAACCTTCCCCTGGCCCAGCGACCCACATGCAGGTGTCCTGCTGGCAGACCTGCTCCAAGACTCACTGTCAGCTAAGTCACGTTTCTCACAGGGAGCATAGAAGTGACCGTGCCCTATCCCTCTAGCCCAGTGGTCGGCAAACTGCGGCTCGAGACCCACACGCGGCTCTTTGGCCTCTTGAGGGTGGCTTTTCCACAAAATACCACATGCGGGCGTGCACGTACAGTGGGATTGAAACTTCATGGCCCATGCCCAGAAGAAAGTTTTCAGCTCTCAAAAGAAATTTCAATTGTTGTACTGTTGATATTTGGCTCTGTTGACTAATGAGTTTGCCGACCACTGCCCTAGCCCAAAGCTGGCACGCAAAATCGGTGTTCAGCAAGTGTTTGTGAAAAAAATGTATATATTTTTTAAAATATATTTTTTACTGATTTTTTACAGAGATGAAGGGAGAGGGATAGAGAGTTAGAAACATCGATGAGAGAGGAACATCGATCAGCTGCCTCCTGCACACCCCCTAGCGGGGATGTGCCCGCAACCAAGGTACATGCCCTTGACCAGAATCAAACCTGGGACCTTTCAGTCCACAGGCTGACGCTCTATCTACTGAGCCAAACCGGTTTCGGCTGTGAAAAAAATTTTTATGGCTAAAATACAAGCAAGCACTTACTATCTTGCAAAGACTCTAGAAGGCACTTTACACACACATTCACTCCACTGTAATCCTGTGAGGTAGGCACTGTTTAATTTCCATTGTACAGTAAGAAGACAGAGGCATGGAAAGGTTAGGTACTTGACCAAGGGTGGAGCCAGGATTTAAACCAGGCGGTATGTCCCAGAGTCAGACCACGGAATCAGCACACGTGCTCCCCTCACATGCTGGTGAAGATCCCAGCGATAAAGGCATTAGATCTGCTCTTAGACACTCGCATGTGGTGTATTGGGAACCAGACCAGATAAATCTGCCTAGAGTTGGGGTGGGGGCAGAGGGAGCATGAATAGTCCCAGAAAGAAGGTGACAGTTGACATGGATCTTGAAAGACAGCAAGACATTAGTCTACGGGACAAGATTAGGAGAAGATGGAAATAGCCTTTCAGGTGGAGGGAAGAGCTGGGCAAAGATCCTGAGGCTTGAACAATACATGGTGTGTTTGAGGAATATCGAGTGGACCAGACTGCTCAAAATAGAGATCACAAAATGGCAGCCCACCCTCAAATTCAACCTGAAGACGTGAGTATCATACACACACACACACACACACACACACACACACACACACAAAATATATGTGTATGTGATTAACCATATAGATATAATTTATTTAGTTGGCCCTACATTTGAAAATTGGGTGATTTCCCGTAAAATTCTGGACTCCTGGCTTTTCCTGAAAAAGCGGAAGATGACCCCAGCGCAGTCTAGGCTCATGTTCTCATATGGCCATGTTTGTTCAGAGCTGAGAAGCGGGTGTCTCCTCCAGATTGACCTGTGTGCTTCCTACCACTCCCTCTCACTCCTGCTTCACCCATGTGTTTATCCACCCTACCTGGCTCCTCACCCTCACCTGCCTGCTTCACCCATGCACTTATCCACCCTACCTGGCTCCTACGGGCCTTTGAGTTTGCAACCCGTGGGAGATGGACTCAGATTAAGTTTTGAAGGGCCCGGGATGCCATGCCAGGACTGTCCATTTTATCCTGAAAGCAATCAGGAATCTTGAAGGTAATTATTAAACAGGCTCACGGGATCAGATGTGTTCAAAAGACAGGGTGGATGGGAGAGAGAGGGAGGCAATGTTGTAATTATCAGGCACAAGGGTACTAAAGGATTCTCCCAAGGAATCCCCTTCTGGCTAGAGCAGCAGCTATTCCGGGAGGGTCACTGTCATGGGCACTGGGCGCAGCGTCGGAGAGCCTGAGTTAAAGAGGAAGCTTCTCCTTTGAAATATGGCTACCCTTGCCGAAACCGGTTTGGTTCAGTGGTAGAGCGTCGGTCTGTAAACTGAAAGGTCCCAGGTTCGATTCCGGGCAAGGGCATGTACATTGGTTGTGGGCACATCCCCCGTAGGGGGTGTGCAAGAGGCAGCTGGTCGATGTTTCTCTCTCATCGACATTTCTAGCTCTCTATCCCTCTCTCCTCCTCTCTGTAAAAAATCAATGAAATATACTAAAAAAAGAAAAAGAAAAAAAGAAATATGGCTACCCAACCTCTCCGGTAAGTTCTGTCTGTTTAGTGAAAAAAGAAAATAAGCACAAACCCAGGGCCAAGTCCCTGCATTGCCGTTTGCTCCCTGCATCTTTGGCAAGTCACACACCTTCTCTGAGCCTCAGTTTCCTCAACGGCAAAGCAGCGTTAGGTTACCTAATTTGCAGAGTCTGAGCATTGAATGCAGCAAGGTGTGTGATGTGTCTGTGTGTGACAGAGGTCCTCGGGAGCGTAGAGGATTCCCGAGGTTGATCTTATAGGAAGATCCCCTACCTGGGGCTTGACTCTGGGACTGTCAGACCTCTGGAGGCGGCACCAATCCCCAAATACCCAAGGTTCCTGCCATCCTTGGGCTTTTCCCAATGGCACAGGCCACAGTAAGCAGCATGAACAAGCATGTATGCAGAAGGACTCACATCCCCTGCCTTCCCTCCCACAGCCCTCTCTCACCCCCCCCCCCCCCCACAAGTTGGGTATATCAGTAAAAATCCTAGCATGAGGTCTGAGATGTGTTTGGCTTGGGGGTTGGGGCAGTCCATAGGGGATCCAAATCTCCTGCGTCCTGCACACGGCGTCATGGGGACTGAGGGATGGAGGCTGCGCAATCAGTCTGGTTTCAGCCTTTCTCCTCCTTCCTCCCCCTCCCCCTCACTGCCTCCAGCCCTGCAATTCATCACGGCTCTGTGTCCATGCCCTCTGTGACCGTGTCTCTCTGCAGCACTACTTTCGCATTTTGATGTAAAAACAATATTTTACCCATTATACGACAGCCCTTGGAGCCTTTGCAAAGGCCTTTCACATCTGTTATTTCATTTGATCCTTGCCAGGTCGCTGTCAGGTAGGCAAGAAAGGTATTATTAGCAGGGGTGATAGTCAAAATATTTAACAACCAATATATGATGGGCCCACCCAATTGGAGTGGATGCGGTCCACAGGGCCGGGCGCGGGCCCTGCAGGCGTCCTCCCTTCCTCAGTGGAGGGAGGTCTGGGGGTGGGAGCAGTTTCAGAGTGGGGACCAGGCGGGCGGGAGGAGAGAGGGGACAGATGTGAAGGACTCCGGGAAGTGGCTTATTACCACGCAGCCTGGAAGCATTTCTGTGTTTCAAACGTATTACTGCACCAGTGTCACAGTTGACTGTGATTATCAGTCCAATTATGCTGATGTAGAAACTGAGTTCAAAGGAGATAAGTAACTTGCCCAGGGGAGAAGAGGAGCAGAAGTGAGGTCCCCTGCCTCCTGGGGCAGGGATTTTACTACGAGAGTGCGGGCTACTAAACGGTGGGACTTTTGTTTGCATCTCATCCTGCCAATGACAGGACCGCAGCTTTGAACACTGAGGCTCTTGAAATCTGATCCCTGACCTCACACTTCTCTTCACGCTTCTATCACCATGTCTTCTTATCTACTCTCTCCTCCGTCTCACCTTCAAATGTGTCCTCATCATTCTGCCCCCGAATTCCCCCACTTGACTGACTGTCTCAATGATGATCTCCATTGATCCTCTGCTATTGTCTGGCTAAAATTTTCCAGAAACTACTAGAAACTCCCTCCCTCCCACCCTCCCCACCCCTGAGCTGCCCATCGGCTATCTCCCCAGGGGTCCTCCTCGCTATCCTGTCTCCACATGACCCAAAGTGACCTCAGCTCCTCCCAAACCTGCTCTCACACAATGCTTTGGTAAATATATTTTTAATTTTTATTTAACTCATACAATATTGTGTTTAAAAAGTTCAGAAGTTCGCCGAAACCGGTTTGGCTCAGTGGTAGAGCATCGGTCTGCAGACTGAAAGGTCCCGGGTTCGATTCCGGTCAGGGGCATGTGCATTGGTTGCGGGCACATCCCCGGTGAGGGATGTGCAGGAGGCAGCTGGCCGATGTTTCTCTCTCATCGACCTTTCTAGCTCTCTATCTCTCTCCCTTCCTCTCTGTGAAAAATCAATAAAAATATATTTAAAAAAATAAAAAAATAAAAAGTTCAGAAGTCCTACTAAGTGTATAATGAAACAAATTGCTCTGCTTCATTTCTTCCCAATTACCTCTGATTCCTACTTCTCAGAGGTAATTGCTTTCATCATTTATTTTATTTCATTGCTATTTCTTCTGATATGTACCTCTATTTTTGTAAAGGAGGAAAATGCTTGCATTATCATTTTAGATTTTCACATTTTAGACAGTATCTATTGGCTTCTATCTCAGATGCTGTAAGTGCCCCACCTGAATCCCTTTTTTCACTTCCAATGCCAGGGTCTGCATCTCTGTCTGAGGGCTTTGGGCTCTGCCCTCACCCCGCAGCCTGGCATTCCAGGAAAAGAATATGCCGTATCCCTCAATCCCAGCAGTCCTCAGCTAATGACTCGGGAGTTGATGTGTAAACACCTCAGCTGCCTCTCTCTCAGGTGGGATCATTCTGCAGCATGTGTTTTGCCTCATTTTCCAGAGTTTTCCTAGTGGGATGAAGCTCTGATCACCCACCGTGATGTCTGGTATAATCCCACATCTCTTACTGGCTGTTTCCCCTTTCCTGTGTCACTCCCCACTTCTCTATCACTGTCCCCAGCACTTCTCAAATAAGCTGTACTTGCCAGCAAATCCTTGTCTCAGGGCCTGCCTCCAGGGAAATACAAACTAAGCAGCATTCATAAGAAGATGAGGATTTATCCCTCTTATAGTTCCTTTCCCAGAACACTCACAGACACCCCCCACACACACACACACACATACACACACACTCTCTCTCTCTCAGTATTGTTGAAGCATAGCTTTAGTTAAATCAACATTCTGCATTTACATTATTATGACTATGCCAATACTGTTCACAGTTGAGTGACATAATAAACTATGATTACATTTCTTTCTTTTTTTAAATAACATTTTCCCCATAAGTTAATAATTACTTCTTTGTTTTCTTTGCTTAGTGTTCTATGCACTTATCACTAATCCCCAAGCTCTCTTGTAGGCTAGAGTTCTCTCTATATAGTTAAATAAATCAGGTTAACTATACATATGATTTTCTTGGAAATTTCACTCCCGAAGCCTGACGTTTTTTCCTCCACTGGTCTGGATTGGTTGTTTTCCTGGTTTGCTGCACAACTGTCATCCTGAGGCTTCCTTCAATATCATTCTGGAATGCTCTTTAGTCTTCCTACTGCATCGGAATCTCCGCCTGTTTTTGGGTCCCACGTCTTCTTTATTGGTTTATTGGTTTATTCCTTATTACATCTTTTAGTATGTATGAGAAGGGGTACATCAGAGACAATTTTTTTGAAACCCAGCATGCCTGCAATAACTGTTCGTGCTTTATTGACAGTTTAACTGACTAAAGAATTCCAGACATAAAATTATTTTCTTTCAGAATTTGGAAGAAATTCCTCTATTATCTCCTCGTTTCCATCAGTATTGCTTTTATTTGTTTTTCTTTACATAGTTACTTATTTGAATGGTATTTTTAATATTTACACATAGATTGTTTTACTAGCTGTTTTATGATATGTTTATACACTTTAGTATTTGAAATGTTTATATAATATTTTAGGAGTTCTTTTCCCAACGTTATTGAGGTATTTGAATTTATAAAATCCACCCATTTCAAGTGTACAATTGAATGATTTTTACTAAATTTAGCTAGTTCTACAACCATCATCACAAAACAGTTTTAGAATATTTCATCACCCCAATAAAATTCCTCATGCCTGTTTAGCATTGCTTTTGAGAAGTGTGATGAACCCCAATCCTTTGTATATAGCCCAGTTTTTCTTTCTAAAAGCTTTGAGGATCTGCTCTCAATTTCTGATGTCTGAAATAGTGTGCCTTATTATGACTTTTTAAAAACTATCCTGGAGCTGAAACTGGTTTGGCTCAGTGGAATGAGCATCAGCCTGTGGACTGAAAGGTATCGGGTTCGATTCCGGTCAAGGGCATGTACCTGGGTTGCAGGCACACCCCCAGTGGGGAGTGTGCAAGAGGCAGCTGATCGATGATTCTCTCTCATCGATGTTTCTAACTCTCTATCCCTCTCTTTTCCTCTCTGTAAAAAATAAATAAAATATTTAATAAATAAATAAAAATAAAAAATAAAAACTATCTTGGAAATTTAAAAAATCATTTCTTTAGCAATTATTCTCCAAACTTTTCTCAGTCTCCTCTTGTCCTAGAATTGAGTCTTCTGGAATAATTCTTTAATGTTCTTATTTTTTTCTTCTTCTTTTTTTAATCTGTCTTTTAAAAATAATATTTAGTGTTTACTTTTGGGAGATTTCTTCAATTTTTTTTCTTTCAAATCTATACACTTCAAAATTTTTAGCTATTTTTATTCCAAGAGACTTTTTCTTCCAAAGTTTCTTTTTTTTTTTTTTCTATAGCACCTTGACCTTGTTTTATGGGTGCAATGGTTTTTCCTTTCCCCATGAGGATATCACGTATGCTTTTAAAAACACTGTTTTTCTTCTTGAATGGTCTGTTTCTCCTGAGCTCATTGAAATCTCTATGTCTGTGCACAGGGCTGGCTCAGTGGTGGACCTTGCCCAAGGATTATCTAGCAGGAAGCTGGTCTTTCACTGGGGACTCCCACAATTGCCAGTATCACTAAGTCTTCCTCTTGAAGCAGTTGGTTTGCCCAGCAGACACCTCCTCAACTTCTTCCTCCCAGCATACTGGGAGCCCAACAGGGGAAGAAGAGATTGGTGATCACATGGTTCAGGACGGAAACTTTCTCTTAATCCCTGTTTTCTGTGCGGTGCCTTACCGCTTCCATCTGCTTTGCCTGGTGTCTTTCCAAAGTCCAGGGTCCCTTTCCTTCAGCCTCTCCAAAGAATACCTTCTGTGTTCTCTGATTTATAAGAAAGTATTAACTGATTTACATTTTAACCTCACTGGCTTCTAACACAGTAATTCTGCAAAGTAGAGTATCAGCTTCAGTATTTAGATGAGGAAGTTGGTGCTCTGGATCCTGCTTGCATTTTGCTGAGTGGGGGAGAGAAAGCCATCTGGCTCCAAGGGCTGGGAGAGAGGAATCACACTTTCAGCTCATCCTCATGTTTTCAGCCCAACTCCACTCTATCAGCTTCAGCATTACCTGCTGCTTCTAATTTCTCAGTGTTTCCGGTTTGGTTGTTCCTGTGTTTTTTGTTTGTTTGTTTTTAATAGATTTTTAAATTGTTTTTTTACAGAGAGGAAGAGAGAGGGATAGAGTTCGAAACATCGTTCAGCTGTTACTGGGCATGTGCCCGAAACTGAGATACATGCCCCTGACCGGAATCGAACCTGGGACCCTTCAGTCTGCAGGCCGACTCTCTATCCACTGAGCCAAACCGGTTTTGGCGTGTTCCTATTTTTTTTTTTTTTTTATATCAAATTGGCTCCCTTCTTGAAAGCTTCTCCACCCACTGCCTGGGCAGCTTTTGTTTTCTTTACTAAGTCAGTTAATACCCATCCAACTACTATTCATCTTCCAAATTTTTTTCTGACGTCTTCTGTAAGCTATTGTCTTTTCTCTTGTTCCTACAGTCCTTGTGGGTTTACACTTTATTACTTTACTGTCATTGTAGGAACAGAGTCAAATGCATACGCTTAATGTGCCAAATCTAACCAGAAATTCCCCTCCTGCTCCGCTACCACACTCTCAGGCCTGCCTCAGATTTCCAGCTGGACAGTTTACCATCCTCCAAACCTTCCTCACCCCCTTACCTTTGCAATAAAGTTAAGGAATGCTCTTCTCACCTCCTTGACCTGACACCCCCATCCAAACCTTCCCTTGGTCTGAGTGACACCCCCATCCACATCCTCCCCTGGTCTCCTTTCCCTCATCTGTAGGATGAAGGGTTGCACTGGCCATCTCCAAGAGCCCTTCAGCTCTCTTGGAAAGGGCCCAGGAAAATCCTGGTGTTATCTGCTGAATGCCAGCACCATCTGGTGGCCATGGGCCATAACCCAAGCCCATTGCCTCCCCACTGCCACCTGGTGGCCACTAATGCCACAGTAAGTTTGCATGACATTTCAAACTAAAAAACAACAACAAACAACACATTGGAAAATTAGGACATGCTATCTTTATAACAACCTGATAACATAGGCAGGGCAGGTGTTGGTACTGACTTTTGCCAACAAGATACTAGTGCCCAAAGAAGTGAGGTGAATGGTATGGAGTCACAGCACCAGCTGGTAGGCTGTCAAATCCTGGTTTAAATGTTTCTGGGATGTTAAGCTACCCCTAAAACATATTTAGCAGATATTTATTGAGAACCTACCATGTGAAGGGTGTTTCACACAGGTCATTTCATTTAGCCTACACATACAAATGAGACACAATGAGGTTAAATAATTCATTCAGCATAGGGTGTGGCAGAAGTAGGATTTGACTTCAAAGTCTATAACTCTACCCAGTCATATTTCTCCTCCTCCTCCATGCTTGGGCCTGGCACATAGAACAACAAAGCTATCTACTCTCCAATTTTTTTTTTCTCTTCGAAGCCCTAATTTTTAGCTGGGCTAATAGTTACCCAGAATAAAAATACATTTCCCAGCTTCCCTTGCAGCTAGATACGGACAGGAGTATTGCTAGACAATATCAGAAAAGAGTCTTGGAAGGGGGTGAGCAGGAACCTTCTTGGCTGACAGCTTCTAAGAGAATCATAGTGATCCGACTTCCTAGAAGTCACACTTTTGTGTAATCTTCTCTCCTTGAGTGTGGGCTGGAGCGAGTGCACCTAACAAGTAGAATGTAGCAAAAAAAAAAAAAAAAAAAAAAAAAAATGATCACTTCCAAGATCAGCTTACAAAAGACTGTGACTTCCATCTTGCTCACATTCTTGATGGCTCTTTTTACTTGCCTGCTTGGATGAAGTGATGAAGCTCACTACCATGTTGTGAGCTGCCTTATGGAGAAGCCCACGTGACAAGGAACCGAGGGCACTTCTGGCCAACAAGCAGTGAGGAACTGAAACCCTGAGCCCAAAGGCCTGCAGGGAAGCAAATCCTGCCAATAACCACATGAGTGATATTGGAAGCAGATCCTTCCCAGTTTGAGCTTGAGATGTCTACAGCCAGGGCCAACACCTTGGTTGCAGATCTGTAAGAGACCCTGAGCCAAAGGACCCAATTAAGCCACACTTGGATTCCCGACCTACAGAAATTATAAGATAATACATGTTTTAGTTTTAAGCCTCTCGTTTTTAGAGTAATTACACAACAGTAGATGACTAATATACCTTCTTTCTTCCTCTTTTCTTTCTTGCCAACTGGAAGGTGGATGTGATGGTTGGAGCAGAGTCTTGGACCATTAGATAGACTTGGAGATTGACCCCCTCCATGGAGAACAATAGAGAAGGAGTCTGGGTCCTGACACAATGAAACAGCACTATTATTTTGAATTTTCTCTCATTCTCAGCTGAGTCCAACTCTCTCTCTCTCTCTCTCTCTCTCTCTCTCTCTCTCTCTCTCTCTCTCTCTGTGTGTGTGTGTTAAAGAGGTAGTGTGTGTCCTTTTATGAAAGGAAGGCTATCTCCAGGCAAAATGGTGAAATGGTCCAAATTTGCCTTTCATGCCCTTGTTGTTCCTGCATCTTCTCTACTCTTTTCTTGCTCTTCCCCTTATTGAATGCCCAGTCCTCTCCAGTGCTTGCCTTTCTAGCCCAGGTCCCTTCTCTGGACTTCCTGCTCCACCCTCTTTTCGCTGTGAAGTTCTGGCAAGGCTCCCATGATGCCAGTCCTCAGTTTAAATGGCTGGTAACTGCTGTGCTTATTTGCTTTCAGGAGTAAAGGAGGGGTTGGGCTGGAAGACAAAATACTCTAGGCAGATTTCAAATGATGTCATTTCTGGAACTGTGAATTACCAAGAAGAAAATGCTTTTAAACAGTGAGATATTCCAGGTTTCTTTCAACTAAGTGCACATGGGCTGCTATGTGTTCTAAGGCTGAAGGGAAGGGGGATATAGGACGAGACTAGAATGAATGGATAAATAAAAACGTGAAAGGTAACCTATTGTCAAGAATACAAAATGGTAGAGAATATAGATCTATCTTATTTATTTTATGACTTTAGGGAATAATTTATCATTCCTGAGTCCCCTACTTATACCCTCCTATCCCTGGCTTCTTTTTGCTGTTGCTATTCAAACATAAATGACACAACTATTGTGGATATCAAATCAGGTAATGTTGGATATAAAATCAGCTTCTTGCTATGGTCAGAAGATTTGACCTTAAAACACACACACACACACACACACACACACACACATTTGTATTGATTTGAAAGAGAGAGGAAAGGAGAGCAAGAGTGAGAAAAACATAAATGGGAACTGGGAAATGAACCCACAACCTGGGCATGTGCCCTGACTGGGAATCGAACCCACAACCTTTGAGTACATGAGATGATGCTCACCCAATTGAGCCACACTGGCCAGGGCAGATTTGGCCTTTCGAGCCGCCAATAATTTATTTATACTTTGGATTTCAATAAATATTGCATTTTTTTTTTTTTTTTACTGTTTCTTTCTGGCTAAGAATCAGATACTGTTTCTTTTAACTGTGTTTCTGGCACCAAGCATAGTGCCTGGCACATAGTAGGCACTCAGTACATGCTTATGTATGCTGTAAAGTATGTGTGTGTGTTGGGGGAAAAATTAAACTCTTGAGAAAAATGTCACATGTGCATTGTAGGCGCCTTTTGGTATGGGAATCAATGAAGACTGGCTTTTCTGACAGCCATGAGTTAGAAGGGGAGCATCACCCAAGGGCCGCTGCAGTTGGATGATGTCCTAATACCCAATCCTACTCCTCCAGCTCTCCCAGGACAGGAATTATATATAAAATTATATATAAAATTATACACACACACACACACACACACACACACACACATATACACTAGAGGCCTGGTGCATGGATTGGAAGGCCTGGTGCAAAATTCCAATACTGATCTGAGATGCTTCCCAAGGAATAAGGGGTGAGTAGTCCTTATTCCTTGGGAAGCATCTCAGATCAGTAAATGTGATACCCCCTGCACATACAGAATTCATTCATGTATGTAATTTAAAAAATTATGGAGCTCCTACCATATACTACATACTGTTTTAGATGCTGGGATAAAACCATAAATGAAGCAGACAAAAATATGGCTCTCATGGTGCATATGTACTAGTGGAGAAGACAGAAACTTAACAGATAAATAAGTAAAATATGTAGTATGTTAGACAATAATAAGTACTATAGAGAAAAATAAAGTCTAAAAGGGTGGCGAGAGTGTCTGAGGGGAAAGTAGGATGGTTAGGGGGGAACCCAAGGAGGTGACTGTGGAAGAAGCAGCATGTGCTCCCAGATATCTGAGCTTCCTAGCCTCTGTTGCAGTAAAGCAGGACCAGGTGGCTGGTGCTGGCCAATGGATTGTGAGCAGAAGGGTCACATGTCACTTTTAGGCCAAGGCAGTTCAGAGCTAGTGGGCTATTTCCATCTCCCTGCCTCGGAGAACTTGGAGGCCATGTGTTTAGCTGAGAGTATTACCAGATGGAACCTGGGTCCCTGATACCTACATGGAGGAGAGCACTCCTCCCCCACCTACCTAGTATTTATTGCCATGGCTAATGCAGTGGCATCTGAGCAAAGCCCCAAAGAAGACAAAGGAGTGAGCCAGGTGTTTATCACAGAGGGAATCTGAAAATGCCACTGGGCCTGTTTAAGTAATTTGCAGATAACCAATTTCACTTCTCTCCAACCACTTGGTTACTTTGACTCTATTAAGAACCTGTGTACCATATTTCTTTTTAAAAACAGAAAAGAGGCCAATTTATTTTGTGGTTGTAAGCAAAAAAGAAATGACACAACTATTCTTTGGTCTCTGTCCCTTGTTTCCAGGTATCATACATTTTTTCCCTTCAGAATAGATGTGTCTTATTCTGAATGCAATGTCAACAGCAGTGTCTGGACATTTATATATATTAAAATTTTATATATGTATATCCTATTTAATAAAAGAATAATATGCAAATTGACCATCACTCCAACACACAAGATGGCTGCCCCCATGTGGTCAAAGATGGCTGCCCCCATGTGGATACAAGATGACCACCACAAGATGGCCAGCAGGAGAGGGCAGTTGGGAGGGACTATGCCTGCAGGGGTGTGCGGTTAGGGATGATCAGGCCTGCAGGGGAGGGCAGTTAGGGGCAATCAGGTTAGCAGAGGAGCAGTTAGGTATCAATCAGGCTGGCAGGGGAGGGGTTAGGGGGTGATCAGGCTGGCAGGCAGAAGCAGTTAGGGGAAATCAGGAAGGCAGACAGGCAAGCAGTTGAGAGCCAGCAGTCCGGATTGTGAGAGGAATGTCCGACTGCCCGTATAGGGGTCCCAGATTGGAGGGTGTGTAGGCTGGGCTGAGGGACACACACCCTCCATGCACCAGGCCTCTAGGGTATGTGTGTGTGTGTGTGTGTGTGTGTGTGTGTGTGTGTGTGTGTATAATTTTATATATAATTCCTGTCCTGGGAGAGCTGGAGGAATAGGATTGGGTATTAGGACATCATCCAACTGCAGCAGCCCTTGGGTGATGCTCCCCTTCTAACTCATGGCTGTCAGAAAAGCCCGTCTTCATTGATTCCCATACCGAAAGGCGCCTACAATGCACATGTGACATTTTTCTCAAGAGTTTAATTTTTCCTAAATCCACTTCACAGAAGTTTCATTTTAATCGCTTTCTGCTCAACTGTTTTGTCTTACTTTAAAAAGACAAGTTTAATCAACACAAACATTTTTTGTCTGGGTCTTACTGACCTGTATAAAGTTAACTTTGACGAATGGTTTATTTTAAGCCAAAACACACTGTCTGAACCCTAAACATAGTTTAGCTTTTGGTGCTCTTTCCAAAAGAAAGAAAATCATAACAATATTCTGTATAGAAAAATTCCAATACTATGTAAGCTGACACCACTCTTACCTTGGAGAAAAAAATAAGTAATTCCTACATTTAGGTAATTACAAATGAAACTTTAAGAAACCTCCTGTATCAATGTTTCTCAAACTTAAATAATTTTAAGGTTTCTTGTAAGGGAAAAGAATTCTCACATATTTCTAGAGTTGGCTTACATTTTTTCTATATTGTTGCATACATATATATGCATATGTGTAAATGTTTAGACACAAACCAAAGGAAAAGACTCCTTTATTAAATACTAGAGGCCCAGTGCACGAAATTCATGCATGGATAGGGTTCCTAGAGCTGCTGCTGGCCAGGGCCTTCCTTCATTCCATGCCACCCCTTGGTGCATGTCATAGCCAGCGGTCAAACTCCCAGTCGGTCAAACTCATGAGGGGACATTTTGCATATTAGGTTTTTATATATAGATTTTATGCATTTGTAAAACCAAAACAAATTTTTAAATTAAATACAAACAAAATTACCAAACGAGGAAAGTAAAATTACAATGTTGATTTAATATAAGTAATGATATTTTGCTGAAACCAAATCACCCTGCTCAACATGAATATTTTACTGACTGTAATGGCACAGACCTATTTAACCACATACCTGTGATGACTCAATTCTCTCACTAAACTTTGTTTGTATGGTACACCACAATATAATTTGGCTATAATGTGGTGTGACCACATTATTTATTTTTTAAATCCCTCCCTGTGCTTTTTTCTCATAAGTGCACAACAGTTCAGTTAGTACTACTTGCCAATCACAAATGCAAACATAGGCAGTAAAACTGCATTCCCAGAATAACTTTATAAATTTATAAAGATATTCCACTCCACTAGTAATCCAACACAAATTAAAACGAGAGGCAATTTCCTCTATCAAACTGGCAAAGCTTTTTGAAAAGATAAAATAAATGTGGGTGGGTATGTGTGATGAGCACCCTCGAGCACTTCTGCTGAGAACGGAAGCTGGCCTGACCTTTCTGGAAAGCTATTTGGCAGTAGGTATTCACAGACTTAAAAGCTTTCAAAGCCTTTGAATAAGTAATTTCACTTAGAGGTTTCTATCCTAAGGAAATAGTTTTAAAATGTGGGCAAAAATTTTAGTATAAGAATATTCATGGCAATGTTCTTGTTAACATTGAAGAAATACAAAATACCTTATATGTCCAAAAAAAATTAAAAGAAACATTATCAACCATTATATTTGTGAACAATTTTAATAACTGTGAATAGCGTTCAAGATATAACATTGAGCAAAAAGAAAAAAAAATAGGATACAGGACTCTATATTCTATTTAGTTCTGTTATGTCAAAAATGTAAATAGGCAAAGTAAAAGACACAAAGGCAAAAACCATGAGTGCTTTTTTTCTGGAATGTGAGTCATTTCTGTTTTACTTCTTATATTTACTGATTTTGCCAAGTTTCCTATAATAACCATACAATATTTTTTATTTTTTATTAATGTAAACATTTCTATAAAGCGTAGCATATCAGCTGAGACCACCCTCTAACATTCCTGATTGTGAGTTGGAATCACTTTCCAACAACATCCATCCACAGGTCTCAGGTTTACTTTGTACAGTTATTATGTGTACTAGAGGCTCCAGAACACTGTATGTATATACCCCTGCCCGTTAGTCACTTAATAGCCATCTGGGTTATCAGATTGACTGTCTCAGTATTACAGAGCTTTTTTTTTTTTTTTTTTTTTTTTTTTTATAAAGGCTTAGGTACAAACTATATTGTATTGTTCTTTTATTTATTTATTTATTTATTTATTTATTTATTTATTTTTAAAATTGTTATTGATTTTTCACAGAGAGGAAGGGAGAAGGATAGAGAGCCAGAAACATTGATGAGAAAGATACATTGACCAGCTGCCTCCTGCACACCCCCCACTGGGGATGTGCCCGCAACCAAGGCACATGCCCCTGACCGGAATCGAACCTGGGACCCTTCAGTCCGCAGACAACACTCTATCCACTGAGCCAAACTGGTTTCGGCAGAGCTTATGTTCTTAACCCTTATTTTACTTAATTATAGCCCCAAAATGTAAGAATAATGATGCTGGCAATTTGAACATGCCAAACAGAAGCCTTCAGTGCTTCCTTTAAGTGAAAAGGTGAACAGGGCATAATAAGGTGTTTAGAGAGAGAGAGAAATCACATTCACATAAACTTTCATTACAATATGTCTTATAATTGTTTTCTTGTATCACTAGTTATTGTTGTTAATCTCTTACTGTGACTAATTTACAGATTTTTTATATATGAGAAAAAAAGTGTGTACGTGTAAGGTTCAGTACTATCACAGTGTCAGGCATCCACTGGGGGTCTTGGAAGGTGTCCCCTGAGGATAAGGAGGACTACTGTACTGCCTTTGATACCTCTGTTCCCCAGGTAGGCATTCTCCCTGCTCTCAGTCTACTGAAATCCTTCAAGGCCCTCCTAAGACATCACCTCCTCCCTAAGTGTTCCACCTTTCTCCCTTATCTGTGATCCTAAAATGATGGTGTTATAACTTCCTTATACCTCTCAGAACAACCTGCCTTATGTGAGTAGCTACATCTGTACACTGAGTTCTTAGACAAAGAGAACCTGGAGGGCAAGGCTGTGTCTTACACACCTTTGGGTCCTTCAAAGGCCCGGAACTATAGTGAACCTGGCTGATGCTCAATAGAGGTCGGCCCAATGGAATGTTTTCTATATCTCCTTCCTGGAGCATGCTGTGGTGTTCTTCATCCTTCTCTTTTCTTGATCTTAGGCTCCATGGGGCCAATGTTATCTTTGGAGGTGTTAACAGAAAAACATTCTAACCTGTAAAGAATTTTTGTGAGTTTGAGTCAAAGTGTTGACAATTGCCAGGAAGTACAATCTCAACAAATTGGGATAATACTCCGAAAAATGGCAGGTTTTCACCTTGTTTTATACATTACAATCAAAGGAGGAGGAGACATAAGTTGGTTACATGAAATCCATTGGTGATAGATAAATTGGTGATAGATTAGGGAGGCAGGAGAAAGCAAAGGGAGAGGAATCCCTGGGATTGGATAAAAAGTAAAATGATAGACCCATACTTCTTTTACTTAAATAGGTACAGGATAGTTAACAGTCAACAATGAACAAGATAACAATAACAATGGAGGAATTTATGGTCTCCATCCTGGCGCCCAGGGCCTTCGGTTGTGCCCTGAGGGGCCCAGAGAAAGGGAAATTACAAATCACCCTGACATTTCACAGGTATGCTATCTTACTTAGATGCAAAAAGACAATAGGTTCAGTTAAGGTAAAGATTGACCTTTATCCAGGAAGATACTGGCCTAGGACAAGACTACCCACGTTAACTGCTTTTAGTTAAAGTTTTAATTTCAGACTACCCATTGCCAGTTACTTTAGGCCTTTGAGTTTGTAAGACTGCCATGCAGGCCTTCCCTGAGCTTGTCAGATTAGCGTGTGGCCTTTTTAATTTATTTTTTAATTTTTCCCACCCGGAGTGGAGCCTCTAAAAGAGTTTGTCCTGAAAACTGTCATCTTCAGAAGGAGAGAAATCAATATGTTTTTACCCATTTAAAACATATTTTCTTTATTTGAGAGTGTGGGTCTCCTATATTTTTTGGTGTTAAGATCTATTTTTGCAGAGCAATGTACATAAATTAGAAAATAATAGTTTTTAGTGTGTGTGTGTGTGTGTTTACTGTCCTTATTTGGAAAAATTAAAGCTGACAATTCTACGTTCCTCTTTCAAAAGAATGATAGAAAAAAATTACTGGTTGCAATCTCCAAAAGCCTGGGAATCAATTGCCTTTCTGGAATCGCTGAAGATAGTAGGTTCATTTTCTTAAAGGCTAAATTCATTGACATAGGGCTGGAAATGGGTTCCTCTTAGATCAGGGATCTCTATGTATTGGTCTGCACTCCTCCTCTGATATTTCCATTCTCCTGTTCCCAAAGATGTAAATCACCCTTAAACTACCTGGGCTGAGACGGAGTGTTTCTGGCCCTTTAAACGAGGGCGTGGCGTAGAGGCGGGGCCCGCCCCGGAGAGACCCGGGTGCGGGAGGAAAGCGGAAGCTTGGCCAGCAGGGACAGGAGGGTAGGAGGCACTGCGCATGCGTGCGTGCGTGAGGCTGGGGCAGGGGGCGGGGTCTCGTGGGCCGGGGTCGGGGCTGGCGCGGCTACGGGCGCAGGTACAGTGTGGGCTGGGCCGGCGGTGCTGGGAGGGGCTGTACCCCGGGGGGGGGGGGGGGGGGGAGGAGGAAGAGGACGCCCGTCGGCTCCCTGAGCTGCCGCCCTTTCCCCCCGCGCGACAGCTGCGCGGCCTCGGGGTGGCGGACGGAGCGGCCCCTGACCGGCTGACTGGCCTGGGGCCCACCGGCCGGGCGGGGCTGACCCTGGGGAGGAAGGGTGTGCCCTCCGTTTGGCCTGGGACTGGGTCGGGCAGTTTCCACTTGTTGGTTGCAAGAGAATGGGAGGCTGAGAGACAGGTGCACCCGCCCCCCCCAGACCGTGAGAGCAGGAGGCCGGTGGTGATACACGCCTCCCCGGGGATGGAACAGGTGTGCAGCCGCCTTTGGGGCTCGGGGCACAGGTGTAGGCCCCTCCATCCCTCGAGGACTGGGATGAGTGTGCTCCCCAAGTGTGAGGCTGGGGCATGGCTGGGGTGTCCACCTCTTGGGATTGAGACGCACTCTGTGAGGCTGGTCCCACTTACTCTGCCTGCAAGGAGTGTCCCAGAGGGAGGGCAGCAAGGGGACCGGTGGGTCTCTAGCGTTTGAGGCCACTCCTATGTCCGGGTTAGTTTTTCTCAAGTTGGTACCTCAGGAAGAAGGGAAACAGCGGCCTAAAGTGTTTGGGTGTTTTTCAAAGGAGATTAGGGTGGGATGGAGGGAGATCAGAGAGAGAGGCTCCATGGCATGGGTAATCAAGAACACCTGAGCCTTCTCCAACTAAGCATGTATCTTCCATACTCCACCAATCCGAGAATGGACTGGAAGGCTTGTGTCCCTCTGCATTGCCCCACCCACCCTCTACCATACCTTCCTGACCTCCCACCTCCTTCAAAGTACCCCTTCAAAAACCAAAAACCCAAGCCGAACAAACATGGATGATAATTTGTGGCATCAGCTCTACTACAGATGTCTGTGATGGTCAGAAAATTACATGTCCGGTGTGTGTGTTTGAAAAAAAAAAAAAAAAAAAAATATATATATATATATATATATATATATATATATATATATATATATAATTTATTTATTTATTTATTTATTTTAATTTCTTTATTGATTAAGCTATCACATATATGTCCTCATCCCCCCTTTCCCATCCCCCACCCGTCCCCACGCATGCCCCCACCCCACTGTTGTCCTTGACCACTGGTTAGGCTGAAGTATATTTAATACAGATGGGTTGGAGGATCTATATATGTTTGCATAAGATAGGGGTTTGCTCATGATTAAATGTAAGCAAAGAATAGATAGTGAAACCTCTGGCAATGGCTGGCTTGTTCCGTAGAGTGCAGAATAAAGATAAGTGTGCCGGTCGGGGAGGATTGTGGTTGAATGATTGGGCTTGATATGTTAAAGATACATAGTTACATGTGAAAAAATTCCAGAGCTCTAAGAGTAATATATTGATTATCCTTTGTTCCTGGATGGATGTTTTCCTTCCAGCTTCGAAAGCAGGTGAATATTTTATGTCTTTCAGAATATTGGGACATCTTGATGATTTTTAACTGTATCTCACTCTTTTTGTAGACATTTCAACCATTGAGATATCAAATGTCAGTTATGTATGGGAATGAAAAGTAAGGCCTTTAGAACTTAATGAAGTATATTTAACTTTTTTTTTACTTTTTTTTATTAAGGTATTATATGTGTACATACCTTTCCATTGCCCCCCCTCTCATACATGCCCCCCCCCCCAAGTTTTTCGTCCATTGGTTTTGCTTATATGCATGCATACAAGTCCTTTGGTTGATCTCTTATCTCCCCCATATCTCCCTATCCTCCCAGCTGTAATTTGACAGTCTGTTTGTTGCTTTATCTTTTTGTTCATCAGTTTATAATGTTCTTTATTATCCATAAACGAGTGAGGTCATGTGGTGTTTCTCTTTCATTGACTGGCTTATTTCACTCAGCATGATGTTCTCCAATTCCATCCAGGTTGCTGCAAATTATAAGAATTCCTTTTTTATGGCACCATAGTATTCCATCGTGTAGATGTACCATAGTTTTTTGATCCAGTCATTTGCTGATGGGCATCTAGGCTGTTTCCTAATCCTAGCTATTGTAAATTGTGTTGCTATGAACATAGGGGTGCATATTTCCTTTCTAAGTGATGTTTCTGGTTTCTTAGGATATATTCCTAGGAGTGGGATTACTGGGTCGAATGGGAGTTCCATTTTTCAGTTTTTTTGAGGAAACTCCATACTGTTCTCCACAGTGGTTGCACCAGTCTGCATTCCCACCAGCAGTGCACGAGGGTTCCTTTTTCTCCGCCACCTCGCCAACACTTGTCATTTGTTGATTTGTTGATGTTAGCCATTCTGACAGGTGTGAGATGGTACCGCATTGTTGTTTTGAACTTTTGATCTTTTTATAGCTTCCACAGAGTTTAAATAGATTATCTTGACCCACAGCTTCAGGTGTCATATGTGTATATTTGTAAGATTAAGCTGTTCTATTCTTAACTGAACTTTGAATTAATGTTTGAATTATCTCCATTCTGTATAATAGCTCCCGTGTTACATCTTTCAAGTTTCCAAGCACCCAGATTAAAGAGAAAACTCCTACCTTCAGTATTTACAAAACCTTGGGAATGGCACTGCTTGGCCAAATGGGACACAAGAATGTCCTCTGCCTACTCTCCTGGCTAGGCAGATATGGTATTTGATTGGCAGTACCACCAATTACATGGTTGGAGGGAAGGAGGGGCATTTTTCCAGAGGAAAGGTGGTGAAAGTACTGGGATGTTTTAACCATAACCAAATAGATTTTTCCCTCTGCAATTGAGCTAGAAGCCTCTTCTTGCTCTTCTTAAAAATAAATCTCTTGTGCCTGTACATCCTCCTTGACACCTTACCAAGACAACCTGAGGTGACAATTAATTGGTAGTTAATTAAGATGAATGGGAAGGCCACCATCTACTCAGTCTACAAGTGAATGGAATCCTACCTTCTGTGAATTTAACTTTTCACCCATCCCGGTTTAGTGAGGAAGAAAAAAATAATATATTTCAGCCTACATGAAGCACAAGGTTCATGTGCTTCTTAGGAGGAGTTCTCTGAGGTTGGGGTGAGTCTTTGAGATTATTGTAATAGTGGGGAACTTCTTAGAAGCTGGAAAGAAGTGACACTTTTTCATTCGTTTTACTTGTTGCCTCAAACACGTTGATATGAAACTGATGAATAATGTTAGGGTTTATACATAATAGCTATTTGTAGACTTAGTTCTTCTTGTATTTGTTGCAGAGGATTTAGATTTTTGTTTTCTAGAATGAGGCTATTAAGAGTTGTGTTCATAATAATAATTTAGCACCATATGCAGGCAGATCTCAGGCATTTTTTTTTTTTTAATCCTCACCTGAGGATATGTTTTTCATTGATTCTAGAGAGAGGGAAGTGGGGACAGTGCAGGGAGAGAGAGAGAAAACATTGATATGAGAAAGAAACATCAAAAGATTGCCTTCCATACACACCCTGACTGGGAATTGAACCTGCAAACTGGCTATGTGCCCTGACCGGAAATCGAATCCAGGGAGCCACCTTGGCCTGGGTTCCTTTTTAAAACATGTCATTTATTTTTTAAATTAAATTTATTGGGGTGACATTGCTTAATAACATTGCATAAGTTTCAAGTGTATGGTTTTATAATACATCATCTATATATTGCATTATGTACTCACCACCCAAAGTCCAGTCTCCCTCTGTCACCATATATGTACCATAGCTTTTTAATCTGGGCTGTTTCCAAATCTTAGCTATTGTGCTGCTATGAACATAGAGGTGCATATATCCTTTCTGATTGGTGTTTCTAGTTTCTTAGGATATATTCCTAGGAGTGGGAATACTGGGTCAAATGGGAATTCCATTGTTAGTTTTTTGAGGAAATTCCATATTGTTCTTCACAGTGGTTGCACCAGTCTGCATTCCCACCAGCAGTGCAGGAGGGTTCCTTTTTCTCCATTTCCTTGCCAGCACTTGTCTTTTGTTGATTAATTGATGATTGCCATTCTGACAGGTGTCGTTTTGATTTACATCTCTCGGATGATTAGTGACTTTGAGCATATGTTTCTTGGCCTTCCTCCTGTCTTCTTTTGAAAAGATTCTAGGTCCGTTGCCCATTTTTAAATTGGATTATTTATCTTTTATTAAGTTGTAGAAGTTTCCTGTAGATGTTGGAGATTAAACCTTTATCTGTAATGACATTTGCAAATATGTTCTCCCATTCAGTGGGCTTTCTTTTGCTGTACAAAAGCTTTTGATGTAGTCCCATTTGTTTATTTTCTTTTTAGTTTCTATTGCCCTAGAAGCGGTATTGGTGAAGAAATTGCTTCGGCATGCCTGAGACTTCTCTGCCTGTGGATTCCTCTAGTATTTTTATGGTTTCCCGTCTTCTGTTTAAGTCCTTTATTCATTTTGAGTTTATTTTTGTGTATGGTATAAGTTGGTGGTCTAGTTTCATTTTTTTGTATGTATCTGTCCAATTTTCCCAACACCATTTATTGAAGAGACTGTCTTGACTCCATTGTATGTTCATACCTCCTTTGTCAAATATTAATTGTGCATAGTGGTTTGGGTCGATATCTGGGTTCTCTATTCTATTCCGTTGGTCTATATGTCTGTTCTTGTACCAGTACCAGGCTGTTTTGAGAATAGTGGCTTTGTAATACAGCTTGAAATCTGGTATTGAGGTCCCACCTGCTTTGTTCTTTCTCAGGATTGCTGTGGCTATTCGGGGTCTTTTTTTTATTCCAGATGAATTTTTGGAGAGTTCTTTCTAGGTCTGTGAAATACGCCATTGGTATTTTAATGGGGAATGCATTGAATCTATAGATTGCTTTGGATAGTATAGAAATTATAATGATGCTGATTCTACCAATCCATGAACATGGTATGTTCTTCCATCTGTTTATGTCTTCCTCTATCTCTTTTTTCAGTGTCGTGTAGTTTTCCACGTATAGGTCTTTTACCTCCTTAGTTAAGTTAATTCCTAGATATCTTAATTTTTTTGGTGCAATGGTAAATGGGATTGCCTTTTTAGTCTCTCTTTCTGTAAGTTCACTATTGGTATATAGAAATGCCATATATTTATTGACATTAATTTTATGTCCTGCTACATTGCCGAATTCATTTATTAAGTGTAATAGTTTTTTTGATGGAGTCTTTCAGGTTTTTTATGTGCAATATTATGTCATCTGCAGATAAGGACAGCTTTACTTCTTTTTCAATTTGGATGCCTTTTATTTCTTCTTCTTGTCTAATTGCAATGGCTAATACTTCTAGTACTATGTCAATCAGGAGTGGTGAGAGTGGGCATCCCTGTCTTGTTCTTGTTCTTAGGGGAAATGGTTTTAGTTTTTGCCCATTGAGTATGATGTTGGCTGAGGGTTTATCATATATGGCTTTTATTATGTTGAGGTATGATCCTTCTATTCCCACCTTGCTGAGAGTTTTTAATAAGAAAGGGTATTAGATTTTGTCAAATGCTTTTTCTGCATCAATTGATATGTCTATGATTTTATCCTTTATTTCATTAATGTGATTTATCACATTGATTGATATGTGTATGTTGAATCATCTTTGTGCCCCTGGAAGGAACCCCAATGTTTTATTGTATTCAATTTATTAGTATTTTGTTTAGAATTTTTGCATGTATATTCATTTTCTTTTTGTTTTTCTTGCCAGGTTTTGGTATTAAGGTAACAAGTTAGGAAATATTACCTGTTCTATTTTTGGAAGAGTTTGAGAAGCATAGGTATTAAATCTTCTTTGAATGTTTGGTAGAATTCACTAGTGAAACCATCTGGCCCTATACTTTTATTTATTTATTTTTTTGAGAGTTTTTGATGACTGTTACTGATGAACAGTCTATTTAGATTTTCTAATTCTTCATGATTTGGCCTAGGAAACCTCCTATTAAATAAAAGCCTAACATACAAATTGTTTGACTGGGAGTTTGGGAATTCAACTGCTTGCTATGAAGTGCGCTGACCACCAGGGGTTGGTGCAGAACATGGCTGGATGGTGGAGCAGGTGAGGGAGTGGTGCCAGGTGCCAGGTGGACCTTCGAGGATTGGAGTGCGAGATGGGGCCCAATCACCACAGGCCACCCCAAGGGACCCCACCTGTGCACAAATTTGTGCACTGAGCCTCCAGTGTTATATATTTCTAAGAACTTGTTTATTTCTTCTAAGTTATCAAGTTTGATGGTGTATAGCTTTTAATAGTATTCTTGTGTAGTGCTTTTTAGTTTTGTAGTGTTCATTGTGATTTCTCCTCTTCCATTTCTGATATTGTTTATTTGGGTCTTTTCTCTTTTTTTCTTAGTAAATCTAGCTAGAGATATCAGTTTTATTTATGTTTTCAAAGAACCAGTCTTTATTGCATTTTTTTTTTTTTTGTCTTTTTGTTCTCTATTTTTGTTTAATTCTGCCCTCATTTTTATTATTTTCCTTCCTTTTGTTGACTTTGGGCTTGGTTTGTTCTTTTTCTAGTTCTTTAAGGTGAAATGTTAGGTTGTTTCCTTGAGATTTTTCATTTTTATTGAGGTAGGCCTGTAATGCTGTAAACTTCCCTTTTATTACCACTTTTGCTGCATCCAAAAAATTTTGATATATGGTATTGTCATTCCCATTTGTTTCTGTGTATCTTTTGATCTCTTTTATTATTCTTTGACTTAGTCATTGGTCAGTAACATGTTTAATCTTCACATATTTGTGGGTTTCCAGCTTTCTTCTTGCAGTTGACTTCAGATTTTAAAGCGTTGTGGTTGGAGAATATGCTTGGTATGATTTAATTCTTCTTAAATTTGTTTAGGCTAGTTTTTGTCCCAACCATATGAATTCCTTGAGAATGTTCCATATCAAGCACTCTTCTTTTCCTTCACTTTTCTTTTTAATATTTGTTGTTCTGTATGTACTTCCTAAGTTTTAAATGACCACTCTTCTCATTTAGACATTTACCAAGAGAAGAGAAAAAGAAACAGCCTTATGGGCATTTTCTGGGCATTTAGTGACAGCTCTAAGCACTGTGGTTCATAGATACCTAATGTGCCTTTTCTTGGAAAGAAACTCACGGGTCAGGTAAGCAACTCATCTCAGTATAGAGAGCATTGCATCTAACACAGGGTCTGCTTCCCAGTAAGGTGAAATTGAGTGCCCTTGAAAATTGAGTACTTTCAAAGTACCCTGGGAAAGAGTCATGTTAGGCATTGACACAGGATCTGTCAGGAAGTCCAACACAGCCAGTTTTTGCTCCATGTTGGAACAGCATGCTGTTTGATATTGTGAGCACAGATGAAATTGATTGCTAATGCATGCAAAAACTGAGACTAACCAAAGGACAGCAGATATCCATTTCCTCTCCCAGGCTCCCTCTGAAGCACGTGGTTACTGAGTGGAATAGTATATAGAGTCCCTGGCTCTTTGTGAATCATTTCCCCCTCCCCCCTCTTTCCCTTT
Organism: Pipistrellus hanaki; assembly: GCF_964339955.1. Taxonomy (NCBI): domain Eukaryota; kingdom Metazoa; phylum Chordata; class Mammalia; order Chiroptera; family Vespertilionidae; genus Pipistrellus; species Pipistrellus hanaki. The sequence goes on from NC_140504.1 coordinate 39,593,484, forward strand.
GTTAGAGATAATAGATGAATTCCTGTAAATTGAATGGACATAAGATATATTTTCACCTTGGCTTATAGGCTGAATTAATATAAAAGAACATGAAACATCTGAATTTGTGGAGTTTGTATCATTTTACACATGAGCAAAATGTTCACTAAAAGATAAAATCAGTGTTAGGGATTAAAAAAAAAATCTCAACTAGATATAAAGAAAGGAACTTGCAAGGTGGGAGGCTTTTTGGGGTAGAACGACTAACCACATCTAATTTTGAATGACCAGAACTGCTATTTGAGGCTCTGGAAACCAGTAGCGAAGTATTGCTTGGCTGTTTACTAGTATCTAGATAAGGAGGGAGGGGATGACTGGCTGGCTGAATTGGTGGGTCGATTAGGCAGTGGAATTAGGCATTGGAAATACAATGGTGAAAAAGACAGATCTTTGCTCTCCTGGAACCTTCATTTCAATAGAGGGAAGGGAATGGTGGTTCAGACACTGAAAAAATGATGTAATCCTATATAACAAAAGTGTAATATGCTGATTAGACCAGACATCCTTCCAGACGTCCTTCCTGACGGCCTTCCCGATGAAGCCGGGGCTTCGAGGGAAACCCTGTCCTGGGTGCCAGAGGGAAGCAGTGCCGGCAGCCAGGGGAAGGAAGGCCTACTCTTGCACAATTTTTGTGCATCAGGCCTCTAGTTAGTGTAATAAAAGAGAACAATATAAGTAAGTACATATTAAACCAGGAGCCTAGCTACCATAGTTGAGTAGGACAAAAAAGTTTTTTTTAGGAATCAAAGTTTTAGCTGCTATCTGAAGGATGAATATGATCAGCAGTAGTTGTCAAGCCTGAATAAATAAAGGTAGAACTCAGTTATAACTTGGCTTATTATGGTGTAGATTCCTAAAATCTGTGAGACAGTGTCCTCTGAAGCTTAGCAGTTACAGGTAATAAAACTGATGTATTTAATTTGTAAGACAGGTGTTTTTCTCACCTTCCAGTTTCTGTGTTAATAAGCAAATAATTATTGAATGTTTACATAGCTATGCAAGTTAGTGAGCCCGGTGATGTGGAATATACAGAGAAGCATGGTCCCATTTTTATTGTATAGCTGGGGAGAAAAGACCTAGTCACATGGTACATTATAATGAATCAATGTGAGGAAAGTTGCCTGGCACTATGCTAACGAAGATATGCATTCTGGATTTAGAGGACGCTTGGGGGAAGTTGTCCAGAAGGAAGGAAGGAAAGAAGGAAGGAACTTAGATAAATGGAGAAGAAAGGGAAAGGGAAGGTCAAGCAGAGTGAGTAGACATGGAGAGAAAGTGGAAGCTATTCTTAAAGGACTGAATTCAAACAGCGAGTTTAGTTGTAAAGGAAAGTAGGGCCAGCTCATCTGATGTCTGGAATCATAGGCTTAGAATTAGGAATTTTATCCTGTAGGCATTGGGGAGCTGTTAAAGATGAGTCCATTTACCCAAGAAATATAGTAGAAAACTAATAGAAGTTAATCCTCTATTGTATTTTTCTTTACAAAACAAACCACAAGAAGACATAAAAAAACAAAGAAGTAAGTGAAAGAAAAAAAAAATAACTTGGATTGGGAAGCTAGAAACAAAGTTGGCATGTAAACTTGTTTGCATATCATGATTTTGTTATAGCTTTCTGGGATACAGTAAATTAAAAAACAAAACCACATACTTGAGTTGATTTCACTGTAATGTGAAAAGTTCTAGGATCCTGGAACTTGAGAACAGTTGGGAACATTTGCCAAAGTAAGAAAACAAGCAAACAACAACAATAAAACTGTTGAAAGAGTTCCACATTAACCTATCTTAATCTAGGTCACATTCTAGAGTTATTATTCATTTGGCCAATGTTATAATGGGGCCATTGCTGTTTATATTATTTATATGAATATATTTTTAAATGGTCCTTGAATCTATTAATTGGTTGGGAATATTTTATTAATTAAGAGGGAACAACCTTGGGAACTATCAAGATATCTGATAATCTTTTATTATTTATTTTTTATTTAAATTCTTTATTTTTGAAAGTATTACGTATGTCTCCTTTTTCCCCCATTGACCTCTTCCTACCTGGTCCTGCCCCCAGCCCAGGCGTCCCCCACTGTCTGTGTCCATAGGTTATGCTTATATGCATGCATACAAGTTCTTTGGTTGATCTCTTACCATCCCCCCTCACACCCTCATTTGCCTTTCCACTGAGGTTTGACGGTCTGATCAATGCTTCTATGTCTTGATCTATTTTTGTTTATCAGTTTATGTTGTTCATTATATTCCACAAATGAGTGATATCTGTGATACTTATCTTCCTCAACTGACTTATTTCTCTTAGATAATACTATCCAGGTCCATCCTTGCCGTTGCAAATGGTAAGAGTTCTGTCTTTTTTATAGCAGCATAGTATTCCATTGTATAGATGCATCACTTGTTTTTAGATCCACTCACCTGCTGATGGGCACTTAGGCTGTTTCTAAATCTTAGCTATGGTGAATTGTGCTACTGTGAACATAGTGATGCATATATTCTTTCTGATAGTTATTTCTGGTTTCTTAGGATGTATTCATAGAAGTGGGATTATTGGATCAAATGGGAGTTCTATTATTAATTTTTTAGGAAACTCCATACTGTTTTCCATAGTGGCTGCACTAGTCTGCATTCCCACCAGCAGTGTGTGAGAATTCTTTTTTCTCCACATCCTCGCCAACACTTGTGGTTTGTTGACTTATTGATGGTAGCCATTCTGACAAGTGTGAGATAGTACCTCATTGTCGTTTTGATTTGCATCCCTCAGATGATTAGTGACTTTGAACATTTTTTCATATGTCTCTTGGGCTTCTGTATGTCCACTTTCGAAAAGTGTCTATTTAGGTCCTCTGCCCATTTTCGATTGGATTGTTTATCTTCCTTTTGTTAAGTTGTATAAGCTCCCAAGATATCAGATAATCTTAAATCAGAACTATTAAAATATTCATTTATCAGCACTCAGAAGAGGACAATATATTGGGTAATATGATTCTGTGACATATATTTTCTGTTATATTAATTTGGTTCCATTCTGGGAGAGACTAAGACAATTGAGGTTACCTGTTGTGTTGTCTGCAGATACTGTCTGGCATGGCATTGCCTTAAGAATGATAAAAACACTAGATTACCCAATGACTAGGTGAAGAACTAGTTGTAGAATTGTATTTCAGGAGGAAATTATCAGTAGTTTATTGCCAACCTCTGCACTGAGATAGCACTTAAGTGATATCTGAAGGCAGTATCAGCATCAAGTGTAATATTAAATGTCATATATTAATCATTTCATCATTGTTCTGCATATTGAAATGAAAAGCTTGCTCAATAAATATTTGGGCAACACCAAATTAGAAGGGAGGGGTTAGTATTTCAGATTGTTGAAGATGTTACTAAACAAATTAATTGAAATTTGTTAGTACATTTGTTCCCTATTGTTATGGTGACAAATTGCCATAAATGTAGTAGCTTAAAACAACATAGATTTATTACTGTCCGGGTCTGTGGTTCACAAATTCAGTACCAGTCTTAGTAGGCTAAATTCAAGCTGTGGCAGGGCTGGCTTCTTCTGGAGGCTCCAGGAGAGAATCCCTTTACTTGTCTTTTGCAGCTTCTAAAGACTGAGTGGATTCCTTGTCTTTTGGCACCCTTCCTTCATCTTCAAAGCCCGCAGTATAGCATCTCTCTGCTTCTGTTGTCACATCTCGTCCTCTGACACGCTCTTCTGCCTCCCTTTCCCACTGTTAAAGACCCTTGTGATTACATTGGGCCCACCAGATAATCCAGGAAAATATCCCAACTCAAAATTAGAATTTAATCAAATCTGCTGATCCCTTTTGACATGTAACAGTTAGGGGTTCTGGGGATTAGAAAGGGCGTCATTGGGCACTGTTTTTCTGCCTATGACAGGTAAGTTCAGGCACACCCAGTTTCTAAAAAGTTTACAGAAGCTGCTCTGGTGAACTCTTTTAAAAAAAATGAGCATTGTGACCTTTTGACTCAGCAGGTCTATTTGGGTTGGAAACATTTATTGACCAACTGAAAGAAAGGAAAAACTGCTGGTTAGTGACAAAAGAGGAAGCTGATATAAAAAAAAGGCATAATTTTAGAATGAATTAGTAGTATAAGATACTTATCATAATTAAAATTATTATTAAGTGTACGTATTGCTTTGCTGGGAGCTGTACTAGTCTTAGGCAAAACCCCACAATTCATCTCATAAATAAATTTCTAATATGATATTAGGAGCATATCCTTCCAATAAGGTATTCTTCTGATAGCTTAGTGTGGGTTACTGGCTCTTGTTTCACAGTCTTTAACTTTAGAAGAATTTGGTGATTTTTGAGGAAATTTTAAATGATAATAGCTAATATTTCTTGAAAACCTATTCTGTGTCCAAGCATTATTTTTAATGCTTTACAGTCACTTTGTCATTTATTCTTGCAAAATAGGTAGTTGCATTCCTAGGAGTTAGGACTCTCAATTGTAAGTCACCAAAAAAAGAAAATTGGGAGAGTATTTTGGCTTATGTATCCAAACCACGAGAGCTAACTTCATAGAAAATTGGAAACTTGCGACTTGAATGATATCAGGACACTCTTTCCTCTTCTTTCCTCCTGCTTGTGTTTGTGGGTTGATTTCATTCTTGCTAGAGAATCTGTACTTAGAATGTAAATTGTGTCTATGCAGGTAGATTTCCAGTAACAGACACAAAGTAGGTGTTTGGTCGATGTGTACTGAATAAATGATTTCCTTTTTCTGCAGAATAGGGTGGGGGGGGGGGGCGGGGTGCTGCCCAGCCTTATTACTTATTGTTTAGAGAACAATGGAAATGGATCTTTCTCACCAGTTCCATTTTAATGAATCCCCGTGAAGGACTCTGGTTACTTTAGGCAATCTCTATTACTAGGGGATTTACATTTATTTATTTTATTTTTTAAATTAAATCTTCATTGTTGAAAGTATTACAAATGCCCCACCCCCACCCCCCAACACACACACACACACACACACACACACACACACACACACACACAAACACACTTACTCCCTTCTAGCCTGCCCCCCTCCATTTGTCGGTGTTATGCATATATGCATACAAGTTCTTTGGTCGACCTTTTTCCACCCACCCACCTACCCTCCCATGCCTTTCCTCTGAGATTTTTGATTGGCAGCCTCCACAAGAACCACATGGTTTGAAGGGGCCCTTCCCAAAACAAGAGCTGCTGCTCTGTGTAGGGAACACAAAGAGCTACAGGAAAGTTCATTTTACAAATGTAGAAATAGAGGGGCTCCAAAAGGTTAGTCAGATTGACCAAAGTTATAGGTAGGAACTGGTAAAGTCTAGATTCAAACCTGATTTTAATTGACCCTTTGACTTGTGTTCTTTTCACTTTGCTACCACATCTCATCAATCACAGGAGCTCAGTGAGGTGAAGGCTGGAAATGAAGTAGGGTAGCATGGCAGGATGATGTTCTTTTATTGCTGTTCAGAGATGCTGACTGAGCAGTTCTGTGTGCCTCTAACTCCACATAGGAGATATAAAAAGAGCTAGAAAAAGTTGTTTTCCTTTCTCAGTTATTTTAGAAAAACAAATGCAAAGAATGAAACATTGTAGGTTATTGATAATTTACATAAAAGCTTTATTTCTTTTTCTATAGTCTTTTCTACTATTTAAGTGCATGTATCTATAATAATAAAAGCATAATATGCTAATTAGGCTGGGCAGCTGAATGGCATTCCAGAGGAAGTTGCAGCAGTGGGGCCGAGGTAGAGGTGGTTAGGGGTGATCAGGCAGGCAGGTGAGTGGTGAGGGGCGATTAGGCAGGCAGGTGAGCAGTTAGGAGCCAGCGTCCTGGATTGGGAGAAAGATGTCCAACTTTCAGTTTAGGCACGATCCTGCTGTGGAATCGGGCCTAAACCAGCAGTTGGACATCCCCCCAGGGGGTCTGTATTGTGAGAGCATGCAGGCTGGGCTGAGGGACCCCTACCTCTCTGTGCATGAATTTTGTGCACCGGGCCTCTAAAATATTTTTAGAGGCCTGGTGCACAAAATTCATTTATATATGAATAAATCTCAGAAACTTTCCTGAGGAATCACTGAATATAAATTTAATTGTGCATATTTGCAAATATTATAATAATTTGACTAGTTATAATAATTTTTGCTAAGTAGTACAAGCAAGAGTGAACTTTATTAAGAAGTAACTTTTCATGAGCTAGCTCAGTTTTCTTTGAAGAAAGGCATATAATATTGCTAATATTGCTACCATATTTCGCTCATTGCAAAAGAAGCAGTAATTTAGTAACTGAGATTGGAAGGATACTTTCTAATGTTGCCAGATACAGAGTACCCTCAATTATGTCTTTTAGGAATATATTTAATAGCATGTGTTTTATAAAAGCCCTAGAGTCTATCTTCTGTGGCATGTGAAAGAAATTAGTCTATATTTGATAATATGCCAAATGTACTAGCTAGAAAAAATTGGTTTCAGCCCTTAAAAAACAGTCTTCATGAGTCTTACACATAGTAGATATTAATTTTTTTAGTATGACAAAACTGAAACACTTAAGGAAGTGAAATTAATTTTAAGTATGGGGATATGAAGAATTAATTGTGTTGCCGAAACCGGTTTAGCTCAGTGGTAAAGCGTCGGTCTGCGGACTGAAGGGTCCCAGGTTTGATTCCGGTCAAGGGCATGTACATTGGTTGCGGGCACATTCCCGGTGGGGGGTGTGCAGGAGGCAGCTGTTCGATGTTTCTCTCTCATCAACGTTTCTGGCTCTCTATCTCTCTCTCTTCCTCTCTGTAAAAAATCAATAAAATATATTTTTTTTAAAAAAGAATTAATTGTGATGGAAAAAATAAAATAAAGAAAATAAAAAAATGAGCTAATTAGATAACATTTTGTATTTTAGGCATGCTATATATTTAAAAAACAACAACATGCCCTACAGCCTTTAAAAAATTAGCTCTTTCAATGGCTCAGTGGTTGTCAGCCTTTTTTTTTTTTTTTTTTTTTTTTTTTTCCTCCTTCACTTCACTAAGGGGTAAGAGAGGAGTTTGTATGGTGGGGAGAGGTGTTTTTTTTTTTTTAATTATCATTATTACTATGGCATTGTTTCTGTTTTCATATTTTTATTTCTTTATTTGAAACAGGTAGAGCTAAGTGATGGATTTTTAAAAGTTTGGTCAATTGGAGTCCAATTATAACATAAACTAAAAACATTTAAAAGTAAATTTAATCTCTACACTTATAATTACTTTTTCCTGACTGTGTTTTTAGTTTTCTAGAAATTTTGCAGGTAATTGCGTGCTAGACAACTTTGCGAATAAACAAAATTATCTGTTTCTTTTAAAAAATGTATATTTTTATTGATTTCAGAGAGGAAGGGAGAGGGAGAGAAATAGAAACAGTGATGAGCAAGAATAATTGATTGGCTGCCTCCTGCATGCCCCCTACTGGGTATTAAACCTGCAACCCAGGCATGTGCCTTGACCGGGAATAGAACCGTGACCTCCTGGTTCATAGGTTGACGCTCAACCACTAAGCCATGCTAGTCTGGCCATCTGTTTCTTTTTGGTATAACATTGTATTATTTAGCGCTGTGAAATCTACAAAAAAAAAGTGCACTTTTCTTAAAAGTATTTCAGTTTTCCCTGAAAATGTCCATGTTTCTATATGACTGGCTTTCTTTCTAGAAATCTCTAGTTGGTTGTGGAATTATTTTATTTCAGCATCATTGTTGCCTACTCTGATAGATCTTAACCCTTAGATTTACTAGTGTCATATTAGGTGACTAGCTATTCATTTTGGGCTCTTTGTGTTTGCCCAAGGCCCCTGAGGGATCTGTGGTCCTGTATAGATGCCAGTGAAAACATTGGTCTATATGCTTATCTACAGAGTACTTGGAGATCTACTCTGAGGTTTAAGAATGTGAGGAAAGGGTTAATTGTAGCTTTTGGCACCAGTTTGCCCTTTATGCTCTTAGGAACATAAATCTAATTATTACCAGGTTTGGTGACTGCGTTTATCCCAAGTCTGTCTCTATCACCAGACTTAAGACTTTGGGTGGTGGGTTCCTTCCTAGACTCCTGAGATAGATGTTCTTCCTTTATGCTCCCATAGAAACTCAGCTCCATATCATACCTCATACCCTTGTTTTAATTTCCCTTTGCCTATAATCAGATGATTAAGTTTCCCCAAAAGTCTGACCAAATAAGTCTTCAGAATGTTCTGTTGAGGAAATCTAAACAACGTATTATTTTCTTTTTTGAAAAGAGATCATCATTCTGGTCATCATGATTTAAGGCCAAAAAACAAAACAAACAATAACTTGCTTGGATTGACTGAATACAGCTCTTAAAAGTAAATATGGAAAATGAACCAGACCATGAAAATGTGGAACAGAGCCTCTGTGCCAAGATTACTGAAGAAGAACTGAATAAATCTTTCAATCTAGAAGCTTCACTTTCAAAGTTCTCCTACATAGATCTGGACAAGGAACTGGAGTTCAAAAATGATCTGGTAAAATTCAATTTTTGTTAAGTGATGAATTTAACAGAAATGTTGATTAGACTGTACTTAATAACTCAGAAACTTTAAATCTATCATTTTTGCATGGATTAATAAGAGTGTGTACAGTTTTATGAGGTACTATCACTCTTCATTTGTATAGTTCATTTTAGTTTATGAGATACTTTATTACATGTTCTCATTTGAGCTTTACAATACTCTGGCAATCCATTTTATAAAAGAAGAAACTGAAGTGCCACTATATTAAATGATTTAAAATCATAGAGCTAGTGGTAAGTTTAGAATGTTTACATAGCGATTCCCCCTCGCCCATGAGAATATTTAATGACAAATTGTTTGACCTAATTAATCTCACCATCATTTATGAAATGACTAACAAATGCAATGTCAGACCTTTGTGTATATAGCTTATATGACTTATGTCTTAACTTAGAAAATTAGGGATTGTCATAAAACATACTGTTTTGTCATGTCTAAGAAAGCAGATGCCAATTTCCTTCAACAGAAGCTTTCTGGAAAGGGCTGTGGGGATGGTATAGTCAGTGCATATTTGTCTTTATAATCACTGATAGGTGGATGGGAAAGGAAACAGTTCTATAGTCTTTTGACCTGATCCTTATTACCATGGATTTTTATTGAGTTGGTTCTCATGTGATTAGTTTGGTGGTATGTGTGTCTCTTAATTGATAATGGTTTGAAATTAATTAAAACATATGATTGTAAGAGGGAAAGCATCATTGTGTGAGCATTAATTTCTTTTCTCTATTTAGATTGATGACAAGGAGTTTGATATTCCTCAAGTTGATACTCCTCCAACATTGGAAAGCATACTAAATGAGGTAAGTATATAATAATGATCATTTTATGGTATTAATTATAATACTTCTAGATTAGTTATAGTGTATATATCAATATCTGCACTGTCCAATGTGGGAACCACTAGCCACATGTGGCATTTTAAATTTACATTAATTACAATTAAACAAGAATTAAAAATTCAATTCCTCATTTGTACAAGACACATTTCAAATGCTCAGTACTCCACATGTAGCTAGTGGCTACTATAGTGAATAGCAGAGATGCAAACTATTTCTGTCTTTGCAGAAAGTTCTGTTGGACATTGCTGATCTAAATTGTGAGCTTTTTAAGGGCAGAAGCCATGTCTTGGTCATCTCTGCCCAGTACAGTGCCTCCTACTTGGTAAATTTTAAAAATGTTTTATTAAGTGAGTTGAAGTACTAAACTCATGTCACTTTTGAGATTGTATTATGTTTGATAATGTTATCTCTACCAGTGATTCAAATAGCTCATCCTCTGATACTAAAGAGCATTTGCAGCCTTGCAATGTGCCTCATCATCCTTCTGTATAAAGAAAAATCAACCTCCATAGTTTATCTTATGAGTACTATCTCTATTAAAAAGTTTCTCAGACTTTTGAAATGATGTTATCCTTTTCTGAATAAGGGATAAAAGGCTTTGTAAAGGAACTTGGAGGAAGTACATGTTTGTGAAGCATACCCTGCATCTGCTGATAATTCTTCAACTCCATCTTCTTGGTCTCTTACAAACTTGCTTAAGACTTCCCTTGAAGGTTTTGGCTTCGATTTTTTAATGTATAAATCTATTTAAGATTTTTGGTTGTATTTTCTAAAAGATAATGATGCAGTTTCCCCAACAGAAATGCCCACTGATCCCATAGCTCTGAGTGAGTTGGGCCTTGGTCTTTATTACTTCTTTCCATTTACTACTTTTAGGGTAATAGCCAACACTTTATTATAGGATGCAAAATACTTTCTTTGTGAATTGTATCTTTCATTTTTCTTACATGACTTTTATTTCTTTTGTTATATTAGTTGATATTGCTGTTACTTTTAAAAAACTCTTTATTGTTGAGAGCATTACAGATGTTCCCTCTACCCCACCCCCATTGCACCACTCCACCCAAATCCCATCCTGTCCCAGACTTTCACCACCCTATTTTATTATTTATGTCCATGGGAAATGCATGTATGCATATAAGTTTTTTGGTGAATCTCCTCCCTCCTGCCCCCCCACCCCCTCCACACACACACACACACATTTCCCTCTGAGATCTGTCAAATCTGTTCCATGTTTCCAGGTCTCTGGTTCAATTTTATTCACCAGTTTGTTTTGTTCATTAGACTCCTTGTTTATTTTGATTTGTAGATTCAATTGTTGATAGATATGTATTTATTGCCATTTTATTATTCATATTTTTTAACTTATTCTCAAAGAAGACCCTTTAGCATTTCAGGTAATACTGGTTTGGTGAAGATGAGGTCTTTTAACTTTTCTTGTTTCTGAAACTTTATCTGACCTTAAATTCTAAATGATAGCATTGCTGGGTAGAGTAATCTTGGCTGTAAGTCCTTGTGTTTCATCACTTTGATTATTTCTTATCACTGTCTTCTGGCCTACAACATTGAGAAATTAGCTGACACCCATATGTGTGCTCTCTTGTAGGTAGCTAACTGTTTTTCTCTTGCTGCTTTTAAGATTCTCTCTTTGTCTTTAACCTTTCACATTTTAATTATGATGGGTCTTGGTTTGGGCCTCTTTGGGTTCATATTACTTGGAACTCTCTGTGGTTCCTGGACTTGTATGTCTATTTTTTTCACCATGTAAGTGAAGTTTTCTGTCATTATTTTTTCAAATAGGTTTTCAATTTGTTGCTCCCTCTCTTTTCCTTCTGGCACCCCTATCATGTGAATGTTGGTATGCTTAAAGTTGTCCCAGAGGCTCCTTATACTATATTCATATAGTACAGGAAGAGTACTAAGAATATCCTGGGGAATAGTATCATTTAAAGGTTAGATTGAGGAGAAAATAGAGAACATGACTGCTAGAAGAGACCACATACTTGGAGGACTACCAGCAAAAAGATGTACTACTAGAAACTAAGGGAAGAGAAAATTTCAAGAAGTAGTGAATGGTCAGTAGTGTTAAATGATGTATAGAGGATGAGAACATACTAACTGAAAATAGGCCAGTGGATTTGGCTAATTTCAGCAAGGGTAGTTGTCAGTAGTTGGTAGTGATGAGTGGAGAAAGTAAAGATAATGAGTATGGACTGCTCTCTCAAGAACATTAATGGAAATGATAAGGCAAAGGTAGTCCAGCTGAAACTGAAGGTATGATCAGAACATTTTTCTTTAATGTCAATTGTTCAGAATCCACTCGTTCAAAGCTGAACTCCTCATTCTGCTTTATTTGCTATTCTGCTTTATCTCAGTAGTATCACCTTTTGCCTAGTTTCTCAGCTGGAATCCTTGGAATCTTCTTTGACTTTTCCTGCCTTAAACTCCCTCCCCCATATAAATGGTAACCATGGATTTAGGATTTTATCTCAGTAATATCTCTGTCATTTTTTTTTTTTTTTATCTCTTCTGTTGCATTCCTAGGCCCATCCCCTCTCTTTCCTTGATGTTGCAATAGCCTTCTTGCTGTTCTTAATAGTCTCCCTGCCTCAATCTTCCTCTTCTACCCTTACCCATCTTTACTGCCCCATTTATCTTCCCAAAACATGGTTCCTATGATGTGTGTCCACTTAAAAATCTCAGTTGCCTTCCCACTGCCTATTCTATATAGTACACTGATTCATTAAACAAATGAGTACTGATTATGTATCAGGTGTTGTACTAGGCACTAGGGACACAGTGGTGGACTAGAAAGACATGGACTCTGCGATCACCTACCTCAGTGGAATATAAGGCTTTTTACAATTTGTGTTCTAGTTTATCTTTATTTCTAGCATCACCTCCAACTCCTCCTCATGTACTCCAGTCATTTTAAACTAATTATTTTTTTCATGGACAAAATCCATGTTATGAAATCATTTGCACATGCTCTTTCCAACCCAGAATGCCTTTCTTGTGTCTGCCTGTCATATTTCTCATTGTGCACTATTTATAGTCAGGTGGTATTTGTTTTCTTTTAATTAGCCATTGACTGTTAGTTAACTAGAAGCACATCTATACAAATTTGAATTTTAAGAAATATTCTACAGCTAACAATCTGCATAATTGCTCCTTCTTCTTCTTGCTACAAGAAAGACATTTTTGGAGTGAACTTTTTGTAGGAAGATGTCTACCTAGAATTGAAATTTAATTCTGTACTATACCTCTCTGGTCAATAACAATGCATGGGAAAGAGGTATAAAGCAAAAATAAGCATGCAAATGTTTTGGAGAAACCTATTAATGTCTATCTGATTTACGGATTTTTTTGAATTTATTGATCCATATTCTTCCAATTTAGACTGATGATGAAGATGAATCCTTTGTTCTTGAGGATCCTACATTGTTAAACATTGATACTATTGATTCTCACTCCTATGATACTTCATCTGTGGCAAGCTCAGATAGTGGTGACAGGACCAACTTAAAAAGGTAAGTACATATTCATTTAAATAACCATTGCAAATAATTGAAATATTTGATCATTTAAAATTTAAATATTTCTAATATGCTTATCAGGCCCTAAAGATTTTGGGATTGTTGAGGAGAGAGGATAAAAAGATAGGTACTACCCTGATTCCCCGAAAATAAGACAGTGTCTTATATTAATTTTTGCTCCCAAAGATGTGCTAGGTCTTATTTTCAGGGGATGTCTTATTTTTCCATGAAGAAGAATATGGTACATATTTATTGTTAAATGAAAATAAAGGAAATTCATTACCTGTATACGGTACGGTAGTATGGTAGTTGTCAACACAAACCAGACAAACTGTGAATCCTACAGTATCAAGAATTTGCTCATTTAGCCAGGTCCGGTTTGGCTCAGTGGATAGAGCGTCGGCCTGCAGACTGAAAGGTCCTGGGTTCGGTTCCGGGCAAGGGCATGTACCTTGGTTGCAGGCACATCCCCAGCAGGGGGTGTGCAAGAGGCAGCTGATCGATGATTCTCTCTCATCGATGTTTCTGACTCTCTATCCCTCTCTCTTCCGCTCTGTGAAAAATCAATAAAATATATTTTAAAAAAAGAATTTACTCATTTATTCAATGACAATCATGTCATCATCTTCTGGAAAATCATCATAACAATCCAATTCCTGAATTTCCTGGTGAATTTCTTGTGACTCCATTTCTTTCAGAATCAGTGGATCAAATCTCTCATGTTTAGCCTGGGGGGGGGGGGGGGCGGCTTATTTTCAGGGGGATACCTTATATTTCACTCAGAAGGAAACCTGTAAGTAGGTCTTATTTTCGGAGGACGTCTTATTTTTGGGGAAACACGGTATTACAACCGTCTTTTGCACCTCACGTAGGAAGCTGTAATAACAGGCAGAGACTCCCCAAAGCAGTAGAGTCCCTGAAGGGAGCACAAATCAAACCTGGCACTGTGTAGAAACATGGAGCTTGGTTTACTCACCATCTTTCTGTTCCCCACACGCCTCACCCCCTTCTTCCCACTGTTTAAGGTCAGCTCCAACATTCCTTCATTCCCTTGGAATGGGTTCAGAGGAGAGTCACAAAGATGATTAAAGATTTGTTAAAAGGACTTTTAACCCTAAATAAGTTCATTTTGGCTGCTTTTCACCTTCTAAATTCTTGGAGAGCACATGAAAAGGAAAGAGAAGTGGAGGAAGCATAATGTAAATACTTTATTGAATTCATGTGTATGTTTAATGTTGATAAAGTTGTCTGTATTTTCCTTCGCTTCTTAAATTTCACCCGTATCAGTGCTGTCTTCTTTAGGTTGTCAGCTTTTGTGGAATAGGGGCCATTGTTGGGTATATTAACCTGTTCATTACTGTTTCCTATAAATAGATAATTTAAAACTTTTTCAGCTTTATTGAGGTGCAATTGAGATGTAACACTGTACATACTAAAGGTATACAGTGTGATTCTTTGATATATATTACATATATTGTGAAATTATTACCACAGTAGGGTTAGTTAACACCTCCATCACCTCACATAATTGCTATTTCTTTTTTGTGGTGAGAACACTTGAGATCTGCTCTCTTAACAACTTCCAAGTATATACAGTATTGTTAGCTATAGTAATTATGCTGTACATTAGATTTCCCAGAACTTATTCATCTTGTAACTGGAAGTCTGAACCCTTTGGCCAACATCTCTGCATTTCCCCCAAGCCCCAGCCTCTGGAAACTACTATTCTACTCTCTGTTTCTATTAGTTTGGCTTTTTTAGATTCCACATATGAGATCATACAGTATTTGCCTTTCTCTGTCTGACTTATCTCACATAGCATAATACTCTCAGGGTCCATCCATTTTGGCACTAATAGCAGGATTTCTTTCTTTCTCATCGCTAAATAATATTCCATATTGTACACATACACACACCCCCTCCACATCTTTTTTATCCATTTTTCTGTAGCTGGACTATTGGGTTGTTTCCTTATATTAACTGTTGTGAAAAATGCTGCAGCGAACGTGGGAGTGCAGTTATAGTGACTTCATTTCCTTTGGTGGGATTGCTGGGTCATATGGTAGTTCTATTTTTAATTTTTTGAGAAATATTCGTACTGTCTTCCATAATGGCCATATCATTTTCATTCCCCCCAATAGGATTCCCTTTTTCCTAGGTCCTCACCAACAATTATCTTTTGTCTTTTTTATAATAGCAGCCTAATAGGTACTGGAATGAGGTGATATCTCATTGTGGTTTTGATTTGTGATGTTGAGCATCTTTTTATGTACTATACCTGTTGGCCATTTGTATGTCTTTTTTTGAAAAAAATGTTTATTCACATCTTCTGCCCATAATTTTATGTGCATTGTTTATTTTTTAATATTGAGTTGTAAGAGTTCCTTATATATTTTGGATATTAACCCCCTTATCAGATAGATGATTTTCAAATATGTTCTCCTAATCAATAGATTGCCTTTTAATTTTGTTGATTATTTCTTTTGCTGTGCAGAAACTTTTTAGTTTGATGTAATCCCATTTATTTATATTTGCTTTAGTTGCTTGTGCTTTTGGTATCATATCCAAAATGCTTTTGAAATATAAACTCACTTTATATTTCTGCTTGTGCTACAAAATAGCACAAGCAGAAATATAAAGTGAGTTGGGAAGGGAGGCGAGGGGGGGAAATGTGAGTACACAAAATACATGAAGCATTCCACCTCCATCCTCTTGCTTCATGTATTTTGTGTACTCACATTTCCCCCCCTCGCCTCCCTTCCCAACTCACTTTATATTTCTGCTTGTGCTATTTTGTAGTCTGACAGATTCCTAGGTATCCATCAAGGCCAGATTATACATCTCTTTTCTTTTTTTTCTTTTTAAAATATATTTTATTGATTTTTTACAGAGAGGAAGAGAGAGGGATAGAGAGTTAGAAACATCAGTGAGAGAGAATCATCGATCAGCTGTCTATTGCACACCCCCTACTGGGGATGTGCCTGCAACCAAGGTACATGCTCTTGACCGAAATCGAACCCGGGACCTTTCAGTCCGCAGGTCGACGCTCTATCCACTGAACCAAACAGGTTTCGGCAGACATCTCTTCTATAGTTGTCCCTGGTATTCTCCAGGATTAAATTCTGATTTATTTCATTTCTATGGTGTTTTATTTATTTTTCTTCTCTAACATTATCCTTGAATTTTAAAAAAATAAGTTTTTATTGATTTTTAGAGAGAGAGAAAGAGAAAGAAACATAGATGTAAGAGAGAATCATTGATTGGCTGCTTCCTGCACTCTCCCTACTGGGGAATTGAGCCCACAAACTGGGCATGTGCCCTGACCAGGAATTGAACCGGCGACCTCTCAGTGCATGGTGTCCCTCAGCCAACTGAGCCACGCCAGCCAGGGTTGTCCTTACATTTATAATAGGTGAACTACTTATTGGACCCTCTAGCTAGGCTTTGAGGTCCTCGAGAGTAGGAACCTAGGTTTGATTATTTTTGCATCTCCAGAGCATACTTTTGGTCACACAGAGTAGGTGCTCAATGTTTGGTAAAAGGTTTAAAAATTTTTTGTATGATGATGATAGAAGAGTAAATGAAAGGAACTCTTAGTAGGAGCAGCAGAGAATGAGTAGTGAATGGGGAATTGGAGGTGGTTGGCTGAAGAATGAGAGGGTGGTTATAGAAAGGAGGAGGGCAAGAAAGGTGGGCAGGGGTAGAAGGCAGGTAGAGGTGACGAAGACATGCAGAGCAGGAGGAGTGCTCTATAGCCAACCTTCTGGTGAGTAGTAGAACCTTTGCTATATTAAGGTGGGCATGGAAGTGTTTAAATCAGTGAAAAAGGATTGCGGCTTTCTTCATTTTCCTGCTTGACTTCTCTAGGGTTCAATGTGGGTTTAATACAAACAACATTGTAATGTGGGACTATTAGAGTCTTTATGCCTCTCCACTTTTCTTGTTTTTAGTGGTGTGTGTGTGTGTGTGTGTGTGTGAGAGAGAGAGAGAGAGAGAGAGAGAGAGAGAGAGTGTGTTTCTTTTAAAGCTTTGAGACCCTGCCTTTTCAGTTTTGTTTCTTGTTCTTTAACTTTTTTTTTCTTCTTTTTAGGAAGAAGAGGTTACCTGATTCTTTTTCACTCCATGGATCAGTTATGCGACATTCACTTTTGAAGGGAATTTCTGCCCAGATAGTGTCTGCAGCTGTAAGTATTTTGTCCTCTCCCCCCAGCTTTATAACCTGCAATGGCATAATGAAGTAGGAATGAGCATAAAACAAAGCACAGCACTTCTCTTGGCTCGAGGCTTAAGAAAAATAAAATCTGGCTTTCATGGTTTTGGGTGATTATTTTTGACTCGTAAGACATGGCTACACATCTTGACATAGAAATTAGTGCAGCCATGAAATAAAGGTCTGCTCAGAGTCTCGGGTGTGCCTAATGAAATATGGCAGCAAGCCTAAAAGAAACACTATCTGCCCTTTCTTTAAATTCCTTTTCAGCTTAGTTGCCATCTTGTGTATTTGGTGAGTTAGAGTACTTGTTCTTTTAGTCTTTTCATATGGAGAAGTGATTGTTCAGAATCTTTTACAACTAAATGCTTCTTTTTAAAAAAAATTATCCACATTGTCTTTCATGTACCTTATTTTATTTACTCTTGGAACTTGGAAAGTAGGGAAAGCCATGTCCTATTTTCAAGTGAGAAGTCAGGTTTAGAAAGGTGATATTAACTTGTCTTACATCATTGGGTTAGGAGAGAGCAGAGCAATTACTTAAAATTGGGGTTTTGGGCTCCAAGTCGAGTGTTTCTTTGTTGTGAAATGGAGGTGTTTTTGGTGAATGTGTCCAGTGGAAAATGGCTAGAAGAGAATATCTGTGGTATTTTTTGAAAATGATTTAGAACACTGGGTTAATGCAAAAATATTTAGTTCATCAAGACAATAGACACTGATTCTGGTATGTGTTATCAAATTTTTCTTTGGCATCCCTTCCTCCCAAAGCCTGTAGTTTAATGTAGTCTTTCAATTTTAGTGTACTAATTCAATATTTAGATCCTGTGTATAATCCTATATAATAAAGAGGTAATATGCAAATTGACCCTCATGCCCTCACAAGATGGCCACCCCCATGTTATCACAAGATGTCTGCCACAAGATGGCCGCCCCCACATTGTCACAAGATGGCCAGCAGGGGAAGGCAGTCAGGGGCGATTGGGCTGGCAGGGGAGGGCTGGCAGGCAGAAGTGGGTTAGGGACAATTATGCAGGCAAGTGATTAGGAGCCAGAAGTCCTGGATTGTAAGAGAGATGTCCAACTGCCGGCAGTCAGACATGCCCTGAGGGTTCCAGCTTAGAGAGGGTGCAGGCTGGGCTAAGGGACACCCCCCTCCAGTGCACGAATTTCATGCACTGTGCCTCTAGTAATAATAATGGTGATGGTGATGACAGATTCATACCTCAGGAGTTTTGATGTGTTTTTATGTTCTTTTCATGAAGTTTAATTGGCACTTTGTATATTCGATGTGGACAAAGTTTTGATTTTTCAGGAGAATAAGAGATTGATACAGAAGTAGCATTATGATACCATAACTACATTGTAATTTTCAGGTTATTAAAGAAAGCTCTTATTGCAGATACAAAAAAGAAAAGAGAAAGAAAGAAAGAAAGAAAGAAAGAAAGAAAGAAAGAAAGAAAGAAAGAAAGGAAAAAGTATTTTCTGTGGGCAGTTCGTATACCCTGACCCAGCTCATATATCATGAAGTCAATTTAAATAGAGAGATAGTCAAGCAATGGAGGAAACCTGGGCATTTGTCCTTCCTCTTCTAGGTGGAGAGTAACTCATATTTTCTAGAATGGGAACCACCTGTTGAGGATTACATTTCCATGACGTTTTCTGAATTTAATCCTTATGTAGGTGATGAAATTCATTCCTTTCAAAATCAAGATGAACCAGAACAGTCATTTGACCCACCTGTGTAGTTTTAAAAATATTTTGAATAATGGAGACTGAACTAAAACTCAGACACTGAACAATGATTAGATAAATCTGTTATTTAAAAGGGTTTCTCCTCTTTCTTGAAAAGGAGGAAAAAAATTCTAATAAATTCCAGAGTGTTTGCATTCTATTCTTATTTCATTGCTATGGCTGAGCTCCTTTGGTATGTTAAAATGAAAACTGCTTTTCCTGTGACAGTCTTCATACTCTGCCTTCCTAATTCTGGATTACCAGCTCAATTTAAATTGTATGCTTTGCTGTGATGGTTGGTTTATTAACATGTAAAGCTAGTTATATTTTTTGATATCTCTCCTGAATAGTTGTTCAGTAATGCCTTTAGCCATGTGGTTAGTGATGTTATTAGAGCTGCCTGGGGCCTTGATCATCAGGGCTTTGTAATCCACGCCTGGAAAACACTTGGGAGAGATGAAACTTTTAAAGTTAGGAACTTCATTGTTTAATTTTGGAAACCTCTTCAAAGTAATATGACATGTGATTATATTTAAAATTAATTCAAATTAAAATTTAAAGGATATTCCTTTAATGATCACCTACAATAAAAGAAATGCCTTAGCACAGTGTTTTTTTTGGAAAATGTGTCTAATGTGTAAGAATATCCTGGAATGATTATTAAAATGCAGATCCCTGGCATCACCCAGACCTACTGACTTGGAATCTCTAGCAGTGGAGCATAGGACTCTGCATTGCTACAGGTATCCCAGGTGATTCTGATGCATCTGACTTTTTAAAACCACTACCCTAAGATGTTCAACACCAGCACTAAAATTCTGTAATCTCTAAAATGCTTTCCACATCTGTGGTTTTTAGTGTTTAAAGTCAGCTGACTTCTGATTTCATTATTTAGGTTCCATTTTGAGTATCATTTATGTTCTTCATCTGATATTTCATTCTTTTTCTCTGTCTGGGACACAGATCAATCATTTAGCAAATATTTATTTATTTATTTATTTTTAAAAAATATATTTTATTGATTTTTTACAGAGAGGAAGGGAGAGAGATAGAGAGCTAGAAACGTCAATGAGAGAGAAACATCGACCAGCTGCCTCTTGCACACCCCCTACTGGGGATGTGCCCGCAACCAATGTACATGCCCTCGACTGGAATCCGAACCTGGGACCTTTCAGTCTGCAGACCGACGCTCTACCACTGAGCCAAACTGGTTTCAGCGCAAATATTTATTGCATGCTTCTTCATTGTTGAGCATTATGCCAGTCTAGCTTTACATACACATATCGACGCAAAGTTGGGTATATCCTGCTTCCAGGACATTGTATATAGCAAGCGTGGTAATTGCTTCTCCTCCTACATATTCCTGTGCACTGGAGCAAGTGTCTTAAGTTAGTTCCTGGGAAGCTCTATTAAGTAAGATAAAATAGATTCTTCCTTCTGAGAGATTATGATAACCAATTGACCACATTGATAGAAAAGAAATGCAGAATGTAAAGAGCATGGCTGGAACCTAGAAACCCTGAGTTTGAGACATGGTTCTACCATTTCCTGAATAATCTTAGGCAGTCAGTTAAACTGTTTGAAACTTCTATTTTCTTAATTTGGAAAAGCAGATATATACCTGTTTTATCTATTTCTCCAGGTTTAGGAATCAAATAGTGTAATATATGTAGGTGAAAGCTCTTTGCTGTTACAGTGCTAATTATTGTAATCCGTTACTAGTATTTAAAGATAGAGAAGCATCAAATTGATACCCCTTATATGACGCTTTATATTATACTTTATATTAGTTTAATTCTCAGGACAACTCACTGAATAGATAAGGCAGTATGTGCTAGTTCTTAAACAAATGAGTGACTAATATCCTAAAGGGTTAGGTGACTTTCCCAGGATCCTACAGTTACTAGTAAGAAGCTGGAACTAGCACTTTATTTCTGATTTTCTTATGCTGGAGAACTGACTGAATAGAACTTGCTCAGGTTTTATTTACGGGGTGTTGCATAATTTGCTGGATAGAAAACTCCGACATATCTTTAGTGTATGTTTTCTTTTTCTAAAGTCTTTGTATACTCCTACTATTTTGACCCATAGTACTTATACTTTATTCACATTATTGAGACTGGAACCTCTTTCCTTTCTCTTTTCCTTTACATTTTCATTTATAATCAGTACCATTCCTGAAGCATCTGTTATACTATAGTAAGTAAAATAAAATGAGCTTACTCTCTTGCTCTTTATATTTTGTTGGAATATACAACTTTTCTAGTTTCTCTTTGGGGCAAAAACAAAGGTGCTGTTTTTCTGTCTGAATTGATTTGGATCTAAGTTTATGTAAAGAAAAGGCCTTATACCATTTTTTTGTTTTATAATGAGAATATCTTTTCAAGTATTTTTTCTTTCTAAATTTCATTTAGGACAAAGTAGATGCCGGGTTGCCTACAGCAATTGTAAGTATACTTTAAATAACTGTTTAAAGATAAGCGTTCTATTTGATTGGGCTTTCTTAGATTTGTTTTTCTAATATTTAAAATTATTACATAAATTATTGTGATGATAAATTTATCAGTCACTTATTGCCAGTAACCAGATTTAAAATGTATCCCTTTTAACTGTTCTATTGTATTATTACTCTTCAGGCTTTTGTTTGACAAGCACACAATGGAATAACGATTAGCGTTTTCCAGGTGTATTTGTATGTGGTTCTCCCCTGCCCAAGTAAATTTTCTCCTTCTGTGATTTGGCTTCCCTTTGGTTATAGGGAGTGGAAAACAGTATTTGGTAAAATCACATTTAACAACTCTGAACACTTTTGTCAGGCCAACCAAGTAAATCTGTGAGGTGATTATAGAGAACTGGGGCATATTGAAAGCATGCTAGTGCCCTCTTTTCATGACTAGTTCCAACTACCTCCTGTAGCTCTTTTATTAATTAATTGGAGAGGAAGTCAGCTGAATTTTGAACATTTCTAGTGCCTTTTGGCTCCTAGGAATAAACTAAAGTAGAGCTTTCTAATCCCTTCTCCAGACCTCATAGCAGATTCTTGATTGGGAGGCATTAGTGCCTTCTACTTTATCTGGACCTCTGAATTTTTGCTTTAGAGGAAGTTAAATGCCATGTTTTCCTCTATAATGTTGAACATATACTAGTTTGGTATTATTACCCTTAGAGTAAATTTAGAAGGAGTCCCAGAAATAAAATGTCCTGAGTTTCATTTCCTGTTTTGCCTCTTAGATGAAATTCTCCTTATTTGTAATAGTTGGTATGTCATTTGCTGCCTAGAGGAAGGAAGACCAACACATTCAGCTCTGCTTATTTCAGGATCCTTTCTCTACTATCTTAAAATATAATCTTCTCTTTTCTTCTCAGGCGGTGTCCAGTCTGATAGCAGTGGGTACATCTCATGGATTGGCTTTAATATTTGGTAAATTTTCCAAGTACCTATTTTCTTTACTTTAAATATTAAGTATCCTTTTGGGTTTTATAATGTATTTTTTTAATTTTTATTTCATATATATATATATATATATATATATATATATATATATATTTTTTATTGATTTTTCACAGAGAAGAAGCGAGAGAGGGATAGAGAGTTAGAAACATCGATGAGAGAGATACATCAATCAGCTGCCTCTTGCACACCCCCTACTGGGGATGTGCCCGCAACCAAGGAATATGCCCTTGACTGGAATCGAACCCCGGACCTTTCAGTCCGCAGGCAGATGCTCTATCCTCTGAGCCAAACCAGTTTCGGCTATAATGTATTTTAATCATAGTTTACAGAGTGAGCTTTATTTTCTTGGGGGTGGAGGGGAAGGGAATGGAAGAACTTGAAAAGTAGCAGTATTTTTATCATTAAAAGTTACTTGACTCAGTTTCATTTTGTTGTTGCAAAATTTTTTTTTTAATGAATTTATGAGTTGTCATATCTGTTGACTCTCTGTAGACCTAGACAAAAATAATACAAAGTTGGAAGGGAACTTGGGTTGTGATATTGACTGCCTTTTGTTGGTGGTGAGTGGTAAGGTGATTTTTTAAAAATCCTAATTTATATCTCAGTAATAGGCATTCTAGAAGATCTTCAGGAAAAAAATTCTTGGGCATTCTCAGTAATTTTTAGTAGCTCTCACTGCCAATGAATTTTTTTTTATTTTCCATTTTAAATTTCTCTAGTATAACTGAAAAATTTTTAGCCCTTAATCAAATTATTTTCTTGGTTGAGATAAGAACTAGTTTCATTTGTATGGTAGAGGTTAGTCTTACTTATTTTCTCATTTTTTTTTCCTATCTGAGACTAAATAACCCCTGTTTCATTAATCTCTTTGCTTTGAATTCAACAGTAGTAGCAAAACATTTTTTTTTTTAACTTAAAAACTACTAACTGTTTTCTGTCATTTTTAGTGTTCTTTGGATCTTAAGTCTTTTTCATCTCAAATGGAGTTCCTGATGACACTGTATTTCATTAAGAAACCCACAGGATATTGTAGAAGGATTACTGGCAGATACTTTAATAGCAGAACCACAATTTGGTATTTGTGGGCCTTACATCTTTATTTACCGTATTAGTTATTTTCCCTTGTTTTTGAACAATTTGGTTTTCTACTTATAAAAATTTTTATTATGCCCAAAGCCTTATTTATCATGTGATTTTTTTATATCTAGTGTTTTCAAAGGTGATTGACATAAATATGAATTTTATTGTTTGGAGATAAGGAGAATGGAAACAAAAAATATGGTTCTTTCAAGAGAATTATAAGTTGATTCTTTAAATAATATTTTTCTGATTCCATTATTGATATGTGTTCATAATAGAAAATTTAGAAAACATAGATGAGCAAAAGGTTGAATATATTAAAAACCAAATTCTCCCACACAGGAATAGTCCTTAGCATTTCTGTATATAGTCTTCTAATATCTTTTCTGTGTGTGTGTGTGTGTGTGTGTGTGTGTGTGCATGCTTGCACACGTGTGTGTGCTTGTGTGCATATACCTACCCCCAAATGGGATCATGTAATTTGTAACTTGCTTTTTCATTATAATGAACATCTGTCCATGCAATTATATGTTCATCTGTAACATTATTTTCAATGGCTACATAGTATTATTTTAGATGGATTCACCATAATTTACATAGTAATAATTTCCTACTATAAGACATTTAGGTTGTTTCTAAACAAACAGTATAGTGGTAAACATTTTTATTGCTGCATTTTTGTACATGTGGTTACTTCCTTAGAACAAATTCCTAAAAGTCCTAAGTCATACCCTGGGTCAGGGTATGAACATCGTAAACATGTCTAATATGTGTTGCCTAGTTGCCTTCCAGGAAGTTCTACCAGCTATCAGATGTAGGGATGCTTGTTTTCCTATGGGGACCATAAGGGGTATTGGGTTGATAGGATTTTGGGAAAGGATTTTAAAAGGCCATTTAGGTCAATTCCCTTATTTTACATAGGAGGTGATTGGGAACCAGAGGGGGTAAGTGACATGCACAGAGCCTAAGTTAGAATCAAGGAATATGGAATCCTAGATCAGCGCATTCCCACCATTCTGAGCAGTTCTCCTGTCCTGAGAGAAAAGGCCACTTCCAAGATATATGAAGAAAAGAAGAACTAAAGTGAATACGGATAGAATACAATGCATATATTTATCTGTCAGCAGAATGAATGTTGAGTTTTTGTTCTCATTTACCATAATTTTTCCTCAACTCTGTTTTAACATTCCTTCCTTACCATGAGGTTATAAGAATATGTGCCTGCTTATAATCAAACCCATGCAGAGCTTAATGCAACAAATTAAAATGAATATACTTAAAACAAAAACTAACCAAGGAGAAGAGTATATTATCTTTTGCTAATGTCTCCTTAATTTCCTTGGGCGTGCTTCCTAATTTTCTTTAGATCCCAACAGCTTTCTAATGAAATAATAAACTTATTATAATTTAATGGAAAAGAAAGTATAATAGAGTGAACATTTTGAGAAAGAATCTTAATATTCTGGTTGTGCTTTGGGTTTTTGACTATGTGTTAATAAATTATACTAATTTTTGTAAGAATCATATATTTTGACAATGAGTTTTAACAAATTGATTAAATTTGCTTGAAAACCAGGGTAGAGTAATAATACTATGAAGTGTCTAGATTGAAGACCTGGGTTAAATCTGATCTCTTTTAAACATCTTCATTGATTATAGGATAAAGTGTAGAAGGAAGAACCATACTTGTTTAATTACTAATAGATTCTCCATTGGAATAGTGACCTGTAACATTAAAATAGTAATCATTTTAACTTTATAAAGAATGATGTATGTTGTTCATTCTTTTTTTTAATTGTTTAAACTATTATGTATGTGTCCTTTTCTCTGATTGACTCCCCGCTTCCCCGCCCCCCCCCCCCCCGCCACTCCCATCCCCGAGGACAAGCCCCGACCGCCCCAGTGTCTGGGTCCACTTCTATATTGCTTATTTGTATGGAATTATAGATATATGGCATTTATTGCCTATCTTGGATTTTACCTATATGAAGGATATTAAAAATTCAAATATTAATAAAGATGTTTCCCTATCCCAAGGTCCTTAGTTTTCCATTTTTTTAGGTGTTAGCATACTTTAGTAGACTGTCTTTTTTTTTTTTTTTTTGGTGTGGGCGGAGAGTTTTTTTTTTTTTTCTTAAGAGAAAGAGGAGAGAGAGAGAGGGAGAGGGAGAGGGGGAGGGAGAGGGGGAGAGAGAGAGAGAGAGAGAGAGAGAGAGAGAGAGAGAGAGAGAGAGAGAGAGAGAGGAGAGAGGGAGAGAGAGATTTGATTGGTTGCCTTCTGTATGTGTCCACTGAGAATCGAACCCCCAACCTTTCAGTATACAGGATGGCTCTCCAAACTAACTGAGCCACCTGGCCAGGACGAAAATTAATCAAACCCAATGACCTTGGGTTTACTTACTGTCTGTAATTTGAATGTTATGTCTTTTCTCTTTTCCAATAACCAATACCTGAATATAACCATAAACTCTAGAGATATCAATTAATCACATTTAGTATCCTTCTTATAGATAACTATGGTTTGTCACTTAAACTCTTGAAATTTTACTTGTCTTTTCTCTGAACTTTTGATCTGATCTCTTGCTTTCTCTCTTTTGATCTTTTCTCCATGGATTCAAAGGAAAAGGTATAGTAATTTTGGTTTGCATGAGTGACTTTTTTCTTTTGACCATTTAATTTTTAAAGAGAATGCTATCAATTAGTCAGTGCCCTCTTATGAAGTACTCATGGAAGAAAACCAGCTAATTGACAGTTAAAGCAGGGAATTGTTAAAAATTATACATTTATGCATACCTTTGATGTTTTTACTGAAAATATATAAATATTCAGTTCCCTCTTAATC
This sequence comes from Pipistrellus hanaki, assembly GCF_964339955.1. Lineage (NCBI taxonomy): Eukaryota > Metazoa > Chordata > Mammalia > Chiroptera > Vespertilionidae > Pipistrellus > Pipistrellus hanaki. Next base: position 39,619,786 of record NC_140504.1, read on the forward strand.
TTTTGATATATACCAAAGCCTTTACTGTGAGTTTGTATCTGCCATATGGAGGTCTGCAGCATCTTTTTTGGCATAAATTGCATCAATAATGGGCCATGCAAAATTTGCACTTTTAATTTTTTAAAAAAGAGGTAAGAGCGTGGGCACCTGTGAATTAATCGAGTACAAAATACTAGGTTTTCAGAAAACTTCTATTGAATCTTTTGCAGTTATCTTGCACACATCCTATTTCATAACAACTTTTAAAGCAATTTATCTTTACCAAGTTTTTCTAAAGCATTCATTTAGTTTTCATGGAAATGATGGCCCTTTCTTTTTCACTCTATTTCATCAGTTTGTATATTTTTAATTAAGTTTGTGAAGTACAGCAACATGAGTGGCATGCACAAGTTTGGGGATGAACACAAGTGTGACCCCTTGTAAGTATCAGCATTCTAGAAGATAGCTAGTTAGCCATGGGGATTCAGGGTTATCTGGGTTCAGTCGGTAACCTTCATAGAGGGGATGAGAACTTTAATTCTGTGTGTTGGTTAGATGGAGATCAGGTAAAAGTGTTTCTGCTGTTTTATAATCATTGATGAAAAATGTTTCTTAATATCTCTTTGCTTCTCCTTTGGTCTTAGAGAATATTTTAATATACTCAAAGGATAAGTAAAGAGTAATACTGAAGAATGATGAATATTGCCAATAACAGTAGAGCTCTACACACACCATTAAATTTGATTCCTTCTTGAATCTAGGTATTTCTTACTTTGATAGTCTTTAGGAACCAGTTAAAACAAATTAGGGGCAACGGAATAGAAGATTGGTTTAATGTTGGTACATGGAAAGAGAAGAAAAAATTCTGGGAATATGTTTAAATTTAGATTTGGTAGCTATTATAGGTTTAATGCATTATTTGTGATTTTTCTTTGCTATTCAGCACATTATTCTTAAGCCCAGAATATACTGAGATCTATCCTTTGCGAAGTATACTTTGAAAGGTATACTAATAAGAGAAATAGATATATTTAATTCATTGCAGTATCAAATAGATGTGCTTTTTGTGATATCTAGGCTTTAAGTTCTTTTAATTAATTGGTAATCTACTTATTGTTAATAATAATCCCTTGCATTGATACCATTTTGTACTTTATGCCAATTCGATGACATTTTACTTTTTCTCATTTCAGCTGTATGCCAATTCTAGGAAAAATGATAGTTTAATTTCCTATTTCTTGTCCAGCTATTTGCTTCATAAGGACCCACTCCAATTAAAAAACACACACACAAAACTAAGTTGACAATGCCAACCAAAAGTGGCTTTATGTGAATTTGTAAATGAAATTAGATGTTACTAATTTAATCTTTTCACCCCAATGATAGACAAAGGAGATTTCAGAGAATAGGGGAAGAATGAAATGTTTACATTTAAATTGAGATCAAGAGCCCCTGGAGAGTTGAATTTGCAGAGAGCACTGATTTTCATCTTTCTTGCTTCTGTCCATGTCCTGTTCTTTCCATATAACTACAGAATTCAAGTGTTTGAAAGAGGTTTTATTTTTGTACCTTTCCCCAGAATTGCCCAGAATTACCTGGACTATAGAATTTTTAGTTAACTCTAGCAAAGAAACCTCTCCAATAAGACTCTTCCTTTTTCTTCAGGAATCTACCTTTTCTGAATTTAGTCTAAATTCTATAATAGTTTGTTAATATGGTACAGTAAAAATAGAGTGTATAAAGCCAGCAATAAGAATTGATAAAAATCTTTTGGAGTTAAAATAGGTTATATTTTATGTACTGTGCATTATTTCATAGCCATGTGACCTTATAAAGGGACATCAATGTGTTATAATTAATTATGTATTATAATGAATACATTGTAAAAATCGAGAAAAAAGTTATGAGTATTTTTGTTAACACAGTCCTGTTGGATGTAAATTAATACGTCTTTCAGGAATCACCAAGGTTGATAATTTGGTTTCTTGCCTTAGCTAGTTTTCAGTACAGGGGATCCATAGTGAGGAAAGCAGAGTCATGTTTGGGTTTTTAACCTCAAATCACATACTGTCTTTTTCCTTTCTTCTTTTCTTCTCTGTTTCCTCTTTCTTAATGGTACCTTTATTTAATATTTTATCATACACTTTAATTCTCCTTTTCCTGAGCTATAATACTTAAATAGTCTAATTTAAAGTACGAACTGTGTTAATAAGAAAGCGGTAGTTGTGTCTCTAAATTTGGTGGCTCCAAACGAAGTAAAGTTTGGATCTCAAAGCAGTGATTACAAAGGATCCCAGCAAAATTCTATTCAGACAGGAATCTGTGCTTGGAAGGCAGGAGCCCAGACACATGGGGAGGGGGGAGGGGAAGAGGGGGATTGTAAGACTGGAATGGAGTTTCTGTCTTTGTCCTCTTAACTGTCAGTTCATCCATTGCCTACACGCATGACCCGAAATAGTGGTATGTATAGAACACTGTTGCCCAACGATTGTATTGTGACAGTTTGCAAAATAAGGTGTCTGGATAATGTGCTAACTGTTTAAGGCAACCCTGATAAGGATAGTGGGAAACATCATTTTTATAGACAGTTTCAGTTAAGCAAAATAAAATGTTACATCATATTTAGAGTAAGGAAATCTTAATTTGAACTAAACCAGGTAAGGGAAGAAAAAGTATATAAATAAGGAAAAAATCTGTAATTGTAATAATGCTAAATATGAATAAGGACAATGGCTTTTTAAACACATCAGCCCTTATATATTTATGAATTTTAGTCCTTTTTGAATAGTCATCATAGAAGGCTAAAATCTAAAATGATTTCAGTAAATAAGAAGTACTTTTTGTGTGGCAGATACCATACAGCTATCAATTGAGTCAGAATTCCTTGGGAAGGTGGAAATTACTATATGAGCCAGTTTATGAACATAGAAAAATATTCTTACAGTATTTACTTTGGATGGGCAAAAGGACTTACCCAATATTTCCTAGACCTGAGAATGCATGTTTTGGGGCTCTTTCTGATAACTAGATTTACCCTTACAAAAGGAAGATTGGCAAATGTGGAAGCTGTTCAGATAACTGCCTCTGAGTGTAAGGAAGGCACCATGCTAGTATTCTGGGAGTGTTTATTTACTTACAACTTTTGCCTTACACAGAAGTTTCAGTCTCATGGCGGAAAACATATTTACCTCCAAAAAGTACCATGCAGTTAATGTTAAAAAAATTTGGCTAAGTAAACTTTAAAAATCTTATTGGCTTAATTCAATGATTTATGAATCAGGTAACATTATCTAACACAGCAGTTTTCAACCTGTGTAATGTAAGAATTTTTAAACATGCAATAGCTGTCTATTTAGTTAGGGCACTGACCTCTTTTCCCTTAGATTGTCAAGTAAAAAAATAACAACAGCTTATACAACAATAGCCATCCTGTGTGAATGAATCAAAACGATACCTATTTTGTTTTGTCAGATCGGCAAAAAAATACACTTTTTGGTGTGCTACAGAATTTTGGTAATTAGTTTATGCATGCCTTGCCATTAAAAATATTGAAAATCGCTGATCTAGCAGATAGAAAGGAACTCCCAGAAGCTATACAAAAATGAAAGACCTCTATAGGCAGAAGGGAATGGAACAAGGAAGTTAATACTAGCAGGTTAAAAAGCAGATTGGTTGTGGCAAGGTCACCTTCCTTTATGATGGGTCTGTCGGACAGATTACCTAACTAGTACTGACCATGCAATTCCTGATCAACTGGTTTAAAATTCCATTCCTGGGAGACACCGAAACTAATTAAGTATTAAGTCTTAGTTTGGTGAGAGGGGGCTTAGCAAAAGTGACTCCCTTTTGGGCCCTTTGTATTGTTTTTAATACAGTGAAGGGTGACACACACAATTGCGGGGGGAGCTGAGAGAATTCCAGATTGTGCGAGTGTGGTGGGCTTATTTTCCCCTCTAAACTTTGTAGGCGTGCCTTATTATATTTAAATTTTTTATTTCATGGTTTTTAAGTATGTACAGTAATGAATGTTATACAAAATAAGCATTTCCTAGGAGGATGCCCTAGAGAAATTTCTTTTTAATTATTAGATAATAACATTTAATAAATATTTGAGTGCCTCCTGGAGATATCAGAGGTGTTTAAGGCAAAATCCTTGCCCTTAAATAACTTAATCTAGAAGAGATTTTAATTATTTGCCTTTAGCATATCAAGTGTTGATGCTTTAAATAATTCTGTTAAGTACCGTGTTTCCCCGAAAATAAGACATCCTCTGAAAATAAGACCTAGTGCAACTTTGGGAGAAAAAAAATTAATATAAGACACTGTCTTATTTTCGGGGAAACAGGGTAAACACTATAATTTTATTTGTTCTGTTAATTTGCTTAGTAAACCTTTTCTTCATGGATAATAGAAATGAAGTCAAATTCTAAATTAATAAAATTTGATTTTTCAATTTTTAAAACTACTTAAAAAGGTAGTATTCCCTGTAACTTTTCATCTTGAAAATAGAAAGAAATACAGTTCTGGAATGAGGGCGATGAAAGATGGGTTGTTTGTGGAGATAGTTTTCTTAATGGAGTTTTTCACTTACCGTTAGCAAGTTATGTATTATGCTTCTGTGTGGATATTGTGTCCCCCCATCTTCCCCTGCATTTTTTAGTGTCTAATTCAGTGCCCAATCTTTAATAGATGCTTAAGGCATGTATTAAAAATGATTTCACTTCATCAGTTGATTCTTGGTACCTCCCAAGTTTTTAAAAACAAGCTTATAATAAATATGTATTTATTTACTCCTTCCATTTCTTTCACTTGATTTTACAAATTGCTTTCTTTAGATCAGAATCAAGCCTTGCGACTCTGTCTGGGTAGCACTAGTGTTGGGGGTCAGTATGGAGCCATCTCTGCCCTCAGTATTAACAACGACTGCTCAAGACTTCTCTGTGGCTTTGCTAAAGGACAGGTAAATATGAACTGTATTTTATCTGTAAGACAATGTTGAAATCAATTTTTAAAAACCAGTTAGGGCTGTACCACAGTTTTTTAATACACGCATCTGCTGATGGGTACTTAGTCTGCAAGTTAAATTTTAATGCATTCTAAAACTTTACATTTTTACTTTCCCTCCCACATATTTTATTTTCGATGTCACATTTTGCAACTTTTAATTTGTGTATCCCTTAACTATTTATTGTAGTTTTAGTTCTTTTTACTACATTTGTCTTTTAACTTTCATATTAGCTTTAACCTACTACCTTTCCTATATATTTACCTTTTACCAGTAAGATTTTTATTTTCATATGTTTTCTTGTTACTAATTAGTATCTTTTCTTGTCAGTTTAAAGAAGTCCCTTTAACATTTCTCACAAGGCCTGTTTAGTGGTGATGTACTATTTTAGCTTTTGCTTATCTTGAAACTCTTTATCTCTCATATACTTCTGAATGATAACCTTGTCCAGTTGAGTACTCTTGAAGAGTTTTTCTTTCAGCACTTTGAATTTATCATACCACTCTCTTCGGGTCTTCGAATTTTCTGCTGGAAAAAAAAAAATGCTGATAATCTTTGGGGAGAGGGTTGTTCCCTTGCTTGTAACAAGTTGTTTTCTCTTGCTGCTTTTAAAAATTCTCTCTTTATCTTTACCTTTTGACATTTTAATTATAATGTGTCTTGATGTAGATATCATTGTGTTTCTCCTAGTTGGAACTATCAGAGTTTCCTCGATCTGGATGTCTGTTTCCTTCTCTAGGTTAGGGAAGTTTGCAGCAATTATGTCTTTTTAATTTTTAATTTTTATTTTTAATAAATTATCTACTTTGTTGTTTTTTGTTAATCCTTACCTAAGGGTATTTTTCCATTGATTTTTAGAGAGAGTGGAAACAGAGGGAGAGACAGAGAGAAACATCCGTGGGAGAGAGACACATCACTTGGTGGCCTCCCACACCTACCCTGCCTCGGGCTTGGGATTGAGTCTGCAACATACCTGCCTTTAACCGGAATGGAACCCGGGACCCTTCCGTCCATGGGCTGATGTTCTAACCACTGAGAAAACTGGCTAGGGCTGCAACCATTATAACTTTAAATAAGTTTTCTGCCTCTTTCTCTCTTTCTTCTTCTGGGTCTCCTATAATGTGAATGTTATTTTACTTGATGTTAACCCCTAGGTTTCTTAAGCTTAATTTTTAATTTTTTTTTATTAAATTATTATCTGTGTACATATTTTAACATTGCCCCCCCCCCATACATACCCTCCCTCCCCAGAGTTTTGTGTCCATTGGTTGTACTTATATGCATGTATACAAGTCCTTTGGTTGGTCTCTTATCTCCCCCAGATCTCCCTACTCTCCCCGCTGTAATTTTACAGTCTACTTTTTGCTTTACTGTCTCTATATCTATCTTTTGGTTTGTCAGTTTATAATGTTTTTTAATATCCATAAATGAGTGAGGCCATGTGGTATTTCTCTTTCATTGACAGGCTTATTTCACTCAGCATGATGTTCTCTAGTTCTATCCAGGTTGCTGCAAATGATGAGAATTCCTTCTTTTTTATGGCAGCATAGTATTCCATTGTGTAGATGTACCAAAGTTTTTTGATCCAATCATCTGCTGACGGGCACCTAGGCTGTTTCCAGATTCTAGCTATTGTAGACTGTGCTGCTATGAACATAGGGGTGCATATATCCTTTCTGATTGGTGTTTCTAGTTTCTTGGGATATATTCCTAGAAGTGGGATTACTGGGTCAAATGGGAGTTCCATTTTCAGTTTTTTGAGGAAACTCCATACTGTTCTCCACAGTGGTTGCACCAGTCTACATTCCCACCAGCAGTGCACGAGGGTTCCTTTTTCTCCGCAACCTCGCCAACACTTGTCGTTTGTTGATTTGTTGATGTTGGCCATTCTGACTGGTGTGAGATGGTACCGCATTGTTGTTTTGATTTGCATCTCTCGGATAATTAGTGACTTTGAGCATGTTTTCATGTGCCTTTTGGCCTTCCTTCTGTCTTCTTTTGAAAATATTCTATTTAGGTCCATTGCCCATTTTTTAATTGGATCATTAATCTTCCTTTTATTTAGTTGTATAAGCTGTTTGTAGATGTTGGAGATTAAACCTTTATCAGTGTTAACATTTGCAAATATGTTCTCCCACACAGTGGGCTTTCTTGTTGTTTTGTTGATGGTTTCTTTTGCTGTAAAAAAGCTTTTTATTTTGATGTAGTCCCATTTGTTTATTTTCTCTTTAGCTTCCATTGCCCTAGGGGCAGTATCAGTGAAGAAGTTCTTTAGGCATATGTCTGAGATTTTGTTGCCTGTGGATGCTTCTAGTATTTTTATGGTTTCCCGTCTGACGTTTAAGTCCTGTATCCATTTTGAGTTTATTTTTGTGTATGGTGTAAGTTGGTGATCTAGTTTCATTCTTTTGCATGTATCTGTCCAATTTTCCCAACACCATTTATTGAAGAGACTGTCTTGACTCCATTGTATATTTGTGCCTCCTTTGTCAAATATTAATTGAGCATAGTGATTTGGGTTGATATCTGGGTTCTCGATTCGATTCCATTGATCTATATGTCTGTTTTTGTGCCAGTACCAGGCTGTTTTGAGAACAGTGGCTTTGTAATACAGTTTGAAGTCTGGTATTGAGATCCCTCCTACTTTACTCTTCTTTCTCAGGATTGCTGTGGCTATTCGGGGTCTTTTATTGTTCCAAATGAACTTTTGGAGAGTTCTTTCTAGGTCAGTGAAATATGCTGTTGGTATTTTAATGGGGAGTGCATTGAACCTATAGATTGCTTTAGGAAGTATGGACATTTTGATGATGTTGATTCTACCAATCCATGAACATGGTATGTTCTTCCATCTGTTTACATCTTCCTCTATCTCTTTTTTCAGTGTCGTGTAGTTTTCCGCATATAGGTCCTTTACTTCCTTAGTTAAGTTTATTCCCAGGTATCTTAATTTTTTTGGTGCGATGGTAAATGGAATTGCTTTTTTAGTCTCTGTTTCTATAAATTCGCTGTTGGTGTATAGAAATGCCATAGATTTCTTGGCGTTAATTTTGTATCCTGCTACATTGCCAAATTCATTTATTAAGCCAATTAGTTTTTTAATGGAGTCTTTTGGGTTTTTTATATACAATATCATGTCGTCTGCAAATAAGGATAACTTTACTTCTTCTTTTCCAATTTGGATGCCTTTTATTTCCTCCTCTTGTCTAATTGCAATGGCTAGTACTTCCAGTACTATGTCAAAGAGGAGTGGCGATAGTGGGCATCCCTGTCTTGTTCCTGATCTTAGAGGGAATGGTTTTAGTTTTTGGCCATTGAGTATGATGTTGGCTGTGGGTTTATCATATATAGCTTTTATTATGTTGAGATATGATCCTTGTACTCCCACCTTGTTGAGAGTTTTTATCAGGAAAGGGTGTTGGATTTTATCAAATGCTTTTTCTGCATCAATTGATATGACTATATGATTTTTATCTTTCAACTTGTTTATGTGATGAATCATGTTTATTGATTTGCGGATGTTGTACCAACCTTGCATTCCTGGAATAAATCCTACTTGGTCATGGTGTATGATCTTTGTGATGCTCTGCTGGAGCCGATTTGCTAGAATTTTGTTGAGGATTTTGGCATCTATGTTCATTAGGGATATTGGCCTGTAATTCTCTTTCATTGAGTTGTCTTTATCTGGTTTTGGTATTAGGGTGATGCTGGCTTCATAGAAGGAGTTTGGAAGTGTTCCTTCCTCTTGAATTTTTTGGAATAGTCTGAGGAGGATAGGTTTTAGTTCTTCCTTGAATGTTTGATAAAACTCTCCTGTGAAGCCATCTGGCCCTGGGCTTTTGTTTGCTGGAAGCTTTTTGATGACTGTTTCAATTTCTTCCCAAGTCACTGCTCTATTGAGATTTTTAGATTCTTCCTGATTGAGTTTTGGAAGGTTGTATTTTTCTAGGAATATGTCCATTTCCTCCAGGTTGTCCAGTTTGTTGGAATAGAGTTGTTCGTAGTATTTTGTAACAATCCTTTGTATTTCGGCGGGGTCTGTTGTTATTTCACCTCTTTCGTTTCTGATTTTGTTTATTTGAGTCCTCTCTCTTTGTTTCTTGGTTAGTCTGGCTAGAGGTCCATCTATCTTGTTTATTCTTTCAAAGAACCAGCTCTTGGTTTTGTTGATCTTATGTATTGTTTCTTTGGTCTCTATGTCGTTTATCTGTGCTCTGATTTTTGTTATTTCCTTCCTTCTGCTTACTCTGGCTTTTCTTGTTGCTCTTTTTCTAACTCTTTGAGTTGTAGAGTTAGATCATTTGTTACCCTTTTTTCCAGTTTTTTGCAATAGGCTTGTAGGGATATGAACTTCCCTCTCAAAACTGCCTTTGCTGTGTCCCATAGATTTTGGATAGTTGTGTTTTCATTGTCATTTGTTTCTAGGATGTTTTTAATTTCTTCCTTGATTTCTTTGGTAACCCAGTCCTTGTTTAATAGCATGCTGTTTAGTCTCCATGTGTTTGATTTCTTTGGATTTTTTTCATTGTAGTTAATTTCCAGTTTTATGGCACTATGATCTGAGAAGATGCTTGATATGATTTCTATCTTTTTGAATTTGAAGAGACTTTGCCTATGCCCCAAAATATGGTCTATCTTTGAGAATGTCCCATGTGCGCTTGAGAAGAATGTATATTCTGTGGCTTTGGGGTGGAATGTTCTGAAAATGTCGATTAATTCCATCTGGTCTAGCAAGTCATTTAGGATTGATATTTCTTTGCTGATTTTTTGTTTAGATGATTTGTCAAAGGGTGACAGTGGGGTATTAAAATCTCCTACTATGATTGTATTGCTATTAATCTCTCCCTTAATGTCCTCCAGCAATTTTTTTATATATTGGGGTGCTCCCGTATTGGGTGCATATATATTTACCAGGGTTATTTCTTCTTGTTGGATTGCTCCCTTTAGTATTATGAAGTGGCCTTCATTATCTCTTGTTATGTCCTTCACTCTGAGATCTAATTTGTCAGATATAAGTATTGCTACCCCAGCTTTTTTTTCATTTCCATTCGCCTGGAAAACCTTTTTCCATCCCTTCACCCTCAGTCTGTGTGCATCCTTTTTTCTGAGGTGGGTTTCTTGTAGACAACAGATATATGGGTCTTGTTTTCTTATCCAATCCGTTACCCTATGTCTTTTGATTGGAGCATTTAGTCCATTTACATTTAAAGTTATTGATAGATACTGATTTGACGCCATTTTTATTCTATACCCCTGTGTTCCTTCTTTGCTTTCAATTTCTTTAATTTTACAGTAGACCCTTTAGCATTTCTTGCATTGCTGGTTTGGTGGAGATAAATTCCCTTAGTCTGTTTTTGTCTGTGAAGCTCCTGATTTCACCTTCACTTTTGATTGATAGCCTTGCTGGGTACAGTATTCTTGGATTCAGACCCTTCCTTTGCATGACGTTGTATATTTCATCCCATTCCCTTCTGGCCTGATAAGTTTCTGTGGAGAAATCAGTTGCTAGTCTGATGGGGGCTCCTTTATATGTAACTGTCTGTCTCTCTCTGGCTGTCTTAAGCTTAATTTTTAAAATTATTTTTTCTTTTTGTTACTTTGGTTGGGTGAGTTCCACTGCTCTTTCAGATCATTGATCATTTCTTCTACTTTATCCAGTTTGCTGTTGAACCCCTGTTGTTTTTTGTTTTTTTCATTTCAGCTATTGTATTCTTCAACTCTGACTTCTATTTGCCACTTTCTTTTTTTCTTTATTTCTTTTTGCCACTTTCTTATAGTTTCTATGACTTTGTTGACATTCCCACTGTGTTCCTTTATTCTCCAGCCAAGTTTGTTGAGCTTCATTATTACCATTACTTTGAACTCTTTATTAAGTTAATTACTTATTTTCATTTATATTTTTCTGAAGTTTTATCTTGTGTGTGTGCTTTTTTAAAAACATATTTATTTGTTTCCTCATTTTGCTTGACTCTGTGTTTGTTTCTCTGTATTTGGGAAAGCAGTTGCCTCTCCCACTCTTTTTTTTTTTTTTTATCCCCTCAGTGCTCCCCCATCCCCTACCTTCCACTCATGCCCTCACCCCCCTGGTGTCTGTGTCCATTCATTAGGCTTATATGCATGCATACAAGTCCTTTGGTTGATCTCTTCCACTCTTGAAGAGTGACCTTGTGTAGGAGAGATGAACCTTATTTTCAGTGTGGCCCTAACTTTTGGTTTTTTCTTGAGCTGTTGTGATTATCTAAGCAGCCTGATTTATTTTTTATAGGTCCCAGTTTTGAGGATTTGCCCTGCCCTGCCAGTGTCACAAAGGGAGGGATCTCATTCAGCACCCAGTTTCAGGCTGACTGAAAACCACATCCTTCAGCAACAGCTTTTAACATATACAAATATATACAGTCCTCTGGAACTGTAATTGTAAAACCTGCTGGCCTCCATTCCAGGCGATCTGCAGGTGTCCCCTGGGAAACAGTTGCAAAAATTTTGGTTCCAGACAAGTCTATAAGCTCCTTTCTGGAAGGTACCAGCAGGCTGTAGTGAGAGAATGTGTAAAGATGACATATCTTAGCCTATATTCCCTGAGAGCTCCTCTATGGCCTGTGTGAGCGGCACACTCTCCCTGACTTTGGCAAGGCAAAGGGAGAGCACAGGGCTGGAGCGAACTTGCCAGCTTTGGTGAGGCCCCTGGACAGTGCTGGGGTGTGCCAGCTGGCTTTGGTGGGGCTGTGAGAATGCCCCGGGCTGGGACACTCCTACCAGTTTTAGTGAGAGAGCAAGGGAGTGAAGGGATGGGACATGCTCTCCAACTCAGTGGGACAACAAAGGAGTCTACTGTGACTGCACATATCTGCTGGCAATAGCATTGTAGAAGGAAAATGTGCAAATGGCATCCATCAGCACTGGTGTTGGCTAGGTAGAAGGGGAGAAAAAAATGGTGCCCAACAGTGCCTCCATCCTCAGAGAGAGTCCCATCAGGCCCTTGTCCCTTCAGCAGACACTTTAAGATTAGCAAAAGAATCTCTTACTGATAGTTTAGGTTTTTTCAAACTTCCAATTTTGTGCTGGGTTCCTGAGCAGGGGAGTCTGCATGCAAGCCCGTTAAGGGCAGAATCTCAGTTCCCTACAGCTCTTTGTGTTTCCTGGGCACAAGCCCTTTTGTTTTCAAAGCCAGTTGTTGGGGCTCATCTCTCTGGTGCAGGCCCAAGGGTAGGAGTGCCTGAAGTGGGGCATGAATTCTCACTCCCCTGGGAGAAGCTCTGTATCTGTGAGATCCTCTGGATAGTGGGTTGCCATGCTGGGGGTGGGTGTTCGGTAAGACTGCATCTCTGTCTCTCCTACCCATCTCCATGTGGCTCTTTTACCTTTGTTCTGGAGGACTGTTAAGCAGTTTTTAGGTCTCTTTCAGAGGGAATTATTCCATGTGTGGCCATAGGAAGATCCATGAGTTTAGGATCTTCCTACACCGCCATCTTGAATCCCCGACCTTTTAAGCCTGTGGTTTTTTAATATCCTAAATCATGTGTCTGAATAAGTAAATAGCTTTTATAAACAAACCAGGGTGTTATATAACATTTATTTCCTTGCAGTAGTGTAGATAATTGTTGCTACTTTTAAAATACAGTATATTCTGCTTTGTGTATGCTTATTACTGTGCTCTTGGATAACTATTTTGTTACTTCTTTCCTCTTCTGAAACTGATAATAATATAGGGTATTTCTCATCTTGTGACTTACACATCACTAGCTAGTTTGGTAGTAAGACTTTCCTGTAATTTTTATCAGTCCTAAAAAAATGGATTCATACAAGAAATTTCTTGGGCCTGTCAGTAGAAAACAAAATTTAAAATCTAAAGGGAGAAGTAGATTGGGCGGGATGAGGGGTGGATGAAGATGGAATGAAGGCCCTGTGCTTTAATGCGTCTGCAACCTTTAGTTGTATTTTAACTTTATGGTTCTTTGCTTGCAATGTTTATAGACTAAGAATAGATTATTTCAGCAAGAAGGCAGGATACTTAAGTCCAAAAAAGAGCAATAAATTTGTTTTTTAAAGCATTTAGTTGTCTTTTAGATTACTATGTGGGATTTGGCCAGTGGAAAGCTTCTAAGATCAATAACAGATGCTCATCCTCCAGGAACAGCAATATTGCACATTAAGGTAATATCTTTGTTTTCTTTTCCTGATACTTTTTATTATGATGCTGTTGTGTCTGTTTTTAAGTACATTTCTTTATAAAAAAAAGAATTCCTGAAAAGAAACTGTCTTTTGTTTGACCAGCCCAACAAGATGTTTTCCCAAGTGAAAAACCAGAGGTGAGCTGGCGTGCTACCATTAAGCTGCAAGTTGAACTAATGTCTAATAGATGTAGCTGGAAAAGAGTACATTGATATGCTCCTAGATAAGAGGTTGGCAGCAAAGACAGGTGGTACCTTAATGAAACTCATGTGATGATTTTAAAAGGCTTTTTTTTAACTTTTTGTTTAGACCACCAAGGCTTTATTGCTGAGATAGTGTGCCTAGTCACCCTTCGTTGGGAGTTACCTGACGTTCAAGGCACCAACTGCGAAAGAGCCAAGGTTTGCATTATGTTTAGAAATGAGTCTGTTGGTTTATTTTCTTTCAGGCCTCTAAATGAAAAACATTAAGATTTGCATCTTGGCTTTCTCCGTACTGGTCTGAAAAAAATAAACCAACTTAGGACGCAGATTTTATTTGTAAATACAATGTAAACCTTGGTTTTTGTATGTTGTCAAGCCCATGTTCAGAAGCATAAAAGGTAGAGGACTATAACTAGGGGAGTCTAAAATTAGATTTTCTAGATTTTAATCAGGTACACATTTGGTTGCTTAGCTGTGCAGATTTCTCTTAGCCATACATATGCTTTTTTACAGTCTGCAAGCATCTGGAGTTTATGTGTCTGGATTTAGGTTAGCTACATAAAAGTCTTCTGTGAGAAAGCAGCATTGAAGCATTTAGCAACAATGAAAATAGCCAAGACAAGTAAAAGTAGAGAGAATTTCTTTTCTTTCTGAACATCATGGCACTTTATTTTGACCTTTTTTCATATGATATGTACCAACTGCTAATAATAGTTGTTTGTGTTTATGTTTTAATCTCCTTTAACAGATTAAGATATTTGAAACCAGAATCTGTTTCTCATTTATTTTGTGTTTTATATAGTAGCTGCTCAATAAATGTTTGGTTAAAGGAATAATTAGTTAGTGATGTTTATGAAAGGCCAATCCGTTTGCAGAAAAACATACCTTTTAGGAGAAACATTAGGAAAGAAGTTATAAAGGCAAAGAGAAAAGAGAAGAATGCAGCCAAGGTTAAAAGCATAATAGTTATAGCTATCTTGTTGCTTGGGAATGGTGGTCAAGGTGGTGCTGCATGCAGCATGTGACATTGGAGAAAGGGGTGGAAAGATATATATGATTAGATACTTCAGAAGTTTTGGATTGACAGTAGCCACTTGCACTTCAATATTCTTACTGATTGTTCTCCAAAGTTAACTCTACATCTCATCAGTATCACTTTGGGCTTGCGTATTTGTATTTGTTTATATATATTATAATTATATAAGCATACTGTACTAGTACTTAAATACATTGTAAAATACATACACAAGAAGTAGAAAATTCTATCTAATTGAAGAATAATATGCAAATTGACTATCACCCCAAGACACAAGATGGCCTTCCCCATATGGTCAAAGATGGCTGCCCCCATGTGGACACAAGATGGCCTGTAGGGAAGGACAGTTGTGGGAAGTTAGGGGGACTAGGCCAGCAGAGAAGAGCAGTTGGAGGGGAGTTAGGCCTGCAGGGGAGGGTAGTTGGGGGGGATCAGACCTGCAGGGGATGGCAGTTGGGGGGTGGGAATCAGGCCTACAGGGTAGGGCAGTTGTGGGCAATCAGGCCAGCAGGGAGGGCAGTTAGGGATAACCGGGCCAGCAGAGGAGGGCAGTTGGGGGATAGCATGCCTGCAGGGGAGGACAGTTGGGGGATATCAGGCCTGGAGGGGAGGACAGTTGGGAGCCAACAGTCCTGGATTGTGAGAGGGATTATCCAACCACCCAGTGGGATTAGGCCTAAATGGGTGGTTGGACATCCTTCAAGGGGTCCTAGATTGGAGAGGGTGCAGGCTGGTCTGAGAGATACCTCCCACTCCATGCACGAATTTCTTGCACCAGGCCTCTAGTTAATAAATAAAAATACAGTCCTGTTATTTTTCCTACACTCTGGGGTGTATGCCTCCCCTTTGGCAACTGCTCAGCAAGGCTGAGAGCATAAGTGCGGGACTTCTTTACTATGTCTATGTGTGAGGTCGATGAGGAATAATTTTATAGTGGTCTCCTGTGCCTCAACCATTCCTGACTAAGAGCATGTAGGCATGCCATTTAGGATGGCTCACCAACCATTGGGTTAGGGAGACCAGTAACTGTATATAGTACAAGTTAAATTTTCAGTTTATATTATACAACATCTATATTTACCATACCACATAAACCTGTAGGACAGTCTGTCACTGTGAACATTATATATTACTATGAGTTTTCAAGAGTAAGTAATAGTAACTGAGGTACTGTTAGTTGAAGAAGAGCAAGGAGGCAGCACATTTAGGAATAGCACATTTAGGAATCCTACCTAATAAAAGAGTAATATGCAAATTAACCCTCACTCTGCTACACCAACAAGCCATGCCCCCAGCCATGCCCACCAACCAGTCAGAGCGAGTATGCAAATAAACTCAACCAAGATGGCTATAGCTACAGAGAACAGGAGGGAGGCTTGAGTTTCCTAGGCAACGTAGGAAACCAAGCTTTCCGCCTGCCCTTACTGCCTAAGCCTTCACTCAAGGCTACAAAGTTTCAATTATAGAAGATAAACAATCCCAACAGAAATGACGGCAGCCATGGAGTGAGCAGGGGGCTTGGCTCCACTCTAGGCTACAAAGTTTCAATTGTAGAAGGTAAATAAATTCCATGTACCAGGGCCTCCACTTGGGTCGCCAGGGGGTGTGGCTGGCCTGCAAACCACCACAGGCCCCTTGCCCAGGCCACCCCACACCCCAAGGGAACCCCCACCCTGATCCGGGACACTCTTCAGGGCAAACCAGCTAGCCCTCACCCGTGTACCAGGCCTCTATCCTATTTAATAAAAGAGTAATATGCAGATTGACCATCACTCTATCACACAATAGCTGCCCCCATGTTGTCAAAGCTGGCTGCCCCCATGTGGACACAAGATGGCCACCACAAGATGGCCAGCAGGGGAGGGTAGTTGGGAGGCACCAGGCCTGCAAGGGAGGGTAGTTGAGAGGGACAAGGCCTGCAGTGGAGGGCAGTTGGAGGCGATCAACCCTGCAGGAGAGGGCAGTTAGGGGTGACCAGGTCGGCAGAGGAGGGAAGTTGGGGACAAATAGGCTGGCAAGGGAGCAGTTAGACATCAATCAGGCTGGCATGGGAGTGGTTAGGGGGTGATCAGGCTGGTAGGCAGAAGTGGTTAGGGGCAATCAGGAAGGCAGGCAGGCAAGCAGTTGGGAAGCAGTCTTGGATTGTGAGAGGGATGTCCGACTGCCCATTTAGAAACCTGGCAGTCCCAAATCCTTTGAAGGGTCCCAGATTTCGAGAGAGCACAGGCCAGGCTTAGGGACCCCACCTCTACATGAATCTGTGCACCAGGCCTCTAGTAGTTATGTAAAAGTTAAACTATTTTATGTATAATGGATTAACTCCTCAGTAATTTAGATAACATATTCAGACAAGTTATTCTTCAAAGATACCAAGTATCTTTTATTGTGTCTTTCTTCTTGAAAACAAGGCAACTGCAGATGTATTCGAAGTATCCTATTCAGTTTAATATCAAGTTAGAAAAAGTTAATGTAAGAACCCAAGTAAAAAACTTTAGGGCTTTTATGAATAGTTTGTATTTTTCTTTTATCCTAAGGAAAGGTGGTTTTGTATTTTTAAAACTACAGGTAAGTTTGTGTGTTTAGAGTGATAAGCTAAGTTTAGCTAAGGTGATTTCATTACTAAGTATTGCCATTGTTAGTTTTAGATTTTTCAAAAATTATAATTTTTCTCCCTTTTTAACATTTGATGGGTTACAAGAAAATAATTTTTTTCTCTGTTCAGTTTACAGATGATCCAACTCTTGCAATTTGCAACGACAGCGGAGGCTCTGTTTTTGAATTGACATTTAAGTAAGAGACTAATGGACATTTGTTGACAAATGAAAAGACTAGCACTGGTTAATGACTTCACGTTGAACTTGAAGAAGTCTGGAAAACCCATGTAATTGAAAATAGGTTATGGTTCTGTATTACAATGACCTGGGGAGGCTTATGGAACATATGGAGTTCCAGGCCTGCCTTCCACCCCTCAATTTCTGTCTTAGTAGATTTCAGTTGGGATTCTAAACTCTTCCCCAGGTTCGGGGAACCATTATTCTGGAGTATTTCACTAATTTTCATTTAGTTCCCAGGCTGAGCTGATTATAAAACTATAGTAGCCAGGTATAGGAAAGTTTTTATTGTCTTAGACTTGCCCCATATGTACTTTAAATAAGAGCAAAGACTATTTAGATAACATGGAAGATAACTTATAAAGCTGAGGTTAGAAAAATAGAATATAAAATACAATGTGTATTATGTTTCCCTCAGTTCTTTAAAGTAAGGACTTTTGTTTGTTTGTTTGTTTCTTGTATTTCTTATACTTTCTAACAATGCTGAGCCCAAAGTAATTGCTTAAAAAATACTATTTATTTGTTCAGCTAATTTTTATTGAGCATATGTATGTGTAACCATTGTTCTAGGCACCAAAGTTGTAGCTGTGAACCAGCTAAGGTTACTACTCTAATAGAACTTACGTTCTAGTTGGGGTAGGAGGAGGGATACAGACAATAAGCCAGCACACAAATGAAATAATTTCTGTAGTTATGAGTGCTCTGAAGAAAATAAGGTCAGTGAGCTGGAGTGTACTTGAGGATAATTCAGGAAGGCTTCTCTCAGAAGGTGACATTTGAGTAAAGATCTGAATGATAATGTGGTCAACAGATGTAAAGGTCTGAAAGAAACGTTTCAAGCAGAGGGACATTCAGGCACAAAGACTCTGATGGGTGGGCACAGACTTGGCATGCTGAAGCAATCAGTTAGGTGTGGCTGGAGCGTGACTTTCTCAGGAACAACAGTAATGGGAGAGGGTGAAGGCTGGAGCCAGATCATGTACGGCCTTAATACATGTAAAGAAGTTTGGATTTTATTTTATGTACAGTGGCAAGCCATTGGAGTGTTTTCTAGAAGAGTAATAAATCTGGCCTATATTTTAAAAAGATCACGCTGATATCTTGTGGAGTTTGCATTGCCGGGGGCCAGAGAAACAGTTTGGAGGCTATTGTCATAGTCTAAGCTAGAGATGATAGTGCCTTGGGTCATTGCTCAATTGGTTCTGAATTTTTTGGTTACATTTTCAGGAGAGTGATGGGAGTGAGAACCTGCGAGTCCAGATGCCTGTTCAGTGGTTCCAAGGGTGAAGTGTGTTGTATTGAGCCTCTCCATTCTAAGCCTGACTTGAAAGATCATCCCATCACCCAGTTTTCCTTACTGGCCATGGCTTCCTTAACCAAGGTGGGTGTATTTAGAAGATGAAACTCAGAACTTTTAGAGGCTTTAAATGCCAAAAAATTTGAAAATGACAGGATAAATATTAAATGATATTTTTTTCTCCTGAAGATACTGGTCATTGGATTGAAACCATCCTTGAAAGTGTGGATGACTTTTCCCTATGGACGAGTGAGTAAGACTCTCCATCTTTTTAATAAAAAGACCATGTCAGAAGGTTGGGGGAAATGAATTTTAAGTGGCGAACTCTGTGAGATTGTTAAGAAACTAGATAGATGGGATTTTAAATGGCAAATTCTGTGAGATTGTCATAAAACTAGGTAGATGGAAGTCTGCTCCAAAGATTATTGTCTGGAGTTGGTGTGACCAAAGGAGCATAAGCTGTTGACTTCAGCAGTGTTCTGAGGATCATGAGATCTGAACTTCTCTACCTTTATTGCTTTAAGTTTTATTTGCTGCTATTTAGATACCGAACTGGTAGAAAAAATACCTAACATATATTGCTACTACATATTGTTTCCTTGGCTTCTGCCTCTGGTATGTTATGCACACCTGATTTCCCTTTCTTTCCTGCTTGATTGTTTTCAGAGAGTTGTGGTCTTTCAGTGTGTGTGTGTGTGTGTGTGTGTGTGTGTGTGTGTGTGGAGAGGTATTGATGAGATGGGGTGGAGAATGATGCTACAGAACTAAGACTAGTTCAGAAAGCAGCCCTTATACTGAGGAAGATCACACTTCTGATTCCTTGGTACTCTGTGTATCTTTGGGCCTTAGCAGAAGCCTGGCAAAGCTGGTTTAGATTGCCACTAGTATTTCTTAGGTTAGTTTTATTGACTAAATGAGATTTATCATGGTGTTTTGTTTGCATCCTTTTTGGATGTTTTTATTGGTATTTGTTCCAACGTTTTATTATGAACATTTTCAAACAGAAGTTGAAAAAAACTTACATTAGACATCTGTATACCTACCATCTAAATTCTATAATTCACATTTTAGTGTACTGTGTTTACTATATATTTATCCATCTCTTCATCTCTTCATCAAATTATTTATTTATTTCTAAGTAAATTAAAGAAATCATTTTTTTTCTTAATCTAAAGATCAGCATGCATATGATTAGCCATAGTTATCTAAGTTTTTCCTTTCTTATAAAATTTACATAAAATAAAATGCACAGATTTGGAGTGTACATTTGCTGAACTTTGTATATACTTTGTAACTTAAACCTCTATCAAGATGTAGAATACAGTCAGTTCCTGTTTTATTGGCATTTTAATGAGTAATTGGTAGAAGTTTTATTAAGGAACACTAGCCAGATGGTGTTTTAAATCAGTTTTCTCTTTGTCTTTTTGCCTGTTAACTGTGACAAATTTTTTTGACCTTCTCTTCACTTAGATGGATCCTTCCAGTGTCCCATTGCTGGCCTGGCACTTTGTGGCAGCGCATAATTCTGTAAATCCCATGCTTGCTTTCTGCAGAGGAGATGTTGTGCATTTCCTTTTGGTAAGTCCCCATATTTGCTAGATCTATTATAAAGTCCTTATTGAAATATTTTTTTCTGATTCATCAATAATTTAATATTGTGTCAAAGAAATACGCTATCATAATTCTTTGGAGACAGAGTGTCATACTTAATTTTTATTTAAGGCTTTAATGGGTAACATGGAAAACTACTGATCACTTACTCTGGACCCTTTTATGGTGTAATTATTTGACTAACAAATAATTAATGGTGTATGTGTAAATATGAATGTACATATGTCTGTAATAATGGCTTACCTATATACATATAGTGAATTTGTTAGACAGCAAGTATTATTGAATATCTGCTGTGTTCTCTGCACTGTGATGGACACAAGAAGCAATTGAGGGAAGTATAAATTCTTCTTCCACATAGCTTAAACTATTGTTTGAAAAGCCACATCAGTATGCTCATTACTACTATGGAGAATGGTTTAAGGATTCAACTATGTGGTGAGAATTAAAAGTTGATATATTTAGAGTATGAAGAGATTTGTATGAACTAGAGAGGACGGAGAAGACTTTATGAAGGATATATTGCAAATACTATAGGGTGGGGGGTGGATATGCATAATAAGATGAACTGAAGTTATAGAGGTAAGAATGTAATCTCTTCTTGGGTTTCCTAGCTTAATTAAGCAAGTGTACTACTGTCTCCTAGTTTCTCCAACTGGAAACCTATTAATTGCTTTTTAGTCTCACTTCTTTTCTGCTCCATCATAACATCCTGTAGACTCTATATCTAAAATCTCCTGATTTTACTCTCTTTGTGTCTCTCCCATTGCTGCTTCCCTAGCCTAAACCACTAACATTTTCAGCCTAGCTTCTGGAGCAGCCTCCTAACCAGTCTCTGGCTGTAGTGTATTACCATATGCTGTCACCTCTACTGCAAAAACTGTATTCTCTTCCCCTTTATCCAGCTCCTGATTAACTGCCTCCCCTGACCTCCTGAACTTAGTTAGTGCTTCTTGTTATCTACACCCATAAAACTTTCTCTTTTTTTTTTATAACATTCAGTATTTATAAAATAACTTGTCTAGTATTTTTCTTCCTCACTCAACTGAAAGCTCCATAAATCTAAAGACCAACTCTATAGCTATATTTCAGCCACTAGGACAGTGCTTGTATATAGATGTTTAGTAAATGTTTATAGAATTAATGACAAGGAGAAACCTATTGTGGAAAATAAAGTTGAGTATATGGCATGGATCTAGATTAGGGGTTGGCAAACTTTGGCCTGTGGGGTAAGTCTGGCTGGCTCCTTGTTTTTGTAAGTAAAGTTTTATTAGAACACAGCCATGCCCATTTAGTTATGTATTATTTGTGCCTGCTTTTGCATTGTAGTGGCAGAGTTGAGTAATTGTGACAGAGACCACATGATCTGCAGAACCCAAAATATTTATTGTGTGGCCTTTTACAGAAAAGTTTGCTAACTCCTGATCTGGATTGTGTATACTTGACCTAGATTGGTAATGGGGAGACATCATGGGTTCTTAGGCAACTAAAATGATAAAGTTGTGATTAAAGTGATATTTTAGGAAGATCAGTATGGAAATAGAAAAAGAGAAAAGATTGTAGGAGGGAAATGGAAGGTTTGGCTTCTGTGAGGTCTCAGATAAGGATGGTCAGTTGTAGTGAGAGGTAGGGATGATATTTTGAAGGAAAGACAAAACTTCTGATATTATTGGTTCTAGGACTGAAGGGCATGAATGAAACATTTCATTTTTGAGTATATATTTTAAAAGCATGAACTATTTAAAGAGTTAAGGTTAGGGAAGGTTTGAGTGTGCTGAGTTGGTAATGAAGATGGAAGTTGTTTTGGAGAATGTCCTTTGGGCAGATGACAGCCCAGGTCTGGGGTACAAGTGAGAATTGCAGGATAGAGAAGGTAGTTGAAACAGTGAAAATAAAAAGCTAGAGCACACCTAACCTTAGTGGATATTCTCACAAGGGAAAGGGAGAAGAAAAGGCAACAAGAGAGGAGGTTCCCATAAGCTGTGGTTTTCAACCTTTTTAATGCCGTGACCCTTCTACAGTTCTCAACCTGTGGGTCGCAACTGCTACTGTAGAGCTTAAGACCATTGGAAAACACAGATATTTACATTACAATTCACAACAGTAGCAAAATTACAGTTATGAAGCAGCAATGAAAATAATTTTATGGTTGGGGGTCACCACAGCATAGGGAGCAATTAATGTTGGCATTGATCTTTTCAATTATGAAACACTTTAAAAATATTTTTATTGATTTCAGAGAGGAAGGGAGAGGGAGAGACATAGAAACATCGATGATGAGAATCATTGATTGTCTACCTCCTGCCTACTGGGGATCAAGCTCACAACCCAGGCATGTACCCTGAATGGGAATCAAACTGTGACCTCCTGGTTCATAAGTTGATGCTCAACTACTGAGCCACACCAGCAGAGCTGAAACACTTTCAACATATGCAAGCTATGGAACAATTTGATGCCATCTTATTTTATATTTACAAATGAGGAAACAGAAAAAATTAGTGCTTTGCCCTTGGTCACACAGCTCTTGTAGCGGGACTTATTCTGCTCCAAGGGGGCAGGACACTGAAGAAGAGAGACGGAGCACCATGTTCAGCTGACCTGCCTGAAGTTCATGGCATTCAGTTCAGTCTGAGTTTTTTTGCGCACTTCCATAGTAGCGTTCTAGATGTCTTCCTTTCCCTTGAAGTTCCATTTCCCCTTTGCCTTCTAGTCCCATCACTGTGGTGTTGACCTCACCAGATACTTTACAAACAACTCAGACCACTTAGTGTGGGCCCTTCATTCCTCCCATCTTCACTAAGTCACGTCCCTATAAAAAGGGAGTTCCTTTACCAGAGTTGTTTGGAGCAGAAGTGGAGAATGCACATTATAAGGATGTTATAGAGTATAACTGGAGGTTATAGAGTATGTTTATACACATCCTATATAATAAAAGTGTAATATGCAAATTGACCGAACAATGGAATGACAGGTTGGTGGGGGCAGTGCCAGGCCAGCCACACCTGCCAGCGGGCAGAGGGAGGGAACGGTGGGATGGTGGTGGAGGGATGATGCGGGGGAGCAGGACCAGCCACTCACTGGCCGGTGCCGTCCCCTGATGAGCCAACCCAGTGGCCTCCCACAGAGGGGCTGTCAGATCGGGCATCTCCTGAGAGCTCCCGGACTGCGAGAGGGCACAAACTAAGTTGAGGGACCACCCCCAGGAGTGCATGAATTTTTTGTGCACCAGGCCTCTAGTATATAAATAAAAGATTGACACTGGGGTTCTTTGGGGAAACTTTGGGTTGTTTGTGCTATAATAGTATTATATATCAGAAAAGTCTAGTTTTGTCACTGCAGCAGCTTTTTTCTTTTAATGAACTTTTGTTTGACTTTTTCACACCATGTCACCATCCTATTTTATGTTTTAACTCTAGCTAAATACAGTCATTGGTGTAGTGAAGTTAAGTTGTCCTGAATTATGACAGAGTGGATCTTACTTACAGAATTTGCTAATACTGGCAGCTGAACTGCTGACCAGATATGCCTTGGATTTTGGTACAAATCATGGTGTGATCATTTCTGTCATTTGTGTGATAGTTTCTTTAGTTATTAATATTTTTTACTTATCCATACTCTGAATGGAAATAATTTTTGGGTGGAGTGTAATGAAGTATCTAAAAATATCCCTCAAACAATAGCTGAGGTTTTGGTTGTTTTTATTTCATCATCAGGTTAAGAGAGATGAATCGGGAGCAATCCATGTTACTAAGCAAAAGCATCTTCACCTCTACTATGACCTCATCAACTTTACTGTGAGTATTCAAATTAACTATCCCCATTTATTGCATGTAATTGTTTTGAGACCATGGTGTGTTAAAGCTTTCAGGATTACTGCCATGAACCGTGCCTTTAGAATTATATGAAATATGGACAGAAGTGAAGTCTGGCTTATATTGAATAAAGTCTGAGTTTGATATGATGCCACATTATTCTTCATGTCTTTCAGCCTATGGCTTGCTGAACAAAAATTTTCTTTAGTCCCAATTAGCTTAAAGGAGAGTTTAAAAGAATTTAGGTGGATTTCTTCAGGATTATTGCCAGACTTTCTTTGTCAACATATTTTTATCCTTCTGAGGTTGTCCTAATTGGTTCAGGAGCTTATCTAAGCTATTCTTTCCTTGTGGCTAAAAAGTTTGCAGAGGTCTTTATCACACATCTCAGTCCGAAGTGACTTTTGGTGTAAAAAAGAGAATATTGCTTTTTGTGTCAATTTAAAATTTTTTTAAATAGTTTGTTAATTCTGTAATAATGCAGTTATAATATTTCTGGATTTCTATCACTATCTGGTATCCGGTGAAACATTCTGTAGATATATGAATATAGGCAACCCTAAATATAACACAGTGCCTCATTTTGCCAATAAAAGGCTAAAAAAAGTTTTATCCCAAGTTGTTAAGATGGAACATTTTAGGATTATAGATAAAAAAATATTTATTATATAAGACTTATAAGTTTGGTTTATAAATTTAACTATAAAGATTATTAAGATTATTTAATCTCACACATAGATCATTAATTTAGAAATAATGCTTTTTCTTATAAACATTTCACAAAATAATCTTGTTCAACCTCTTCTCATGCATATAAGATATCAGTGACATTGTCAATATTAGAACCCTGTTAAATCATTGGACACAATTTTTTAGAGTTCATCATCACTTCTGTTTAAGATGTTTGAGATACAGCACTTTTAAAATCAGCATATGATTCTTCCCCTGGGAAATTTTTCCAACCACAAGTAGCCATGCTCCTAACAATACCACAGCGAGTATTTTTATTTGTTCTGTGGCTTATCCATGATGTGACCACTAACTGCATTGCTCTGTAAATTACTTTTAAAAGGTTTGTTTACAACAATGTCAACACTCATAATTATGAGATTCTAACCTCAGGAATAATTGCTAAACTGTAAACTTTTTTTCTCTTGTCATTCTCTCTTCTCTGTTTTAATCAGGTGATCTTTGAAAGCATTTAAAAACTATTACCAACTGATATTCAATAAGGCTAATAAAAATGTATCTTTTTTTTCCTAAATGATACTCTTTGTCAAAGTAAAATGAACAAAAGAGCGCCTTATAGGAGCTCTTTGTAAAAGATTTGAGTATCAAACTCTGTTTTCTCAGAGATATTTTTTGGGGGGTTGAAAACAAACACACACAGAAAAACAAACCTTTCCCTTATAGTAGCTACTATACACTGATAGAGCATATCTTCAAAATATGTCAAAAGAAAATTGATCCATTTTTTAATTCGGTTGTCACTGATATGGTGTGCAAATAAGCTTTGATAACATGGGAAATATCATATATATAAATTAATATGAATGCCAGAGAGAAAATATATAGGATACCTAAATATATAGATACCTAAATATATAGATATACCTAAATACATAGATAATTTTATTCCTTCTAATTTAAAATTCTAATTGAGCAGATTTAAAAACTTTATTTCTTGGGAAAGATTAAAATTTAAAAAAATATATTTTGAAAATAAATCTCATACATAACCCAAGAAATTTATCAAAATGGCATCTTTCAGAAGATTTTTAACATTATTATTTTGCTATTATTTTAAAAATTATTTTAATAGCTATAGAAGATGTAAAAAAAATACAGCAAAAACTCTCCTAATTTTAGGGAGGTTTTGAAGGAAATATATATTTTAAATAGCTTCTATTTTGAACTCTGTATTACAAATATATTTCAACAATCATCCTTTGACCAATTAGGTATATGAGATTTAATTTGCCCTTTTGTTTCATTGATGTAAAAACTGAAATACAAAGTTTGTCACTTTGCTTAAGTCATTTGTGCCAATGTACCTTTGAAAAAAATGTATGAAAGCCAATATATCCTGTAACAAATATCTATTAAAGATTTTGTTAGCCTTCTTTCAGAATACCAGTGTCATTTTAGCACTGTCAAACTCAATACTGTGTGGTGTTCCGATTCTCTGGGCTGTTTACTAAGTAGTTCTTGCTTTGGTTGTGTTGTCCCATGAAGTTATTATAATAGATGGATAAGGTTCTCAGTGTCATTTCACTGAGTGGCCACGTTTTCTTTTTGTCCTGAGTGATGGCGCGGGATGGGCCTCACTTTTGTTTTGTTGTGTGCTTGAATTGCAGTGGATAAACTCACGCACAGTTGTACTCCTGGATAGTGCAGAGAAGTTGCATGTGATTGACCGGCAAACTCAAGAGGAATTGGAAACAGTGGAAATCTCAGAAGTTCAGTTGGTCTATAATAGCAGCCATTTCAAATCACTAGCCACCGGAGGAAATGTTAGCCAGGCACTGGTACGGGTAACCCATTATCTTAGTACTGATTTGATAAACGTGGTACTTTGTTTCTGTTTTGTTCTAGAAATAGAAACTCTGAGGACTTATCTTTACTTTCTGAGATGTTTCTTTTAACAGCCACTAGGTTGAAGTGCATGTGGGTGTGTTTGTAAATATTTAAGAATGTGAACTAAAATAATAATTCCTGTTACCTTCTATTCTGAAATCTGACTAATTTAAATGCCCAAGAGTTTTAACTTTTATGCTAAAATAATAAAATGAAGTTGGAAATTTATAACAAGTTATAAAAGTAAAATATTTTAGTAAGTTTAATATGGCAACAATAAATATGATAGATTTAAGGGGTAAATGATTAGTGACAGGTAGGTAGCCTGTGAGGCTTTGGAAATATTGGGTGTTTGGTAAAGGAATGAACAGGTATAGTGTTTGTGGGAACTAAAAGGCAAAGATGGGCTTTGAGAGAAAGAAAAAAGATTCTTTCGGAGTAGGAGATAGATGAAATGTTAGTGTGCTTGGAGACAAGGAAGACATGAAAATTATGATCTTGGTATTAATTTTACCATATTATATGTTACCATAATAATGGCCTTTAGCAATTTACACAGATAGTATACAGTTAAATTACTTTGAATTGTGATCTCATGTTTCTTAAACCAGTAATCTTTAAGCAGGAAATTAAACTATTATGAGGTTGCCTGGGTAATTTCTTGAAGAAAATAGATGATGGTCATATTTAATGAGTGTCTGCTGCATGAAATGTAGCCATTGCCCAAATCTCTCTGAGATATTAGAACCTCAGAGCATAAAATATAAACGAAAGGGTCTTCCAGCATCAGAATTTAGAAACCTGGAAAATCCAGATTAAGAATAATGATAACACAATAAAATTCTCTAAAGTAAGAATAATTACTGTCTCACACTTAGATGTTTTCTGCTGTCTGAGTGATTATTAAAAATACTTTGAAATATTTTTTGAAGTCAGACTTTAAGCTTGTACTTTCAGCTAAGATAGAATAATGGGGCCTGGATTTACTCTCCTGTCTGGGGAAAAAAACCAGAAAAAGAAACAACAGTTTCCAAGATACTGGATATCATGTAATGAAGCACAGCAATCCGGACAAAATGGGAAACAAATGGCATGAGCCCTGTGAATATCCCAGCGTCCATCCTGAGACAGTTTCCATGTGGCTCAGGGGGAGGAACCCAGGTGAAGCTTGGAGTACTCCATGAGTTGAGACCGAGCGGAGACAGAATGCAGGAAGACAAGTGCGGGTTGGACAGCCCAGAGTACTGGCATGGAGAGCACTGTACAAAGGGTTCCCCTTGGGTATTCAGCAGGCTCCTGATCAATAGAAACTGCCCAAGGCAAGGGAAAGAAATATTTGTAAGATTTGGAAGGAACAAGAACCAATGCTCACACTGGCTTGTTTACACCAGCCAGGTGGAAAACCTCATGATTCACAGGCATTGTGCAGAGTCTCGGATATCTTGACTTAGTAGTGGGGAATAGTTAGAACTAAAGTAAATACTGCTTTCATCCCCTCTAACATATCTTATAAACAAGACCAGAAGGATCAAACTGTTTCCAGGTAACTTAACTCCTCCCAGAACAAAGCACAATAATATTCATATAGAAATTTCCAGGACCCAACATGCTGAAATTCGCAGTGTCTGCCATCGAATCAGGGATTACTAGGAATGCAAAGAAGAAGTAAAATACAACTTATACTGAGGAGAAAAATCCATCAACACTGACTTAAACCTGAAACGGATATTAGAATTAGCAGATAAGGACAAAGCCATTATTATAGGTATAGTCCTTATGTCCAAAAAGTTAAGTAGAGACATGGAATATATGAAAATATTTAAATATAGAATAAAACTAAAGTTATTGAGATGAAAAATTACACTGAATATGAAGCAAAAATAAACAAAATTGAAATGAGGAAAAGACAACTTCACAATTATATTTTGGGAATTTTAAAACTCAATAAGTAATAAAATGAGTAGGCAGAAAATCATTAAGGGTATAAAAGACTTAAAAGATCAACTTGATCAACTTGACCTGACAGTTATAGAATATTGCACCCAACAGAAGCAAAGTACAATTTTTTTTAAGTGCATATGGAACATCCACCAATATAGATTATTGAGAAGCCATAAAACAAGCTTCAGCCAATTGTTGAAGGAATTATCAGGGTCACTTTGGAGATAATTCAAATATTTGGAGATTAAATAACACTTATAAATAAACCATGAGACGAAGAAAATCTCAAAGGAAATTAGAATATATTTTGAACTAAATGAAAATACAAAATATAAAAATCTGCGGTCCACAATTAAATCAGTTTTTTAGGGTAATTCATAGCATTAAATACATAAGAAAAGAAGAAAAATCTCAAGTAAGTGACGTAAACTTCTATCTTAATTAAGGAAATAAAAAAAGAAGTGTACAACATACTTAAAGTAGATTGAAAGAAGAAATAATAAAGATGAACACAAATCAATTAAATAGAAGATGGACAAATGATAGGAAATTAAAGAAACCAAAAGCTGGTTCTTTAAAAGATAAATAAAATTGACAAACTTTTAGTGAGACTAATCAAGGAAAAAAGGGGGGAAGGCACAATTACTAATATCAGGAGTGAAAGTGGTAATGTCACTATAGAGTCTACAGGTATTAAAAAGATAATATGCCCAGCCTGTGTGGCTGAGTGCTTGAGCATCGACCTATGAACCCGGAAGACACGGTTCGATTCACAGACAGGGCATGTGCCCACATTGCAGCTTGATTCCCAGTGTGGGGAATTCAGGTGACAGCGAATCAATGATTCTCTCTCACCACTGATGTTTCTCTCTCTCTCTCCCTCTCCCTTCCTCTCGAAAATCAATAAAAATACATTAAAAACTAATAAAAAACAATATGAGTAAATTTATGCCAATAAATTCAAGAACTTGAGATGAAATGGAAAAAATTATTTGAAAGGCATAAATTACTAAAGCTGACTCAAGAAGAAATAAAAAATCTTAAGTGGCTGTATATCAATTAAATAAATAAATACATTTTCTGCAAAAAAAAAAAAAACAACCCTCCAGGCCAAGTTGACTTCACTAGTGCAGTCTATCATATTTTAGGAAACCCCCAACACCATCACCACCAATTTTACACAGAAATCTTTTTAAAAATAGAGGAAATGGGAGCACATAACTTTTTTAATGAGATTTGCTTATTATCTCTGATAATAAAAATGAGATAGACATTACAATAAAGAATACTACAGACCAATGTCCTTCTAAATATAGAAGCAAAAATCCATAATATATTAGCAAATTGAAACCAGCAGTGTTTAAAAAGAGTAATCATGATCAAATGGTGTTTATCCAATGCATTCAAGGCTGGTTTAACATTTAAAAATCAATGTAGCCCTAGCTGGTGTGGCTCAGTTGGTTGGAGCTTCCTTCCATCCAGCGGAAGACCATGGGTTCAATTCCTAGTTAGGGCACATAGCTAGGTTTCAGATTCAATCCTGGGTCAGGCTGGTGTATAGGAGGCAGCCATATTATATTTGTCAAGTATTTAAGCTGCCCTTTATTAGATTAGCTTAGGACATATTAAAATGCTTTGAGGCATTTGACTTAGTAATCATAAAAGAAAAACCATATCATCTTCTCAAAAGACATAGGAAAATTCAACATTTAGTCTTGATAAATTCTTAGCAAACTAGAAATAGAAGGAAACTTCAACCTAAAACTACCATCCAAAATCCTACTTAAATATTACTGTCAAAAACCAAATCAAAACCAAAGCCCCTGATTCTGATCAAACCTCTTCTAGACAAAATATGGAAGTCAGGAACATGTTAAAAGTTTCCTTGACGCAATTAGCAAAATCAGGTGGAGGAATCTTTATGGAATAGTGTTACAGCTTCTTTAATAAATAAACTTCAAAGAAAATAAAGGATGGTCAGAGGTGGAGGTAAAATCTATACATTAAAAGAATCTTAAAAAAATCTATCAGCCAGCTCTAATATGTGGCCCTTGTTTGGATCTTGATTCAGACAATTAAATGTAGAAAAAAAGCCCATACAACAAAAATATATACAACATTTGACATTTATGAGACAAGCTGAAATCCACTGATTGAGTATTTGATATTGAGGAATGATTATTAAATATTAAATGCATGTTAATATAATTATATATGTAAATACATATAAATTCTGAATTTTTATAAATGAAATATTCAAAATCTGAAATTCACTTCAAAATTATACTGTGTTACAGTGGAGTCAGTGGGATTATAGATGAGATAAGATTGGTGATAGGTTGACAATTGAAGCTGGATAATGGTTGCAGGGCGTTAATTATTTTATTCTATCTTTGTCTATATTTTGAAATTTTCACAGTGAAAAGGTAAGATTAATTATCATAGTTATCTGTTATTGACCACTTATATATTTTGGGAGATTTATAAATGTTAACATATTTAAGCAAAGAAACTGTGCATGGTTTTCAAAGATGTGAAAACGCAATGTCAGAAGTTTGAAACTTATTTAAGGTCATACCTAGAAAGTGACATTGCCAAAGTTTGCAATCCTGACTTATCAAACAGCAGGTTTTGTTTCTATTTTGCTGGGCTATGCTGACTCCTATATACTATGCTACTTTGTCTTCCTGTTTCTTCTTGTGTTTAATGTTTATATTTATTTCAAAGAAGTTGGGGCTATTAATTTCAATCAGCTCTATTCTTTGCCGGAAGCAGTGACTGTTGTTATCCAATAACGGGGCAGATGGCAACAGTTTTCCTTTAGATTTACAAGTTTGCATGTTCCTTCCTTTTCTGCACTATTCTGAAAAATAAACCCCATGTGTAAGCGGAGAATTACTTTCTTGCACTTTGTCTTTTTTGTTCCTTCCACTAATAGGCCAATGGTTATGTTTCACCCTACTTATGGGGTGAAACCAGGTTAGCCTAAAATATTGTCTTTATAATGGAAATTCTTTAAAACTTAATGATACTTCTAATTCATGCAATCTTTACCTTTTTTATTTATTTTTTTACAGGCTTTGGTTGGAGAGAAGGCTTGTTATCAATCCATCAGTAGCTTTGGTGGTCAGATCTTTTATTTGGGGACCAAAGTAAGCTCTTCCACTTGGCATTTGTTTGTGTCAGGATAGTTGACACTTAAGGAGGTTTAGCTAATCAATTTACTTTATCCACTTTTGGGCATACTTTTACTTTCATTTAGATTCTAATAGGATAGTTATTTTCTTTATTCAGGGATGTATTTAAATATATATATATATATATATATATATATATATATATATATATATATATATATTATTGATTTTTTACAGAGAGGAAGAGAGAGGAATAGAGAGTTAGAAACATTGAGGAGAGAGAATTATTGATCAGCTGCCTCTTGCACACCCCCTACTGGGGATGTACCTGCAACCAAGGTACATGCCCTTGACCGGAATCGAACCTGGGACCTTTCAGTCCACAGGCTGACGCTCTATCCACTGAGCCAAACTGGTTTTGGCAGGGATGTATTTTTATATTCTTTCTTCAAATTTATGTTTTCATGATCATGAAGATACCTTATTATGTATATTTGTCATGTAATTAATCTGCCCTTCGTTAGAATAGCTTAGGACATATTAAAATACATTGAAGCATTTGTTAGAGTACAATCACTGGAATAGGAACTTTTTATGTATCAGTTTGTTCCTATGCTAAAATACCAAAAAACAACAACAAAAAACACACACACACACAAAAACACACACACACAAACCAGAAAAAACAACATGGAGAAGAAATATTTTTTCATTATTGAAATTCAAAATATTTTCAAGTTTATACAGGGAGATTGAGTGTTCCTTGTCCATGGTATTAACTCCTTAGACTGTAGACTTATTAACTTTTAGATGTTTGTTGGATTTACTCTTTAATGTGGGACCTTGAAGATCCTTTAGTGAACACTTCAATTGTAGTATGAATGTTTTTACTTAGCGAGATGCAAAATGAGATGTGGGGCAGGGACAAATGTGTCTCCCAAACAAGTTTGTGAAAGATGGTCATTTTAATTCCTTCTCTTTGTTTTCCAGTCTGTTTATGTGATGATGCTGAGAAGTTGGAGAGAGGTGAGTTCAAAGTATAATTTTATAAGTGTTAGAATTGTTGAACTGATAGCATCTTAATGTTTATTTTGACTTTGCCAAATAAGATTATTTGGGTTGCTGCTTTTTAATTTCAGAAATGCACATCAAAACCATTGTAACTATTAGGCACTTGATTTGATAAAACTCACTATAAATTAGAATTAGGTTTGGCTGCATACATCAGAAAAGTCAAAATAACAGTGGCCTGTTGCTTCAAGTTTCAACAGTGGCTTCAAGCTTCCTCTCATGTAAAAGCCATTTGGCAGAGTGCAGCTCCATGGTCTTTAGTGTGCTATCCTGTTCCACCATCCTTGCTGTAGAGTCTAGTCCCAGGGTCATTTATGTTTCAATAGGGCTGCTGAAGTGCCAGCTGGTAAGTCTACATCTGAGAAAGGAGGAGAGAGAAGAGAAAGGCTGGCTTTTAAGGTGATATCTCAGAAATACCAAACAACACTTCCAATTATCATTGGCTAGATCTTAGTCACATGGTCCCAAGTAACTACAAGGGAGTCTTAGAGATGTTGTTTAGCTGGTTTATTGCTGTCTCAAATAAACTTGGGATTTGTTACTGAGGATGAGGAAGTGAAAGGATGTTGTTATAAACAACTAGACTGTTTCTGTTACAGAGACATTCTCTTTGTTTTCTCTTTATATTTGGGCCTTATGACTGCCTAGTACTATCTTATATAGTCGCTGTACTATCTAGTGCTCTAAGAAATTATTTTTCTCGGAAATTAGATATTCACATGGTTAGTAGAATACTTGTAGCTACTAAGCAACAACTTCTGGAAAGATATTAGATAGAATAGGAATTCTGACTTGTGATTGGTTAGACAAAGGGGTCTAGCTTCTCGCATTTATTCATTTTAGAGGGTGGATCATCTCCTGAAACAAGATTGTCTTACAGAAGCCTTGGCTCTTGCATGGTCTTTCCATGAGGGAAAAGCAAAAGCAGTTGTGGGTAAGTTAACAGAAAATCAGTGGAGTAGACTTTTTTCTGAAATAGAGAGAATGAATAGTACTAATCATTCATAGAACACTTTTTTTAGCTTAATGTTTAACTATTTTATAAGCAAGACTAGAGGCCCAGTGCACCCTCTCCTAATCTGGAATCCCTCAGGGGATATCAGACTGCTGATTTCGGCTTGATCCTCGAAGGCTAGGCTTAGGGACCTCACTGGTGCACGAATCCATGCACTGGGCCTCTAGTATGCATATATGATCTTTGGTTAATCTCTTCCCTCCCTTCCCCTTCACCCTTTTCCTCTGAGATTCATCAGTCTGTTCCATGTTTCCATGCTTGTGTATTGAGCGTCTGCTGCCTGGTGGTCAGTGCACATCATAGCTACTGGTTGAACAGTCACTCCTAAGCAACTATATAAATATATATAGATGTTGCCAGATTTCAGTGAAAAAGGTTAATCAATATAGGATATATAATTTTAAATGTCACTTAGAATTAGAATAAAAGGGAAGTACATTATAAGCTATCTGATTCAATAGACGTGAGGTGTTTTTATTATAGCATGTTATACAAAATTTTAATATACTTCCTCATTTAATATATGTATATGTATTGTTAGCACAGATTATGACCAGAACAGTTTCACTCCTAAAGATGTGATTTAACTTTGTTTTCATTTGGAATTTGCTTCTCTGCAGGATTATCAGGGGATGCCAGTAAGAGAAAGGCTGTTGTTGCAGATCGAGTAAGTATTTTAACAGGGTCTTTACTGTGGTACAGCACAAATTTGATTTGAGTATTTGCTAGTAATCTTTGGGCAAAATTAGTAAATGGCTATAGTCAAGGTGTTTGTGTATACAAAAAATCAGATTATAGTTCCTTGATATTATCTTGAATGTTTAAAAAAAATTTTTTATCATCTTTTCTTTTTTTTTTCTTGCTCACTCTTTATGAAGATGATAAAGTAGTAAATAGTCTTTTGGTTATTTTAGGAAGAAGCATGAAATCTGGATTATATCTGAACCTAATAGCTCATAGAAAGTTGACATTTGTTATATTTTATAAACTGATTAGTAATTATGAAAAAATAGTATAAATGCAAATGTAGATGTTACTTGAGGTAATACAAAGGGCTGATGATTTATTATTATTACTAATTAACATTAATCTGATTAATACTGATATTTACTATTGCCTTTGTTTTCCTAGTCTAGACTTGGTTGAATTCATTTACTGTACTCATTTATTTCCCTTTTTAATGTGCAAGTGCATTGGTAAAAATTACATTCCAAATTAGTATAAACATTTAGAAAATGAAAGTGATCATCTTTAGACTCATGATTTTTCTCAGTATCTGCCAAAATATTTAGGGTTCGATGATCTTTCTGTGTTCTTTAGGGAAAGATTTACAGCAGGGGATTCCTGAAGAGCTTAACTTCAGTATTTCATTTCCTGAGCAACACAGATGCTACTAAAATCTAGAACCTGGATGTAGTTTTAGAAAAGATTAGCAAATTAGTACTAGCCCTGTGGCTGAAAGAATTTAGGTAGAGTTTGGGAAATTGGAAAATAAAGCTACTAAAATTTTAAATTTATTTTTAATACCAGAGGTCCAGTGCATGAAAATTCATGCACTAGAGAGGGGCATCCCTCAGCCCAGCCTTACCCCTCTCACAGTCTGGGAACCCTCAGGGGCGGGAGGCGACCTGGTGATCAGGGGAAGGTGATGCCATCATCACACCTCTGATGCTGCCACTGCTGGCAGCGTAAGCCTCAGCTGGTTCTGGTTACCTGAGCCTCGGGTGGCCCTGGGCAGCTGGGCAACCGCCATCGAGGCTTGCCTGCACCTCTGGCATCAGCTAGGTAGCCACCATCTGAGGCTTGCTTGCACCTTGGGCATCAGCTGGGTAGCCACCATCCAAGGGTAGCCATCATCCAAGGCTTGCCTGTGCCTTGGGCTGGCCTTGGGAGGCTGGGGGACTGAGGGTGGGTCTAGCCATACCGTGCACCTATCACCCTCCCGGTGGGGCTGAAAGGACTGGGGGACTCTGGCAGGGCTGAGGGGACTGGGCGCCACCATCTTGTGGCTATGGGTGCCGCCATCTTTGTGATGGCCTGATGATCAATTTGCATACTCCCTCTTTATTAGAAAGGATAATAACAAAATCTGATTCTGTATTATTCAGGGGGATCCAATATATTAAGTATTGAAAAACTTTAGAGATATGTTTTAACTTCTATACAAGCCTATTTTCCTTACAGATGGTAGAAATCCTATTCCATTATACAGATCGAGCTCTAAAAAAGTGCCCAGACCAGGGAAAAATCCAAGTGATGGAGCAGCATTTTCAGGTACACCTTTGCATGTGTTTCTAACAGCAATTGGTATGAATAGGTCAAACATTGCTTTTTCATTTTACTTGAGAATGGAACCTTAGTTAAACAATTTTCAGTATTCAAAGCTTTATTTCAGGGCTTGTGGAGCATTCTGTGTGATTAAATTGAAGTAACAGGTCACATGGGAACAGATGAGTAAAATGTTGAGAATGTTAGTGCTGAGCTACTTAGTGCTGTGTGGAAGGAAAGACTATATGTATGAGGGAATACCCGTAAATTGACACTTTATAGTGGCTGACACCTTGCTAATGACTAACTTATATGTTAATTAGGCTAGTTGAAGAAAAGGTAGACTACCAAGTTTTAAATTTAGTTATCCTAAGAGTAACTGTGACTCAAGAACGGATTAATTTAAAAAATATATATATATCATCTCTAAAATCACTGGGAGGATGATACACAAATTGAGCTAAGTATTGCTCTAATTGTCACTATACCTCCCTAGAATAAACTGCCTTCTGATGACCGGGATGAATTGAGTGAAATCGTAATGGACAGATACGGGGCAGACAGTTTAAAAAAATGAGAATGAAAGATTTTTAGTTTTCCTTAGAATGCAGTGAAAACTGAAGTCAAAGAACAATTTAAGGCCTGTACAGTTTTTATTAAGTGAGTTTTACTGTTTGCGGTGTTTTCCAGTTCTACTTGTTGTAAATCTCTCTTTATCCTTCTCCATTCCTAGAGCTCTCCCACCCCCCACCTCCTCTTTTAATTAGAATTTCAGGATCTAATACTAGAAGTCAGCAAACATTCTCTAAGAAGGGCCAGGTGGGAAAATATAGACCATGTATGATCTCTCACATGTTCTTTGTTAAAACAACCCTTAAAAATGTAAAAACCACCTTTAGCTCTGTGAGCAGTTCAGAAACAGGCTCTGGGCAGGACTTGGGCCAAGTATGCAACCTCTGGTCTAATATGTACTAAGGTCTAGACACTGGCCCATAGTGAGTAAAATATACATGATCCTTGCTATCTTAAAATTTGCAGCCTAGTCAAAATAGCTTTTCTTGTATATGTTAACAGAAATATTTAGAAGAAGACTAGGGGTTTGGAGTTGAAGAGTGGGTGCAGTTCATATCTTTTCACATATCCCTTTGATACTTATAAGTTTGAAGATAAGGACAGATACAGTGTTAACATTTGGAGGGGTCAGAGGAAGTTTGGGTTTCCTGAAATGTACTCTTTAATGCCACAGTAGGGGCTTCTGGCAGAGTAACTTTTATTGCTGTTTGCCTGGAGGTTCATTAAATTTACCAGTAAAGAAGATAAATAAACCCAGATAAATTTTTTAAAAATATATATTTTATTGATCTTTTTACAGAGAGGAAGGGAGAGATATAGAGAGCTAGAAACGTCGATGAGAGAGAAACATCGACCAGCTGCCTCTTGCACACCCCCCACCGGGGATGCGCCCACAACCAAGGTACATGCCCTTGACCGGAATCGAACCAGGGACCTTTCAGTCCACAGACCGATGCTCTGCCACTGAGCCAAACCGGTTTCAGCAACCCAGATAAATTTAAAAAAAAAAGATAATTTAGGAGGAAAACATAGGTAGAAAAATAGCATTTAGGAACAAAACTGTTCGAGAACGATACATTAGATATAAATTATTTTGTATACCAATGCAGTATACATAGTACAGAAAACAATATTTTAGTGAGACTATCTATTAACAAGAGGTGGTGGAGATGGTATTCAGAAAAGAACTCTGGCCATTATAGGGTATACTTTGTTGAAAAGAAACATAGGGAATGCTGGAAGGGGCTAATGAGTTGTGTGTGTGTGTGTGTGTGTGTGTGTGTGTGTGTGTAGAAACCACAGTGCTGGAGAAGAACATGAGAGAGCTATGAAAGAAAGAAAAAAAGTGATGTTTTGATGGTGAAACATGGAAAAATCTCAGCATGACAAGGAATGTAGATGATGGTTTCTATACAAATTACAAAATTTACAGAGAAACAAACTGTAGTGGAATGTGTTCTTTAATCAGCTTGATCTCTGTGGGAAGTTTTATTTTGCTAAAAGAGTATCTGATAAAATTTTTGATTTATTAATAATTTGGTCTCATGAAAGGTAAACATAGTGGGAACCATTATTCTGGATTTACTCTACCATTGATTGGTAAGTGGGAGAAATAGACTCTTGAGAGAAAATTGGTTACTTTATTTAAAAATTATAATAATGATGAAAAGTACTTTTCATGAATTCTATATTTTATAAAGCAAATATATCAGAAAAGAAATATGGGCACAATCTCATTGTTATAGATGTTGAAAAACTAATGGGTTCACAAAGAATAGCAAATTTTTAAATTTTGACATAGTAGCCACAATTAATCCAAAAAGAAAGGAAACAGGGAGGCTTGTTGAGAGAAGTATCTGTCTACAAACAGAACAGCTATGAAATTGGAGAAAGGCAGACAACCAAAGATATGGCCAAAAACATCATGAAGACTGTCAGAAAGGAGAATAGTATGATTCAGACTGTGCCTTCCAAAGGGTTGAGGGGTTTTGACAGAAATTCACTAGGTGTATACTGCATGCCAAATAATATATAAAGGGTGTGACATTCGTTCTATTTAATTCTCACAAGAACCCAATGCAGTAGGTACTGTTTTAATCCCCATTTTAGAGGTGAGGAAATTGAGACCTATAAAGATTAAGTGACTTCCCAAGGTAATATTACTGGTAAGTGGTGGGGTCAGGACTTCGATCTAAGTCTTTCTGACTTCAAAGCTCAGCTCTTAAATAACCACTGTACTATACTATTATTTTCAGACAAGTATAAGGAAAGGATGGGTGACAAGGGGTGCTGTTAATAGGTGATCAAAATTGATAATTAGAATAAATATCTAAGCCCTTTAATGCTTATTGTGTGGCAGGCACTGTTACAAACCCTTTGTACATATTAACTCATTTAATTTTTATCATAACTCTGTAAGGTCGGTACTTATGATTCCCCTTTATAAGTGAGACTGAGGCACAGAGAGGCTAAGTAACCTGTTTCAGATTACATAGCTCATAAATGATAGAGCTGGGATTACAATCTAAGCAGTTGGGCTTCAGGGTCCACTTCTATTACAGTACAAAACTTCATATTTTGCTTTCATTTTCATGAGCACAGAGAGTGGTCTTCAAAATGGAAAAATATAAATATATTTATGAAAATAGCTGAAGCCCAATATATATGATATATAGTTAGTTGCATTATGATTGTTCAAATCTCAAAACCTTTTGAATTATAACCCAGGATACTGTTTGACCAATCTGAGCCATTATTGATAATTTGTCAGTAACTTTGGATCAATTTCCATTCTCAGTTAAGCATGGATGCCTAAGCTAAGGAGACACAGTTTATGTCCCTCAGAAGTACTGTTTGCTTCTGGGAAAAGTGCTCTTCAGCCCATTAGGATGGGTGAAGTACATGCTTAGTTGGCCATAAATCTATTGCTTGAAGTGTATGATCTTAAATATCCTATATAATAAAGAGGTAATATGGACTGTCAAACCCTCATGGCTGCCTATGACCAGGCCGGCAGAGAGGTTAGTGAGGGATGACCAAATGAATGAACAAGCAGAGCTGCGTGGGGCAACCAGGCCAGCAGGGAGGTTAGTGAAGGATCACCAAACCACTGACCAAGCAGGCTGCATGGGACAACCAGCCGGCGGGGGTGGGGGGCCATGAGGGGTGATCAGTCTGGTGATCAGGTTGGGACGCAGAGACAGTGAGGGGCGATCAGGTCGGCGGCAGGGGTGGTGTGTGTGTGTGACAGAGGGTAGCAGTTAGGGCAACCAGGCAGGCAGGTGAACGATTAGGAGCCAGTGGTCCAGGACTGAGAGCGATGTCCAACTTCTGAGCAATCAGACATTCCCTGAGGAATCCTGGATTGGAGAGGGTGCAGGCTGGGCTGAGGGGAAACCCACCCCATGCACAAATTTTGTGCACTGGGCCTCTAGTTTAATCATAAAATAGTTTGTCTCTAAAAACATAATTTTTTGGGGGAAAAGAGTGAACTTCAGAAACCTACTGATAATCCCAATGTGATTTGTGAACATTTTTTATGAGTTCACATAAAAATGTCCATGTTAAACTCATAAATTGCCTTTTTGAAAGGAATATGTGAACAGTATATTAATGGAATGCCTATTCCATAACATCTTGCTTTCATTAAGAACATTTGTCTGGATTTACTTTATCCTCATGGCTGAAATAGATTAGTAAATAGTAAATAGATTTGTAGGTAAACATCTTTACCCAAAGAGTACTCTTTGGTGGTTTAATATTAGTTAAATTTTAAGCCTCTTTATATCCAAGTTTTCATCTTTGATTTAGATGAAGACTTAGTGATTGGCTTGTCAAATTTAGCAGGCACCAAGAAGTGCAATCAAACCATTATGAGATGAAATTTAACAGGGGTAAACATTCAGACTTCCTTAGATTTAAGTAATTAACTTGCTTGAGTACTGGATTGGGAAAGTCTAGCTGGACAGGATTTCAGTTGACACTAACTTAGTATGAGCCAATGATGTGTTAGGGCCCTCTAGATAAAGGAAAGTGTTGTAACCCTTGGGCTACTCCTTAGAGATAAAACCACTAAGGTATTTTATAGACTGTTGACATGCTGAGATATATCCCACAACGGGGATGGTGGGAGGTTTTATGAACAGCAGTTTAAAAAAAAATACTGGGGATGTTTAATCGGAGGAGAAAAGAAATGGAGTCATGCTGCCTTCAGATGATGTAGGGCTGTCATATGTGGATTTACGGTGTTACTGCAGAGGGCACGCTAGTAGAAATTCTGAGATATATTTCAGTTTAAAATGACCTAGTGCTGATGTAAGAGCTCTTGGATTATGCTATTGAATATTGAAAGAAAAGGAGGATGTCAAACTGACCAGGAGTGTTTTTAAAAGATTATCTTTGCTGACAGGGAGGATTTGGGATTCTGTGTCAGTATCAAGAAACTGTCATAAGAAACAGGTAACCTGTATTCCAATTAAGACTGGTTTCTGTTAATCAAAACACTGAGAATTTGTATTTTACCAGCAGGTGGCACTCATGCCTGCTGCCTCAGTTTTAGTCTTCACCTTTGAGGAGGGGCCTCACCTTTTCCTTAGTCAGAATACATAATGC
Source organism: Pipistrellus hanaki (assembly GCF_964339955.1). Classification (NCBI taxonomy): domain Eukaryota; kingdom Metazoa; phylum Chordata; class Mammalia; order Chiroptera; family Vespertilionidae; genus Pipistrellus; species Pipistrellus hanaki. The sequence continues at coordinate 39,660,919 of NC_140504.1, forward strand.
CATTCAGTATTTCTGCTTTCTCTAAAGAAAAATTGGCATTTCCCCCCCTGACCTAACTATAGAAAATAACTTTTGGATCTTGTGGCTTTATGTGAGAAAGATTTGAACCTATGATTATATTTTTTTCATATAATAACTAGTAGACTTGAAAGGAATTAAAGTATTCTTTGTCTCATACATGCTGAAACTCACTTTTTCTTCCTGCTAAGTCTTTCTCATCCTAAAACAACGTTAAAGAGCAAACAGCCCTGGGCTTGTAGTTCAGCTTGTTAGAGCATTGTCCCAATATGCCAGTGTTGTGGTTTCAATCCCTAGTCAGGGCACAAGAATGAACCAATTAATTCATAAATAAGTGGAACAACAAATAATGTTTCACCCTCTCTCTGAAATCATCATCATCATCATCAACAACAACAACAATAATAATAAAAAGCAAACAAGTCCCTACTTTGCCTCAAGCCATACCCAATAGTCTTAAGCTTCCTGTTTGTACCTTCTTTACAAAGCCAAACATCTTATAAGAGTTGTCTCCATTTCCTCATCTTCCTCTCATTCCATCCTTGTAAATTCTGTGGACTCTTTTATTTCTCATCTTACTGATACTCATTAGCATTCAACATAGTGAATGACTTCTTGAAACAGTCTGTCCATTGTGCTTCCCTGGTATCATACATTCAAGTTTCTTTTCTTTTTTTCCCCACCCAAGTTCCTATCAGCTCCATTTCTAATTCGATCCTGTTCTTTCTATTCTGTAGTGTCTCCCTGCCCTGCCCACAACTTTACAATATTAATATTTCAGTGACCATCTATATCAGTCGGTTCTTCAGAGAAACAGAACCAATAGAATGCGCTCTCGCACACACACACACACACACACACACACACACACACACCCACACACTGATTTATCTTCTTTCAAGGACTTGGCTCACATAACTGTGGGCCTTGGCAAGCCTAAAATCTATAGAGTAGGTCAGTAGGCTGGAAACTTAGGCAGGAATTGATGGTTCATCCTCCCTGACTCCCCCCCCCCCCCCCACCCAAATTTTTATTGTTGAGATTTTTACAAATGCCCCCCCTTCACCTGAGTCCTGCCCCATCCCAGGTCTTCACCACCCTATTGTCCGTGTCCATGGATAATACATGTACATATGCATTTAAGTATTTTGGTTAATCTCTTCCCCTCACTCCCCCCCTTCCCTCTGAGATTCATCAATCTGTTCCATGTTTCTGTGCCTCTAGTTCTATTTCATTCATCAGTTTATTTTGTTCATTAGACTCCTTGTTTATATTTTTAGATTCAATTATTGTTGGATATGTATGTATGTATGTATTGCCATTATATTCATATTTTTAATCATTTTTTTCTTTTTCTTAAGGAAGACACTTTAATATTTCATGTAATACTGGTTTGGTGGTAATGAAGTCTTATTTGTGAAGTTCTTTATCTGACTTTCAATTCTAAATGACAGCTTTGCTGGGTAGAATAATCTTGGTTGTAGGTCCTTGCTTTTTATTACTTTGAATATTTCTTGCCACAAAGTTTCTGTTGAGAAATCAGCTGATAGTCACATGAGCACTTCCTTGTAGGTAACTAACTGCATTTCTCTTGCTGCTTTTCCCTTTTTGTTTTTAACCGTTTGCATTTTAATTATGATGTGTCTTGGTGTGGGCCACTTTGGGTTTCTCTTGTTTGGTATTATCTGCACTTGGGACTTGTACTAGTATATCTGTTTCTTTCACCAGATTTTTCTGTCATTTTTTGTTAGGTTTTCAATTTGTTGCTCCATCTCTTCTCCTGGCACCCTCGTGATACAAATGTTGGTACGCTTGAAGTTGTCCCAGAGGCTCTTTACTGTTTTCATATTTTTGGATTCTTTTTTCTTTTTGCTCTTCTGATTGGGTGTTTTTGCTTCCTCATATTCCAAAACGCTAATTTGATTCTTGTCTTCCTCTGCTGTCAATTCCTGTAAATTATTTTTAATTTCAGTTAGTGTATCCTTCATTTCTAACTGGTCCTTTTGGGTGTTCTCACTGAGTTCCTTGAAGTCCTCATTAAGTCCCTTGAGCATCCTTATAACCATTGTTTTGAACTCTGTCTCTGGTAGTTTGCTTGCTTCCATTTCACTTAGTTCTTTTTCTGTGGATTTCTTCTGTTCTTTCATTTGTGACCTGTTTCTTTGTCTCTGCATTTTGATGTCTTCCCTGTTTTGTTTCTATGTATCAGATAGAGCTACAATGTCTCCTGAAATTGATAGAGTGGCCTTGTGCAGTAGGTGTCCTATAGGGCTCAGTGGCTCAGCCTCCTCAGTCACCTGAGCTAGGTAGTCTAGGTGCATCCTTTTGGGGACTGTGTGCATTGTCTTGTTGCAGTTGACACTTGATTGCTGTTGGCTTCACTGGGAAGGATTGACCCCCAGGCCAATAGTCTTATGTGGTCCAGCTGCGACTACAGCAGATGAGCTGCTGTGCAGGAAACACCCCTATGGAGCAGGACTTGCTTCAGTGGGGTTTTGGTGCTCACTGAGTCCATCCCTTGAGTGTGTTGCTTGTGGATGTTGTGGGGTTGTAATTTGGTGTGATTTGGAGCTGACCACTGGGTGCACTGGTTCTGTGGCCTCCTGGAAGGTGCAAAGTCAGCTGCTTCCTGTGCCCACCTGGCATGAGCTACAGAGAGATCTACAGATGGCTGCTACTTGTGTTGGGCTTGGAGATTCCCAGGCAAAGCTCTGAACCAAGGCAGGGTGCTGCTGCTAGTGTGGAGCCTGGGACCACTTAGCAAGAGTTACTGGGCATGCTGAGACCAGCTGCTGCTTTTTTGAGAATTTTAGGAAAGTCTGAAGTCTGAGCCAAGCCAGGCCATTCACATAGAAAGGCCACTGCAAACAACTTGGGTGAGGCTGCAAATTGGGTGGGGTAAGGCCTCAGGGAATTAACCAAGGCTGGGCAAAGAGTGAAGGCCAGGTTTATGGAGACTCAGATGTGCTGACTGCATTGCTGCAGGGAGGTCTCATCAAAGGAACAGTCACCTCTGCCAGCACTTTTGTCTGGGAGAAAGCTGCCCCCCAGTTCTTTCCCTGATGCCAGACAATTCAGTTCCTCCCCATATGTCCCTGGATCCTTTTAAGCTGTTGTCCCAGCACTGGAGCTCAGAGGGAGTGAGTCCAAGTAAGTCTGTGAGCCAGCCCTTTAAGAGGAATGCCTGGGATTCCAGCAAGCTTCTGCGTCACTCAGCCACAATCCCCACTGGTTTTTACAGCCCAAAGTTATGGGAACTTCTCTTCCCAGCACTGAACCCATGGGCTGAGGAGTCTGGTGTGGGCCTGGGACCCTTTGCTCCTCACTGGGTCTTCCACAGCTGAATTTCCCTCCCGATTAAAAATATCCCGCCACATGAGGTGTCAGACCAGCCCGTTCCGTGCCTCCACCCCTCCTGCCAGTCTCAATGTGGTTCTTATTTCATTCTCTAGTTGTAGGATTTCCGTTAACCAGACTTCAGGCGGTTCTGAATGTGATTGTTCTGTAGTTTAATTGTAATTTTGGTGTGTGATGCTTTGTTTTTGAGGCAGGATTTCTTCTCAAGTTTTGTGGGGTTTTTTCCATCTCTCTCACTACTTACTGACTTTCTCTGTTCATTCTTCCTCTTCTAGTAACCAGTAAATGTTAGGATTCTTCGCAGTATTCTTATTTCTGTATCAGTGTTTCTCAGGATGTTGTCTGTGGACCATTTGCTTTAAATTACTTGAGAAGCAGTTTCATGCATTTTGAATTATCTTTCTACACTCATGTTTGTTTATCAAATAAAGTAGAGTTGTAAATAAGTAAATATGAGGCATTTTATTAACATGTGTCAGGCTAAAGAGATTTGAAAAATAATATTATTTTAAAAGATGTTGAAAATAAAAGCCTTGCATTGTTACCAAGCTCTCTTCCCAGCTTCATTTATATTTCCATGGGAAGCAGATCTTTCAAGGCCACTGTTGTAGCAGCTGTTAGTATGTTTTTATATGAAAGTTCATGCCAAAGAGTGGATGGAGACTAAAGCTGATCACAGAGTGAGGCAGTAGGAATTTCTTGTCTAACTCATGCTTTCCTGAGATGAACTGAGGAAGGGAAAACTGAGTTGGTGTTCAGCACACTGTCTTTTCCCCAAGGCTTGCATAAAATGCTGGTTCTGGGAAGTTAGGTGTTTCCTAGATTATTTTATCATCATACCTGAAAAAAAGGAGAAATACATGCATATACAATACATACATATACAGAGAGATCTATATGTTTATATAGCCACTCACCATGTTTATGTACTAATACTGGGATACCAGCTACCTTTGGAGATGTATGTATATATATATATAAATTATATATACATTTATCTTTGTTTATGAATGTTTATTTTGGTGTATACTGGGCTTTGCTAAAATTTGGAATCATTTTTAAACAATGTAGTTTTCATAGTCTGATTGATTTTTACCATATAGATTATTAGAATTAATGCCATTGCTTCAGAAAGCAAGGAATGTGTATCAACTATCTCATTTCTTTTCACATTATGCTTATAAAATAGGGAGAGCCAGAGATTATACTTTCAGGTGGCAGATGGTAAAATAGTCACAATGCACTAAAAGGATCTATTCAGTCACTCAAACAATTGACAGGCCTAAATTTAGATTTTCTATCTGTCACCTCAGTGTTTTATTCACATATTCACATTGCCTTTTTATTAAGTCTTAAATATACACTGATAGCTAGCAAGAAAAGTTATCATCTTAGGCCAATTATAGGGATGTACATTGAAGAAGAAATTAGAGATATATTTATTTTATTATTTTATTTTTTATTCTGGAGACCAAAAATTCAGCCATTTCTCAGGGGCTTCATGTAAGCTTTTGAGACCAAGAGAAATATATATATTTTTTCCTTTCTAATTTTTGACTTATTTTTTAAAGATTTTATTTATTGATTTAGAGAGAGAAAGGAAACATTGATTTGTAGTTCCACTTATTTATGCGTTCATTGGTTGATTCTCATATGTACTCTGACTGGGGATGGCACCTGGAACTTTGACATATCAGAATGATGCTCTAATCAGGGCCCAAGAGGAATATTTTAAAAGTAGGCACTGCTCATTATGTTTGTATTGAAAGACTTGGGACAATTAGCAAGCAGCACACAGCACAGCCTGATCTTAGGGGCAGAAGGGCTGGAAATTTGCACGAAGGTTTAATCTCTCAGCCCTCCATGGAGAGGCATGTGTAGACTAGGTCTAGCTGGATGGATTGAGGACTTCTCTACTCTCCTTTCTTTTAGGGCTCTCGTGAGAGCAGCCTTCCAAATGAGTTAAGTGAGGAGGGGGCGGTATCTGAATTTGGGCACCAGCTCTTCACGGTGGTTGTGCACTGGTTCTGACTGGGAATGCCAGCTGCCCAACTCTGTCTGCAGATCCTGTGGGAAGTTGAGCGCAAGTTTAGCCTTTGCCACTGACGAGATGGAGAGCTACCTATCCTACCTAGCTCATTTCCAGGCGTCTAGGAGATTGCCCCCAGGGGTTATCCACTGGACCGTCTATCTTGTCTTTTCATAATCAGAAAAGAAGGCTTAAAACTTGAAAATAGACTTGGCTTTAATATTTTGTTTATGGTTTTAAATGTTCAAAATTGGTAAAGACTTGGTTTCTCTAAGAAGCCAGATTGAAAGTGTTAATTTGGATTGAGTAGCCTTATTTATTTATTTTTAATTTTTTAAAATAAATTTTTATTATTCATATTATTACAAATGTTCCTTTCCCCCCCCCCCCCTCCATTGCTCTCCTCCACCAGGTTCCCACCCCACCCTCTGCCCTTTCCTCACCCCCCATTGTCCTCATCCATCGGTGCACAGTTTATGTTCAGTCTCTTCCCACATCCCCTTCTCCTCTTTTCCCCAAGAATCGTCAGTTCACTCCCCTTCCATACCTCTGATTCTATTATATTCAACAGTTAATATTGTTCATCAGATTTTTTTTTTAATTTCCTTGGTTTTTAGATTCACTTGTTGTTAGTTACGTATTTGTTGTTCATAATTTTTATCTTTATTTACTTTCTCTTCTGAAAGAACCCTCTTCAGCAATTCATATAATTCTGGTTTGGTGGTGATGAACTCCTTTAGCTTTTTTTTTTTATTAGTGAAGCTCTTTATCTGACCTTCGATTCTGAGTGATAGCTTTGCTGGATAGATTATCTTTGGCTGTAGGTTCTTACTATTCATCACCTTGAATATTTCTTGCCATTCCCGTCTGGCCTGCATGGTTTCTGTTGAGAAATCAGCTGACAATAGTATAGGTGCTCCTTTATAGGTAACTACCTGCTTTGCTTTTGCTGCTTTTAATATTCTCTCTTTGTCTTTTGCTCTTGGGATTTTAATTATGATTTGTCTTGGTGTGGTCCTCTTTGGATTCCTTTTGTTTGGAGTTCTGTGTGCTTCCTGGACTTGTAAGTCTAATTCACCAGGTGGGGGAAGTTTTCTGTCACTATTTCTTTCAGTATGTTTTTGATATCTTGCTTTCCCTCATCTTCTGGGACCCCCATAATTCTGATGTTGGTTCGCTTGAAGTTGTCCCAGAGGTTTCTTACATAATCTTCAATTTTCTGTATTCTCTTGCCTTCTAGCTTCTGCGGAGGAGTGTCTTCTGGCTCTTTATGTTCCAAATCTTTGACTTGATTCTTGCGATCTTCCATTCTGTTTTTAGGACTCTGTATAATATTTTTTATTTCAGACAGTGTATTCTTTATTTCTTGTTGATTCCTTATGATTTCTTGTTGATTCCTTATTAATTCTAGTTGATCCCTTTTCATATCCTCATAGGTCTTATCGATCTTTTCTAGGAAATTCTTGAAAAACCTTATAAGCGTAGATTTGAACTCTATATCCAGTCGCTTTTTGTCCTCCATTACTTTCGTTTGTGATCTATTTCATCTCGGCATTTTCGCAGCTTCCCTGATGGGGCGGGGGTTTCAGGGTGGAGCCTACAGCTTTGGCTTCCGTCAGCCCCGCCCTATGCGGTTCCTGAGTCTCAGGGTCCTTCAGTACTCGTTGCAAGCGCCTCTGAGAGAAAAGTGCCCTCGATTTTCGCCTGCTACCAAACAGTCTAGGCTCTCCGCCAATGAGCCCGGTATTGGGGTTCAGTTCAGTTGGAAGTGGAGTTGGAGGTGGCGTTCAGAGCAGTCTGGAGCCCCTGTCTCCTTCCCGCCAGGGCAATCCCACGGCACAGCCAACCATCCCTTCTCTGCACACAATGTGCGCGCCTCTGTGACCTTTCGCCGCTCCCCCGGGGTTCTGCCTTACAGCCCAGCTCCCTCTGTTTGAGCCTGGGTTCCCGGGGTCTGGCCTAGAACTGGGGTTCAGAGCAGTCAGAACTGGGGCCCAGCACAGTTGGAGCTTTTATCTCCTTCCCGATAGGGAACGCCTGCCAGGCACTCAGCCTTCCTCCTCTCCGGCTCCGTCCTCTCTGCGTGCGCCGCGTGTCTCCGTACCTTAGGTTTTTAAAGCTCCTCTGCTCTTCCTTCTGGTTTTCTCCTTGCTTCTCGTTGTAGAATTTCCAGTCAGTCGACTTTCCTGTAGTTCTGGGTAATGTCCATTTTATATTTTAGTTGTATTTTATTGAAATTGTTGTGTGTGGCTGTGGCTAGGTGTTTACCTGTGCAGCCATCTTGAATTCTGAGTAGCCTTATTTAAGTGAGTTATGAACAGTTAGGGGCAGGCATGAGGATTGCGTGTATCTTTTTTTTAATGAGAAATCTTCATTTGGGGGTAATTGTACATTCAGCTGTAAAAAAAGAATACAAATATATCCTTTTGTACCCTTAACTTGATTTTCCCTAATGGGAACATCTTGCAAAACTGTAGTATAATTGCATAACCAGGATAGTAAAGATACGGAGCATTTTCATCACCACACAAGCCCCTCATTTTGCCCTTTTATAGCCACACCCACTTTCTTTCTGCTCCCACCTTCTCCTAGGTCCTGGCAACTACTCATAGTCCTCCATTTTATCATTTTGTTGTTTTAAAGAATGTTATATAAATGGCACTTCATAATTCTTCTCTCTTAACCTTTATCATACACTATTGGTACTACTTTTTAAAAATCTTTGTACCAGACAATGAAATATGTCTGTTTTGTTAAATACGTATCACTAGCACCTAGCAATGTGCCAGGTCCATAGTAGGTGCTTTATATACGTACCAGAGGCCCCGTGCATGAAATTCATGCACAGGTAGGGTCCCTAGGCCTGGCTGGCAATCGGGGCCAACTTGTGGGGCAATCTGGGGAGGGGGGGGGCACTGGCACCTGCCTTGGAGATGACCAGAGGGTTTAGGGGGGGTGGTGCTGCCTGCTCACTAGCTGGCCCTGCCTCCACCCCCCCTCCCCACTGCCAGTCACCTTCCTTTGTGGGGCCACCAGCGGGGTGATTAGGGGCCCCCCACTGGTACCTGCCTTGGCTGGCCTGGAGCCTGTTGGCTGGGGGCAGCTCCTGTGTTGAGCTTCCTGGTGGTCAGTGTATGTCATAGCGACTGGTCAATCCACCAGTTGTTCTGCTGTTTGGTCAATTTGCATATTAGGCTTTTATTATATAGGATGGTTGAATTTCACCAGTGCTTTGGAGTATATCCTTGTTTATAAGTCCTAGCCAGTTATATTTCTATAGAATTGAGATAAACTGTACATAGTTATATTCTGGCTTCCATTCTTTTTAAAACATTAAATTAATTTTTGGATCAGTTATACATTCATATGATTCAAAAATCAAAAAGTATAAAAAGTATATAGTGAAAACTCTCCCTCCTACCCTTAATGCCATCTGCTCAGTTCCCATCTGCTTATCACCATTGTTACTAAGTTTTTAAGTATATTTCCAGATTTTCTTTACATAAATAGAAGCACATATATATATATTTGCCTACCCACATATCATAAGTCTTTCTTGTTTAACACAAATGACAGAAAACTATATTTGTGATTTTGTACTTTGTTTCTTCCGCTTAATATATCTTAGAGATCCTTTTATATTGGTTCATAGAAAATGCCAAGAACGCCCTTTTTTGGAGTTGTATAATATTCCTTTATTTGTTGATTTTATTGTAAACAACATTTTTACTTCGAGCTTGTTCATGAATACAGTTGATTTTAGTATATTAATTTTCTGTCCTGCAATCTTGCTAACCTCACTTATTAGTTCTAGCAATTTTTTTGTATTTTTCATCAAATGTTCTGCATAAATATTCATGTTGTCTGTGAATAAAGACAAAATTATTACTTCTTTTCTAGTCTTGATATCTTTTAGTCCTCTTTCTTGTCTTATTACACTGGCTCCAGTATGGCCTCCAGTATGATGTTGAATAGAAATGGTGAGAATTGACATCCTTATTTCTCTCAGTGCTCCTGGGAAAGTATTCAGTCTTTGATTTATAGAAATATTATGCTCACTGTTGGTTTTCAAAGATGCGCTTTATCAGTTTGAGAACTTTTTCTTTTATTCTTGAGTTCCTAAGATTTTTTTTTTAGGAGCAAATGTTGTTGGCTTTGGTCAAATTCTTTTTTTGTATCCATAGAGATGATCATATGATTTTTCTTTTTCATTTGTTAATATTATGAATTATATTGTTGATTTTTTAAATTAAATTTTATTGGAGTGACATTAGTCAACATGAAGATACAGGTTTCATGTATGGATTATTAAATTACAACATCTGTATATAGCACCATGTGCCCACCATCCAAAGTCAAATCTTCTTCTGTCACCTCATATTAGGACAGCTTTCTCCCCACACCCCCCTTTTCTGGCAACCAGCACACTGATGTTTGTGTTTGTAAGTTTCAGTTTATACTCCTCATATGAGTGAAATCATAGTTCTTAGCTTTTTCTATCTGACTTACTTCACTTCACATAATGTTCTCAAGTTCCATCCATCCATGTTGTTGTAAATGACGCTATTTCATCCTTTCTTCTGGCTGTGTAGTACTCTTGGGTATATATCCCACATCTTTTTTAACCAGTTTTCTATCATAGGGCACTTTGGCGGTTTCCAACTCTTGGCTACCATGAATAATGCTGCAGTGAACATAGGGGTGCTTATATCTTTGCATATAAATTATTTTGAGTTTTTTGGGTATATAACCAGGAGTGGGGTTGTTGGTTTATATGGTAGCTCTATTTTTAATTTTTTTGAGGAATCACCAGACTGCTTTCCATGGTGGTTGTATCAGTCTACATTCCCACCAGCATTGAATGGGGATTCCCTTTTTTCCCCACAACCTCTCCAACACTGTCTTGTTGATAATGGCCACTCTAACTGGTATAAGGTGGTATCTCATTATAGTTTTGATTTGCATTTCCCTGATTGCCAGTGAGATTGAACATCTTTTCATATATCTGTTTGTATGTCTTCTTGGGAGAGGTATATTTTCAGGTCCTCTGCCCACTTTTTGATTGGATTGTTTATTTGTTTGATGTTGAGTTTTACAAGTTCTTTATATATATATTTTGGAAATTAAACCTTTGTCAGAGCTATTGTTTGCAAATATCATCACCCATCTGGTTGGCTGCCTGTTTGTTTTGTTGTCCTTTTTTTTTTTTTTTTTTTTTTTTTTTCTGTGCAAAAGCTCTTCAGTTTGATATAGTCCCATTCATTTATTTTTGCCTTTACCCCCTCTTGCCTTTGGGGTCAAGTCCATAAAATGTTCTCTACCACTCAGGTCCATAAGTTTGCTACTTATATTTTCTTCTATGTAACTTACAGTTTTGGGTCTTATGCTTAGGTCTTTGACCCATTTTGAATTAATTTTTGTATATGGGGACAAACTGCAATCCAGTTTAATTCGTTTGCATGTCACTTTCCAGTTTTCCAAGCATCATTTATTGAAGAGACTCTCTTTACTCCAATGTGCATTTCTGACTCCTTTGTCGAAAATTATCTGTCCATATGTGTGGTTTTATAGTTGGGCTCTCTATTCTGTTTCTTGATATGTGTATTTGTTTCTCTGCCAATACCATGCTGTTTTGATTATCATAGCTCTATAGTATATTTTCAAGTCAGGTAGTGTGATACCTCCAGCTTCATTCTTTTTTTTCAGGATTGCTTTGGCTATTCTGGTTCTTTTGTGGTTTCATACAAATCTGATGATTTCTCATTCTATTTCTTTAAAAAATGACATTGGGATTTTGATGGGGATTGCATTAAATCTGTATATTGCTTTGGGTAAAATGGCCATTTTAACTATGTTGGTTCTTCCAATCCATGAACATGGGGTATTTTTCCATTTCATTGTATCTTTTTCAATCTCTTTTAATACTGTTTTGTAATTTTCAGTATATAGGTATTTCACATTCTTTGTTAAGTTTATTCCTAGGTATTTCATTCTTTTGATTGCTATTGCAAAAGGAATTGTTTTATCTCCATTTCTTTTTCTGAAGTTTTGTTGTTGGTATATAGGAAGGCAATGGATTTTTGCACATTGAATTTGTATCCCAATTTGACTATTTGCTTATTATTTCCAGTATTATTTCAGTTTTTTGGTAGAGTCTTCAGTGTTTTCTATGTACAGCATCATGTTGTCCACAAAAAATGAGTTTGACTTCTTGCTTTCCTATTTGGATGCTTTTATTTGTTTCACTTGCCTTCTTGCTCTGGCTAGAACTTCCAGTGGGTAGGAGTTGTGAGAGGGGACATCCTTGTCTTGTTCCAGATTTTAGGAGAAAAGCTTTCCGATTTTCACCATTAAGTATGATATTGGCTGAGGGTTTATCATATATGGCCTTTATTATGTTGAGGTACTTCTATTCCTATTTTATTGAGTGTTTTACTCATAAATGGATGTTGTATTTTATCAAGTACATTTTCTGTATTCAGAAGATTATATGACTTTAATCCTTTCTTTTGTTAATGTGGTGTATTATGTTGATTGATTTTTGAATAATGAACTGTCCTGTGTCCCTGAAATAAATCCCACTTGTTCATGATTACTTTTTGAATGTTAAAAACCCTGCATTCTTGGGAATAAACACTCTTTATAATGTATATATACTCTTTGTGTGTGTGTGTGTGTGTGTGTGACCATCTGTGTTCATGAAGATTGATGATTTGTTGTCTTTTCTTGTAATATATTTGTATGGTTTTAGTATCAGACTAATGTTAGTCTTATATAAGTAGTTGTGAATTCTTAAATTTTATGGAAGTTTATGTAGATTTGGTATTGTTTCTTCCTTAAATGTTTGGTAGAATTCATCATTGAAAGTATCAAGGCCTTGAGTTTTCTTTGTAGGAAGGTGTTTAACTACAAATGCAATTTATTTAATATAGTACCTTTTCTTTCTTCTTGCATGAGCTTTGGTATTTTCTATTTTTTAAAGAAATTTGGACATTTCATTCAATTTTTCAAATTTATTGGCAAAAAGTTTGTTATGACTTTTTAAATTCTTTTTATATCTGAATAATCTATATTGATGTCATCTCTGATTCTTTATTTTGTTAATTTCTAATTTAATTCTGTTGTGGGCAGAGAACATACTTTGTATGACTTGAATCTTTTTGGATATCTTTATTGATTTCAGAGAGGAATGGAGAGAGAGAGAAATATCATGATGAAAGAGAATCATTGACCAGCTGCCCCCTGCTTACCCCCTACTGGGGATTGAGCCCAAAATCTGTGCATGTGCCCTGACCAGGAATTGAACCATGATCTTCTGTTTCATAGGTCAGTGTTCAACCACTGAGCCACACTGGTCAGGTGAATATATTTTTTAAATTGATCTTAAATTGATAATCCAATCATGGCGATATCCCCACCTTGCTTTTTTCCCACCTGCATTTAATCTTCCTTGCTCTCTCTTTTTTCCCAAATGTAGAAAGAGAGAAACATTATTGTGAGAGAGAAACATCAGTCGGTTGCCTCCTGTCTGTGTCACATATGACAATTAAACCCACAGCCTGTGTATGTGCCCTGACTGGGACTCAAACCGAGATCCTTTGGTGCACAGGATGCCACTCAACCAACTGAGCCACACCAGCCAGGGATGACTTGAATCTTTTTAAATTTAAGACTTGTTTTATGATCTAAAATATATTACCCATTTTAGTAAGTATTCTATATACTTGAGAAAAATGTATATTCTGTTGCTGTTGGATAATGTCAATTTATAGGCTTATTTACGACTATTAGTTCACTATATACCACTCTCATTATTATCTTTGTATATAATCTTCAATCTTAATTGGTATTCCATCTCTGAAGAATTTGAGAAAGTTTTTATTTATTTTTAAGTGGAAAGAGTATCTTATGATATGTGATTACTTTCTGGTTTTCTGGTGTTGTGATTAGATAATGTTTTGTATACTAATTCTACATTTTGAAGTTTATTTAGATTTTCTTTGTGGCCCAGTATATAGCCAGTTTTCATTGGTGTTCCATGAACACTTGAAATATAATACTTGGTGTGTTTTCATAGAAAATAGTTTATCAATCAGATTTAAAAAATTGTTAGATATTCCAAACCTTTACCCATTTTTGTGCACCCAATTCCTCATTATTTGGGAGAAATAAAGTGCTCTTATTTTCTCTGTTTTTCCTTCTATCATCTGCTTTATGAATATTGGTATTATATAATTTAGTACATACTGTATACAAATTTGGCATATAGAAATAGGAAATTTATCTTTATCATGACCTATTAGCCCTTATAATCTGAATCCTACTTTATCTGATAGAAAGATCACAATCCCTTGTATTCCTTTCATGGTATACTTTTTGTCTATCATTCTATTTTCAGTCTTTCTGGATCTCTTGTTATTTGTTTCTTATTTACAACATGGTGTCAACATAAGAAACCTGAGAACTTTTATAAGCATTTATTTGAGCCCAATTAATGCCATGCTGGGAAGCAAGATCTCAAGTGCTGAAGAGAATGGCAGTTTTGCAGTTCCTTTTATACATTTGGGGAAAAGGAGAGTAAGGAAGATTAAATGCTGGCGGGGAAAAAGCAAGGTGGGGATATTGCCACGATTGGATTATAGGATTGTTAACAAGGGTATATGCTCCATTGTGGGTGGTTATGTTTCTAAGAGGTTCAAAAAAGAGACACTTCAAAGGAATGTTAACCTAGATGCACAAAAACAATGTATAGGGCTTGCTTAATGTAAAAATAAACCTTTTATAGGGTTGGGCATGACTACCTACCATGACCTGAGCAGTTAGGAATTTATAATACGATCACCCTGTCAGGTTACTGTCAGTTAGATTTATTACAGAGCACCTCCCTGCCCCCCCCCCCCCATTTTTTTTTCTTTTTTTTTTTTTTTTTGCCATTGTTCACAATAGCATTGAGGATTTGCCCTTTGAGATTTCAGAGTTTTGCTTTTTCAAATTTCAATCTGAATATCTCTGAGGTAAGCCAAATATTTTTATTTCTTTTAAGAAAGGCTTTTATTGCTTTATTTTTATTTGTTCATGTACTACCGATATTTAGGAATGTGTATTTAATTCCAAGGAATACCTTTATCATTATAGCATTATATAGTACCCTTGACTCTATTTCCTTGGACATTGTTCCTTGCTATGATAAAAATTAGCATGTCTTATTTTCCTTCTTCCTCGTTAACCCCTCCTCCATTACTAGATTTTAAGTTATCTTAGTATTTACTTTTATAATGTTAAACGTGTTTCTAGTTCTAATTTTGTGAGCTTTAAAGGATATCTTTTAACTATCCATTTACAAATGAAACCAATGAATCTTTTCTACCTCTCCCAGCTCCCTTTCTCTTTTTCCTCCCAGTTTGTCTTAATATAAATCTTTTCCTCATTGTCAGAGTGTATTTTAGGCTTACTTTTGTAGTTAAATACAGTTCATGCTCATCACCAGTGCTTTTGCTAGAGTTTCCCTAGTCATTTCTTGGTTGCTGAAGCGGTTTCTTCAAGAAAGGCTCATGAGAACAATATTCTTTGAGTTGTTGCATCTTCAAATTGTAGGTCTCTAGCTTTCATAGTGGAAAACATTTTGGCTTCCCTTAAAGATCTTGAAAATATTGCTCTATTATCTGGCATTAAATGCCACTGAGGGGAGATAGGAGGCTAGCCAGATTTTTTTTCTTTCCGTTTTTAAAATTGATTAATCTCTTTTCCTGCCTGTTTCTTAATTTTTAGAATCCAGTAATTTTACTGCATTGAGTCTTTCTGTGAAATCATTCTAGGCTATTTTTTTTTTTCTGGCATATGATGTGCCCTTTCAATATATAGATTTATGTGTCTCTTCCCCCCCCCCCCCCCCCCCCCCCCGGGGAAGTTTTCTTGAATTATCTTGAACTATTATTCATTTTGTTCCATTGTTTTGGTTTTCTTATTCAGGGATTCCAGTTCTTTTTCTTTCTGACTCCCTCCTACTCTCCCTCCCTCATACCACACTCCTCTCTCCCTCTCCAGTCTTCTCCCTCTTTCCCTCTCTCACTCTCTGCCTCCCCCCCGCCCCCCCCCCAAAAAAAAATACTCACTCACCACTTAATTCTCTGCCTGCTGGATCTCATCCATCACTGTACTTACCATTAATCAAGAAAAAAAAAAATCCATCTTTTTATTAAACATATCAATGATATCTTAATTGCTAAATCCAATAAACGCTTTTCATATCTTACTCATCCTTAGTGTTCTTTTAAATATGATAATCACTCCTTTTTGAAATTATGTATCCTGTAGATATGTGTTCTTCTGATTTTTAAACCTCTGTGATTGTATCTGTGTTGGATTTTCTTTTCATCCTCTGACCATATCATAAATATTGGTTTTCCTTGTGATATACTTCATTGTCTGTTGATTTTTATTTCTGTTTATTGTGGATAGTTTGATTTACTGGTATATAGATTGTTTCCTCTCATGACTTAAAAATCTATAATTCTAACTCAGATGTTTCTGATTACTATGTCCAATTTCTTATTATTCAATATCTAAACAAGGATGTTCCTCAAATCTATTATACTATAGCCCAAAACTACACTTACCTTTTTCCTTCTGACACCTCCTCCCATATTTCTTATTTTATGACATTGTCAGTCAACCATCCTTAAAATAGAAATTTGGGAGTTACTATACTAGTAGACTTCTCCCTGTGCCTTCTACCCACAAGCAAGTTGTCACCAAGCTCTGTAGCTTACTTTATAAATAGTTCTTAGTTCTGTTTGCACTGTTTTATGTCTGTTTTCACTACTTAGTTTCGCCCCTTGTTTCTTTCTTTGACTACTGTAGAGCCTTCCATCTTCAGTCTTGTTTTTCCAGTTCTTCTCATAAAATCACCAACCTGATCTCAAGCTATTAATCTGATGGTGTCACTCTCTATGCTCCCTGTAGTATATCCTTAGTACTAAGTATCAGGCTAGGCACATAATTCCTTATTTTATATATTTAATAATTTAAAAACATACTTTAATAATTTCTACCTGATGATTATATATGAAATTTCAGTCATTTACCTATGCAGTTTGTAGTTCTGCTGATATTCACTCATAATGCATTTTTTCATGAGGTGCTTTAAGTTTTTATTTTGAGTGCATTTTCAGTGGGGCTTGATCAGTAGGCCTTATTTTACCTGTGGTAAGCTCTTTCTCTGGAGAGATTCTGAATTTGCTTCTTTCAAGTGCCTCAGGAGTATCCTTTTTAAGGGTAAATTTTGTGTTAATTTCCTGTCTTGATTGTCCCATACTAAGGTGATAGTGTAAATTCAAATCCCAAATCTACCTGCAGGTAAGGTCTTGATTTTTTCTTGGAGAAGACAAATTCATTCCCACTGAGTCCAGGCTGAGACACACAATCTTTCCTGCCATCTTCCTTTGTCTGCAGGCAGATCCTGCTCTGAGCATCCCCCCACCCCCACCCCCCCACCCCCCACTCCTGCCCCAATTTTCTTTCACAAAGGATGTAGCTTCAAGAATCCTGGTTTTAGCCAGTTCTTCAATTTTTTTATGTCCAAGAATCTAAGACCTCAGCTTCTTTTTGAAATTAAATCACAAGCTCTTATGTGACCCCAGCATTTATAGGACAGTCTAAGTTGACAGCTCAGGGCTTATAGCTTGGGTTTTCAGTTCCCTTTTCACTTTTAGACCCGGTTTTGGGAGTTCAACTGTACTTTTAAATTTTCCTCAGCATTTCTAGGGAGATTCTCCTCCCTCCCCCCTCTCCCTGGAAGTTATCTGGCCCACTGTGTTCTTGTTCAGGGTTGAAATTTGATAAAGCTTTAACACTTTTTAAATGTATGATTTTTAGTTCTGTTTTTGAAAAATCTAAATAGGATTTTGAATGTAACTGTGAAGAATATTGATGATTAAAGGGGGCAGATAGGTGGGTTAGGAATAGCCCTATAATCCTTCCAGGATCATAGCTCCCTTATCTGATATTACTCTCAAATAAGCGTTTCTCAGTTTTCTTTTTTTGTCAAACAAGTGCTAGCATATAGCATTTTATTCACATAGTGCCCTTTCCTGCCTGATGTTTTTCCCCCCCTCTAATAACCCAGGCCTTCTAGGATTTTTTAAAAAGAAAGCCATTTCTATGCAGCCAGCAGAAAATGAAAGAGTAGTGCTGAAATCTGATGCTTGGTTTTGTGACAATTTTCAGTCATAATAAGATGTTTCTCCCTCAAACTGTTTCTCTTAAAAAGGCAAATTATGGGTTGCTATTCACTCAATATGAATCTATACATGATGAATTTAAAAAATCAAAATATTATGAAACTGGGAAGTTAAGATAACTTAAAATACCTAGTTTGGAAGATTATAACAAAATATGGACAACCTTCATTACCTGAACTACCAACGGGACCAGTTATATCCTATTATCATTTGATATATTTTATTCTATTTTTTTTCTTTGCAAATTTACAAAATTGTGACATAAATACACATTTTTAACCTAATGGCAATCAGAAGGTTATTGTAAACTCTTTATAAACTTGTAATATCTACATAATGTTTTATTTAAACAGCAAATTTACTGTATTATATTCCCATGTAGTCTGTTTAATTCTGATTTCTTCCTCCTGTCCTCCTTCTCCTGTCTCTGTACAGAAGTGAGTACCTTACAGCATTACATTTTTTTTCTCCTTAAAAGTATTAGGATACATTTCTAGATAGAATTATTGTGTAAAAGTGTTTTCACATTCTTACGACTTTTGACACATAGTGCCAAATTGTTTACCAAAAAACATGGTATAGAGTTATATTCTCCCAGAAGTCTTAAACAGACCACTTTCATTTTATGTTGTGTCTAACCAGAGAGGCATTGGACAAATACATGATGCTAATGCTTTCTTTATGGTTTTCCTGCAGGATATGGTGCCTGTCATAGTCGATTACTGCCTTCTGCTACAGCGAAAGTGAGTGTACATTGCATGTCAGATTCAGTTATTTTGAACTCAGGTTGCCTCTTTCTTATATTATAATTTCCTGGTATGAATTTGACTGGATAGGTTTAAAAATTGTTTTAATACATTTTTATTGATTTCAGAGAGGAATGGAGAAGGAGAGAGATGGAAACATCAATAATGAGAGAAAATCATTGATTGGCTGCCTTCTGCATGCTTCCCACTGGGGATCGAGCTGCAACCCAGGCATGTGCCCTGGTTCATAGGTCGACGCTCAACCACTGAGATGCACTGGTCAGGCTTAAAATTTAATTTGCAGAAATTTGATTCTTTTATAATTTGCAGTCCATTGCTGGGGTGGGCGCTAATATCCCCTCTGAGTTCTCTTTTCCTACTAGAGGAATGAGAGACTCATGGGAGACCCATTTATACTTAAGAATTCTTTTATATTGTACAGTCCTTTTTATGGCAGGAATCACACTATTTTTTTCTCTGTATGGCATTCCAGTCAATGTGTTATGCACATCTTTTTTTGGTTAATATTTAGCTTTTCATTAATTCTTTAAAATCAGAAATGACAATCAGAAATTGTTTTTGAAGACCTGTGTACTTTTACTTTCATAATTTGGTCTCTGTTCCACAATTTCCTTTAAAAAAAATTCTTTATTGTTTAAAGTATTACATATAGTATTATATATGTCTCCTTTTTTCTTCATTGACCTCTTCCTGGCCATTCCCACCCCAACCTCAGCACATGCCCTCACCCCCCACTAGTGTCTGTGTCCATTGGTTATGTGTATATGCATGCATACAAGTCCTTTGGATGATCTCTTCCCTTTCCCCCCTCCCCTGCCTTCCCTCTGAAGTTTGATGGTCTGTTCGATGCTTCTATGTCTCTGGCTCTATTTTTACTCATCAGTTTATGTTGTTCATTAAATTCCACAAATGAGTGATGTCCCTCTCACAATCCAGGACTGCTGGCTCCCAACCGCTCACCTGCCTGCCTCCTGATTGCCCCTGCTTCTGCCTGCCAGCCTGATCACCCCCTAACCACTCCCTGCCACCTTGATTGACTCCTAACTGCTCCCCTGCTAGCCCTATTGCCCCCAATTGCCCTCCCCTGCCAGCCTGGTCACCCTCAACTGCCCTCCCCTGCTGGCCTTGTTGCCCCTAACTGCCCTCCCCTGCCAGCCTGGTCACTCCTAACTGCCCTCTCCTGCAGGTCTAGTCGCCCACACTGCTCTCCCCTGCCAACTAGGTCTCTCCCAACTGCCCTCCCCTGCTGGCCTGATTGCCCCCAACTGCTCTCCCCTGCTGGCCATCTTTTGGTGGCCATCTTGTGACCACATGGGGGCAGCCATCTTGTGTGAGGGTGTGATGGTCAATTTCCCTATTACCTCTTTATTATATAGTATATGAACTAAAATGATTTATGTTAACCCATTATATGCCATAAACGTCTGTATGCACAAGCAGTGGACCTTCCTCACATGCCACACGTGTCTATAAAAAAACAATGTTTTCCCTAAGTGGCAACTCTGACCAACTTTAAAATCAGTTTTTGTGAGAATTTTCAGCTGAAAATATTCAAGAACACCCGAATTGTGAGTAATATATTTATTTTTATAATATCATTGCAAATTGATTTTTTAAATTAAATTCAAATTATCGTGGCATGTGGGGATGGTTTCCATTTTGGATGCATGGCAGTTAATTGGTTAAATCTAAAGGGAACCTGAAGTGGTATTTCGATAGCCAGGGCATTTGTTCCGTCTTGTTCAACATCAGGATCATTGTTTGAAAAAAAGAAAGATTTTAATTATCAAGCATGGTTGAGGAATTGGATGTTTTGCATGCTGTTTTATTTATTTACTAGAGGCGTGGCCCATGAAATTCATGCACAGGTATAGTCCCTAGGCCTGGCTTTGATCAGGGCCATCTTCCCCAGTTGCCTGCAGTCAGCCCCACCCCCTGCCGCCACCCACCTTCTGTTCCCCCTTTGCCATTGGGCGATGGGAGCCTGTTGGCCGGGGAAAGGGACCAAGAGGTGGTCAATGTGCCTTATGGTGACTGGTTGAGAGGTCATTCTGGTTATTTTGCTGTTAGGGTCAATTTGCATATTATCCTTTTATTATATAGGATTTTTAATAATTGCATGTTAAAATTTTAAACACCAAAACCATGGGGGGAAAGGTGCCTCTAATTTTATGACACTCTATTGAGATATAATTCACGTACTGTAAAATTCACCTTTTTAAATATACACTTCAGTGGTTTTTAATATAGTCATAGAGTTGTGCAACCATCACCACAATTAAACCATGCCCTTTTAAAGGAAATCTTTACAATTTGTGATGTTTGTATACAAAAACAGAGCATTTTGAACATACTTTCTTAAAGTTCATTTGGATTTTGCTTTTACTTTTATAAATAAATGACCAGCCAAAATCACCTTTAAATTTATTATCCCACTTATATTTAGTGGGGATACATTTATTTTGTTCTTGTTAAAGGTTTATAGACTGTCAAGCATGAGTATTGAAGCTCTTGCTCCCTTTAGACAGTCTCTGAATTTACAATTATCATCAAAACTGAGTTCTTCACTTTTTAAAAAAATTAATAGTGTACAAACAACGTGAATGTAGCCATTTCCTCTATCAGTTTGAAGTTATAAATGGTAAACTCCAAATAATATCTTTGATATGCTTTTTATTTTTTTTATTTATTATTTTTTTAAAATATATTTTATTGATTTTTTACAGAGAGGAAGGGAGAGAGATAGAGAGCTAGAAACGTCGATGAGAGAGAAACATCGACCAGCTGCCTCTTGCACACCCCCCACCGGGGATGTGCCCGCAACCAAGATACATGCCCCTGACCGGAATCCAACCCGGGACCTTTCAGTCCACAGACTGACGCTCTACCACTGAGCCAAACCGGCTTCGGCTTGATATGCTTTTTAATATAAAGTTGAGGTTATGCAGAAAGAAGACCTCTCCTATGACTTATTATTCAGAATGGATGTTCTTTTATACTGGTGTTAGGGAGGCTAAGCTAGACGTGATAAATAGCAGTTTTGGAATTAGCCCTTCCTGTACAGAGAGTTGGTACCAGGAATATAATGCCAACGATAGACAGAAAGACAAGTGCTACAAACTCATTTTGTATGTACTTCTTTCTCCCTCATTTCCAGAAGAATGAGAACATGTAGAATTTTGTTTTATTTTTATTTTAAGCTAGAAATGTAAGTAGGAACTGCTGAGTTTTAGTTTTCTTACCTCTTTATTATAGCATCTGACTGGTTAAGAAAGAAATTTAGAGTTTTGCCATTAATCTTACAGCATTGCATGCTACTGCGTGTCACAGAAATGCCGTGTTTGTCAACTTTTAGGCTCTGTTTACTGAATTTTTAGCTCTTTAATTCTCCTCCCCAGGGTTTTTGTGCTGAACTAAAATATGTAATTATCTTCCCTGGCATGTTGTTTTTAACAACACATTGCAGAGTGCAGGCACTTGCAAATCTGTCATTTTCTTTAAATTCATTAGAGTTACTCTCACTTTATGTTTCTAATAGTAAAGCTTCATTAATTTCAGTTTCTTTTACTTGGCTAGTAATTTGTAATTGCAAAAATGTGATGGATTATTGATTCAAATGAAACTAACATGAAAAATACTCTGATAAATATGAAGCAAAGGGAGAAATGATGCAGAAATTACATTTGTGGATATGAGATAAAAAGGATATGCACCCCCCTTCTCTTTCCCCTCCTCCCCCAAGATATTGAAAATACTGTTTATTGAAAAGTGGCTGTGGTTCTGATGAGTTGCAGCCACTCTATTTATTGTCTGCCCCTATCAGGACTTCACATGGGACAAGACCCTACCCCACTCCTTTCAGAATCTGTCCTGGCCTTTTTGTGGGACTTGTCATGAGAGTCCACACCTGTGTATGAACCATTTACACTTTTCACAAGTGACATACTACACATCTAAAGAGATTATACATTTAGTAAATAAAGAATACTAACAGGTTTGTGAGATTAGCATAGTTTTTGTATTTAAAAAAAAAAAAAAAAAAAAAAGGAATGAGCCCGGCCAGTGTGGCTTATTGGTTGAGCTTCAGCCTGTGAACTGGGAAGTCACATGGTTTGATTCTGGTCAGGGTACATGCCCAGGTTGCAGGCTCGATCTCCAGTGTGGGACTTGCAGGAGGCAGCCAGTGACTCTCATCATTGATATTTCTATCTCTCCCTCTCCTTTTCTCTCTAAAATCAATAAAATATATTTTTTTAAATGGAATGAATGAATGAATTAGTGAATAATTCAGAGCAATACAATGCATAAATGAAAACTTGGAAAACATTTAATTTTGCCAGTCATCAGAGAATTGAAAACAGCGATGTTGTTTAATTTATACTAATTAAATTATTGGAGGGGAGGGGGCAGTTGTCTGGTGAAACTGGTATTATAAACTAGTGGCTCGATGCAGGAAATTTGTGCATGGGGAGGGGGACTGTAACTCAGCCCTGCCTGCACCCTCTCCAATCTGGGACACCTCAGGGGATGTCTGACTTTAGACCCCCAACTGCCCCCCCTCCGCATCCTGCTGTGCCCCCAACTGTTCCCCCTACCAGCCTGCTCACCCCCATTTGCCCCCCTGCCTACCTGTTCACCCCCAGCTTCACCCCCTTGCCAGCCTGCTTGCCCCAACTGCCCGTCCCCGCTGCCGCCTGCCTGCTCACCCCTAACCACCTCTGCCTCAGCCCAGCCATCATGGCTTTTTCTGGGAAGTCTCCCAGTATAATTAGCATTTTAACCTTTTATTAGTATAGATTCCTGGTAGCAGTGTAAACTAGTACTTGGATGCTTTTTGAAGATAATTTAGTAATACATTTCAAGTGCCACACAATTTTTTTCCTATCTTTTAACTAGAGAGAGAATTCCAAAAGAAGTATGACTAGAGCATTAAACTTTCCGGATGGGAAAGTCTATATATGTAGATGTTCATTGTGGCATCTCTCATAATATTAAAATACTGGAAATAAGTGATAAAACCATCAATACAAGGATAGTTAAGTAAATTATGCTATTTTAGCAGATTGAACCATTATGAGTTAGGATGGTCATTTTAAAAGTAGGTAGCAACTTAGAATAGTGCTTATATAACGTTACATGAAAATAATTTTTAAAAAATAGAATTTAGAATTATACCTATAAAGGAATAACTAAAAGTATTAATGGACTATTTGAGAAGTAATATGATTGAGTGGATAAAATATAACTATTGAGTATAGTGGCACTTAGATTAATTTTAAAAATTTGTTTTTGCAATAAAATTATTTCCAGATGTATTTTTTAAGTATTGTACATTTTCTACTTCTACTATTATTGCTGCCTAACCCCTTTGAGAAACCAATGTTAAGAACTAGGTAAAGAAGCAAGTTGTCTCTGAAGATCAGCTAGGAATATTTATATTCCATAGAAGAGGAAGAGATAACTTCTGAATAGTCCTATTTGATTTTTTCATATTTCATCATGTTCACTGCACTCTCTGCTCCCATGTATCGTTGTCTTTCCAAAGCAGTGTGCCATAATGGACTCAGACAGGAAGGCTGAGTTCCCATTCTGACTCTATCACTTGTCAGCTATGTGCCTTTCAGCAAATAATTTTAACTTACTCAACTTTTCTTATTTGTAAAATAAATATTGGGAGAATTAAGATGAAACACACACACACACACGCGTGTGTGAGTGTGTATATATGTGTGTATATGTGTGTATACATATATTAAGATTTGCATAATATAAAGCCCCATGCAAATATTGTTACTGTTTTCAATAAACTTGTAAGTTGAAATAGAAAAAAGAGGATATATTTAGCAGACAGGATTTAATGGATGTTTGAAATGTTCCTAAAAGTTTGTGTGTCTTTTTCTTTCTGTTATAGAGATCTTTTGTTTAGCCAGATGTATGACAAATTAAGTGAGAATTCAGTAGCCAAAGGAGTGTTTTTGGAGTGCCTTGAGCCATATATTTTAAGTGATAAATTGGTGGGGATCACACCCCAGGTAATGAAAGACTTGATTGTTCATTTCCAAGATAAAAAGTTAATGGAAAATGTGGAAGCTCTCATTGTGCAT
Organism: Pipistrellus hanaki; assembly: GCF_964339955.1. Classification (NCBI taxonomy): domain Eukaryota; kingdom Metazoa; phylum Chordata; class Mammalia; order Chiroptera; family Vespertilionidae; genus Pipistrellus; species Pipistrellus hanaki. The sequence continues at coordinate 39,685,433 of NC_140504.1, forward strand.
ATGGATATCACCAGCTTAGATATTCAGCAGGTGAGTTTATAGACAGTCTACTAACTTATAAAATAAACATCATTCCTTTATTGATTATACAGGGTGGGGAAAATGTAGGTTTACAGTTATAAGTGAAAGTTTATTCCTGGACTATTATTTTTTATTGCATTATTTTCCACACAAATAACTATAAACCTACTTACCTAACTGATTGGACCTCATTCTGCCATCTATCAACCCTGGTTACTTACTGAGCACTCTTGGTATGATATCTTATAAACTTCTATTTGTCAACACGTTTCTTAGGACTGTTCTTTATTGACTGGTCCTTCTTTATCTGTTTGTTCACTACTACAGTTTTCCTCCTGCAAGTCTATTTCAACTGAGTATTTTCACATGAATAATAAAATATTTTTACTTTAAGAGTATGGTGCTATTTTTAAAAAATAAAAGATAGTTTCTAAGCCCAAAGTTGATAATTATGCACTGAGTTTTGAAATAGTATAAGAAGCCAAGTACAAGGCATCTCAGCATGATCAGCTATCCCATTGTTTGATAATATGCTTCCAGTATATCTGAGGTTTCTCTAACAAGTTTTTGGCCCTTAATTGAGGAGCAGTATGTATTCTGGCCTAAGATATTTCACAATTTACCTCTGTATTTCCACATCAGTCCTAATAATGGACATGCTGCTCCTGCAAAGGCACAAAGTTGCAAAGGTGTTTAGCTACTAAGCCCTGTTAAACTAACACATGAGTAACTTACAAAGGTCTTAGATGGACCAAAGGTTTTCTTTTAATGTGCAAAATTACATACCAATGAAGGGTTTAGAAAAATGGTTATTGGTTCCTTCTTGGAAACTCTTTATGAATGGCTGTGATTAAAGAGTAAAGTAAAACCAGATCCTGTGCCTTTGTATTACATGGGTAATTTGGCATAGTGTTCAGTCTGATCATTGGTCTGGTGGTTTGAGAGCATGTTATCAACCTAGCTTTATTTACCTATCACAATATAGAGTACGTTTCTTTTTCTAACATTGAAGCTTTCCCCCCAATACTATGTAAATAAATTCTAATCTTTTTCAAGTTAAAACAATTGAAAAATTTCTCCTTCAGTTTCCTTTTTCTCCCTATCAGTCCTGCTTCCCTTCTTCCCTGAGACTACCCCATCTCATTCTTCCCAGTCAATGATTTCTTGAAAGCATTGTCTAAGTTGCTATTTCCATTTTTTTTTACATTCTAATAACTCTTCAACTTTGTTTTCACCAGTTAGCAATGACTTCCATGTCCATTATAGCAACTTATATTTTTCAAATTTTATTTACTATGACAAATGAATAGCATTTTCATTAATTCAAGGAGCATTTATTGAGTGTGAGGTGTTTTTTTGTTTGTTTGTTTGTTTTTAAAATATATTTTATTGATTTTCCACAGAGAGAAAGGGAGAGGGATAAAGAGCTAGAAACATCGATGAGAGAGAAACATCGATCAGCTGCCTCCCACACCCCTCACCTGGGATGTGCCTACAACCAAGGTATATGCCCCTGACCGGAACTGAACCTAGGACCCTTCAGTCCTCAGGTCAACACTCTATCCACTGAGCCAAAAACGGTTTCGGCGAGTGTGAGGTTTTAAGGATGTTTTATGGACCCTAGTGGACAAGGCTTGCCTTCTGTTAAGGCTTAAATTTTAGCAAAAAGCTAGACAATTAGCAGATAAGTAAATCAGAAATATCCAAAATCAAGTGTTATGTTAAAAGTCAAACAGGCAATCTGGTAGGGAGAGAATAGTCTACTTTAGATTGGCTAATTACAGAAAGACTTTCTGAGGAAGAACCTTGAGGGGTTCTGAAAGACAAAAAGGAATCAGTAATGTAAAGATCTTGGAGAATAAGATTGCAATAGGTAAAAGCAACAGCTAATGAAAAAAATATTTTATATGTGTCTTAGGAGTTAAAGTAACAGATAAAAGGCAAAGAGTTGGCGTCTCTTTGAAAAAGTTTTAAGCAAGATTACTCTGGTTTGCTAAGGACAGAGAAGCAAGACTAGTTAGGACTGGTCCAGGAGGTGGTCCTGGCCAAAGATGGTAGCAGTGAGATGGAGAGAGAGGGCCTGGTTTTGGATATGTTTTGGAGGTAGAACTGTTTTGCTGATGAATTGGGTGGCCGAAGTTGGGGCGAGGGAGAAATTTAAGGATGATGTCTAGTTTTTTGGCTTGAGAAACTAGTGATTTAAGAAGTTTGAAAGATTGGTGTAGGTTTAGGTTTGGGAGATCAAAATCAGAAATTCTGTTTTGCCATTTTATTTTGAGATAGCTACTAGATATTTAGGTGAAAATAGCAAGTAAGTGATGAGATATATGGTTCAGAGGTTAGATTAGGACTGAAGCTGTAAATGTGCTAGTCATCAGTAAAGATCATGGCTGAGAGGAGGATAGTCAGAGAAGAGAACCTGCCTTTGTCCAGAAAGGCTTTCCCATGACAACTCACTTTGACTTTTCCTCTTACCTCTCTGCTACCCCTTATCATTCATTATCTTTTGCCGACCTCTACTCTTGTACTCTAGCCCTCTCCTCATCACTCATAGGAACAAAATACAGAGTATTCTATACTTCAGCCATCTCTATTCCTCTTCCTAAATATTTTCTCAAATTGATTTCTCTCCATTCTTAATCATTTCAAATTCCTTACTACTTCTGCCTGCAGAGTTCCCAGTTTCCACCTGTGCTTTTGGCTCACATTCATGCATCTTTCTTGTCCTAGCTTAAATGTTGCTCTTTTAGGGATGACTTTCTGAATACTCCAGACCAAACCAGGTTCCTTTATTATACTTATCACAGTTGTGTAATAGTGACATGAATTATTTGTCTAATTGAGTATCTTCCCTGAGTCATAGCTCACATACCATTTGGTGCCCATCCCTTCTTTTAGTTAGTATCTGAGATGATTGGAAGTTTTTAAGGGTGGGGACTAGGTCCTTCACTTTATCCCTGGTGCCTAGAAGAGGACCTGCTTGTAATTGTTCAGCAAATATTTTTAGACTTATTGACCAAAGCTAAAATGAATATGGAAAAGGTGAGAATAGAGACAAAATAAAATTAGGTATCGGAAGATGTTTAAAAATAGTTCTAATACTATTAATAGTAGTATTGAACCTACAACAGCTCTTATCAGGGCCTTTTATTTGAGTACTTCAGTTTCAATTTTTTTTACAGAGAAGGAATAAGAAAAATTAGGGAGGAGAATTCAAGATCTTTTCCATTCTTAAAGGTTTAAGGGAGATAATTGGTTAGACTTATTCAATTGTATCAACCAAGCAACTTTTCCTTTTTACAGGTAGTTCTCATGTGTTGGGAAAATCATCTCTATGATGCTATGATCTATGTTTACAACAGAGGCATGAATGAGTTTATTAGTCCAATGGAGGTAAGATACTTCCTATCTTGAACACATATTTAATATTGTCTTTTAGTGTTTTTTTCCCCTATTCTATATTTTCTTTGAATAGTTTCTGTTCCCATAGAATAATTTTTAAAATTTCTTTTAGATTTACTAGGCTTTTACCCATTTGGTAATTTGTTAAATACCCATTAATTTCACATTTTCTTCCATTGCTTTTTTATATCTGCAAAAGTATTTAAATATCAGGGAATAATCCTATATAATAAAAGGCCAATATACAAATTGACCAAATGGCGGAACAACCAGTTGCTATTACGTGCAGTGACCACCAGGGGGCAGATGTTCAACACAGTAGCTGCCCCCTGGTAGTCAGTGCACTCCCATAGTGCGAAGGATATCCAACCAATGGCTTAGGCCTGCTCCCCATAGGCCGGCCTAAGCCATCAGTTGGACATCCCCCGAGGGCTCCCGGACTGTGAGAGAGTGCAGGCCAGGCTGAGGCATCCCCCTTCCCCTAAGTGCAAGAATTTCATGCACCGGACCTCTAGTATCCTATATAATAAAAGCCTAATATGCTAAGTGTCCAGTTGTTCAGTCAACCAATCAAAGTATAATATGCTAATGATATGCTAAGGCCACTCAACCACTTGCTATGACATGCACTGACCACCAGGGGGCAGACAGTGGACTGGTTGACCAGTCGCTATGATGTGCACTGACCACCAGGGAGCATATGCTCTAACCGGTAGGTTAGCTTGCTATTGGGGTTTGGCCATTAGGGACTGAGGGAGATGGGCTAGACATACCCTGGAGCCCTCCCGCAGTCCCTTCCCCAACTGGCCAACCTCCACGTCCCTTCCTGGTTCCAATTGTGCACTGGTGGGGTCTCTTGTCCTTGCCTGCACCCTGTCCTGACCTGCACCCTCTCGCAATCTGAGACCCTTTGGGGGATGTTGCAGAGCTGGTTTTGGCCAAATCCCATAGGCCAGGCCAAGGGACCTCACTGGTGCACGAATTTGTACACCAGGCCTCTAGTAGAAAATAAAAAGTAATGCATGCCTGTTAGACTTTAAATTTTTTTCTGAAGATTTTTTTAATATTTTAATAGCTTTTCCAAAGGTATAAGAAATTTATTATTGCCAAAACCGGTTTGGCTCAGTGGTAGAGCGTCGGTCTGCGGACTGAAAGGTCCCAGGTTCGATTCCGGTCAGGGGCATGTACCTTGGTTGCGGGCACATCCCTGGAAGGGGGTGTGCAAGAGGCAGCTGGTTGATGTTACTCTCTCATCGACGTTTCTAGCTCTCTATCACTCTCTCCTACTCTTTGTAAAAAATCAATAAAATATATATATAAAAAAAGAAATTTATTATTGTTATTGTATATAATAAATGTACTATTGAGTAATATTATTTGTAGATATAGTCTGCTGGGGAAGTTCCTGAAAATGTTGGGAGGTAATTATTTGTTAATTGCTGGTTTGTTGCTTTTCCAAGTTCAGAATTTTGTAGAGCATTCTTTATCCCATATAATAAAGAGGTAATATGCAAATTGACCCTCATGCCCTCACAAGATGGCTGCCTATGACCAGGTTGGCAGGGAGGTAAGTGAGGGACAACCAAACAACTTACCAAGCAGGCTATGTTGGGCGACCAGGTCCACATGGGGGTTAGTGAGGGATGACCAAAGACTGACCAAGCAGGCTGCATGGGGTGACCAGGCAGGCAGGGGATTAGTGAGGGACAACCAAATTACTGAACAGCAGGCTGCATGGGGTGACCAGACCAGCAGTTGGGGGGCAGTTAGGGGTGACCAGGCAGGCAAACAGGTGAGCAATTAGGAGCCAGTGGTCCAGGATTGTGAGAGGGATGTCCGACTGCCAGATTGGGTCCAATCCCTGGCAGTTGGACATCCCCCAAGGGGTCCTGGATTGGAGAGGGTGCAGGCTGGGCTAAGGGGACCTTCCCCTCACCCCCCCCCCCTCCATGCACGAATTTTGTGCACCAGGCCCATACACACACATCCAGGTCTTCCTTGTTATTTGCCTTATATTTGAAGACAGAATTGAGGATAATGCAATGTGTCCTGCTGGCCCATTGCTTTATTACAGTGACTAATTCTGAACCAGGCATCTGCTGAAGGCAGCCAGTCAACTTATTTTCATACTTAATTCCATGCAAAACTATCTTCAGTATTATTAAGTCAGCAGTAATTCCATGATAGTTCAGTCTTCTTTAAATGCATTTTAGCTTGCTGAGTATCCCTCTAATTCATAACTTCTTCCATTTTGGATGCACCTCTTTCTTGGTCAGTTTTCAGAATGAGAGCCACAGCTCTCTTCCTCTGCTTTTGACCGTGATTGTGTGTCAAGTAAGTATTTTATATTCTTAACACCTATCAGCTGCTTCCTTACCCAGAGGAAGAGCCACCAGCTGCCTACTCAGTGAGGTCCAGAGCCTCCTGCCTGCAGAAATGTTCTCTGTCCCATTACTAAACCACAATTAGGAAGAATTAATGCAATTCCTACTTTCAAGATAATTCCTTAAAGTAGATTTTAATTTGATGCATTCTATGTTGAAAAAAATGATTGGTGATTTTTTGTTATTGTTGCTTTTGAAGTTTTTATTTTCTGTGGGTTTTTTATTCTTCAAAATCTGGTTTGCATTTATACCTGTATATCTCAGATGGAACACTGAGGTTGCCTTTTTTTGTGTTAAGAGTAGTTTTAAAGTTTAATGACTGTCGCCAGGAGCTTGGTACTTGTTATTAAAGAGTCATTTGGAGATTTTAGCAGTGGAAGGTTAGATGCATTTTATTATTTCTTTTATAACTCTCTGCCAATAAGGAAATCTCTTTTCAGTCTTTAAAGTTTAGTTATTGTAGTACTTACAAAGGTCTAAATTAAAGGGAGGTGTCCTGTCTTTTGAAATTTTGTAGAATGAAGGACAGTCATTGAATTTGAGGTGGCTACTATACTCTCAAATATTTTTTTAGTTCTAGTTGTGGCTGCTTTTGGAGTAAAAGTAGTAGTGTCTTGTTTAGTGAGGAAAACTTCCTCTATCAACTTAGGTCCTATTGATGGGGGAGACTGTGAATTACTGATAATAGACAGATTAATAGGAGAAAAGATAAGATTTATTCACTGTGTACTGGGATCTTACAGTGGTGAGTAACTCACTGAATAGCCAGTAGTAAAAGTTTATATACCAGTTTAACAAAATGTTCTGTGAGGAGAGATTTAGGGATTTATGAAGAAGGATGGATGCTTTTATTGGGCTTTTTGGTGTTGATATAGAACTGCATTTGCACTTTCCAGTGCTATGGGTCAGTCTTCTCCCAAACAGAAAACTCCCTTCCGGGAAGGCCAATTAGTTTTGCCATTAATCTTGTATTTTTAGAGGCTCTGTTTAAATCTAGGTAATGTTTCTGTCTGTGGCTGATAGTTCAGATGATTTCAGTTTAAAGTAATCTTCATTATCATTTTGGTGGGTTATTAATTCCTTCACTTGCTTACTGTTTTTTTAAGAAAGCTAAGGATATCTTATATAAGAAACTAGAGGCCTGGTGCATGAAATTTGTCCATGAGGTGGGGGTAATGGTGTCCCTCAGCCCGGCCTGCACCCTCTCCAATCCGGGACCTCTCAGGGGATGTCTGACCGACAGAATTGGGCCTACATTGGCAGTCAGACACCCCTCTCACAATCTGGGGCCGCTGGCTCCTAAACACTCACATGCCTGCCTGATCACCCCTAACCACTCTGCCTACCTGCTGATCACTCCTAACCCTCTGCCTGCCTGCCTGATTGCCCCTAACCCCTTTGCCTGCCTGCCTGCCTGATTCCCCTAACCACTCTGCCTGCCTGCCTGATTGCCCCTAACTGTTCCCCTGACTGCCTAATTGCCCCTAACCACCTCTGCCTGCCTGCCTGATTGCCCCTAACTGCACTCCTGCTAGCCTTATCACCCCCAACTGCTCTCCCCTGCTGGCTTGATTGCCCCTAACCACCCCTGCCTCGGCCCCCACCACTATGGCTTTGTCCAAAAAGACGTCCAGTCTATCCGGTATAATTAACATATTACCATTTTATTAGTATAGATTATAATCTCAATAAAGACCTTTATCATTAAACTGATATTTATTAAATGGTTTCTTTTAGTGAGGAATATGACAATGACTATTTTTCAGTGATCCTTCTAAAGCAATTCATGTCTACATTAAAAGTTTTTATAGTTAATTTTATGAGTGTCTAATTCAGTCAAAGATGATTAATAGCATAAGATTTGTGATTACCTTTTAAACAATACTCTTTTTGAAAAATGATAATGATTGTTTTTCTATTTCATTTTTATGCAGAAACTTTTCAAAGTCATTGCTCCTCCTCTGAATGCAGGAAAGACACTAACAGGTATTTTCTAAGCCTTAAATTTTTTTTTTTAAATATCATAAAATTCACCAATTTTATGTGAACAGTGTAAATTTTGGCAATTGTATATAATCATGTAACTGCCACCATAATGAAATGTAGTGAAAACTACGTATATGGTTTCTTCACGCTAAAAAGTTTCCTCCTGCCCTTTTGCAGTCTATTCTTTGCCAGCAGTCTGACCTAGACAATCACTGATTTACTTTCTATCACTTATTTCATGTAAATAGATTCTACAGTATGTAATCTTTGATGTTGTATTTCTTTCAGTTAGCATGTTTGGAGATTCATCCATGTTATTGCATGTATGAATATTTCATTCCCTTTTACTGCTGCATGGTATTTCATGAATTGGATATACCATAATTTGTTTATTTATTCACCAGTTGATGGGTATTTAAGGTGCTTCTAGTTTGGAGCTATTATAAGTAATTCTACAACATTTGTGATGAATTTTGCTTTTAATTAAACTTTTTATTGTAAGGAAATTAGAAATTCACATGCAGTTGTAAGAAATGAGACAAGAGCCGAAGCCGTTTTGGCTCAGTGGTAGAGCGTCGGCCTGCAGACTGAAAGGTCCCAGGTTCGATTCTGGTCAAGGCATGTACCTTGGTTGCGGGCACATTCCCAGTAGTGGGTGTGCAGGAGGCAGCTGGTCGATGTTTCTCTCTCATCGACGTTTCTAGCTCTCTATCTCTCTCCCTTTCTCTCTGTTAAAAATCAATAAAATATATTAAAAAGAAAAAAAAAGAAATGAGACAAGAGATCCTATGTACTCATTACCATTTCCTTAATGATAACATTTTACAAAACTAAAGCACTGTATAACCAGATATTCACATAAAGGCAAGATATAGAACAGTTTCATCACTATGTGGTTTCTGATATGTTGCCCTATCACCAATCGCTGATCCCTACCTATAGATAATTTTTTATGTGGGCATATGTGTTCATTTTCTTGGGCAACTGCAGTTTTGGAATGTTCGTTGCTAGTGTATAGAAATGAAATTTGATTTTTGTATATTGATCTTATCTCCTGCATTCTTGCTGAATTCATTTATTTTAATTTTTAATGGAGTTTATAAAATTTTCTAAATATATAAGATCATGTCAGCTATAGAGGTAGTTTTACTTCTTCCGTTCTCATATGCACTTCTTTTATCATTTATTTTTTCTTCACTAATTGGCTTTGCTAGAATTTCGAGTACAGTGTTGAACAGAAATAGCAAGAAGGAATATCCTTATCTTTTTCCTGACCTAAGGGGGAAAGAATTTAATCTTTACCATTAAATGTGATGTTAACTGTGGGTGTTTTAGAGATGGCCTTATCAGCTTGAGGATGTTTCCTTCTATTCCTAGTTTGTTGAGTATCTTTAACGTGAAAGAGTTGAATTTGATCAAAGGTTTTTCCCTTCATCTATTGAGGTTATCTTGTGAGTTTTGTCCTTTGTTGATATAGTCTATAAGATTCATTGATTTTTATATGTTAAACAAATCTTACATTCTTGGGATAATCCCACTTGGTCATGGTGTATACTTTTTTTTTTTTTAACACGTTGCTGGATTGAGTTTGCTAGTGTTATCTTTTGAGTCTTTTTATGTCTATATACATAACAGATAGTTTATTTTCTTATATTTTTTGCTAGTCTTGATATAAAGTATATTTGATATTTTGTTATATTTGCCTCATAAAATGAGTTGGAAAGTGCCCTCCTGTTTTTTGGTGTGTGTTTTTAAGAATTTCTGAAGGATTGCCGCTCTTTCAGTGTTTAATAGAGTTCATTAATAAAGCCATGTGGGCCAGGGATTTTTTTTTGGAAGTATTAAAATTACTAATTTAGTCTCTGCTTGTTAAGTCTATGTAAATTATCTATTGCTTCAGTTTGGTATTTTGTTTACTTGGAATTTGTTCATATTATTATCTGTTATTACATTTATTGGTGTATATTACCTAGGATATTCTCTTGTCATGTATTTTTGGAAGGTCAGCAATGATATCTCTTATTAATGATTTTGATACTTTGAGTCTTCTTTTCTAGGTCTGTCTAGCTAAGATTTGTAAATTTTGTTAGTCTTTTAAAAAAAACCCAATTATGATTTTATTGATTTTTTTTAAATTTTTCTTTCCTTTCTCACTTATTTTAGTCTTCATTTACTTTATATTGTTTTGGTTTTAATTTGCAAAATGGTGCCACTATTGTGGAAAACAGTTTGGTGATTTCTTACAAAAGTAAACATATTCTTAACATATGATCCAGAAATTGCTCCCTTTAGTATTTACCCAAAGGAGTAGAATACTTATGTCTGCACAAAAACTGCACACAGATGCTTATAATAGCTTTCTTCATAATTACCAAAATTTGCAAGCAATCAAGGTGTTCTTTAGTAGATGAATGGATGAATAAACTGTGGAATATCCAGACAGTGAAATATTATTCACTACTAAAAGAAAAAAAATGAGCTATCAAGCCATGAAAAAACATGGAGGAAACATATGCATATTACTATGTAAAAGAAGCCAATTTGAAAAGGCTACCTACTATATGATTCCAGTTATGTGACATTGTGAAAGGCAAAACTATGGATACAGTAGAGGGATCAGTTTTTGTTAGAGGTGAGTGGAGAGGGGGGGAAAGATGAGTAGGTGGAGCTTGGGATTTATAGGGCAGTGAAGCTATTCTGTCTGATACTATATTGGTGGATACATGTCATTATATACTTGTCAAAACCTACAGAATGTGCACCACAAGAGTGAACCATTCTGTAAACTATGGACTTGAGATGATAATGATGCATCAATGTAGGTTCATTGATTATAAGAAACATAGCACTCTGGTGTGGGATGTTGATAGTGGGGGTAATTGTGTGGTGTAGGGATATGGATGTGGGTATATGGGAATCTCTATACCTTTCTCTCAATTTTGCTGTAAACCCAATTAAAATTTCTCTAGAAATAAAGTTTATTAATTTAAGGTAAATTAAATTTGAGTTGAAGCAGGATACAATAATTCACTTAATTTTGAGCAATTCAAGTTTATTTGCACTTAACTTAGATTTAGAGTACTTATATAAAGGATTACTGAGTAAATAAGAGATATGCACTTGCACTCTGTCCAATATTTATATATCAAAAATAGAAACTTCACCTTCTCATTTATTACCAACCACGAATTCCTAAAATCTGCACACCACAAGAGTTACTGATCCGTTCTAAAGATCATTTAGTCAGTATCTCAAACATTTGTGAGCAGTGGCCTTCTCAGCCCTAGAGCACCATAGGTGGTAAGAGTCCCATTACAAATGAGAAGATGTTAATATGTCTTAATGTTAATTGGTCATGACCTAGAATTCAACTCATTGCCTGCACTACACCTTCCCCTGGTCCAAAGCTATTGGTAAAGCCGATAATACATAGATCTCTACCCTCAGACCCATATCTTCTATATGCACCCTTGAATGACTCATTGATTTTGTGTCCGTGAAAAGATTCTAATGGGAATTCTAAAAATAATAAAGTGGTCTTATCTCAGTTTTCTGTTACTTGGAGATATACTTACTTTGCCTTAAATGTCAGGTTTTATGTTTTGTTTTCACATAACGATTATATTGCTGAAAAGGTTTTGAGAGAGAATTGCTAACAAAAATTTTTCCATTTTAGATGAACAAGTTGTTATGGGCAACAAACTTCTTGTATATATTAGGTAAGAGATTTTTTATTTGTTTATCTGTTATGATCCTATAATTTCCCCCTATATTCTTAAAGGTACTGTCATCTCTTATTTATGTAGTGCCTTTCATTTTTCATTGCTCTTTCATGTAGAGCACTGCTTCTCAACCATGATTGAGTTTGTCCCTCATGCACTCTGCCCCCACCCTAAGTCATTTGGCAATGTATGGAGACATTTTTGTTAGTTATAACTGGGACTGGGGGAGAGATGCTACGGGCATCTAGTGGGTATAAGCCAGGGAAGCTTCTAAATATCTTACAATGTATAGGGTAGTCCCCACAACAAAAAATTCTCTCTCAAAATATCAATAGGGTTGAAGTTGAGAAACCATGCTGTAGAGTACTTTATTTTTACTATCTACACCTTTCTGGGGTATGTATTAGTATTGTCTATATTATGTCAGGGCAAGAGATTTAAATCATGGAAAAGTTAGTGACAGAGGTAAAACTGCTGTTGGAAAAGAGATCTTTGCAATAGCCCCGTGGTCGGCAAACTGCGGCTTGCGAGCCATATGTGGCTCTTCGGCCCCTTGAGTGTGGCTCTTCCACAAAATACCACGGCCTGAGCGAGTCTATTTTGAAGAAGTGGCATTAGAAGAAGTATAAATTTGAAAAATTTGGCTCTCAAAAGAAATTTCAATCGTTGTACTGTTGATATTTGGCTCTGTTGACTAATGAGTTTGCCGACCATTGCAATAGACTATGTAGGCTCAGAACTGTGTCCTGATGGAATTTTTAGGTGGATAACTTGCAGGCAGGCAGGGAGGTGGCAGAACCTGCCAGAGCATCACTGTAGCTCCTATCCAGTGTCAGAATTAAATTTGAGACTCTTTTCATTTTTTAAACTTCTTAGAATATGCTGGTATCCAGCTGTCTCTAATGTAACACTCAAAGTTGATGATTAGTTTAAAGAGGTTTAAAATTCATACACCTCCCTCAAACCCCCACACATACAAAGAAAAAAAAATCCAGAAGAAAAATGAGGGCATATTCGAAGACATTTTGTATTTCAGCCTATAAGCCAAGTCATTAGCCATAGGGAAGGTCTGATTTGGTGGTAAAACTGTACAGTTAATTTCTCATGAGATTCTAACTCTCCCTGAAGGCTTGTCTAATTGTAGACACTTTCCAGACCTGTCGTAGCCTAGCTCATTCCCCATCTTTAATCACCATTCTTAGAGCCACTGGTTTAAATGCCTCTGAGAAAATCAGGTTTCTAACAGGGAGATCATAGTTTAATGGCACCATTAGGTTTTTTTGTAGATGCTCAGTATGTGACTTTTAGACAGTCTCTTTTCCTTCTCACCTCTTTAGTGAAGCTTGTGTTTTCTTAGGAAAATATGAAGAAATATGATTTAGTCACAGATATGTTACTTCACCACCATCCCTGTCACCCACATTTTCTGAGCGGGCAGTCATCCTGATCTGGATTTGAACTAGACCTGGGTTTGAACTGGATCTAACTGACAAAAGTGGAGCCTACTTAAAATCAAACCAGCATCTTGGGTTTGAGAAACAGTGTTACCCGAAGTTAGCGCCTTACAAATCACCACATCTGTTCTCCTTCTTTTCTTCTAGCTGTTGTCTAGCAGGTCGTGCCTATCCCCTTGGTGACATCCCTGAAGATCTTGTTCCCTTGGTTAAAAACCAGGTTGGTGCTATTTTCACAGCATTGTTACCATCTTTGCCTCATGCTAATTGTGCTAAAGACAATTGTATTGAGTGTTACACCTGGGGCAGGAGGGAGCCTACTCACCATTACTGAAACCAGTAATTATAGCTACAGAAGTGATAACATAGCGGTACTTTCGAGTAAATTCAACCTGCCTGTATTTTATCCCAATGGGAATCAATGCTTTGCAAGATACTTTGCAAGGTGAGAAAATAATCAACTTTCTTTCCCCCAACTTGGCAGGTTTTTGAATTTCTAATTCGCCTGCATTCAGCAGAAGCTTCCCCTGAGGAAGAAATCTATCCCTATGTTCGGACTTTGCTACATTTTGACACAAGAGAATTTCTAAATGTATTGGCACTGGTAAGATATTATGATTTTAAGGTATTTTAAAAGCCAGGTGATAACATTTTTTAAAATAGAAAAAAAGCCAAATAATAATACTTATGCAGGTACTATTTTTATGCCCTGGCAATAAGTCAAGGTTTCAGATGTTAAATTTTGAATTGTTATGTCATCCAATATTTCTAATTCTTTATCTCCCTTCCTTTCCTCCTCCTCTTCTTCTGCCTTCTCTCTCTCCCATTTTTAACACATTCTTATCAAAAAGTTGAAAAAAGCAGGGTTAAATGTGGTACATTTTTTATTTTATAAGTTATATTAGTTGCATACTAAACATGGAAGAAGGCGCTAAAGGACATCTGGTGGTGATGATAGTTGTAATGGAACACATATATTTCCTGAAAAAAAAAATATCCTTGAACATGTTTAACTAAACATGGATTTGGATGAGCCAGGTTTCCGTGAAAATGCCCCCAGTGGAATATATATATATATATATATATATATATATATATATATATATACCTAAGCAACCAGCCGATTATTGGCTGATCGTTTGACGGGCAGCTATGATGCCCAGTGACCACCAAGGGGACAGAAGCTCAACGCGGGAGCTGCTGAACTGTGGTGACTTGGCTGCTGAGGTTCTCGGGTGATGCACCAGGAACCAGAGAGGAGGGAGCCCAATTCCAGAATACGTCACCCAAGAACCACCCTCTCGCAATCCATTACCTCTCAGGGGATGTCAGAGAGCTGATTTCAGCCTGATCCCCACAGGCCAGGCCAAGAGACCCCAGTAATTATATAAAATATATATCTTCCCAAAAATTGTATTATAAGTTGTTTTTTAAAAGCCTTTGATAACACAGACAGTGCTTATATTATCATGCTTAGTGAAGTATCAGGCTTGTAAATGTATAAAACCTAAATATTGCATGTGTACAATATTTGAAGAAAAATAGAGAGGAAGACACAAATATTGTATATGTACAATATTTGGAAATATAATACATCTAATTTTTTTTTCATTTAAATTCTTTATTGTTTAAAGTATTACATAAGTCTCCTTTTCCCCCATTGACCTTTACCCGGCTGCCCCCATCCCCCAGCATGTGCCCTCACTCCCCCACCCCCAATCCATTGGTTATGCTCATATTCATGTATTCAAATCCTTTGGTTGATCTCTTACCCCCATACTCTCGACCTTCCCTCATAGGCTGGACAGTCTGCCTGATGCTTCTATGTCTCTGGTTCTATTTTAGTTCATCAGTTTATGTTGTTCATTATATTCCACAAATGAGTGAGATCGTGTGATATTTATCTTTCTCTAACTGGCTTATTTAGCTTAGCATAATGCTCTCCAGTTCCATTCATGTTGTTGCAAATGGTAAGAATTCCTTTTTTTACAGCAGCATAGTATTCCATTGTAACACATCTAAATCTGAATAGTAATTACCTCTGTGAGATGGGGCAAATTTCTCTAATGAATATAAAGAATTTTCATAAGTTGAATAATATAATAAACTTAAATACAAAAAATAAGTGCCCATGAGATCAACATTCCAATTATACCATACTTTGAATTAGTTTAATTTGAAAATCTGACTTCAGAAGTAGTACCTTTAATTGCACAGAAAGAAGGGAAAAGAAACTTAGAACTGGAAGGCAGCCCTATTGGTTTAGGAGACCTGAGACATCCAGAAATCATAAGGGAATTGGTGTTTGGCATGTAGGAAAGAAACCAAAACAAACAGAAGTAAGGGCTTTGGAAGGAGCAGTAGAGAACAGAAAAGAATTTTATCCAATTTTTATTTTTTAAGGATTGTGGTAGCACTGAAGGTCATTTGGAATTATGTTGATGTCTGAATTATGAGATTAGAACTAGTAGTAAGGCTGTAATACAATCCCATTTGCTTGACAAATATTTGAGCACCCAGTGTATCACATACACTATACTAACTAGGGGTACACCCTTGACTGACAGGATATAAACCATGCCCTTGTGGAGGAAGGGGATCCAGACTTGTATATAAGGAAGTACAGCACAGTGTAATACATGCCACTGGAGAAGATGCTGTGGAAACACTGAGGAGGGAAATCTAATGGAGGTTTAGGGAGTTTCTTGAATAAAATAATGTTCATGTTGAGTCTCAAAAAATGACTAGAAGCTAGTCTGATTAAAGTTAGGGGAAATATTCTAGGCAGAAAGATAGAATATATGAAAAGGCCTGGGAACAAGAGAGAACAATATGTTTCAAAGAAGTGAAAAAAAAAATTACCGGTAATATGGCTGCATCTTTAAGTGTAAGGAAGCCTTCAAAGAGTGACAAATCCAAAGAAGTGGATAGAGGCAGTATTGTAATCCATGGTAAGAAGTTTGGACTTTGTACAGAGCAGTAGATAGTCACTGAAGACTTTTGGATAGAGGAATATCATGATTTGTAGTTTAGAGAAATTCCCTTGTCCACTGTATGAAAAATGGGCTGAAATAAGATAAGATTGGAGGCAAGAAGATCTGTTAGAAAATTTTTATAGTAATCTAGATAGAAGATAATGGTGACTTGAATTCAGGCAGTGACAGTGAGGACACTAAGACATGAAAGAATTTGGGAGATATTTTAGAAGGCAAATTGACCTAAAATTTAGGGCTTATTATACTCTTGGATGTGAAAGGTAAGACAAATGGGGAATCATCAAAGATTCCAAGGTTTCTGACTGAGTGAAGTGAATGTGTAATGGTTTATTTGTTTATCGAATAGGGAGGGAGTCAGAAGGGAAGCAGGTTTCTCAGGAGATGGGGTGGGAGGAAATTTAGATAATTAGCTTTCTTTTGAACGTAATGAATTTAAAGTGCCTAAAAGACAAGTGGAGGTTTCCTTCCATGCATAATCCAGTGTTGGCTGCATCCCCAAACACGAAAGCTGGAGAAATTGATAATGCTTAGGGTACTAAGTCCTGTTATGTCTACCATAACTAATTAATGATATGACCTTTCTAGTTCAGTAAATACCATTTTCAGAGATACACAAAAGAATTTAGGTGACAGATTTTTTAAACCACATTTTTCCAGTTTTTTTTATTTAGGATTTTTTTTTTTCAAGTAAAGTTTTTAAATTTAGCTTTCTTGAGGTATCTATACTAATAAAAGGATAATATGCTAATTAAACCAGGTTGACCAGACATCTTCTGGTCATCCTGTCCTCCTTCCAGACAAAGCCATGGTGGCGGGGGCCAAGACAGAGGCGGTTAGGGGTAATCAGGCCAGCAGGGGAGGCAGGTCCTTGGGCTTGTTTTCAGTTTTACGCTAATATGAATAAAACTATGAACATTTACATGTAGGCCTTTGTGTGGACATATCTTCTTATTTCTTGTAAGTAAATATCAAAGAATCGAATTACTCGGTCATTTTTTTTGTTAAGTGTGTTATTTTACTTCATAAGAAACTGACAGTTTCTTGAATCGGTTGTACCATTTTACATCCTACTAGCAGTATATGAGGGTATCAGTATTCTGACTTACCAACACTTGTCTTTTGAATAGATGAAGTTTTACATTTTTATCAAGTCTAATATGTCAGTTTTGTTTTGTAATCATGCTTTTGGAGTCATGTCAAAGAAATATTTGCCTAACTCAAGGTTGCAAAGATTTTCTCATGTTTTCTTCTAGAAGGTTTATGATTTTAGTATTTATGTTTAGATCTGTGATCCATTTTGAAGAAATTTTTGCATGTGATGCAAGGTTTAGATGCAAGTTTGGGTGTGATTTTGTTTTGTTTTTTGCATATGGATATAGAACTCTTAGGGCACTATTTGATGAAAAGACTATTCTTTCTCTACTGAATTGTCTTTGTACTTTATCAAAGATCTGTCATGTGTGTATGTGCAGGGTCTATTTCAGAACTCTAATCTATGCCATTGGTTTGTTTGTCCCTCTTTATTCCAGTACCACACTGTCTTAATTTCTGTAGCTTTACAATGAGTATGGAAATCACGTTGTGTTAGCACTCCAATGTTTTTGTTATTTTTCAGAATTGCTTTGTCTTTTGCTTTTTATTATGAATTTTTAGAATTATCTTGTTAATTTCTTTCAAAAGCCTGCTGGGATTTTGATTAGAATTGTGTTTAATGTTTAGTCAATTTGAGGAGAATTGACATCGTAGCAATATTGAGTTTCCTGACTCATGAAGAGATATATTGTTCCATTTATTTAGGTCTTTAATTTTTGTCAGCAATATTTTGTAGTTTTCAGAGTGATGAGGACTCAATGTAATGATTTCTCTATTATGAAATATTTCTCTATATGTCATTCATTATATAATTTAAAATTTTTTATAAATTAAAAATTGCCTTCCTCTGATACTGCTTTGTACACTGCTTTCAAGATAATAAGGATAATTATGTGACCATAATCAATAAAGAAATTTTAAAAAAAGATAACTGACATCAACCTGATTTTTTTTAACTTTCTCAGGGGCTTAAGCCTGTTTTTAGAGAACCAGAATACCTTTTTTTCACATATTTAAAAACTAATAGTTTTACTCTAAGATATCACTTAGACTTGACTGTTCTGGTTCAATTTTATACATGGTTGGGCAAAAGTAGGTTTGCAGTTGTGAATATGCAAAACTACTTATCTTGTATTATTATTAACCTACTTTTGCACACCCCTATTTATATATTGTGGGCCCTTTAATATGTGAATTTGAGTCTTTTTATTTCTTTCTTGAATTATAGATTGAATACTTTTTCTGCTTTGTTGTTTTTCATTTTATCTTCAGAAACTCTAGTTATTTGTATACCAGAGGTCCAGTGCATGAAATTTGTGCACTGGAAGGGGTGTCCCTCAGCCTGGTCTGCACCCTCTTGCAGTCCACGACCCCTCAGGGGATGTCTGCTCACTGGCTTAGGCCCGTGGGGATTGGGCCTAAGCTGGCAGTCAGACATCCCTCTCACAGTCTGAGACCCCTTGCTTCTTACCACTTGGCTTACTGCTCCTTAGGGCTGCTGTGGAGGCGGGAGAGGCTTCCACCACCCCCGCTGTGCTCACCAGCCGTGAGCCTGGCTTCTGGCTGAGCTGTGCTCCCCTGTGAGAGTGCACTGACCACCAGGGGGCAGCTTCTGTGTTGAGCATCTGCCCCCTGGTGGTCAGTGCCCATCATAGTGACCAGTCGTTCTGGTTGTTCTGCTTTACTGGTCACTTAGGCTTTTATTATATAGATTGTATATTCTTTTATATTTATCAGCTTTTCTCTGATTTCTTTTATTTCCTTCTTTGTTTAAATTTCATTTTTTTGTTTCTTTTCTATTTATCTTCTCTACTCTTACTGTGCTTTTTTAGTCATATCTCTTCTCTCTTAGGTGGCTTGTAGTTGTCTTCATTTCTGAGATGAATTTGACCTTTATTTCAGTTATTTTTCTGATTTTCATTAGCTTTTATTTCATATCTTTCTACTCTTTGTTCATTTCTTTTTGAATTCCTAAATTTCCAGTTTGTGATGTTCTTTCAGATCTGAGATTATATTATTAAACATATTTAATGTTTGTTGGGGTATTATACCTTATTTCTATTTTATGGCTACTTTTTATTTTGTTTTATTCTAGAGTGCCTTCAGTTGCTGCTTTTATTCTCATTTTTTTGTGTTGGGTTTTTCTGGACTGGCAATAATAGATGACCTTGTTGGAAGGTGGGGGAAAATTATAGGCTGGTTTTCCTAGTTCACGTGCCTTCTTCATTTGCTACAATTAAGTATAATTTATTAAATAGTGTGTTTTTTTTTTAATATATTCTATTGACTTTTTACAGAGAGGAAGGGAGAGGGATAGAGAGCTAAAAACGTCAATGAGAGAGAAACATTGACCAGGTGCCTCTTGCACACCCCTACTGGGGATGTGCCCGCAACCAAGGCACATATCCTTGACCGGAATCAAACCTGGGACCTTTCAGTCCGCAGATTGACATTCTATCCACTGAGCCAAACCAGTTTCGGCTAAATAGTGTTTTTTGAGGGTGGTCCATCATCTTCTCAATATTGACATTATTTTATTTTAATAAATACTTTATCTTGAGCCACTTCTTTCTTTACCATAAGCCTCCAAGGAATATCTCCCCCTTTCAAAGTTCCTCCCTCTGCCCCAAAAGCAGTGTCTTACTATGACCTCTGATCCACACTTGCCAGTAGTCCCCTTCCTTTGACCTTCCTATTAGCTGTGGTCTGACCCATCAGATCTCTGACCTGATGTCAGGATTTCCTCACCAGGGCGGGTTCTCTTTGCTATTATAGTTGTTCTGCTACCACTGACACCTTGTCACACCCTCCTTTCTTCTACCCAATTTTACCCTGACTTCTTTTTGGTGTTAGGGCTTTGGAGCCAACTTTGCTAATTTGGGATGTTTATTTTCCCAAGTTAATTTTATGTAAGTTGAACTTTGTGGTATATGTTGCACTTTTCCCATTTGCCTAGGTTGTTGGTGATTGTTTTGTTTTTAATCATCATAGAAGGGCTCTTGCTGGAGGGTGTCTGAAGATATTAGGACAAGGATCAAATTCAGCTTCCTTTGGCCTCTGGTTTGTGTGAGCTAAGAATTCTTTACATTTTTAAGGGTTATAAAAACAGAAGAAGATCAGATACAATTTTTCTGAGATCTTCAACTTATCTCACCTTAAAAGTGACCAAAACATGTCTTTCTGGAATTACCTTTGAATAAAAATTTGTATATTTAAAAATAAACAAATAAAAACAGAAGAAGAATATGTCATAGTGATTGCATGTAGCCCACAAAGCCTATATAGTATTTTTTTCCCAGCCTTTACAGAGAATGTTCATTTATCCCTTGATTAGAATTTATCATTTGTTGTTACCCTATAAAAACCCTATAATAATTTTTAAGGGACTACAGAAAGAATTTTTTATGACCAAATATACAGATAACTTTGGACTCGAGTGTTAGTTTACCTGTGCGCTTCATAAACTCCATTAGGACATCTTTGCATATTAATCTTCCAATAAATACTATATAGTTAGAAGCATCTTTGTGGAATGATAATGTTTTAACAGTGATATGCCATTTTGGTGGCATCTGTTAACTACAATCAAAATACGTCATTATGCCCTGGTCCATGTGGCTCAGTAGGTTGAATGTTGTTCCTTGTACCAAAAGGTCGCTGGTTCAATTCCTGGTCAGGACACTTGCCCAGGTAGCAGGTTCAGTCCCTGACTGGGGTGCATACATGAGGCAACCCATAGATGTTTCTCTCTCACATCAATGTTTCTCTTTCTTCCTTTCTCTCTTTCTTTTTTTTTTCCCCCCTTTCTCCCTCTCTCCCTATCTCAAATTAATAAAAATGTATAATAAAATTTTTAAAATGTCATTATGTATATCACCACTTAATTATATTTACGGAAATAAACTTTCAATATCTGCTTCAAAGCAGTGGATACATTCTGCCAAAAGGAAAATAGATAATGAAATTATTTTTTTACTTGCTTTACTGATGTACTTTTATAATATGTATATTAATTCTCCATGATTTTTATTTTAGTTGACTAGTACTTGTATTAGTGGATAGTAACTTATGTTTGTACCTGTGTGTGTGAGTGTAGTGCATGTTTGTTATTCTTATAAACCTGGATATAGAACTGAGAGACTTTCTAGTCCATCTTTTTGTCTTTAGGTAGGATCATATTTAACCCACTTAAACATCATAATATTTTTGGTTCAATCTTTCCAGAATAAGAGTTTCTAGAGTTTCCTTGATAACTTGATAGTTTTAGCATTTCTCAACTAAGTGACAGCAAAGAGGTCTAGCTAAGTTAAAATATTTTTTTAAAGATTGTATTTTTCTGTGTAATTAACTAGACAAATCAGCAATAATTTGTTTAAAGTGCTTACTGTGTGGTCAGGCAGGAGGAAGGAAGGAGAGGCATGCTAATAAGAGACCTGCATGAACAAAGGTGCTTTGGGGAAGTTCAGGGCCCATTTGAAGAATAGCAAGTTATTCTGGTTTGAATGTAACTATGATGTAATCATGAAAGCTCATGGCTGTGAACATTTTTAAAAACTCTATAGGCACAATATGGAGTCTATTTTCTTATTTCAGGGAAATAAGAAATAAATTATTGCTATGTGATTTTACATATTTCAAGAGCCAAATGTGCTAAGTGAAAACCATAGGGAAGATCTTCAAGTCTTTCATCATATAAATAACTTTATTTAACCTTTTTTATATGAATACAATTTCAATTTCTTCATATATGCATCCTCCAGGTATCAGATATTTTTCAGAATTAGGTACTGTCATTTACTTTGATACATGTTCTATTTAAAATACATTTGACTTTACGTGAATAGGGCCATATAAAGTGATATACTTGGCAGTATTTTGAAAATAGGATACCTATTCCTTTTACATAGGCTTGAGTGTTTTAACATTGCATCTTTTGCCATAATAATTTTTATAGATATCTATCATTTTTTCTTATTTGTCATGACAGTTATTTTTCATGGCAATTGGTAAACTGTATTTCCAAATAGCATAAGCGGAATGATGGCTGAGCATATAACATGTATTTCATCTTTCTTTTCTTTTTTTTAAAATATATTTTATTAATTTTGTACAGAGAGGAAGGGAGAGAGATAGAGAGTTAGAAGCATCGATGGGAGAGAGTCATCGATCAGCTGCCTCTTGCACACCCCCTACTGGGGATATGCCCGCAACCAAGGTACATGCCCTTGACCGGAATCGAACCCTGGACCTTTCAGTCCCCAAGCCGACGCTCTATCCATTGAGCCAAACCGGTTTCGGCTATTTCATCTTTCTTAAACCCTTGCTCATAAGTTGCCTCTTGCCATTGGTGTTCTTTCTTTTTCATTGCCTTTAAACTTTGCCTTTCTTTCTCAAATCACTTTTTGGTTGCATGATGATCACTATATTTTTATACTTTTTTGTTATTTTAAAGTCTCAGAATACCATGCTATATTAAATGCTATATATTTTTACTTAACTAAAAAAAATTTTACTATTAAAGATATATAAGCAAAAAGTTGATGAAGAATGGTTATCTTATTTGAAAAATTTCCTGACTTTTAATAATTTCCTGTTGCCTTCTAAAATTTGCAAATAATAATTTTTTTAAAAAATGTTTCCCTTTTAGACTTTTGAAGATTTTAAAAATGACAAGCAAGCTGTAGAATATCAACAGCGTATTGTGGATATATTATTGAAAGTAAGTATTCAAAGAATGCATGCCTTTGTATTGATGTTTTTATTAAGAAAATTGAATTGTTTTATAGCAAGTTCTAAAATAATCTTCTTTAAGGAAGCAATATGCTGCAATCATTTAAAAATTTTATTATGATGTCATTGTCTTCAAAAACTGAACAAAATAGTAATCATTCAAAATATTTAATGAATCTCAGCTTTAGACTGTATACTAGGATATTAGGTACTACTCTAGAAAAATGCATATTGAGATAATTGCTATGTTAGTAATTATATGCAATCATAGAGACTGACTTCAGAATGCTTTGAAAAAGTAAATAATGTGAAGAATCTCCCTTTGTTTCATACCAGCATCACTAGTAGGAGTGGCTAAGATAGTGCCATAGTTTTACCATGGTACTGAGATGACAGGTACCACTTAAGAATGTATTATTTGGCCAAGACCGGTTTGGCTTAATGGATAGAGCGTTGGCTTGGGGACTGAAGGGTCCCGGGTTCGATTCCGGTCAAGGGCATGTACCTTGGTTGCAGGCATATCCCCAGTACGGGGTGTGCAAAAGGCAGCTGATCGATGACTCTCTCTCATCGATGTTTCTAACTCTCTATATCTCTCCTTTCCTCTCTGTACAAAATCAATAAAATATATTTTTTTAAAAAAGAATGCATTATTTGAGGCACACAGAGATAGTCATCCCATCTAAATCTATCTAGATTAAGTCCAAAGCCGTTTTGAGATTAATGCTGTTGCTAATAAATGAATCTGTACAGCTTTTAATCAGGCCAGTTTCTTCTTGTAGTTGAAAGCCTAGAATTTGTGTTCTGTTCATTTGGCTGTGAAGTGAAAATTTATTCCTCATAGTGACTTGTGGATTATTTTGCACAAGAGAACACTATGGAAATATTCTCTAGTTAATGCATAACATTAATTAATGCATTACATTTGTAATAGTCCTTTATAATTTCCAAAGCACATATATATGTTATGTCATTTGAGCTGTTTATTGGTCTTGTAAGATAGGCAGTGATGAATATGAAATTAGGGTTGCTAAATTCCCAAACTTTGATCCAGGTGGCTAGTATGGAGAATCTTCACCTGGATTTCCAAAATACCTCCCTAAATAGTCTTTTCACAAATTTTGTCTTCCTCTGGTTTGTGATCTTGCCTTTCCTCTACCTAATATTCATTTATGACTCCCCATTGGATCAGTTGTAATTAAGTTCTGCTATGAGAGAAAATTCAAATAACAGTTTAATTTTGAAGGGAATTTTTTTTTTTATATAAGTCTAGAGATAGACAACCTGATTAGATTAGCTTTATAAACTTATCAGGGATGCAGATTGCTTTTTTGTTACTGCTGTTATTTTTAGTATATGGTTTCTAGCTTTTGGTCCAAAATGACTGCTCAGGCTTCAGCCATCACCTCTGCATTCTAGTTAGCCTGAATGCATAAGGGGATGAAGAAGATAGTGTTCTCTCTCTTTAAGAAAATGTCTCAGAGGTTGTGTACTATAATTCTGCTTATATCATATTGATCAGAACTTAGATATATGACTCTGTACTCTGTATTGTGGGTGACTATGTATTTAGCTAAAAGTAAGGAGTTCTGTTAGAGGCAAAGTTTAAAAGTAAGGAGTTCTGTTAGGAGAGAATAGATGTTGGAGCACAAGTACTAGTTTCTGCCTTACCTATCTAAACTGTTTAATATTGCACCCAAGATCCTTCTTTGTTTTTTGGCCCCCGCCTACTACACTGTAATTCTCCTTTCTCCTACTGCCCTTCCCCCCCTCCCCCCTGTATTATGAACTTCTTAACCATATTAAATTATTGGAATTCACTGAACTTTACGTGTCATCTTTATGGCTTATGCTCTTTGCATGAGTTTTCTATTATCCCATCTTGCCTTTTCCTTCTTTTTCTCTCTGCCTGGCAAATTCCTAACAATTTCCCAATGTGTAACTCTTGTATCATCCATGAGAAACTCTTAGAATGCTCTTCCACACTTCCAGGTTGATTAGTTGCCCCTTCTCTATGCTCATATTGTAGAATATTTTATGCTCCACTTGGAGCGCTGTATTGTAATTATTTACATGTATATTTTTCTGCTTGGATTTGAGCGTCTTGTAGGTAGACCTTGAGGATTTGTTTTTGTAACCTAATTTAATTATAGTTGACATACAATATTCTTTTAGTTTCAGGTGTACAACATAGTGATTCAATATTTTTTACATTACAGAATGATCACTACAATAAATCTAGTTATTGTCTGTCACAAAGTTACAGTACTATTGACTATATTCCCTATGCTGTATATTATATCCTCATGACTTATTTATAACGAGAAGTTTGTACCTCTTAATTCCCTTTGCCTATATTGCCTGTTCCCTCCATTCCCCAAACCTCATCTCTTTGACAACCACCGGTTTGTTCTCTGTATCTATGCTCTGTTTCTGTTTTCATTTGTTATGCTTAATAGATTCCACATATAAGTGAAATCAGGCAGTATTTGTCTTTCTCACCTATTTCACTTGGCATAATATTATTTGGGTCCATCTATGTTGTTGCAAATGGTCAGATATCATTATCATTACTTATAGCTGAATAATATTCCATTGTATGTACATACATCTCATTTTCTTTATCTGTTTACTAGAGGCCCAGCACACTATTAAGTCGTGCGCGGTTAGGGTCTCTAGGCCTAGCTGCAGTCAGGGCCATGTCCACTGCCTGGCGTCACTCCTCCACCTCCATGGCTCCTGCCCCCGTGAACCTCCACGCTCACCGCCCCTGCCCCACAAGGCTCCTTGTCCTCATCTGCCCCGCAGAGCACCACGCTAACAGCTAACAGTCCCTGCCCCGCCTCCACCACACTTCGATGCCCCACGCCACCGTGGGAAGCTCCACGTTGACAGCCCCTGCTACTGCAATGCGCTTCCGCCTCTCCGGCCCGTAAAGCTCCATACTCACAGCCCCCACGATGCTCCTCCACCTCAGCCACGCTATGAAGCTCCATGCCCACCCCCGAGCCTCCTCAGCCTCCATGGCAACACCCTGCCACGCTGTGAGAGCTGGACGGTCCTTTGGGCCCACAGCTCCCATCTCCTGCTGCCCGCCGTGGGCGGCCAGGGGCCCACAGCTTCCATCCCTCAGCTCCTTAGCTTGTTGTTTGGTCATCCGTCCAGTCGTGTAGGTCGTGATGGCACTTGGCTTTTTATATATTAAGATCTATAGATGGGCACATAGGGTTGCTTCCATATCTTGGCTGTAGTAAATTATGCTGCTATGAACATGTGATGCACATATATTCGCATTGGTGGTTTTGTTTTCTTCAGATAAATACCCAGAGATTGAATTGCTGGATTATATTGTAGTTTCATTTTTAATTTTTTGAGGACACTCCATACTGTTTCCCGTAGTGGCCACACCCCCTTCCCTCTGGTCACTGCATTCTGTTGTCTTTGTCTATGAATTTTTGTTTGTTCTTCTTGTTTGTTCATTATTGCTTTCAGTTTTATATCCCACATGTGAGTGAAATCAGTTAAAGGAGTTTACACTTATAGAGCAAAAGGAAGGGCTAAAAGAAGGGGAGTGTTAGATGGGTCCCAACAGTTGAATCCTTAGAAAGGACTGTCCACTGAAGGGGAGTGATGACTGAGGGTTTTAAAGCCATAGGAAGCTCTTTGGATAGTTTAAATCAGAATTTGGATACATGCACAGACTGCAACTGAAATATATATACTAAGACAAGTTGTGATGGCTGGACAAAAGCAGGAAGCATATAAGAAAGAGATATACTGCCGGCAAAGTAAGAAACGGTAGGCCAAAAGCCAGGCCCCAATGAAATATTTTCTAATTGGAAAAATCTTATGCTTTATTTCTGAATGGACAATGGAGGGAGGGAACTTAGGACTCTTCGACAGATAAGAGAGGGTATTCTTTAATTTGTTGTAGAGCTGCCTACTCAGCTAGTCCAAAGCAGTGCATGATCTTCGTTCCCAAGTTTCTGCATTCTGTCTCTTTGTTAAGAGCTTCATTATCCTACAAGATTGTCAGGCTCAAGATCTGACATGTTTTTTTTTCTCCTTAGCTACATACCTTTTTTCCACGCATGTATATTTGACCTATCTCCTCTCTTTCTGCAGTGTCTTTTGCACCTCTTCCTCCTTCCCTTTTCATTATAACTGTCCTAGTTCAGGACCCTTTTTCTTTCCCGGACTCCTGCAGTTATGTGCATTTGGTCTACCTTCAATTTATTCCTTGTTATTTTATCTGATACCCTGCTGATAGGATAATTTTCCTAAGCACAGTACTGATCATGATCAGCTCTCCTGGTTGAACACCTTTTGTAGCTCCCCAGTTTTCTATGGAATAAATTCTAGATTTTTTTAGAATGACATTTGAGGCCTAATCTTTTATTTATATGTAATTTCTCCTTGCTCCGCGTGCATGCTTCTGCATTCTAATGAACACAGTTTCTCCAAACAGTCTCACATTTTACTGTGTTCCTGCTTTCACTCACATTGCTCTCTCTGACTGACTTGCACTTGCTCTTGGCTTTTCCCATTACAGGTTTCACATGGGCTTTAAGCTTAGTTTAAGGCTACTCTTCTAATTTCTTTTCAATTCCATGTCTAAGCACTTGAAATAATTTCCCCCACTGTGCTGCTGGAGTAATTTGTTCCTTTATAATAGTGCTGATAACACTGAGCCTTTTATTTAAAACTTGTTTATCTATCTCTCCTTGCTTTCTTGTTTATAATTCCCTTGAAGGCATCTACCATAGCTTCTTCCACATAGTAGGTAGTTAGGAGAGGAAAGCTCACTTAAAGCAGAGGAATGAGTATGATTTGATAACTGTGGTTGGTTATAAAAATCCCATTGTGCAAAACCATCTGTTCAAGGAACTGCTTACAGACAAGGAGAATCTATTCACTTCATTGGTTTGTGGGCTGGCCTACACTCTGAAATTATCTTTTAAACCCCAAAGCAACTCCTTTCTTCCTGGATCAGTGGGAAGATTTTTAGTAGGGTTACTTTAATGAAAATTAATTTTAGTAGGTTTCTCTTTTAAGACTTCAAGAGGGAAACATGATTAATATCTCCCTGCAGGTTACCTAACAATTCACTTCTGATCCAAGTTGTGCCTAGAAATATGCCAAAAATCACCAAAATGATCCCCTTCCAGAGTATGCAAACAGTTGTGCTCCTTCTCTAATTAGTATTAAATTCAATTGTTGCAAAATAATATTTTCAAGAGGCTCCTCCAACCCTTCACATTGTATATTTTTTGTGTCAAACCAGATGGTACATTGAATAAATGGCCTCTTTCGCTCATCAGGTTATGGTGGAGAACTCAGATTTTACTCCCTCACAAGTCGGGTGTCTCTTCACATTCCTTGCCCGGCAGCTTGCAAAGCCTGACAACACCTTGTTTGTGAACAGAACCCTCTTTGATCAGGTGAGTGTCTTCAACAATGAGAGCTAGAATTGTTTTTATTTTATTACTGTTCATAGAAGAGTTCACTGGATTACGTGGTCTCTAAATGTAATAGCCAATAGGATCAGTGTCTTAACAGAGAGAAGCCTGTGCTGGTTTCAGATTGGATCTAGTTTAGCTGTTGTTGGTTTTGTTAAATGATGTGCCTAGGTACTTTGACTTTGCCTAGTAAGCTGGTATCATGGGAGTATGATTTGTGGAGATTAGTTTATAGAGATTTTGTTCTCTCAATTATTCTTTTGCTCCAAATTTCTTTGTTGAAAAATTTTCCAATTTAAGATTTACCCAAG
Organism: Pipistrellus hanaki; assembly: GCF_964339955.1. NCBI lineage: Eukaryota > Metazoa > Chordata > Mammalia > Chiroptera > Vespertilionidae > Pipistrellus > Pipistrellus hanaki. The sequence continues at coordinate 39,713,990 of NC_140504.1, forward strand.
TCACTGGCAGAAAGACTATTATGTTGATCATCTGGGGGAGCTATTACTTTTGAAAAATCTGAATGTACCTACAAATAACTTGGACTCTGAAAGGTATTTTCTAAATAGCATCCCCATATCCACACATGAAAGTGAAAATACAGATAAAATAACAAGGAATAAATTGAAGGTAGACCAAATGCACATGACTGCAGCTAATAATGACTAGATTTGTTGAGTACTTCATAGTGCCAGGCTCTGTTCCAGTTTTATATGTGTTTATTAATTCAGTGGTCATAATAGTTCTGAATTTGATATAATTGTTATCCCGTTTTACAGATGAGCAAACTAAAGCCTGAAGAGGTTGAGGTATTCATCCAAGATCATACTTAACAAGAGTTATTATTAACAATAGGTGTTCTTATTAAGTGTTGATAAGGTTAGAATTCAAATTTAAGTGGCCTGACTCCAAAGTTCATGCTTTGCTTGGTCCATGGTATCAGGGATCTTAAAGTTAAGGTATATAGATGATGCTGCCTTCTAGTCATGATTCTAAACAGCATACCTGAACCTCCTGTGCCATGTACTAGGCCAGTCAGTTGGGAAGATACCATATACCTGTGGTATATTTTCTATGGTGCCGTGTGAATGAATTGGTGAGACAGAAAGGGTAGGTGCTGTGTTCATTGATAGTATGATAGCGTGCATGCTGGTATCCAATAAAAAAATTTTCTTTTATGTTTTCTTTGGCCAGGTCCTTGAATTCCTCTGCAGTCCTGATGATGACTCCCGGCACTCTGAAAGACAGCAGGTATGAACTACTAGAACTCGTTTGCTAAAGAGTAGGAAAGAAGTCTGGCTGGTGTGGTTCAGTGGTTGAGTGTTGATCTGTGAATCAGGTTCCATTCCCTGTCAGGACACATGCTTGGGGTTGTGGGCTCAATCCCAAATGTGGGGTATGCAGGAGGCAGTCAATGATTTTCTCTTTCATCATTGATCTCTCTCTCTCTCTCTCTCTCTCTCTCTCTCTCTCTCTCTCTCTCTCTCCCCTTCCCCTCTCTCCTTTTATCTCTCCCTTCATCTCTAAAATAAATAAAAATAAATTTTTTTAAAAAGAGTGGGAAATGGGAGGGGGGGAATGGTAAGATATGTACACAGATAATAATTTAATAAAAAAATAAAATAAAAAATAAATAAAAAATTAAAATAAAAAGAGTGGGAAAGAAAACAGTGTAAGCCCCCCAAAAAAACCCTTCTGTGCTAGACTTCACAAGGCTTAAGGGGGAAGTGACTTGTCCCAAACCCTAACATAGGCCAGATAGTGGCAACCAGAAAATAGTGTGGACAGTTGTTAGAAGTGCATGTGTATGGAACTTATATCACACCAAGTTTCTAGGCACTGGACCTGTCTTGCATTCAACATGACATCAAGGAGAATACTTCATCCTTCTCCTTGGATCTAATTTAGCTGCTGGTGTATGTATGTGTTTAACAATCTGGAACAGGGGTCTTCAAACTACGGCCCGCGGGCCACATGCAGCCCCCAGGGGAGTCTGATCCTGCCCGCCAGGTTTTTTGGGCAGTGAGCGCAGCCAAGGTGTTACAGTAGGAATTAGTAGTTCATATAGTCCGGCCCTCCAGCTCTCTGAGGGACCGTGATCTGGCCCCCACTTTAAAAAGTTTGAGGACCCCTGATCTGGAAGGTGTCTTCTAATCTCGGTTAATAGCATTCCCATTTAACTATGAAGTGCTCAATAAATGCATTGCAGCCACAGTTGGCACCTGTTGTATCCTGCTTTCCACCAGTGTTATTAATCTGATAACCATTCCTTGCTGCTATGGAAAGACTGCAGGTTACTGAGTGTGGGACACTCAGCTTTTGGAAGTGCCCACTAACCCCACTGCATTAGGGCTGGTTAGAAATGGTTTTTTGGAGACTAGAATCCATCTGTCCCTCCATTAATTGCTGTGACATGGTAACTGAGCCCTTCTTTCTATTTATGCCCCCCCTTTTTTGGTCCCTTCTAAGAATAGTATTCTTTAAAAGTTTACCCATCATAATTGTGATCACTAAGAAAGTCAATCTACTTAAAATTGGTTGCCAGACTTTTGTGAGCTAAGCTATAAAAATTAAGTATTTTGATAATTATGCTGATTTTTTATGGTAATAGTGCACAGCTGGGAGGTTTGAGACCCAGATAAAGAGCATGTGGTAGCAACAGTGAACCCCTGCACAGCTGTGGCTCAGTGACTGCTAACATTTTGGTTATCTCTTAAATTATATTGAATACAAATAGTAATGTGGTCTCTCATTTTGCCCCTATTTCTCTATTGGTAGAAAAAAAAAGGTCATATTATACATGTTATTTTGCTATATAAAATGATTAAAAAAAAAACCTTTTTATATAAATAACAATTAAATAGAAATAAAAATCTAATCTAAATGTAAAAGCCAAACGTTGGAAAGTAATGATCCTATAGTAATATTCTATTATTGGAAGTCCCCTTTGAGATTACTATTGATAGTTTCCTTTCCTACTCATTTTAGAAATATAGAAAATGGATAAAGTAAATTGCTCAAGGTCACAGCTAAGATTAGAACCCAGTTCCTTCCCTTCTTAGGCACTCTTTCCCTTGTACAGTTTGTTATATATCAAAATTTGTTTATGTGGCATTTGTTAGTATTTTCCAGTGGAATGCTGATAAAAGTTTAAAAACTTGCTCTTCAAATGTAGGTCTGATATGATATTGGTTGATATTTTCATTTACATGAATAAATAAGGGTAAGTCAATTGTGAAAGTGCAATATTGAAAGCATGTCAGAGTTCACTCATTCATCAGTGAAGTGACTTCTTTACTGAATCAGATAACAGTTTTTGAAATTAAAAAAAAGAATTCCTTAATTTTTGGATATTCATATTGTAATGACTACGACATTCACACTTTAACGTTTGATTGCCTTATTAGCATTATCTCCATCACTTTCGTAATCAAGGATTGGCAGTTTTCCTGCAAAGAGTCAAAGAGTATTTTAGGCTGTGGGCCACCTATAGTATATGTCACATATTCTTTGTTTGTTTTACAACCCCTTAAAATGTAAAAAGCCCTGATTTACAGAATTTGCCAGTTTCCATGGTGTCAGCACTCCCACCATTTCAGCCTACCAGCATGCTGTCACTCAGCCGAGAGTTGGAAAGAGATGCTAAGTACAACATTCTTATGTAATATTTCCCCGTACAGATTGTTACAGTAACTAACCTCGAGAGCATACATAGTAAAATGTAGTGAAATTAGAAAGTGGTGAGTTTTTAGTATGAATTATCTTTGTTTTTATTTTAATTTTTCTAACTGTAAAGTTACATAGCTTAATTTTTAACAATGTCTGTGTTTCACAACTGACTTACAAAATTCCTGAAAATTTAACACTCAATTCCAGTGGCTTGGTAGGACTGGCTCCAGCGTGGCATTATTAGGTTATTCCACACTGAGGCTTCCAGCAGATGGCGTTGACTCCATAGTTGTTCTAAGTAGCAGTACATTAAATCACTCAAAGTGGGTTAAATTCGGGTTCTGAAATGTAAAGTTTGGATAGGTTTTATTTATTTTATGTCCTCCCCCTCCCCCTTTTTTTTTTTTTTAACTTGTAAGTAATCAATTTCCTAAGTTAGTTTCTCAAATAGTTTCCTGGAGTTCTGAGAAGGATCATGTTACTCTGGATCTTGAACTTCAATATAAGAGAGAGCTTTCTCGCATTTGCCCTAACGACTAAGTAATGATTCTATTGTATTGAGAGGTTTATTTATAAATATTGAAGAATCTATGAGTATATCCCAGTCACCTTTGTTATTCACCTTCTTTGTTTGGCAAGATTATTTATAAGAACCCCAATGTTTTGTTGTTCTTGTTTTTAAACGCCACCACAGGATATGTTTTTATTGATTTTTTAGAGAAGGGAGGAGAGAGAGGAAAAATAAACATTGATTGTTGCTTCCCATACATGCCCCGACCAGTGATCGAACCCAAAACCTAGGCATGTACCCTGACTGGGAAAGGAACCTGAAACCTTTTGGCATATGGAAGATGCTCCAACCAACTGAGCCACCCAGCCAGGGCATGAACTCCAGTGTTTGTTTTTTATTGTGATAAAATATTAATATATATTATAAACTTTGAAATTTTAAATGTATAATTCGGGCATTAAGTATATTATTGTTGTGCCATCATCCAACTCCAAAGCTTTATCTTCCAAACTGAAAATGCCCATTATCTCCTCCCCCTGACAACCACCATTCTACTTTCTGTCTCTGTGAATTTGACTATTTAAGGTACCTCATGTAAGTGGAATCATACAGTACTGTTTGAGTATGTATTTGACTTATTTCACTTAATTTTTTGTTTTTATTGATTTCAGAAAGGAAGGGAAAGAGAAAGAGGGGTAGAAACATCAATGATGAGAGAGAATCATTGATAAGCTGCCTCCAGGGGATCGAGCCTACAACCTGGGCATGTGCCCTGACCAGGAATAGAACCTGTGACCTTCTGGTTCATAGATCGATGCTCAACCACTGAGCCATGCCATCAGGGCCACTTCATGTTTTTAAAGTTCATCTATGTTGTAGCATGTGTCATAAATTCATTTATTTTTTTAAGGCTAAATAATTTTCCATTATATGTATATACCACATCTTGCTTATCCATTCATCTATTTATGGGCATTTGGATTGTGCCCACCTTTTGGTTCTTGTGAATAATGCTACTGTGAAAAATACCAACGTTTCATTAGAAAAATAACATGTAAACATGAATTCAACCTGGACCATAAGACATAAAGAACTTTAAGAACTATAGGAAATAAAAACTCTAGATAAAAATTCACTTTTTAAAAAAATTCTTTATTGTTTAAAGTATTACATATACCTCCTTTTCCCCCCCATTGACCTCTTCCCAGCCACTCCCAGCCCCCAGCACATGCCCTCACCCCTATAGTGTCTGTGTCCATTGACTATGCTTATAGGCATGCATACAAGATAAAGTATATATGGATTCTTTTAGCTAAGTGGAGGATAACTGGGTATTCTAAAAAGGTTTTATTTGCAAACACTGTGGCATTCTTTCCATGCTTGAAAAATAGAGCCATTAATATTTTTATGAGACTAAAATACAATATGATCAACATTATAATGTAAGTCTAACCTGTTATATATGTGAAAGCCAAGCCAAAACATCAGTAAGTAATAAGACAGAAGAAATAATTATGTGTGTGGCTAAATGGACTCTTAAAAAAAAGCTAGTAAATAAAAGGAGATCCCTAAGTTTTTTGTTCATTCATTTTAAATGTTCAGGTTCTTTTAGAATTGCTGCAAGCTGGAGGCATAGTTCAGTTTGAAGAGAGTCGTCTCATCCGTATGGCAGAAAAAGCAGAGTTGTAAGTTGTTTTGAAGTCATATAATTAGTCAATACAACTATTAAATTACATTTCTGTAACTTGAAGCCTGGTTTATTGATGCATTGTCATATTTTTAAGTTAAGAAAAATTATGCAAATAACAAAAAAAATCCTAAGCATGAAAGTTTGTGCCTTTTAAATCTAAAGTTTAGTAAAATTTGCAGAAATCAACAGGGAGTAAATTAGAAGTATCTGTACATTTTTTAGTATAAAAATGAAATAACAGTCTTATGATTTATTATTTTAGTTATTTATTTTTTTACTTACAATATGCATAATATTTTATAGATTTTAACAGCTGTTTATATATTATAAATATTTCAGAATTTAATGTAGCAAATAAGATGCAATATATTAGATCTACTATTTATTCAGTTTTTAATATTTCATTTGACATTTAATTCTGTACAAACTTCATATAATTAATTGATATCTAATATATTAACTATTTTTGTGACATATGCTATTTTAATATTTATTTTGTACCTACTTTTAAAATTTCTTGTAAACATAGTGTTCAGCAGTATATTAAACCTATATTTAGAAGAATGGCAGATATTAATTTCCTTATATTAGGGTGGGGAACATTTTGTCTGCAAGAGCCATTTCGATATTTCTAACATCATCCATGGGCCGTACAAAATTATCAGCTTAAAAAATTAGCCTGCTATATTTGGTCAAAGACCAAATGTCTTGACTTTTGTCTTGGCAGGCCAGACCAAATGATTCTTCTGTTTCATAAAAGGCCCGAGGGGGCCAAACGTTCCCCACCCCTGTCTTAGATGCTATAACTTCATTTAGCCGGAGAAGTAACACTGTGTTTATTTTTCTAATACTAATTTCTGTGCTGAGAAAACTTTTTGAAACAATAATAACTACCTGTCTGTTTGGTACATTGAACTTTGTCCTTTTATATTCTAGCTATCAAATATGTGAGTTTATGTATGAACGAGAACACCAATATGACAAGATTATCGATTGCTACTTACGTGACCCACTAAGAGAGGTGAGTTAAGAGATTGCTTACCCTTTTCCATACCATTTCCACACAGTTCCCCAAGGAGCAGAAATAGCTATTCAGTAAGTATAACTATTCAGTAGAAATATTTGGACATGTTTGCTGATTCAGGGTTTCATTTATTCAAAATGTTTTTATTGAGTGCCTGATATTAGGCAAATATACATTGATAATTAAAAAGTTACAGTTCTTACAGTTTTAAAACTTATAGTTTAGTGATGGAGACTGACTTTAGAAGATGATGGGGAACTGACGTAAATACGACAGCCAGGGAAGGAATCTCAGAGGAAGCGACATATAAACTGACTTTGAAATTTGAGAAGAAGCCAGTCAAGCAAAGAGCCAACAGAAAAGTGTTCTAGATAAGGAACCGTATATGTAAAGATCTGGAGGTGGGGAAAATTTTTTACATATTCAAGCAACTGAATAAAGATCATATAAATGAAGAAAAGATCAATGTAAATGGACCCTAATACACAAGAACAAGAGTGGTTTGAGATGAAATTGGGAATGTGGACAGGGACGGCCAAAGACGAAAGTATGATATTCCCTCATTAGGTTAATGAAATTGAGAACAAAATTAATTGAAACAGATTTGCAACTTTTAAGACTTTACACTATGCCGAAACCGGTTTGGCTTAGTGGATAGAGCGTCGGCCTGCGGACTGAAAGGCCCCGGGTTCGATTCCGGTCAAGGGCATGTTGCGGGCACATCCCCAGTCAGGGGTGGGCAAGAGGCAGCTGGTCGATGTTTCTCTTTCATCGACGTTTCTAACTCTCTATCCCTCTCAATTCCTCTCTGTGTAAAATCAATAAAAAATATATTTAAAAAAAAAAGACTTTACACTAAACTAAACTTGAAACAATTGCTCTTTCTCTTTAGTGTCAGTTTTCCATCAGTTAACTATCTCCAAATAATAGATATTTAGCAAGACTGGTATAGATAGTAAATAGTGAGTAAATATTCTTGGAGTGATGAATACATGAATGAATTATATTGTCTTATGCTCCTTAGGAAGAAGTCTTTAACTACATTCACAATATCTTATCCATTCCTGGCCACAGTGCAGAAGAGAAGCAGTCTGTATGGCAGAAAGCAATGGATCACATTGAGGTGCTAATTCAACAGACTTTTGAAACTTCCCCATTTGTATGGAAATCTCCCAAATTAAGTTTATGCTAACTAAGCAATGGCAGGTGTCATGTTATTAAGTTGATTTACTTGCAGATTTGTATCTTTTTCATATAATTTATTCCACATCATATTTGTATTTATAAAGCCTGTCATATTCAATTTATTGTATCACTAGAGGCCCAGTGCATGAAATTCGTGCATGAAGTGGGGGAGGGTCCCCTCAGCCCAGCCTGCACCATCTCCAATCCAGGACCTCTTGGGGGATGTCCAACTGCTGGTTTAGGCCTGATCCCAAGGAAATTCCTCTCACAATTCTAGACTGCTGGTTCCTGACTGTTCACCTGCCTGCCTGCCTGTCTGCCTGATCACCCCTCACTGCCCTCCCTGCCGGCCTGGTTGCCTCATGCAGCCTGCTGCTCAGTCATTTGGTTGTCCCTCACTGCCCCCCCCTGCCGGCCTGGTGGCCCCACACATCCTGCTGTTCAGTTGTTTGGTCATCCCTCACTGTCCCCCCCTGCCGGCATGGTGGCCCCACACATCCTGCTGTTCAGTTGTTTGGTCATCCCTCACTGCCTGCGCTCACCCTCCCCCCTGCCAGCCTGGTCACCCCACACAGCCTGCTGTTTGGTCATTTGGTCGTCCCTCACTAACCCGCCTGCCGAACTGGTCGCCCATGCAACCTTTTCAGTTGTCCATCCAGTTATTTAGGTCGTGATGGCCCCTGGCTTTTATATATTTGGATGACTTCTGAAAATAACCCATGTTCAATCAGCTGGTTGGCAAACTGGACTATTAGTGGGTTTTTATAATGTTCTTAATACAATTCTGAGAGTATTCCTGGTCTTATTCTCTAATACACCATGGGAGCCATTGCACTCAATCACCCAATGGAATTTTAAAAACATTACTATCGATATAATGAGTTTTTCTCTCTGATATATTTCCCTTCCTATGTAACAGAATGTTTTTTATTTTGTTTATGCATGCTTTCCCCCCCCACAATATTGCAGGTGCTGGCATTGAAACAAAAAGTTCTTTTTAAAGCACATGCCTTTAGATCCCTAAATGGAGAGACTAATAATGTGTGATGAACATGTGATCGGAATGCATTCTGAAAAAGGGCTCACAAATCACTCCTCACTTTAGTGTCTATAGGCTCATAACATACCATATACCTTAGGAACCACCAGAGCTAGCAGGTTTGTTGAAATGTATTCTTTTTTATGAGTCACTAATTGCTGGAAAAAAGTAGTAACAAAAGATGCTGAGGTAATCCTAGTTTGGAAAATAACATTTCTATTTACAAAGTGTCTTTCTTCCTCCTTATAGCAAGGAGCAGGTGATGCGGTAACTTCTGGTGATAGGTTTAGAGATGGAGTGAAAGATATGATTATTCAACTTAATTAAAATTTTTTATACAGGTGAAAAATGATAAGAAAAGATGAGAACTGAAACTCCAAGGAAACATTGCATGTGATATGAATACTTTGTTCCCATCCTGATGGTTATAAAGTTTAGAAAGATCAGGAATGTGAACACATCTTATGTTGAACATCTGGTGAAAAAGAGATACAGTCAGTCATCAGATGTGTGGTCTGAAGTAATTTCCACACTTTCATCTATAGGATTGAGAACATATATATGTTATTTTATGTTACGATATTCCTGCTAACAACAAGATGAATATACTTGATGAAAGAATCCAAGAAAACCTTCTCCTACTTTGAGTTATATCTTTTTCCTTTAATCATTTTGTATTCTTTTCCCTTTCATCATCCCCTTTAAGTCTCTGTATTTACATTATGGCTCATTCTTTATTTCACTTAATCTGCATTAAGCAGTGGTTCGAGCACATGGACTCCAGACATCCAAAAATGAAGCTATGTCTCTCTGCATAATGTGAAATATGATGCATTAATCAAAGAGCAAACAAATTACTCAGCAGAAAACTCAGTCTGGAGAAGCAAGAAGTATTGTTGCTGCACAACAATTATTTCTGCTGACTTTTTCCAACATCTGCACTTTTTTTTTTTCACCTTGAACTTTTTAATATCTCTTAAGACCACAATTACAAATATATTTTTAAATTAAAAATATGTTTGTTGAAGGACTTCCTTAGCTTCAGTAATATAAATAAAATCAACATTAAATATGTGGGTGTAAATGTCCTCATAATAAAGTTTTCTGGCAGTATATAAAATTATAAATTAGTGGTTTTTAACACTGCTGAGGTTATAAATCTCTTTTGAGAATCTAGTAAAATATTTGTATTTGTGCATGTGCACAATGCGTAAATTTGTTTACAATTTCAGGGATATGCAGACACCCTAAAATCCATTTTTAGATCAGGTCTGTGGGTTCCAGGTAAAAAAATATTTAGTTTATTTTTACAATATGAATAGAACATATTTCATTATATTAAAAAAAATTTATATATAAAAAGCATACAGGAAAGTACATAAAACCAATGTACAGATTAATAAAAAAATTAAAAAGCTAAATATCTGAGGTCTAGATCAAGAAATAGACTTATATTCAGTACCCCAGACTTTCTGTGTAGACTTCCTGTATATCCTTTCTTGATTACAAGCCCTGCCTCCCATTATCCTGTATTTTTTCCTGATATATTGTTACTGTATATGCCTACATCCCTAAAAGTTTATATTTTTGTTTTGCCTTTTTCTGAACTTTACATAAATGAAGTTATATATTGTATTTCCTTTTTTCTCTCTCAATATTTTGAGAAGTTTGTACATTTTGTTATCCTTAGCTATGGTTCATTTGTATTGTTATATAGTATTTTAATTTGCAAGTATATCATAGTTTGTCCATTCTACTGTTAGTGGATGTTCCATTTATAGTCATCATTCTATATGCATCTGAGCACAGCCACATGCATTTCTCTAGCTCAGTGATTGTTAGTTTGATCCCCAGACAGCAGTATAGCATCAACTGAAAACAATAGAAATGCAGTTTTTGTCTTCACCTCAGACCTACTGAATCAGAAGCTCTGGGAGTGGGGCCCCACAATATGTTTTAATAAACCCTCCTCGTGCTTTTGAGACATGTTAACATCTGATAATCTCTGCTGTAGGGTCTATAATTGCCAGCTAATTGGAATAAGTGTTTTTACCATTAACTCTATATCCTTGCTAGACTTTAATTCACAAATCTAGTGAGTGTGTAATGATATTTTGTTATGGTTTAAACTTACATATTTTTAGTTACTGAGATTGATAGACTTTTCATTTAAATATCCTTTCTGTAATGTGCCTGTTCAAATCTGGCCCAATTTTCTCTTTAAATATCTCCTGTACTTATTATTTGTAGGAGTTCTTTATGTATCCTGCGTGGTAGTGTTTTTTCATAACACATGTTGTGAATATCTTCTCCCACTCTTTGGCTTTTTCTTAAGATTGTTTTTAAGAAAAGTTATTTTTTTTTAAGTCAATTAATTTTTTCCTTCTATACTGAATGATAAGTTCTTTATATTTTTGTCTAAAAGTTTCTTTAATCTGTTTTTCCCTTCCATCTTTAAATCTTAGGTTCACCTGAAAGCAGTTTTTGTATATGGTGTGAGGTGGGGGTCCAATTAATTTTTTAAAATATGGGTGCCAATTTTTCTAACAGTTATTTTAAAGGTTGCCTTTCCCTATTGCTCAGTAGTGCTGCTTTGTCATAAGCATATCAAGGATCTATATGGTTGGTCTGTTTTTCTGGGCCCTCTTCTGTCTCATTGATCTATTTTCTGTCTCTACATCAGGACCTCACAAGTATCCTATATAATAAAAGGCTAATATGCAAATCTACCAAACGGCAGAACAGCTGGTCGCTATGATGTGCACTGACCACCAGCGGGCAGACACTTATGCAGGAGCTTCCCCCTGGTGGTTAGAAACTGGGCTCACTCAGCCAGAAACTGGGCTCACAGCTGGGGTCCACAGCAGCGGTGGTAGGTGGTAGGAGCCTCTCCCGCCTCTATGGCAGCGCTAAGAATGTCCGACTGCCACCTAAGATGTCAGTCAGACATCCCCCAAGAGGGCGCAGGCTGGGCTGAGGGACCCCCTGAGTGCACGAATTTCATGCATTGGGTCTCTAGTTTTAAATATTGTTGCTTTATAATAAATCTTGATATCTTTAAAAGAGTATTGGTTATTCTTAATCTTTTATACTTCCAAATACATCTTGGAATCAGCTTGTCAAATTCTACCAATTTTTTTTTTTAATTTTATGATTCTGACTGTGATTGCAATGAATCTGTCAATCACTTTGAATGTAATTTACATCTTTATGACATTGTATCTTTCAATCTATGACTAACTATATGGTGTGACCCTTTATTCAACATTTTTATAATTTTCTTTGTAGATATTTTCAAACCTTTTTTAGACTGTCACAAGTTTATATTTTAGCATAATCATGCCATTAATATTTTTCATTTCAAAGGATTTTTATGGAAGTCTATTTCTAGTATATTAATAGTTTTGTCATAAAAAACTTTGATCACCTTTTCTCCCTTACCAATTTTGTGGTAAATATTATTGATATTAAACTAGCCTTAAATTCTGTGGATAAATACAACTTAATCCTGATATATTATCCTTTTATATATTGTTGATTTTTGTTTTTACTTAGAATGTCTCAATGTTCATGATTAAGATCTATAATTTTTCTTTCCTTTCTTACATTGTTTTATTGGGTTTGGTGATTAAAATGTTGCTAGTCTCATACAATGAGCTGAAGAAGTTTCCTTTTTTCTTTTCTCTGTAAGAGATTAATTAATGTTGGAATTTTTCTTCCTTAAATGGTTATTAGAAGTTATAGGTGAATCCATTTGAGTCTGGAGCTTTCCATATGGAAAGATATTTTATTATTCACTGCAAGTTTTCTGTTAAGTCAATTTATTGAGTTATATTTTTCTAGAAATTTATCCATTTTGTCTAAATTTTCAAATTATTGACATAAAAGTTTTTTTTTATCTTTGTAATGTCTATTGATCAGTAGTAATATCCCCTTTTTCATGTGTGATATTGATTAGTTGTGCTCTATTTTGAGATATATAAAACTAGTATAAGCTATACTTATCTTAATATTATTTTTAATATTATTATTATTAATCTACAAATACTATCACAGAATTATTAGATATGTCATTAATATCACAGTCACACTAACTTGTATACTTTTTATTCAACAATATACTATGTGATGTAAAGTTGGTCTTCGCAGTTAGCCATGTAATATGCAATTGTAAGGGTAGAATAGTAGGTCACAGAAACCAAGTGAAAGGAGAGTTCTAAGAAGAAAATGAGAGCCAGTGTCTAGGATAGTTTAGGGAGAGGGCATATTGGCGGTCTTAGATTTGACAGAAATAGGTTTTATTAACAGTGGTTACTTAACAGCGGCCTCACTTAGTCTGTTTTAAAACTATGACCTTAAGTTGATTTCTTAAGACACTTAGAATTTCAAAACCTATCAGGCAATCAGGATACAGTTTTAATATTCTTAGCCAGAGAAATTGCAACTATATCTTTTTTTTCCCATTTCTTCAAATTATTACTTTATGCTCAAGGATGAAATTCATAGACAAGGAATTTGGGGAGCTTTTGTTCATTTTGTTCATTCTGCAGATTCATGGCCTAAATCCAGAGTTTAGTGCTTTCATTTTCTAAGAATTCTGAATTACCTTGTATATCATAATCTGATTTTTCTTTACACGGCATGTTTTTCATTTTGCTCATTTACAATGTGCCTTTAAATTAGGGCCTTACATCAAGGTCTCCTGAAATGCAATAAAGAAGCTCATGAGAACACTGAGGCAGGTGATCATGTTTCAAATCTATGGAAATCCTATTTAAATTAACGTTAAGATTTAGCAAAAGGATTTTGTCTTTTTCTTTCACTCTAGGAACTTGTGTCCTTGAAGCCTTGTAAAGCTGCAGAGCTGGTTGCTACTCACTTTTCTGAACAGATTGAAACAGTTCTTAATAAACTTCAGGTAAATATTGCAAATATATATGGGGAAGAAACATCCAGTGGAGAGACAATTGTTGACTATGTACCAAAGAACTTTTGATTTTAGGAATTTGTTCAGTTAATTGTTGTCATTTAATAATAGTTTCTACGCATTTGTTGAGGCTTAAAACCCATGAGGAAATAAAGTCCTGGCAGACACCATATATAATCAATTTTATATTATAGAAAGGGGGTTTTAATGTTGAATGTCAAAGACCTTGGAAATGGGAACTGGAATTGGAAAGGGAAATGAGTTAAAAGATTATTGAAGAATTGAGATCTATTCACTTTTCTCCTGCCAGATCCTGAGGCCAAGTCTGTCTCCAGCTCCTACCCCCACTATGCTGCTTGGCACAAAATATCGCCCCATAAACACTGTGGAACATTTCCTTTAGGGAAATGAAGTATTTCTTTTATTGCAGAACTTTACTGATTATGTAGGAGAATCCCACACAGGTTTTATTAAGTACTTTTACTTTTGATGATAAGAATTATGCCTCTGACCTATTATTTCGGAATTCTTGAAATGATAAGTAAGCCAGAATATTAAGTTATAACCAGAAAGAAAGTTTTGTAAAATAAAACAAGTTGATGGGCCAGGGAAAAGATAAAAATCAAAGATGGATAAACATATTAAAAATGTCATATTCTATATTACATTAATCCATTTCAGTTTTGAGAGTACCCTGTTTTTTATAGGTGAAGTTTGAATGTGTTGAAAAGGTAAAGAAAAAAAGAAAAAGTGAACCATAAATTTTTGCTTAGCTTTCCTTAGAACTTAGAAACATTTATATTCATATAATATTATAAGGTTCATCTCATTTCATTCTTACCTCTTCCCTGTGTGGAAGGCAGAGGAGATATTGCTGTTCTTTTTTTAAATAAGTAAACTGAATAGCTAAGAGAGCCAGTGACTTACACAAAGTCAAGTGGCTCTTAAGTAGAAGAAACAGAGCCCTGATTTCATGGCATCTTAATTGCTAAAATGTTGCAGTTTGCCGTCTCTATTGCAGTTGCTTATATTGGGGAGTTCATGAGCTTGCAGGTGGTGGTTGTCATTTGGGCCGTGGTCACAAGAAGGACCATGTGAGACAATGAAGCCAGCAGTACAGCCAGAATTCACTATCAGCAGAGCAGTTAGAGCATCCTCGTCCTGGAACTGCACTGGGGTTTGTCTCAGAAAAGGGCTTTTTTTTGTTTTGTTTTGGTTTTCTTTCTTGGGTTGATTTTTTTTTTTCCAATAACAAGGTATTTGTGTTTCTTTTTTCTTTCTTCTTATTGTTTAAAGTATTACATATAGTAGTACATGTATCTCCTTTCCCCCCCCCCCCATTGACCTTCCCCCAGCCTTTTGCACTCAAAATGGAGTATGTGACAGTGATTAGAATTACTGAGAGGAAATGATCTCCAAATGATTCTTTAGAATTTCTTAGATCTATGCAGAGGGCTTAATGGAAATAATCATAGGCATGTGTGCATTTTAAAGGGGTATTCTAAATTCATTCTTTACCCTGGCATAGTTTGAAGAATTTGTTTTAATATATTTTTTATTGTTTTTCTACTCAGAACCAGGTTTTGCTTTTCAAATTTTTGAGGAGTCTTCTTGACCCAAGGTATGTTTATAACTTTAATTTTTTATAATATGTAGATTAAAATAAATAAGAAAATAAGTTGAAGCTAACAAACTGGTTCATTGTAACCAAATAGTACACTTAGCCCTTGATTTTTTAATGTTCATGTTTGTCAGAATCACTTAAGAAGCTTAAAAAATATATAGTTACCTGGGCCCAAGCCCGCAGAAAAACAGTGGGTGGGGATATTTTTGATGTACACCTAGGGTTAAGCTTCACTGGTTTAAGTGTAATATTCCAGGATGAAACAGCTTTCATCTCAGATAAGTAAACTTTTAAGTTGCATTATAATGTACATTAGCCATTGAAAACAGTCATTTACTTAAGTGATCCTGATATCAATTTCAGTTATTCTAGTATTCTGTGCTATTTTTAAATAGCAAAGTACCAGGATGTGGGATTGTAACAATTGTTTTGAAATCTCAATCATTTAAACTTTAAGACTGTTGCCGAAACCAGTTTGGCTCAGTGGATAGAGCCTCAGCCTGCGGACTGAAAGGTCCCAGGTTTGATTCCAGTCAAGGGCATGTACCTTGGTTGCGGGTACATCCCCAGTAGGGGGTGTGCAAGAGGCAGCTGGTCGATGTCTCTCTTTCATCGATGTTTCTAACTCTCTATTCCTCTCTCCTTCCTCTTTGTAAAAAAATCAATAAAAATATATTTAAAAAAAAAAAAAAAAGACTGTCACATTTTAATTAGAGTCATACTGATGTGCATATGCAGATATTTAGAAAAGCAATCTGACTACATTTTTCTCCTGCACTCCAGTTTAAGACCTTTTCAAACTGTTTTAATTATAATCCTTTTCTCAGAATATTACTGAAACTAGTTTTTTTGAAAAATGTTTTATTAATCATTTGTATTTCTCTGATAGTCAGTTTGGGCCCTGGTCTACTCCTAGAATTAACTGAGGGAGAAACTGTAGAATTGGAGTTGGGGGATAGGAGGGAAGAAAGAGAGCTATAAGGAGGATGGGAGAGCTCTGGGAGGAGACTGAGAGAAGGAGACAGAGGACAGGGCTAGCTGGATGAGGAAGGCGGCACTCTGCCCCAATTCCCAGCCCCTTCTCTGGGGTCTGAGCACCTCTTTCCCATGGCAAAATTCCTTCTGTTCCCTCTCTCGTGTGTCCTCCAGTTTCAAATATATCCTCTTAGGATTTGACTTGTCCTCTCGTAAGATCATTTATTTTAATCAAGTTATTTTTCCCCAACCATCCTACCTGGAGATGCTCAAGCTGGAAAGATAAGGGAAGGCTCAGTTTTGAACTTGGCCTTTTCTCATGTGAAACAAGAGTATAGAATCCAATGGTGACCAAATCCTTCTTTTAAAAACAACAACAATATTAGGTAATATAAATATATAGCCATTTGCCCTGATATTGCAGTCACTCCTTAACTTAAATTTCACAGTAATAAACATGGCACATCACAAGAGTTTCAGAGGTCTTCCATGAAAAGCCTTGCTTAGTTATTACCTACCCTAGATTTGAAAGATGTTAGGTAAGACCCTTTATGAGTACTGTGAAAGTTGTTTGTTCACTAGCAAACCACAAATAATTTTACATTCATTTACTCAATATGTTTTATGTCCCTGAATTAGCCCTAACCCAAGATAATTACTCTAAATAACTTGTCACACTTTCTTCCTTCTTGTCATATTAATTTGGCTATAAGGATCTCTCTTATAGGTAAGGATCTCCTCTTACCTATAATACTTCAGAGAGAAGCAGGGAACCCACAACCCTTTGTCTTCCCTCTCCCCCAAAAGCAAAATGACCCGCAATGTCCTCACTTTTGACAGCAGCGCAGTTGCCAGCTTTACTTTAGCCTACTAGAAATTAAGAGCTGGCAAAGATTCTTCCCTTGATCAAACTTTACTCAGTCCTCTGAGCCTTTTCATCTCTGTCCTTGTGGAGTCTAGTTTTAGCAAGAATCCCCCACCCTGGATATCTGATTACCCAAAATATTTGTCTAAATTCTTCCTTCCTTCCCCCGCATGTAAAATCTGATCACCCTTGGCCTGCCTTCAGCAAGAATTCTATTAAGTCAGTCTAGCAAATAATTACCCCCCATTCGTAGTAATTTTTCATCCCCTGACCACCTCCTCATCCTCTAACCCATCCCAGCTATAAATACCACTTGTCCTTGTTGTATTTGGAATGAGCCTTGGTTCTCCTGTACTGTCAAAACCCACTTGTAATAGTCCCTATCCTATTATGATAGTCCAAATAAAGCCTGTTTTAACAAGTATCATGAGTAATTTTTTCTTTAATAGAGCCTTGAATTAATAAGACTGATACTTTAGCTTCACCTTTAAAAAGGGCTCAATTTTATATTGATCCATTTCCAGGAGGTCAAAGACAATCGTTCTGCTTTGGAGCATCCCAATCCAGAATTCATCATATTTTATCCTCTTACTTTATGTCTTATATTGGAAGCATAATGGCCCAAATTCATTTGTAAATTGGATGTTTGGCATTTCAATATAATGATTTTTATATAAAGAGCATATTTAATTATAGTATCTTAGATTAACCCATAAAAGCCCGTTTAACCCACAGTGTAAATATATAATAACTAGTGGCCCTGCGCACGAATCCATGTGCGAGTAGCTGCCACTTGCCTCAGCTGGCCGCCTGGCCCACCACCGCTGATAGCTCGCTGCCCTGCCCTCCTGTAGCTCTCCACCACTAGTAGCTCCCAGTCATTATGTCACAGCATAGCAACCATTTGCCTATTACCTCGTTATTATATAGGATAGTGAGGAGAGGAACAAATCTTTTCCTTCTTCCCATTTAGGTTCTTGGTTGTACTTCTGTAACAAAAGACAGATTAAGAAGAGAAAGACATATGAAATTATTTACTATAAGTTTAATATGACACGGAAGCCTTCATAAGGAAATGAAGACCTGAAGAAATAGTTAAATCAGAATGTTTTTTGCTAGGTTTGATGAAGAATAGAAAGTCATAGAAAAGTGTGATGAGCTGAGGATAGTATACTGGGAGAAACTGAGAAAGGCCTGTTGTTTGGATTCTTCTGTGTCCCTCCATCCTCATAAGGATGCTCCTTTCCTTCACCTACAGGGAGAGCACCTCTCACCTGAAAGCTTTATGATATGCTCTGTGATTTCCCATCCCATTTTAGCTTTCTAAGGGAGGTCAGAGAATCCCTTCTGCACCCATCATTTCTCAAGTTTCTTTAGTTTAAAATATGTAGTATGCCAGGGTACCATATTTTGGGGTAGCATGTCCTAAACCCTGTCACTAATAAGATACCAATACTGGATTGAGGAGAGGATCAAGGTTAGGAAGGCTGAGTGCAGAGTGAGTAAGGAGTAGCTTCCTGAACTAGCCTTAGACAAAGTTTTGGTTGTAGAAAGTTTGTCTTTGGTGTCCTTGGAACTCTGCCTTCTCCACTCTGCTCCCTTCTTTCCAGGGGTGCAGAGTACACACTTCTTCTCTCCACTTTATAAGCGCAATCAGATATAGAGTATTGTTCCTAGGTAGATTTTTTAAACCCAAAATTACTTCCTTTCATGATACCCCAATCAAAACTTGATTTACTTTGTCACTTTCTATATTATGTGACACTTTTACAGTGAGAATATGCAAGTAAAATATGAATACAATGAAGCATACACACTGATGAAAAAATACCTTTCCAATACCCATGACTTTCAGGGTAAGGAGAAAGCAGACAGTGTGGCCTAGTTTACATTAAGCTCTGAATGACTGATTTCCCATCCCATTTTAGTTTTTTAAAATGGATATGCTTGTTGACTAACCTGAAGTAAAGGATTAGAATCTTGTTAGGTACTGGGAAAACTGAAGTGGGAAACTAGGGGAGTGTGGAAAAAGATATATAGTGTTGGCATAAGAGCTTCCAAACCTGTGTTAGCGTAGATAGCTAGATATTAATAAAGGAAGGCAGCAAAGGGAATAAGACATTATTAAACCTAATAAACTAGGGAGCAAAGGCTTGCTTCCCAGGGAAGTTATAGCTTCGTGTACTCCCCAGAGAACCACTGGTCCATTCCCCACAGATCACAGAGATGGGATAGAACAGTAAAGGGGGCGGGGGGAGGGGAGTGGGGAGAGGGGAATAAGCTCTTGTACAGTAAGGGCCTAAATGGTGACCATAGAGGCCTATCTGTCTAGCCTGGGAAAAGGAAATTTATGGGTTAGGAGGTGGACCTAGCACAAGCCCAGGAAAGCTTGGGAAGTTGACTAGTTATTTTGAAAAAGCACCTTCCCAAACCCAAGGTAACATAATCCAAGCTAATAAAGAGTTCCAGCTCGCTCGCTCTCTCCCCTCTCTCTCTCTCTCTCTCTCTCTCTCTCTCTCTCTCTCTCTCTCTCTCTCTCTCTCTCTCCCCCTTCCTCCCTCTCTCTCTCTCTCAGCTTTAATAAAGGGCAGAATCTCTGGACACTGGCCCTATTTCTGGGGGGCAAGATAGGAATTTTTCCTTAGCAGTATGGACAAAAATGGGGATACTGAGAATCCAGGGGCACTCCTTTGATTTTGCATTTCACACTACCAATAAATCTTACCATGCCACAATTTCCCATACATGGGTCCCTGGAATGTTTTTCTTCAGATCCTGTGAAAGAACACGATTTCCACTGGCAAGACCTGTAGATAATTTTATAAGAGCCCAAACTAACAACTGTTGCCATGAAGTAAGATCTCAGATGCTTCAATGAATGACAGATTTGTACTTCTTTTTATACATTTGAAGAAAGAAAAAGAAAAAAAGAAAGAAAGAAAAAAAAAAGGAGCATTCAGTAAGGAAGATTACATGAAGGAAGGAAATGGGAAAAATTGCTATGATTGGATTACAGGGCAGTTAACAAGATTATGTGCTCCCTTGAGGGTGATTATGCTTCCCCTGAAGGTGACATTCCGGCATTTCAAAGGTGTGTTAACCTAGATGCTTATTGAACAATGGACAGGGTTTGCTGAAAGCAAAGGTAAACCTTTTCGTAAAGAAGTTATAGGCCAGGGATGTGACTACCCACCATGTCGGGCCCAGGAACTTATGATCAAATCACCCTGTGAGGTTACTTTTGGGCTCCTGGACTTGTCAGATGTGTTACAGAAGCTCTATTTCATTCACAATAGGAACATCAGGAGTAAGTAGACTGGGCCCCGCCTAGCTATTTTCCCTGGCCGACAGCTTCAGGCCGTTTTTGCCTTTCATTTTTCCCTTTTTGTTCTTAAGCAATAGAATTTATTTTAAACATCCAGGTTTATCCTCCCCATGAAGCTCCTATAGGAGCATTCTGGAAAGTAAAGAAAATGTAAGAAAACAGTTATTTTGAGATCGGGATTGCTTATATGTCATATCAGAATATTACTTTTTTGTTGTTCTTGCCCTCAAAACCTGAGTTAATAGGATCATAATTCTTGTGTTATATAGTTATGCATATTTGATTTAACATTTGTCTGAACACACTGAGTTGTATATGAGGGGATAGCTTTTTGTCAAAAGCAGTTTTAGAGGAACAAACTAGTTAAATTTTTATGTGTATTTCAATTTTCTTTATTCAATTTATTTAAGTTATCTTTGCCATGTAAATAATGACCTCAGTAGAAATAATTGACCTACAAAGATATTGGTGGCATCTGTATGTAGAAAGATTAGTTTATGGTAGAGAGGAGAGATAGGATTAATCCTCCAGAAACAAATTATTTGCCTGAATTGAGGCCAGATTTGGGAGAGGAAGAATTTGCATCTTCTAATTCCCTGCCCAGGAACCTATGATCACATCACCCTGTGACAGGGACTGCTGCTACATGTCATTCCTCTTTTCTCCTCCCCCTACACACACACTCCCTCTGTGTTCCTGCTGGCCAAGAATTCTCACAGTTCTGATACATTTACATTTACATTTGCAGGTCGGTCTTTTGTGCAGCAGAGATGCTTGAAGGATAATATGAAAGGACACTTATGGTTTTTATGAGGCTATAAGTGTCATAAGAAATAAGGAAAATGTGCAAATATATTTATATTCACAGTATTTTCCTCAGTATGATTTTCTTGGTAATGTCAACTTAGCCTTTGTTAACAATGTCCCAGAGGCCTCTGAAATATACATTATAATTTTTTCATAGTAAAATACATATAAAATGTCAGATTATATTTTTAAATCTTTAGTCAAAGTAAAAATTGAGCATTGCTAAGAGAATGAGTGTCTTTGCCAAGGAGCAAAACATAGATTATGGAAATGATTATACATTAGATTTAAGTTGAATCCGTTAGTGTTTCTATGTATAATTTTGGAGGTATATTTTAAGATACTGACACTGTTGAAATAGCATATTTGAAAGTTTAAAATTGGAACATTATATATGTTAATAAACTTTGACATATGAAATCTACTTTATGAATGCCTATCAACTTGGCCAGGCTTACCACTGGAGACTGTCTTTCGTTAATATTTTGCCAACCGCTCAAATTCAACTTTTTAAATTCGAATACATCATAATCTCCTAATCTCCAGACTTAATACATAGATTGATAGGTAGGTAGGTAGGTAGGTAGGAAGGTAGATAGAAATAGATAGATAGATAGATAGATAGATAGATAGATAGATAGATATAACTTTCATGCATTAATTTAATTTCTTTATTCAATAATTCTTTATCATGAGATTATTTGCTATGTACTGTGTGAGAGTTTGAAATGGCTAAAAATTATACTCACTTTAAAATCCAAACCTGTTTTTTATTTTTCCTTTATTTTCTTTCTTAGCAAATGGCATTATCTGTCCATTTATTTCATTTAACAATGAACTGAGTAAGTATAGCACACTAAGCACTGTGACAGGCACAGGAGGTAAAGAGATGAATAAGATGGGGCCCTACCTTCATATAACTTGTAGTATAAGTGTCTTTAAAAAAAAGATCCCAAGTGCTAAATTTCTTACTTTTCTTTACCCACTCACTCCACCTTCCCAGCCACACCACAGAGAACCAGTCATCCAAAATCTACCTCGTGGATCTCTCTCCTGTGTGAGTCCCCTCTTGTCTACCCACACTACCCTGGCTCAGGCACTCCGCATCTCTCTCCTGGTCTCTCTTGCTTGTCTCCTAACCAGCCTTCCTAATTCTATTGATACTTCCATTTTCAGAAAGACAGATAATGAGAATGTCTCCTTTCCCCTTCACACAATTATTTCAGTTCCCGTTATTCAAGGTGAAGTCCAAGCTCCTCATGGTGTACAGGCCCTTCTTGATCTGATTCAGGCATATCCAGCTTTTATATTCTCACCCGGCTTTTCTCTTTCCCCCGTATTCTGCAGCAGTACTGAATTAATTGGTCATAGGATACACTACACATTGTCATTCCTCCCTTTGAATATGTATTGCTCCCTCTTAGTCCACTTTGTTTCTTGGAGCAATTTATATGTATTAAGAGCTCAAAAGTTACACATGTGCTTTGATCCAGCAATTTCATTTAAGGAAATACTGTGAAAGAAAAAAGTAGTTAATATTCAAATATCCACCTTAGCATTTATATAGTGAAAAAGATATTTTAAAAAGTTGATGGGGGAGATGGCTAAATAAACACTAAGATAAATGAGCATAATTGAATACCAAATTGCAAACATGGCTATGTAAATGTAAAAATAATGCTAAACTGAAAAAATACATAGCATAAAATAGTATGCACTGTTGGGGAGGAAGAAATTTTCCTCCACTTTTGTAGGTTCTTTCAGCTGGCCTAATAATTAAAGGCACATGAGGCAGATTAGCAAGAGAAAATAACCAAATTTAATTGTACATGTGTGTATGGAAACCCCACAGACATGAGAATCAGAGATCCTACATGCATGAGAGGTTCAAGACAAAAAGGTGAAATGAGGTACATATGACATCATGAGCTAAGGAATGAGGTAAGGTGCCTGGGGTTTCAGATAGGATGAGGGATATTAACAGGATGACAAGAAGAGCAGATGTTCAATAATTCGGTTTGCCCTGCCATATAAATAGGTAATCACTCTTATATGGGCAAGGGTCCACGTTAAATTTTAAGAAAAAGGTAAAAATTTCTCTTGAGCCTGCAGAGTCTCTTTTCCCTTTAGCTCAAAATAATATATCTGCTGCCCAGCCAGTGTTGCTCAGTGGTTGAGCATTGACCCATGAATGAAGAGGTCCCCAGTTCAATTCCTGGTCAGGGCATATGCCTGTGTGGTGGGCTTGATCGCCATTAGGGGGCATGAAGGAGGCAGATGTTTCTCTCATGGATGTTATTGTCTCTCTATGCCTCTCCCTTCTTCTCTTTTTAAAATTAATAAAGACATGTAAAAAATACTCTTCATGCCAAAGTAGCATATTTTGGGGAGGCCTGTACTTAACCCCTTCAGCGCACATATATTTGTGTGTATGATTGAATGATAGTGAGAGAATATAGAGCGATGTAGCTAGATTAATGCTCATATGTAGTCTCTGTCCCTGTTAGAAAACAAAAATTCAACTTAGTAAATTTAAAGGTCTAATTGGCTTTATTGAACAATTTTGAATCAAGAGCATCCCATCTAGTAAACAGAGAGATGATCCATGAAGTTGCACAAAATGGAAGGTTTTTATTGGCACAAACTGGGTGGGTCAAGAAAGTTATTAGCAAAAGAAAAAAAAAAAAAGGATTGGTTCAGGCCAGAGCACCTTTCTTTACATGAGGACTTACTGTTTTCTGAAATGATGATAAACAACACTTCTTTTTCTAATAAGAATCTTCAGTTACAGGAGGACAAATTATATTTAGATGCAGGAAATCTTTGCCAAATTAAGAGCTTTGTGACACTCAGCCCTAACCAGAAGTTGGGTGATTAACTCAATAATCTTGGTGCTCTCTATACTTGCAAATGGGCTAATTCAGTATCTTCTCAAATTGGCTTTAAATCCCAAAGATGAAGTTTTCTTTTCTTCTTTTTTGTGTGTTTCACAACGGCCTTTAATGTAGGAGTTTGTTAAGTGACTGGCTGTTCCCTGGGTAGACCCCCATCTTACATAGTGTTCTTTCCACATAACTTGAAAATTGTCTGTTAAATGTCTGTGGGCAGCTACACTATAAACTTTGAGAACAAAGATGGTTGCATTCCTTGTTGTTCCCTCAGCATTAGTGTCGCCTTGGCACGTAATAAATAGATGCTCAATAAATGTACATTAAATTGAACTTAACTGACTGGGAAAGGTAAATTGGACTGCCTTCAAATGGAGGAAACTAAATAGAGAACAGAGGGGTAAAAATTACAAGGACTAGGGCATCAACACCAGATACGGCTCAGAATAAATCCTGTCTACATGAAAATAGAAGATGCACATGACAAACCCAGGGAAAAGATAGTTTTTAGGTGGGATGAATGCTGTGTTTCAGTAGAACACTATTAGGTATAAGAGAAAAGGGAATGCTAACCAATTTTTCTGAAACATTAAAGTGAGCTAATATATTTTTCAGATATTTATACCATATTGTAGGCAATGTTAATATTTTCTCTACATTATACTTCTGTTACTATGTCTTATAAATGCAAGACTATGGAGCAAACTAAGATTAGACATAGCATCTGTTGGTGAATCACAGTATTTAATTCTTTCCAGGCATTTATTGGCAAAACCCTTTACAAGTACTAAAGTTGTGAATATGCATCAAACCAAGCAAATCACCCGAATGAACAGATTTTGATGCATTCATTTGGGAAATAATCTGTCTGCTGGGACACAATTAGGCAGCATCAACATCATCAGAACATTAATAAGTGAACTGCAGCATTGATGAGTTTACATCCATTTCTGACTGTTGCTTATCAGTCTTGCTCATAAATACAACTTGTTATATCTATTTCTCAGAGCTCTGTTAGTCATCTGTTAGCTACCTGCTTTGTCATATATCCCATGCTAACTTTAATGGCTGTCAAAATTACTATAGTCTTGGGACATAACAAATGGATGCTCAGTAAAGGTACACTGTTGTAGGCTTTGAGAATTAATTCATGAGAAGATAAACTGGTACCTACCCTCACAGAGTTTATAATCTTTTAGAGAAGACAGATAATTAAAGAAGTAATTACAACAGTGTGTGACTGGTGCTATAAGGGAAGCATAGTAGAGATAGCTGTTGAGACCGGAAGATGGTTTATATATACATGTATATAGTTACTCATGAATCAAATTGTTTAAACTGAATTAGTCATCTGTTTCTTTTAGAGCAACAATATAACTTTTGGTATGATTTATTTATTGGAGCCTCCACTGACTATTATTTCTTTAATTACTCAATGTAAACTAAGCAGTATTGTGATTTAGAGCGCCTCTGATATAATATACAGTTCACCCTAGTAATCTGAGCAACAGTGAGATTTTTAATTCATGATATTACCTGACCAAAAGGTAGTTTTGATTTTAAGATAGCATCCTTTTTACCTTAAGCTTTAATTATAGATGTGATTAAATGATGCTACTCTTTTGCTTTTTATGTTTTTAGGGAAGGTGTTCATGTAAATCAGGAGCTGCTGCAGATATCCCCCTGTATTACAGAACAGTTCATTAAGCTGTTGTGTCAGTTCAGCCCAACCCAAGTCATAGAGACATTACAAGTCCTCGAGGGCTACCGCCTAGAAGAAACTATCCAGGTAAGACCAATAATGGAGAGGAAGCCAGAGTACACTTTTCCTAATCGTTCACCATTTTACAGTTAAGCAAAGAGAGACTCACATATTAAATTACTTGCCTACATTTTTAGCTAGTAAGTGGTAGTATCTGAGATGGAACCCAGAGAGTCTGTCCATAGTGCATGCTTTTCATTGCTATGGAATAAACTGCTTTCACAAATTTTCTAGAAAAGTCAGAAACGGGACATGTCCATCATTGTTTATTAATAAAGTTTCACAGACATTCTAGCCAACATGATAAACAAATAAAAATGAATATAGTAAAAGTATTAAAAGGGAAAAACCAAGCTCTTGTTTGTAGGTACTGATGGTTACATAGTCCTCTTATCAATAACACTAGGCTGAAGAGCAATTCAGTAGCCTTAGCACAATCATTACCTTGATTCATTTCCCTTATTTTCACCTGTTTCCAAATGAAAGTGAAAATGTATATACATATTTTAATCCTAATAAAAAGGGAATATGCTAATTGACCATCACGCTCTCTCAAAGGTGGTGGCGCCCACAGTCAATAAGGAGGGAATATGCTAATTGACTTCCATGCCCTCAAAGATGGTGGTGCCCACAGCCACAAGATGGTGGTGCCCAGTCCCTTCAGTCCCGCTGGGGCGGCAGGTGTGAGGCACGGCAGGGCCCACCTCCAGGTAGGTCCAGCCATTCCGCACACCTGCCTCTGGAGTTCCCCAGGCCCCTCATCCCTCCCAGCCACCCAGGGCTGGCCTGAGGCAAAGGCAAGCCTCGGATATTGGTTGCCCCGGTGCCCAGGGCCGGTCTGAGGCACAGGCAAGCATTGGATGGTGGCTGCCCAGCCACCCAGGACCACCTGAGGCTCGGGTAACCTGGGCTGGCCGAAGCTTGCGCTGCTGGCATTGGCAGCAGCAGAGGTGTGATGGTGGCATCACCTTCCCCTGATCACCTCCCACCCCTGAGGGCTCCCGGACTGTGAGAGGGGGCAGGCTGGGCTGAGGGACACCTCACCCCTCAGTGCATAAATTTTCATGCACCTGGTCTCTAGTATACTGTAAGTCGTTGCCATGTTCCCTATTTAAAATGCAACCTACCATTATGTCTCCTTTCTTTTATGTCAGTACTCATGAAATAATAATCTGTATTTTTTGCATCCACCTCCTGAATTGTTCACACACTTAAATTTTTTTTAAATTATGAAATATATAAAATATGTCAAAATGTGCATGAAGAATATCAAATGTATATGTACCCACCAAGCCAATATATGAATGTTAATATTTTGTCATACTGGCTTTAGATATTTGTTGTTTTGTTTTAGAAATAAAGCATCTTTTATTTGTCATGTCCCCCTCTCTCCCTGAGGTTACCACCAGCCTGAAGATGGGAAGTTTATTCAGGTTGTTTATTTTTCATATATACAGGGTGGTGCAAAAGTAGATCTACAGTTGTTTGCTTAGAAATGAATACAATAATTAAAAGATGCAGTTTTATTATTTTTAAAATTTGTATTAATGGTACCACACAGTACATATCCTATTGCAAATTGCTTTTGTCATTAATTTTTTTATCTGTCAATTTTTATACATGTAGATATACTAGTAGTTCACTCATTTTAATGGTCCTGTGATAGCCTATTGAATGATTATGCCACAATTTATAAATTTCCCTATTATAGACATTCAGCTCATTTCCAGTCTTTTGCCATTATAAACAATGTTACATTAGCCATCAGGTTTCTCTAAGAAATATACCTGGAAGTGGAATTCCTTGGACAATAGAGTAGTTTAGTTCTACTGATATTGCCAAGCTGATTTCCTGTTTGTTTCATTCTCTTCATAAGTGTTTGATATTTGCTATTTTTTCACATCCTTGCTAATTCCTAATATTTTTAGACTTCTTAATTTTTGCCAGTGGAATGGGGATTATTGATTACTAATGACATTGAATATCTTTCTATATGTTTAATGACCTGTTAGATTTTCTTTTCTCTGAATTATCTATTCCTACTGTTTTTCCAGCTAAGTGTTTGCCCTTCTCTTACTGCTTTATAGAACTTCTTTTCAATTTCTAGATCTCTATTCCTGTGCTGATTTTATATGTTGATGTCTTCTTTCAATCTCTAGGGCATATCTTTCAACATGGTTTTTAGTGACTTTTTTATTAATTCTCACTCAA
Organism: Pipistrellus hanaki; assembly: GCF_964339955.1. Classification (NCBI taxonomy): domain Eukaryota; kingdom Metazoa; phylum Chordata; class Mammalia; order Chiroptera; family Vespertilionidae; genus Pipistrellus; species Pipistrellus hanaki. Next base: position 39,742,031 of record NC_140504.1, read on the forward strand.
GTTTATGTTTGTTTTTTTAATTGATTTTAGAGAGAAAGGGAGGGGGGCCGGGAGAGGGAAACATTGATGTGAGAGAGAAACATTCATTGGTTGCCTCCTGCACATGTCCTGCAGGGACCAAACCTGCAATCTAGGTGTCTACCCTGACTGGGAGTCGAATCCCACAACCTTTTGGTGTATGGATCGATGCTCCAACCAACTGGGCAACCCAGCCAGGGCTTAGTGACTTCCTTTTAATTTATCAATCCTTTCCTTCAAGGTTTAATTTTTTGGGTATCAGTCTTTCCTTTTGACTTTGATGGCATAAAGGCTGTCCTCTTATATGAGTATTATGTGTTAGCTTTTTACATTTAGGCTTTTAATCCATCTGGAATTTATTTTTGTAAACAGGATCAAGAGGGGAATTTATATTTTTTCATGTGTATGGCTAATGGTCCATGTGGCATTTTATTGTGCTTTTCCTCACTGATTTATGATGCCATACTGTCATATACCAGCTTCCAAATGTACATGGATCTGTTTGTGGATCCTATTCTGTTCCTTTGATTATTTTTTTTCCTATACTCATACAATGTATTTTATTAATATAGGTTTAAAATAAGGCTTCTTATTTGAAAGAGAAGTCTTCCCTTCTCATTCTTTTTTCTTTAAAATCCTTTGGCTACTCTTGACCTACTATTCTATATCAGTTTAAGAATCAGATTGTCAGGTTCCTTTAAAAAATATTCTTCTGGAATTTTAATGAAAAGAGTGTATTGAATTTATAGATTAATTTGGGGAAGATTGACATTTTATGGTATTGTCTTCACATTCAGAAACATGGCTATCTTTTAAAAATGCCTTTTATGCTCTTTGGCAAGATTGTATCACTTTATATAATATTTTGCATAAGGTTTTGCACATATTTTCATAAATTTATCCTTAGGTATTTGTAATTTTGTTAGCATTTTGAAAGGAAGTTTTTGAAATGACATTTCTTATTGAGATTGCTGCTGTATGTTACTAATTTTTGTACAGTTTTATATCTGGCAACCAGGCTAAATTCCTTTCTTTATTCAATAGTTTTTAGATTTTTTTATGAGAACTGTATTTTCTAGGTATTATGGTAGTTGTTTTTATCTTCCCAACTTTGCAATTTTTTCTTTCTCTTATCAGATGTCTAGAAGCTTTAGGTTATTTTGAACAGAACTAATGATAGTATGCATTCTTGCCTTCTTCCTGATTTAAAAGGGAATGTATCTAATATTATACTTTAGATATGGTGTTTATTGTAAGACTGTGATAGATAATTTTTATTAAGTTAAGAAAGTTCCCTTCCCAGTATGGGTAAAAGTGTTTTGTATTATTTTGTTTTTGTCAAGAATAGGTACTGCATTTTATCAAATTATTTTTCTACATTTATTGAGATTATCACATTTTTCTCCTTTTATCTGTTAACCTATTAATATGTTATTTCTGCCTTGCTTATTTACTCCTAAGAAAGATTTATTTCACTTTATAAATCTTTTCAAAGAATAATTTTGGACTTGTTAAATCTTTTTATTGTTTCTTTCTATGGTATTATTTTCTTTTTAAAAAAATATATTTTATTGATTTCTTTACAGAGAGAAAGGGAGCGGGAGTAGAGAGTTAGAAATATCGATGAGAGAGAAACATCAATCAGTTGCCTCCTGCACACCTCCTACTTCGGATGTGCCTGCAACCAAGGTACATGCCCTTGTCCGGTGTCAAACCTGGGACCCTTCAGTCCGCAGGCCAACGCTCTATCCACTGAGCCAAATCAGTTATGGTGGCATTATTTTCTTTTATTTTAGCATAATTTGTATTTCTTTTTTACTTATTAACACTCTTAGTTTCTTAAATTTTATTTAGAGCCCACAAATTGATTCATAGTTTTTCATTGTTATTTTGTTCTAAATATTTTGTTTAAATATTCTAAATAATTATACTTAACAATTTCTGGTTTATATTATTACTACTTATGTAATAATACAATATGTGTTAACTTTTCTCCAATGAATATTCCTCATTCATGTCCATAACAATTTTTTAAATAAATAAGTGGGGGGAAATGAATGCACTTGGCCTAGTAAGAATAAAAAATAGAGCACTATAAGACCAAAAGTCAAGTATTTGCATATTGTACTGTAAAGTAGCATACTACCAAGATATGGATTTGTTAATTAATATCATATTGTGTTTTTTTTCATTCTTAATAGGACCTTCTCACTTCACAAGCAAGATTCATGAACACAAATCTTTATCTTTTCTTCTTTCCTAGATTACCCAGAAGTATCAACTTCATGAAGTCACTGCGTATTTATTAGAAAAGAAAGGAGATGTTCATGGTGCATTTTCAATAATGCTCAAGGTAGCATTTTACTATATTTGCTTTGTCATGTTTCAATGTGCCCCTCTATTCATTGCATTAGTCTATCTCTGTATATCTATATAATTGACATATAATATTGCATAAATTTTTATCAATCTATTTTAATTTATTATATTTCAAAGAAGTTGCAGGCAGTAGTACATTTTACCTCAATATTTTTATCATGCCTATCCCTGACTAGAGTTTAGTATTTCTGTGTGGTACTTTTTAAAGGTAAAATTTACATACAACAAAATACACAAGTCTTTAAAGTACCATTTGATGAGTTTTGACAAATGCACACACCTGTCTAATCCTAGTCCCTAACAAGATGGAGAACATTGCCAGGAATTTCCCTCATGCTTCTTCAGTCAATTTCCATTCCCACTCCCCCAGAAGTCAGCACTCTTCTGATTTTGTTTTTCTACCTTGGGTTAGTTTTACCCTTTTTTATTCATTCATATTAATGGAAACATTTAATAGGTTTTCTTATACAATCCCTCTTGAATTCAGCGTAATGTATTTGAGATTAGTCTCTGTTATTGGATGTATCTGTAGTTTGTCCCATTCATTGCTCAGTAATATAATTGTATGAATTACCACAGTTTATCCATTCTTCTATTGATCGACATTTGGGCTAGTTTTAGTTTTTTGCTATTATGCATAAACTTCTATAATCACCTTTATACACAGATGTTTTCATTTTCCTGGAATCATTACCAAGGAGTGAATTGCTGGGTCACCAGATAGGTATAGGTTTAGTTTTATAAGAAATTATCAGACCTCTTTCCAAAGTGGTTGTAGCATTTTACATCCTACCAATGATGTATGAGTGCTTTCGTTGCTCCACATTTTTACCAATAGTTTGGTGTTCTATCAAATTTTGGGGAAAAATTTTTCATTCTTTTAATTGTTGTAACATATACATAACATGAAATTTACCATTTCAATGGCATTATGTATATTTGCATTTCTGTGCAGCCATCATTACCATCCACCTCCAGAATTTTTTCAACTTCTCACAAACCCTTTAGACAATTTCTCTCCATTCATCCCTATCCCCAGTCCCTGGAGACCACCGTTCTACTTTTAAACTATATGACTTTAATTACTCGAGATACTGCATATAAGTGGGATAACACAGTATTTGTCTTACTGGGTCTAGTTTATTACACTTAGTGTAGTGTCTTCAGGGATATTACACTTAGCATATTGTCTTGAAGGCCAAGGCCTAAGCTGTGTGTGGCAGTGGTGAAGGAGAGAAAAGAGGACAGGAATTTGAGAACTTACTGATCATTTAAATACAGTATAAAGTGAATGAGAGGGAGTGGTTAATGATGATTCTATGATTTTTAGCTTAAAATTAACCTATAAGGGACTTCAAGAACAGGAGGAAATTTTTGATACAAGGACTATATTAAAGTCAGCTTCAGTGTGTATTCAGAAGCTTTTGCAATATCAGTATCTGAGGATCTAGAATTCAGTGGAGCAGTAGACCCTATAACTCTATTATAGTATTTTAGGATATCTCATATTCAAGGTTGTGCCCCGTGCTATGGAGTTAGACTTGTCATGTCCTTTCTTATCTCAAAGCAAGGATACATTCGGATCCTCATAACTGTGTCTCAGAGATGTCAATGATGACTATGTAGGTAGCACAACAGAAGCAGAAGTGAAGCAAAATAAGTGATACTTGATATGCTGATAGCTATGCATCCTATATACACCAGAATTCTCTTCTGAACAACAGGGACCTTTCCTAATAACTGTGTTGTTTCCTGGGTTTTTTCTTTAAAATGTGTCAGTTTAATTATTTGGTGGATTTAGAAATTAAAATGTTCCTTTTACCTCCTAGAGACTACAGAGCAAACTTCAAGAAATAACACATCAAGGTGAAAGTAAGTTCTTGAGTGTAATGTACAATTTCTTTTTTATTTACCCCATGTTTTTAAAAACGTCGCCTAAAAAACTGCATTTATTAAGTAATACATTTATTAAGTAAATTGTCCCACATAAATACTATTTATTGACGTTAGCATTGGTTCCCATTTTAATTTATTTTTAAGGGATCATAATAGGAAAGCAAATAAACCATGTGGCTTTGTGATGCTAATTGTCAGTGGAGTTCAGTGTACAGAAATTTGAGATTATCATTAATATATTCTTAAGTAATGTTAACAATTTTTCTGAATCTAGCTACCAGAGAGGATCCCTCATTGAAGGATGTGGAAGAGACCACGGTAGAGACAATTGCCCTTTGCCAGAGAAATTCACATAATTTGAACCAGCAGCAAAGAGAGGTAGGAGAATGATTACTTAGGCATTTAAAAGTCTGTTCTGGCCTGAAACTAGGAATTAATCCTATTTCCTGAGTTCAGTTCAACTGATTTTAACCACTGTTCAGTGCTCCCAGGAGTATTAAGACTCCCACAGTTGTTATGAGGAGTGTCTGTCCTTTGTTCTATGAAAAGGCCCTATATTCTTAGATTTGGCAGTGTTGCAGAACTTAACTGTGTGAATACTGGATGTCCTTCTTCTTTTTGGACTGAGATTTTATGTCCAAAATCTCAGTGGTATTGCAGATGTGTCATCATTTATCATCTCTTCCATTCCCCATGGATGAAAGTGAGCATGAAGAACTGGAAGAAAACCCTCAGGGATACAGAGAAAGCTGGAAAAAGTCAAAGAAGGTTATGACATAGTAGTTCTCAGCCTTGGCTGCACCTTAGAGTCACCTAGGGAGCTTTGAAAAATGCCAGCACTCAGATTGCAACCAGGTCAATTAAATCAATGTCCCTGTAGCTGTGACCCAGTCATGAGTATGTTGTAAACTTCCCCCATGATTCCACTGTGCAACCCATGGTGGAAGCACTGCTGTACCGGATTCCAGAGTGCAAAGGGGAGAACACAGAACTGAAGGAGGAATAGTGGAGCACCTGTGCAGATAGGAGTTACAGCAGTAAAGCAGAAAAGTAGGGGATGAGATGTTACTTGACAGCAAAATTCTGCAGTAGTCTTAACAAGTAAAGTCGACAGCATGATGTGGCATAACTCCTTGGTGCCTGCCCCTCAAGGCTGTGCTGTCTGGCTTAACACCACCTGGCTTTTTCCCACTGCCTGGTGGTCTGAAACCGGAAGCAGGGTAAATGTTTCATATATAGTTAGCCATGTGTGTTACAATGGAAATAATAATGTTTTCTTATGAGATGAATAAATTTCTCCTTTACATTTTTAAAAATACATTTTTATTGATTTCAGAGAGGAAGGGAGAAGGAGAGAGAGATACAAATATCAGTGGTGAGAGAGAATCATTAATCAGCTGCCTCACACACACACACACACACACACACACACACACACACACACACACTGGGGATCCAGCCCCAAACCCAGGCATGTGCCCTGACTGGAAATCGAACCGAGACCTCCTGGGTCATAGATCCATACTCAGCTACTGAGGCACACCGGCCGGGCTCCTTTATGTTTTTGTCAAGGATTTTTTAAGGTTATGAATTTTGAAAACCCTTTAGAGTTTGAATTATGTATAACAAGACATTTACACAATATAGATGCTTTTTTGTTTATCAAAAAAAACTTTTATGTGTGAAAGATATATACCCATCGTTTTTTAAAATCCTGCAATACAGAAAGTTATGCAGAAGGATGCTTTTTAAAATTATCTGTGTCTGTCCTATCACCCAGAAATAATCATCATTATCATTTGGTGACTGTCACTCTAGATATTTTTTATCTGTCTAGGTTAACATAATTTTAGAAAAAAACAGGTCAAAGAATGCTTGCCTTTAAAATAAATGTGAAATTTAGTCGCATTTAGGAAGCTTGTGTAAAACTGAGGAATTGGTGAATTTCAAGTATTTCTTTACCATATTATCTCTTAATAAATCTCACTAAAGTTTAAGAACTCTGAACTGTAATAGATTGGAATTATTATGTTTATAATTACATTTCAGTTTTTATAATATCTATGATTCCAAGCCAGTAAGGAAATTTGTATGAATTCATACTTTCTCTAACCTCTCTTGTCCAATCATCTTAATTAAGTTATGTTATTATACTTTATTAAGGTTAATAATACACTTTTTTCTGAATCCATAATTCTCATGGTTATTTAATCTTTATTCAAATGGATAACAGGCTTTACACCAATCCTTTTGCCTTGATTTTTCCATCCCATGTTTTTATTTTCATTTATCTTACTAGTGGCTCGGTGCACAAAATTCATGCATGGGGGAAGGGGTGGCCCTCAGCCCGGCCTGCACCCTCTCCAATCTGGGACCCCTCAGGGGGATTTCCGACCTCCAAACTGGAAGTCGGACATTTCTCTCGCAATCCGGGACCATGGGCACCTGACTGCTTACCTGCCTGCCTGATCACTCCTAACCACTCTGCCTGCTGGCTTGCTCGCCCCCAACTAACCCCCACTGGCCTTCTTGCCCCTGACTACTCCCCATGCCAGCCTGATCACCCCTAACTGCCTTCTCTTCCTGGCCTGATCGCCCCTAACTGCCTCTGCCTTAGCCCCGCCACCATGGCTTGGTCTGGAAGGATGTCTGGAAGGTCTCTGGTCTAATTAGCATATTACCCTTTTATTAGTATAGATGGTTAGCTGGCTATATTTGGACATGGTGGTATTTTGATAGAAAAACACAAAAGGGTAAAATTGTTAAATCTATGTTTATACATATTTGATACCAAACCTTTTTTAAATTTCAATCCTTCTGTCGCTTCTTTAATATCTATTTGATTCTCTTCTCATGGAAATTTTAGGAAAAATGGCAATTATGGTTTATAAATATAGCTGTTCAGGTTCACATCACCTGAAATATGTCCAGATTCACATATTTTAATGATAGACTTAGATATAAAATCCATGCCTCCAGAACACTAGGGATTATTTTGACTATATTTGAACTCTGTGTCTCTTAAAAACAGGAACAAGGCTTCCTTTAATATGACAAAAGGGAAATTTATTTATTTACTTGGTCAAAAAATGTTTATGATGGAATTAATTAAAGATATTAGATGTTAGACTTTTTTCTATTCTTTGAAATTTTCACTTCTCTAGGATTATAATTATACAATTTTCTGGCTGCATATGTAAGAGAACTCTATCTATAAGGGAAGTCTGTCTCACACCTCACACCACTCTCTACCACCACACCCCTAACCCCCAAAACTGGTTTCTGCTTCATTTCTGAACAAGTTTCATAACGGAAGTACTTGAATGATTGTTTTTATGTAAATAGTATTTTTTGGAAATTCTAGACTGCTTTTATTTAATACCAAACTTTAAGTTTGGAGGATTTTTTAATAATTGTTTTGCCTTGTTTTTCTTTGCTTTGCTTTATTTTGCTTTGTTTTGGAGAGTGTGAGAACAAGAGCTATTGCTGCAGACCCTAAACTAACTAGAAAAGTTGAAGTATCCAAAAGCTTGATTGTGAACTGTCTATAATATCTCTTTCTAAAAGTTTCTTCAGAAAATTAGCCGAAACCGGTTTGGCTCAGTGGATAGAGTGTCGGTCTGTGGACTAAAGGGTTCCAGGTTCGATTCCGGTCAAGGGCATGTACATTGGTTGCGGGCACAAACCCAGTGGGGGGTGTGCAGGAGGCAGCTGGTCGATGTTTCTCTCTCATCGACATTTCTAATTCTCTATCCCTCTCCTGTCCTCTCTGAAAAATCAATAAAATATATTTTTTTAAATAAAAATAAAAATAAAAGTTTCTTAAGAAAATGAAATATTATGGAGTATTTTCTTTAAGTTTGACCACAGGAAGTTGGGTTGACAGTCATTTCCCAAATAGAATGTCTACCTGTCCTATCTTTATATTGTATTTTTGGCTATTTATGCTGCTATATCAGTGTCTACTGATTAGATATAACAAAGAACATGGCTTTGCTTTGCATATAATTCCCTGAAAAGAAAGCTATCCTATATAATAAAGAGGTAATATGCAAATTGACCATCATACCATTGCAAAATGGCAGCACCCACGGTGGGGAGCGGGGGTGGGAAAGCTGGCAGCTCCACATGCCTGCCACCAGAGTCCCCTCAACCCTGCCAGGGGCCCCAGGTCCTCCTGCAACCCCCTCTGACTGACGGCTCGCCTAGACTCCTCCAACAAGCTGCCTATCCCTCTCTTCCTCCCTCCCCCAAAGCTGAAGCCTGACTGTGGTGTCCAAAAAATTGGAAGTTATAACTCATGTTGTTGAGAGTGTCATCCATTCCTCAGCCGGGGTTGGCCACTCTGCACGCCTGCTGCCAGAGTCCCCTCAGCCCTGCTGGGGGCCTCAGGTCCTCCTGCACCCCCCACTGACTGAGGCTCAGGCAAGCAGGGCTGGTCGAGGTTCAGAATAGCTGCAGATGGCAGCTTCTCAGCCTCTCAGGGCCGGCCCAAGACTCAGGTAACCGGGGCTGGCTGAGACTTGTGCTGTCGGCAGTGGCAGCAGCAGAGGTGTGATGGGGGCATCACCTTCCCCTAATTGCCATGTTGCCTCCTGCCCCTGAGGGCTCTTGGACTCTGAGAGGGGGCAGGCCAGGCTGAGGGACCCCCTCCCCCTCCAGTGCATGAATTTTCATGCACTGGGTCTCTAGTCTCCTATATAATAAAAGCTTAATATGCTAAGTGCCTGGTCGTCCAGTAGTCTGTTCAACCAATCAAAGTTAATATGCTAATGATATGCTAAGGTTGCTCAACTGCTCGCTATGACATGCACTGACCACCATGGGGCAGATGCTCGACCCGTAGTTTAGCTTGCTGTTGGGGTCCAGCCCATCCTGACTGAGCGAGACAGGCCAGACATGCCCTGGAGCCCTCTAGTGGTCCCTCCCCAGCTGGTCAACCTCCTGCTCCCCTCTCCAGCCCCAGTTGTACACCCATGGGGTCTCTTAGCCTGGCCTGTGCCCTCTCGCAATCCAGGCTGAGGGACTCCTCCCACCCAGTATATGAATTTTGTGCACTGGGTCTCTAGTTCATTATATAACAAGGGAAAATAATTCCAGTTTAGTTTTGTTGCCCTTGGGGTTTAGCATTGTTACTTTCATGGATTGTTATTTTAGCCTGTGGGTTTTCAGTTTTCCAAGTTAAAAAAAAATTAAGAAACAATACTAAAGAGCAAGAGTGGTAAAATATTGAAAAGGTATTTACCATATATTTAGGGTTAATGTGGAGATTTAATTGAAGAAAAATAACTCAATTTTTAAAAAGGAAAGGACAAATAAATATAAGATTAAAGGTCATAAGTACTAGATAAAATAAAATTTCAATAAAATAAAGAATTGCTGGTATATAACATGGCTCAAGCCAGTATCTTAAGAATGGAAGAAATATATAAAAAGCCAGCAGTATAAAACCTGGCCTTAGAAAACCTCAAACGGGGCAGATGAGGGCTTCCTAGTAAAGCTCCTTAGTGGGAGGTCACCCAGTAGGAAAGTCACTGGGCCCTGAGCCCGTCCCTTAACATATCTCCATGGCCACGTGAGCTCCTCAGATGAGGTGAGAACGTGCCCTCTTCTGTAGATAACCATTCTTGTCCTGCTCTGCCACCTGGATGTTTACAGGAATATGTTCCACCTAGATACTGGGTCAAGGCCTTTTGTAAATCATTATCCATCTAGAAAATTTGTTTGAAACTTTAAATGTATTAGTTTTATTTCTGATGATATTCCTAAGGAATAGCACAGAATTTGGAGTCCTACTACCAATTTTTGGCAATGTGATCTTTGGCAAGTTAAGTTTTCTAAGCTTCATTTTCTTATCTCAAGTGAAGACAATGCTCTCTGTATAAGGTTATTATGAGATTGAAATGAGAAATGGTTGTCAAGCATTTAATACAATGTCTGCCCTGGTTCCTTTAAACCTACCCTCTTCTGAAACACCAAAGATTGCAGTTCTGAGGTCTAACCTTGCTTACCCGCAGCTTCCTTGTTTTTCCAGGTTGCATGAGAAATGTATCTGTTTTAGCTATGGTCCCTGCTTTTTGTTGTCTTGTCTTCCCATTCAAGTGTCCCATCTTTTGTTTTTCTAATTTTTACCAACAAATATATGTGAGAAGTTCATTTCAGCCTTTGAAATACTATGCTGATGTTACTTATTCTTAAAAATAACAGCACTTTTGCTCCACCCAGTGTGGCTTAATTGATTGGGCATCGTCCAGTGCACCTAAAGGGTGCCGGTTCTATTCCCAGTCAGGGCACATGCCCAGTTTGCCAGCTCAATCCTTGGCAAGGTGTGGGCAGGAGGCAATATTTCTCTCTCTGCCTCTCCTTTCCTTTCTCTCTAAAAATTAATTTAAAAATATGTTTTTAAATAGCAGCACTTTTGTTCTCCTTTGGTTTGCTCTGTCATTGTAGGCACTCTGGTTTCCCTTATTGGAGGCAATGATGGCCCCTCAGAAGCTGTCCAGTTCAGCCACACCTCACCTACACTCTGAAGGTACGTTCATCAGAGCCATCTATACTACCACCCAGTTTTATCTGCTAAAAACTAACATTGTGATACTTTTTCCCAATATCATATTCTTATTATATATCTTGATGAAATTATATTGTGGTGTTGATTTCATCTTTCAGATTCATTGCTTTCCACGGCACCAATTATGTCATTTGTCTTTAATATTAATAGTTTTGCAGTAATTAAACTTTAAAATATCAAACTGGCCTTGGTTAGCTAAGTTTTCAGGAGGCTATATAAACCTATTTTCCACTGAATTGTAGGAAAAACCAAAAACTCTTATTCTAAATTAACCTTAATATCAACATTTTATTACAACAGCTCTGAAATCCTTGACCATGCAAGTTCTAAACAGCATGGCAGCCTTTATTGCACTTCCATCAATCTTGCAAAGAATCTTACAGGTGAGTGAAACGTGGGGGAAATTCAATGTTGATCAAGTTCAACTAATATTTCGTTACATGTAAATGATAGCAATTTGAGCTAATGTCTAAATATGTCTCAAGCAGATTGCAGCTGAACATTGGCATGAGCTAATATCTGATTTATTACTCTCATCTTGACTCTTCCTAGCGCTCCAGTGGTATGGGTTTGGCACACACTTGTGAGGTTCAGTTAAGGCATGCAGCCTTCAGATGTTCAGTTACCTTGGCATTTAGATACACAAGCTTCCTGTTAGTGTGCTAAAACTAGGAGAAAATTACCATTATTTCCAGCTGCTTATACTTTTTTAATTACAAAAAAATGATAACCTAGCCCAGCTTGTATGGCTCAGTGGTTGAGTATCGACCTAGGAACCAGGAGTTCATGGTTCGATTCCTAGTCAGGGCGCATGCCCAAGTTTCAGGCTTGATCCCTGGTCGGGAACATGCAGAAAACAGCCGATCAAGGATTCTCTTTCACCATTAATGTTTCTGTCTCTTTCCCTCTGGCTTCCTTTCTGAAATCAATGGGAATATATTTAAAAAAAAAAAAAAAAAAAAAAAAAAGATATCCTAGAAATTACGTTAATATAGGTATTTTTTAATTATTAGTTGTTACTTATCTTTTCTAACTCATCCTAAAGTTTTCTCTATGTCTAAAACTCATCCCCTATTCTAGATTCTAGTTGGCTTTGTATCCAAAGCTTTTGTAGGACACGTTATTTCAGCCTGTTCTCACCAGCAAAGACACCTGAACCTTTCCAACTTCATCAAAAGGAGAACATTAAAAATACATTAAGATACATTTTTAGAAAAATATGTGAACATTCTTAGGGAAAAAGCAAGAATTATCCTTAGAGTCCATTTTGCCTTCCTTTACTTCATGCAGTATGCACACACACACACACACACACACACACACACAATCAAACAATAATATGATGCCATTGGTCTTTATAATTTTCTGATGATTTCTATCCAATCAAGAATGTCCCTGTCAGATCTCTTTTAAGACTTTGCAAGCTCTTATTTCCACTTGGTATGGAGCATCTGGGCCTTTGCTGATAAAGACTACTGCATTCAGTAGTCTCTCATCACTTAGTTTCTTATCATTTAGAATGTCTCCTGACATATATTATCTCATTTGATCCTTGTCATTGTTGAATAATTCTTTTGATATAGACTACTTCTTTTGTATCTATTTTAAAATGCATTAGTTATAAGGTTTTTAATCACATATGAAGCAGTATCTCCATAAGGCAGGAATACTTTAGTTCACCAAGTAGATTAGAAAAAAAATGAAAACCTGAAGCCAAAACTGGCTTATCTTTCAGTATATGCATTTTGCTTTATGTTGAGCTTTAACCACACTTTCTGATACATAAATTACAATAAATAAAATCTAATTTTCCCTTGGCAAAAGCATATGTTCTTTTATTCTGTATTTTAAAATTCATATTTTTAATGGCTTTTGATATTTGAAAATCTTCACTTTCCTTTGAGTTTTATTGGCATTCAATGTGATTTATTCTTATTTTCTGCCCTCAGTGGTTGTTATCCCACTAATCAGGAGGGTATGTTAGTTCTTAAATTCTTTACCTTCACATTTGTGATTACTGTAGTAATAGTGCTGCCTTATATTTTATACAGATTTTTATGTTTTCAAGATGTTTTCACAGGTATTCTCTCATTTAAAGCTCATAATCTCTTGAGGTAGGTATGGCTACTATAAAAATTTCTGTTAATGAAAGATGATATGCAAAATAGTCTCTTACCTTCTAATTTATGTTCTTTCTCATTATATTATGTAAGCTTTTTCATTTGTTTCAGGCCCTGGTCTTTTGAAAAGCTTACTATTAGTTAGTTTATTAATTATATGTTACCCTGTTTGGTCATTGCCTATGTGGATAAAAGACACAGTTCTTGCCCTAAAATAACTCTTATAAGAGAGATAGAAAGTATTCTGATATAACTATGCACAGGGATCTAATCAGGTAATGGTGCCCCCCTTAAGGATTATGTGCTCTGAACTCCAGCTATGGCAACTGCCACTTTTATATCTCCCTTTCAGTCAATGAGATTACAGCAGGAACAGCCTATGAAGGCAAGACCCTGCCCACTGGCTCCACCTCATTGACTCAGGGTGGACAGCTGGCTTAAGCAGGGCCAATCAGTCCTTTACTGGAAATTTTAGGACTGAACTTGAGAAAGATGAGTAAGTTTCTCTTCAGGTCACTGGATTACATAAGGTACAATGTTGAGGAGGTGACAGTAACTACTTTTCCATTATATGGACTAAACTATTATAAAAAAAAAAAAGTTAATCTACAGAGAGAAGAAGCAAATTGAAGCAGACATACAGGGAGGAAAATAGACAAGATTTATGGAGAAGAGAGAAGATGGGAGAGGATTCAAGACACTGGGCAGGGAGACAATGGAAAGAAATCCTGATGGCATTTGAGTCGCTCAGTAGCTCTTAAAGCTTACCTGCATTCCTTTGTTCAGAATCTTGAAACATCCCAGTACCTTTACAATAATTGTCTGCTTTGCGTAAATTAGAATGAGTTGGGTTTCTGAATATATATTTTCAAAGGGGTACTAATATAAGGTATATTTGAAACAGATTGGGGATTTTGGAACAATTTTCTGGAGAAAATGTCTGAACTGAATCTTAAAGAACCTAAAGGGATCTGGGAAAAAAGGAAATAGGACTTTTCTAAGCAGAGTAAACTATATTCACAAAAGATTTGAGGTAAAACATGGTACATTTGGAGAGTTGTGTTTAAGTATTCTTAGAACACAGGATAAGAATAAAGGGGAGTCGGAGCCAAATTGTGTGAGACAGGCAGGGAATGTGTCCTTAATTGCTTTGTAAACCATGGTAAGGACTTTGGATTTTATTTTCAAATCATTAAATGCTCATTAAAGGATTTTAAGCAGAGAAATAATGGAATGAGGTTTCTCTTTAGAAAGATCACTCAACCTATGTTATGTAGGATAAACTGGAAGGAATCAAGGCTGAAGGCATAGAGATACCTGGAATGTATTGTAATAGGTACTCAAAGCGTGTTAGTTGAGTTAAATAGAATGGATAGTAGAAAATGGATTTGGAAATTACTTAGTTGATAGAATCCACTTGACTTTTTGACAGGTTAGATGTAGGGGAATACAAGAAGAACCGAGATAATCCCCTGATATCAGTTTCCCATTGCTAACAATGAGCTGTGGATGAATACAAGACTGTAGTTTATAGGAAGAGATCTATATTCTTAGAGATCATCTACATAGAAGTGGTAGTTAAATTCTTGAAACTTGATGAACTTTAAGAGAAAGCTAATTAGCAAGAAAAGCAAAAATGGAGTTCTAGAAAATATCTAAAAATCAGAATATTTTTTTATTTCCTATTAGTACAGAAGGACCTTGGAGATAAGACTATGCTTTGCCTAGTATTCCATCACTACCACTTAGCCCAGAGGCACATGGCATATAATAGCTACTCAATAAATATTTCTAGAGTAAATAAAAGTCAAGGAGAGGAATTCCACTTTTGATCAAGATGGAGTAACAGAGATTGGATTTATACTCCTGCTTGAAACAACCAAAAAATGGACAAAATGTATGAATTAGTAGTTTTTCAAAAACTGGATATCCAGCAATAAATGACAGTCATCCCCAAGAGACAGGAAATAAATAAGGTTTGCTGTACGTAATGTTTTGAGAGAGTTTCCAGAGAGTAACACAGTTTCCAATATACCCATTGATTTAAGGAGATGGAGCTGAGAGTCAAGAGAGACCAAGAATTTGCAGGGCAAGTACCAAGAGAAAATTCTGGAGATGTGTGGTAGGCCGCTCTCAAGCATGCTCTGACAAAACTACCTAAGCCAAGGAAAGAACCACCTGAAAAGGTTAGAGGGACTAATACTTGTAGTCATACAGGGTCAACAACAGTGTTTCCCACCAGTGAAGATTAGAAGACACCATGAGTCACAGAACATTGGGTAGAGTGCTCAGAGTTACTCAAGAGTGGGAAACAAGCCTAGACTAAACATAGCTCGTCATGCCTTGCAAATCTTAAAAGCAAAGCCTGAAAGGATTAAACTGTTTTCAAGTATAATTTAACTGCATCCCAGAACAAAGCTTAGAAATGCTTTTTGGAATACAAAGATATTCAGATCCCAGCAGTGTTCAATTTACAGTGTATGACATTGAATCAAAACTTATAAGGTATGCAAAGAAATTGAAAAATGAAACCCAGATATGACATGGGTATTAGAATTAGCAGGCAAGATCACCAAAACAAACAAACAAACAAAAAAGATTAGTGAATTTGAAGACATAGTGACATAGACTCTCCAGAATGAAATTTTTGGAGCAAAAAGATTCAGGAATAAAATGAACCACAGTATCAACTTGAATAATCAGCTGTAAGACACTTTGAAATGGTCCAAAATATGTGTACTTGGAGTCCTGAAAAAGGGAGCCGGAACAGAAAAAAATATTTGAACAAATATTGGCTAAAAATTTTCCAAATTTATGGAGAATTGTTAGTACACAAATAAGTTACCTCAAACTCAGAAATCATTATGAAAACTACAAGGCATATCATACATTGCTCAAAATTCATGATTAACAGAAAAGCTTAAAAGTAGCCAGAGGAATAAAAATAAGGACAACAGCATATTTCTGCTAACCACTTTGAACTAGTTGACATTTGTGTATCAATTAGAGCAGTAGCATTCTCATTGTTCCCAAGACTATTGGAACATTGACCAAGAGAGACTAGATTCTGAGCTATTGGGTCGGCAGCTAAGTAATTGCGGATTTTTTAAAGAAAATCAAAGACAATTTTTTCATGGAACTAAATAACTTTATTCTGTAATGTATTGCCCATTTTGATCGATGACCTTTTGCCATCTTTCAGGCAGCATCATAATCCCACGTTCAAAAAACTTCTGTTTTTTATTAGCAAAAAACTGAATCAGGTACGATTTGACATCATCATCATTATTGAAATTTTTACCATTCAAGGAGTTTTGTAAAGATCGAAACAAAAAGTAATCAGATGGTGCAAGGTCAGGACTATATGGTGGATGTGGCAAAACATCCCAACCAAGCTCCATTAATTTTTGCCGAGTGACCAAAGATGTGTGTGGCCTTGCATTGTCATGATGGAATACAACACCTTTTTGATTTGTCAATTCGGGCCACTTTTCTTCAACTGCATTGTTTAATTTTGTTAGTTGTTCAATGTAGACATCAGAATTGATCGTTCGGTTGGGTGGTAAGAGTTCAAAGTAGACAATTCCTTTGTAATCCCACCAAACTGATAACAAAACCTTCTTTTGATGAATATCAGCTTTTGATGTTGTTTGAGTTGGTTCACCTGGCCTGCTCCATGATCTTTTCCGCTTGATATTGTTGTAAACAACCCATTTTTCATCGCCAGTTATCAGTCGTTTTAAAAATGGATCATTTTCATTACGTTTCTTTAGCAAATCGCAGCTGCTAATGCGTTGCGTTAACTGTGATTCTTTCAGTTCGTGAGGAACCCATGTATCGAGTTTTTGAACATAGCCAAGTTGTTTTAAGTGATTTTCAATGCATGTATGTGATACATGAAGCTTCTCTGCAATCTCACGTGTTGTACTGTGACAGTCCGAATTGATTATTGCTTTGATTAGGGCGTCATCAACTTCAACTGGACGACCAGAGCGTCTTTCATCTTTGAGTGAAAAATCACCAGAACGAAATTTGGCAAACCAATTTTGACACTGCCGTTCTTTTAAGGCTTCGTCACCATAAACAGCACATAACTTTTTATGAGCTTGTGATGCATTTTTCCCTTGCGGAAATAAAAAAGCAAAATATGACGAAAATGTTCCTTTTGATTTTCCATTTTTCAACGAACGCCAAACAAAAACTACAAAACAGATCAAAAAACTTTTTTTACTGATTAACAGCTGAATAGCCAACTATCAAATACAAAATGTGTTTTACATTTTACTACGTCTGCAAACCTAAAAATTCAACTGAAGCCATATATGTGTGAAACCCGCAATTACTTAGTTGCCGACCCTATATAAAACAATAAATCCGGTATTTTAGATTTTAACTATCCTGATAGGTCAGTGGTCTCATTGTTTTAATTTGTCGTGCCCTCATGAATAATGTTGAGCATCTTGTCATGTGCTTACTTGCCATCTGTATATCTCCATTGGTAAGGTGTCTGTTTAGTTCTTTTTGCACACTTTTTAGTTGGGTTGTTTTCTTGAGTTTTAAAAATTCTTTGTATATTTTTTAATACAAGTTCTTTATCAGATATGTGTTTAGGAATATTTTCTCCCACCTTGTCTTTTCATTCTCTCAACTGTATCTTCCACAAAGCAGATTTTAAATTTTAATGCAGAACAATTCAATTATTTTCTTTCATGGATTGTGCATTTAGTGGTATATTTAAAAACTCACCATCAAATTCAAGGTCACCTAGATTTCCCCCCCCCCCCCCCATATTATTTTCTAGAAGTTTTGCATTATACATTTTATGTCTGTGATCGAATTTGAGTTAAGTTTTGTGAAAAGTTTAATGTCAATGTCTAGAGTCAGTTTTCTGCATGTGGATGTCCCGTTATTCCTACACCACTTGTTGAAAATTCTGTCCTTTTCTCCATTGAATTGCCTTTGCCTAGTTGACTGTATTTAAGAGGGTCTGTTTCTGGCAGCTCTTTTTTTTTTTTTTTCTTTTTTTTTTCTTTTTTTTTTTCCCATGAATCTTTTTGCCTAGTCTCTCACCAATACCACATTGTCTTGATTATTGGAGCTTAAGAATACAGTTTAAAGTCAGGTAGTGTCCTCAGGCTTTGTTATTCTTTAATGTTATGTTGGCTATTTTGAGTATTTGGTCTTTCCATATAAACTTTAGAATCATTTTGTCTATATCTGTAAAATAACTTGCTAACATTTCAATTGCGGTTGTTTTTCTGTTTTTGGTATTAGGGTAATGCTGGCCTCATTTCCTCTGGTTCTGTTTTTGGAACAAATTGTAGAGTATTTCTATAACTTCTTCTTTAAACATTTGGTATGAATAAACCAACAGAACCATCTGGGTCTGGGCCTTCTGTTTTGGAAGGCAGTTTTGTGAAAAGATACATATTTATTCAAATTAACTATTTCTTCTTCTTTTTAAAATATATTTCTTTTTGTGTGAGTTTTGGTAGATTGTGTCTTTCAAGGAACTGGTCCATTTCATTTAAGTTATCAAGTGCTCCATCCAAGGTTTTTTACGTATCTATGTGTGTTTTGTTTGTTTGTTTTTTTAATCTTCCCCCTTACCATTTTTAAAAATACATATTTTTATTGATTTCAGAGAGGAAGGGAGAGGGAAAGATAGAAACATCAATGATGATAATCTTTCCCCTTATCATTCCTAATATTTATGTAATCCACTTTAAATCTGCTGCACTAGAATATTTCCTGTTTCAGCACAGTGCCTGGAACATAGTATAGACTCAATAAATATTTGTTGGCTCAATCACCTAATGCCCTTGAGTGGTTTATAGCACACTTTCTTTCCTTTGTTCTGTGTACATTAAGCTGGGGAAGTAGTAGTATCCTCATGTTTCTCATAAGGAAAGTGCCACTCAGAAAGATTACATGACGTGACTTAGTTTAATAGTTATTAACAGGGAACACCTAGAACATTAACCTTGGTCTTCTGACTCCCGATGTTAGATCTTTCCTTCTGTACTTAACATCAGCCACGTTTTTCATATTCCCCCTCATTTTACCAGGTGCCCTGGGGAGAAATAGGTATTGACTGTTATTTAAACGTAAAGTTGCTCAGATATACAGTTTTTTTCAGAAAGATGTTCACATGATAGGTTCTCAAAGATCTTCTTGACCTCTGAGTATTTATTCAAACTGATTCCTGGCATCTGACTTACTTAGATTTCTTTCATGAACATTAGATGATAAAGAAGCGAGTGTTTATAAGGAACCATATGTATGCTGTATGCGTTCTATCTTCACTGCTTGCTTTTATTGATCTTCCCTCTGTGGCAAAAGTGGTTCCTGGCTGTGACAACCTATTAATGGCCGTCTTACTGAGGGGGTTAAAGCAAACAAACGATTCATATGCTAACCTGCTGAGGACATTATTCATATTTTAAAGTAGTGTTTGATGAGCAAATTTTTTTTATTTTAAAACAAACCATATACATGGTACAAAGGGTACTCAAAAACAATAGGGAAAAAAGTGATCATCACATCTTTTTTTAATGTGCTTTTAAAAAACAAGTTTATGTGAAGCACCCAGTCTGCTCTTGTTTTATAGTTTACAAAAAGTTAAAGTAAAACTCAGTAGTTATTCATTGCCGAAGAATCTGGCTGACATCTTTGGAAAATAATTTGAAAAGCCAGTGGATTGTGTGCATGCTGTGCATTAAGCCTTGAACTCTCTTTTGCATTCTATAATTTATATGTTGTCCCAGCATGAGGTAATTTTCATGATTTTGCTTTTAAATTATGCATATTAAAATGAAATGTACTGATATAAATATAGACATGACCTATAAAGATTACTTATTTTTATCAGACTTTAACCTTTTAAAGACCTCTATTATCTAAGTCACTCTGGTCATAAAAAATGACAGAGCTTTTCTGTATTAGAATTATATTAGTGTGTGAGATATACATATTACAGTAGGTATTATAATAGGTCTTTTTATAATGTATTAAACTGTCGATACTTTGAGAAATAAGTGTATTTATTAAGAGCTTGATGAAAAGCATACTAACTTGGGAAGATTTAGCATGGGTCTATTTTTATGCAAAGAAAATTAGAAGAAAAATTTGTCTGGTAAGTTTATGGCCCGAAATGTTTTTCTAGTGGCAACTTATCTGAGATAGCTATAGTCTTGCCTTCTGTAAATGGTCTGTACCTGTTTGAAAAGTATCTTTAGCTTAGTTGTACAATCTCCAGTTTTGAAACAGAAAATTTCCCCACCTAGCTGAAGTGACCCATTCAAGCCCACACTTGTAAACTTATTCATAAACACATAAATGTAGAGGTATTCTCTACCTTCCATCTTCCTCTGCATCAGGGACCAGGAATCTGTGGTAGACTATCTTGTGCTGCTCTAGAACAAATAAAATACTGAAACCAGTCTTAGAAACTCAACTACCCAATCCTCATGAGCCATCATCAGAGCCAGAAGAGAAGATGCAAATCCTAAGACGTATGTTGTGCAAGGACAGGAAGGCAAAGTTTCCTCTCACATTTCTGGACCTTTCTTCTAAGTTTTCCTGCTTTACAATTTTGTCTTTATTCTTTCTTAACATCTGAACTCAGTTACTCTTACTGCACCAAGATTTTAAGAACCCCTACTCTCTAAGAAGTAACCAGAAATGTTACTCATATTTTCCAGCAAACATTGGCCTGTCATTTAGTTATCCATATCCATTACCCATGTTATCTAGCAAACACTAGTTTATTAGTTTATGTACCCACACTTGGGAGATCAGTACTGTGTGTTAAAAGCATGGTTTTAATTAACCATAAAGTACTGAGATTCAAATCCCAGCTTATCTGCTTAATGGTTTTGTGATCTTAAATGCTTTTACTTAACCTCTCTGAGCCCAAATTTCTTTATTTATAAATGTTTTGGAATGGTATATAGTAAGTACTTAGCACTGTATTTGCATATGGTAGCCACTTAATACATAGCTACTTTTATCATTACTGTTTAGTTGGATTCCCCTGTTAGCATGGAAGTTATTTATGTCATGTATAACCTCATACTATAGTGAAATAATAGGCTTGATATATTCATTTATTAACAAAGCATTTTATTATAATTCCCACCCTAGCCAAAGGTGCAGAAAAATGAGTGCACAAATATGCTGATGGAGATAAAATTGCATAATAACAACGTTTTGAAGACCAATTAGGCAGTTTATATCCATTCCCATAAAAAAATGCTCTTTAAGTCAGAAATTTCCTCTCTAGAAATCTGCTCTAAATAAGGTGATTTAGACAAAAATTTGCAGCCACTAGCATTTGATAATAGTGGGTAGGATATGGGGTGGAAAATGGGGGTTGGGGAGGGAACTTGAATGTCCAACAGCAGAGAATGATTGAATAACAATATTTTATCATAATTCATACTCTGTAGTTATTATGAAATATTTGATGACATGGGAAACTGCTCACAATATACTACTTAGTAAATGAAAAAGTAATATGTGAAATACTTAAATTTTGTACACTAAGAAATACATTCCTTTCTCTCTCCCTTTTTCTGCCTCTTCAGAAATAAGATTGAAAGAATATACATTAAATACTAAATAATTTGTCTCTGGGTAGTTGGATTTTATTTATCTTTGTACACTTTAGTGTTTTCCAAATTGTATTTAATTAGCAAGTTACTTGGCACACCTCTTATGAAAAGTAGTGGAGGACAATTGGGTGTCTGGGTATTTGTTGTTTATTAGTAGAGGATTTATTTTTTAAAAACTGAAAAACTGAAAGCTGCTCTTTAGATGCATAAACTGATCTCGTAAATTGAAGTCTTGTCTCCTAACCTGAAACAATTTAGTTGGTTTAAGCTAAGAGGTGGTTAAATGTGAGTAGCAGGAGAAATTGTTAAGATAGATTCTGAGTATTTGTGAGTACATTGGTTTTGATGTAGCAGATAAATAAGAGCTTAAAGGAGAGGTGGTTTTTAATATGGAGAATGAGAGGAAGCTTTTTGCAGAAACAAAACCACAGTGAAATTTAATTAGACTTGCAAGGAAGGTTGTAAAACAAGAGGCTTGGGTCAGCTAAATTTTATTTATTTTTCAAAAATATCTGTGATGGCCAAAGGGAGACGAGTGTGCATTTCCAGTGGCAGATTCATGGAAGAATATTTTGTGACTATAGAAAAATACTTAAGGCCTGGCTGGTGTGGCTCAGTGGTTGAGGGTCAACCTATGAACCAGGAGATCATAGTTTGATTCCCAGTCAGGGCACATACCTGGGTTACAGGGTTGATCCCCAATAAGGGGTGTGCCAGAGCCAATCATTGATTCTTTTCATACTTGATGTTTCTATCTCTTCCTCTCTGAAATCAATAAAATATATTTTAAAATAATACTTAAGGATAATTGGCTTTTTTGGATAACTTGTATTTTAAAGTTCTGTTTAAAGAACAAAATTATAATCTCTTGCAACTTTTTTTAAAATTAGGATCCAGTTTATGGAAAAGGAAAACTTGGAGAAATCCAGGGACTTATTCTGGGAATGTTGGACACCTTTAACTATGAACAAGTAAGCTACTTTCTTTTTCTAGGCCTTTCCTAAGGTGGAAAAAAGCTGTTTCTTTTTCTCTGCACCTATACTTTTTCTTTAAAAATTACCATCTATTTAAAGAAAGTTCAATAGATTAAAATGTGTGGTTTAAAAAAATTTTAAACTTCTCTTGACCTTAATTAACTAATATATATTTTATACACAAGTATACATTCTAGAATGTGGAAATGCATCAAATTTGGATTCATTTTATTGTTTTGATTTATTGGCAGGAATCAAAAGTATGAAAAACTTTCTGGAAAAATAATTGGATGCAAAGACATAACCCATGAAAGGGAAGGGTCAGCATGAGTTTAGAAAATTACAAACTAAAATTAAAGAGTCTTCTTTTAAATATCCTGAAGCAGATAATTGCCGCTAACCAAAAATGGTCATTAGTTCTCCCTTAACTCAAAACTGCCTATAGCTTAAATTCTCAGTGGGAGGCAGGTTGAGGAACAGATTTTTTTCTTAATATACTTCAAAGTTACTCATGAAACCACCTAGGAAAAAGTGCCATTTTGGGCATGGTAGATAGAATTTCTGCTTTTTTTTAATTAGAAGAAAAAGAAGCATTTGGGTGACAAAGCTTTTCTTAGAGCGCCGTAAGAACTACAGTTTTGGTCAGCATAACCCAGTGGAGCTGAAACCCCCACAAGCACAGAGTGCATGTCAGCAGAAGGAAAGCTGAGTGTGAGGCAGAATATTGTTGGGAACTTTGGAAGAGGAGGAAAAGATGGGGTTGATTGGAAAGAATGACATTTAGTTCTATGCTTGGACTATTAAAACTAGAAGTTCTACATTACAGATGCAGTTAAAGGGCTAGGCTCTGTAGCAAGGAGGATGGTATATTTTCCCCAACTATACATCTAAACGATATGACATATATGAATGTTGAGAATTAATGCAAAAGTGAATGCAATACTTTATAAGCACATAGAACTGTAAAAATGATTTAATGTGGTAGTGTGAAAATGTCTTCATGTGGCTTAATGACAGATGTCACAGTCTTGAGCAGTTTCAAATGACTTGTAAGTGCTGATCAGGAAAATGTGATCTCTGCACAAGAGAGATATAAACTGAGTAATGGCCATTAGCTCTTTCAGTGAAAGGTTATTTGAAATAGTGCCATGGATGCAGTTTCTATTTTTTAAAAAATCAGGAAGTCTCAGCAGTTAAGCACTGACCCAGAAACCAAGAGGTCGCTGGTTTGATTCCCCATCAGGACACATGCCTAGATGTGGCCTTGATCCCCATTGTGGGACGTGCAGGAGGCAGCCGATCGATGATGTTCTTCTCTCATTGATGTTTCTTTCTCTCTCTCCCTTCCTCTCTCTCTAAAAATCAGTAAAACATTTTAAAAATCAGGGATATTTTTGTTATTTGTTACAACATTTCAAGTCGTTTAGAGAGAACTTATTTTATACATGTAATAAATAAATAGATTTGGGCTTATCTAGTCATTCAAAAGCCATCAGTACTGAATTAAGCCATAGAATGACCAAGCATTCATTTCTCAGTAGAAACTAGTAACAGCTTTTTAATAATTATTTTGAGAATTTAGTTAACCACTTAATTTGGAGTTTTTAATGCTTATTTAATTTTATACCTTTATAGTGTATTTTAATTTTGGTTGTGGTTGAAAACAAAACAACTGATATTTTCTATCCATCCCCTCTGTGTCTTTTATTTTATAAACCATTTTTTTATTTGTTTGTATTTTGTTTTGGCCTTTCCTAGACCCTGCTGGAAACAACTACTAGCCTTCTAAACCAAGATCTCCACTGGTCACTGTGCAACCTGAGAGCTTCCGTCACCAGAGGACTGAATCCCAAGCAGGATTACTGCTCTATATGTCTGCAGCAGTATAAGAGGCACCAAGAAACAGCTGATGAAATTATTGTCTTTAGGTAAGAAAGAAGGAAATGTCCCACGAACTGGTGTGTGTGTGTGTATACAGTATGGTATTACCAGGCAGGAAAACACATGGGTACACAGCCCCAGTCGAACATTCTAGCAGTGAACAAAACAAGACAATGCTTCTGCTCTTGTAGACCTTATGCACTGCATGGGAATCAGAAGGAATGGGTGTTAGGGTGGTCAGGCAATAAATAAATGCAGAGTAATAAGACCTATGTGGAGCCGAAACCAGTTTGGCTCAGTGGATAGTGTCGGCCTGCAGACTGAAGGGTTCCAGGTTTGATTCTGGTCAAGGGCATGTACATTGATTGCAGGCACATCCCCTGTAAGGGGTGTGCAGGAGGCAGCTAATCAGTGTTTCTCTCTCATTGATGTTTCTGGCTCTCTATCCCTCTCCCTTCCTCTTTGTAAAAAATCAATAAAATATATATATTTTCTAAAAAGAGCTATGGGGAAAAATAAAATACATGTAAGGCGGATGGAAGAAGTGTTCAGGGTGAGAGTGCTACAAGAATAGGTTCAGATATTTTAAGGGTAGAGCTAACTTGCTGATGTATTAGATATGGAGTGTGAGTTGCCTGAGCAATTGGGTGAGCAGGTTAGCATTGTCTAAGATGAGAAAGAACAGGTGTGAGGAACTGGAGAAATCAAGAGTTTTGTCCTGGAGATGTTAGATTTGAGATGAATAATAGAATCCAAGTAGGGATGACAGGTAGACAGTTTTTCTAGTCAGAACCCTCAAGACACGTCCTGGAAATATAAATTTAGAAACTGACAGCATAAAATGATATTTAAAGCTGTAGTACAAAGAAGAAATCTAGTATAAAAGTTAAAGGTTTGATCTCAGGAGCAAAGACAGCTTGCCTAGAATATGTGGATAGAGGCGATATGAGGTAAACTCTGTAGCCAAACTTCTTGAGTTCAAATCCTAATTTTTCTTACTGTCTTTGAGACTTCAACAAGTAACTTAATCTCTTTACATCTTAGTTTTCTCATCTGTAAATTGGAATAATAATGATATTATTTCCAAGGGTTTTGTGAAGATTAAATAAGATAATTCACTTAAGGCATTTGATCATGGTGACATATGTCACATATATAGTAAGCATTATATTAAGTGTTAGCTACTACTATTATAGATCCAGGAAGATTGGCAGATGTGGTGATAGGAAAGAGAAGTAGTTCTCATCATACAAAGAGCCCATTTATTCAACAAATATTTATTGAGCACCTACTGTATGGCAGGTACTGTTCTAGAGGATAGGGTGTAGTACTGATGAAACAAAGGATCTGCTCTTGTGGAGTTTACATTCCAGTATCAAGGGCAGATGAACAAATGTCAGATAGTGACTAGTATTGAAAAAATTAAAACATGTTAAGTGAGATACAGAGAGCTTGGGCAGGGGGGAATATATTTTATATAGGTAATCATGGAAAGCATCACTGTTAAGGTGACTTATGACAGAAAATTTTAAAGTTATTAATAAAAATGTAATTAATAATGACTGACTAAAATAAAACATGATATAGTAGAAGGAGAATATTTGATGTTACTAATTTATAAAGTCATTAGGGAAAGTCTCCCTATTTAAGTGACATCTGATCAGAGACATGAAGGAAGTGGCCATGCAATGTCAGAGGAGAATGCCTCTGGCAGAGGTCAGCAATGCAGAGCCTGGGGCAAGAGCGGTCTGGGGAGATTGAAGGAGTAGTGAATGAGTAGGGGAGTGCTGCCTGAGCAGAGAGAAGGAAAGGGAAGATGGTAAGAGATAACTTCAGAGGAGGAACAGAGGCCAGATCCTATAGGAATTGCATCATTATAAAGAATTAAACTTTACTCTGAGATGAGAAGCCATTGAGGATAGGATTAACATTATCTGACCTATGTCTTAAGGATCACCTTGTGTTGAGAATGTTCTATAGGAAGGCAAGGGTGAAAGTAGAATGACCAGTTAGGCTCCTGCAGTAATCCAAGTGAGAGAGGGCAGGGTAGTAATGATGAGTTAAAACGCGGTCGGATTCTGGAGATATTATGAAGAGAAAGCTGAGATTTGTTTCTAGATTGGATGTGAGGTGTGAGAGAAAGATACTAGTCAAGGATAACTCAAAAATTTTTGGCCTGAGAAACTGGAAGAGTGTAGTTGCCATTTATTGAGACGTGGAAGGTTAGGTGGGAGCATGGAGTGGGGGTGGTATGGAGTGAAAATCAAGAATTTTGGCCATGTTAAATTTAAGCCCATTAATATTCAGTGTAGAGTTCTTGAGGAGACAGGTAGGTGAGGTATAGGAGAGAAGTCTGGGCAGCTATCAGCATGTAGGTAGTATTTGAAGGCTATGGAACTGAAAGGAATCACTAAAGGAGCAAGGGTATACAGAGAGAAGATTATATATAGAAGGATAAAGACTGTAAAGACTACAGAAGAGAAAAGGATTGACTTCTATGGCAGTTCAGCCTTCAGGTTTGAGAAGTGAGGGGGAATCAGTGAAGATGACTGAGAGTTATACTCAACATCATGTCAGGAGGTTCATTTGTTAATTTAATGTAATCAATAGGGAATTTCTTCATAGGAAGAGTGTAAGAATTTACGGTAGCACTGACATTTTTGTTAATGCTTAATCAAATCACTGCTTTTTGCCTTGAATTTGATAAGGCAGACTCTTGTTATTATATAAGCTACTTAGATAATAACTAGAGGCCCAGTGCACGAAATTCGTTCACTTGGGGGATGGGGTAGTGGGGGGGGAAGTCCCTCAGCCTGGCCTACACTCTCTTGCAGTCCAGAACCCCTCAGGGGATGTCCACCTGCTGGCTTAGGCAGTCAGACATCCCTCTCACAATCCAGGGCTCTCATAGGACCCCTCGTTCCTACTGCCTGTCTGCAGTAGAGGTGGGAGAGGCTCCTGCCACCACCTCTGTGCTTGCCAGCCATGAGCCCAGCTTGCTGCTTCTTAGTGCTGTCTCAGAGGCAGGAAAGGTTTTGGCCATTGCCACTGCCACTGCACTCACCAGTGGTGAACCCAGCTTCTGGCTGAGCAGCACTCCCTCTGTGGAAGTGCACTGATCACCAGGGGCAGCTCCTGCATTGAGCATCTGACCTCTGGTGGTCAGTGCGTGGCATAGAGACCAACTGTTCCACCATTTCGTTGATTTGCATATTAGGATTTTATTATATAGGACTAGAGGCCCGGTGCACGAAATTCGTGCATGGCAGGTGTGTCCCTCAGCCCAGCCTGCACCATCTCCAATCTGGGACCCCTCGAGGGATGTCCTACTAGGATCAGGCCTAAACGGGCAAAAACCTTTCTCTCACAATCTAGGACTGCTGGCTCCCAACTACTCACCTGCCTGACTTCCTGATTGCCCCTAACTGCTTCTGCCTGCCAGCCTGATCACCACCTAACCACTTCCCTGCCAGCCTGATTGATGCCACTGCTCCGCTGCCAGCCTGATTGCTCCTAACTGCCCTCCCCTGCAGGCCTGGTCCCCCCCAACTGCCTTTCCCTGCAGGCCTGGTTGCCCCCAACTGCCCTCCTAACTGCTCTCCTCTGCAGGCTTGATCACCCCCAATGCCCTTCCCTGCTGGCCATCTTGTGGCAGCCATCTTTGTCCACATTGGGGCAGCCATCTTTGACCACATGGGGGCAGTCATCTTGTGTGTTGGAGTGATGGTCAATTTGCATATTACTCTTCTATTAGATAGGATGATTTCCCCCAATTTATGTTTTTTCAAACTATCTAAAAATATTTCATAGTTTGAGAAATGAACAGAAGTTTAGCTTATCCTTCAGGTGGTTTATAGTCAGATAACTGATTTTGTTCTTACTAACAGCTTAAGTATACAAATATGTGAGTCTGGATTTCAAAAAGAGAAGACAACAATAAGTTTATTCCCTTTCTTGTTTCTTAACCAATACAACCACCAGTGCATTTCAGCATATCAGAAATCTTTATCACTTATAGAGACAGTAAAGCAACAAGCAGACTGTCAAATTACAGTGGGGAGGCTGAGGAGATCTGGGGGAGATAAGAGATCAACTGAAGGACTTGTATACATACATATAATTACAACCAATGGACACAAAACTCTGAGGAGGGAGGGTATGTACGGGAGGGGGGGGCATTGGTATATGTACAAAAATAATAACTTAATAAAAAAAATATATATATATATTTAAAAAAGGTAAAAACTTTGTTATAAGAAAAAAAAAAGAAATCTTTATCACTTATGAACACTCCAACACGGCTTATGTTTATGGGTTTTGTAACAATGAAAAGTACAATTGGTTGCCTTTGTTTTGCAGCTGTGGCCATTTGTATCACTCATTTTGTCTGCAAAACAAAGAGTGCACCATAGAAATTGAAGGGCAAGCAAGATGGACATGCTACAAATGCAGCTCAAGTTACAAAGCAGGAAAATTAAGTGAAAATTCATCTGAAGTAAAAAAAGGAAGGATAACTCCATCACAGGTAAGACTTGCTTTCATGGCAAAATGGGAATGGTCTTTTCTTATAAATATCTTGTAGGCCTGGCCTCATTTTTTGCAGGTCTCCTAGGCTTCAACAAATTTACCTATGAGAATCTAGTGCATGACATCTGTTCCGTTCTACATAGAGAAGAAGAGCTTCTTTTCTCTGTCCAGCACTGAAAAGTGGAGATTTGAGAGCAATTTTCTGCCCTTAAAATTACTAATTTCTAGTTGAAAAGAGTGATTATATACATCTGCTTTCTTAAGATCTTTTGACAAAGTAAGAAGTCAACAAGTATAAAAGTTTCAGTGTTAATGAGGGACCTACCTATATGCTGAGACATGCAGTTGTTACTTTTATTTATTTTATTATTTATTTATTCACTAAAGGCCCGATGCACGAAGATTCGTGCAAGAATGGGCCTTCCTTCCCTGGCTTCCAGCAGCACCTTTGCTCTGGCCAGAGCCGGCTTTCCTCCTTTCCACACTGCCCAGAGGCCCAGTGTGGCTGGGGCGATGCCTCTGTATGCAAACTAATCCACCATCTTTGTTGTATTAATTTGCATACTCAGTCCTGATTGGCTGGTGGGTGTCACGCCTACCAGCCAATCAGAGCGAATATGCAAATAAACCCAACCAAGATGGCTAAAGCCACAGAGAACAGGAGGGAGGTGTTTCCCCAGCAACAGAGGAAGCCAAGCTTTCTGCCTGCCCTTGCTGGCTTAAGTCTCCACTCAAGACTACAAAGTTTCAATTATAGAAGGTAAACAAATCCAAATAGAAACAGCTGCCACCAAGTGGCAAGCAGGAGGCTTGGGTCCACTCCAGGCTACAAAGTTTCAATTGTAGAAGGTAAATATATCCCAGATACCAAGGCCTCGGCTTGGTTAGCTGGGGGGCATGGCCTGCCTGCAAACCACCACAGACCTCTCGTTCAGGCTGCCCCATGACCCAAGGGAACCCCCACCCTCATCTGGGACACCCTTCAGGGCAAACCAGCTGGCTCCCATCCGTGCACCAGGCCTCTATCCTATCTGACAAAAGAGTAATATGCAGATTGACCATCACTCCAACACACAATATGGCTGCCCCTATGTGGTCAAAGATCCTGCCCCTATGTGGACACAAGATGGCCAGCAGGGGAGAGCAGTTGGGAAGGACCTGGCCTGCAAGGGAGGGCAGTTGTGGGTGATCAGGCAAGTAGGGGAGGGCAGTTGAGAGACACCAGGCTTGCAAGGGAGGGCAGTTGAGAGAGATCAGGCCTGTAAGGGAGGGCAGTTGAAGGTGATCAAGCCTGCAGGGGAGGGCAGTTAAGGGTGACCAGGCCGGCAGAGGAAAGAGGTTGGGGGCAAACGGGCTGGCAGGGGAGCAGTTAGACATCAATCAGGCTGGCATGGGAGTGGTTAGGGGGTAATCAGGCTGGCAGGCAGAAGCAGTTAGGGGCAATCAGGAAGTCAGGCAGGTGAGTAGTTGGGAGTCAGCAGTCCTGGATTGTGAGAGGGATGTCCCAGATTGGAGATGGTGCAGGCTGGGCTGAGGGACAATACCCGCCCCCCCCTTTACCCCCCGTGCATGAATTTCGTGCACGGGGCCTCTAGTTGACTATATTAGGTCTAGTAATAATTAATGTCGTTTTCTAATACTTTTTTAAATCGAATTTATTTAAACAATACAACAAAATTTAAACAACAATATAGTTGCCGTTGTTTTCTACTACTTGTGCCCAACGCTCAGGAAGCATTTTAATCCCTCTGTTGTAAAATTCTTGTGATTTTGATGCAAAAAATTCGGTCAATGCATTTTTGAGGCATTCTTCATTATTAAATTTTTTTCCAAGAAGGAAGTTTTGCAAAGAATGAAACAAATGGTAATCGGAAGGGGCAATATCAGGAGAATATGCAGGTTGAGGGAGAACTTCCCATTCCAACTGGCGCAGTTTTTCAGCAGTGATTCTTGCAGTATGCGGTCGTGCGTTATCGTGGTGAAGAATTACGCCCTTCCGATTAATCAGCGCGGGTTCTTTTTCTCTTAAAGCTTGGGCTAACCTTTCCAATTGGGCACTATACACTGCACTTGTAATGGTTTGGTTAGATGGTAAAAGTTCATAATGAAGAATTCCTTTAAAATTCCACCAAACACACAACATCACTTTTTTCTCATGCAAGTCAGGTTTTGGCGTGGGCTGCGGAGCCTCATTTTTGTCCAACCATTGAGGCCGCCTTTTCAAATTAACATACAGCACCCATTTTTCATCTCCGGTAACAATTTGCTCTAAAAACGGCAAACGGTTTTGACGAGAGAGGAGCGAACTGCAAATTGTGACTCTTTGATTACGGTTGTTGTCGGTCAACTCATGAGGAACCCATTTTCCAAACTTTTGGACTTTGCCAAGTGCACGCAATTGATTGGAAATTGTTTTTTGTGAACAATTTAAAATAATTGTCGCAAGCTCTTGTTGGGTAATTTGAGGATTTTGCACCAAAAGAGCTTGAAGAGCTTCTTGATCAAAATTGGACACATGGCCTCGACCACTCTTGTCATCTCACGAAAAATTTCCCTCGCGAAATTTCTCAAACCAACGCTGGCATTTTCTGGCGCTAACTGCATCTTGACCAAGAGCACTACAGATGTTTTTTGCAGCCTCACTTGCTTTTCTTCCTAATTGGAACTCGTAAAGCATGCAGTGCCGAATATGCTCTTCATCCGCCATCTTCTTAGCCCTAGTTCTGCAACAAAAACCAAACCAAACACAAACTTTTTCAAGCAAAACTTGTTAATTGCACTTCACACGTTCTGTAGATACCACGTGTTTGAAGGTTATGTCAGTACAAGTCAACGCCAAGCAAGATTTTAAACGAATGTTTTAAAACGACATTAATTATTACTAGACCCGATATTTCCTATGTTGTTACTTTACATCCCCATGACTATTCTGTAACAACCAATTTGTACTTCTTAATCCCTTCACCTTTTTCATCCATCCCCCAGCTCCCCTCCCATCTAGCAACTAACAGAAAGTTATCTGTATCTAACACTAACAGTCTGTTCTGTTCTACTTGTTCATTTTATTTGTAGATTCCATTGTTGATAGATATGTATTTATTGCCATTTTTATTCATTCTTTTGATCTTTTTTCCTTCTTCTTTAATAAGAATCTTGAACATTTCATGTAATACTTGTTTGGTGATGGTGAACTCCTTTAGCTTTTTCTTGTTTGGGAAGCTCTTTATCTGTAACTTCAATTCTAAATGACAGCTTTGCAGGTTAGAGTGGTCTTGGTTATCGGTCCTTGCTTCTCTTCACTTTTAAGTAGGGCTTATGGACAAGGCACATACAAAGGTGCTCTGTGCCTGGTTTTCTCAGCTGGGTAACTTTCTTCCAAGTGGTGTTCATGTGAGGAATTTTCATTGCATCTGGGAACTGACTAATGGACTAGATACAATTATATTCATTTTACATCAAATTATTTTTTCTTCATGGGCAGGCAGTTTGAAGTCTAGGAGCGAGTTTGAACTCTACTCTTAGTGGCTTTTGGGAGAACAGGACTTGCCACCATGAGGGGCTCAGTGTGGAGGAGGAGTGGTTGCTAGGGCTGTGACTTGATCACTGTGCAGTTCTCAGTTTGCTTCCTTTTCAAAGTGAGAAGTGGGGTTATATTTGCTGTTTCCTGCTCTTTCCGGTGTACCACCCTATCCTGTAGTCAGCCTTAGCATTACATGAAAAGTTGGCCCTGTTGTCTCTTAGCTTTGTTTCATCAGCTTTTAGTGTTGGATCAGAGGCAGACCAAGTAAAACCCCCTGACCTAGTTTCTCCCAGATAACAGTTCGGAATTTCTATACTCCAGTGGTAGGCATTCATTTTTATATTCAGCCATTATATTTGGAACAGTGTTCCAGGCACAAGTGCTGGGAATACAATAGTAGACATTATGGAGTTTATAACTAATGAAATTATAAACAGGCTTTGAATAAGTGTTCTGATTTCTAACATCAATTCTGTCAATTTTCTGGACTGAACGTCCAACAATCGAATTCAATTCTAACACTAACTTCCAGACATTAGCGTCAGACTCCCCAAGTTTAAAAAGAATTCATTGTCATTAAACTGCCCTCACTACGGACACAGCTGCAAAAGAGGTGTCCAGGTTACCCACACTCTGGTCTGACTTTGTAAAATCAGGGATCCCTGTGACATCCCACCCCTGCCCAGGTTCAATAATTCACTAGAATCACTCATAGAACTTTGGAAAATATCTTCCATTTACCTGTTTATTATAAAGGATACAACTGAGAAATGGCCAAAGGGAAGAAATGAACAGGATGGGGGAGGGGTGCTTCTGTATCCTCTCCCACATAACACCTTCTTTGCACATCAGTGTGCTTGCTCTCCAGTCCAGAAGCACTTTGAACCTCATTTAGGGATTTTTATGGAGTTTTCATTATGAAGTCATAATTGAGTAAATCATTGGCCATTGGTGATTAACTGAGTCTCTAGCCCTCTCTCCTCCCCAGAGGTGGGGGCGGGGGGTGAAGGGCAGGGGAGACCTTTCATGGCTTATCTTTCTGGTGACAAGCTGCCATTCTGAATCTATGTAGCATCTCCAGACCAGACACCCATAATTTCATTAGCATGCAAAAGGTACTCCTATTACTCAGGAGATTCCAAGAGTTTTAGGCACTATGTGACAGGAGCCAGGGACAAAAAATCATTTTTTTTTATTATGTCATAGTACTTACCGGTGAATGTGTTGTAAGAGCTGATAGCCAGTAGATCAATGTAGACATGGTGGATCATGGAAGGCTTTCTCGAAATGCCATGTTAGCTGCCCCTGAGGAAAAAAGGAAGCAAGTTAGACAAGTTTAAATGCAAATATAGACAGGAGGAGGAGGAGTATAAGCAGAGGGAACCAATATATGAAACAGACATGTAACATATCTACTATAAAGCAGAGAAGATCATGGAACTAGACATTGAGTGTAATTGGGTCTAGAGGGGGAAAGAGTGGTATAAGATACGACTAGTGAGATAAAGAGGGACTACATTAATTATTTTTATGTCTGTGCTAAATAAATAGAGAAGGTATTGAAGAGTTTTGAGGAAGAGATGATATGATATATGATATGATATGATATGATATGATATGATCAGAACAGAGTTTGTTGTTTTTTAAAATAGTATTTTTAAAAAACACTGCAGAATTGAAAGGGAAGCAAGAATAGATATAGTGAGACCAAGAATATTGAAGTAATTTAGAGGAGAGAACAACTGTAACTTGTTCTAGAATGGTAGAAATTGGGATGGAGAAAAGAGTACATATTTGAGATGTGTTTGAGATGAACACAAACATCAAAAAATAGAGTTCATTGTTGGAGTTAGAAATGTCTGCAGGACATAAAAGTAAAAGATGTTTAAATATGGTTCCCAGATTGAAATTTTTGTTAGCTATAAATTCAAAACACTTCCTTTTTTGCATTTAGGGAAGAAAAGGCCCTGTGATTTCCAACATCTTTCCAAGCCAAAACCAAATGCAGATGGGAAACTTTTATTTATGTAGATACTTAAGGCTTTACATCTTGGGACACTTCAGTTTTTTGGTTTTTTCTTTTCATTTATATCCTATGCATAAACAACTTGTGATTACATGCATATCGTGGCCTGGATATTACCATTTAGATTTTTTTCCCCGAGATAGTCCTGAGAGGCTAAAAGACTTTTTTTCTCTTTAAAAAGAAATAAATTACATATTATATATTTTAATACATAATTTACAAAGAATAAAATTCATCTTCTGTTAGTTTTGACAACCATCTTTACAATCAAAATAAAGAGCAGTATGATTATTTCCCTCAAAAGTTCCCTATACTATTTCTCTGTAGTCAACATCTCCCCACACCCTCAACCTTCGTAATCACTGGTCATTCGGGTTTAATTTTAATAGGGCATTTGATAAGGATTGAGGTTCACTCTTTTGCATGTGGATATACATTAATTGCCCTTATACCCTAGTCAAAAAAACCAACTGACTTTGGATGTGTGGGTCTGTTTCTGGACTTTCTCTTCTATTTCTTTGCTTTATGTTGCTATCCTCTCTCCAATACTATAGCTTTATAGTTAACCTGGATATCAGGTAATATCAATCCTCCAACTTTTTCTCCTTTCTCACATTTGACTATTCTACTTCCTTTGCTTTTCCATATAAATTTTAAAATCAGCTTATCAATTTTTATAAAAATTCAAGCTGGGATTTTATTAAGATTGTGTTGAATATATAGATCAATTTTGGAGGGTTGACATTTTAATAATATCGAGTCTTCTGATTTATTAATATATCTCCCAGTTTATTTAACTCTCTTATTTATTTCATCAGTGTTTTGTAGTTTTGTCATATAAATTTATGTATGTCTTACAAGATTTGTTTCTAAGTGATTAATGATTTTGGTGTTATTGTATTTCAATTTTTAATTGTTCATTGCCAGAATATAGAAATATAATATATTTTTGTATATTGGCCTTGAATCCAGTAACCAGTGCCTTACTAAGCTTACTTATTAGTGCTAGTACTTCTTGTAGATTCCACAATTGCAAATAATGACTTTTTTCCCCCCAATCTCATGCCTCTAGTCATTTAATAATCACGAAGGAGATAATTAAATTAAATAAGCTGATATTTTTCTCTGATGGTTGGAGTGATTTTTTATTTTGTTGTTTTTAGAGTTGTCTAAGAAAATGTTTTATCTTTCAGGGTAAATTTATAAATAATGTAGAAGGAAGTATTTATAACTTCCAAGAAATTATTCAGTAAATGACATTTATTTATGCTCAATGATAATTTTCTATTAACCATTTTACATTGCTTTATTTATTTTTGATTTTCACTATAAATTAGAGATTTGGTTTACATGTTAGTTAATGAAATAGGACACTAATATTACCTTGGTTTCATATGTCCATTTTCAAAGACTATTAGCTCCCCATTATAAATATGTTAGATTAAAATTAATACTAAAAAATGAAATTTTAATTTTTGGTGATAACATTTCTCCAAAGAATATTTTTATATAAGCTTACAGATTAAGTGAAGATTAATATATCTCAGAAGTATAGAATGATGAATGATCTTAACATAAGTGAATGTTTTTGAGACTTGCCCATTTTCCAATAATCTTATTATACTTTAGTATTTTTTAAATCTATTTTTTATTGTTGATAGTATTAGAGATATCTCCCAATCCCCTCCTCCTTTCCCTCCCTCCCCTCAGCCTTACCCACCTCACCTCAGGTTTTTACTACCCTATTATCCTGGTCCATGGGCTATGCATATAAGTAAATAAGATCTTGGGTTTATCTCTTCTCATTCTCCCAACCCCACTGTACTTTAGTATCGAGTGAGTCATTACTTCAGCCAATATTTTATGTATACCTACTTTGGACTAAACACTATTCTTGTTACTAAGTGAACATTGATGAACAAAAAAACATAGTTGCCACCGTCATGTAGCTTACCTTCTAGTTAGAGAGCTAGATAATAATTAAACAAATAGTATATCAAATATATAATTTGAAATTGTGACAGGTATATAAGTGCTGTGAAGGGAAAGACAAGATTATTATGGGGAGAATTGCATTAGTGGAAACCTACTTTGGATTGAGTAGTAGGGAATATCTATGTGCAGATTGAAGTTTAAGGTGTCATCTGAGAGATAAGAAGGTAACAGCCCTGGGAAGAAGATTACAAGCAAGAGAGAACTGAGGGGGGAAGTGACTTGTTCAGGAACTGAAAAAAGATCAGTAGCTGGAACCCAGTGACTGAAAGGGAACATGGCAAGGAATGGAGTTGAAGATGTAGGCAGGGTCAGATCCCAAATACGTAGCCTGTCACACTGGGAGAAATTTAGTTTGTATTCTCGAAATCAAAGTCGGAAGGATTTAAAACAAGGGTTGATATGATACATTGATTGTGATTGTGGAAAATGGATAGGCAGCAATATCTTACTGGTAGCCAGGTCTTCACCTCTTTGCCAGAGCAATGTAACAATCAGATTCATATGTTTTATAAATTTGTGAGGTTCCCTTTGATACAGAAAAGGCTGAAGTCCAAGAGTCTGAAAGATAACAATAGTACCATCAAAGTATTTCCAATCTTTATGGAGAACAAAAACTTTGTTGGAAATATGGGCAATGGGCATTAAAAAAATGTTACTGTCCAATTAAATTTTTAAAATGTTTAATTTTATGCCCTGGCCAGTGTGTCTCAGATGGTTGGGCATTGTCCTGGCCACCAAAAGGTTGCCAGTTCGATTCCCAGTCAGGGCACATGGTTGCAGGTTCGATCCCCGGTAGTGGCCAATCAGTATTTCACTCACATCAATGTTTCTCTCTCTGTGTCACTCTCCCTTCCTCTTTCTCTAAAAATCAATTTAAAAATCTCTTTTAAAATGTTTAACTTTACCTGTAATCAAAGATATACTGGTTTAAACAGCAATATGATGCCATTTTTTACATATTAAATAATTGGCAAATTTAAAAAAATACATATTAGCTGTCATATATTAAAAAATACATATACATTTATATTGAAAGGATGTGAGGAGACAAACATGTTTGTGCATTACCAGTGGGAATGCTTATTTGTACAAGTTTACATTACCTTATTCAAATCCCTTTGGCCAGAGATGTAATTCAGATTTTTTATTTTATAAAGATAATGCAGGGGCTTCCATTTCTAAGAGGATGCAGTTGAAGTTTCTTGGTGGGATGGGAGCAGACAAAGCATATAAAACAATGATTCTCAAGACATTGGACTTCAAGAAGTGAAGGAGAGTGATTCTTGGGAGACAAGAAACAAATTATGTAACCCCGAGGACTAATCCCAAATTATTGCTGGGAGAAAGTGTCCATGCCGTGGTGTAAGGAGGGGTAACTGAGGCAGAACTTAATCAGTCCTATGAGTTGAGGAGACAGAGCTGAGAACTCTGGGAAGGCAAGGTGGCTAGAGTTCACCAGACAGAGGGTTGGACAGGAGAGAGCCACCCACAGAGAGCGCCAGAGATGTGCTGAAGGCAACTTTGAATATAAAATTGAATACTAACCCACTTGTGTGTGAGGAAGACCAGAAAAAGAATCACCCAAAAGAATTAAAGGTAGCAATGCCCCACATTCACATAGAGTGAGAAATAATGCCAGCCTAAAAAGCTTCATAATTTACAGGGCAGCATTGAAAGTACTAAGAAAGGTCTTAACCTCAGTATTAGAGGAAAACTTAACCCTAGATTAACTACTGTTCTTATCCCACCTGACAAAGCTTAAAAGCAAAACTTAAAAAAGATCACATTTCTAAGTACTTTAACCACATCTCAGAACAAAGTTAAAGAATATGTTAAGGATTAGAAAAAGATCTAACCCAGCAAGGTAAAATGCACTATGTATGGCATTTGATAAAAAAAAAAAAAACTACAAGGCATGAAAGAAAGCAGGAAAAGACGAGACATAAATTGGAGGAAAAAATCAAGTATATGACACTCTGGAAAAGGCAATACTGTGGAGACAGTAAAAAGATCAGTGGTTGCCTCATTGGTGTGGCTCAGTGGTTGAGTGTCAACCTATGAACCAGGAATTCATGGTTTGATTCCTGGTCAGGGCACATGTCTGGGTTGTGGGCTTGATCCCTAATAGGGGATCTACAGAGGGCAGTCAACAGATGATTCTCACTCATCATTGATGTTTCTATCTCTCCCTGTCCCTGTGCCTCTCCCTCTCCCTCTTCTTCCCTCCCTCTCCCTCCTCCTCCCCCTCTCCCCTCTCTCTTTCTCTCCCTCTCTCTTTCTCTGAAGAAAAAAAAAAAGATCAGTGGTTACCTACTTTAAAAAGATCAGTGGTTGCCTGGGATTGGGGAAGAGAAAGATGAATAAATGAAACACAGAGGACTTTTAGGCAGTGAAAATACTCTGTATGATACTGTAATGGTAGGTATATGTCATTACACATTTGTCTAAACCCATAGAATATACAATGCCAAGAGTGAACCCTCATGTAAACTGTAGACTTTGGGTGTTAATGATGTGTCAATGTAATGTGTCATCAATTGCAACAAATGTACCATCTGGAAGGAGACGTTGATAATAGGGAAAGCTGTGAATCTGAGAAACATGGGATATATTCAATATCTCTGTACCTTCCTCTCAATTTTGCTGTGAACCTAAAACTGCTCTGAAAGCTAGTCTTTTTTTTTAAAGTGGGTAATTGAAACAGACCCAGAAATAGCATAGATTATAGAATTAGTAGAGAAGAACATTAAGACAATTATTATAATTGTATTCCATATGTTCTAGAAGCTAGAGGAAAGCTTGAACATG
This sequence comes from Pipistrellus hanaki, assembly GCF_964339955.1. Taxonomy (NCBI): domain Eukaryota; kingdom Metazoa; phylum Chordata; class Mammalia; order Chiroptera; family Vespertilionidae; genus Pipistrellus; species Pipistrellus hanaki. The sequence goes on from NC_140504.1 coordinate 39,781,361, forward strand.
CCAAGTAGAGATACGGAAGTTATAAAGACCCAGTAGAACATCTAGAAATTAAAACTACAATGTCTGAGATGAAGAACAGCATGGTGCACATTGCAACAGAAATGATTAGTGAACTCAATTGTATTAAAACAGGAACTATTCAAAATCAAACACAAAAAGCAGGCAGAAAGTAACATCAGAAGGACTAAGGAACCGAGCAGAATCTACATTTCAGCAGCTACATAGTGTTATTTTGAGTGCAAGTCTTGCCAAATAGGGGGACTGGTAAAACACCTCATATTTTGCACTGGAACTGCAGAAGGACTATGCTTTAGAACTAACAGCTGCCCCGAGACTATAGGCTAAAGAAAAATAAAACCTGTCCAACAAAGCCAAAGTTCAAACTATCATAGGGCCAATGAGAAGAAGGATTTTATAACTTCAAATCAAGAGGAAAAGTATCAATAGAAGCAGACCTATGGATGGGCCACATGTTGAAATTGGCAGTCAGGGACTTCAAAATAGAAGTTAGAAACATGTCAATGGATTTAGAGAAAAATATCAGCAGAATAATTGAACATTTGAGGAAATATAAGCAGATAAACAAAAGCTATAAAATAAAACAAATTGTTAATTATAGAGCTAAAAAACATATCTAAGAAGAAAAGTTCATTAGATATCAACAGCATTTTTTAAAATATATATTTTATTGATTTTTTTACAGAGAGGAAAGAGAGGGAGAAGGAGTTAAAAACATCGATGAGAGAAAAACATCAGTCAGCTGCCTCCTGCACACCCCTTACTGGGGATGTGCCCGCAACCAAGGTACATGCCCTTGACCGGAATTGAACCTGGGACCTTTCAGTCCACAGGCTGACACTCTATCCACTGAGCCAAACTGGTCAGGGCTGTCAACAGCATTTTTTTTTTTATTAAGGTATTATATGTGTACATACCTTTGTCAATAGCATTTTTAACATTGAGACAAATGTTATCAGTAAATTTGAAGAAAATTTAGTAGTAATAATCCTAACTGAAGCACAGAGACTAAAAGGTTTGAAAATAACTGAAAAGAGCTCTCAGTAACCTGTGAAACAATATCAAGAAGTCTAGCATATATATTACTGTAGTTCCAGAAAGCAAGGAGAGAGAGAAGTGGCAATGGGATAACCTAATACTGTCTGGAATTTTTCCACATTTGGTGGGGGGAAAAATCAACTTGCATATCTAAAAACCTCAGCAAATCACTAACAGAATAAATACAAAGGAAAACCACATCATTGTCAATCTAACTACTAAAACTAATGATAAAGAAGAAAATTTTAAAACCACCAAAGGTAAACAATAATAAGAATGGTGGATGCCTTCTCATTTTGATAATATGGAGGGAAGCAAGAGGATAATAAAATGGCATCTTTGAACTGTTAAAAGAAAAATAATATAAGGCATTTTTGTATGTTACATAACACTAGAGGTCCAGTGCATGAAATTCATGCACCGAGGGGGGGTTCCTCAGCCCAGCCTGTGCCCTGTCACATTCTGGGAGCCCTTGGAGGTTGTCCAACTGCCATTAAGGCAGAAGAGGCTTCTGCCACCACCACTGTGCTTGCCAGCTATGAGCCTGGCTTCTGGCTGAGCAGTGTTCCCCGTGTGGGAGCACACTGACCACCAGGGGGAAGCTCCTGCGTAGAGCATCTGCTCCCTGGTGGTCAGCGCACATCATAGTGACCGGTCGTTCCACCATTTGGTTGATTTGCATGTTAGCCTTTTATTATATAGGACTAAAGGCCCAATGCATGGAAATTCATGCAAGAGTAGGCTTTCCCCTGGCTCCCGGCACCAGCTTCCCTTTGGCACCAGCTTTCCTCTATCACCCACTTCACAGGCTGCTTCCCTCCTCTGGCCGCCTGCAAGCACCTGGGACCCCAGCTGGCTTCCCTCTGACCCTGGCTTTGTCAGGAAGGACGTCCGGAATGCCGTCCAGAAGACATCCGGTCTAATTAGCATATTACCCTTTTATTATTATACAATAGATTCCTAGTTATACAGGTCTAGGTAGCATCCCATAATCAGATTCTCATGTGAGATAAATAAAGATTACAAACAGCCTCACTTCAGTTCAGGACAGGTTTTACTATCAGGTAGATTTTTGGAGCCAAAAAAAGTTTAAAGAAATTATTTTGGTTTCAGAGTTTTTGGGATTTTAGAATTATAGAAAAAGGGTTTATGGATTCATCTCACCAGGAGAAAAATTGGCAATATGTAACTTTAAATGCCTACACCCTTAGAAGCAGAAATTTACTTATAAGAATCTGTGCAATGGAAATAATACATGAAGAATGTGTACCAAATGTTATATACAAGGATGTTTATGACAGCATTTTTAATAACAAAATAAATTGAAAACAACCTAAATGTTTCAGTAGTTTCCCAATAGTTGGTTAAATTAGTTATAGTATTTCTATACAATGAATGGGACTCCAAAATATCCATGAAAAATCATATTGAAGAATATGGTGAAATAAACATTATCACATGTAACATGAAAATATAGCAAAACAGTGTGATTCCAAATGTTCATAGTAGTTATTGCTAATGTAATTGGATTATGATTTTTATTTGCTTTGTTTTTGCTCTATTGTATTTTTAAAATTTCCATTAGTGAGTATGTATTCCGTTTGTAATCAGAAAAATCATAACACACACAAAAAAAATGTGTTATTTTTCTAAAGCAAAGTTATAAGGTTTTCCTGTTGCTATTAAACTTCACATCAGATTGTTTCTCATAGGAATTATCTTATTATCAAAGATCACCAAAGTTCAGCATCATTATTAAGGCCATAGCTGGAAATATCAACCATATCCCCAGATCTAGGGTCTGCACACCTGGATTTAAAGTGTCTCTTTAAGCTGCATTGCCTGTGGCATTTCCAGAAGGAATCCTGTTAAATGAAAAATAAATAAATAAGACCTTTCATGAGCATGAGTTGATATTGAACCATTTTTGTTGCCACTTCAAACACTCTGGCTTAATCTACAGAGAACAGCTTTCTCAGATAAACTTTCCAGCACCACATCTAGTTCTTGGCTTGTTTTTAAAAAGTCTGCAGATTCTTTCATGAGGTCATTTTTTTAAGCTTAAATATCTACTTTGCTTTGAAAATCTATTTTCTCCCTTTTAAAAAAGAGCATACCAGGAGTTAAAATTGGATCACGTTTAAGCAAGCTACATCACACATCTGGAGAAAATTCCAGAGTGCCAATGTCATGGTATATTAGAGCAAAGACTGTCAAGTCTAATTTTTGCAGATCTGTTAAATCTGAAAGGACAATCTGGACAGCCAGCAGCTTCGATCCCTGAGCTGAGGGATGTTTTCTAAAGTTATTCTGAAAGTCAGAGGGGAAAGGCAAAAGAACCTGCAACATGGTCCGATTTGAATAGCTTGATGCCACAGTGAAAGGAAATGTCTTCATCATCTCTGCTGCAGGTCCTTAGAATTTGACTGTTAAAATTGGAAGAGGCTTAAGAAGTTGAGTCCGGTTGTTTATCCAGCACATATACCTCTTCTTCATCATTCTAGACAGATGGTATCTAATAATAATTCCATTCTCCTTGAAATTACTTCTAATAATAATTTCATTCTCCTTGAAATTAATAAGTTGATATTATGATTTTATACAATATATTAGTCTCTGTGTATTTAATATTTGCAAGAATTCATTGCTGAAACAATGTAGATTTGGAGTTTACTTTGTGGATAGATTTGATAACAGATTTAATTTCTTTAATAAGTTTAGAGCTATTTATATTTTCTGTTACATCTTAGATCCACTTTTATAAGCTGTTTTTTGAAAGATGTGTTTCATTTAATTTGCCAAATTTATTGGCATAAAATTGTTATAATAGGGTCTTATTATCTTTTAAATGTCTATAAGTAATGCTCCATGTAGTAATTGGTAACTTATTGCTGGTATTGGTAACTTATATCCTCTTTTTTTTTAATCAACCTAAATAACAGTTTACCAGCTTTATTTTATTGGTATTTATTTTAAAATAAATATATATAAATTTGACTTATGTACATATCTATGAATCTGTCACCACAATCAAGGTGCTTTAATTGATATAAAATTGATATAAAATAAATATATACAAATTTGACTTATGTACATATCCATGAATCTGTCACCACAATCAAGGTGCTTGATCTCATGCATCAACAACCCAAGTTACTTTTTTTAAAAAAAATATTTTATTGATTTTTTTACAGAGAGGAAGGGAAAGAGATAGAGAGCTAGAAACGTCGATGAGAGAGAAACATCAATCAGCTGCCTCTTGCACACCCCTACCAGGGATGTGCCCGCAACCAATGTACATACCCTTGACCAGAATGGAACCTGGGACCTTTCAGTCCACAGACCAACGCTCTACCACTGAGCCAAACCGGTTTCGGCCCAAGTTACTTTTTAAATATGTTTTTATTGATTTCAGGGAGGGAGGGAGAGAAAGAGAGAGAGAAATATCAATTATGAGAGGGAATTATTGATCTCACTGATTGGCTGACTCCTGCATGCCCCCTACTGGGGATCAAGCCTGCAACCCCAGCATGTCTCTGACTGGGAATCAAACCGTGGCCTCCTGGTTCATAGGTTGACACTCAACCACTGAGCTCACCAGCCAGGCAACAACCCAAATTTACTCAGTTCCTCACTTATGTTCCCTAGAAACCACTGAATGGCTTTCTATAGCAATAGATTAATTTGTACTTTCTACAATATAGATAAGTGCAACTACAAGTATCTATGCTTTTTTGGCCTGGTTTCTTTCATTCAGCATAATTATTCAAGTTTCATTAACATTGTTTTATCAAGAGTCCATTTCTTCTTACTGCTGAGTAATGTTTCATTTGATGGATATTCCATAATTTGTTATTTCACCTGTTGATAGACATTTGGACTTTTCTAGTTTCTGGCTATTACAGATAAAGCTGTTCTTAAGATTTATGTACAAATCTTTGTATGGAGTATACTTTCATTTTTATTGGACAAGTACCTAGAAATGGAATGGCTGACTCATATGAAAAATTATATTTATCATTTTAAGAAACTGTCAAACTGTTATCCAAAATGGTTGTACTATTTAACCCTCCTACCAGCAGTATTTGAGGGTTCTAGTTCCTCCACATCCTCAGTTTAGTCAATCTTTTTATGTTGTTATTATTCTTTTAAATTTATTGATGAGAAAGAGATATTTGCTATTCCATGTTTGTGCATTCCTCCTGTATATGCCCTTACTGGGAATCGAACTCGCAACCGTGGCATATCAGGATTACACTCTAACTAACTGAGCTACCCAGCCAAGGCTAGTCAGTCTTTTTTGTTTCAGCTGTTCTAATAGGTGTGTAATGGTATCTCATTGTGTTTTTAATTTGCATCTTGTGAATGACTAATAATGTGAAACATCTTTTCATATTTCTATTGTCTAGCTGTATATTTTCTTTAGAGAAATATCTATTGAAGTCCTTTGCTGATTTTTAAAATATATATATTTTATTGATTTTGTACAGAGAGGAAAGGAGAGAGATAGAGAGTTAGAAACATCGATGAGAGAGAGAGTCATTGATCAGCTGTCTCTTGCACACCCCCTTCTGGGGATATGCCCGCAACCAAGGTACATGCCCTTGATCGGAATCGAACCCGGGACCTTTCAGTCCTCAAGCCGACGCTCTATCCATTGAGCCAAACCGGTTTTGGCCCTTTGCTGATTTTTTAAATTGGGTTGTTTGTTTTGTTGTTGAGTTTTAGATGTTCTTAATATATTTTGGATATTGATTCCTTATCAGATATGTCATTTGCAAATATTTTTTTCCATTCTTGGAGTTGCTTTTTTATCTCTAATGTCCTGTGGTGCACATAAGTTTTTAATTTTGATGAAGTCACATTTGTCTTTTTTAAGACTTTTGTTGCTTGTGCCTTTGGTGTGATATCCAAGAAATCCTTGCTAAATCCAGTGCCATGAAATTTCCCCCCTGTGTATTCATCTAATAGTTTTAAAGCTTTCGCTCTTGCATTTGGTCTTTGATCTATTTTGAGGTAATTTTTATATGTGATGTTAGATAAGGGTCAGCTTCATTCTTTTGCATGTGGATCTTCAGTTTTGCTGAAAAGACTGTCCTTTCCCCCATTAAATGGTGTTGGTACCCTTGTTGAAAATCATTTGACCATATATGTGATATTCCTACTTGATCATGATGTATGACCCTTTCAGTGTGCTGTTGAATCCAGTTTGTTAGTCTCTGTTCTATTCCATTAATTCTGTATGCCTGTCTTTATGCCAGTAGCACATGGTTTTAATTACCATAGCTATGTAGTAAGTATAGAAATCAGAAAGTGTGAAAACCCCCAACTTTGTTCTTCTTTAAGATAGTTAAATGACAAATTTTAGGAGGGATTTTTTTTTTTTCCCCTGGGGGAAAAAAATGCTATTGAGATTTTTTTAATTTTTTTAAATTATTTAAAGTATTACATATATTATGGGGGAATGAGGGCATGTGACAGGGGGTAGGGGAGGCTGGAGGGAATGTCAATGGGGAGGGAAAGGAGATATATGTACTAATATATGTAACATTTTAAACAATAAAAATATTTTTAAAAATTAAAATTAAAAAATAAAGTATTAAATTTATTAGTACATATATCTCCTTTTTCCCCCTATTGACCTTCCCCCAGCCTCCCCTTCTCCCTGTCACATGCCCTCATCCCACCCACCCCCAGTGTTTTGTGTCCATTGCTGTGCTTATATGCATGCATACAAGTCCTTTGGTTGATCTATTTCCCCCTCCTCCCCAACACTCCCCAGCCTTCCTGCTGTAATTTGACGGTCTGTTCAATACTTTACTGCCTCTGTATCTATCTTTTTATTTATCAAGTTATAATGTTCTTTATTTTCCATAAATGAGTGAGATCATGTGGTTTTTTGTTTCATTGCCTGGGTTATTTGATTTAACATAATGCTTTCCAGGTCCATCCATGCTGCTGCAAATGATAAGAATTCCTTTTTTATAGCAGTGTAGTATTCCATTGTGCAGATGTACCATAGTTTTCTAATCCACTCATCTGCTGATGGGCATTTTTGATAGGAATTGCATTGAACCCATAGATTGCTTTGGATACTATGAACATCTTAGCAATATTAAGTCTTCCAAAATATGTTCATGGAGGTATTTTTTCTATTTATTTTTATCTTCATGGCTTTCATTTTTAATTGAGATATAATTGATATGATTGTATAGTTTTAAGTATACAAGTTAGTTTGATACATTTATATCGTTCAATATGACCACAGTAGCACTAGCTAACACCATCATTTCACATAATTATTTTTTTGTGTGTGTTGAGAACAGTAGAAATCTAGTTTCCTAGCAACTTTGAAGTTTATAATACAATATTTTTTACTATAGTCACTATGTTGTGCCTTAGATCTCCCAAACTCATTCATTTACTAGTTGCAGGTTTGTACTCTTAAGCTGTACCTCCTCAATCCCCCCCCCTACCTAGTAACCATCATTCTACTCTTATTTTATGAGTTCAGCTTTTCCAAATTCAACATGTAAGTGATATCATATATATTGGGTCGGCAGCTAAGTAATTGCGGGTTTCACACATATATGGCTTCAGTTGAATTTTTAGGTTTGCAGACGTAGTAAAATGTAAAACACATTTTGTTATTTGATAGTTGGCTATTCAGCTGTTAATCAGTAAAAAAAGTTTTTTGACCTGTTTTGTAGTTTTCGTTTGGCGTTCGTTGAAAAATGGAAAATCAAAAGGAACATTTTCGTCATATTTTGCTTTTTTATTTCCGCAAAGGGAAAACGCATCGCAAGCTCATAAAAAGTTATGTGCTGTTTATGGTGACGAAGCCTTAAAAGAACGGCAGTGTCAAAATTGGTTTGCCAAATTTCGTTCTGGTGATTTTTCACTCAAAGATGAAAGACGCTCTGGTCGTCCAGTTGAAGTTGATGACGCCCTAATCAAAGCAATAATCAATTCGGACTGTCACAGTACAACACGTGAGATTGCAGAGAAGCTTCATGTATCACATACATGCATTGAAAATCACTTAAAACAACTTGGCTATGTTCAAAAACTCGATACATGGGTTCCTCACGAACTGAAAGAATCACAGTTAACGCAACGCATTAGCAGCTGCGATTTGCTAAAGAAACGTAATGAAAATGATCCATTTTTAAAACGACTGATAACTGGCGATGAAAAATGGGTTGTTTACAACAATATCAAGCGGAAAAGATCGTGGAGCAGGCCAGGTGAACCAACTCAAACAACATCAAAAGCTGATATTCATCAAAAGAAGGTTTTGTTATCAGTTTGGTGGGATTACAAAGAAATTGTCTACTTTGAACTCTTACCACCCAACCGAACGATCAATTCTGATGTCTACATTGAACAACTAACGAAATTAAACAATGCAGTTGAAGAAAAGCGGCCCGAATTGACAAATCGAAAAGGTGTTGTATTCCATCATGACAATGCAAGGCCACACACATCTTTGGTCACTCGGCAAAAATTAATGGAGCTTGGTTGGGATGTTTTGCCACATCCACCTTATAGTCCTGACCTTGCACCATCTGATTACTTTTTGTTTCGATCTTTACAAAACTCCTTGAATGGTAAAAATTTCAATAATGATGATGATGTCAAATCGTACCTGATTCAGTTTTTTGCTAATAAAAACCAGAAGTTTTTTGAACGTGGGATTATGATGCTGCCTGAAAGATGGCAAAAGGTCATTGATCAAAATGGGCAATACATTACAGAATAAAGTTATTTAGTTCCATGAAAAAATTGTCTTTGATTTTCTTTAAAAAATCCGCAATTACTTAGTTGCCGACCCAATATTTGTCCTTTTATAGTTTTAAGTGTGCAAGTCAAAGCCTCCTTGGATAAATTTATTCTGAAGTGTTTTATTCATTTTGATAGTATGGTAAATTGTTTTAACTTCCCTTACTGATTTTTTCATTGTTAGTGTAGAGCACATGTGTCAAACACAAGGCCCTCGGGCCAAATCCAGCCCGCCAGGCCTTGCAATGTGGCCCGCACCGCGCTGTCAACACTGCACTCCGCTGTCAGTTTATGACATTGTCAGTTTATGACTGTTCGGCCCGCGATTTAGGCTGGATTTTAGATTTTGGCCCCTTCTCTGATTGAGTTCGACACCCCTAGTGTAGAGAAACAAACTGATTTTTATGTGTTGTTTTGTTTCTTGCAATTTTAATTTGTCAGTTGTAACAGATTTTTTAAAAATCTAAATTTAAAGTTTCCTACATATAAGATCATGTTATCTGCAAACAGGTAATTTTACTTTTCCCTTTCCAATTTGAATGCCTTTTACTCTTCCTCTTGCTTAATTGCTCTGACTTGGACTTCCAATATTATGTTAAATAGAGGTGGCAAAAGCAGGCATTCTTATCTTAGAGAAAAAGCTTTCAGTCTTACACCATTGAGTATGATGTTAGCTGTGAGAGATATAAAATGTTGAGGTAGTTTCCTTCTAAACTTCTTCTGTTGAGTGTTTTTATCATAAAAATATGTTAAATTTTGCCAAATGATCTTTCTGCATCATTTGAAATGATCATGTGGATTTCCCCCTTCATTCTTTTAATGTGGTGTATTGCATTTATTGACTTGTCTATATTGAGCCCACCTTTGCCTCCCAAGAATAAATCCCACTTGATCATGATGTGCTGTTGAATTCACTTTGCTAGTACTTTGTTGAGGACTGTTGCATCCATGTTCATCAGGGACATTGGCCCATAGTTTCCTTTTCTTGTAATGTCAGATTCAGCTTTGGTATCAGAGTAGTGCTGACTTCCTAAAATAGTTTGCAACTGTTCTCTCCTCTTCAGTTTTTTTTTTTGTTTTTTGTTTTTTTTTAAAGAATTGAAGAAGGATTGACAATTCTTCTTTAAATGTTTGGTAGATTTCGCCAATGAAAATATCTGGTTCTGGACTTTTCTTTGTTGGGAGGTTTTTTATTACAGTTTCCTTACTAGCTCTTAGACTACTCAGATTTTGTTTCTTAATGATTCAGTCTTAGTAAGTTGTTTGTTTCTAAGCATCTAATTTTCTTTTGATTTCTTCTTTGATCCATGAGTTATTCAGAGTTATTTCTTCTTTGATCCATCTGTTACTTAGCTCCTAATATTAGGGAATTTTTCCAGAGATCTTTCTGTTATTAATCTAGTTTATTTCTGTTTTAGTCAGAGAACATTCTTTGTATGACTTGAATTCTTTTAAATTTATTGAGAATTGTTTTATTGCCAGAAAATGGTCTAAGTTGGTAAATGTTCCATGTGTACCTAAAAAGAACACGCATTATGCTTTTGTTGGGGATGAGTGTTCTGTAAATGTCCATCTTATCAAGGTAGTTGTGTTAAGCCTTCTATGTCTTTTTCATTTTTTTTTTAATGTATTTTATTGATTTTTTACAGAGAGGAAGGGACAGGGAGAGAGAGAATCATCAACGAGAGAGAAACATCAATCAGCTGCCTCCTGCATGCCCCCTACTGGGGATGTGCCCGCAACCAAGGTATATGCCCTTGACTGGAATCGAACCTGGGCGATGCTCCATCCACTGAGCCAAACTGGTGGATAGAGCTTTCATTTTTAATTGAGATATAACTGATATGATTGTATAGTTTTAGGTATACAAGTTAGTTTGATACATTTATATCGTTCAATATGACTACAGTAGCACTAGCTAACACCATCATGTCACATAATTATTTTTGTGTATGTTGAGAACAGTAAATCTAGTTTCCTGGCAACTTTGAAGTTTATAATACAATATTTTTTACTATAGTCACTATGTTGTGCCTTAGATCTCCCAAACTCTTTCATTTACCAGTTGCAGGTTTGTACCCTTAAGCTGTACCTCCCCAATTCCTCTCCCCCAGCCCACCCCCAGCCTCTGGTAACCATCATTCTACTCTGATTTTATGAGTTCAGCTTTCCCACATTCAACATGTAAGTGATATCATATATATTTTTTCTTCTCTGGTGACTTAACTCATTTAGCATAATGCCCTCACAGTCCATCCATGTTGTCTCAAATATAATAATCCATTGTATATATGTATATCATATCTTCTTTATCCATTCATCCTTTGATGAACATTTACTTGCATACTTGATTGAACATGGTGTACTGATACCTCTTCAAAATACTGATTTCTATTCTATTATATATACACCCAGGTGTGGGATTGCTGAGTCATATAGTAGTTTAATTTTTAATTTTTGTAGGAACCACCATATTGTTTTCATAATAGCTATACCTAAATTTATATTCCTACCAATATGTCCCTTTTCCCAGCACATTCCCTTTTCTCCACATCCTCACCAACATTTGTTATCTCTTGTCTGTGTTATAAAAACTGTTCTAACAGGTGTGAAGTGTTATCTTATTGTGGATTTGATTTTCATTTCCCTGATTGAGTATCTTTTCATAGAGCTGTTGACTTTTTGTATGTCTTTGGAAAATGTCTGTTTGGGTCCTTTGCCCATTTATTAATTCGGTTTATTTTTTCTGGTTATCTGCCTAGTTTTTCATCATTTATTGAGAGATGGGTATGGACATCTCTGACTATAAAATCTACTTCTCCTTGCAGTCCTATCAGTTTTTGTATTATGTACTTCTGAGCTATTGGGTTTATAGTGTTTAGGATTGTTGTGTCCTCCTGATGAATTGAGCCCTTTATTATATGAAATGATCTTCTTTATCCCTGGTAATCTTTCCTCTGAAATTTAATGCCATTATAGTATATCTTTCTAGTCTTTTTGCTGTTAATCTATGTGTCTTTATATTTAAAGTATTTTCTTGCAGGCAGCTAGCAGCTGGGTCTCATTTATCTAATGTGACAATCTCTTTTAACCTTTCAAATAAATAAAGATTTTCTGTACCATTTGAAGAGTTTCTCTTCCGTGGGCTAAGCTTCTTTTTGTTATGGTTTGGCTGATACTTTATCTAAATTCTTCACTATTGTTATCAAACTCTTGTGCATTTTGCTTAAAAGGGATATTATATCACAAAGGATACTTGGCTTTGGCATCTTCAAGAAATGCTGACTATTGCATGTTATATCAGTTGATTAACATTATCAACAAAAATCTATTTATGTTTGGTTCTTCATCATTTAGTTAAAACCAATCTGGATCATCTGTTCCACTTTTCTTATCCAAATCATATTTCAAAGGGTTTTTAAAAAATCACCTATTCCTTATTACTCTGAAAATGTCTGTTTTATCTCAGTTACACCAATTCTAGTTGAACTATTTAGAGTGTGGGTCAAATAAAACTAGATTATAACCAACAGGATATTACAATGTTTGCCTCTTTTTCCAGGTAAAAATGTCTCCATCCTGTGGTCCATCTAAAGGGGATCCTGCTGTTAAGAAAGTGAGTACATTTTAAAGGCAGGAAACACCTTCCTCCCTCCCTCTGTGCATTTGTTCTCCTCTGTTGAACAATTTTCTGAAAATGACCGTGATTTTTAATCACCTTATATCGTCAAAGTCTCTTTCTGATGAGTTGCCTTAATGATGTATCACTATGACTTCTTGCCTCTTCCTGAGAAGCCAAGTGGAGGGTTAGCCCTAGCATCGGTCTCCTGGCAACTAGGGGCCTACCATTTTTCTACAATTCTCGTCGTGGCGTAACTGAGTGGTAGCAGATGAAATGTATTCTAAGGAGGAAGGCTGTGTAGGTACTGGCCTGAGATATCAGTATTTCAGCGCATACCACATAAAGTCTTCAGTAAGTACTGTGAGATAGAACTGTCAATGCACTTCAACCCCTGACTGTAAACTTTGAGGCACAAACAGGCTGTGAGGCTTTCAATGGAGCAAACCCCCAGGTGATGTCAGGAGAACCACTGAAACTCTTCTCTTTATCCAGCTGCCACAGCACAGCTCAAATGTGGTAAACAGATTGACATTTTTGCTGTTTTCTCTTACCATTTCTGTTCCTCTGGTAGTTGAAGTGGATTACCCTTTTTGACAATTTCAGCCAGCATACATGTCAGCAAAGGATTTTAGAACTAAACTAACAACTTGCTGGCTCTGGTGAGTAACAGTAGGCTCTAGCTTCAAAGCAGTGTGCCGAAAACAGGTCCCTTTCCTCTGCCTACTGAGGCATTTCAAAAGAGAAAAAAAAGGAATGAAAACAAAATATTGTCTGAAAAGCTATCTAACAAGCTGCACGTGAAAATCTCGTTCACTGTCTAGTTGGGGCCGGCAGGAGTGAGGCCATGATTGTTGCTGCTTAGAACTATCACATGGTAACGTGAGCTGGAAAGGGTTTGAGTAACTTCGTCTCACTCAGAACACAAATGAAGAATTTGGAATCCAGAGGGAATTTTTCTTTTCTTTTTTTGCCTAAGCTCACAAAAGTTAGCTATGGGACACACTTCTAAAGTAGAGGTTAGAAACATGTGCTTTGGATTCAACCAGATTTGGTTCAAAGATGGATTCTTCTATTTATTTATCTGAGTAATTTTGAATAAGTCAGACCCTTCCTTTCCTCCTTTTTAAAATGATGATGCTCTCTCTCTGAATTGTGAATACTAAATGAGATACTATTTAAGTGCCTAATTATGCCTGACATATAGTGAGTACTCAATAAATTATTGATACTCAGTGAGTACTCAGCTGTTGTTGAAACTAGTGTTAAAATGGGTCTCTAAGCTCCTCATCAGATACCCTTCCACTTTATTGTGCTACTTATACATTATGCTCATTCAGTAAGTATTTCTTTTTTTTTTTTTAATATACTTTTATTGTTTTTTAGAGAGAGAGTAAGGGAGAGGGAGAGAGAGAGAGAAACATCAGTGAGAGAAGAACATCATTGATTGGCTGCCTCCTGCATGGCTCCCCACTGGGGATGGAGCCCGCAACCTGGGCACGTGCCCTGACTGGGAATCAAACCAGTGATCTCTTGGTTCCTCTGTCGATGCTCAACCACCCAGCCGGGCAGCAAATATTACTTTAAGCTAGACACTGAGCTCAGAAATGGACTTCAGAGATGAAAAGTACAATCCTTTTCTCAAGGACCTCAGTATTTAATGGGAGAAGTTGACTGGTAAACTGACAATTTCCATATGAATTGACATGCTGTGGCAGATGCATAGGTGCTGCAAGAGCGTGGAGAGGCCTGTTTTGAAATGACTAAGCTAATTTAGTGCCACACTTGTGTGCTTTATGCTGAAGAGGCTGGTGAAGACGTTTGAGAAATGGTAGCTGCTCTTTTACTAGTTTATAATGAAAGCAAATCCTACCACACTTATAGGTGTTTGTTAAATAAATATTCATTTAGAAATAAATTTGTTCTGTGTTCTAAGCTTTCTAATGTCCCAGCTCTCTGTCATTGTAGGTGTCTATCAGAGAGGTAGCAATATCATAAAAAATAGGATTCTGTTACTCTTGTAATCAGCCTCAGACAAGGAGAAACTTCCTAAGCCAATGACTGGACACAGGTGGCCCCAGGAAGCATTCCTAAGTGATCAGTTATAGACTTATTCCTCTCCATGCAAGAGTTGGGACTATCTCTTAAGTTATTCTACCCAGTCTATAGATCTGGAATACCTTTTATTTTAGCAAAGAGGTGCATTTCTAACATTACCATTCTGATTAACAAGCCATTAATTTTACCAGTAGGAAAACTTCTCCTGTTTCTGAGCTAATAAGTAGCCTTAGGGTGTTGGTCAATGTATGAACAGCTGAAGGGCTTTTAATAGCTGCCTTTGGGAGTGCATGGTAGTTGGCAGTCTCTGAAATATGGATTCTTCTTTAGGGCCACTGATCACCCTGAGTTGAAGCCTAATAACACACTATTCATGGTGTCTAGAATAACTTAGACATATACATTATAACACGTGCCTCCACCAGACTAAAAGATCAGGGAAGGTTTCCCAGAGGAGGTAAAACCTGATCTAGCCCCAAAATCCAAGGGAAAAGGTGCTCCAGACAGACATGGGTGAATACAGTACATTTCAGGAAATTGGGATGCTTCTGTGTATCTTAAATGTAGGAGCAGGCAAAAGCCTGGTGCAATGAATGGGAGCCCAGATCACGAGCAGTCCCAGTCTATTACGTTTGCTTTTATCTTGAAGGTAAGGATTCCTGTCAAAGGTGAGATTGCAGGTAAAAAGACAAATTAGAACAGTAAAGACAGCTCTGGCCAGTGTGGCTTAGTTGGTTGGAGCATCATCTTGTGCACCGAAGGTTGCGGTTTTGATCTCTGGTTGGGGTGCATGTGGAAGGCAATTGATCAATGTTTCCCTCTCAAATGGGGTCTCTCTCTCCCTCCCTCTTGCTGCCTCTCTTCCTCTCACTCGCCCTGTATGTGTGTGTATACAGTGTCCCTCCTTTCCTCTCTCTAGAATCAATGAAAAATAAATAAAAATAAAATAAGGATAGTTGTCCAAGCAAAATTCAAGTCTTAGTTCTGTTTTTCCTCAGTATCCTTTCTGACACCCAAAGTCTGAATTTGATGTCTTTCCTTTTTTGAGCTTATATAGTATCCTGATCGAGACCCTACCAACATACTTATCTTCCTTTTCACTTACATGTGTCCCACATTAGACTGTTTGCCTCATTAGGGCAGGGACTGCATCAGACTTGTTCTACATGTAGAACAAAATAGTCACTCAGTAGTTTTTCAGTGAATGAGAAAGATAGGAAAGACATTCCACAGGACCTTGTGTTGTTTGTGGGAAGTGAGGGGGGAAAGAAGTTTCTGACCTGATAGAAAGAATGAACAAATGAGCCATCGTTGCTGGCCCAGGCTTGTATTCCCAGTGTGGTCAGTTCCTTACTGTTTGAGCTATATTGTCATCCATACTCTGAGTGAAATTATGTGAAGTTCAGCACCTAATTATCACTTCCTTAGTTGGGTATGTATTTTTGTGTGTCCATGTTTGTGTGTGCATATATATGTACATCTACATATAAATTCAGGTTATCATTTGGGAGCTCCACTCGCCCTTCCCAAAGTCACATTGACAGATGGAGGCACCAGTGTCTGTTGAACAGACTGACTGCCAATGTGACATGTGTAAGAAACACAAAGGAGCAGTAGTGTTCTTGATTTCAGCCAAAATTCTCTGTTGACCAAAAACTGAAAGAAATGTTTGGTGACTCTGCTGTCACACTTGGCCCAGCCAGGAGCTGAATCAGTGCTGAGGAGACAGAGCCGCGTTTCTGTGAGGATCTGCTTAGCTCTTGAGATGGGAGTTTTGGGTGGGAGTCACCCTTCTGCTTTGCTGCAATGTCAGTCTAGCAGATTGTGAGCATGGATACAAAACATCTTCTTGCAACACAAGCATTTTGCATTTTATATATTCTTTCTCTAAGCTTTGGATGGAAATATTTATCATATATGTCATATAAAATCTACACTAATAAAAGAGAAACATGCAAATGAGCATCACTCCACTACACCCACCAGCCAATCAGAGCAAGTATGCAAATTAACCCAATCAAGATGGTGGTGGTCACAGAGCTAGAGCAAGCAGGAGGCTTGGGTTGCCCCCAGCGATGGAGAAAGCCAAGCTTCCCACTTGCCCTGGCCAGCCCTGGCTTCCACTGAAGGCTACAAAGTTTCAATTATAGAAGATAAATAAATCCCATCAAAAATGGCAGCAACCCCGGAGCTGGCGAGAGCAGGAGGCTTGGGTTGCCCCCAGCAATGGAGGAAGCCAAGCTTCCCACCCACCCTGGCCTGCCCTGGCCTCCTCTCAAGGCTACAAAGTTTTAATTATAGAAGATAAATAAATCTGATACCATGACCTCTGCTAGGGTCACCAGGGGGCATGGCTGGCTTGCAAACCACCACAGGCCCCTCGCCTAGGCTGTCCACACTTCAAGGTAACCCCCACCCTGATCCGGGACACCCTTCAGGGCAAACCAGCTGGCTCCCAGCCATACACAAGGCCTCTATCCTTTCTAATAAAAGAGTAATTTGCAAATTAACTGTCACTCCAACATACAAGATAGCTTCCCCATGTGGTCAAAGATGGCTGCCCGCATGTGGACACAAGATGGCCACCACAAGATGGCCAGCAAGGGAGGGCAGTTGGGAGGGACCAAGCCTGCAAAGGAGGGCAGTTGTGGGCGAACAGGCCAGCATGGGAGGGCAGTTGGGGGCAATCAGGCTGGCAGGGGAACAGTTAGGCATCAATCAGGCTGGCAGGCAGAATTGGTTAGGGGCAGTTAGGAAGGCAGGTAGGCGAACAGTTGGGAGCCAGCAGTCCTGGACTGTGAGAGCGATGTCCGACTGCCTCGAGGGGTCCCAGGTTGGAGGATTCAGGCTGGGCTGAGGGACACACACACACCCTCTAAGTATATATTTTATGCACCGGGCCTCTAATTTGTATATAATATTTCTTATGTATGTAAAATTTCTTCTTAATGGTAACTTCAATAAAGTTGGAAGATAAATGTTTCCCTAGGACTTTTTCAGTTTGATCATGGATGGCCAGAAATTTAAAAATAAAGAATCATTTCCCCAAGACAGAAATTGCCATAATAGTCCATTGCAATACTTCCTAGAGTAGTTGCAAACTGGAGGTAGACAATGTCTGAGGTGAATTAGAGGAATTTAGAGAGGTAGTTGAAGGTAGCATTAAAAACCACTCAGCTATGATGCATCTTTTTTCAACTCCTAAAGAGAGACCGTCCAGGAGTTTGTGTAGCAAAGTTAGAATTGTTACATGCATAACAACCAGAGAAAGCGGTTTCATCTTATATCTATCACAAAAGCATGCTTGCACTTGGAGCCATCCCTGTTTTAGGTGAGCTTTGCCGGTGTGTTTGCAGAAGCCTGGGGGACCGGAAACTCTGGCTGAAAAGTCCTCAGGCTGAGGGAACCCACTCGAAGAGTCACAGTTGATATTCTCAGAGTGACTTCTGTCATTTAGGGACAAGGTCCTGGCAAGGGCAGGGTAGGAAGCGTTGCTAATAGTTCTGGGTAAATTCAGTCGTGTTCCACAGAGCCTTGAAGGTGCCAGGCCTTGGGAGGTCAGAGGTCAGTGTATCCTAGTCCTTGCTTTCAATCTATATGCAAGTTAATGGTGACTGCACTGGAGGGTGTAATAACCATACCTCCCAGAAATTGGTTATCATTTTCTCAAGTATTTAAGTATATTATAACAGTTCGGAGCTGATTTTTTTTTTTTTTGGGGGGGGGGGGGGGAGGAGGGGTTGGTCCAAGTGTTTGGATGAGGTAAAATTTTTATAGCTAGTTGCCAGTCTTGCCACTCATGTCAGGAATGTAGATGACTATATTTGCTCATGATTTTTATTGACTCACAGTGGGGTTTTGTTTGTTTTTTTTAATTTGTATTTTTAAGGGAAGAAGCTCACAGGGGCTCTGTTTCCATAACAACAGGAAGAGCTGACTGCAGTGTGTCAGCTGACTGGCCCCAAGAATGGCTAGTTGATAGTTTCACAGAAGTCAAGGGAAACATGAAAAGGAGAAAGCCCAGAGAGAGATGAAGCGTTTTCTAGCTATCATCTGACAGCGGCTTAAATAAAGATTCATTTGCCCTTTTTTTTGGCTCACCCTTACCTCTCTCCTGCACAGATGCAAGTGATAGCCCCTGATGGGATGTCTGCTGCCTTTTTTTCTTACAGTATCTGTCCAGTAATACATACCCAAACATGACAGCTGACTTCAGTGTCTTTACAATAAAAAAATGGAAACGGCGGACATGATTTGGTCTTTGTTTTGCATAGGCCAGTGGTTGGCAAACTGTGGCTCGAGAGCCACATGTGGGCGTGCACGTTCAGTGCAATTGAAACTTTGTGGCCCATGCGCAGAAGTCGGTTTTCGGCTCTCAAAAGAAATTTCAATGGTTGTACTGTTGATATTTGGCTCTGTTGACTAATGAGTTTGCTGACCACTGGCATAGGCCGGTGGAGGATCTCCGCAGGCCTGGGGCCTCTTTATGCTCAGGTGAAGAAGCTGGCGCAGTAGCCGTCAGACATCTGGAGAGCGATTTGGAAGGAAGCATAGAAATTCCTGTGGTTCAGAGGTCAGAACTGGTCCCTGCGGGTGACCACCAGGTAGAAGGAGATGTCAGCTTGGTTTGAGAATTTCCTAATAGTGGAACAAGCTACCTGGTGTGTTACCAGAGGTGTTTGATCAGTAGCAGGATGCATTGCTGGAAACTGCAGCAGGTTTTCCTGCCATGGCTGAGAGGTTGAGCTGGCTAATTTGTAAATCCCTTGGAGCGTTCAGATCTTATGAGTTTTGAAAAATTAAAATCTTATGACGCTGCAGTTATATTAAAACTCATTGATATGCCGCACATGATTTTAGTTAGGCCCATACATCCAGCCTGAATTAAAAGAGTATGTTGCCCATCAAAGAAAGAAAAAAGATGGCTTTAGGTAAGAAGATACTTTATTTAAAAAAATCATTGCAATGAGGGTGGAGGTGGCTTTGCCAAAGGGAGAATGATCTGATCCCAAGATCTGCAAGGATGTCGAATACCAGTTAGAAAAGAAACTTAATTTATAGGGGTAGGGAAACATGGCTAGAAAGAACCAGATTTGGGGGAGCAGGTGAAAGAATTGGACAGTTGAGAAGGGAATGTCTCTCCTGGAGGTCAGCCAGTTCTCAGAAGGACTATCCAGGAGGGGCTGTATGCTGACTCAGGCTGAGGACAGGTCAAGGACTTGGGGAAGCAGAGAAGCTTAACTAGTGAAGCATTTTGTTCCAATCAGTCATAGGGAAGTAGTCAGCTAGTCGTTTATGAGGCAAAGAATGAGAATTTGGTCGGTCTGTCTCTGGCTGTCATAGTTGTAAACATGGTGGCATCGGGAATCCTCTGTCTTTGAGGAGGAGTGGATCCTTGCAGTAGCTGTTACCCAGAGCAGGGTCCCGGGATTTCTTATCTGGAGCTGCTTCCAGGAGCTCGGGGCTCAGGTGACGTTTAACAGGGTCATGGCTCTGACTCTGATGCCACGTTCTTTCCTTATTCCTCTCCCTAGTTATGACCTGAAGTCCATGGATTAGGTTTTTCGAAATCTATTTATTCCTCAAGTAGAGGGAGAAAATGTCAACTGCAGTTACTAAGAGGGACCTCGGTGACTGTTTGCTGGTTGTACTCACTCTTGTCACCAATAATAATGCATATTTTCTGGTCTGAAAAGTGAGACTAGCTGAGGATTTCAAAGGATCTCAGAATTCTTATGCAATGTACAAATCTACTCCTCACCCGTTTATTTTGCATTAAGTGGGTATTTTCTAACATAACACTTTGATTTTTTTAATGGTTTCTTTAAAAATTAATACTTTATTTTTAGAGCAGTTTTAGATCTACAGAAAAATTGAGCAGAAAGTACAGAGTTCCCATCTATTTCCCTCTTCAGTTTCCCTTATTATTAACATCTTGCATTGCTGTGGCACATTTATTACAATTGATGAGCCAAAATTGGTGCATTGTTATTAAGTAAACTCCAAGGCTGACACTAAAGCTCACTCTTTGTGTTGTACATTCTGTGGGTTCTGACAAATGTATAATGAAATGTATCCAGCATTTACAGAATGATTTCGCTGCCCTGATAGCCCATGTTCCAATCTTCATCATTCCCTCCTGGCAAACTTCTGGTAACTGCTCATCCTTTTTTCTGTCTCTCTTGTTTTGCCTTTCCCAAAATGTCATGTAGTTGGACAGTATATTGCCTATGAAGATTGACTTCTCATATTAAGTAATACCCACTTTAAGGTTCCTTCAGGTCTTCTTGTGGCTTGATTCCATTTCTGTAAATGGAACAAAAAGCGCATTAATTTTTTAAGCAGCCATTTTTTACGGTTGGCTTGATAAACAAGTTGATAGCAAACTCATGATTCTATTCACACATGCTCCTGACCCCATCCTGTGTAAACAGTATTAGTTTCTAGAGCCAACTATGGGGCATTTCTTATATTGCTTCTGTTGGGAATCACATTTTTTCTTCCAATGCATTGACCTCTTATCTTTAAGTCATTGATAAAATATCTGTGTAAAACAAAGCCCAGGATAGAGCCCTGCAGCTCATCATTAGAGACCTAGGAAGCATTATTTATTATGGCAATTGAGAGTTAATGGCTGTAATTTTTCTCCTTCATAATATGACATCCCTTCATGAACAATGTCAGATCATAGGAGTCTCTCACAGTGAGGTTGAAGGTAAGACAGTATCAGAGCCAGTGGTTCTTGATTCCATCTCTGCCCTCTCAGTGTAAGAAACTGAACTCCCTTATCAGAACAATTAATACTGTCATATATACCATCAACTTGGAATTTGGGGCCTACTGCAGTTTAGAATATCAACCAAGTTACAAATGGGCCTTCCCCCTCCAACGGTGTTTCCTAATGAAGCTTTTAGGCATTAACTATAGCACATGGCAGGGATCTTTTTCATTGTGTGACAGACTAACTCACAGCCTATTCTTTTGCATTAAGACAACTTAGTAAGCCGTTCTTAATTGTACTATGCTGACTTGTCACCTGTTTTAAAGGTCACAAACAGCAGAGCTCTGCAGAGTTTGAGCCGCTGTAATGTGGGTGGGTGGTGGTATACTGTTACTGTTGAGTGTAGCCTTCAATTAATGTGCCATCCCTAAAAGCTCACACTCCTCTCATGTATTACCAGAGCATGAATTATGTTCAAGAAACAGTGAGAAACTTGGGTTAAAGCAAAAGGGAATGAAGAGAAGATAAAGATGAAATAGGGGCTGTCAGTTCTGCCTGACAAGTCATTGCCTTGGGGCTTTTGTGTTTTGTTGTTTTCTACTTATATCCTAGGGCATTCTGTTTGTGATTGACATTGGTTCTTCTATTATGACATGAATAAGTTTTAGCTCCCTGTTTTGTAGTGACATATGTACCCATAATAGATAATATTCCAGAGATAGTATATCCTTAAAGGAGAGACCCACTCCAGATTGTTACCAAATCACTTTTTTAAGTTAGTTAAGACTGCCTTTGAACAGTACTAAATGGGGCAGTGCCTGTCTGTCTGTGGCAACTTCTGTAAGAGAAAATGAAATCATACAGAAATGTCTTTGCAGTCTTTAGGAGGAAGAAATGATCTAATGCTAATGACCTCACTCAGCGTTTCACATTTAGCTCGGAGAAGTCTTCATTAATGCCAATCATCTCCTTCTCTACACTTCCCATTTACTTCAACAGTGTTGTCATTCCCCAGTCAGAATATACCTTCCTATTCCCAACGCCTCATCACTGACCACCTCTGTCTGCTGGCCCATCCTCCACCTCTTCCAGCGCTTAGGAAGCTTCAGTGGCTCCCTGTGGCGAACAGAGTTAATCTGAAATGGTTTAGATTGACACTCTAGACTTTTGAGGCATCACCAGCTTACATTTCATCCTCATCTTCTCCTCCTTTCCTTCTTCTGTAACCAAAGGGAATTTCTTATTGTTTCCTATAGTGACCTTAGTTTCCTCAACCATAAAATAAGGGTAAGGAAAGTACTGACCTCCTAGCGTTTTTGTGGTGGTTAAATGAGGTAATGCGTGTACAGGGTTTGCAACAAAAGCTAGCACACAGTAATTACTTGCTCAATGACTGTTAACCGCTGCGGTGGTGTGGTGGTAGTTACTTCTCTCACATCTTAGAAGATGTAAACGCATTTTCTTCCTACTGTGTTATTTCTTTTCCATTGTGGCATTGCAGGTCTGTTTTGTATGTTTTTTTAATGGATACTTTCCAGTCAAACTTTTGCCATCTCCACCTCCAACTTCAAGCACTCTCCTCCCTTAGAGCTTATCATTCTAGACATTCTAGAACTGTGGTTCCTCCCTTAGATGAACACACAAGAGATGTTCTTCCAGCTGCTTCCCTCCTCTCTCCAGTCAGCTTAGCAATGAACTTGCTTATTTTATTATTTCATTACCTAATCCATTATTAGCTGTAACCCATTGAGAGTTTTGAGACCTTGGGAAATGAGGGTGTGTGAGAAGTCAGGTTCGTGTCTGAGAGCAAACTGTGTAGATGGGAAAGGTGTTTTCTGTTCATGGTTTCACCTTAAGTAAAAGCATTAAATATGAAGGACCTCTAAAGTGGGTGAAGGTGGCGAAAGTGTAACTGAGGCCTCTAACTGATGTACAGGAAGATTTGAAAGTGAGGGCAGCAAACTCAGTTCACTCACCTCTACCCTCCCCCCCCCTCCACCCCACCCTCAGCAAATGCCAGAAAGGCCAGTGAGAGGCTCCTAGAAAGCCAAAAAGACCAGGAAGCACGTTGCAGGATTATGTCAGGTTGCCCATGTCTCTCGCAAACGAGGTCTAGCGAGGAAAAACGATTAAGAAATGAAACGCTGGGATTTTGATGTCAGGACCTTCTTTATTGAAAAAAGAAGAGAAATGAACAAGCAGAGCTCAGTCTTCTGGGACTGTCCCCATCTTCACAGATGATTTAGACGCTTCCTGTCCAGAATCCCTAGTCCTGTTATTATTCCTGTTCCTCCGATCCTAGCCTTCAGGGTGGGAGTGGATCGTGGCTGTTTTCCTACTTTGAAGCTTGATGTACTGGTTAAGAAGCCCGTAGATCCTGAAAGGCCTGGGTGGTTTTCTTCCTTCCAGCGGATGTAATTACAGCTCTCACTTCCACCATGTCTGTGAGTCGCTGAGCTTTGAGAATGCCGGCGTGCTGTGTTCACCCAGCGTCCTCTCCCCGGGGCTCTCCTCAATTATCAGGACCTAATTTTCCACTGGATTTACTTTAATGCTGAGCGTTACAAGGTCATTTTCAGGGCTCTGTCGCTGCTTCTTCCTCAGAATGTGCAGCTACAGTTTAATTTTTAGCTTTTATCGCTGCACTTCATTACATGGGGAGAAATACATTAGTGCTAGCAGATCATATGAAATGTGTTTTCTCTCTTTTCCAATTGGAACATCACTCCTAATCAATTCTAGGTGGGTGGGTTGGATGGCCCAGGAACGCTGGTGCTTTCTGTTTATAGATGTGCCAGTCTGAGATCGTGCTCAGATGCTGTTGTTCCCACTTGTGTTTTGTGCATGACACTGATTTGGCAAATCATTTTTCCACACAGCATCTTAGTCTGAATCTATTATTTCTTTTCAGACTGTCGTGAGTGTTCTTAACAATCCTCTAATTGCTTGCCCTAGTCCGCTTCTGATTCTGCAATAAAAGCCACCATCCGCTTTAGTAAACAGAACCATCTTTCATGAAACTTCATGCCTAAATGCCTAACCTCATGGTGCCCACATCTTCCCTGGATGGCGGTATGGTCCAAGGTGGCATTGCCCTTGGATAAACGGGAGCATAGACTGAGAGGAGCCATGGGAAC
This sequence comes from Pipistrellus hanaki, assembly GCF_964339955.1. Taxonomy (NCBI): domain Eukaryota; kingdom Metazoa; phylum Chordata; class Mammalia; order Chiroptera; family Vespertilionidae; genus Pipistrellus; species Pipistrellus hanaki. Next base: position 39,805,734 of record NC_140504.1, read on the forward strand.
TACTGTGACAGGACAAGAGCTTGGTTTCCTGATTCTCGGCCCATTGTTCTTTCTTCCGGGCCCCTCTCTCGGGCCCCTCTCTCGGGAGAATAGATAACACAATTGCAGTACTCCCTGCCATTTTCTTGAATGTCACATCGGCAAGGCACCAGGCCCATGCTTTATCTCTAATCCTCACAACAATTCTGCAAAGTAGGCTGTACAGATAAAGAAACTGAGACTTGGAGAAGCTGAATAACCTGGCCAGAGCCACTCAGCTAACTGGCAGATCCGGGTGGAATCCGCGAGAGCCAGGCCCTGTGCTCTTCCTGCACGGCGGAGGGTTTCTGAACAGTCCGGTGAACGTGTAAGGAGGAAAAACCTGCTTGCATAACCTTCCCTCCTCTTCATCCCTTTGATCAGCAGATAATTAACGATTTCCCACTTGCTCTGTGTCATGCACAGCATGGGCGCTGGTGAGTAAGGCAAACTATGGGCCTGTCTTGAGGGAGCTCTCGTTTTCATGAAGCTTTCCCTCCACCCGCCCCATTCTCGCTCTCCTGTAGCCTGCACCCACCCCTTTCACTGCGGGCTGGCCAGTTTTGTCAGCTGTGCTTTGATGACTGGGCCACGTGACCAGGCTCCCAGGTCGGCTGGCTCTGTGCAGGGCCTGCAGGGTCTCCTGTGCCCTCCAGTTAGTAGCACTTAGTGAGAGCTTACAGCGTCCTGGGCTCTACCTCCCGCTCGTTATGCATTACCTTCTTAATCTTCTCAGCCACTTCATACGGCACAGTTATTATCATTATCCCCAGATTACAAAATGAAACAAAACGCCCAGCTGAGAGAAAACATAACCTGCCTAGAGTGAGCGCTGCTGATTGGTGACAGTGGGTTTGGGCTCAGGCAGATGCTCTCTAGCAAAGAGGCTCCGCCACCTGTGTGTGCAGTGTCTCCGGGAGCAGGCCCTGCCTCTCCAGCACCCGAGGCACATGGAGTGGAGGGCTCTGCACTGGGAAGCGCTCAGGGCAACAAGAGGAGAGGCTTTTAATAAATCCCACGGTTTGGGTGGGTTTTTCTACCTGCTTAAAAGAGTTGGTGCTTACGTTTTCTGAGAGTTGAAATAATCCTTCCCCAGCAGTGAATTAAACTAAATAAAATAGATATTTCCATTGAGATAAAGGACAACATGCAGAAGTCACAGAGAGTCTTACACAATCCAAATGCTTGGACATAGGAAGACAAATGCCCGCAGTTTCGCGGTGGATCAGGAGAGCAGATGGCTATCTGCTCTTCTCCCTAAAATGAACAGTTGAGAATAGACCAGGATGTGGGGTTATTCAGCAGATGACTGTCGAACATTTGCTGGTGTAGAGCACTGGGAAGGGGAGGGTGAGTAAGTACAGTTCACGGTGTCCACATCCAATGGGGGAGGCAGGTAAGCAGGCCATTCCATTGTGGCGAGGGCAGCAATTACAGTCACGCACGGGTCATGTGCAAGCAGATCTATAAACAGGACAGGGATCTAAGAAAGCGTTCCAGAGAAGAGGCCCGAGCTGAGATGTCATTTCAGGGGCATTTTGATGGTTTATGGAGATAATGTGAGAGCATGTTTCAAGTAAGGCCCACCTTGACAGCTGCGCAACCTGTGGTTATATCTCAGTAACCTCTCACGCCTTGCTTATCAACATTGAGATCCTTTTGTGGAGTTTTAATGCCCCCGGATCTAAGAGACATTAAACTCCTCTTGAATTATTCAGCTTTGTAGGGACTTTGCAAATATTTATTGAACCTCAGAACTGGATCCAGTTCATGATGCCTGGAAGCGACAGGACAGGAGCCTGCACGGGGAGGATTTTTATTCAAACAAGCTGTCGGTGCGCGGGCTGCCTTCCCACAAGCCCTGATTCCCACCCCACCCTGCTGTTCGAGCCCCTGGAACCATGGAGAATACGGAATGCTGGTCTAGTGAGCCTCCACTCGGTCTGAGGCATATCTACAAATAGTCTCCCGTTTCACCTCAGATGACGTGTGTTTCACACAGAGACAGTCTGGACGGCCAAGAATAGGGCCTCTCCATCCTACAGGACTCCGTTTCCAGGACCCAGGGAAGCCCAGCGGGCACTCCTTAGTTCGGTCTCTGGCTGCCCAGGATGAGGGCTTGTGTTGTAAGAAAGGACGTGTCACCTCCAGTTACTTCTCACACGGAACAACCACATTTTTCAATTTCTAAAGAATGTGGTTGTTAGAAACCCCTTCTCGATATCCCCAAAGTGTTTAAGGACCTAGAGGAGGAATAAGATCATGGTAAGCCACTCCTGTACACCTATGTGGGGTGTCATGTTTGAAATTGTGTCTGTACATGCGCACTTACTAGTATGTTACTCCAGGTTTTCTCCCACGACTAGGGTTTATAAAATGGAGGCTCCACTTAGGATGCTTAATTGGTTGCAAAATTTTTATTCATACTGGGCAAGTCTCCTAGCCTGCTTTTTCTCAATTTATACAACCCTGTTTACTTATTTAGTAAGGTAGGTGTAGGACCTACAGTTCAGTCAGATTCAAAAAGAACCATGTGGCAGGAGCATTCTTATCTTATTCAAGTTTCTTGCACCTGCTAAGATGAATGTGAACTCGAGTATTGAAAGCAGCATATCTTATCGGGGACCTTAGAAAAAAAAAGAAATGCTGATTGTTTGGTTGATTTGGTACTGCTGACTCAGGAGGAGGCACAATACCCATAACCTGGGAGGGTCCTGCTACCTTCTCAGGAAGGTCAAGGAAGGCTCCAAGGAAGACCCGAGCTCCTCCCACAGTGCAGAGTAGCGAGCACCTTCCTGCTGGTGCAGACTGAGGACCAGCATCTCACATCGCCTGGGCGCCGGTTAGAACGCGGAATTTCAGATCTTCCAGCCAGAATCATTTAACACGATCCCTCAGTGAGTCTCATGCACATTAAAGTTTGAGAAGCACTGGATCAGAACACGTGGGTTGGGCCATCATTGAGCCTTCTGCACTTTCTGCCTCAGTGAGCAAACTCCCAGGGGCTAGAGCCTTTCACCTGCGCCTAGAATAGAAAACCATGCATTCCCGGCGGGGATGAAAGCGTGATTCTGTTTTTAACAGTAACATTTTCTATTTATGAACTAACACGACCTTCACTTTCCCCAATGATTTCAGTTGCTTGCAAAATATATCCAATAGGATGGAATAAATTAATGTGGAAAAGAATATTAAACTGGGTTATAATAGCACACATAAATGTTTGCCATCAAGTCCTGAGCAGTTGCTAGTTCTATGTAGCTAACCCTGAGTTCAATTAATAACAAGTCTACAGCAGTGATTTTTTCATCTCATGATGTACACATAACTAATGGCTAAAATTCTGCAGCACAATAAAAAAACTTTTTCTTTTGCCAATCTGACAAAAAATAGGTATAATTTTGATTCGTTCATACCAGACAGCTATTGTGTTGGCTGTTGTCATTTTTTTATTTGACAGTCGAAGGGAAAAGAGGTTAGTGCACCTCATTATATAGTCAGGTACTGAATGTTTAAAATTTTTTCTTAATTATATTTTTTCCCATCACCTTCTATCCCCGATACGCTCTTCCACTCCCACCCTGAAATCACCACACTGTTGTTCATGTCAGTGAGTTCTCTCTCTCTTTAATTTGTTTTGAGTTTATTTTTCTACATGGTGTAAGAAAGTGGTCTAGTTTCATGTTTTTGCATGTATCTGTGCAGTTTTCCCAACAACATTTATTGAATGAGACTTTCCCATTTTATATTCTTGTCGCCTTTATCATAGATTAGTGGAGCTCTCGATATTGGTCCATTGATGTATGTGTGTTCTCATGCCAGTAACCCTGTTTGATTATAGCCTTGTAGTATGTTTGATATCAGATAGCATGGTACCTCCAACTTTGTTCTTCTTTCTGAAGATTGCTTTGAATATCTGGGGTCTTTTCTGTTTCAAATACATTTTAGGATTATTTGTTCTAGTTCTGAGAAAACTGTGATTGGTATTTTTATAGGAATTTCATTGAATCTGTAGGTTGCTTTGATGAGTACAGTTATTTAAAAAATATGAATCCCTTCAATCCTTGGGCAAAGTATTATCTTTCCATTTATTAATATCTTCTTCACACTCTTTCTTCAGTATTGTATAGTTTTTTTAGTACAGGTCTTTTACCTCTTTAGTTAAATTTATTTCTAGGTATTTTAATTTTTGATGTAATTATAAGTGGAATTATTTTCTTAATTTCTCTGATAGTTTGTTATTGGTGTATAAAATGTGATTGTTTTCTAAATATTAATTTTGTATCCTGCTACTTGATTGAATTCATTTATTAATCTAATTGTTTTTTTGGTGGAATCCTTAGGGTTCTCTATACATACTATCATGTCATCTGCAAATAATGACAGTTTTACTTCTGCCTTTCCAACTTGGATGCATTTTAATTCTTTTGCTTTTCTGATTGTTGTAACTAGAACTTCCAATACTACATTGAATAAAAGTGGTAAAAGTGGACATTCTTATCTTGCTCCTGATCTTAAAGAATAAACTTTCATTTTTCACCATTAAGTATAATGTTAGCAGTACGTTTGTCATATATGGCCTTTATTATGTTGAGGTATGTTCCTTCTATCCCCACAGCTGAGTTTTAGTTTTCTCCTGGTTAATGTGTACTTTTATTGATTTCAAAGAGGAAGAGAGAGAGAGAGAGATAGAAACATCAATGATGAGAGAAATCTTTGATTGGCTGCCTCCTGCACACCCCCCACTGGGGATCGAGCTCACAACTCCAGCATGTGCCCTAACTGGGAATCGAACATGATCTCTTGGTTCATAGATCAATGCTCAACCACTGAGCAACACTGGCTGGACACCACAGCTGAGTTTTTATTTTAAAGGAATGTTGAATTTTATCAAATGCTTATTTTTGCATATATTGATATGATGATATGATTTTTATCCTTCGTATTGTTTATGTAGTGTATCACATTGTTTTGCAGATATTGAAGGGGCCTTTGTCCCAGGAATAAATCCCACTTGATCAGGTTGAATAATCTTTCTAATATATTGCTGAATTCAGTATTATGTTGAGGATTTTTGTATCCATTTTCATCAGGGACATTGGCCTATAATTTTCTTTCTTTGCTATGTCTTTTTTTTTTTTTTTTTTAAATATATTTTGGTTTTTTACAGAGAGGAAGAGAGAGAGATAGAGAGTTAGAAACATCGATGAGAGAGACATCAATCAGCCTCCTCTTGCACACCCCCCACTGGGGATGTGCCCGCAACCAAGGTACATGCCCTTGACCGGAATCGAACCCAGGACCTTTCAGTCCACAGGCTGATGCTTTATCCACTGAGCCAAACCGGTTTCGGCTCTTTGTAATGTCTTGATCTGGTTTTGGTAATAGAGTAATGCTGGCCTCATAAAAAAGAGTTTGAAAAGCCTTTTCTCCTCTTCAGTTTTTTTTAATAGTTTGATATAGATAGGTGTTAGTTCTTGAAAGTTTGATAAATTTTGCTTGTGAAGCCAGATGGTCCAGGACTTTGGTTGGTTGGAAGTTTTTTGATAACCAATACAATTTTGTTAGCAGTTGTCTGTTTCTTCCTGGTTTAGTCTTGGAAGGTTGTGTTTCTAGGAATTTGTCCATTTCCTCCAGGTTGTCCAATTTGTTGGTATATAATTGTTCATAGTATTTTCTTATAATCCTTTGTATTTCTATGGTATTGGTTGTTATTTCTCCTCTCTCGTTTATTTTATTTGGGTTCTCTTTTCTTTCTGATGATTCTAGCTAAAGATTTATTAATTTTGTTTGTTCAGTGAACCACCTCTTGGTTTTATTGATCTTTTTTATTATTTATTTTCTTTAGATTCTGTTTTGTTTATTTCCACTCTGATTTTTATTATTTCCTTTCTTCTACTCACTTTAGGGTTTGTTCTTTTTCTAGTTCCTTTAGGTTTAAGATTAGATAATTTATTTGAAATTTTTCTTGTTCTTCAAGGTAGGCCTATAATGCTATCACTTTCCCTCTTAAAACTCCTTGGCCATGTCCCATAAATTTGGGGTAATTGTGTTTTCATTTTCTTTTGTCTTAATGTATCTTTTAATTTCTTCTTTGATCTCATTGATAACCCATTCGTTTTTAGTAGCATGTTATTTAACCTCCACATGTTTGTATGTTTTTCAGTTCTCTTCTTGTAATTGGTGTCTAGTTCATACCATTATGTCCAGAAAAGTTGCTTCTCAAACTTACTGATACTTGTTTTGTGATTTAATATTTGATATCCTGGAAAATATTCCATTTGCACTTGAAAAGAATGTATTTTCTGCTGCTTTGGGGTGAAATGTTCTAAAATTATCTATTAAGTTTATCTGGTCTAATGTCTCATTTAAGGCCACTGTTTCCTTTTTTAATATGTTTTTATTATTGATTTGCGAGCGAGAGAAATACCAATGTATTGAGGGAGCTACATTTCTCTGCATAGTAAAGGCAAAGAGGAATCAAGAAGCCCTGAAGGAAGCTGATCAGTACGGAAAGTTAGAGACCACACTGGGGAAAGGTTCTACAGAGAGGTCACCTGGGCGCTGGCACCCAGGGACTTTAGTGAGACCTGTCCACTCCTAACTAATGTTCACTAAATTACCTCTCACTAATAGCATGTGTTTTCTTCAAAGGAATGAAGGAAGCACGAAGTCCTATTTCATTGTTGGTCAAGTTCAGAGGCTGCCCCTGGATGTTACCAACCTTATCTTTTATTTCCAGGCAACCTCAGAACCTGCTCTGGACCCTCAGCAAATCCAAGCATTTGATCGACTCTGTCGTCTCTACCGAGGAAGTTCCAGGGTAAGTTTGTGTGGTTGTTCAAATTTTTATTTCCTAATTTATAATTACTATTTTGGAAATGGAGAGCCCTCTAGCCCTCGCTCCAGCCTCCTCCTTAGTCTGAAAAGTGCCCTGTTATGGCCACGTGGAGCCATGAGCATTTGGCAAAGGATGCAAAGGAAATGGAAAAACATCTGTACCTTACTAACCAAGGGCTTCTGTGTTTCGCAATCCTTCATCTGGGAGGCCTTTCTTTATGTTGATGACTGTCAAGTCTCCCCAAAGCCTCACACTCTGATGGACATCTGCATTGGTTGCATTTGCTAAGTTACAGTGGCTTCACCAAGATAGAAGTGTAAGTGCAGGCAGCCTGGGCACCTTCCATAAACCTCTCTCCAGATTTCTTCTATCTTGTGGCTCCACCATCCTTAACTTAAGGCTTATTATGGTTGCTCCAGCTCCACCAATTACATCTGCATCCTGGCCAGCAAGATGGAGGAAAAGGAGGAAGAACAAAAGCCACAATTCCTATAAGTTATATAAACCACTTACCCCTCATTGTCAGAACTTAGACACATGATCACACACCTAACTGCACTGCAGAGTGGGGAAATGCTCTTTATTACAAAAGGCCATGGGCTAAAACTCCTGGAATCCTGTAACCACAGAAGAAGGTACAGACTTGGAGTTCTGCTAGCAGCTGTGCCATAACATCCATCTGGGTGCTGCAGAAGCGCTTCAGTAATGTTCTCATTAACTTCCCCACCTGTTCTTCCTCACCTGGTGCTCCTCTCTGGCGGTGCCTTCTCTCATCCAGGCCCGAGAGCAGGGCAGTACCCTGGGCTTACCTCTCCCATCCAACCACTCACTAGGGAGATCCTGTAGACGTCTTCCCTACATCTCCTGTGTATTTATCCCTTTCCCTCCCAACTGTTGCTCACAGAAGCCACTGCAGACCTGCTGTCCCTTCATGCTGCTGCCTGGGTAAGCTTTGCAAGCCCTAATGTCATGTTACCTCCTCTTGCTTAACACACTTTCCTGGATCTCCATCACCTGAAGGTGGAGTCCAAACTCTATTGCCTCCTCCAGTGCCGAAGTCACACCTGATTCCAGCCGGGCCGATTTGTCCTGAGCTTGTACAGACAGCTCATGTGCTCTGTTGGTCTCCCTTCTCCCGCTCCCCATTCTTAGGCAAACACCTGCTGGGTTGCATGGATGCCAGAGGAAAAAATAATGTTCCATTTTTGAGAGGAGTTGTGGGCAGAGGTTTTTGTTCCAGGAGATTTCGGGGGTCCCTGAAGGCAGTCCAGCAGTTATTTATTACCTCTATCCCCTCCCAGCCTTGTCCACGCTCTGCCCAGGAGCTGGGTTTCTGGCCTTCTGAGGGAGTTCCGCTGCTTCACACTGGGCTCATCGATTTCCAGATCACTAAATTACAACAGTAGAACACAAAATATCTCTTTCCTGGGAAACAGAAATAGTTACCTTTCTACTCCACAGTGTCTGACTGTGAAAGAACTTGGAGTTTATCTGTTGCCTGTTCTGTTCTCAGCACTGTGTGTAAAGCTCTCGTGGAGAACTTCACAGACTGATGGGCAGCTGAGGGGCTTACAGAAGACAGGAAGTCACAAAGTGGAGCTTGAGCAGAACAAGGGATCTCTCTCTCTGGTGGCAGTGAAGTTCCTGGCAGGACTGCTTAAGCAAGCGTACCTCCTGCTTTCATTGGCCGTCTAAGGAACCTGCAGTCAGAGCCAGTGCCCTGACCCAGAAGCTGGATTATTTTAGATAAGTTGGCGCTTCAAACTTAGGAGCCTTCAGATATCTCCCCAATTACCACCGCCACTGGGGTTGAGTTATCAGTGAAAGTGATTGCCTGAGTACAGAGAACGCCTTACCAGAGGCCCGGACACAGCTAGCAGAGTTTCTGGAAGGATATGTGAGCAGGACACAGGTGACAGACATTATCTCAGGGAAAGCAGACCCAGGGCAGTTCAGCTGCCACAGGGACCCGAGTTTGAATCCCACACCAGCACTCACTCACTGCTGGGTAACTCAGGGCAAGTTACTTACCTTCTCAGGGCCTTCGTATTTTACACCCAGAGGGCTGTTTTAGAAGATTAGAAATAACAGGCACGTGAGGCAGGTCCAAGATACCCTGTTTCCCCGAAAATAAGACAGTGTCTTATATTAATTTTTCCCCCCAAAGTTGTGCTAGGTCTTATTTTCGGAGGATGCCTTATTTTCGGGGAAACACAGTAGCAGCACAGTGGACGCTGAGCTCACCCCCTCCCAAGAACACATTGATGTACACCTATATTTAGAGCAGTTCCTCCTGGGAGAACATGGGAACCAACTGAATAGCTTCTGTACAATAAAAAAAAGAGAGAAAAAAATGGGGAGAGGGGGGAGGGAAACCTCATAGGAAAGGTCAGGACGCTCTCTAGGAGCTGAGGAACAACCCAGGACTGGAGGAACAGTGAGGCCCACGTTTGGTTCCTGTGAACCTGGATGGTGGGCAGGAGCTCATCCAGGTTCTGTGGCCGAGCTGCGGGCACTCTGGCGAGTTCCAGCCGCCCCTCCTGGAGCTCCAGAGGAACAGGAGGGCATGATACCGCACACACAAGGGGTCCTTCCACCGGAGGTCAATCAGGCAGGTCCAGCAGTGTGCTGCTTCATGCACCCACCTGGCTGTGCACACAAGGGGCTCCTCACCTGAAGAGGATGCAGAGCTAACAAATCATTGTGGCACCTGCCTCTAGGGCTCCCCTGTCTAGAGAAAGTGCACAGATAATGGGTCACTGCTGCATGCACACGTAGGGCCATCCCGCCAAAGAAAGTGTGGGACCAGCAAAACTTTGAGGTAGCGCACCCAGGGCCGCCGCACAGGGAGTGAGCTGGGTGTGCGTGCACAGCCCTGCTGTGAACACGGACAATAAAGCAACAGCGCACGGTCCGCACACCTGAGTCCTGTCTGAATCAGGCAGCGCCACTCGATTAGAAAGGCAAGGAAGCATGCACATACCAGTTGCCCCACCTCAAGCCCACTCCTCAGGCCAAGTGACACAGAGGGTCTGGCACGTGCCCGCCCTGATTACCAGCCTGCCAGGACTGTTCAACACAGGCACCAGACCACTCTTTCAAGACCGGGAGCGACAGTTACTCATTGCCACTCATAGAACAAACACAAAAGTCAATCAAAATGGAGAAAGAAGAATGTGTCCAACCCAAGGAACAAGAAGAAACTCCAGAGAACAGCCCTGAAGCAATGGAAATAAGTAATTTGCCTGATAAAGAATTCAAAGAATCTGTCATAGGATGCTCAACACCCTTAAGAGTCCAATAGAGGAATTCAGAGAGCAGTTCAACAAAAATATAGAAAATGGAATTTTTAAAAAATCAGATATGAAATAAAAAATAACTGAAATGAAGACTACATCAGAAGGAATCAACAGCCGATTAGTTAATACAGAACAGGTTAGTGGTCTGGAAGACAGAATAATAGAAATTACCCAATCAGAACAGCAATGTGAAAAAATGTTTTTTAAAATGAAGATAGTATAAGAGATCTCTGAGATAACATCAATCAACCTAACATTTGCATTATAGAGATTCCAGAAGGAGAAGAAAGAGAAAAGGGTAGAAAGAACATTTGAATAATGTCTGAAAACTCTCCTAATCTGGGAAGGAAACAGGCAGCCAAACATAGGGTTCCAAACTAGATGAACCAAAGAGACGCACACCAAGGCATATGGGATTAAAAGGGCAAAAGTTAAGGATGAAGATAATCTTAAAGGCAGCAAGAATGAAACATCAAGTAAGTGGAACCCCATAAGGCTATCAGCTAATTTCTCAGAAGCAACTTTAGAGGGCAGACCGAAGTGGTAGGACATATTTAAAGTGCTCCAAGAAAGGAATCTACAATCTAGAATACTACATCCAACAGGGTTATCATTTAGAATTGAAGGAGTGAGTTTTCCAGACCTGTGAAAACTAAAGGAATTCACCACCACTAACCTAGCCTTACAAGAAATGTTAAAGAGTCTTCTTTATGCAGAAAAGAAAAGGTCATAGCCAAAAATAAGAAAATACAGGGAGAAATATCTCACTGAGAAAGACAAAAATACAATAATCACAGTGAATCAACCATTTTAAAAAGCTAATATGAAGGTTAAAAGACAATAGTAAAAAAAATTAATAACTACAATAAAGAATCGGGATACACAAAACAAAAAGATATAAGATATGATGTAAAAAGCACAGGCGGAGGACGGAGAAGTAGTGTACTGCTTTTAGAATGCAACTGAACTCCAGTGCCTGTCGGCTTCAAACAGAGACTGCTAAAGATACAGACACATGTGTACCTCATGGCAACCGAAAACCAAAGCATACAAAAAATGAAGAGAAAAGAACAGTGAAGAACAAGAAAAACCACTAAAAATCAGTTAACAAACTGGCAGTGAGCACACACCTACCAATAATCACTGTGAACGTAAATGGAGTAAATGCTCCAAACAAAAGACAGAAGCAGCTGAATGGATTGGGGAGGGGGGAGGGGGGAGGAAATGACCTATGTACTAGTATATGCTGCAAACATAGTATTGTAGTATTCTAGGTTGTAGATTTCTTTTTTTGGGCACTTTAGATTGAAAGATACACAGAAAGTGAAGGGTAGCAATACTTATATCAGACCAAATACACTTGGAGACAAAGCGGGACATTACATAATTTTAAAGGGGTTCAATATAAGATGGGGATATAACAATGGTAAATATCTATGTACCCAACTTAGGAATGCCCACGTATATAAAGCAATTTTTAATAGACATAAAGGCAGAAGTTAACTACTACTACCCAAACAAAATTAATACGGAAATACTGGCCTGAATGCCACACTGGACCAGTGCAACCTGATGGACATTTATAGAGCACTTTATCTAAACACAATAGGTTACACTTTTTTTCTTCAAGTGCACATTTTCCAGGATAGATCCCACACTAGGCCACAAAACAAGTCTCAATAAATTCAAGATTGAAATTATTTCAAGCATATTTTCTGGCCACAATGGCATGAAATTAGAAATCAACCTCAGGGAAAACACACACACACACACACACACACACACACACAAATGCATGGAGATTAAACAACATGCTTCTAAGCAACCAATGGATCGAAGAGGAAATCAAAAACTACCTTGAGACAAATGAAAACATAACCTTACAGCAAAAGCAGTTATAAGAGGAAAGTTTGTAGCTATGCAGACCTACCTCAACATGAAAGAAAAATCCCAAATAAGCAATCTAACACTACCCCTAAAGAAACTAGAAAAAGGGGAACAAACAAAACCCCAAGTAAGTAGAAGGAAGGAAATAATAAAGATCAGAGTGGGAATAAATGGAGTAGAAAATAGAAGAACAATAGAAAATATTAATGAAATTAAAAGCTGGTTCTTAAAAGAATAAAATTGGCAAGCCTCAAACAAGACTCATCAAGCAAAAAAAGAGAATATAACATATCAAAAATGCAAGAGAAGTTAGAACTGGCACCATGAAAAACAAAGTCACTAAAGAACACGATGAACAATAATATGTCAACAAACTGGACAATATAGGAGAAATGAATTTCTAGAAACAAAACCTTCCAGAGTAAACCAGGAAGAAACAGAATCTGAACAGACCAGTGCTAGCAATGAATTTGAAGTAGTAATAAAAAACAAAAAAACTCCCGACAATCAAAAGCACAGAACCAGACGGCTCCACAGGAGAAATCTACCAGACATTTAAAGACTTGGAACCTGTCCTTCTCAGATAATCAGGACATGAAAGGACATTTCTCCAGAGAAGACATACAGATGGCCATCAGACTTGCGAAAAGATGCTCAACATCACGAATCATCAGGGAAATGCAAAACAAAACAATGAGATACTACCTCACACCTGTCAGAATGGCTTTCGTCAAAAAGTCAACTGTGGTGTTGTAAGGATGTGGAGGAAAGAAACCCTTATGCACTGTTGGTGGAACTGCAAACTGGCCGCAATGGCATGAAATTAGAAATCAACTTCAGGGAAAACACACACGCACACACACACACACAAATGCATGGTGATTAAACAACAGTAAAATAAAAGTACTAAAAATAGAAAAAACTAAAAATAGAAATGCCAGCCGGAACGGGTTTGGCTCACTGGATAGAGCGTAGGACTGGGGACTGAAAGGTCCCAGGTTCAATTCTGGTCAAGGGCACATACTTTGGTTGCGAGCACATCCCCAAGTAGAGGGTGTGCAGGAGGCAGCTGATCTATGTTTCTCATCGATGTTTCTAACTCTCTATCCTTCTCCCTTCCTCTCTGTAAAAAAGAAAAATCAATAAAATATATATATTTAAAAATAGAAGTACCATATGACCCAGCAATTCCACTTCTGAGTCGTTTATCAGAAGAAAACAGTACTAATTCAAAAAAATATTTGCTTCTTTGTGTTCATTAAAGCATTATTTACAATAACCAGGAAATGAAAGCAACCTAGATGTCTATAAATACATGAACAGATAATGAAGTGGTATATACAATAAAATATACACAATGGAATATTGGGCAATGAAAAAATGAACTCTTCTATTTGTGACAACATGAATGGACTCTAAAGCAGTGGTTGGCAAACTCAGTCAACAGAGTCAAATATCAACAGTACAACGATTGAAATTTCTTTTGAGAGCCAAATTTTTTAAACTTTTTCTAACGCCACTTCTTCAAAATAGACTCTTCCAGGCCATGGTATTTTGTGGAAGAGCCACACTCAAGGGGTCAAAGAGCCGCATGTGGCTTGTGAGCCGCAGTTTGCTGACCATGGCTCTAGAGTATTATGCTAAGTAAAGTAAGTTTGACAGAGAAAGACAAATACCTGATTTCACTTAGATGTGGAATCTAAAAAAAACAGCAACAAAAAACCATAAAAACAAAACAAACAGACTCACAGACTCACGGAAACAAAGAAGGGATGGTTGCCAGGGGGGGGGGCAGGGCGGGGGGGTGTTAAAGGTGAAGGGGAATGTAGTCAGTGACACTATAATACTTAGTGATCACTTCGTAAGGTATAAAAATGTCAAATCACTATACACCCGAGACTAATATAATTAATATTGTATGCCAACTGTACTTAAATTTAAAAAGTGATACACATATCAAGGACCTCGCCTAGTGCCTGGCACCTGGAGGGCACTCACGCTACCTGGGCTGTCAGAAGTCCCGCAGACTTCGGCGTGGCTCACTGGTGGCTCCCTCCACGCAGCTGCCCTCCAGGACCAGGGCCCTGTCCTGACCGGCCAGGCCATGAGGCTCCTACTCTTGCAGAGGCCTCTGAGGCAAAGGGGATGACCCCTGAGTGGCAGGGCCTGGTTTCCCAGTGGGCTGGCACTAACCTTTCTCCTGCCACGCTGTCCTCGGAGGCCTTCCAGAACTGAGCCGCTGCTTCACACGGTGTCACTGTGGACACAGGGGCCTGGGAGCGGGCAGGGCTCTTAGAGGAGCAGGCAGTCTCTGAGTCTGCCCTGGCGACTTCTCACGTGGCAGCTGGGCATCCACTGAAGCTGCCCAGCTACAGGAGAGAGCAGTCAGAGCCAGTGATCGCAGGGCAGAGCCATTCCCCGAGGACTGACCAGGACGGAGCGCAGGGAGATGAGCAGCGAGGAGAACCTCGGCCAGGGGTCAGGACCCGCTGGAGAGGACTCGGCACTGATGGTTATAATATATAATCAGTTTTCCATTATCAGAGCATCACGGGCTGATGTGTCTATGGGAAGCACCCAGTCCACTCTTAGTAAAGGAGGGAACTGAGGTCCTAAAGATAACGTGAACCAGTGCACAGTCACATCTGTTTGTAGATGCAGAACTGGGATCCAAATTAGTATATTCTTCCCGCAGCGCAGCCCACCCCTCACATACTCAGGATCCCCCGCACATCACTGCCCACACTCCCCGCCCACAGCGTGGCTGACGTGTCCGCTCCTTCGCAGCTGGCGCTCCTCACGGAACTCTCCCAGAGCCGCGGCAGCGAGAGCTACCGGCCCTTCAGCGGCTCCCAGAGCGGCCCTGCTTCCCACAGCATCTTCCAGAACGAGAACTTCCAGCTGCAGCTCATCCCTCCGCCGGTGACTGAGGACTGACGGCTCTCGGGGGCCTGCCCTGAAGTCCAGAGGTGACCCTGAGGCAACGGGGGCCCCCTCGGCTGGCTTTGCCCGGCTGCCACCCACACTCCTGGGCAGTTGGTCCGAGGTGGAGGCTCTCTCCATGCCCACCAGCCCATGGTGTTGCTGCAGCATCACTTCACCAGACTGGTCGATTCTCTTTTGCCTGGAATGTCACATAGCTCCATCCGGCTTTTGAGAAAATGTGCTTGGCCCGTTGGGGCAGTTCCCTGTCTCCCCAGAAGCCCGGAGAACAGGTGGAGCTCACGCAGAAGGCACTCGGGAGTCTGTGGTCCTCGTCTCCACCAGCCGGCGGGGAACCCAGAGGGGCTTGGGCTCCTGCCACTGTTGGGACGGGGCGGGGGCAGGGGCAGTGCGGGCCAGGCTGCAGCATAGCCGGGACCTGCGCTGGAGGGAGCCAAGGGCCTGCAGGCCGGGCATCTCCCTTTTGATGTGTTTATGTGAAAGCCCATTTGAGTGTAAGGTTTTTCCCTTTCTCACAATAAATGCTCTGTGTTTAAGCTCTGCGGGCCTGCTGGCTGGCTGGCTGGCTCTCAGCCTGTCAAGCCATAAAGGCCACTTAGTACCACAATCCCATGTATTAAAGTCAAGGACCTTTATTGTGACACACCACCTTTATTCAAATCAGCGGCTCCCTCACCACTCATTCAGAGCAGCCACGTGCTCCGGGGATGGGGACTGGCTGCCAGAGCAGCATTTGTACCTTTCTGGGCCCTGGGACTCCGCAGCCACGGCTGCTGAACCAACAATGGCGGGAGGTCACCACACGCAGACTCTGTGCTCCCTCTTCGACGGACGGCTCAGGGAGGATCAGGCTCTCAGGGTCTGGCCCACGGGAAGTAGATGGATAAACTAGATGCAAATTTGCTGGCCTTTAACAGACAGTAGATCCTGCTTTGACCATATATTACTGTGATCCTGGATGGATAAGTCACTTCTCTAAGCTTCGCTTTCTCATAGATCTATTTTGAGGACTAAGTGAAACAATGCATGCAAACACTTAGCAAACGCCCCTGAGATAGCTTTTATTATACAGGCATACCTCATTTTACTGCACTTCCTCTTTATTGCACTTCACAGATTTTGTATTTTTTACAAATTAAAGGCAAAACCCTCCCCGTCTAAAAGATTACGACCTGCTCAATTGCAGTCCTTGATGTCCATGCTCCAGAACCAAGCCCGCGGTCCCTCCAAGGTGTCCTTCCCCGAAACCTGGCTGCGCCTGCCGCTGCCGCCTCGGGATGGAGGTGTGCGGGGCCAACCTGGAGGAACGGGCTGAGCATTCAGTGGCCACCACCTGGATGCTGGTTGCAGCTACACGAGATAGTCTCAACCCCATTTTACGGGTGAGAAAGCTGAGGCTCAGACGTGGTAAGTTAACCGAGGTGACACACCAAGAAACAGCAGAGCAGGGGTCTGAACTCAAAATGTTACCTCCCTCGATTATAGACAGAAGGCTTCTTGATGAACTTAAAATTAAGGCCAAAGGAGTTGGATATTCTCAAGGCAAACGTGGTGATTTTTCTTTATTCTGTAAAGAGCCAAAGCAGTTTACTAGTAAGAGTATCAGAGCCTCTGCTCAAATCAGGACCGTCAACATCAACAAACTGCTCCTCCAGCCCGTCGACTTCATCAGATCCCAAGAGTTCTTTAGCTTGCCATTCAGTCACGGCACACTGAATACATTGCAGCAGCTTTGCAAGCAGGTCACGCCTGCCCAGGAAGACACTCGGCTGGATTCCAAGAGTTTTCCTGTCTCACCCAAGGGGGTGAGACACCAGCATGACCAGAAAGTGCTGGGCCTGGAGATGAGCCCCGACCCCTGCCATCGGCAGCCCAGTCACTGCCCGTCCCCTCGCTCTAGTCTGCAGTCAGGGTCCCACTTCCAAGCAGATCCTTAGGGGCAAAGACTGATCTGGAAATATTTCTAGACTCAGCAACAGCAGTGGTTCTGCTGACAGCGCATGGAGCTTAGCGAGGGAGCAGGCGCTTTGGGCCTGCGCCAGCCCCACTGCTGAGCTCCAGCTGCTTTTCCAGGCCTCGTGCTGGCCCCTCGGCTGTGGCGCGTGGTAAAAGGAAGGGTCTGGGGAGGGATGTTCCAGAGGCCTTCAGCTACCATTTTGAAAGGATAGGTACCTGGTCTGAATGTCCCTCTCCTACTGGGGGGCGGGGAGATCCCCTGAAAGGGAATCTGGGCCCTGACAGGAGAGGGGAGTGGATGATGGTGGTCAAACACAGCAGTGTCATCACAGCTTTGTCACCTGGTAAAGTCAGTGCCTGAATGGACAACCTTCTCCAGCCAAAGTGCCCCTCCCCCCCACTCACATACACACACACACACACACACACACACACACACACACTGCACTAGCCCTCCCTCCAGCCACCAGGAGCAGAGTGGCATCCAGTTCTGCACCAGAGGCAGATGGACTGGGGAAGGAGCCCAGGTTCCAGGCACAGCCCCACCACTGGCCACGGGTGAGCTGAGAAGTGCTGTTTGTGCTTCTGAGAAGAGTAGTAAAAGCGATCTGCTCTAAGTCCAGTCCAAGTGACATATGGGAAGATGCTTTACAAAGTAGCGTACGCCATCCGGAGCCTCCGGGGAAGGGGGGAGGTGTCTGTGGGAGAGGAAAGCCGACGAGCCCCATCAATGATGAATGCTCAGTGAATAAATAATTCAGAGGTTGGGGATGCTCTTAGAAGCCATATGCTCCTACTCGGCTCTGCCCCGTGAAAGTGCCTCTCGGAACAGATGCCTGTGACGTGCCCGGGGAGGCAAGGAGGGCTCCTGGGCGGTGTCCTTGGCAGCCGGGCCACCTTCAGGGCCCCAGGGAGTCGGAGCCCGGCTGAGCGCCAGCGGGCAGCTCCTCTTCCCTGGGACGTCCTGGCCGTCTTTCTCCACCGGCCTCCTCCACACCACAACGCCGTGACGCCGCCTCCATTACCTATGGACAGTGTGACTCACCTTATTCCCATAGGTGGGTGTCTTCCTGACTGTCTCCTACGCTCCTGAGATCAGGATTGTGTTCTGTCCACTCCATGTCCTCCAAAGCACAGTGCTTAGAACAGGGATCGCCACATTTTCTTTAAAATCATTATCTTTTTAAAGTAAACTTGATGAACAGAAATGTTCACAAACCATATGCATACCGCTGGATCAATTCACAGAGTGAACTCACATCACCAGCGCCTGGATCAAACAATAGAAAAGACCAGCACCCCACTGGTCCCCAAAAGTTCTCTGTTCATCATGCCCCATCCCCCGCCAAGTGAAACACCATCCTGACTTCTACCAGCAAAAACAGCTTCGCCGGGGCTGGTCTCCTTCTCTGGTAGATCTAGGTGTGCACGGGAGCCTGGGGGCCTCGGCTGTGGGGAGGGGAGAGACAGGTGAAGGGAGAGGCCTGGGCAGACAGGACGGTGTTTGCTGCACAGGCTGGAGTTGAGGGCGTAACCGGCTGGGTTTTTCCTCAGTGGCAGTTTGGGGTTCTGGCTCAGCTACTTACCTGCCATGTATGACTGACCTACCTGTCTTTACAGTTGAATTAGCTCCTGGTTGCTTCAGCTATAAGCTCACAGTATTATCCCACTCTGTCTCCAGTGTCGCTGAGTATGGCAGACAAGTTTTGGGCAAAGCTTGGGAAGTCCCCATTCAGACCTGTGGTGCTCCGCTGGCCCATGATGCTGTGTTCTGTCATCACCTTGCAGTGACACTCCGGTCTCTTTCTTGGGCTAAGCCACCCGGGGTTTTGCAGGAGGTGACAGGCTGCGTGTCACACGGGGCTAACCTGTCCCGCCTGGGCCCAAGCTCTGAGATCTCCCATCTCCAAATCCACAGCAGAGCTTGGGGCTAGGGTCTGAGAAAGTGAGAAACAAATCCTCTCCTCTCTCCAACCCCCGGGGCCAGCCTTTGCAGCCACGGCTGGAAGCCCGGAATGGGGCCGCTCCTCAGAAGAGGCCGGTCAGTTCAGCACACACTCCCAGTCCAGCCTCTGCTCCGGCCCAGCAGGCACTCGGGTGGCTGTGACACTGCCCACACTGGCGGCTCTCCATTTCCATCCCACACGCTCCACCTGCACTCACCCGAGGACTCACATGGCCAGCATAACTGACTGGGTTTGTTTCTGACTCTAAAAGTAATAGCACCAATTCATTTTCGAAAACTAGGAAAAGTCAAAAAAGCAAACAGAAAAAAGGACTGTAAATGTCTAGGCACATTTACTTCGCCCTGTTTTTCACTTGTATTTCCACCAAACTCCCGTGGCTGCCTGGCTCCTGAAGGACTCCATTGGACCTCCCGAGTCCCAGAGTCCTGTCTGCCCACGGTTCTGTGTCAGCACAGAATGGGGGTGGCACTCCAAGGGTTAAAGGCATTACCGCTTCCCAGTGATGGAACTGTAACGAGGATGAGAGGCTAAATTAAAGTTTATTGCAGAATCAAAGTGTGTGCAGTCAGCAATTGTAAGAGGCCACAATGAAATGCCTTCTAGAACTTGGCAATACAATTACGTGGAGTTAAATTAGTAGAATGCACACCCAGTCGATCAGGTTAGCTATGTGCAGAAGTCGCTTTAAAAAGCATGTTATCTTTTGAGAGTGAAGAGCTAGCCCTGACTGCTAGTCAAGCTGGAATTCGATGGGGGGTGGGAATAGTGGCCTAATCCAAGCACTGAGATATCTGCAGGAAGATGGTGTGTGAGGGGAGGGAGGAAGTGGAGGAGGATATGGAGCACAGAAAAGGGAAGGAAAAAGCCTGGAGAGCCGCCAGCCTGGGGCAAGGTGTCGGCTGGGTCAGGGATGGAATGAGACACTTGCTGCTCTCCCAGCTCATCAAGCTGCCACCTGACTCAGCCTCCCAGAACCTGGAGGGGGCAGGGAGGGAAGGGCGCTCCAGGAGTAGACCACACAGGCAAAGGGCCAAGACAGCGAGCTTTGGAGCCAAAGAGGCTGGGTTCAAGCCCTGACTCCCTCGACTCACAAGCGGTGCCACATGGAGCAAACACATTTGCTTCCTGAATCCTTTTCCTAGCTTGTGGAGTGGGGATGCAGCCATCGCCCTTGGGGGTTGCTGTGAGGGTTGCTCATAGCAGTAAGGTAGGTGCTGAGCTATCTATAATAAGGCCTAAGCGACCATCACAATGGAATGAACGGCTGGACAGGCTGGGTGGGTGACCAGGCCGGCAAGGGGGTTAGTGAGGGATGGCCAAATGACTGAGCAGCAGGCTGCGTGGGGTGACCAGACCTGCGGGGGGCGGGGGGGGGGGGGGAGAGTTGGAGACAACCAGACTGGTGTGGGGGGAGGGGGCAGTGAGGGGCGACCAAATAACTGAACAGCAGGCTGTGTGGGCGACCAAGCCCCACAGGGGGGCAGTTGGGGGCAACCAGGCTGGCAGGGCGGGGCAGTGAGGAGCGACCAGACCAGTGGGGGTAGGAGAGGACAGTTAGGAGGGATCAGGCAGGCAGGCAGGCGAGCAATTAGGAGCCAGTGGTCCTGGATTGTGAGAGGGATGTCCCAGATTGGACAGGGTGCAGGCTGGGCTGAGGGGGACACACACACACACACACACACACACACACACCCATTGTGCACAAATTTCGTGCACCGGGCCTCTAGTAATTATTAATACTAACAATGATGTTACTATCACTAACAAAAGGATTTACTTAGCAATCCCAGTGAGGTTATGCAATAAAAGTCAACCCCAGAGTAGTCCTTTTCTGGGGTGCTGAGTGTAAAAGCTGAGCTCCTGGGTTTGCCAGCCTCAGGTTTGGGCTGTGAGCCCTGGTGACCAAGAGGCTGCCCCCCCAGGACCCGGGGGTGAACTGCGTACATGGCACGTGTGAAATGGACACAAGGCGTGAGGCTTGGTGGGAAAGATGTCCTGCTTGTGGGAGAACGTGAGTGTCATCTGTATGAACCTAATGCAGCCAGCAAGCAAGTTCTTACTGCAGAGGCTCTCGGCGACCCTGGCTGTGTGTTCGGGACAACATTTACCTGCGCCTCGTGAAGCCTGGGAAACATTTAAATGGGATAATGATGTAAATTGCTTACTTCCTGGCACAACGTGAGCACGCAATAGAAACGTCTGACATTTCACAAAGGCGAGTTTTGTTTTGTTTAGTTCACTGTGGTGTTATTTAAAGCTGAACCTCTGGAAAGTGGGGGACAGAGGGAAAGAATATTCCAAACTCCAAAATATCAAATGTGTGCTGGTACAAAAAGAAGTTACATTTATTTTACAAGGTAGTTATTCTCCTAAAGTATTGTACATAAAGGAAAGTTGAGTTGTCTGTAAGAAAACAATATAATTTTAGGAAATTACAGAATGGTCAAACATTGTGCTTGAAACTTTAAAATAGAGAGATTTTAAAAAAATATTACAGTAAGTGAATATTGTAAGGTATGAACAGCCTAAAAAAGTGTGTGTGAACAATGATATGCAAGCTCAATATTAAACCTCCAGCGACGATCTGCCTTCAGACCTGTTCGGAATACTCAGAGCGTGCCGTGTCCATCTGAATAGAAAAAGGGACCCAAAACACTGACCGAAACATGGCCCTTTCCTATACCGTCAGCTGTCAATTATCCATAATAATGAAAGGAGCCAGGACATACAAGATTTTTAAAATTCCAAAATTAATTTTGAGATGTGTCCTTGTACTTATGCTTGGATGTGAGAAACGCTGACATCCCTTGAAGCACAGGAGTGATAAAGTGAGAACTCCCACGCCCTTTTCCCCTCCTCCTCAAGGGCAAGACACGAATCACATACTCCTTTCCAAAAAGCTTCAAATACAATTGGTCCTTAATTTTGGTTCACAGCTCCTCTGGAGAGGGGAGTTGGAAAGAAGGCTGATAAAACTGTGTTTCTCTCTTGCAGAAAGCCAAAATATTTCAATAAAATTTTGCAAACAAGATGGAATAATCAAGAGCTGACTGTATAAAATATGCTTTTTTTTCTTGCCTCATGGTACTTCTACTGCCAAGTATATCTGGATATTTTGACAGCTTTCTAAATTATTTGGTTGCATCCTCTTACCCAAATAAATAAATTTGCATAAAAAGGAGTTATGATCAATTCTAAAAGAACTGTGATGTTTCAAAAAGGCCAGGAAGTGGAGGTTAAGAAATAAAACCCCTCCCCGCAAGCAGAATCAAATCCAAAAGGTACTTCAGGACAACCTCATGGTTTGGTCCTGGTCTTAGTACTTACATTTTGTATAGTATTTACCTTGAACTATAAGTTTTTCCTTTCCAAGAAAGCAACGTGTTTTGTTTTGTTTTGTTTTTTCTTCAGGGTTTCCCTCAAAATCTCTTTTCAAAGCTTGAAAATTACAAGGAAAAAAAAAGTCTAGATTTGATGGTAAAGCTGTATTTGCTAATGTACCAACTAACTACAACCACAAACATTTTAATTGCTTTGTCATTTCTCAGAAAGTTATGAGCATATTTGAAAACTCTAAAATAAATCTTGGTGTGATAAGAAAGCTGTATTCCACAGAGCACTGATTCTGTATCTTCCTCCAAACAGCTTTTACACCAACTTTCAAAAAGCGGGCATGGGGCCAGGTTTCTCTCTACA
This sequence comes from Pipistrellus hanaki, assembly GCF_964339955.1. Lineage (NCBI taxonomy): Eukaryota > Metazoa > Chordata > Mammalia > Chiroptera > Vespertilionidae > Pipistrellus > Pipistrellus hanaki. Next base: position 39,828,341 of record NC_140504.1, read on the forward strand.
CAAGCCCAGGAGAGCAGTGTCTCCATCTCCACACACAGCCCTCTGCTCCAGGTGAGTGCACCGCTGGTCCAGATTACAAAGCGTTCGTCTCTCTCCATATACACGCAGAAACCAAAAGCTGAAACATGAGTTTCCAATGTCTATAATACACGTTGCGGCTAAGTATTTTCTAAAGTGACTGTAAATATGCTTATACAAAAGAGCAGTATAATATCAGGATTACAGATAAATTCTTTTATATAACACAGAACAGAACAGGCCTAGAATTCAAGTCGAAACTACACATTTTTATGTCCTTCTCAGTCGTTTTTGGAATGCAAGCAGAAACAATTCTGGTTCGATCCTATGACTCTCCGGAGAATTACAATATTAACAGTGCTAGGACAAAAGAAATCCGTGCTTGTGCTTGTTTAGAAAAGGTTCTTTTGAGATCCAGGGGCATCTTAATATTTAGAATCCAATGGAACATCTCCAATTCTATAAAACAGATAGTAGTAAGCGAAGCTTAGTGCGTTTTTAATTATAAAGAGATTGTGTAAATATTTAAAGTGATATCAACCATTATTAAAACCAAATTTTTCATTAAAATCGTGGCTACTCTGAATGGCAGTTCAAGAGTTTTAAAAGTTATAGATATAAAGCGCCCAATGCAGATCAGCCAGCCTCGGGAACGGCCCTGTGACCATGTATTTCCATGGCTGTAAAGACCTGGTGGTTGACTTCAATTAGTTTAATGGACGGGAATGAGGAATGAGGGCCCAGAGTGGGGAACTGGTAGGAGCCGTGCCAAGAAAGAAGACCCCTCATATGCATGCTGGGGAAGTCAATGAGCGAACCCACAGCAGTGGGGGGAAGGGGGAGTCAGGGTGCTATGTTGCTGTTACCAACTTGAGTGCACAACTGCTGACGGCACAGCTGCTAAGCTCGCCTTCATCTGGCCACTCAGTCATGGAGGCACCATGAACCCCAGGAGGCTCAGCAGGTGTCTGTCCCTGAGCCACCCGGGCTGGGCTGGCCAGGCTGGGGGCGAGGGGGATACCCTGTTCCTGGAGCTCCTCTCACTCGGTGAGTCCTTACGTTTCAGGAAAGGGGAACCTTATGCTGCATTCTCATCTAGCTTAGAGAGCTTCAGCTAACACTGCTCTTAAAGGAACCTGCACACTGTACACCCAGGGATGTTTGGGCACCTAAACCTAACGAGGGTTCTAGCCAATCACGTAGACTACACACACAGCTAGGAGAGCGGATTCTGCCTAACGATTGTGAAGGAAGCCAAGTGGAGGCTTCGGGCAAGAGCACAACAGGCCTCTTCTTGTTTCCTAAGACACAGACTAACGTAGCGCAGAAGAGCGGTGCCACAATGCTGACAGAGCAGGAGGCAATGCCGCCAGGGCACTCCCGGATAGTCAGGACATCAGACAGAGTTTTCCATCTCCAACTTGGATAGATCTGGTTTCACTAGGCTAAATGTTAAATCTCCCGGAGAGAAGCTTTGGAGCAATGGCAGATAAGCAACTCGCACAAGAACAGCTGGTATAAATGGAGATGGGAGGAGAATTCTGAAGAAAGCTAAATAAGAAAAAGTTATTCACTATTTTGCCGTGAGAGAAAAGAGAACACGTACAACAGGCCATTAATATTACTGTAGTAAAGCCAATGAATATCACACAAAATATTTTCTCCTGACTTAGCAGTGAACTACTTCAACTGCGTTTGCATTTGCATAAAAACCCATGCATCATAATGAATTCTAACCGTTTCCCACCTAAGCCATTCTAATGCTTCATACAACCAAATGAAGCAGAATTCGTCAAACCTATTAGATTCATTCCTAATCCCTAAAGGACTGCTGTCTTTAGCATTTCCATGCTAACTAAAACTATTACTGATAGTTTCTTAAGACATCAGATGTGGCTGCTTCCTAAATATAAAACCTATAGAACTCCCTAAAAGTTTTTTCCCAGATTTGAAGAACAATTAAGAAAAGCAGGGAAATGTTGGGGAAACCCACCCGAGAGACCATCTCAAATGCTACAACACATTCCCCAGCTACAAGCCAAGTACATCTCTCCTTCCCCTGCGTTCCCAGAGAATTCTGGGTAATGTCACCTTGCATGTGTTATCTCCACTATTGGACTGTGGTTCCCTTCGTGTGGGGAGTCGGGTCTTATTCCTTCGGCGTCCCCACAGCACCCTGCAGAGTGTAGGCACTCAGCTAACGCTGGATTGAGCATGAAGTTGAAGATGCCATCTCCACTTAATGAAGGCCTAGCTCAGCCCCAGAGCATGGAGGGCTGTGCAGACCCTGATCACAGCGAGGGGCTGAGCTGGCCTCCGGTGCCCTCCCGAAAGTAAGCCAGGCACTGGCCCTGCCTATGCAAGTGGAGGGAGAGGAAAGGGACAGAATCGCATCTACCAGGACCCGGTCTTTTCCCCTCACGAGAGCAGATTCCCACACGAGACTTGCAGGGCAGTGGGGGTGCCTGCCGGCATGCCAAAAGGAGTGCCAACAGTTTCTCCTGAAGAACTGGGGATTTAGAAAACACTGTCTCCTCCACTCCGGGGAGCTCTCGACCTGGTCCGTGATCCTCTGTGATCAGCCCATCATCGCTTACAAAGTTCCCGGTGAAATTAAGGCTGGGTCACCATTCGTGACACCAGATGCTACATAGAAAGTAAGTCCAGATACAAAAGGAAAGAAATACCTTAGTTATAAGACTAATTTAAGAGTTTAGCTAATCAGCAGACCACTGAACGGCTACAGTTAGGGGTAGAAAATACCAACTGCACCGGCGAAAGGGTCCGTCCGACCAAAGTGCAGAGCGCAGCCTGGACAGAGGACGCGGCCTCCTGCCCGGCTCACACGGTGGTCTCTATCGTCTCGATCACCTCCAGGTCCGACTGCGACGGGGAGAGGAGGGCGCAGTCGTCCGGCTCCCAGCTGCTCTCCGGACTGTAGTCTTCCTCTGAGCTCAGCTCTGCGCCTTCCTCCGTGTCCTCGTCACACGATTCCACGTAGTGCGCCCCGACGGCATTGATCCCAGAGTCCTCAGAACTTGAGGGAGAAGAGCAGTGATCTATTTTTGGTGTATTGCTCTCTTTTGAAATTAAGGCATCGTGTGCAGAGACCTCCTGAGGGCTCATTTTGTGGGAATGTGGTGCCGGCTGCTTCTGCACATAACACATCTTCCCATTAATACATTTAACCTGATAGTTGTCAATAAAGAGGTCTGAGATCATACAGTACCTTGGCGAATCAGGCGGGAGGGGAGGCTGGAAGACAGATGCAAATTTCAGAAAGTGTTCGGTGAGAGAGACTGAGATCTGGATGGTGTTCGTGGGCTCCCGGGGCTTCACAGGGATCTCGGTACTGGGGAGCTGCTCCACGGGGGTCATCGGCTGATACACATACTTGCCTGTGGGAACAAAAGGGCAGCAGAAACCTAAGGTTACTACACAGACTGCAGTAAGGCAGCCACGATGGCTTCTTCCCAAGGACTCTGATCTTAAGTAATGAGTCATTCCACATTGTTGTAATCAATTAAAAACAGACCATGATGCACAACATCATGGTATTTTCATCTAAAAAACTCAACACAGCCCTGACCGGTTTGGCTCAGTGGATAGAGCGTCGGCCTGTGGACTTAAGGGTCCCAGGTTCAATTCCGGCAAAGGGCATGTACCTTGGTTGTGGGCATGTCCCCAGTGTGTGCGTGTGTGGGGGGAAGGGGGGAGGGGGGAGGGATGCAAGAGGCAGCTGATTGATGTTTCTCTCTCATCAATGTTTCTAACTCTCTCTCTCCCTCTCCCTTCCTCTCTGTAAAAACTCAATAAAATATTTTTTAATTAAAAAAAAACTCAACACACTTTATACATCTTATATTTGAGTCCTTATAATGCCTCTGAAATAGGTGGGTGGATATTATAATATTTATTTCAAGGACAGCTTTAAATGATTTATTCTTCATATCAGATAGAATGAAGAATGTCCAAGACATTGTATAGTAAAAACACAAGTTGTAAAAAAGTATATATGATAAAATTAAAATCCCTCTGTTATATTTAATAACTAGATGTTAATATATATATTTACAAACTGGGGAAAATACACCAATTTGTTATCAGGATTACAGAAGACTCTGAAGTTAGGTTTCTGTGTTTTAATCAGAATATACATATATACATACATACAAACATACATACATACATAATTAAAAGTGAGAGCTTATCGGACTGTGCTGGCCACCCCAATGGCTGGGGTAAGGTGTAGGATGTGAAACGAACTCTTTCAAGACCAAAGCTCATCAGTGTCCTAAGTGGGAGATGTTCTCAGTGACACCAGCTCCACTGGCACTAAGCAACCTCAGCCAAGTGGAAGCCAAGGAACAGCTGGCGCAGGGGGCAGGCAACCTGCTGGGGTTTCTAGGAAACCAAGAAGCCCATCTCTGCATCCCCCGCTGCTTCCCCCCTCCGTGCGCCTCATGGGAGGGAAACCTAAACGGATCTGTTCCTGATGTGTCTTCATCCTTCTCTTTGATTTCATTCAACATTTAGCAAAGTGCTAAGGAAACTAGCTAGAGATGAAAATCACCCAGGCTATGAGTCTAAAATGATTTCAAAATAGAAATCTGGGAGAGAAAAAAAACAAACAGAAAAACCCAGAGGCAGTAGCCACAATTATGGGCACCCTCTGGGGTTTTTCCTACTGGGGCTGGTTTATCGGTCAGTCCACATCTCCTGCACGTATTTACGACAGAAACCATAAAAAGAATGAACTATTGCCATCTGTGACATGGGTAGACTTGAGGCATTATGCTAAGTGAAATAATTCAGAGAGAGAAAGACAGATACCATATGATCTCACTTATATGTGGAATCTAAAACAACAACAACAAACTCATAGATACAGAAAAGAGATTGGTAATTGTTTGAGCTAGAGGGTGGGGTGTGGATGGAATGGGTGAAGGAAGTCAAAAGGCACAAACTCCCAGTTATAAAATAAGTAAGTCATGAAATGGAATGTACAGCATGGCAAATGTGGTTAATAATACTGTAATGCATATTTAAAAACTGCTAAGAGACTAAATCTTGAAAGTCCTCATCACAAGAAAAATTCTGAAACTAAATGGAGACAAATGTTAACTGGACTTATTATGGTCATCACTCTGCAATACATATAAATGCCAGATCATTATATTGTACACCTCAAACTAATATAATGTGGTATATCAATTAAATGCAATTAAAAAAACTGCATTTAAAAAATAAAATATATAATTTAAAACAATAAGGAAAAAAACAGAAGTGACTTGTTCCTTTTTTGAGCATTTTATCAGAAGGTACATACTACTGATATAGCTCATTACAGATGATGTTAACTTTTAACAATGTTTAATGTGGTATATATGTCTAGGTATTTCCACTGTAAAGTTAGTGGAATAATTTCTCTCTGAAATTACTAAGTATCACATGAGGAGATATTTTAAAATATGCAAATATCCTGCTTCTCATCAGACCTTCCCCATTAATTTCAGCATGCCTCAGTGGATCTGGTCTGCAGCCATCACTGCTCTGGTTTGTGCCAGGGATTTTCCACTTCCATCATTCCTTCTATATTTATCCATTAGAATTCTAGGTAAGCAAGAGCTATTCCTTCTCTCTCATGTATTTATTTATATGAACATAATTCGCGCTCACAGACATGTATTCTATCCTGTGAGCTGTAACCAGTTACATCATTTTCTGTGTGGCTCACACTGTCCCGGAGTTAGCCCTTGGGAGCTCCTTCCAGTTAACACACGTGTCCTTCAACATGCCCCCGTTCGTTTTTTTAAAACAACCTTACTTCCTGGCACCATAGATATTACTGGCTTATCTTGTACTGCCCCTTCCCTCCAGTACAGGAATCTGCCATTTCTCCAAGGATCCCTAGTTCCTTCTTAAGAATTTACACACATTCTTAAGCCTGTTCTCAAAAATATTCCTGTCAAGTAGAATCTTAGTTTGCTAATGACTCATTCAGTCACTTACAAAACTCATCCATAGGAAAATGAGGACTTGATCTCATTACAGTACTTACCATCCATTTAAAAAATAATGTAGCCAAAACCGGTTTGGCTCAATGGATAGAGCATTGGCTTGGGGACTGAAGGGTTCCGGGTTCGATTCCGGTCAAGGGCATGTACCTTGGTTGCGGGCATATCCCCAGTGGGGGGTGTGCAAGAGGCGGCTGGTCGATGACTCTCTCTCATTGATGTTTCTAACTCTGTATCTCTCTCCCTTCCTCTCTGTACAAAATCAATTAAATATATTTTAAAAATAAATTAATTAATTAAATAAAATAAAAAATAAAAAATAATGTAAATTTAAGGTAAACTTCACAAACCCATTAATTTATGTGGAATCTTTTAAAAAGGCGCTAAAATCATGTTCTCAGTAATGAAACAGATTACACAACACTGACTAAGTCACAAAAACCATTTGTGTCCAGTAAGTGAAAACTGTACTTCATCCATCTTGTTTCTTTTCAGGGAACCTGGTTCAACACTCTCAGCTGTTTCTCAACTAAAGACCAGTCAAAACCACTAAGTAAGTAACTTGCACTATTCTTTTAAACCCTGGTTCATAGTTTTTCTAACTGTTCTTCCCCTTTGGTGTTGTGAGACACTGAAAAAGATTTATGTTCTCATCCTAGTTCTTTGGTAAAAAAAAAAAAAAAAAAAAAAAAAAGGAACAGAAAACTTAATTACTTTCTCCAGCTCATTTAACAAGACAGGAGTCAGTTCCAGGACCCGGCCTTGTGGGGGCCTGTGCTTTTTCTTCACGAGGATACTCATTACTTAATTAATAAGGTTTGGATAATGTTCTTAATTTACAAGGACATTCTCTGCCATTAAGTTCTGCCATTAAGTACAGTGTAAATACACAGCAGATATACTTCCATGAAGGAGTGTCTTTCTTTTGATTGTATAGCAGCTCAATGAGGAGAGAGAAAGAGCACAAATAAATACAGAAAATAATTTACATGCCCGGTTAAAGTTACTGTATGCACTTTGCTAAATTATTTACTTTTAGGATCAGTTGTGCATTTTGATTCTTTAAAAAGACCACCTGGGGGCAAATGAGCTTTTTGCTTTTACAGATAGTTTTATGACTGTTAAATGTGTGTCCTCCTGACACAGGAAGTACACTGCTGGCAGGGAATGCAAAGTGATTTTAAAATTAGCCTAATCAAAATATAATTATAAAGGTAAATCTACTGGAAATAAAATTGAGTGGCCTCGGGGAAACTGCATCACAGTTCAGTTCTTTGATTTTAGTGAATCACACTTAGTTTATTTTATTCCCAAGGGCATTCAATTATGTTAAAAGTTATGTTAAATATTCTTATTCAGCTATTTCTGTGCATTATTTACTAAGTTGAGTAGCAGTTCACAAACTAAAAGCAAAAGAGCATAATTGTATTCTTTTTTGTGTGTGGCCTTAACCTTCCACCTTCCCCCACTGGCAATCAATATACCAATATGTTTGTACTTTGATCTATGAGAACATTAAAGTTCAGATATTGCCCAATATGTTGAAGTTCCCAATCAGAAATTTATGAAAGATCCTAGAATTTTCATTTTTCAAATTGTATAACCTCTTTAGTGTAGTGAACATAATAATGTAAAGCAAAGCCCTAATGAGACAGAAAATCAGAAGCACGGTTTATTTACTCATTTACCAAATCCTTATTGAATATCTACCATGTTTATACTAAATCAGATGCTACTGGGAAATAAAAAGAAGTACAATATGTAGTCATGCTTCAAGGCACTTCCAGTCAAACTGGAAGTGGAAGATTAAAAAAAAAAAAAAAGAGTAAAAATAAACAAGAGTTGTGTAGACCATTTTATATAATAAAAGGGTAATATGCAAATACCCTGTTTCCCCAAAAATAAGACGGTGTCTTATATTAATTTTTGCTCCCAAAGATGCACTAGGTCTTATTTTCAGGGGATGTCTTATTTTTCCATGAAGAAGAATACACATTTATTGTTAAATGAAAATAAAGGAAATTTATTACCTGTATATGGTACGGTAGTATCGTAGTTGTCAACACAAACCAGACAAACTGTGAATCCTACAGTATCAAGAATTTACTCATTTATTCAATGACAACCATGTCATCATCTTCTGGAACATCATCATAACAATCCAATTCCTGAATTTCCTGGTGAATTTCTTGTGACTCCATTTCTTTTAGAATCAGTGGACCAAATCTCTCATGTTTAGCCTGGAGTGGGGGGGGGGGGGGGGGCGCTTATTTTCGGGGGGATGCCTTATATTTCACTCAGAAGGAAACCTGTAAGTAGGTCTTATTTTCAGAGGATGTCTTATTTTCAGGGAAACACAGTAGATCGAACGAAGGAACATCCGAACAACCAGTCACTATGATGTGCACTGACCACCAGACACTCAACGCAGGAGCTGTCCCCTGATGGTCAGTGTGCTCCCACAGACATACGCAACAAGTCTTATATATTTTAACAAGTAACTAGCAATGAACAATGAGGGGGAAAGAGAACTGTAAATGCACCTCTTTTACAAACATCATAAGCACCACAAGAGGAAAGATGAACATTAGACTGTGGGGTATACACTATATACATTACAAGAGCTCAGAGGAAAGAAGGGCCAGCAGGGCTTACTGAGAAAAGGCTCCACAGAAAACATGGACTGTAAACTGGACGAGAGCTAGGACTTGGGCAAAAGAAGGTAAAGTGGCATGCCTTGTGCAAAAATCCAGAGGTGGAAGAGGTGTGGGACGTCTGGGTGACCAGCCTGGCTAGAGCAGAGCATTCCCCTGGGACCGAGACCAGTCCATCACCAGGTAATCTGGAAAGAGATCAACACCTTCCCTCGTCCTGGGAGACTGGGTACAGTAAGAGCCACTCCGCTGCATCGATTGGCACCACGGAGCTCCTTAAACTTGTACACAGACAGTTCTAGTTGGGGAAGAGCTCCCTTTAGGGCCAGAGTTCAGAAACATTCTGAGAAGTAAAGGTGACTAAACTAAGCAATAGTGAAAAAGAAAGAAGGGCAGAGAATGAGAACTCTCTCAGGTTTCCAGTTCTTTGTAAGTGGGCAAATAAGGGTTTCATGGAGTAGCTATACCTTCCTCTTTCCACTGAAACCGGAAAGTCCCGTTTGTCCACCAGGAGCTTTTCTGCAGAGATGGACTGGTTTTTTTTCTTAATATATTTTTATTGATTTCAGAGAGGAAGGGAGAGTGAGAGAGAGACTGAAACATCAATGTTAAAAATCATTGATTAGCTGTGTCCTGCACATCCCCTACTGGGGATTGAGCCTGCAACCCGGGCATGAGCCCTTGACCAGAATCAAACCCGGGCCCTTCAGTCCACAGGTCAACACTCTATCCATTGAGCCCAACCGGTTGTGGCCAGGTCCCAGACCTTTATGGAGAGGACCAGAAGGCCACTCAGGGGACCCTTACTAAAACACTATGCCTATCACTTTATTGGAGTCTAAATATCCAGGCTAGTCCAGACTACCATTGCATCATCCCCAGGCCCTGCCCTTGACCCAAACCTCCCACCATGGCCTATAACGCCCCCTAGTGACACACCTCCCTCTAGCACCCAGACCTACATCCAGGGCTCAGACCTACATCCAAGTACCAGACCATCATGGCGGGGCCAAGAATGCCAAGCTGGGGCCCAGGCCAAAAACACCAAACACAGTGGTGTATCAGAGGACTAGATCTTAATACGGAACCCAGACCACTATTCCATAACCCAATGTCCAGTTGAGGTACCAGACCGCCCACCAGGGCCTAGACCTCCTTCCCTGGCCCAAATTGCCCTCCCAGGACCCAGACCTCCATCAGGGGCTCAGACCTCCATCCAGGTCCCCGACCAGCATGGTGGGGCCAAGAAGATTATCAGTAATTTATTAGAAAAGGTTCAGCTGAACAAGTCCTCACCTAAGGACAGCTCACTGAAGCATGAAAACCATACGTTCAGAAAGAAAAAGATGGCAGCTGACAGGGCACAAACTCGATATGTACTATGTCTGCACTCCGCAGCACAGGGAAACTCCAAGGCAGCAGCTTGATGAGCGGAAGAGGCAGAAGCGGGAAAGTGGATCATTGCAGGGAGAGAAAGCTGTAGGAGCACCACGACGCCTTTTTATCTGAAGATGGGTGATGGTGGTGGTGGTGGTGATGACAGTCATTACTTTTGATTTCTTTATTACAAGCCTTGACCTTACCTTATAGGCATTTTATGAGACCATCTCAGCCTCCTGCCTTTCTCTGAAGGAATCAATAATTCGTGCTGTTACCAGACTGGACAATAGATTTTTAAAACTGCAGTTAGAAAAGATTTGAGAACAAAGCAGTTCCCTATGGGAGGCAGTGCAAGTGGAGACCGGAACATGGTAACTCTGGCAGCTTCCTGCTGTTCCACCCGCTCACAGCTGAATAGTTCTGCAACCCAAGTAAGTTATCAGGAGCCATTAAGTCAATGGACAGATATTCCTGACAGACTAAAGCTAAGGGAAACAGTATCAGACATCTGTCACATTTATCTATTGATCTGGGGATGAAAAGCTCAGGAATTCACAAGGAAAGGATGCTAACCAGTCAACCTGATCTAAGCAAAATAAGATCTTAAAGCAACTGAAGAATCTGGGCTTAGCACAGGGGCTCAGTAGGGACTCAGCAATGTTTACTGAATTTTTAAAAATGTATCTTTGTTAAAAGTTATTTTTGCTGGCAAGCGGTACTTATTCATTATTCGAGAACCTAATTTTCAAACTTATACAAACTAATACAGCATTCTGGAACTTTGCTTTTATTTATAAGTCACAACAATAACAAAATGCATTCTAAATATTAATGAGATGTGACTTTAAATTATTAATATTTATATATAAAAATTTATATTTCCCAATATAATAAAATAAAATATGTTCTTGCTTTTTGTTTTGTTTTTTGTTTTTTTAGCCAATTATAATAATCACCTCTCATTTCTCTTGGACCTGTGAGTAGCCAGCCAATTTCAAATTCAGTGCCACTGGGGAAATCCAAAGCATTAGGGGAAAGAAGTAACAAATTCAGCATTGACAGTTAAATAGCATCTCTACTGAACCATCCATTTAACTATTCCTGAATAGGATGAAAGAGGCTTAGATGATGAAGCTCTGTCCTTGTACTACCTTTTTGTCACAAACTTTGGGTTGTAAAATATATAGAGGGAGCCACTCGGCAATTGACACTGAACAGTAAAGAGAAAAAAAAGGGGTCCAGAATACAATGAGTCTATAAATGTGCTAGTTATCCATGTACTAGAGGCCCAGTGCATGGATTCATGCACCGGCAGGACCCCTCAGTGTAGCCTGTGGGGATTGGGCCAAAACTGTCACTCCAACGCCGCCTGCTGCTCCTGTCTGCCACTCCTGCTCATCCCAGTCCCACTGCACCTGCCACCGCTGCTTGGCAGTCTCACTGTCACTCCGATGCAGTCTCCGGGCTGCAGTGGCCAGTCCTGCATCTGGTGCCCAATGGTCAGCTGAGCAGCGCTCTTGCTATGGGAGCACACTGACCACCAGAGGGCAGCTCCTGCATTGAGTGTCTGCCGCCTGGTGGTCAGTGCACATCATAGCAACTGGTCAACGAGTCATTTGGTTGCTTAAGCTTTTATATAGACAGATTGTCTCTCAATTCCAAATTATCCCTGCCATATGTGTTCTGCCATAGCAGACAGATTTCCTTTAAACATGTTTCCTCTACAGTGAGCATGATGCTAAGTCTTCTCAGTAGAGGGCACTGGAGAACATTGTAGGAGAAAGGGGCTTTCCTGCAATTTGGGCCACATCTGAAGGGTCAAAGGGTGGGAAAATCTGTCAGAGCTCTGCCCCAATCATGCACACAGTATATGTGATTCCTTGATAACCCTGCATCTTGGCCTGGCCTGTTGATAACTGTTCCATGGCCCTTGACACACCAAAACCAGCCTTCTGAAGGCCTTCCACCTGCATCATAGCCTCCTACCACCCAGGCCTCTGCCCCCCACCCCCTCCCTGTGTACACTCACACTCTTACTGCTGACTGCCCATGCCCTGTACTGCAGAGGGCTTTTTCTTGCTTGTCAATAAATTGCAGACCAGCACAGCCTGAGCAAAGCAGCAAACTACTCTGCTATCCTGTGAGCTGAACTACAATTTTCTCAAATAAGACCTGAAACCTAGCCTTGGAAAGGTGGTCTCCTTCCACCTTTGTCCTTCCTGGATATTCTCCTTTACCCTAGGGAATAACACAGAGTTCACTTATGTTTTACAGTTACTCATTTCTTAGTGTAGTAGTTCTACATATTAAATTGCTCTCTGTGTAATCCACTGTGTCATCTCCATCTCCAGAATAGACTCACATGGATTCCATGACCAAGGTTAGGGTGTGGGATTTCCTGTAGGTGGTACTTTCCTGATTTGTCTACTGAGAAAATATAAGCATAATATTAAGAAATTAAGCAATTTATACATTTGGAACCTAGACTAATAGATATTAAAGGTTATGTATTAAAATATTAATAATTATTTAGATGTTTAAAATTGGGTAAACTGATGCCCCAGCTGGTTTGGCTCATTGGATAGAGCATTGGCCTCTGGACTGCAGGGTCCTGGGTTCAATTCTGGTCAGGGCCTTTGCCTGGGTTGCAAACTCGATCCCCAGTGGCGGCATACAGGAAGCAGCTGATCAATGATTCTCTCTCATCACTGATGTTTCTATCTCTCTCTCCCCCTTGCTTCCTCTTTGAAATTAAATAAAATATTTCAAATAAATAAATAAGTAAAAATTGGATAAGCTGTTAAAGAACTAAGTTTAATATTAATAGAGGATGAAACTCAACACCAAACTAACTCATACACACACACACACACACACAACAATCCAATTTAAAAATGGGCAAAAGACCTAAATAGACACTTCTCCAAAGAGGACATACAGATGGCCAACAGATATATGAAAAGATGCTCAATGTCACTAATCATCAGAGAAATGCAAATTAAAACCACAATGAGATATCACCACATACCTAAAAGACTGGTTATCATCAATAAATCAACAAACAAATGTTGGCAAGGATGTGGAGAAAAGGGAACCCTCCTGTACTGTTTGTGGAAATGCAGATTGATACAGCCCCTATGGGAAGCAATATGGAGTTACCTCAGAAAACTAAAAATGAAACTGCTTTATGACCCAGTGATTCCACTCCTGGGAATTTATCCGGGGGAAAAAAACACAAAAACAAAGAAACACCGAAATGCTAATTTGAAAGAATAAATGTACCCCTATGTTCATTACATTGTTATTTATAATAGCCAAGACTTGGAAACAGCCCAAGAGCCCATCAGTAGATGAGTGAATAATAAAGCAGTGGTACATTTATACAATGGAATACTATACAGCCATAAAAATGAAAGAAATCTTACCTATTATGATAGTATGGATGGACCTGGAGAGTATTATGCTAAGTGAAGTAAACCACTCAGAGAAATAGAAATACCATATAGTTTCACTTATATGTGGAATCTAATTAACAAAATAAAATAGAAACAAACTTACAGCTGTCGGGGCGGGGGGGGGGGGGGAGTAGGAAGGGGGGCTGGGTGAGAAGGGTGAAATGATTAAGAAAAACAAAACAAAATTCATAGATAACAGTATGGTCATCGCCAGAGGGAAATGGGGGTAGGAGGAGTCAGGCAGGGTAAAGGGCAGATAAGTGGTGATGGAAAGAGGCATGATTTGGGGTGGTGAACACACAATACAATATACAAATGATGTATTATAAAATTATATACCTGAAATCTATGTAATTTTATTAACCAATGTCACCCCAATAAATTCAATAAAAAGGAAAAATTTTAAATAAATTAAAACATGAAAAATTAATTTGTCAAAATAACTATAAAAAGAGAGCTTATTGAATATATTTGAGTATTCTCCTCCATAAGACTGATATATAAAACTATTGAACTAAAAGTGCTTTCCCTGAAAAGCAAACAGAAAAATAAATCAGAACCAGCCCTTATACTAGACCAACATGTGTTAATCTTAATTCTAGACTGAAAAAAAATCAGTGAGTAGGTTGTGACTAACATTCAGCAATAGCTTTATGAATGAGAGCTGAGCATCATGCTGGCAAAGTATATCACAGCTCTTTTCTCTAGAGCCCGCGATACAACTGCCTACGAAGGGGATAACAGTGAGGAACAAGGAAGAATCACCCATGCCTGGAACATAAAAAGCAGGATCAGCCCAGCCCAGCCGGTGTGACTCAGTGGTTGAGCATCAACCCATGAACAAGGAGGTCACAGTTTGATTCCAGGTCAGGGCACATGCCTGGATTGAGGGCTTGATCCCCAGTAGAGGGCATACAGGAGGCAACCAATCGATGTTTCTCTCTCTCTACCTCCTTAACCCTCTCCCTCTCTTTAAAATCAATAAAAACACAATTTTTAAAAGGCAAAATCAATCATTCCACAAAAGCCTGATTACATATGAAGTTCTACAAAAAAACAGAGCAGCATGTAGCAGCAGCATGCAGGAGCAGCATGTAAAATAAACCTGAGACAGTCAACACTGCGATGGGCACTGTGGGAGCTTTATTCCTATTTGGCTACATTGATAATTTATGACTATAGCAGATGCCTGTATGGATTAAGCCTACTGATTCATCAATGACATTTGGTAATACAGATTTTCAAATGAGATTTCTATGGATTAGATGATGTTTTTTAAATTATCACTTTAAAATATAAAGGAAAAAAGATTTCACCAGCAGAAGAAAGACCCCTGCAGAGAAACAAAGCCACAGGCCTTCAAGGGACAGGCTGTGCTAAGAAACACTCCCCGGGACACAGTCCTACGGCAAGGGCGAAGCAGTCCAGGTGCAGCTGTTCTGGTGTGCCTGGGCTAATATGCAAATAAAACCGTCCTGGGAATTGCCTAACTGTGCAGATGGCTGGTTCAGAGAGATCCCCAGCTGTTCCTGAAACAGGCATAACAATTGTGAATTTTTTTTAACGTTGCTAATAAAGAACCAAACAGGATTTCAGTGAATCCTTTACATACTATGAATCTTAAATGTCAGGTGAGATCTGATGGTTTCAAACAAAGAGATTAATGATGCTTTTATTGTTTCTTTCTGGAATATAAGCAGGCCACATTCTATTAGAAAAAAACATCTCTTAGAGTTCATTGATTAATGCTAATAATTCAGAAAATCTATAGTTTTCCCATAAAAACCTCAAAGGATTACATAATGATGTGAAGAGAGAAAGCATTTTCCTTAACAGTAAATATTTTATGAACCCACTAGAAGCCTGGTGCACAAATTCATGCATGAGTGGGGTCCTTAAGCCTGGCCAGCAATCAGGACAGATTGGGGCCATGGTGCCAGTCCCGATCAGGGCTAGCTGGTCTGGGGGTTTGGAGGGACCATGGGAGGTTGGCGGCCGCAGTAGGCTGGCTGTGGGAGCACACTGACCACCAAGGGGCAGCTCCTGTGTTGAGCGTCTGCCCCGTTTGTCAATGCATGTCAAATCTACTGGCCAGTCATCCAGTCTTCCAGTTTTCTGGTTGTAATGGTCGCTTAGGCTTTTATATATATAGATAGACACACAAAAAAGGATGTATTCATATATTAATCTGTCTAAGGAACTAATTTCAAAACTACCCATTTTATTGTTTGGTATATGTGATGCTTAATTTTTTGTCTCCACTTGGAGGGTTGTTTTTGGGTAAAACTAACACTTATATACTGGAAGGTAAAACATATTGCTGAGAAATTTTTAAGAAAAACCTAAATAAATGAAAAGATATACCTTGTTTATATGTTATAAAACTCAGTGTTAATAAAATGTCAATTCCTCCAAAACTGATGTATAAATTAAATATAATCCCAATAAAAATTTTAGCAACTGAGAAGTGATTCTAAAAGCCATATGAAAATGTGAAGAACCTAAAATAGCCACAACAGCAAAATTGGAAGGTTAACACTACTTGATTTTCAGACTTATCTTAAAGCTGCAGTAAATTGAGACTGTGCTGACTGATGGCTACAAGATAGAAAAAAATCAATGGAAGAGAACTGAGAGTCCAGAAATAAATTCAGACACAGCCTGGCCAGTGTTGCTCAGTATTTGAGTGTTGACCCATGAACCAGGAGTTCACGGTTCAATTTCCAGTCAAGGCACATGCCCAGGTTACTAGCTCGATCCCCAGTCTGGGGTGTGCAGGAGGCAGCCGATCAATGATTCTATTTCATCATTGATGTTTCTATCTCTCTCTCCCTCTCCCTTCCTCTCTCTGAAATCAATAAAAGCATTCTGAAAAAATAAAATAAAAAGCTACAGAAGTAAATTCATACACATATGGACAACTGAATTTTTACAAAGCTGGAAGTGCAATGCAGTGAAGAAAGACTAGTCCTTTCAACAAATGGTACCAGAATAACTGGATATGCAAAAAATAATAATAATAATAATAATAATAATAATAATCTATACTTAACACTCCATACAAATATCAATTCAAAACAGATCATAAATATAAATTTAAAACTTAAAACTATAAAGTATCTGTAAGAAACCACAGGAGTAAGTCTTTATGCCACTGGGTTATGGAAAACTCTTAAGATGATTGAAAAAACAAGGTGTCCACAGGGCCATCCTTCCTCCAGAGACTCTAGGCAGGAATCCTTTCTTACCTCTTTCAACTTGTAGTGGCTCCAGGCTTCCTTGGCCTATAGCTACATAACTCCAATCTCTGTCTCTGTCTTTGCATGGCCTTTTCTTCTCTGTTTACTTCTCTCCAATGACATTTGCCATTAGATTTAGGACCCATCTGGATAATAATACAGGGTGATCTCACCACTTTAACTAAATTACACCCTCAAAGTCCCCTTTTCCAAATAAGGTCCTATTCACAGATGCCAGGGGTTAGGATGTGGACGTATCTTTTTGGCACCACCATTCAATCTAATAGAGACTCTAAAAAATAATCAATTGGTTAGAAATGAGTAATATCAGATTCTCTTCTTCTCTATAATAGAAAAGGAATGAAGAGACAAAGGTGGAACTGGACAACAAAAGTAGAAAAGGGAGTATGTACTCAAGGGAACAAAAAAGTGGCTGCAGATTGAGAAGAGAGCTTTAAAAGGCCTCTGACTTTTGTCAGAAATCGACTTGGAGATAGGTAACTGGCAACTGTGCAAAAAACAAGTTGCATACACATCTGCTTTTTGAGACTTGTGAAAATTTTTTTTTTTTAAGTATTTTAAACTCAAATTTCTTAGAAGGGATTCCAGTTCCCAGAAGATTTATTTAATTGGAATCCTGCCAATGAAAAGTCTGGATGACTTCTCAAAAGCCCTGTACTCCTACATTCTGCCAGCGCAGACAGGGTATGAGATTTACAGCTTGGCTTCTGAATCACTTCTACTCCAAAAAGATACGGAATCTCATAGATAATAAAAAGTCTGAATTTAAGCCTTAACACAAAGCAACATGCTTATGTAGAAGATGAATTAGCTTTTATTAACAGTAAAACCAAAGACTTAAGTGAACTCTATGCAGGTCTTCCTTCAGAAAAGTTTTGTCTTTGGTTTTCCTTTCTCTTGCATTCTCCCGGTCCCAAGACTTTGGCAGACATCACTGATGATTTTTGTATAAAATGTACTGTAGTCCCTTGTGGCTCATTTTACGACAATATTCTGATTATAACAAGAAACTTGTTGAATGAATGGTCATTTGGCAGCTAACTCTCATTCCCTTGTTTCCCAGCAAGCATTCCTTTTCTCTATTCTTGTTTTCCTTCATTCTGTCTTTAGACTAGATACACTGCTTTCTATTGCCAAATAATTCCACTATTTTCATATTTCACTACAAAGCTTGTTTCCGTAGTTTCCTACAAATAATTCATGTCAGCATCCCAACAGACTAAAAAGTTACATGTATGATGTTTACATATTCAACCTATTTCATCCAGTTTGTGTTTAACATTTTAAAAGGCATAAAGAAAAACATGAGCTTCATATACCCACAACCCAGTCTAAAAAAATAAAATTAGCAATATAATTGAAGTCTCTGCACATTCATTCCCAATTTCATTTCCCTCTTCCTCCCCCTATTCCCCTACCACATCATTATATTGCTTTTTGCCTAATTATTTTTTATTATATCCCTAGACTTGATATGTCTAGACTAATTAAAATATTCATTTTTGTATATAACATAGCACCAAACCATTATATAATAATCAGTAATGATCATGGTACTTAAAACACAAAACACCAGAATCTGCAAATTTAGAAGAATCCTATGACATTATTTAACATGAGTTAAATTTTTAAAATTTTTATTTCAAAATGATAGTTACCATTATACAAATCCTATAGAGAATTGTGGCAAAAATAAAGTAGTGTATCTAATATTTGTATTCCTATAGATGCTTTTATTTAGGCTATAAATAAATATCTCAACATGTAGAAAGTTAAAATGAAATTTAAATGAGACTCCTAAAGCACTAACTGGTCCATACTTTTTATGATAGAGTTATAAAAATAGAAGTTGGAAAAAACACAAGATTTCTTAAAGAGAGCATTTCTTTTCTTTGAACATGGCTGAAAATAGAAGTGTCTTGATTCCTGCCTCCCCTTAGATTTGTCCAGGAAGGAGAAGTTAGGAAAGCCCATCCTGTCATAAAATGATGGACAAGCATAAAAGGTACCATAAATAACACTACTAGAAACATTTGATGAAATAATCCTAACTCATTAGTCTTAGTGAACTTCTATTATAATTCGTCATCATACAGTGCCAAAAGGAACATTCCAGTTGTGCTATATATAATTTAAAAAAAAAAAAAAAAAAAAAGGCACAATGGACTAATACTATCAAAGTATAAAGTAAATGTTTATTAAGCATTTCTTAAATGGTAGTATCTAGATTTTAATGATTATTTTGAAGATTCACCATCAGAAACCAGTCCTAAATATTTCTATTAAAGTTAATATTTATAAAAGCACCTAGCACTGCACTTGCTAGGTAGTGGGATCTTCCTTTCTCTCTCTCTCTCTCTCTCTCTCTCTCTCTCTCTCTCTCTCTCTCTCTCTCTCATTTATTTATTATTGTTTTTTTGTTGTTGTTTTGCTTGGTTTTGTTAATCCTCACCCAAGAATATGTTTCCTTTTTTTTTTTTTAAGGGAAAGTGGAAGAAAGAGGAAAAGACAAGAGGGAAACATCGATGTGAGAGAAACACATCCATTGGTTGCCTCCTGCAGAAGGCCCAACTAGGGCCCTGGCGGGGAAGAGCCCACAACCAAGGTATGTGCCCTTGACTGGAATTGAGCCTGGGATGCTTTGGTCCAGAGGCCCACGTTCTATCCACTAAGCCATCCCAGCTAGGGTGAGAGAGTGGAATATTAATAAAAGTTAAAACAACAGCAATTAACCCCATTTAAGGAGCAATAAAGTGCATGCATATTTGAAACCATAGGAGCACAAAGTTATAGTGACTGAAAAA
The DNA here is from genome assembly GCF_964339955.1 of Pipistrellus hanaki. NCBI lineage: Eukaryota > Metazoa > Chordata > Mammalia > Chiroptera > Vespertilionidae > Pipistrellus > Pipistrellus hanaki. The sequence continues at coordinate 39,847,929 of NC_140504.1, forward strand.
GCCTTAGAAATTATCTTGTTTAACTCCTTAATTTTAAAAAGCAATGAAACTGAGGTTGGATGACTTAGCTAGTGCCAGATCTAGGATTAAAATCTAACTCTCCTAACAAGAGACTAGTGCTTTTGCAAATTCTCTTGAGCTAAAATCATGGGGAGTGTGAGGGAATAGACACACCAAAAGCTTTGCTTTGCAATAAGAAGCCTTGGGCTCTGAGGCAGAATGCCAAATTCTTACTCCAGCTCTAATTACAATCTTACACAAGTCACCAAAATTCTCTAGGATTCCATTTTTTGTAGATAAAAATTAGGTTATACTGGATCGGTGATTCTCCATCTTGGCTGTGCAGCGGTATCCTCTGAGTGGTTTTTATAAAATAGCAACGTGCAGGTCCTATCCCCCACAATTCTATTTTAAAGGGTTTGGGATGGTGTCCTGCCATCAGTATTTGATAAAAGGTTTCCAAGTGATTCCAATGTGAAAACAAGATTGAGATCCGTTGGACTAAACCATTTTTAAGGTCTCCTGTATCACCTAAAATTCATTTTCCCTTATTTTGGCTGTAATCATTTGGCTAATGGGTAATTTTGACACAATAAATGCACGTAAATCCAGAAAAAAAGTCCCCTTTTCGACTGCATTTACTGAAGCCTGTTATGGAAAAGGCATCTCCTCCTTCCCTGATATGTCCTCCATTAGTTTCAAACTATTGGTGGTCTAGTGTCATTTTTTTCTATGGCATATTTTTATAGCAGCCCAAGGTGACTAAGACAACAGTAGAAATAGAATGTTATTGATATATCTATTCGAGGATCATATTTTAACCAAAGGAAATCTTATCAAATTTGCCTTAATTCAAGATTTCTCAACCTTATCATTATACTGCATATATTTAATTTTTACAACTCAATGAATTAGGAGATAAGTATACACCCATGAAACCATCACCACAATCTCTTACATAATATATCCATCACCCCGTAGAGTTTGATAGAGTTTGTGCTGGATAATTCTCATTGTGGAGGGCTGTCCCTTTGCATTTTAGGAAGTTTAGCAGCATTCCTGGCCCTTATTCATCAGTTGTGAGCAGCAACTCTCCAGTTATGACAAGAGATAATATCTCCAGACACTACCACATGTTTCCTAGGTAGCAAAATCACTACCTTAATTTTATATGTCAGCATAGGAAAGCAAAAGTGTGACTATCTGTTGAAAAAGCACACACAGAATCCAGATTACAACATCCAGAAAGGTCTTTAGAGCTCAGCTAGTCCTACACTGCATTTTTAGACACTTATGGAAACATTAAGATTTATTACCAGTCATTTATTTTTATTCTCACCCAAAAAATGTTTTTATTGATTTGAGAGAGAGAGAGGAAACGAGAGAGTGGGAGGGAGGGGGGCAACGAGGAGGGAAGGAGAGATATAGATGTGAAAAAGAAACATTGGTTGGTTGCCTCCCTTTTGCGCCCTGACCAGCAATTTAGGAATGTGCCCTGACTGGGAATTGAACCCACAACCATTTGGTGCATGGGATGAGGCTCCAACCAACTGAGCCACCAGCCAGGGCTTATTAACAGTCATTTATTGAAGCAGAGCCTCTTGCTTTTAAAATGAGCACCCTGATCACTAAAAATATAAATAGAAGCATAACCCCAGGAATCTCTTAGCTATTTTTTCTTTCTGAAAATATTAGTATTATTTCTGAAACTGTAACAGATCACTTTAAAATATGTGAAATATATTTCCTCCAATTCCAAGACATGTAAGAAATCTTTAGAAACCATGCTCACTACGAAAGATAAAAACCATGATTCTTACCATATATATGTATATCACACAAAAATAAAAAAAATAGAGACTTAGAAAAATGACCATTGATGTGGCAAAAATAAAGAAACTAAAATTTAATAAAAAGTACAGAGCATTTCACATATTACTTGGCAAAGAAACTGGTAGATATTAACATCCTCCACATTAACCTTTCTCAAGAATGTCCTTCTAAATCACAGATTTAATTATGTTTCTCTCAGCCTGGCTTCAAATCCTTCAATGGTACACAACATCCATCATCTTCAAAATAAAAACCAAATTTCCTGCCAAAACCGGTTTGGCTCAGTGGATAGAGTGTCGGCCTTTGGACTGAAAGGTCCCAGGTTCGATTCCGGTCAAGGGCATGTACCTTGGTTGCGGGCACATCCCCAGTAGGGAGTGTGCAAGAGGCAGCTGATCGATGTTTCTCTCTCATGGACGTTTCTAACTCTCTATCCCTCTCTCTTCCTCTCTGTAAAAAATAAATAAAATATATATATTTTTAAATTTCCTAAAATGGTATGCAAGCAAGGCCTTCCATTACTTTGCTCCTGCCCACCCCTCCAGCCCCATCTCCTTTCCTTTCCCCCACACCCTACATTCCAGCCATTCCATACTCCTTGAAGACCTCTAATAATACCCAACAAACTACGTTTTATAAGAACAGTAAAAATGAGATCATTACAACTGTGTGAAATATTTGTCAATAAACCCATCCTTCAGTTATCAGGTCTAATGTTACTTCCTCAGGAACACTGCCCCACCCCCCAACTCTAGTCTATGTTCTCATAGTCACTTGGATCTTTCCTTCACTGCTTTTAACACAATTACAGATCTTACAATTACTTCATTCATCTCCTTTTCCATAGAGCAGGAAGTATGTCTGTGCTTTCCAATGTGACCCTAGTGAAGGTACTACATATGCCTGACATATAGATGCTCAATAAATATTTGTCAAATAAATAAATGAATGTTCTTTTATATCTACAAGTCTTTTCACAGTGTTATTTCTTATCTGTAATGACTCTCATTCTTTGTCTGGCCAATTCCTGTTTTCCTTTAAACTAAGATCAGCTTCCTTCATCTTAGAAATCTCCCCTGATTCCTAATTTCAACTTAGGTACTCCTGTGATCTCATAGCATCCTGGATATATTTTTATATATCATGTACACTTGATCACAGTTTCCTATTTATTTGTCTAGTTCTCCCTATCTTTCCTATTGGACTGTGAGCTCCTTAAGAATAAGGGCTGTGTCCCAGCTGGTTTGGCTCAAAGGATAGAGTGTCAGTCTGCAGACTGAAGAGTCCCAGGTTCAATTCTGGTCAAGGGCACATGCCTGGATTACAGGCTCAATCCCAGTAGGGGACATGCAAAAGGCAGCCAATCAATTCTTCTATCTCATCATTGATGTTTCTATCTCTCCCTCGCCCTTCCTCTCTGAAGTCCATAAAGATATAAAACACTGTATAAAACACTGAATATATATATATATATATATATATATATATATATATATATATATATATATATATATATATATTTGCTATGTTTATCACCTGTATATGCTCTGCGGGTAGCACAAGTGCCTATTATAGACAGGGCATTCAGTAAATGTTTGAATGCATGTAGATGTGCTATATTGCATTTTATTATGCAGGCTCACACCTGTCTGCAGAAAGCCCCACTAAGTAAAAACATTATAAGAATAAAATAAAACTTGAAATAAAACTTCATCCTCTAAATTATATTAAAGATTTTCAGAAAGGACTGTGATCTAACAAAATAGCTTTAAAATTTTTTCACACTATTCCCCTCAGTGTGATTTAAGAATAACAAAGTTTAAAACCAGTATCAGAACACTAAAAAGAATTTTTAAAATAATAAATCAGTTCTAGGGAAACAGAAAAGCTGAATTGAACTCTGTGTCAAGTTAAGCCATCTTAAAATAATATACCTCAAGAACCACTCGCCACCATTTCTCCTTTATTGAAAGGATACTTTAACATTCCCCCGCAAATGACTTTACCCCTCTATAGACCATTGTAATGACTTCTGTAAATTTCTGCTAGGTCTCTATATTGAAAGAGAAGAGTCAGCTGATAAAGCAATTTCATTTTTTTTTTTAAACACATGATCTATCCCTCCAGACTTTTGAAACATTAAACACTCTTCCAATGCTTCTATAATGGAAATAATTAAAACAATATAGGGAGTAAAGCTTATGTTATTTGGCTGCTTTTATCTCAGCTCATAATTTGCCCTTATTTAAAACTTAAGAATTTCAAGCGGATGACAGTAAATCATTAAACTGATCACAAAGCCATTCTACGAATGAGGCCTGTCCAAACGCACAGGTGCATGGCCACAGAAACAGCCTCGGGGAAAAGATACAGTCTGCTGACAAATTCATAAACATGCAAGAGGTCTCTTGTCTGTTCCCTTACTGCACTGATAATTATACCATAAAAAATAGTATTAAAAATCTTCACATTCAAATCCCCAAAGGTTCTATAGTTTTTTTAAATCCACTTTACTGTCTGAGAAAAGGTCTCCAGGTATTTTTTATCTATCTTTTCTATTGAAATTCCCCATCTCCATTATCTCATACCCAGAAATAACTGAAAATATCTTACCATCACCTCCTGTAAGATGTCCCTTTTATATGCCTGAAGATCATTAGATGCCTATCTATCTAGAAACACAGGAAGTAAAAATAAAACTAATTCATTTTGACTTTAGAACTAAAATGAGCTAACTCTTCTGGGGAGAAATTTAATCAGTTTAAAGAGTGTGCCTAAAAATGAGGTAGTAAGAAAGTAATACTGAAAGCTAAATTTGTTGTAGAAATGTTACTTAATAATATTTATCTCAACGTTAAAACCATTAATTAATCTCTAACTCCTTGAGAAGATATGTAAGATTAACGTATAGAAAGGAAATAAAAAAATTATTCCTTAAAGAAAAATAATTTTTTTAAAAGTCCAAGTAGTTGACATGTGGAGAGCATACAGAGTAGATCCACACAAGCATTAAAAAATGGAGAAATTGCCCTAACCGCTTTGACTCAGTGGATAGAGCATTGGCCTGCAGACTGAAAAGTCCCAGGTTCGATTCCGGTCAAGGGCACCAAAAAAAAAAAAAAAGGAGAAATTAAGAAACAATTTTTATGAGTTAAGGTTATAGATGATTGGGCCTAGAAGATTTTCCCCTCAACAGTAGCTTCCGTGTTTTTTTTTTATTTATTTATTAGTATGGTACCATGAAAAAACAAACATAAAAACTAAGTATAAACCTCTTATGCTTATACCTCCTATACTACTACAAAGCAGAAACTAGTTTTTAAGTTAAAGATACAAACAAAACAAAAAAACCAAGTTAGCAAATTTAACTTAAACTGACAAATAATGCTGTTTTTTAGACAATTACTGCTTGAAATCTAACTGTACTACTCACTGCCACAGCACAGGTTCTCTTGAGTGTGTCAGCTCTGAAGACTCTAGTGACTGCTTTTATAAAATAATAAAACCAAGTGGAAAAATAACTTTAATATGTTTTTACTGCTTTTAGAGAGACAGGAAGGGAGAGGAAGAAACACTGATCAGCTGCCTCCTGCACGCCCCCTACTGGAAAGCAAGCCAGCAACTCAGCATGTGCCCTGACTAGGAATCCAACTGGTGACCGCTCCGTGCACGGGAAGACACTCAACCAACTAAGCCACACTGGCCAGGGCAAAAGTGAAATTTTTATAAAACCAAATGTTGTACCTTTGTGATCAACAAATCTATGAAACATAATTAAGAATGCAAAATTCTTATTTCTAAAACCTCATCAGAAATTAGTTTTCTGTTGTAAATAAATTACTCACAACACTTATACAATTTGCTTCTAGGATAACTAAGCAGCAACTGTAGTTGTAAAAACAATGCCTCTAAACACAATCTTAAAATAAGCTCATGAAGAACTTCAGATCAAGATGGCGGAGTAGGTAAACACTGTGCTTGCCTCCTACCATGAGCACATCAAAATTACAACTAAATTATAGAGCTTGTTTGGAGGTACTAGCAGGGGAGCGCAGCTACTCGTATACCCCTGACTGAAGACCGTCCTCTCCTCTTGGGGGAAAGTCGTCCTCTTCGACCAAGCGCGCGGCTTCGGGAGGGACACACATGGATCGGTGAGGGAAGAGGGGGACACCCGCCTAGCCAGCCAGATCAGCCGAATCAACACTGGCGATCAATGGGGTGACCGATGTCGCAGCCAGATCGCCCTCACATCCACAACTAAATTATAGAAGAATCATCAAGAACAACCCCAAAAGTAGCTGAACAGAAGTCCTACAACTAAATACATAAGGTAGAACCCACAATTAGACTGATAAGAGGGGTAGAGTCATGGAATGAGAAGGTTCCATACCCAGAGCATGTTGGTTAAGAATCAGGAGGGGTAGCTCAGTTGTGAAGGCATCCAGCAGTCCCAGGCACACATCTGATTCCCAGTCCAGGGCACCAGTGGGGGAAAAGGAGTTCCCATAACATCTGACTGTGAAATCCAGCAGGGATTGCATTCAAGTGAGATGATAGAGGAATACTGGAGAACCAGGTGTTACTTTGAAAGAAGCTTGCACACAGGTTCACTCTCTTACATACTCACTCTAAGCTCCAGCAAAGGGACAGCAGCTTGAAAAATGGCAGGGACATAAGAGAGTAATTTGATTGAATATCTTCAGGGTGAAAGCTGGAGGGCAGTGGTCAGGGAATCTCTCTTCAGTGACAGAAGCACTGACAAACTTCATTGCTCCTTTGTTGAGCCCTTCCCCACCCAGCTAGCATGCTCAGGCAGGTACCAAATCTGATGAGCTCCCATTAGCCTGGCTAACACTGTTTACCCTGCTCTTATGAGTCCCAAACAAGATGAACACAGAGGTCAATACCAAGACACTCATAATTAAAATGGCAAAGGTTAAAGACAAAAGACAATCATAAGAGCAGCAAGAGAAATAGTTTGTTACCTACAAGGTGCTCCTATGGGCTGTAAGCTGATTTCTCAACAAAAATTTTGTAGGCCAGAAGGGATTGGCACAAAATTGATGAAAAGCAAGGATCTACAACCAAGATTACCAAGCAAAGTTATTTAAAATTGAAAGTGAAATAAAGAGCTTTTCAGATTGCTACAGCTCGTTTGGCTCAGTGGACAGGGCACTGGCTGTGCACTAAAGGTTCAATTCTGATCAAAGGCACTTACCTTGGTTGCAGGTTCAATCCCCCATAGGGGCAGTGCAGGAGGCAGCCAATCGATGATGAAATAGAATCATTGATCGGTTGCCTCCTGTCCCCATCAATGATGTTCCTTTCCCATCAATTTTTCTATCTCTCTATTCTTCTCCCTTCCTCTCTCTCTCCTAGACACGCCCTGGAGCCCTCCTGTGGTCCCTCTCCAGATGGCCAACTCCCTGCATCCCTCCCCAGCCCCCGATCATGCACCGGTGGGGTCCCTCAACCTGGCCTGCACCCTCTCACAATACGGGTCCCCTCAGGGGATGTTGGAGAGCTGGTTTTGGCCCAATCCTGTAGGCAGGCCTCTTGCCTATATAATAGAAGCCTAAGTGACCATTATGGCAGAACAAACAGAATGACCAATCGCTATGAACTGCCCCCTAGGGGTCAGTGGGGTCTCATGGCTGGAGAGCGCAGGTGCCACGGCGGGAGCCTCTCCCGATGCCACTGCATCAGGAGCAGCGGGCCAGGATGAGCGCAAGAAGTGCCTGGCCCCAATATGGGTTCCTCCCTGCCGCCTGCCGCTTGACACACTGCTACATTCCTCGGGGGATGTCCGACTGCCAGTTTACTGCCAGTTTAGGAAGTCGGACATGCCCTGACGGGTCCCGGACTGTGAGAAGGATGTTCTACTGCCAGGATCGGGCCTAGGCCGACAGCTGGACATCCCTCAAGGGGTCTTGGACTGCTAGAGGGCACAGGCCAGGCTAAGGGATGTCCCCACTCCCCCCCAGTGCATGAGTTTTGTGCACTGGGCCTCTAGTGCTATTATAAGAAACTCACTTCAAATTGAGCAGTATAGACACTTTGAAAACAAAATGAGGGGGGAAATATGTCATGCAAACATTAATAAAAATGAAAGCAGGTGTGGCTATATTAATATCAAATAAGGTAGAACTCAGAGCAAAGAAAGTTATCATAAAGAGGAACGTGGGGCTATGACAAAAGAGTAAATTTAATGGATCACGCAGAAAGTCTAAATGTGTATGCACCAATCAACAGGAGCTACAAATCTATATTAAGCAAAAACTGACACACTTAAAAAGAGAAATAAACAAATCCATAATTTAGTGGGAGACATCAACACTCCTCCTTCAACAACTGACAGGACACAGAGAAAATAAGCAATGATGTAGAAGAACTGAACACAACCAATCAACAGACTTTAACAGGTATTTACAGAACAATTAATCCAATAGCAGCAGAATACTCATTTTTTTTTAAAAAGTATCCATGTCACCTGGACCATATCCTGGGCCAATAAACAAACCTGAACAGTTTTAAAATAATACAAATTCTACAAAATGTGTTCTCTGACTACACGGAATCAAACAAGAAATCAATTAACAGAAACTTATCAGGAAAATCTCCAAACTAAACCACACTTCTAAATAATCCATGAGTCAGAAAAATGTCTCAAGGGAAATCAAAGCATACATTGAACTCAATGAAGATAAAACATATCAAAAGTATGGTACAAAGCTAAAGCAATGCTGAGAGCTATTTTTTTTATAGAAATAAATGCATACATGAGAAAAAAGAAAAAAATTAAGCTCCCACCCTCAAGAAGCTTAAAAAAAAGCACAAAATAAACCAAAGCAACCAGAAATTAGGACATAATAAAGATGAAAGTAAAAATCAATGATATTGAAAACAGAAAAACAATAGAGAAAATAAATGAAAACAAAGAGCTTGTTCTTTGAAAAGGTCAATAAAATTGACAGACCTCTCACAAGACTGACATAGAATAAAGAGAAAAGACACAAATTTTAAGTCTGAGGAATGAAGCAGAGGATACCACTAAAGACCATGCAGACATCAAAAGTATAATTAGGGAATATTACAATCTCTACACACATAAATTTAACAACTTAGAATAAAATGGACCAATTCCTCAAAAATTGCAAACTACCACAATTTACCGTAGTCATTTTAAGACTCCTAAAAAAGAAATCTCCAGACCTAGATGATTTAACTGAAGAATTTCACCAAATGTGTAAAAAAAGTTAATACCAATTGTAAACAATCTCTTCTAGAAAAGAGTAGAGGAGGGAAATCTTGCCAATTCATTGCACAAAGCTAGTAATACTGTAACATGATACCAAAACCAGACAAAGGGGGGGGGGGGGGACCCTATAGGCCATTACCCCTCATAAATATTGACATAAAAATCCTCAACAAGCTGTTAGCAAATAAAACCCAGTAATGTTTAAAATGATTATACACCATAACCGCTTGGTTTATTCCAGGGATGAAAAGTTGGATCAGTATTTGAAAATCAGTCAACATATTCCACCATATTAACAGGCTAATGAGGAAAATGCACACAATATCAACTGAAGCATTTGGCAAAGTTTAATACTCGTTCAGATTTTTTTTTTTTTTTTGAGAGTACAGTTATTAAAGCTGAGAACAGTGAAACAAGAAAGGACTTAGGACAGAAGCAGCAACAGCAGAGAGCCTAGGTGGGGCTGCTTTGGCTCACTGAGAAGTCAAAGAAAAGGGGCCTTGGAAACATGTTCGGGGGTTAGTCCTGGATGAGCTGTCACTGCCCATCGCTTCCTTAGTTGCAAGTCTGGCGGAGACCCTTAGAGTTTAGGAGATGCATGCTGTGGGGGAAGGGAGGGAGGGAAAGGTGTAGGCATGCTCCCAGGAGGGAGAGTGCACCTCATTCATAATTATTTTTAAAAAACTTTCAGAAAATGAGAATAGCGAGAAATTTCCTCAGCTTGATAAAGAGCACCTAGGAGAAACCTAATGCTAACATTATACTTAAAGATGATAGATTTCATGTTTTCCTCCTAAGGATGAGGGGACAAGACAGATATTTGTTCTCATCACTCTTATTCAACATAGTTCTGGAAATTATAGTCAGTACAATAAAGCAATAAAAAAAAAAAAAGGAGAATTGGAAGCAAAAAATAAAACTTTCTACTTGCAGATGAAATGGCTGTCTATGTAGACAATCCCAAAGAAAATATTTTTTAAACAAACTATTAAGTCAGTTCAGCAAGGTCACAGGATGTAAGATAAATGTAAGAATAAATTATATTTCTATATACTATCAATGAATGCAAAGACACTAAAATTAAAAACTCAATCCCTTTGCAGTCAGTCAAAAATGTAAATACGTATGTGTAACTCAAGCAAAACATATAGAGAACTTAGATGCTAAAAACTACATAATGCTGGTGAAAAAAATCAAAGATCTAAATAAATGGAGCATTAGTCCATGTACAATATATAGTAAAGATTAAACATAGCAAAACTGTTATACAGGTTTACCACAATTCCTATCAAATGACATATTTAATCCCTAACTTATCAAATTCACAGCAGGATGTTTGTAAATATAGACAAGATCATTCTATAATTCAAATTGAGAGGCAAAGGCAAAAGAATAGCTAAAACAATTTTGGCAAATAAGAGAAAGGGGTGAAAGATCAGTCTACCCAATTTAAACTCATACTATCTATATATTATAATTAATGAAATTTTACAATATGAGAACAAACAAATGAGGGTTTTGTAATGTAGGAAATTATCCTAGAAAGGTCCTCAAAAACTATCTAGTTCAAATTCCTAGGTTCAACAGGCTTGGAAGCCAATAATAATTAATGGTTATGTATGAAAATCTAACCAAAAAAAGGGCTTGCACCAGTTAGAGATCAGTTGAAGATACAACATGATTGAGGCTTCATATTATACAAATACATTATTAAATGTTTTTTAAAACACAGTTTTATCGAGTTCTCAACCACTCCAAAAATGTTCATAATCCATATAGTTGCCATTCTCTTAAAATAAAAAACCATTTTCATTTTACATATTTACTTAAATCCTGCTTGTTCCAAAAAGAATTTAAAAGAGCTGAAATTATCCTCACAGAACCTTAAGTGGAACCAAGAAAACCCAGAGTCCTGGTTGCCAGTTTTAAGATTCTGATACACATTTACCATATGGGGCCAGAGTTACAACATGTGACCTTCAGTAACTTTCCTAATCTAAAAAAGAGAGAGGAGAATAACAGTACCTGCTTCACAAGGTTGTTGTGAGGTTTCAACAAGCTGACACAAGCTTGATTACAACTGTGTCCACATGGAGACATTCTGTGTTATTTATTAGAGGCCTGGTGCATGAAAATTCATGAACTGGAGTGGGGGTCCCTCTCACAGTCCAGGAGCCCTCAGGGGCGGGTGGTGACGCCCCATCACACCTCTGCTGCTGCCACTGCTGGCAGTGCAAGCCTCAGCCGGCCCTAGTTACCTGAGCCTTGGGCAGCCACCATCCAAGGCTTGCCTGCACCTTGGATTAGCCTGGGTGTCTGGGCAGCCCTGGGAGGGCTATGGAGACTGTGGGTCCAGCCTTGCTGCATGCCTGCCACCCCAGTGGGGCTAATTGACTGCCACATCTTTGAGGATGTGGCAGTCAATTAGTATATTCCCCCTTTATTAGATAGGATTGTTGAAGCTGATATATGTCCACCATTTAAGTACCTCTTGAATGGGAAAACATCCATATCAACTTTCTCTATCTTGGGAAAAGCTTAAGGAAACACTTAACTTGATCTCATATTTGTCCTCTTAACATCTATATCCTCTTCTTTTAACCACTACACACAATAAGAACCCTCATTCTATTTTGTTTTTAACTGATTTTAGAGAGAGAGGGAGCGAGCGAGAAAGAAACATCTATGTGAGAAAGAAACATCAGTTGCCTTATGTACACATTCTATCTGGGGACCAAACCCACAAAAACTAGATACAAAATGTGCCCTGATCGAGAATTAAACCTGCAACCTTTGGTGCACTGGATAACACTCCAACCAACTGAGCCACCTGGCCAGGACAAGATCCCTCATTCTTAAAAAAATAAATGAAAAAGCAGCAGCTTCTGCTGATTCCTCCGTCCGATCAAACTACCACTCTATATCCCCTCTAAATTTCATTGTCAAACTTCTGGAATATATTTTCTGTAGCTATTGTTATTGATGATTGAGATGTCCCTTAGAAAAACCAGTGGGCATTACCCTAGGGAGGTCAGAATTTTATTTTCTGAGCCGTGTAGAAGCAGGAAAGCAGAACAAATAGAATAACATAAAAACCACAATGCTAATATACTAACTAACGAAGCATATAGTTGGCTTAAGGTCCCAACAGTTAAATTCCCTAATCAGCTCCGTCTCTCCCAATAGAAAATCTATAAACAAAAAGCCAAATGATAACTAAATGTTTGCTGGGATAGTCCAGACATTTAAGCCTCTGGGCAGTATACCACCTTCCTGAACAGTATCAATAAACCATTTCCAAATCCTGCCTCTCCAATTCCTATTTTTCTGTATTTTCATGCTGCCCATCCACTTTCTGCTGTGAGCCTTTCTTTAGATATGTTAATATCACCTATTAAACTACATACGTCAAGTCCTATTCTTCCTGTTTTCAACCTGAAAGAGACAAACATCTTTTTAAAAAAATATATTTTATTGATTTTTTTAGAGAGGAAGAGAGAGGGATAGAGAGCCAGAAACATCAATGAGAGAGAATCACCGATCAGCTGCCTCTTGCACACCCCCCACTGGGGATGTGCCCGCAACCAAGGTACATGCCCGACAGGAACCAAACCCGGACCCCCTCAGTCCACAGGCAGACGCTCTATCCACTGAGCCAAACCGGTCTCGGCTAGACAAACATCTTTTAAGGTGTCTTCTGCAGAAAATGAGCTCATCTATTAAGTGATTTTTATTAAGTCAATTCTGAGTTCTGCGGATGGCACCTACATCACACCACAAACACTCCTCCACCCCACCCACCCCATCACCTTCTAATCACTTCGTCTTCTTTAACTCTTAACTTGAATTTCATTGTATCATTCTCCACCCCATAAAGAAAGAGTTCTCTTTCTTTTGTATTTCATTACTGAAATTGATACAATTTGCCACTCATTTCTTTAAAAAATTTCTCCATTTTTTGCTTTAACAGAGCAAAAAAAACTGCTGATTTTGCTCATTAATTTAAAATTGCTCTATAGTAGCCATGGTGGTTAAGAATCCTAGTCCCTGAAACAGACAGGCGTGGACGCAAATCCAGACTCTACTTCCTACTAGCTATATGCTCCTGGGAAAGCCATTTAACTTTTCTAAGCCTTTTTCCCCAACTGTTAAATGGACATAATGACATAATCGCCTGTTAAATGCTTAACATAATAAGCCTATTCTGGTAAAAAGCAATCACTCAATAAATACTATTATCCTTGTGTCCTAATAGAATGCTCCTGGCATTCTATTCCTCCTATTCCCATCTTGAAAAATTCACTGTTTTGAATAGCTTTGACTAATACTGCAATTAAGTGTATTTCTGAAGTTGGTGTTGCAGGACTAAACCTTTCATACCCTTCTTCCGTAATAAAATGACTATTGTATATTTATTTCACCAATATCTAAGAAATAAGTAACCTACTGAAAACTGATTTCATCTTCATACTCTTTCTTAAAATATTAATTTCCCTTGGCTTCTGCAATATGATACTTTTCAGATTTTTCTTCTCTGGCCACCTCTTCTTGGACTCTACTGCCAGCTCATTCTCCTATAGCCAGACTCTGAATGTCAGTGCCATAAAGGGAAAGCTAAGTATTTTCTTCATTTCTTATACTATAGTCTCTCCCTCGGTGGATCTCATGCTTCCTCAAGGCTAACACTGCAATCTATAAATAGGTAAATGACTTCCATATTACCTCTGGGGCAGACCTCGCCTCTGAGTTCTAGACCGCAATAGCCAACTGCCTACGGACATCACCGTGTGATGACAAGGCAAGTTAAACTCCATAGATCCAAAACTAGATCCATGGTCTTCGTGAATTTATGATCCAAACTGGATTCAGGATTCAGGATCAACAAACCTAGTTCTTCACCAATATTTTGTTGTTAGTGTATAAATGTCACCACCATCCAACCAAGACGCATAACTCAGAATTCTACAAGTCCTTTATAGCCTTCCCCCACCCCCCAATCCAAATCTAATCTTTTCCGTTATATGGATCTTGATAGATGAATTTCAATCTATTTTTTACACTAATACCAAAATAGTATCCTTTGCTAGTTTCATTCCCCTACTATCCATGTTATCACTATGATAGCAAGGTCTCTATAAAATGAAATTCCTGATTTCCCCACCTTTCCTGTTTATAACCTTAGACTCACATCTCAACAATCCAATTTCTTATTCCTAGATAGTAAATATTCTATCTACTCCAGCCACAAAAATCTACAATATCTCATATGACTTATTCTCTCCCATCTCTCTTCATTGACCAAGCCATGTCTTTTTCTCTCTCAAAACTCCTCTTTGGCCTGGCCAGGGGCAGTGTTACTTAGTGGTTGAGCATAAACCCATGAATCAGGAGGTCCCTGTTTCAATTCTGGGTCAGGGCACATGCCTGGATGTTGAGCCTGGTCCCCAGTGGGGGGTGTGCAGTAGGCAGCTGATCAATGATTCTCTTTCATCATTTAGTTTCTATCTCTCCCTCTCCCTTCCTCTCTCTGAAATAAAAATTTTTAAAAAACATATATTTAAAAAATTCCTCTTGGAATCCTTCACTGATTAATTCAACACAATACCACTCCTTAGTAGGGAAAAAAAATAAAGTTACAGATTCAAAATCAATAATCTATCTTTGACAGTGACCAAAACAGCATATTACACTTTTTCCTTCCAGACATGGTCCTTAAAAATTTGTTATTATCCAAATACATGAATGATTTCCTTTAATCATACATTAAGCACTGAATCTATAAATATATACCAAATCTATAAATTTATGTTTTTTATGAACTCATATATTTTCAGCCTTTTCTGTTTCATAAGTTTATGAATTTCACAAGCTTAACATCAACCATATAAAACTACTAGTAAACTTCCTTTGTTTGTTCTGAATTTCCTAAGCATCAAGGTAATCTTCTCACTTCAGCATTTTCTGATTTGGTGAACAAGCTGATAAGTTGTCTCACCCATATCATTTGTGATTTAAAAGCAATACAAAAATAAATACAGCATGAATTATGCCCTTATAGTCTGCTTAAGGGGTGAGATCCTTAGTATCTGTATTCCTGATGTCCACAGCAATGTCTCACAACGAGAAGGTGTTCAATACATGTTCAACAGAATTAAAGGAATTATGCGTAGGGCTGATGTAATGTTGTGAATGCCAAAAAAAATAATAAATATATATCTTCTACTTCTTTTCCAGTAAAATTACATTTGGATTAAAAAAAAAAGGGGGGGGGGGTGAGGTGGGAGGATTGACGCACTGCCCAGTACAGGTGAGGAGACTGTAATGTAGTATCTTGGTGCTTTAAATGAAACAAAGTGCACTGTGAATGGAATCACTGAGTCACTGCCAGTGAAAAAGCATGGAAACTCAGAGGGTTGCCAAAGACTGGAAAAGAGCAAATAAACGTAGGTCTCTCTCTCTCTCTCTCTCTCTCTCTCTCTCTAGTGGAAAGAACTGCCGACAACAATCCAAGTATACTATCTTTTTCTAAATTCAGTTTATTGACTTAAAAAATAGCTTCCAGTCGCTTAGCAAAGAAAGTGGCAAGCATTTGTGGAACCAACCTGAATTACACTAATCTAATTTCCTTTCATTTTTTAAAGGTGTTTATAGATAGACCATGCATCAAAAAGCAGTAAAAATGGTGTGTAGGTCAGATTTCAACAAGGTATTTGACCAGATTCTTATTATACCCATAGGGATAAGGTAAACATAAGATGGCTAACCGTACAACTACGTAGCCAGGCAATTGTTTGAATGAACATAACAAGCGTTCATTAATGAACTGCTCTCCACCCGAAGGGCAGGTTGACTGACAAGCTTCAGAACTCAAACCCTGGCCCTTCTCCTGCTCAACAATTTGATCAATAACTTAAATGAGTATGTAGAAGATTGCTATACTACTGTTGGCATCCAATGTGCAGTTGACTTTAAACCTAGGGGCTCATAATATATATTACGAAAAGAGCCAGGATCTAAAAACACAATGATAAGCCAGACAAATGGGCTCACTGTAAATAAAATGAAATCCAATAGGGAAAAATACCTAAGAGGTCAATTAATACCTGTGTCCAAGAAATACATACAACTGTGAAGTGGACAAGTGCCGTGATTTAATCGCCACATGTGTAAAACAAACAAACAATGGTTTAGCTGACCGCAAGTTTCAGATCAATCTGAGGGCAGCAAGCTCCATAGGATGTGGATATCGGAAAGGCTAATGTGGCGCACGCTGCTGCAGTAGTAGTAGTATCTCAAGCATGGGAGACAGGAGCCCTGCTCACCTCTGGACTGATCAGACCACAGCTGGATAGTGTGTGCCTTTTTAGGGGTCACAGTCTTCAAAGGATCTTAACCTTACGGGCACATATTCAGAAAAGAACCATCAGGATGCTTATGAACCTGGGCACTACTCCATAAAAGGAAAGACAGAAGGGAACAGATTTATACGCAGGACAACATGATGCCTTCAGAAGAAAACGATGGCTACCTTCATTCAGTCGTTCAACAAACGTGAATTTCAAACCGATGTCAGTACAGACATTATGACAGTGGCTTGGGATACAGAGAGAAAATAGTCTATGCCGGTGCGAAATTCGTGTGTGTGTGTGTGTGTGTGTGTGTGTGTGTGTGTGTATCTAAAGAGCTGAAACAGCCATGCTCTGAAAAAGGATTGGATTGCTCTATGTGATTTCATAAGGCAGAAACAGGAGCAATGGAAAGAAATTAGAAAGTAACCAACTTCAGCTCCATATAAGGAAGAGTAGTATTCGAAGAGCCACAGCTCTCTAATGAAGGAAGCAGCCGCCTGAGAAAACTACAAGCTTCTGGTCGCTAATGGTGCACTTAGAGGGAGAATGCTGAAATAAGACGAGCGCTGCCCTGGGCACCTTTGACATTTCCCAATTTCTGCACCACCATTCCACACTTCCCCAGGGAAACGGACTCCCGCCAGATTCCTCCGACGTGTGTGCTTCAGCATCACTCATTTCCTACAGTTGCTACTTCCAACTTTGTACCCTGTCCCACACTAAAGCGAGGCTTTATAACTGGGAATGGATCTGAGAGCAGTAGGAATAATGAGATAGAGGAAGAAACGTACCCATCAGAACACGGAACACAAAAAATCAATACTGTTCAATAAATGTAAGACTGTACCACTCTGAAACAAATGTAAGAACTATCTGTCCTTTAAGCCACAAACTCATTTAAAAACATTCCATTTTGTTCCATTAACGTAAATAAGGATTTATTATCTACTGCATCTCCTGTTGGGAGCCATTTTTTCTCTAACCAACAAGAAAAAATTTTTAACTTAAAATCTCTTCAAGCATTTGTGTCTTACTTACATAGGCATTCTAAAACCCTCTATTACAAGGTTATGTAGAAATTAAGTTTGCAATATATTTCTAATAAGAAATGATTCATCGGGGATAGCAGGACAAATACCGTGAACTAATCAAATTGTGAGATTCTAATTAAATGACTACTTAAGTTTAATCCGTTTTTCAAAACCCCATGCAGGATAAACATAGGAAAAAGGCCTCGATCGTTTAGTCCTGGCTTTTATAAATGAGTAAGATTATCTAAGATGACTTTTCATTCATTTTACTTGGAAATTTTAAAAGTCTCATACATTGGTTCTCTATGTATTCAAGGAGCTCACCCTTCCAAACTGTCAATATTAACTTCTTGGAAGCATTCCCTCACCCTGTAGGGCTTTCTCAGCTGGATGCAATACATGCGCTACAATTCGATTTCCAAAGGCTCTTTCTTTTTAACGAACTACCCGGAAAGACAAAAGTGAGAAAGAGAGGCATCTTTAACCATTAGTCTTGAAAAAAAAAAAAGCCTTCCTCTCCGGTTGCCATCCACTCCAAAGGCTCTCAACCATTTCTCAACACACTGCCTGGTCTTTTCGGGGTTTTTTTTTTTAAAGAAAAGAAAAAGAAAGAATAGCTTGCAGTTTTCCTGGGACAGGGAGATCCCCTTTTGCAGAAGTGGCTACAGCTGGGCTCCCCACGGGGAATTTCAGCTCGTTGCCACGGCAGCGCCGCCCGGAGTCGCCCAGCGGAGGGCAGCTGCCGCCCGCCCGCCCGGAGCCCGAGCCCGAGCCCGGAGCCCGGAGCCCGGGGCGGCCCCGCCTGCGGCAGAGCAGCCGGCCGAGCGCAGCCCCCCGCGGTCCCCGCCCCCGCCCCGGCCCTGGCCCCGGCCCCGACCCCGGATGCCCGGACCGCCGCACTTACAGTGACACCATCCCAGGTGGCAGCACCAGTGCAGCTTGAAGCACTTGCCGTGGCTGTGCGTGGCACAGATGGACAGCCCGTCGCACGGCTGGAAGTCGGGTCTGCGGGCGGCGCAACTCCGCGCCAAGGCCTGCGCCTCGTCCACTTTCTCGCTCTTCCAGCCCCGCTCGGGCGCCGCCGCCGCCGCCCTCATCTCCTCTCCCTCCGCGGAGCCGAGGCCGAGAGCTCGCCCGGGAGCAGCGGCGTCTGGGCGGACGGGGAGCCGAGGCGGCTGCGGCGCGGGAGGGCGCGGCGCGGCCCGGGAATCACGCCAGCGCGCGGCGGCGGCGGCGGCGGGAGCGCGGCGGTCCCAGCTCGCCGCCGAGGAGCCGCCCCGGGCTCTGCGACCGACCGGGGGGCTGGGCCTGCCGCCGCCGCCGCCGCCCGCCGCCGCGGCGCGCCCCCCGCGCACGCGCACACAGACACACGCGCGCGCGCCGTCCAGGGGGCTCGCCGCGCGCCCCCGGCCCCTCACACACACACACACACGCCGCGCGGGGGCGCGGGCGTCGGCGCGCCCTCCGGTCGCAGCGAGTCCCCGCCACACACCTACTCCGATGGAGGACCGTTATACACACACACACACACACACACACACACACGCCCTGGCGGCTGGGTTTCCACACGCACGCCAGTTTACTCGCACCCTTCGCACGCGCACTTCCCTCCGATCTGGGTCATCTCGAGGACTGGCACCCACACCCCACGGAGGGCTCCGCGCCCCGAGGACACGCCCATCCGTACTCTCAGTGGGCTGGTCTCTGCGCATCCGCGAGCCAGGTTCTCTCTCTCTCTCTCTCTCTCTCTCTCTCTCTCTCTCTCTCTCTCTCTCTCTCTCTCTCTCTCTCTCACACACACACACACACACACACGGCCTCTCCCCACGCGCGCCTTGCATTTCCCATATACACACCTCCCGGGGTGTCTGGGCACAGCCCCTCCGGGGCGCGCGCACCTCCCCGCACCCACGCACTCCCCGAGGACCTGCCTGCGGCCCTATGCACGCCCCCCCCCCCCCCCTGCCCAGAGGGCCGCCAGACCCCGCCCGCACGCGGGAAACCCCAGCTCCCCACCGCGCCTGGCGCCTGCCGGCAATAACCTGCAATAACCCGGGTTCACCCGCTTCGCTTCGGGCTGTAGTCCAGGCCTTGCTGAGCGAAAAAGTAACCAAAAGCTGGGTGCCTGTGATGCTGTGGAGTGTGTGTGTGTGTGTGTGTGTGTGTAGTTTGGTGTGGATGGCATGTGTGTGAATGTGTGATCTTTGCATGGAGTTTGTGTGGTGGGCATGTGCGTAGTTGGATGGGTTGTTAAGTGAATACATGTTACATGGGCTGTGGGTGTGGGTATGTGTGTGTAGTGTGTGTGGTGCATGTGACTTATGTGGAGTATGTGTGATGAGGTGTGTATATACATGTGTTTGTGACATGGATGTATATGACGAATGTGGCACGTGGATGGTGGGTATGTGTGTGTAGTAGAGTGTATGTGGTAAGAGTAGGATGTGCATAGTTGCTTTTGTGTGTATTTGTGTGTACATGGTGTGTGGATAGATATGATGTGTGGTATGTGTGTGGCTGTGTGGTGCGTGTGCCTGGCATATCGGTGTATGGCTGGTGTATGGAGTGGAGGTTAATGTGTGTGGTACATGTGGGTGTTGGCACACAAATAGGACTTGTGTTTGTCCTGGGCTCTGTGTGTGCCTTTTTGCATGTGAAGGCCCGCCCTCGCCTGCGGGTGTGACTGGCTGGATGGTGGCTGCAGCTCCCCCACACAATCATCTTGCCTTCTTCCCTCCTGGGGACAGGCTGCTCCAAATAGATTTCCTATGCCAGTCTGGCCTGTGAGAACCCACCCCGGCTGAATGCAGTGAAGAGAAAACAAACCATTTGCTCCCCGGGAGCGGTTGGGAATTAGTGTTTCCCTGCAACAAAGCCAAACGCTGCCCGAGCACAAAAGGGGGAGGGGAGGGAGAAATCTCCTCTCATTTGCGAACCTTTTTCAAAGCAGAGGAAAGTGCCTATAATTGCCAAGGTCCAGGGAACAACCACCACAAAGCTTTTAGCACAAATGCTGTGTGAGAACACGTTTATGCCCAGGTTCGCTTTCCCCATTACTTTATTTCTTTCCTACTTTACACTGACAAGGAGACTTATCATGGTTTCGAAATAACCAAATTCATCTTTAAGCACTGAGAATCCTTGCTTCTATAAGCAATTTTTCATAATTTTCCCTTTTATGTAACCTTGGCTTAAGAGGGGAAATATAATTTGCATGTATCTGATTCTAGTGAAGTCATTATCCGGGGTTGGGGAAAGACTCAATTTGATGGCAAAATTATTTGAAAGAAAGAGCTGAATCAAAATCTCAAAATATGGTTCCCCCAATAGCCCAACATTGAAACAGTTATAAACATGAAGCATCATCTCTTCAACATCAGTGTCAGGTGCCCCCTCCTGAAAAAAATCCTAAGATCTCATCCCTGACTCATAAAATCTATCCATCCCTGCTGTTAACTTCACAGTCTGACCCACCTCAAAATAACTTAAGTCAAAGGAAAACTTAATCAAATAAACCCATAATACCTTATTGCTGAAGCAAGCTGACCCAGAATTTTTCAAACGGGGATTCCCATCTCTACTACCTTATTTTTCATCTTCCTTAACTCATAAACTCATTCTAATTCTGTTCATCCTATATAATAAAAGGCCAGGGACCATAAGTGTAACAACCAGAATGACCACTCGACTAGTCGCCATGAGTTGCATTGACCACCTCTTGGTCCCTCCCCAACACTCCACCCCCACTCGCAAACAGCGGCTTGCAGTAGCAGGTGGGCAGGTGGGGCGGCTCACAGCTCGAGGCGGTGGGTTGGTGGGGCAGTAAGCGGTGGCAAGCAGCAGTGAGCTATAAGTGCACGATTTCGTGCACTGGGCCTCTAGTATTATATAACAGAATTCTTATAACAGAATTCTTTCAGTATTCCAGTAACTAATATTTGAACAGGATCCTTTCACTGGCTCTTACTCTTGAGTGAACTACCTTATATGATTCTACTATATATAAAACCATATATGATACCATCTCAGGTAGTGAAAAGTGATCATGAAAAATAATGCAATATAGCACCTTAGCCAATAGGTAGGGGAAATTACCCAAATACTCTATTTTATGTTAGCCACGTGATTTGAATCTGAGACGTCTTTACCTTTGCTGTCATATAAAACTCACCCCATCCCCTTGACCCATGATGTCACTAACCTTTACTATCTGTAGTGTAGCAGGAAGAGAACATGAACACACACAACCTTCAGGAGATATGGTTGGGCTACAAGTTTTTAAATTTTTAAGCACATACAAAACTAGAGAGACTATTATAATACCCTCCCCTCCCCCTTCCCCCCCCCCCCCCCCGTACTCATCACTTGATTTCAATAAACATGAACTCATTTGGAAAATCTTGTTTCATTTATAGCTCCACCTACTCCTGACCCCCATCCTGCCACTGGATTATTTTGAAGCAAATCCCAGACACCATCCATAAATATTTTAGTATTTACCTCTAATGGAACTTTAAAAAACCATAACCCACAATATTATTGCCACATAATAGGATACAATTTGATCATAAATATGAACTTGTCCCATAGCTGCTGACTGCCTCTCTAGCTCCCCTTTAAGAATCTCATTCCTTCTGTCTGGAATTTTCCCCTTCCCCTTCTTTCTCACTTACCTACCTCCTCAAAGTACAACTTGTGACATTCAGAGTTTTTATTTATGGCTACTATGTTATTGAGCCCGTCTCCATCTGTGGCCCTTGGCTGTGCCAAATATAGGCAACGCTGGCAAGTAGGGAAACAATCCAGGGGAAGCAGCCTAGAGCACCTTCTCTGGACCCAGCCTGCCTGGACCTGGAAAAGTAACCTTGGAAACACCTCATGGATTTAAAGAAAGGCTGCCACCACCATTGCCACGTTAAAGGAACAGAATTGCCTCCTCTGGCTTATGTTTCAATGACAAGTAAATTAAAGTGGTGTGAAAAAAAAAAAAAAAAAGTACAACTTCCTCAAAAAAAGCTTTCTTTGATCAACCCAGACTATTATTGTATTTTTCCTGTACTTTTTTTCTCGAAAATTGTTAGACTGAAAATTGAGGGGCATCTTATACACGAAAGTCAGCCCAGGAGGGAGCTGAGCAGGTTCGTAGCTGCCCATACCTTGTTCAACAGGCTTCCTCCAATCACAGCCTTATTGTTACTGACATCAGCGGATGACATAATTGGAGGTGGAGGTGAAGATGGAGAGTGCCCAGATGCAACAGGGACTGGAACGTTCTGAGCCCATAAAGATGTCAAAAAGTAAAAAGAAAAATACTGGTAAGCAATTGTCTCACTCTGCAAAATGCAAACTGAATGCAATCAGCTATGCAAAAGAGCATGGAATTAGAACTGCAGAGAGACAATTTGGATCTCCTCCCACTGAGTATGACCAGACAGTGGAGAAAACAGGAAGAACAACTCCTTAAGATGCCCAAAAAGAAGAAGGCCTTAAGAGGAAAACCAGCAAAATATTTAAAATATTGATTTCTTAATCTGGGGGCATCTTATTCACGGAAAAATATTGTATATACACTCACGCTTCATATCGCTTGTAACTTTAAATGAATCATTGAAGAAGGAATTATTGAGCTAATGTCTTTCCCTATGTCCTTTCCCCTGCCACAAACTGTAAGCTCTTGAGGGCAGGAACCTGGTCTCTGTCTTATTCATCATCTGTCCCCATTATTTATCACAGAGAATAAATAATTGTGGAAGTGGTGAAAAGTACTCCATCTCAAACTTCAAAGGCTGGGGGAAAAGTTCATCTGTGGTAAACTGTTTGCAAATACAGGGGAATACTTTCTATAATTACCCTTCCTGTAACCACACCCTTACATAGTTTCCTTCCACGCTGACTCTGAGTTAGCTATGTGTATTAGTTGTATTGTTTAACAAACCACTCCCAAATTAAAACAATGCAGTTTCGATGGGTCAGAAATCGAGGCATGACCTACCTAAGTCCTCTGCTTCAAAGTCTCTCCCAAGGCTGCGTTCTCATCTAAAGGTTCAACTGGGAAGGGTCTGCTTCCAAGCTCACTCGCTGAGGGTTGCTGGCAGATTCAGTCTCCAAGGAACTGTTAGGCTGAGTCTCAATTCCTCAGTGGTTGTTGTTTCCTTTCACGTGGACCTCTCCCCAGGGCAATTCACATGTGGCAGCTTGCTTTACCAGAGCAAGCACATGAAAAGAGTCAGAGAGAATGTCACAGTCTTTTATAACCTAATATCAGAAGTGATGCCCCATCGTTTGGGGCATATTTTATTCATTAGAAACAAGTCTCTAGGTTCAGCTCTCCCACGATGGGAGGTGAGTACACAATGAGAGAGGAACCATTGGGAGCCATTTCTGAAGCTGCCTACCATACCATGTAACTTCCATGTAACCAATGAAAGAACAGCAAACAGGGCATAGTAAAGGTTTCCAAAGAATTTGCTCTTTGGGGTTTGCTCTTCCTTTCTATGCCCTGAACCATGAGATCACCATGTGTACAAGCCTGAGCAAGCCTGCTGGAAGAGGAAATGGAGAAATAGCACAATGGAGGAGAATGGGAGTACCCCAGCTGATGAAGAACCAATCCCCAGGCAATGGCCTATCAACCAATAGAACTAATAGTAAGGCTATAATTGGCCATCCTGGACTCACCAACTGATCATAGAAGCATGAGAAAGATCTGCTGACCCAATGCTGACCGGAAAGAACAAACTACAGGATCACAAGCTGCATAAATTGTTTATTTTAAGCTACTAAGTTTTGGGTGATGTCTTACATGGTAAAAGCTAACTGATACACCTACCAATCCTCTCATGTGGTAGACAAAGAAAATGAGGATACAAAAGGCTGAATGACTTGCTCAGTGTCACAGCGCAGTAGGCATAGTGGGAACATTCTCTAGGACCTGGCATCAGAGCAATGCAGATAGTTCAAGTCCAACCTCTGTTGCTTTCTGGCTGGGAGATCTTGGCAATTCCCTTATGCTTTCTGGGCTTCCGTTCCTTTATCAACAAAACAAAACAGAAGGTTTTCTAGAAGATCTTTTGGCACTCAAAGCTCTGCCCTGTCTACTGGATTATAGATAGAGCTAGGATTAGAATCCTTTCCATTCAGAAGTCATCTGTGAATAGCGAGATATCCCCTTTGCATGCTATTGCACACATTTGTCTAATGCTAATGTAAGTTGTGTCTGTGCACACCAACCATTCTGAACACTTTGATAAATTGAGTCATTGCAAATCAGTTACTTTTCGGTTGCTTGATTGAACCAAGCAACTAATTCCACTATGGTTATAAAGAACCTGCTAGTAATTGGTCGATTTGTCATATTAAAGCAATTAGAATGATGAAGTGGATGGAGAAGCTTCCAAATGAGGTGCAACTAAATGAGGAGTCTTCTGTGGGGAGGGAGAAGGATGCTTCCTTAGCATTGCCGCTCGCATAACAAACCCTCATCGTCCCTTTTGGTGGAAGGAAAAAGAACAGAAGCTTTGAAATGAGAGCAGAATCAAAGCTCAACTCCGTTTACCACCTAGCTGGGTGATCTTGGGCAAGTTATTTAGCCTGAGAATCA
Source organism: Pipistrellus hanaki (assembly GCF_964339955.1). Taxonomy (NCBI): domain Eukaryota; kingdom Metazoa; phylum Chordata; class Mammalia; order Chiroptera; family Vespertilionidae; genus Pipistrellus; species Pipistrellus hanaki. Next base: position 39,873,003 of record NC_140504.1, read on the forward strand.
TAATTTCGACCCCATATATATACAATGAACACTAAGTATAATAACATGTGAAGAGTCTAGCTCTAGCCCTATGTCTGGCACATGGCAGATCCTAAATAAATATTAGTTCTCCTGTCCCCAGCACCTCTAAACACCTCCCTGTGTGCAGGCTCTCTATTTTCCGATCCTTCCTTCATAATGCGGAGAAGAGAGCTCTCTAAAAGCTGATCATATCATCCCTGGCCTTAAGAACTTTTGACACTTCTCATTGCCTACCGAAAAGAGTTCAAACATGTTTGAAGGCTATCCAAAGCCCTCCCACCCTCTTCTCCAGCTACCCTTCCCGTGCCTCCAACTCTATACCCTGCATGATTTTGTTTCTGGACACGTAATATCCTCTCTTGCCTGCCTCTGTGCCTTCCCCCATCCTGATCCCTTTGTCTTGAATTGCCTGCCCTCCTATATCCACAAAGAATCTTATCTTTCCTTCAAGTTCCAGCTCAAATGCTACTTGAAGTTCACTCCCTCTTCCATACTCAAGGACATGCTGTGTTTACCACTCAGAACTCAAGTACAGAAGCAGGTACTGTCTATTTCTAGTGCCTGGCATTGTGTTGAATAGTAGGAAACTCTCAACATATGCTTTTGTTGTTGCTGTTAATCCTTATCTGATTATATTTTTTTCATTGATTTTTAGAGCGAGTGGAAGGGAGGGGGAGATACAGAGAGAGAAAAATCGATGTGAACAAGACACATTGACTGGTTGCGGCCTGAATATGCCCTGGTCCAGGGATCAAGCCTGCAACCGAGGTGCAAGGTATGACCGGAATCAAACCTGCGACCCTTCAGTCCTCAGGCCGATGCTCTATTCCACATGTGTCAAACACAAGGCCCGCGGGCCAAATCCAGCCCGCCAGGCCTTGCAATGTGGCCTGCACCGCTCTGTCATCACTGCACTCCGCTGTCAGTTTATGACATTGTCAGTTTATGACTGTTCAGTAAACCATTCGGCCCGCAATTTAGGCTGGATTTTAGATTTTGGCCCCTTCTCTGATTGAGTTCGACACCCCTACTTCTTCACTGAGCCAAACTGAATAGGGTAAAACAAATATCTCTGAAGGAACACATTTAAAGATTTATGACTAACTATTCATAAATAATATGGAAAGGCAAAGCATCTGTTTGTCAAAACTGAGGCCCCCAGAACTAGGAGATTCCTTTGAAGTCTTTGAAAATAAAAAGAAGCCTTACTTAATAAATTGGCTTATAATCTTACTGAATATCTTGGCAACCCAGGCAAAGAGGTATCTTAGACATTGCAAGAATAACAGACCCAGCCAAAACTGGTTTGTCTCAGTGGATGGAGCGTCAGTCTGTAGACTGAAAGGCCCCAGGTTTGATTCCCATCAAGGGCATATACATTGGTTGCGGGCACATCCCCAGTGGGATGTGCAGGAGGCAGCTGATCGATGTTTCTAACTCTATCTCTCTCTCTTCCTCTCTGTGAAAAATCAATAAAATATATATTTTTAAAAAAAGGAATAACAGACCCATAACAGAGAAATATTCATGGTCCCTCCCTTCTGATATTGCATCACAAAGGGCAGCTTTCCCTCCCAATAGTCCATTGTGCCACCATCAAAGGCAAATTGAAAACAGACGGATCTGGAGCCTGTCCAAATAGCTTTTGTTTTTTAATTGGTGGATATTTGTGGATCACTTTAGTATTATTTTCAGAATTCACCATTCTATCCCTCAGCTGCTCTTTGAAAGGAACATAACCAGTTTTGTACCAATTTGTTTTATCAACTAGAGCAGGGGTGGGGAAAGTCTAGCCCACAGGCCATATAAGGCCCTCAAAATAATTTGGTCTGACACTTCAAGGCATTAGGGGTGAGTTAATTAAATGTTTGAGCAAATATAGCAGGCTACTTCTTAAGCTGATAATTTTGTATGGTCTGAGAATAATGTTATAAACATCCAAATGGCCTTGGCAGAAAAAAAAGGTTCCCCACCAGTGAACTAGAGAAATATTTTTATCTCTGAAAAAAATTAGTGAAAAAAGAAACCTCCAGAGTAGGTATTGAACATGAAAGGGGAGAAGGGCAAAAAAGGCCAGTCATTAAGATGACAAGCAATCAGCCTCCTGTGGGCATCAATACAGACCTTCAGTGTTCAAGCTCAACAGCCACTGGACTTTTCCTGAGTGATACGATGTGACACCAACAGAAATAGGATCTGGGGCAATTTCTGCTCCACCCAACACACCCTGTTCTTTATGCTCCAATGGTCCACACTTAACTTCTGGATCAATGAACCTAACATAATTTAGAAACAAGAACACTCTGGCTTTTTCTAATGGTAGCATAACACACACATTCTGCCATTCCAATTAAAAAAAAAAAAAGTATTTTTTCTTGATGATTAGCAATTAAAATAATTCAACTTTATTAGCTCATTTCAGTAAGCAGCTAAAGGCTAAAATGACAGTGAAGAGCAATCTGGAATACAATGACTGACTCATGGATTATAAATGAGGCAGCTGAGGTACCACACGCACCTCGTGAAGATGCTGGTCTGCGGTCAACACTCCATCCACACCCAGAGCCCCAAGCTCTTAGGCAGTGCTTCGGCTCATTTATCCACTCCACAGTTAGTGACTGGGTACCTCCTATGTGCCAGGCCCTAGGCTGGATGCTGGAGAGAATTTAGAGGGGAGACATAAACCAACCATAAGACTATTATAGGTAATTGCTTTGATTGAGGGGTTTAAACAAAGCACCATAGAAGAATAAGGGAGAAATAGGTAACTCTGCCTGGAGCCAACAAAATGTATTTCACGGGACAAATGAGTTAGCACTGGTGATGCAGACACGCTGCGCTGTGGTATTATGGGAGAGGGAAGAATATCCATGCAGGCAAGAGGACTAAAGGGCCACTGTAAGTTGTCTTGCTAGAAAGTAACGTGGGCCTGATGGAGCAGCCAGACAAAGAAGCAGAATTAGTAGGCAGAGGCCAGATCATGAAAAGCCCTGCAAAGTTTAGATTTATTCTTCAAACCAGTCGTTTTTTAAGAGCTTTCAACTAGAACACTGTTCAGTGGAAACATTTGTTAGAAAGCATACATGAAACAGATTTGTAAAGTCCAGCTGCTCCCATTGAGGCTGATCCATGTTGGGGAACACTGGAACCCCACTTGTTTATAATCCTCACTAAAGAAGAGCCAAGCCACTGCCTCGGGGTAGGGGGTGGGGGGGCGGGGGATGGGGTTGTGGTAGGCAGCCTCTAACATGGCCCCACTGATCCCCACTTTCTGGTATTTACACCCTGCATAATTCCCTCCCTTGAGTTGTGGGCTGGATTTAGCAATTCCAGAAATAGTGATGGAGTCACTTTCAAGATTAGGTTACAAAGACTGAGGCTCCTCTTCTCTTTCTTCCCTTGTCTATCCTTCTCTTCTCCTCCTCCTCCTCCTCGTCCTCCTTTCTCTCTCTCTCTCTCTCTCTCTCTCTCTCTCTCTCTCTCTCTCTCTCTCTCTCTTACATTCTCTCATCTCTTTCTTAGAAAAGCCAACTGCATGCTGTGGTGTTATGCCCAGACTTTGTGATCCCCAAGGACCACCAGGGAGCCGAGTCCGATGCAATAAACAAAAGAGCCTTTTCCATGCTAGCATGGGCTCTGTCCCACTCACGCCAGCAGCATGGCGGAAGAGAGAGCGAATTTCACCCAGTCCAGGGGTTTTACTCCTGTCGGTGGTGATGTCACTGCCTCGGCTAACCCTGATTGGTTGGGTGAGGGCTAGGGATCAATTACAGAATGGAGGATAACTCCACCCTGCCCTCTCAGTGGCCCAATGGAAAAATCCATATGGCACATGGAAAGAAATTGACCTCTCTGGCCAACAACCAGTAAGGACCTAAAGCTTGCCAACAACTACATGAGTGAACTTGGAAGCAAATTCTCCCAATTGAATCCTGAGTGGAAACCACAGCTCGAGCCAACACCTTGATTTTCACCCTCTATTTCCCAGAGACAGAGCCAACCCCCGGGGCAGTTGTTGTGATTTCCAAGAGGCACAGAGCTAGGGATTCCACACCATCCTTGCATCTCCCATTCGTGCCCATCCAAATGCATATGTTCCTGCTTAGAAGCGGAAGGTGTAAATAGCCTTGAAAGGGACTAAGATGAGAGATTTGCAGATGCAAATTGACAGGACTGGCTAAGTAAAATGTCTCTTGTATTATTCCGGAAAGTGGAGTCTTAGAAAAGTGATGAAGTTAAGTTGCCCAAGGTCATAAAACACTCATTTCACAATCTCTTCCTGGTGAAAAGAAAATAGAAATCATATTTTGTGATTCCAAAGCCTCCACTCTTCCTTCTACCTTAGAGGTGTGAAGAGGAATTGGCTTCTACTTTTATGCATTTTGATTTTGGATTACTTCTTTTTTTGCCCTCTGCCCACTGTTGGTTATTAGGGCGATGTTTTGATTCTGTGATGTTACAGGCAAGGACTCAGCATTGCCCAAACTGTGCCTTGCCTGCCACTCCCCTCTTAGCTCCAAGGAAGCTAAACCCAATAAATAATCACAAACAGCTGAAACCGGTTTGGCTCAGTGGCTAGAGAGTCGGTCTGCGGACTGAAAGGTCCCGGGTTTGATTCCGGACAAGGGCATGTACATTGGTTGTGGGCACATCCCTGGTAGGGGGTGTGCAGGAGGCAGCTGGTCGATGTTTCTCTCTCATTGACATTTCTAGCTCTCTATCCCTCTCCCTTTCTCTCTGTGGAAAATCAATAAAATATATTTAAATAATCACAAATGGTGATACTTCTCTACTAAGATGACTTAGATGCCAACATTCCAGTTGGAGCTCACTGGTAAAAAAGTAAGTGGGGCCTCCTCTTGGAATGTATCTGCCCTCTCACCATATGCAAAGAGGAGGACGTTTAAGAGATAGGAGAACTACATGGTCAGGTTTGCACAATAGGCCTTGGCTGATTTGCTCAGTCAAATGCATCTTTGGAGGAAAGTAGAAAAGATCAGGACTGGTTAGGCCTGATCTATCTAGAGGTGACACAGGAAGTACACATAGGTATGCACCCTTTAGTAAATGAAGCCTGTATTAGTCACCTGGTGCTGTGTAACACATCATTCCAAAACACAGTGGCTGATAACAATAATCATTGATCATCTCTTGTCATTTCTGTGGGTCTGGAATTCAGACAGGGCAGAGCAGGATTGCTTTTCTGTGCTCCACAGTTTCTGGAGTCTCTACTGGAAGAGTCAAAAGCTGAGGACTGGGCTCCTCTGAGGGAACATTCACTCACGTGACTGGTTGAAGTCGGGCAGAACACTTCACATGTGGTGTCTCCCTATGGTGTCCTCAAAACGAGGGAGGCAGTTAGTTGAGGCAGTTAGCCAGGTCTGCCGAGGTCCAGAGGAAGAGAGCAGACCCCACCTCAGGATGAAGCATGTCAACATCGCATTAAAAGAAAAGCATGGGCCCTAATCGGTTTGGCTCAGTGGATAGAACGTCAGCCTTCGGACTCAAGGGTCCCAAGTTCGATTCTGGTCAAGGGCATGTATCTTGCAGGCACATACCCAGTAGGGAGTGTGCAGGAGGCGGCTGATTGATGCTTCTCTCTCATGGATGTTTCTAACTCTCTATCCCTCTCCCCTCCTCTCTGTAAAAAATCAATAAATAAATAAATAAATATATATATATATATATATATATATATATTTTTTTTTTTTTTTTTTTTTTTAAGAAAAGCATGAGAGATAAGATATTTTCAGAAAATACACTGAGTGGCCAGGCTATTATGCGTTCAGAGGTCATAATAATCTGGCCACTCAGTGTACATTTTAAAGTTTATGTAACATTGTGCTTATCTCTTTTTTATTAATAAAAGTGTTCACAATGATCTTTCTACCTATAACCGGTTTGTGTGAGGTTTCCCTATGTAATAATGCAGTGGACTTGGGCTGCCTGGGTTCAGTCTCAGCTTTAGACCTTACCAACTGTGCTGCCTTGCACACGTTACTGAACCTCTTGGTGCCTCCAGCTTCCTCATCTGTAAAGTGGGGTGGACCTACGTTGCAGATTATTTTTGTCAAGAGTATATGAGCGATTGTGAGCACTTAACATAGCATGTGGCACATTGTAAACTGTTAATAAAGGTTAGTATGGCCCTAACTGGTTTGGCTTAGTGGATAGAGTGTCGACCTGCAGGCCGAAAGGTCCCGGGTTTGATTCCAGTCAAGGGCATGTACCTGGGTTGTGGGCACATCCCCAGTGGGGGTTGTGCAGGAGGCAGCTGATCTATGTTTCTCTCTCATCAATGTTTCTAACTCATTATCCCTTTCCCTTCCTCTCTGTAAAAATCAATAAAATATATTTTTAAATGTTAATATGTTAGCTGTCATCGGTTATTATTTTTAATTAGAAAATATGAATTGCCTATCTCCTCTTTTGGAGTACTCAGAGGCAAGAGTCATTTCCGGTGATGGGTGGGATGAAAGGGAAGACTGGCCTTGAGTGGTGGTCTGAGTGAGGGTGCTGGAGGATCTGGGACTCCCAAGCTAATATTGAGGGTTTACAGTTGGGAAGCCACGTAAACTGCTTTGCAGAACTGGATCTTGGTAAAGTATAATACAGCAAAATTCCAGGTAATTCTAGCTTCTGTTCTGCGTTTCCTTTCTCCTCTGCCTTATCCTTACCAGCTTCTCAACTCCATTTCTCTTCTCCCTTTCCAGCCCCCCCAATTCAAACTCAATGAATTCCCATTGAAGTGTACATGATTAATAACTTCTAATGGATTTTAATTTAGCAGTTGGCATAGTTTTAAGACCATAAGACTAAATTAACTTTCATGTGGATTTTTCAGGCACAGTATAATGAAGTTCTGTTTTGGTTTGGAAGGGGGTTGAATGGGCAAGGGTCCTACTTGAGTTTCCATGTATGTGCCCTCTTACTCACCGAGATGGTCCTAGCCTGAAGTCAAATCACACAGTGTATTTGAATCTGTGTTAAGGGCCCAGGCAAGGATGTTACAAAGAGAGTAGGAAGAAGTCTTTAAATTAATATTTATAGGAAAGGGTGATAATTCTGTGAAATAAAATGTTAGGCCCTCTTTCTAGTCATGCTGATCCCAGCTCCCCACTCAACAAGGAAAAAGTTTCTAATCTGAATTGTCAGAGCCCAAGACATCAGTTGGACTGTATGGCAGATTATACACTGAGTGGTCAGATTATTATACATTCAGAGATCATAATAATCTGGCCACTCAGTGTATATGTTTGTGTGTGTTGTATGTTGTATGTTATTTTATGAAGTGAAATGATTAATTTCAAAATATGAATAGGTAATGAATCAAATTATAAGTCAATCTCATTAATGAAGGTCACTATGCCTAATTCTAGAAACACAATTGGTCTAAAGTAAAACTAATATAGCACATCACATTAACGGGAAAACAGAAAATTTATGTTCTATATAATAAAGAGGTAATATGCAAATTGACCCTCACACCTTCACAAGATGGCTGCCTAAGATCAGGCTGGCAGGGGGGTTAGTGAGGGATGACCAAATGACTGAACAGCAGGCTGCATGGGGTGACCAGGCCAGAAGCGAGGGCAATTGGGGTCAACCAAGCTGGCAGGGGGGGAGTTAAGGGCAATTAGGTTGGGGGGAGGGGAGTGAGGAATGACTAGGCCAGTGGGGGGACAGTTTGGGGTGACCAGGCTGGCAAAGGAGGAAGTTAGGGGCAACCAGGCTGGCAGGGGTGGAGCAGTAAGGGGTGACCAGGCCAGTGGGAGGGGGTCAGTTAGGAGCAACCAGGCTGGCAGGGAGAGGGCAGTTGGGGGTGACCTGGCTGGCAGTGGGGGGCAATTAGGGGTGACTAGGCCAGCAAGGGGGCAGTTAGGGGCGACAAGGCAGGTAGGCAGATGAGTGATTAGGAGCCAGCAGTCCAGGATTGTGAGAGGGATGTCTGACGGTTGATTTAGGCCTGATCCCCAGGATGGAGGGTAAATTGGCAGTTGGACATCCCCAGAGGGGTCCCAGATTGGAGAGGGTGCAGGCTGGGCTGAGGACACCCCCCACCCCCGGCAATGCATGAATTACATGCACCAGGCCTCTAGTATATGTATAAAAACCTAAAAAGAGACTCATAAATTATCAGATGTAATTCTCATGTCTTCCTGATGAAAACTTTTAAAATAAAGTGGCATTGGTTATTTAGAGATTGCTTTTTTGTCACGTGGAATTTAGTTCAGTGATTCACCAGAAAAGCAGATTCCTGGCCTGCAGATTAAACCCGTCACTCCTGAATGAGAATATATGCTTTCCTCCTGGAGGACTGTGGAGGAAGGAGACTGGTAATAAATATCATCACTTTGAGGCAAGGACTCTCCTATCTATAGACTGTGGCACTAGGGATATGGGATCTAAGGAGACATGAATTCAAGAGACTCCCATGGATGAAACACCTTAGCAGATCCCAGGAAAGGGGAATTGAAGCAATTGTTTCAGCCCTTCCAAATAGGTAACTGTGGCAACACTAGCTATCTTGGATTTTCAGTGCGTATTAAAAACAAAAAGTTGATTTTATTATTAAAGAAGAAATACACATTAGCCCTAGCTGCTTTGGCTCAGTGGATAGAGTTTTGGCCTTCAGACCAAAGGGTCCCAGTTTGATTCCAGTCAAGGGCATGTACCTTGGTTGCAGGCTCTTCCCTGGCATGGGACCTGATCAGGGCGCATGCTGAGGCAACCAATTGATGTGTTTCTCTCACATAGATGTTTCTCTCTGTCTTTCCCTCTCTCTTCCAGTCTACCTTAAAAAAAGAAAAAAGAAAACAATCAATGAAAAAATAGCCTCGGGTGAGGATTAAAAAAACAAGAAGAAGAAGAAGAAACACAAATTGGTTTTCTCAAATTAGGATTTATTGTCCCCAAAATTTTGTCCATAATTATTCAGAAAGAAAAGAAAATGTTATGTATAAATAGTAGAAAGGAAGAAACAAACATATTGATTTTACAAATAGCATGACTACAGACCTACAAATCTAAGGACATCAACTAAAAATTACTAAAGTTATGAGTTTAACTGCAGGGCTGACTAAAAAAAAAAAGGTGTGTATGTACAGTATATGTATATTTTGTATGCATATGCATTGTGTTGTATATATACTAATATCTGACAAGGAAATTCTATAAAAATAAATTTTCTTGTTGCCATTACCACAAAAATAGATTAAATTGATGGGAATTAATTTAACTTGTGGGAAGTTTGTTCAGAGAAATTATAGAAAGCGTTGTTAATAAATTGAGTGCTATATCATACCTGCTCCTGATTAAGAAAGTAAGTATATTACCATTTTCAAGGTTAATATGAAGAATTATCAATTAAAGCCTCAGCAGATTAATTTAAGGTACATAACAAATAATAGTGCAATTCCTCTGGCATAGTAACAAGAAGAATTCTAAGAATATTAATATTTATTTTTTAAAAACATAATGATTATTGACTCATCCTACTGTATTTTTAGTTCATTAAATTTTTTAAAAATATATATATTATTGATTTTTTACAGAGAGGGGGAGAGAGGGATAGAGAGCTGGAAACATTGATGAGAGAGAAACATCGACCAGCTGCTTCTTGCACACCCCCTTCCAGGGATGTGCCCACAACCAATGTACATGCCCTTGACCAGAATCGAACCTGGGACCTTTCAGTGTGCAGACCGACGCTCTACCACTGAGCCAAACTGGTTTCGGCAGTTCATTAAATTTTAAAGCATGTTATAATAATTATAAAAGCAATGGAACACTATGTTAAAATATAATAACTTGTTGAATAAGAAAACAAAGATGTAATAGATTAATTCAAACTCTGAAAGTTTCATTTCTGATAAACCATAAGCAGTACAGTGAGAAAAGGAATCATTAATAAATGCTTTTGAGACAATTAGATATTGGTATAAAGGAGTATATACTTACCCATGGAATAATTAAGAACAAAACTGTAATCAGATCATCTTTGGCTAATTTCTTAAAATTTCTGTCTTTTCCTTTTTAGTGGGACTCATAATACTTATCTTGAAGGTGGCTTTGAGAAGTAATTTAGATTATGTATGTGAAATGCTTAGCATAGTGTCAGGAACATAGTAAATAGTATTATCATGAGTCAGAGTGTTAAATATAAGCAAGAACAAACAAACTGGTTAAATGATCTAGAAATACAAACAGAAAAGCATGTTTATCCCAGTGATGAAGAAGAAACAAATTTCTGATTGTGGAGCATGAGGGATGTTATCAGACAAGATAGATGTAGCCATGACTGGTTTGGCTCAGTGGATAGTGTCAGCCTGCGGACTGAAAGGTGCTAGGTTCCATTCCAATCAGGGACATGTACCTTGGTTGCAGGCACATCCCCAGTAGTGGGTATGCAGGAGGTGGCTGATCAATGTTTATCTTTCGTTGATGTTTCTAGTTCTCTATCCATCTCCCTTCTTCTCTGTAAAAAAAAAAAAAAAAAAAAAAAAAAAATCATAGATAAACATGTAAATTGTCTGTGCCTTCATTACAACCACCAGCCAATCAAGAATGAGTACGCAAATTAACCAAACAAATATGGAGATTAATTTGCATACACAGGCACGGAGACAGCATAGAAGGAAGCCAAGCGCTGCAGAAGGTAGTGAAACTGTGGAAAAGGGAGAGAGGCAGCAGAGATGGGAACGAAGCCCACCGCAGGAAGCCATATTCTTGCAGAAATAGGCCTGAGGAAGCACTACTCTTGCAGAAATCTTCCTGCAATGGGCATCTAGTAAAACATATATACTTTTAAAATAGATGTAAAAAAACTAAAAAACAAAACTTTCAAACGAAATGCATTCTTGAGAATGCACACATATTATTGAGCTCCAACGAAAGGTAGCTTTGGAAAGAGTGTTGCCAGGCTAGGATCGCTGGGAATTTCACTCTTTATTTGTCAAAGAGCCCTTCCAGGGGTGTGCCCAGGGCCTTCCACATGAGCCCCAAAGATCTCAAACCTAGCAAGGTGTTGCCCTTCCCTGTTCTATCACCCCCTTTGTCTAGGTTTGTCCAGAGCCCTGTGGACCCTCTTCCAGCTTGGGGTCCAGAGGGTGAATGGGTTTGTGATTCTCCCTGGTCATGCTGCCAGCTAAACCATTTTCCTCTGTCCACAAGGGCTGCTCATCTGGCATAGCTCTGGCCAGGCCAGCTGCCCCTGCCAGCTTCCTTCAGTCCCTTGACTCTTTACCCCATTCACCCCACCTGACTAACAATCATTGCCTTACTTTTTCCTCTAGTAAGCCCAAATTGTATATCATTCCCACAACCGAACTCCAACCAATATACTTTCTGCGTTACTCAGGATTCTCCAGAGGAAAGCCAATACATGAAGAGATATTTTATAAGGAATTGGCTCACAGGATAATGGAGGCTAAGCCCAGATCCAGGAGAGCTGATGGTATAGTTCAAGTTCAAGGCCAGCTTGGAAGGTAGGAGAAGACTCTTAGCCCAAGCTCCAAGACAGAAAGGCAGAAAGGGACTTCTCTCTCAATCTGCCTTTTTATTTTATTCAGGCCTGAAATGGGGGAGGCCCACCCACATTGGGGAGAGCAATCTTCTGTACTCAATCTGCCAAATTAGGTGTTAATATCCTCTGGAAACACACCCAAAAGTCAGTTTTAATCAAATATCTGGACACCCCATGGCCCAGTCAAGTTGGTATATAAAATTAACTATCACAGCCTCACAATGCAGTTCTTCTTTCCAAGCCTTTGTGCAGGGACTGTTTCCTCTGTCTGGACCACCCTCCCCTTTCCCCCTTCTTCATCTGTATAATTATTTTATTCTTACTCAGATAACATATCCATATGTTATCTGAACAATTATGTTAATAACATAATTATTTTATTCTGACTCAGATAACATATCCAGGAAACCTACCTTGACACATTCTTGCTGAACCGAAGCCCTTCTTCCAAGCATCACAGCAGCCTGTGCATTTCTCCCTGACTAGGTTGCAAATTCCTTATGGGCTGGAGATAGTCATTGCTCTGAAGCATCTTGGTTCCTAGCACAGTGCCTGACTCCCAGTTGTCCTAAGAAAGGTTGGTGCCATCCACACTTGTTTACTCCACTCCTGGCCACTAATATGGCATCACTGTTTGTCCCACTGAAACTGCTCATACTAATTTAGACAGCCCTCTCTGCACACTGGGATGTACTAGGGAACTTGTTTAAAAGTACTAGTGCCAGGCCCCACCCAAAGCCAAATAAGTAGGGAGATCAGAGTGGACTCAAATGTGAGTCTTTTATCAAAGCTGCCCAGATTGACGTGCTTGTGCCTGTGCAGCCAGAATTGAGAACCACCAGCTTAGGATGTTATTTAGAGCCACTGTGTGTCCTTGGTAAAAAAAAAAAAAAAAAAAAAAAAAAGAATAAAGAGAGAATCTTAAGTCTGAGTCTGACTAGGCAGATGGGGAAGTGCACCCCTGCTGATATGGTTGCTATGCAGAGCTGAGGGGAGTCAGGAAGCATCTCAGCTCCCTCGCAGTGCTCCCCCCTCCACACCCACACCCCCAGGAGACTGAAGGCTGGTGTCATCACTTTCACATCCTCTCAGAGGGTATCTGTGTTCACTCTGGGAGCTGGCTTTGAATGGTGCCTCAGTAATTCACAGCACACACACACACACACACACACACACACACACACACACACGTACACACTTGCTTGTGTTTACTCCTAACCAGAGAGATGGGCACTTCAGTTGGCATCATAGTACCGGTACCTCATCCCTCAGACCCTCCCTTTAGAGGCCAAGGGTTGCATGATAGCAATAGGGATGAACCAATGTGAGCCTGAAATTTGCATAACTTTAGGGACCTTTTTAAGAAAAAACCCCACAAAATCACAAATCAAAAAATTGCTAGGGGCTTCCCCAAAATTTGGAAAGGGCCAGTACAGATGCCACATCCTGAATTTCAAGCTTCAATTGCTTCAGGGTAGACCTACTTCTGAGAACAATAACTAGGATGTACCGTGCCAATCTTCCTGAGACTTCATATATAGCTCTCCTTTCAATAGACAAGCGAGGTAGAGCTATCCTCAATTCACAAATGAGGCAACTCTGGTTCAAAATGATTTGTTACTTATCCCAGGTTGCACACAGGTTACACACATGGAACTAGAATTCAGATTCAGTTCTGGCTGGTTCCCGAACCCAGACTTTTGCCACCACACCAGCAGATCTCAACATCCTGTGAATCCCCAGGGCCTGGAGTTATTATAAGAAGCAGGCACGTCCACACTTGTACCAAGTATTTTGTGTAGACTGAAATTTTATTTATTTTTATTTATTTATTTTTATTACTCAAAAAAGCTTCATTTTTAAATGTATTTAGCTTTCTGATTTTGTGCTTGTGCCTTCAACACTTTCACAACAATTTTCTGCTCCTCAATAAGGAAAGCACTCTTGATCCTGTCACGGGCACATTTAGCACACATGGATCCTGGGATATTTTCCTAACTACAACAGCATGTACATAATGTGGAAAGCATTCCACACATATGCAAGTCACATTAAAATTTCAGTCTAGCTCTTCCAGGGATGGTGACTTGAGGTATTCACCATGGTCCAGTGTTTGACAGCCGGAGGCTGTTTTACAATGCAGCCTCTAACAAAACTAGACTGTCTCGAACCCCTGGCAATAGAATTGTTTACCTCTACACCAAGAAGGTTGGGAAAGCACCCAAATCTGCATGTGGTCTGTGCCCAGGCCAACCTCGAGGAGATCGTGCTGTGAGGCCTAAAGTTCTAATGAGGTTGTCTAAAACGAAAAAACACAATGATTGTCATGCATATGTTAAAGCATATTCTGGATGCATTTTCTCTCTTTCTCTCTCTTCCTTACCCCCTCTCTCTACCAAAAATACAGTATGGTCTTAAAAGTTTGACAGCTACTGCTTTAATTATTCGACTAACTATTGTAACAAAGAAACAAATGACTCTGGCCATCAGATCAAAATTCCTCCCCAAGTTGCCTCCTCTGCTTAGCCAGCCTCTAGCCTTGGGATTTGGGCTAGCCTTGCCAAGTTGCCAAACTCCACAAGAGTTAAAGGGGGGAGGGGGAGAAGGGGTTGCTAATAAGCTGGGATTCTTTCTCTCTGTGCTGTCCTTCCACAGCCCTGCCTGGGCATGGGAGACAGACTGCTATGCAGAACCTCTCTTCTGATAACTGGGGGGATGGAGATTGAGAAACAAGGCTGCACTTACAGCAGCTTCACACTCCCTCCAAGCAAGAAGAAAGGGGTCTGTGTGCTGGGGCTGCTCCCCTGCCAGCAGCCCAGCAGAACAGCTGCCGCTGCCCTGCCGCTGAGCTCTGCCTGCCCCATCTCCAGGCTGAGGCACCAGGAAGTGAGAACATCAGCTGCAGAGAAAAGGAGAAAGAAGTGCATTGAGTTTTGCTCATACAGTCTGCTCTTCTTTCCCCTTCTGCTCTTTCCAGTCACAATCTCATAGTCTGTAGCCTCAATGCCCTCAAGCAAGTGCAGAGGTCTGCTCCTGGATGCTGCCATCTTGAATTCCCTTCTTTCTGAGAGGAAGTCTTTTGAAGACCTTTGCAAAATCCCAACCCCCCACTCCAGGCTCCTCTTCTCTCTCTTGGGGTCTACCTCTCATTTGCTCGGATAGATTTATAACTTATGCAGATAACTGTAGGTGATTAGGCAAAGGATTATGTGAATGGTGCCTTCCTTTTCTCATCCCAAGTCTGGTAACACTAGGAGAAACTAACAATAATGATTAAGTGCTGACATTCCGGACAGCATGGATGAAACTTGAGGCTATTATGCTAAGTGGAATAAGTCAGACACTGAAAGACAAATATTGTATGATCTCACTTATTACATGGAATCTAAAAACAAAAAATGTATAGAAACAGAGTCGATGGGTGGTTGCCAGGGACAAGGGGGTGTGAAAATTGGTGAAGGTGGTCAAAGGGTAGATGAATATGTTCTCAGATGTCCAGTGTACAGCATGAAGACTATAGTTCACAATACTGTATTGTATGCATATTTGAAAGTTGCTGAGAGAGTAGAGCTTCAATGTTTTCAGCGCACACACAAGGTCACTATTGAGGTGATGATGTGTTAACTAATCTTACTGTGTTAAATCGATTCACAATATATACATATATCAAATCATCACATAGCACAACCTAAACTTACACAATGTTATAGGTCAATTGCATCTTAAGAAAGCTGGGGGCAAATGATTAAAATATGGAAAATGGAATCAATGGGTAAAAAGTAAAGGAGCTGAACTTTAATCTAGAAAAGAAAACGTAATATCTGTTTCACAGCAAGATTCCATTCCACAGTGAAAATGGAATCTTTGACCCTCAAGTTTCCATAAAACCCTCACAGCTCTGGCATACGTAGATTCTGGCTACCTATATTTATTGTTTTCCCATTGAAATTAATGACTCTTAGGAATGTTCAAGTAGACTAATTGTTATTTTTGCTAATAGCTCATACTATTATATTGGTATATATAGTCTATATTATGCACTGAAAAAAATTCTAGACAACATATCTTTAGAAAGCACCATAAACCCAACAGATCAATTTTTTTTTTTTCAGTTAAAAACTCTTGCCCATTTTTAAAGAATTAATAAAGCTGGCTTTTCATGAACCATTTAAGAATAAGCATTTGGGCTTTTGAATCAAAATAGTATTATAATAGTTACTCTTGTAGATTTAAAAAATGCAAGAAAATTTTGTATATCTTATGCAGTTTTAAGATTGGAAAGGTTATTGAAAGCCAAGAACATGATGAACACTGGAAATCTAATAATTTCAAATGCTATTGCAGCTGAAATTTTGTCTCCAATTTCCACCTACTCAGATTGCTTTTTCTTTATGAAACTGACTCACATCACATCCACTTACAGGCTCTCTGAGTCTACAGAACATTTGTCTAAAGTTATAAAAACAATTGTTACTTAAACATTTGAGTTAAATTCTATGGCTTGGTTAAAAGTGTATCCCCAAATTGGAATTTTTAAAAAACTTCTTAGCAGCACCATCTAGTGGGGAGTTACAGAAAGAAGAAAAAAAAAAAAAAAAACCCACTATTTTTCATTATATCCGGTTCTTGGAAGAATTTATTTAAATTTTACTTAAAGTGAGTTCCATTTTCTGACAGAGTCTTAAGTTATGATATATTACAGAGGACCAGTGTATAACTAAAAATATAACGATATAACAGAACATATTTTCTGCAACAGTACAGATTTCCAATTTTCACATATTTGAATATCAAATATTACATTTTGTATTTCTTTTTAGGTATTAGTATCTTAAATAAAGAGAATTTGTTCATTATACAACAAAATATAATTTTATTTTTATAGTTTTGTATTTTATTTTATTTTATTTTTAAATATATATATATATATATATATATATATATATATATATATTTTTTTTTTTTTTTTTTTTTTACAGAGAGGAAGGGAGAGAGATAGAGAGCTAGAAACGTCGATGAGAGAGAAACATCGACCAGCTGCCTCTTGCACACCCCCTACCGGGGATGTGCCCACAACCAACGTACATGCCCTTGACCGGAATCGAACCTGGGACCTTTCAGTCCGCAGACCGACGCTCTACCACTGAGCCAAACCGGTTCCGGCTGTTTTTGCATTTTAAAAATATGTTTGTATTGATTTCAGAGAGAGGAAGGGAGAGGAAGAGATAGAAACATCATTGATGACAGAAAATCATCAATCACCTACCTCTGCATGCCCCCTACTGGGGATTGAGGCCATAACTCAGCATGTGCCCCAACTGGGAATAGAACTGTGACCTTCTGGTTCATGGGTTGATGCTCAACCACTGAGCAACATTGGCTGGACATAAGTATTTTTTTATGTAAATCACAGATCAGAAGAAATTTTTATTTTATTAGATCATATATTCTATAATTTGGGGTTGGTAGACAAGGCAAAAATTAGGTTACCACTGGAAATTAAATATTTACACCACCTTATGTTAAGCTGTACTAAAAAGTTTTGAAACAGACAATGGATAAGCAATCTTTTTACATCTTTCCTTAAGTCTTTTTAAGATAGCCTGAGCTAACCCCCATCATACACAATACAAGGTGTGCTATTTTAGAATGGCTAGTCTCAGACAATGGGTAGGTTAAGATTTTATTTTTTATTAAATCTGTTGGAGTGGCATTTGTTAATACAATTACATCAATTTCAGATATTCTATAATGCATCATCTGCATATTGTATTGTGCGTTAGCCACCCCAAATAAGATTTTGATTTCTTCAACAAATATATTGAAGATCTCCTATGTACCAGGCACTGGTCTAGTTTTCAGATATAACAAACAGAACACCCAAAATGACTGCTTTCAATGCACTTACATTTGGGGAAAGGGGGGCATAAAAAAATAAACAAATATAGGGTGTCCCCCAAAAAAACATATATACACTTTGAAAAATTATAAAGGCAGTGTTTATTAAAATACATCTCATTTTCATTTAACAGCTACCAGCTGTTATATAATATGGCAGATAGTAATTGTGCTATGGAGAAAATGCAGGGTTAAGGAGAGGGGAATTATGGGGAAGGGAATGGTTGCCTTTGTATAGGGGTAGTCAGAGAAGGACCTTCTAACAAGGTGACATTATACTCCCTGGTTCAAACGTACAGGGAAAAGAGAGAGAGAGCACACTATGCAGAGAGCAGAGAAATGGATTTTTTCTTTTATTATTTTTTTAAAATATATTTTATTGATTTTTCACAGAGAGGAAGAGAGAGATAGAGAGTTAGAAACATCGATCAGCTGCCTCTTGCACACCCCCTACTGGGGATGTGCCCGCAACCAAGGTACATGCCCTTGCCCGGAATCGAACCTGGGACCCTTCAGTCTGCAGGCCGACGCTTTATCCACTGAGCCAAACCAGTCCCGGCGAGAAATGGATTTTAGATAGACAGAACAGGAGGTGCAAAGGCCGTGGGGTGGGAGGTTGCTTGGCATATTCAGAGAACACCCAGGAGACCAGGTTGGCTAGGGCAGAATGATCTAAGCAGAGAACGAGGATGAGGTCAGAGAGGTAGAGGGGCTAGATCACATAGCGCCTGCGGCATTGGAATGAATCTTGGTTTTATTCTAAATAAGATGGGAAACCACAGAAGAATTTTGAATAGGAGAGTTGCTCGGCTGTTGTGTATCAATACAGTAGGCCATAGTAAAACAAGGGCTGGAACAGGGAATCCAGTAAGATCCTACTGTCTCAGGTAAGAGGTAATTTAGACCAAATTGACAGCAGACGAGGCAGTGAGAAGTAGTTATATTCTGAATATATTTGCAGGTAGAGTCACCAAGATTTGCTGATGGATTAAATGTGGAGAGGGAGGTAAACAGAAGAGTCAAGGATGACATTACATCCAGAGCAACTGATGGGATGGAGCTGCTGTTTACAGAGAATGGGGCAAGCTGTAGGAGAAACCTGTGTTGGGAAAGACCAGCAGATATCAAGAGCTCAATTTTTAAAATGTGAAGTTTTAGATATCCATTAGACATCCAAACGTAAATGTCAAATTGACAGGGAAGAGATCCAGGCTGTAGGTGTGAATTTAGGAGATTTTAAGGTGAAGGTGATATTTAAAGCCATGAAACTAAATGAGATCACCAAGAGAGCAAGTGCACATAAACAACAACAACAAAAAAAGAGGCTTAAAGACTGGGATCTGGGGCCTTCCAACATTTACTAGCAGAGGTGAAGTAGAAAAAGAACCAGCAGTGGAGACTAAGAAGGAAGCTAGAGAGTTAAAGGAAATCAACAGAGTCCTGATATTCTAGAATCAGGTGAAGCACGGTTTCTAAGGAAGAGAGAATGATCGATGAGTCAAGTAGAATGAGGACCAGGAATTCACGATTGGATTTAGCATTAAAAGAGGCATTGGTGACCTTGGCAAAAGTCCTATGCGTCTTGTGGTGGGGATACAAGCCTGACTGAAGTAGGTTCAAGAGAGAATGAGAGGAAAACAATAGAAAATAATAAGAATAATCAATACAGAACTTTTGCTATGAACGAAAGAAGAGAAACTCACTGGTAGCTAGAAGGGAAGTAAGATCGAGATTTTTTAAGATAGGAGATTTATTTTTTTTTAAATAAGCTTTCTGTTTTTGAGATGGAAGAAATTATAGCTTGCTTATATGCTGGTTGGAAAGAAGCTATATAAAGAGGGAAGCTGAGGATGGAGAAGAAAGAGGAGAGGATTGCTGGGATAGTGTACTAGCATTTGAGTGGGTGACATGGAGGAGGTGGGTTGTGATAGGCACACAGTTCATTCTCAGAACTAGGAGGGAAGACAGGATAAATGAGCACAGATGCAGCACGTTGGGTAGATGTGTTGGTGGGTGCCTGTGGACGTTCTCTTCTGATTGCTTCTGTTTTCTCTATGAAGAAAGCAAGGACATCAGCTGAGAAGGAGGATGGAGAGAGATGTGATAAAATATGGAAGAATAAGAGGTATGAAATAGTCACCTAGGAGACTAGGGTGACTATTAATTTTTAGTGAGCACCTCCTTCTCTGAATTACAGTACTAGAAGTCTACATTATTTATCTGGCATGTGACATATATTCTATTATTGTTTATCTGGTACAAAGATGTACAGGTTTGAGTTCTGATAATGAGAGATGGCTGGGAGTTTGGGGCTTCTTGTAGTGAATGATCAAACAAGTGATAAGGTGTGATGAGAACAATACAGAAGGTCTACAGACAGGAGCTGTGTATTGGAGGCTGTGATGCACTCCCCATAGCACCCCTGCCCCCCTCAATACCAAGGCACTTATTTCCCCAGCTGCTGGCGCTGGTTGCCAGGAGAAACTAAGGATCTGAGTTCCTCCAAGGAATTGGACTTTAGCTAAAGGTAGATGCTTTGTCCAAAGCCATGCTTCTCTCCACTCCTCCCATATCCAAAAGTAAGTGAAGGTGGCAATAGAAAGGCTTAGTTCCCTTGCCTCAATTCAGACCATCTCTGAAGGCTGTCTGGGCCTCAGAACTCCCCAAGGGTTTGCTGAAGCTTCTGCTGTATCTGCCTCAGAGGTCAACTCTCTCTGCCCAATCTTGCTTTCTTTACTGCCTTATAGGTGTTCTACCTCAAAGTCTTTTTCCTGAGGAACTCAATCTATGACTATTGCTAGCAGAAGTGGTCCTAGGAAGTGAACTTGAAAATGGGATATGGGGGCTGGATCACAAACCAGCCAGCTAGGAATGAAAATGACATCATTGGTGATCAGTGGAGTATCAGTAGCTCCTAGCATGCTGTTATTGTGCAAAAGCTAAAACTTTAATCAGTGGAGAAGTTAGGATGGGTATCTGTAAGAAGGTAATGAGGGCAGTATCTCAGGCATTTGAGAGGTTTATAGGAATTTGTAATCACATGGAGTCAGGTGGCTGTTGCTGAGGGCTATTACTGCATTAGAGAAACACAATACAAGGTGTGAAGGTGACTAATTACCAACCGGAGATGAGACAAACTGTAACTACCGTGAACATCACAGTCTAGCAGCATATAAATCACTAATCTGTAATCACAAGACAGAAAAAGCAGAGGGTCAGGCTCAGGACTTATTTATTAAGAAAGGGAAATTGAGTTCCAGAGAGGGTGGAATTCTCATGGCAATTCTGCTATGCCAAGGTTAGGGCATTGAATGGGAAGAAGTGGGACACTGTGACTTAAAATTAGGACATCTGAGTCAATGAATTTGAAAATCACAAATTCTGAGATTCCCCTGAACACTTTGGACCTGCAGGAGAAGCTCACCCCATCCCTGCTAAACACTTAGGCTCCCCACTTGCTCAAAGACAACTCAGAGGCTTTTTATCTTGCAAGATACATGCCCTGCTTAGGAAATACCTCCCCCTGCCCTGGCCACCAGACCAATAATTAGAATTAACTCACAAAATAACTCTTTCAGGAATGGGCTGAGACCAATAACTTTATTTCCTCAAGGAGCTATAGGATCTAGTCGACACACGTCAGCAGAAGCCTGGAGAGTATGTTTGGGTGCTGGATCAAGGGTGACAGAACATAAATTTTGGTAGGGAGAATTTATCATTATGGAAACACTCTTCATGAAGCAGACTGAATGCCCAGGCAAGACTATGGGGCACATTACTAACACACTGCTAGATTGGTTCCTGAAGGTTTGGAGAAACTGATGGCATGCTTAGTAAAATAGAAATGCCAGAACTTCCACGGCTGATGGTGGAAGAAGGAATCAAAAGACTCAGAGGAGTGGTTGGAAGAAGAATACACTGAGTGGCCAGATTATGATGATCTCTGATGAAGGCATAATAATATGGCCACTCAGTGTATAGCCTATATAATAAAAGGCAAATATGCAAATTGTCCCCTTGACCAAGAGTTAGTTTGACCAGCAGGCAGG
The DNA here is from genome assembly GCF_964339955.1 of Pipistrellus hanaki. NCBI lineage: Eukaryota > Metazoa > Chordata > Mammalia > Chiroptera > Vespertilionidae > Pipistrellus > Pipistrellus hanaki. Next base: position 39,894,495 of record NC_140504.1, read on the forward strand.
CCGACCAACTGCCCATGTCCCCTCCCCCTGGCCGGACCCCACCCATGCACGAATTCATGCACCAGGCATATATATATATACATACTAAATGCATACTATTATGCATTCAAAAGAGATCATCACAGATCATGATAATCTGGCCACTCAGAGTATATGGGCAATGGCAAATAGTTTGGATGATTGGTCAGGGCCTAGACAGAGAAATATTAGAAGATAGAGAACAGCAGGAACTGGGGAATTTAGGGATGGGCCTATGAGAGTAGGCACACATGTGAAGAGGTGTGCATCACATTTTAATACTATCCAGAAAATATCTACTCCAGAAGATATAGTAATCAACCAAGCAGATAGAGTGACCAGGCTACCTGATACCAACCAGGTGCTATCATTGTCTATCTTAGAATTGGCACAAGTCAAGTGGCCCATGAACACAGTAGGCTTAGTTGAAGGGATGGAAGCTATACATGAGCCCAACCAAGTGAACTCCTTCCCACTCTCCAAGGCTGATCTAGTTGCAGAATGTAAAACTTGCCCAGATGCTATACTATCTTTCAAGGAGACCAACCAATGACTTGGTGGTAAAATGCTTAAATCAGAACTCTTTGGTCATCAGCTCAGTGATTTATCTTGATTGGAATTGACATATGTTCCACATGTGAGTTTTCCTTTCCTGTCTGCAGGGCTTCATTTCCAAGGACCTAGAGAGGATCTGAGCCATTGAAAGGTCCCAGGTTCAATTCCGGTCAAGGGCATGTACCTTGGTTGCCAGCACATCCCCACTAGGGGGTGTGCAGGAGGCAGCTGATGTTTCTCTCTCATTGATGTTTCTGGCACTCTCTCCCTCTCCCTTCCTCTCTGTAAAAAAATCAATAAAATATGTTTTAAAAAATAAAAATAAATAAAACAAAGGTACTGCTGAGGTGGGCATATGATCATGGATTCCTTACTCTGATCAGATACTACACCGCCCAGAAGTTATTAGCTTTCCTAACAGAGTATCGTATATCTCTTTGAAGGAACCACTGAGGTGCCAGCTTGGAGATGATATCTTGTAAGGATGGGGTACCATCCTTCAGAACACAGTTCACACCATAAATAAATAATCCGTATATTCTATATGGTGTTATGTTCTTAACAGTTAAAATATAAGGTTATAGGAACCAAACACTGGAAGTAGAAGTGGCCTCATTTATCATCACTGCCAGTGACCTACTTGGGAAATTTGGCTTCCTGTACTGGCAATTAGCACTCTGAGATCTAGGAGTCCTGGCTTCTTGAGTGGAAATGCTTCTACAAAGGACATAGTAAGCGCCTTTTCTGAGCTATATGTCCCACTCAATCATTTCTGGCATGTTGTGCCAAGGAAAGGAGTCACTGCCCTGGGTCATTGACCCTCATCATAGTAGGAGGCAGGACTACATCATCAACATGCTAAAACATCATCAAGGCTACATAGAAAACTTAACTAACATAATTATCAAACAGAATGCATAGATTTTCTTTTTTAGTAGCACACACATCCTATATAACAAAGAGGTAATGTACAAATTAACCCTCACACCATCACAAGATGGCTGTGTCCACAGTGAAGCCAGTGATAGAAGAGCCTACATAATACCACATCGGAACGAAGGACACTTTAAAACAAAGTGGAGGCGGGGTTCCCATAATGAGTGATCAGCAGGGACCTGAGGCTGCATGGCTCCAGGCTGGGGCAGGGAGCCTGAAGCTACACCTTCCCCTACCTGCCAGGCAGGGTTTGACGGGGGTGGGGCCAGCCGGGTCTGGATCTCACACAATTTCAAGGCCCACATGGGTGGGCGAGGACTTGACTCTTGGTCCCACAGTATACCCCTTCTGACAGAAGGAAGAACTTCATATACATTTTACTAATTTTCTTTCATCTCTGACACTTCTATTATAGAGAAAGGGCAAATAATATTAAATTATTTCCTATAATTAATTCCTTCTTAATGTGCATGAATTTCATGCACCAGGCCACTAGTAATATTTATAAAAATTAATGACATGCGAGACAAAAGCCTATTAAACAAATATCAGAGAGTTGATAGCATATGGATCCCTGGTTTTCAAACATTTTTTTTAGCATGCCCCCTCCATTGTTGCAGTTTGGGTTCCCTGGAAAGCAGACTCTGAGATGGAGATTAGTGTGCAGAATGTTTAGGGAGTGCTCTTGGGATTAACATCTGTGAAATAGAAGGGAGAGAAGCAGGAATGAGCAGAGGGAGAAGTTGAGCTGCAAAGCCATACCTCAGTACATGCCACCGGGGGCTCCAGAGCTGTCAGCCCTTCAGAGTTGGGACGAGAGGATCAGGCACTTACACTCTAATCACTGGATGCAAACTACCCCTGGAATATGTTGTGACCTTGAGCAAGGCAATCCCCCCAAAAGGCCATATCCTCCCAGCATTCCTAGCAGCTGGAAGGATAAACCTTTAATTCCCAAAAGAGGATCTAGGTATTTTTAAAATAAATTTTCAGTATACATCTCTCATATGTAGGATGTTTGCAAAGTATATATTGATATTTTTACAATGATATTGACACACATGTACATTATAAAACACAATAAAATAGAAAAGTATAAAAGATGAGATGATGAAATAGACAATATAGTAAAACATTCTGCTAATAGGTGATGGTTTTATACTATCAACTTCATAAAAAATGGTAGGTTATAAATCAATATTTCCAACAATCCCGATAATTCCAAAATACTTTGGCCAACTTCTTGCCAGGTCTGACTAACTCATTCTACCTTGTAATGCAGCTGACTGAGAGCTAATTCCAGAACTACAGTTCTGCCGTCTTCTTGTTGTTCACCATCGTTTGCATTACTTTCATCATCTTCAGTCATGCTTCCTTTCAATGAGTCTTTTGTGAGGGTTAATGAAACTAAATTAAGTCAGCTAGCCTAAATATCTGCTTACCCCAGCATGCAAAGTTTGCAATATTTCTCAATATGCCGGAAGCAAAGGGAAGAGGGAGGGTGCCACTGTCAGCCTCTCTGCATTTTGGAACTTGCCCTCTTTCCTAAGGAAACGTCAGATGCAACCTGGTGAGGACAACAGCGTCCATACTACATGGAATGTTAATTTCTGGCTTTTAGACAGAAATAGGTAGTGATAGTTATACTAAGTATTTTTAAAAATGTATTTTATTGATTTTTTACAGAGAGAAAGAGAGAAGGATAGAGAGTTAGAAACATCTATGAGAGAGAATCGTGGATCAGCTGCCTCTTGCACATCCCCTACTGGGGATGTGTCCGCAACCAATGTACATACCCTTGATCGGAATCGAACCCGGGACCCTTCAGTCCGCAGGCCAATGCTCTATCCACTGAGCCAAACCAGTTTCGGCTGTACTAAATATTTTTTGTTTGCATCTCTATGGATCATCTTTCACACTGCTGTGGGAAAGGGTACCCGCTTTGGAGATCTCTGATCGAGTGAACGGAAGGCTGGTGCACCCCATATTCAGCACCTGCGTTTTTGGTCAGGTTGAGAGATTCTGCTCCTCAAATTATTCTTCTTTTCCTCTGTGCCATTGTTGACCACTTTTTCTTCTGATACTACATACTGTGTTTATGAGTGTATTTTTTAACTCTAATTAAGTAGGAGTCAATTTGAGGTTCGAGTAGGCCTGTGAGACTCTTTCCTACTAAATGTTGATTTAAAGTCCTGTTCTCAGGTTCTTCCTGGTGTCTCCATGAACTGCCAGCAACAATTAAATGTGAAACATAACATAAGCACTTATGAGCAATTCAACATGAAGTTGAAAACTGCATCGCACTGGCAAAATTTTTTTTACATAAAATAAGAAATCCTGTTTAATGAGACTAGATTCTCAAACCTGTGCATCAGAATGACCTATGATACTGAGGAAAACAAATACAAAGACAAAAGAAATCCCCTCCTAATCCTTGGACCCCAGGTGCATTAGTTAGGGTTAGGGTCAGCGGTGAGTAACTGTACACATACAGTAACACTGGCTTATCCGGGATCGGAATTGGTCTCTCCCTCTCACGTAAATGACTGTTGGAAGGCAGAGTGGCAAGAGGTCCTAGGCCCACACTCTTTATAGCACTTTGTATGTTACATGGGAGATTGGCCCCTTTCCAAGCTCCAACTCCCCCTCCCTGTGGGAGTAGGGTGGAGGCCCTCTGTAAGTGGAATGTAAGCTTGGGAGCCTGGCCAGCTCCTCAGTCAAGGGAGAAACTGCTTCTGAATGTGAGCTTAGACTGCACACGACTGCAGAGAAACAGCTTGTGCTTTGATTTCACACAGTGACCCCGCATGCCTCGTTTGCTTTTTTTTTTTTTTTTTTGTATTCTATGTAACCCTGAAAGTTTGGGTTGCAGAAACTTTACTGGCTACCCCAAGCCCCACCCAGGTAGGATGGAAACTTCACTGGCCAGCTGCCCCTGACATGGCAGCAATTTCCCTTGCTGGCTGCCACTGGTGTGCACGGAGTCCTAATAAAACCATGCCGTTCACAGCCAGTCTCCCAGGTTATTTCTTTGGAATCCACAAACAATATCCTGAAGTTTTCTTGGACCTCAACTCTTTGCATAGCACCCTCCATTCTACTATCCCTAGGGCATGGCCTTTGTCCTCGCAATCCAGTAGAGTGAGTCAGACTCCGCCCATCCCAAATGTGTTCCAGGCAGCAAGATGAAAGAGAATCAAACAACAACAAAAAAGTCAGAGAATGCACATCATCTAACTCTTTTATATATATATATATATATATATATATATATATATATATATATATATATATATATATATATATAATTTATTTCAGAGAGGAAAGGATGTTGGGAGCCGAAAAAGAATTAGTGACTACATCTTAAAAGACACCTCCATCTTAGACACTGAGTTTCTGACTTACCAGAACTCATGTGACAAGCTGCAGTGTGGCAGTTAACTAGAAACAATCTAAATGCCTAGCAGCACATCTGGCCGTTGAGCAAGGCACACCTGTTGTGATAACTCGCCCCGCCCCGGAGAATCTCTGCTGTATCCTCCCCTGCAGGCACATCCTGCTGATACACAACCCTCCCCACCCTGGAATGTCTCCGAGGCAACTTCCCCCTACAACCTGTGTACATATATTGCGGCTGCAACAAATAAAATTTGAGGCTTGATCAGAACCCTGTCTTGCCTCCATTTCTCCGCGTCTCCTGTCCTCCCTCATTCCCTTCCAGGTGTCTCCTCGCTCCCACGTTGCTGTCCCACTGGCCAGGGCAAAAGGAGAGACAGAGAAAAAAAATTAATGTTGAGAGAGAATCATCCATTAGCTGCCTCCTGTATGCCCCCACTACAGAAGAGAATATTGTGAGTATAGCCAACAGTCTCTGCCAAAATTTACAAATCAGCAACTCTCTAGGCCCAAGCAGGCTTCAGGAATCCAGTGCACTTATGACTTTGTGGAAGAAGGTTTTGCCCTACTTCATCCTAAGGATCTCACCTTATGGCTAGAATTAGCAGCTGCTCCAGATAGCACTACTCCCTCTTAGAAAAGGTGGAATAACTCTAACTAGGAAAGATAAGATTTAATCTTTCTAAAAATCTGGTTCCATTGGGGACATCAATCTATGATAAATGGAGACTTTCCCTCTACTCTTGTCAACTAACTTTTGTTTAGAAAGATACTTACAGCAACAAACAGAAGAAAGAGTTTTTGGCTTGGAATCTCTACATGGAGTGCCCTGAAAATAATATTAGGTGTTGCACACCTCTAAGGGGTGCTGTTCACATTATTTCTATGTGAATGGCAACCCCTTGGACCACAGTACAAAATGACGTCACTCAGAGCTAGCTGTGTAATGATGGTGTCCAGACAACATTAATTATGTTAATATGTGTATATATATATATATATATGCTGACAAGATAAGCAGATGGCACCAATAATCCCAAGAGTAGTCAAAGACTATTTTGTTCTTGCAGAAAGTTGCTTTTAAACCCAGTTCAGAGAATTGATTTATATTAAGATCATCAATGTTTACCAAATGAATTCAACAATCGAGTGAGCCCACAATATTTCTGATTTATAGGGGTCTATTTTAAAGACAAATGTAAGGCCCTAGAAATTCCAGGTTCCTACAGAGTGTAGAGTATGATTTGCATACATCATTCTGTAACCTCATTAATCAGTGGAGTTTAGGATCCCTTATTTTATCGCTCTCTTACACACCTGTTCCTCTGGAAATGAATACGTAGGTAGCAATTGCAGCTGCACAGTGCTGCTACTGATTTAAGTAATGTCATTAGTCTCATCTTTAAAGCTGCAGTATTATGGCAAAGTTTCAAGGGTGCTTCTAATATAGCCTTCTCATCAGAGTAAATTACTATTAGAACATGTTTTTAGAATGTCACTCAGAAGCTGTTTGGTTTTGTGTTTTTTTAAGATAGCTAGTTTTAAAATTATTAACAACAACAAAATAAACCTTTTAACTAAGTGCATTTTCAAAGATAGGGTAGCATATTCTGGAAAGGTTTCATCGTTTTGTTTTGTATAAGACCCAACAAATTAGAATTAGGTTCGCCTCCTTGGATATAAAGTAAAAATAAATAAACTCATTTTTCTTCTTCTCATTTTATCTATATATAAAGTGTTGGTCCTTAACCTTTATTGGATCATAAACACTTATGAGAATATGGTATTTCTTCTAAGAAATGCATTCAGATACATATACACAAACATTAGCATAAAATGTCAGGGATTATTGACTCATAAAACCTATTCATAGACACTCTAGTTTCAAAGCCCCAATCTAGAGAATAGTGTAGGGGAAAAATGAGTATAAAGAACTGAAAATAAATTCCACTAAGAAGAAAAATAACATGTGTGTGTTTATATTAATTTGAAAATAAGTCACTTTGGAGACTACTTTCAGGAATCTTTTATATTGATGACTTTAATTTCAAGAACCAATTTATATAAACTCCAGCAATATATATCTTAAAAACTATTCTATTTTTCTTACATAAATCTTTATTGTTCAGATTATTACAGTTGTTGCTCTTTTCCTCCCATAGTCCCCTCCACCCAGTTCCCACCCCACCCTCTGCCCTTACCCCCACCCACTGTCCTCATCCATAGGTGTACAATTTTTTATTGATTTTTTACAGAGGAAGGGAGAGGGATAGAGAGCTAGAAACATTGATGAGAGAGTAACATCGGCCAGTTGCCCTCTGCACAACCCCTACTGGGGATGTGCCCGAAACCAAGATACATGCCCTTGACCGGAATCAAACCTGGGACCTTTCAGTCCTCAGGCTGACGCTCTATCCACTGAGCCAAACCGGTTCTGGCAATCCACTCTCTTTCTATGCCCCTGATTCTATTATATTCACCAGTTTATTCTGTTTATCAGATTTTTTATTCACTTGATTTTTAGATTCACTTGTTGATAGACATGTATTTGTTGTTTATAATTTTTATCTTTGCCTTTTTCTTCTTCCTCTTCTTAAAGAATACCTTTCAGCATTTTCTATATACTGGTTTGGCAGTGATGAACTTCTTTAGCTTTTTCTTATCTATGAAGCTCTTTATCTGACCTTCCATTCTGAATGATAGCTTTGCTGGGAAGACTAATCTTGGTTGTAGGTTCTTGCTATTCATTGCTTTGAATATTTCTTGCCACTCCCATCTGGCCTGCATGGTTTCTGTTGAGAAATAAGCTGACAGTCATATGGGTACTCCCTTGTACCCCATTTCCCCGAAAATAAGACAGTGTCTTATATTAAAAGGCGAAAGATTTATGCGGTCTGAAGAGAAACCAGAGCAGTGTCTTATATTAATTTTTGCTCCCAAAGATGCGCTAGGTCTTATTTTCAGGGGATGTCTTATTTTTCCATGAAGAAGAATATGGTACACATTTATTGTTAAATGAAAATAAAGGAAATTTATTACCTAATAAGTTAGGTAATAAATTAGGTACGGTAGTACAATAGTTGTCAACACAAACCAGACAAACTGTGAATCCTACAGTATCAAGAATTTACTCATTTATTCAATGACAATCATGTCATCATCTTCTGGAACATCATCATAACAATCCAATTCTTGAATTTCCTGGTGAATTTCTTGTGACTCCATTTCTTTCAGAATCAGTGGACCAAATCTCTCATGTTTAGCAATAGCACTGTCTTTAAATGAGTACTTCTTGTCAAGGTAGCCTGCTCGCAGTGCATTTGCAATGCAACTGTCAGTGATTTCTCCCATGAATTCTTCACTCAAGTCACAACTTCTTGCAGTTTAGGTTTCACAAAGTTTCCACGCTGATTTCTCTCCATTCTATTTTCAATGTAGTCATTAATTTCCATGTGCAAATTGTCTTTGAATGGCTTGTTTATTGCAATATCAAGAGTCTGGAGATAGGCCGTCATTCCTGCAGGAATCATTATCTGATCTATTTTTCTTTTGTGAAGAAATGTCTTTATGTCTTTAGCGTGGTGAGTGCTGGCTGCATCACAGACTAGCAGACCTCTTTGGCTCCCTTGCATAACAAGCAGCAGCATTAAATCAACCCACTTCCTTATAACTGCTTGTGTGGCCCAGGCTTTTTCAGTTTCAAGAATAAAAATGCCCAAAACACATTCAATCTTTTCCTTCTTGCCCTTAGAAATGATTAAAGGTGGGATTTTAGTGCCACCCAGATGAATTGCCAAAATACAGGAAACACGTGCACTTTTGTAAGCAGTGAAGGGAATGTACACTAAGGAGGCACCCTGCTGTTCAATTGTTTGAGATGATTGGCCCATAAACACTGCAGTTTCATCCATAGCAATCATGTTGGAAAGATTGTATTTAGAGAAGTCAGCATCATCAATAAAGGACTTGAATGCAAGTGCTCACTTAATAACTTGAGTATCTTCCAACCTAAACAATGTACTAGTAGATTTTCTTAAAGACAGTTCACTTCACTTAAGGAAATTATCCAGCTAGTGTTGTGATGCTTTGAAGTCTTCGGGGGCTATGTTGAACTGTGGTGCTATTGCAAGGGCAAATTCTTGAATCTGAGCCCTATTCACAACCAAAGCCTCTGCTCTCCTGTCAACAACCCATTCACAGATCAGGTCTTCCAGCTCGGAAAATAATGGTTGCCGACCTGATCCACACTTGCGCTTTTTAGCATTTCCCTTGTCCACTTGTTCAATGAGGTTACCATACTCTGTTCACCGTTTTTGGACCAATCAGATACTCTACATCTTCTCTTTGCAGAAAGCAGTAAGATTTTGGCCCCAAGAGTCTTCCACAATTCCTTTCTTGTACTTCACGGAGTAGCTTTTTCTTTTTGCGCTCATTTCTAGGGGTAAAAAAAAGGAATTGGGGTATCAAGGTGGGGAGAGGGGATCACTTAAAATGACACAGGGGGGATTTGAGGGGGGAATCAAAATGGCACAGGAGCTGAGACCGGTTTGGCTCAATGGATAAAGCATCAGCTTGGGGACCGAAGGGTCCCAGGTTCGATTCTGGTCAAGGGCATGTACCTTGGTTGCAGGCATATCCCCAGTAAGGGGGTGTGCAAGAGGCAGCTGATTGATGACTCTCTCATTGATGTTTCTAGCTCTCTATCTCTCTCCCTTCCTCTCTATACAAAATCAATAAAATATATATATTTTTAAAAAATGGCACAGGAGAATCAGAGGGGGATTACCATTTTAGTAACCCCTTTTGATCCTCCTGTGTCATTTTGATTGCCCCCTCTGATCCTCCTATGTCATTTTAAGTGATCCCCCTTCCCCCACCCCAGTGCCACTGAACACCTTCACCAGACATCCCCCTACATCTTTATCAGATATTTACCCCCTGGGGCCTGCCTGGGGACTGTCACTAGGGCTTGCTGGGGCCTGGATCTGGGCTGGAACAGGGTCTGCTACTGACTGAGAACCTTCAGTCATCATGAGGGTGGCCACAAGCATCAGGTAGTGTCACCAGAGACAGACCAGCACTCACCACCTTCGCCGTATCCCGTCTGCTCTAATCCTCCTGTTCTTCTACCCGCATCTGCGAAAGTCTCCTCCTCTCTCCCGCCCCACGCTCAGCGCTCACTCCGACCTCCGCTCCGCCTCCACACAGCAGTGACACCAGGACTCCATGTAATGTCACTGGTTGCTAGACCCTAGAGACCAGTTTATGGTAAATTAATTTTCATTCTGAGATAGAGCCTAGGGGGGGCCTTATTTTTTTTTGGATGCCTTATATTTCACTCAGAAGGAAACCTGTAAGTAGGTCTTATTTTCGGAGAATGTTTTATTTTCGGGGAAACACAGTAGGTAACTATTTTTCTCTTGCTGCTTTTAATATTCTTTGTCTTTTGCTCTTATCATTTTAATTATGATGTGTCTTGGTGTGGTCCTCTTTGGATTCCTTTTGTTTGGGTTCTCTGTGCTTCCTGGACTTGTAAGTCTATTTCTTTCACCAGGTAGGGGAAGTTTTCTGTCATTATTTCTTCAAATAGGTTTTCAATATCTTGCTCTCTCTCTTCTTCTGGCACCCCCATAATTCGCATGTTGGTATGCTTAAAGTTGTCTCAGAGGCTCTCTACACTATCTTCATATTTTTGGATTCTTTTTTCTTTTCTGGTTGGGTGTTATTTGCTTCTTCATATTTCAAATCTTTGACTTGATTCTTGGGATCCTCTAGTCTGCTGTTGGATCTCTGTATATTATTTTTTATTTTAGTTAGTGTATGTTTAATTTCCAATTGCTCCATTTTTATATTTTTGAGGGTCTCACTAAATTTATCAGTGGTTTCTAGAAGATTCTTGAAAAACCTTATAACCATGGTTTTGAACTCTATATCCAATAGTTTGCTTTCCTCCATTTCTGTCACTTGTGACTTGTTTCTTTGTCTCCTCATTTTGGCTGCTTCCCTGTGTTGATAGAGTGGCTTTGTGTGCTAGATGTCCTATAGGGCTCAGCCCCCTCCCCCCCCCCCCCCCCAATTACCTGAGGTGGACACTCTTGGTGCACCCCTTTGTGGGCTGTGTGTACAATCTTGTTGTAATTAAGTCCTGATTGTTGTTGGTATCACTGGGAGGAATTGGCCTTCAGGCCAATTGGCTGTGAGAATCAGCTGTGTCTATGATGGGAGAACTTCTATGCTGGAGACACCCTTATGAGGCATAACTTGCTCTAGTGGGGCTTTGGTGCTCCCTGAGTCTGCCCCCTGAGTGTGTCCCTTATAGATTTAAGGAGTTGTAATCTGGATGGCCCCACTCTGGCCACTGGGTCCACTGGTTCTTGGATCTCTAAGGAGGTGCTAATTTAGCCTCTGCCTGAGGCCACCCAGCAGGAGCTACAGAGAGATCTGCAGATTCCTCTTCTTTGTTTGGGGTTTGGAGGTGCCAGATGAGACCCAGTGTGAAAGCAATACAAGCTGCTGTGGGGCCTTGGGCCTTCTTTTGGATGTTCTGGGTTTCTCTGACCCAGCTGCAGTTTGATAGGTAATTTTAGATTGTAAAGGGCCAAGCCATTCATATGCAAAAGCCTCTGTGCACATTTTGGGTGGGGTGAGGTCTCAGGGCAGAGCAAACAGCTATGGCTGTTCCTCAGCCCTGCTTTAAGAGGACCCTGGGTCTCAGTATCCCGAGGTAATTGCTGCAAGCACTTCTGAGAGAAAGCCGCCCTCAAGTTCTGCCTGATGCCATATAGTCTAGTTTCTCCCCAAATGAGTCTGGGTCCCCTGGGTCTCGACAAGAACTGGAGCTCAGAGCAGTCGGGAGCTTGTGTCTCCCTCCAGATTGAAAAAAACCACGTGCTCAGTTACGAGCCCTTTTTGTGCATGCCTTCGTACCTTTGCACTTTACTTCCATACCTCCTCTGAGTCTCAGTGTGCTTTTCTCTTTCCTTCTAGTTGTAAAATTTCCACTCAGCTAGCCTTCCTGTGGTTCTGGATGATACCCATTTTGTCTTTTAGTTGTAGTTTTGAAGTGGTTGTGCAAGACAGCAATTTCAGGTGTTTACCTATGCCACCATCTTGGTTTCTCCAAAACTATTCTAAATTGAACTGCAATTTGAGGCATACTTTAAGGGTGTTTTGTTTTTACAATGAAAAATATAGTATAGTCATTCAAGACTTTTCTATCAGAACTTTTAAATATATATATATATATATATATATATATATATATATATATGTATATATATATATATATATTTTATTGATTTTTTACAGAGAGGAAGGGAGAGGGATAGAGAGTTAGAAACATTGATGAGAGAAACATCGATCAGCTGCTTCCTGCACACCCCCCTGTGGGGATGTGCCCACAACCAAGGTACATGCCCTTGACTGGAATAGAACCTGGGACCCTTGAGTCTGCAGGCCAATGCTCTATCCACTGAGCCAAACCGGTTAGGGCTCTATCAGAACTTTTGATGGTTTTGTTTGAGTTCACAGGTAAAAATATTTTGAAAACAGAATCGAACTGAAGGCCAACAACTTGAGTCCATTTATTTACTTTTTTATTAAAATCTTTATTGAGATATAATTACACACCATGTAATTAACCCATTTAAGGTATACAATTCAATAGTTTTTAGTAGATTCACAGACTTATGTAATCACCACCACAATGATTTCAGAACATTTTTATTAACCATAAAGAAATCCTGTCCCTATTTGCAGTCACTCCCCATTTCTCATCCCCAATCATTCCAGCTTTAGGCAACCGCTATCTGCTTTCTGTTCCTAGAGATCTGCCTATTCTGAACATTTCATATAAATGTTCATACAATATGTGGCCTTGTGTGACTGGGTTCTTTCACTTGGCAAAGTATTTTCGAGGTCCATCATGTTGTAGCATATATCAGTACTTCATCTTTTTATGGCTGAATAGTCTATTGTAAGGCTATTCCACAATTTGTTTATCCATCCATTAGTGATGGACATTTACTTTGTTTCCAGTTTGGGGCTATTATGAATAATTCTGATGAAAACATCTGTGTACGAGTTTTTGTGTTGACCAACCCCCCAAATGTTAACCAACCACACATAACATTAAAAGAGAAGTCTTATAATTATAACAAAATTATAAAAAAATTGTTTTATAATAATTTTGGACTTTTCAAAATTTAACCATTTTCACACCCAGTAACACAAAGGCTTATCATGACAGGAAAACTGGCATCATTACAGAATTTAAATCAAAGACAGAACCAGAGGAGGTTAGGCATTCTCTAAGATCCCTTCTTACACTAAGTCAACAACATTCTACTACCTATTATTTCTCCATGAATAGAAGAGTAAAGAAAGACCAGGATATCCCCTGATCTCAAGGAAATTATCAACAAACATTACTGAGTTCCTTGCAGGCAGCAAGCACAACTGAGAACATGTGAGAGTGGGCCTTGGACAGAAGTGATACACTAGTACTGAGCATGACTTGCCAAGCTACTCTGAGTTCCCCATTCTGGTCTGAAGCACTTGGCCCCTCACCAGTTCCCAACTGTGCCTTGCCTGTAACTTCAACTCTGTTCTGCCTTTGACACTCTGCCTTCCCTTGGGCAATTTTCATGCTCACTCACAGTAACCTTCACTGCTGACTCAACCCTGGTGACTATCTCCATTACATGGCTGAGACTATGGACTGAACTTCATCACAGGCATCCATGCTGGATTAATGCCTGCCTGGGCTCTCGGTCTGTCAAGTGCTGTTCAAGATGCTCAGGGGAGGCACAGTGAATGTTTACTAAATGGAAGATCCATAAAATTTCCTATTAGTGCTATGTGTGTGAGGCTGAAGATCAAAATTAATTTATAACTCAGTTGCTTTTATCAGCTGTTAATCAATTTACATATTCCTCCAAAGATAAAAGCAATTGGGAACTAATTCCTGAGGCTCTCTTCTTAGCTATAAAGGTATTAACATGAGTTTATTTGTTGGGATTGGAACAGTTTATCTGGTAGGGGCAGATTCAGAGGCATAAGGAAGCACATTACTGAGTATTTCACCCATTAGAATCATCAGGCAGAAGACCCAAAAAGAAGGCTTAGCTGATTATTTCTTTAGCTTTGTATTTCAGAGCAATCTTACTTTGGACCTTAGGATTTAAATTTAATGCTCAGTGAGCATTACCTGATGCCAGCATGTGAGGCATAACCTGAAAGGCTGACTCACAGTTTACTGCTAGGGGGTCCTGCCAGGCTTTGCCATTCTTTCAGAGGAGGGTTTCCTTGGGAAGCCAATTTTTTCAGATAGTCACAAGGCTCTAGTTGGGGAATGTCAGGATTCTGCCTGTAGTATTTCTGCAACTTCTCTAGCACTGTGGGCAACCCAACTGTGGACGCATAGAACATGGGCCCTCCCTTGTGCCTTGGCCATCCATACCCATGTAAATAGACAACATCAATGTGCTCTGGGCTGGCAGCCATCCCGTCTCCCAAGATACGGAATGCTTCATTAATGAGCGAATATAAGCAGCGCTCAAGAATTTCATCCTTGCTAACGATACGTGGTTCAATGTGATAGGTTTCCCTGTACTGTGATAGAAATTTGGAAATCCAGGGATCAGGTTGGTGAATCCTACCCAAGGGCTTGTCATATTGGTACCAACCCTTACCTGTCTTCTGGCCAAATCGTCCTGATTCACAGAGCATGTCAGGAATTGGGCAATATCTCCTGTTGCCTCGCTTTCGGGCAGGAGTCCCTGGAGGCAACGTAGGTCCAGTAAGACCTTGCCCCTTTCGAGATTTCCAACCCACATCTAACCCAGCAAGATCAGACACTCTAAAAGGTCCCATCTTGAAACCAAAGTCCTCCAGGACCTCATCAATCTCCTCTGGCTTACTGCCATCTTCCAACAAGAAATACGACTGATTGTAATAATGATGCAACATTCGATTCCCAACAAATCCAAAACAATTGCCTACAACTACTCCAAATTTTTTAATCTTTTTTGATAAGTTCATAACAGTGGCGATAGTAGTGGGGGAAGAATATCGGCTGGGAATAACCTCTAACAACTTCATGACATGAGCTGGTGAGAAGAAATGGGTACCAATGACCAAGTGAGGACGATCAGTGGATGAAGCAATCTCATCAATGTCCAGGGCTGACGTATTGGTGCACAGAAAAGCTTCTGGCTTGCACACAGCTGACAGTTCAGCAAAGACCCTCTTCTTCAGATTCATTTCCTCAAATACGGCTTCAATGACTAAATCTACACTACTAAGCTCCTTCAAAGATGAAGTTAACTTGGGTTTTGGTCCTGACCAAGTGTGGCCACTCTGCTGCATTTTCAATCCTTCCTTTACAAAGAAGGAGGTTATTATCTTGCTAGCAGTTTCTAGCTGTTTCTTGTCTGATTCTACTGCAATCACAGGAATCTTGGCCTTTGCAAGAGAAATCACAATGCCTCGACCCATTGTTCCCAAGCCTGTAAATAAGAGTAAAGAAAAAATGATTCAATGGTATTGAGAACTGGAAAACTATTCAGTGGATGCGAGGCTTCTGTGGCAATGTGCCATTTAAAGAGATCAATTCAAGGAATATACACTGAGTGGCCAGATTATTATGATCTCAGAACACATAATAATTTGGCCACTTAGTGTGTGTGTGTGTGTGTGTGTATTTTTTTTTAGAGGCCCGGTGCATGAATTCGTGCATGAGTGGGGTCTGGCCAGTCTGACCAGGGGAGGGGACATGGGCAGTTGGCTGGTTTGCCTGCTGGTCAAACTCCTGATTGAGGGGATAATTTGCATATTAGGCTTTTATTATATAGGATTTTACACTGAGTGGCCATATTATTATGCATTCAGAGATCATAATAATCTGGCCACTCAGTGTACATGGATTCAATATTAGTTAAGGCTAGACACTGTGCTAAGTGCTTTAGAGTATATAACAATGTGTAGGATTCACACATACTGTTAGAGTTAATAATCAAGTTCAGCAAAATTGCAGGATACAAGATCAATATACAAAAATCAATTGTATTTCTACATGCTAGCAATGGAAAATCTGAATATGAAATTAAGAAGACAATTCTGCTTACAATAGCCATCAAAAAGAATAAAATAGTTCAAAATAAATTAAATGAAGAATTGCAAAACCTGTACACTAAAACCCAAAAACAGTATTGAAAGAAATTAAAGAAGACCCAAATATATGAAAAGAATCTCATGTTCATTATTCAGAAGGCTTAGTATTGTTAAAATCCGGACCACTGCCTGTTTCTGTATTGCCTACAAGCTAAAAATGTTTTCACATTTTAAAAAGTTGAAAAACCAATAACTAACTAACTAAATAACTAAATAATAAATAAATAAAAAGAATATTTTATGACACATAAAATTGTATCAAATTCACATTTCTGTGTTTATAAATAAAGTTTTATTGGAACACAACCATGTTAATTTGTTTTTCTGTTCTCTATGGCTTTTTTTTTATGCTAATAGCAGAGTTGGGTAGTTGCAACAGAGACCCTTATAGCCCACAAAGCCTAAAATATTAATTATCTGGAATTCACAGAAAAAATTTGCTGACCCATGTCCCTTCCCCTTTTCAACCCATCTCCCCAACACCCCTTCCATCTGGCAACCATCAACATGTTGTCTGTATCTATGAGTGTGTTTGTTTTGTTTGTTCATTTATTTTATTTTTTAGATTCTACATATAAGTAAAATCATATGATATTTGTTTTTCTCTGTCTGACTTATTTCCCTTAGCATAACCCTCTAGGTTCATTCATGTTGTCACACATGGCAAGATTTCATTCTTTTTTATGACTGAGTAGTATTCCATTGTATGTATATGTACCAATATACTTGGTGTCTGATGGGTACTAGACTTGGCAGGTTATCACTTTGTAAGTTATATAAATATCTAGTCACTATGTTATACACCTTAAACTTATATATTGTATGTCAAATGTAATTGAAAAAAAATGTTAAACCAACTATCCTATATAATAAAAGACTAATATGCAAATCGTACCCTTGACTGGGAGTTTGACCAGGGGGCAGGGCCAGCCTGCCAATCACCCCGGCCTCTCCCTCCAAGCTGGCCCTGCCCCCAATCACCCCCCACCCTGATTGAGGGCGGGGCCAATTGGCCAACCTCCCATTGCCCCTACACCACGGCCTCTCCACCCCAGCCAGCACAGCCTGAGCATCCCTGATTGGGGCAGGCCAGCTGGACCACACCTGTGCATGGCTTCGTGCACCAGGCCTCTAGTTTTATACTAAAACTTGACTAAGATAACACTAAGAAGATGCATAGAGTGGACTCTTTCTCTGCAGGTTGAGTTGGGTGGCAACCAATCAACGTCTCTCTCTCATGTCAGTATTTCTCTCTCTTTTTGGTGAGGGTTAATAAAGTTGAAAAAAAAAAACAAAGGTAAAAAGGGAGAGAGAGAGAGAGAGAGAGAGAGAGAGAGAGAGAGAGAATGCTTTTAGTAAACTATGAACCTCTTTCCCCAAAAGACTGTACATGAGCTGAAGCATATAACATTTTACTTCCCATTTCACGGGTTTAAAATCCACAACAGATCATTCTTGGGCCAAGACTAAGAGCAAATGAAGCTTAGGAAAGTGGCCCAAAGAAGCCAATCAGAGAGCTAGCTTCTGAGGAAGGAAGACATTTGTTTGGAAAAATTCCAGGTGTCAAAAGAAGGTAAGCCCTATTTCAAGGTTCAGATGGATTTGAGGATAGTTGGTTTTGAACTAGGAGAAGAAAATGAATGGTTCCAGGGACCAGAAAGACAGAAACTTTATTCCAAATGCCTCACGGCAAGAGTGACAGGACACACCTAAAATGTGGTACAAATAATAATCATTGTTGGGAAATTCAGGAGTGACAGATTCAAACAGAGAAGAGGTTGGGATGAGTGAAAAAATACCCAGAGTCTGGATTCAGACAGATCTAGTGTTAGACTCTCACACCACTTGTGTTTACTAGTATTTAGCTCCTTGTTGAGAAGGTTAGTGTCTCTAGGCCTCACATGTGAAATGAAGATAGTTCATGGGCTAGGGTGAAAACTAAGTTAGCTAACACACATAATATAGCTAGCATAGAACCTGGAACCCAGCGGCCCTAAGCAAATGGTAGTAGCACGTCCCATGTGCAGATTTGGAGAATGACATTAACGATCCCACGTTCTTACCGAGAACGCCCACGGAGGAGATGGGCCGTGCCGACGCCGTTTTCCAGGATGCTCCGGAGGGAACTGACCACTTATGTGCATTCCTCTCAGCAAAGAAAGCATACTGCAGGGCTCTAGCCTGTCCTGATTGCCGAAGATACATAAACAGCTCCGCCTCCTTCTGGATGCCCACCTCATAGGGATACTGTGCGGCGGCCTGGACCGCGCGGACACAGGTCTCCTGAGAAAGGCACCCCGGGTGCTGCTTCCGCATCTTCAGGAGGGCTTCGCTGAAAACAGAGTCCATGTTGGGCAAGCTCGGCACCGGCCTGCGGAAGAGTCTACGGGATTCTAGAGACTGATCTGAAAGAAATCAGAAGGAAAATCAGGTCTTTGGAAATGTTACTTAGACTAAGAGGAAATGAGTAAATAATGATAATGGTTCAAGTTCAAAGTACAAAATTAAATGCTATTCAACAGGATATTGAATGTAACATGAATACCAAGGTCTCTAACATCTTTGCAACTTAGTTCCGTAAGAATTAAATGGCTCTGAAGCAATTTCAAGTTACCTAATAGAAGCATGAAGCAGCATTTTCCTCTTATTCCAATTTTATAATAGATTAAATATTAATCTGTCAGTCACTTTAAGGAAAATAGCTCTGAGTTAATAATATTTTAGATTCAAGGTAATTTTAACTTGATTCCTAATAGTAACAAAGACTTAAAAATACCTAGAAAAGAAGACAGAGTGATATTGGTACAAGGATAGACGTACAAACCAATGAAAGAGAACTGAGAGATCAGAAATAAGTCTTTATAATTATGGCCAATTGCTTTTCAACAAAGGTGCCAAAACAATTCACTGAGAGAGAGAAATAAGAGTTTTTCAACAAATACGTTTGCTGAGACAATTGGATATCTATATGCAGAAAGTAAATAAATTTAAATCCTTATCTAACACCATATATAAAAATTAGCCCAGCTGGCATAGCTCAGTGGTTGAGCATCAACCTATGAACCAGGAGATCATGGTTTGATTCCCAGTCAGGGCACATGCTCAGGTTGGAGGCTCAGTCCCCAGTGGGGGGTATGCAAGAGGCAACTGGTCAATGATTCTCTCTCATCATTGATGTTTCTATCTCTCTCTCTCCCTCTCTCTTCCTCTCTGAAATCAATAAAAATATATATTTTTAAAATTAACTCAAAAATGGATCATAAATCTACATTGAAGAGCTAAAACTATACATTTTTTTTAGAAGAAAACATAGGTTAAACCTTTGTGACCTTGAGTTGGGCGAAGTGTTTTTAGCACGATCCATGAAAGAAAAGTCAATCAATTAATTAGACTGTGTTAAAATTAAAAACTTCCGTACTTCAAAAACCATCATTAAGAAAATGAAATGATAAGTCATAGATTGAAAGAAAATATGTATGCCCACTCCACCACCTCCACCAAATGTCCACTTCCTAATCCCCAGAGCCTGTGAACTTACTATCTTACATGGCAAAAGGGACTCTACAGATGTGATTAAGGTTAAAGACCTGGAGATGTAGAGATTATCCTGTATTATCTAGGTAGGCCCAATCCAATCATAAGAGTTCTTAAAAGAGGAGAATCTTTCCTGGCTATATAGTGAGGGAGAGATTTGATGAAAAAGGATCAGAAAGTTGCAACATGGAAAAGAATCAACCTATTGGTGATGATATGGCTTTGAAGAAGGAGGAAGGGAGCCAAGAACCAAGTTAACACTGTGGCCTCTAGAAACCAGGGACAGCCCTCAGTTTACAACCAGCAAAAATGCAGGACCTTGGTCCTACAACGAAAGTACTGAATTCCACTAACAACAGGTTCTCCCCTACAACTTCCAGAAAGGAGTGAAGCTGCTGACACCTGCATTTTAGCCCAGTAAAACCCTAGTGATCCTTTGACTTATACATCAGTAAAAAAATAAATGTGTGTTATTTAAACTAAGCTTGTGGTAATTTATTATCAAAGCAATAGAAAAACTAATACAATCTGAAAACAAATATCTAGTAAGTATCTGTATCCACCATATGATTCAATAAGAAGAGGGCAAACAACCTCATTTTTTAAGTAGACAAAACTTTGTGGCTATTTCACCAAAGAGAATATACAAATGGCTAATAAAGCATGTGAAAAGATGTTTAACACCATTCGTCATTAAGGAAATGCAAATTTAAACCACAATGAATGTATAGGCAGATTCTAAACAACCTCATTTCTGAGACTAATACTACGAAAATCTTACCCTCTCTTGCCCTCTCACTTCCTCACTCTGGTGACAGCCAGCTGCCCTTTGGTGATGCCCATGCGACAAAGAGCTGAAGGAGGCTTTCAGCCAACAGCCCGAGAGGAACTGAGGCCCTCAGTGTAAAGGGCCATAAGGAACAGAATCCCAAAAACAAACACCCACAGGAGCTTGGAAGAAGATCCTCTCTGCCAGTCTAGCCTTGAGATGAATACAGCTCCCACAACACCTGAATGTAACGTTATGTGAAATCCTAAACCAGAGGATTTAGTTTGGCAACTACATAATTGCGGGTTTCACACATATATGGCTTCAGTTGAATTTTTAGGTTTGCAGACGTAGTACAAATGTAAAACACATTTTGTTATTTGATAGTTGGCTATTCAGCTGTTAATCAGTAAAAAAAGTTTTTTGATCTGTTTTGTAGTTTTCGTTTGGCATTCGTTGAAAAATGGAAAATCAAAAGGAACATTTTCGTCATATTTTGCTTTTTTATTTCCGCAAAGGGAAAAACGCATCGCAAGCTCATAAAAAGTTATGTGCTGTTTATGGTGACGAAGCCTTAAAAGAACGGCAGTGTCAAAATTGGTTTGCCAAATTTCGTTCTGGTGATTTTTCACTCAAAGATGAAAAGCGCTCTGGTCGTCCAGTTGAAGTTGATGACGCCCTAATCAAAGCAATAATCAATTCGGACTGTCACAGTACAACACGTGAGATTGCAGAGAAGCTTCATGTATCACATACATGCATTGAAAATCACTTAAAACAACTTGGCTATGTTCAAAAACTCGATACATGGGTTCCTCACGAACTGAAAGAATCACAGTTAATGCAACGCATTAGCAGCTGCAATTTGCTAAAGAAACGTAATGAAAATGATCCATTTTTAAAACGACTGATAACTGGCGATGAAAAATGGGTTGTTTACAACAATATCAAGCGGAAAAGATCGTGGAGCAGGCCAGGTGAACCAACTCAAACAACATCAAAAGCTGATATTCATCAAAAGAAGGTTTTGTTATCAGTTTGGTGGGATTACAAAGGAATTGACTACTTTGAACTCTTACCACCCAACCGAACGATCAATTCTGATGTCTACATTGAACAACTAACGAAATTAAACAATGCAGTTGAAGAAAAGCGGCCCGAATTGACAAATCGAAAAGGTGTTGTATTCCATCATGACAATGCAAGGCCACACACATCTTTGGTCACTCGGCAAAAATTAATGGAGCTTGGTTGGGATGTTTTGCCACATCCACCATATAGTCCTGACCTTGCACCATCTGATTACTTTTTGTTTCGATCTTTACAAAACTCCTTGAATGGTAAAAACTTCAATAATGATGATGATGTCAAATCGTACCTGATTCAGTTTTTGGCTAATAAAAACCAGAAGTTTTTTGAACGTGGGATTATGATGCTGCCTGAAAGATGGCAAAAGGTCATTGATCAAAATGGGCAATACATTACAGAATAAAGTTATTTAGTTCCATGAAAAAATTGTCTTTGATTTTCTTTTTAAAATCCGCAATTACTTAGTTGCCGACCCATTCTGATTCCTGACCCACAGAAACTGCAAGATTTTAATAAATGTTTGACTGTAAGCAGTTAAATTTTGGGGTAATCTGTTATGCTGCTATTTATAACTAATGCAGACCCCTATAATGACTATCATAGAAAAGACATCAATATCAAATGTTGGTGATGATGTGGAGTAACTGGAACCCTGAGAATGTAAAACAGTACATCAGCTTTAGAAATCATTTTGACAGTTTCTTAAAAAGATGGCATGAATTTATTGTTCAACCCAGCAATTTTACTCCTAGGAATCCACCCAAGAGAAATGAAAACATACAGCTATATAAAACGTATATGAATATTTATAGCAGCATTATTCATAAGGACTCAAAACTGAGAACAATCTGAATATCCATCAGCTGATGAATGTATAAAGAAAATGTGGTATAGCCATTCAATGGAACACTACTCAGCAATAAAAGGAACAAACTACTGACACATGCTACAGATGAGCCTCAAAAACATTATGCTAACTGAAAAAAGCTGAATGCAAAAGATTACCTATTGTCTGATGCTGTTTATAGTATAAGTCCAGAAAAGACAAATGTACAGAGTTGGAAAGATCTGTGGTTGTCTAAGGCTGGTGGCTAGCTGCAAAAAGTCATGAGGGCACTTTTTGTAGTAGTGAACAAGTCCTAAGACTGATTTATGGAGATGGTTGCATAACTCTATAAGGTAAATTATGCCTCATTAAAGCTGTTTAAAAAATTCCTAGAAAATATAAGACCTTTAAAAATATAACTTGTGGGCATACATATGAGCCTAACCAGTGGTCCAGGACAATAGGGCTGTGGGGGCAGGAGTGGGGAGGGGTGGGGGATTGGAATGGAGGTTGAGGACAAATATGCGATACCTTAATCAATAAAGAAATTAAATGTATATATATATATAAATATATATATATAAAAGAAGATAATATAACATTTTATTGAAGAACATAAGATCTTAATTAGGAGAGCCAATGATATATTTAAAGCATAAAATATTTCCATATATGTATTTTATATATAAATTTCTAATCAGAACGCTTATTTTTTATTTTTTAAAAATAACTCAATAGAATGATTCTTAAAGTTTGCATAAAAGAATAAATGTATGCCTAGATGGTGTGGCTCAGTGGTTAAATGTCAACCCATGAACCAGGAGATCATGATTCAATTCAAGGTCAGGGCACATGCCCAGTGGTGGGCTTGATCCCCATTAGGGGAAGTGCAGGAGGCAGCCCATAGATGATCATCTCTCTCTCCCTCTCTGAAATCAATAAAAACATATATATAGAGAATAAATGTCTAATAAATTACATTATCAGAACTGTTTTTTTTTAAAAACAGTATACCATAAACTGTTTTCTAAAAAGTAGTATCATCTCTTCAAGAATAAAACATCATATCAAAAATGTACACTTTGGTTAAACATAAAACCTACCAAACCTCATAAAGCAGTTTCACTATAAAAAAAACATATGAATGTGAGCCTGTCTGGCATTCCTGTTACTATGTGTCCAACAGAGCCAGTACGGTTAGGATGTAATCATGTCCACTTGGAAGTATATCTGTAAAGCATTGTATAATTTCAACTTTTTTTTTTTAACATAGGAAGGGAGACTATTTTAATAATGCTTGATTACTACTTAGAACTGAAAATAATGGTTTTATTTTATCTTTAAAATATATTTTTATTGATTTCAGAGAGGAAGGGAAAGGGAGAAAGAGATAGAAACATCAATGAGAGAGAATCACTGATTGGCTGCCTCCTGCATGTCCCCCAGTGCATGTGCCCTGAGCAGGAATCAAACTGTGACCTCATGGTTCATAAGTTGATGCTTAATGACTGAGCTGGCTGGGCAAGAATGGATTTTTAAATTGATGTTTCACCATATTATGTTAAGAATAGGATTCAGGCCGACACCGGTTTGGCTCAGTGGATAGAGCATCAGCTCGCGGACTGAAGGGTCCCAGGTTCAATTCCAGTCAAGGGCATGTGCCTTGGTTGCGGTCACATCCCCAGTGGCGGGGGGGAGGAGGGGGGCGGTTTGCAGGAGGCAGCTGATCGATGATTCTCTCTCATCGATGTTTCTGACTCTCTATCCCTCTCTGTAAAAAATCAATTATATAGCAATTAGCAGCATGGAGTCCCTATCCACACTACTATTGTTGGAAAAACATAAACTCTACCCAATAGGCTACCAGTTACTTGCCCATTTACCCAATCCTCGAGCTATGGAAAGGCAAGTTCAGCAGAGAAGGATGGAAACCTTTCCAGGACCTGATTTAATTCCTAGTGGCCCCAAAGCAAGACAGGAGTGGACAATAGGGAGAGGACGAGTGTGCGGAGGAACCAAGAGGCTAAGGGAAGAGGGATGAGCTGTCCGTGTTGTAGCATAGATAGGGGACTGATGCAATCTATGCCCAGTACAGGCACAGGCCGGGATATCCTACAGCGATCTCTGTTCTGTGACATTGCCACTGTTTCCACCACGGCGGGCTGATTCTCAACACCGCAGCACACATCAGAGTTACTTGAGGAGTTTAAAAAGGTTAAGATGCCCAGGCTCCACCACAGACCCAGTTAAGTGCCTTTAAAGGTAGGCACGAGTGTTTTTTTAAACAATTCAACTGTTGATGGTGAGGTGTAGCTTCTGGGAGGTCCGAGAGCAGAATGTTATGCCAGCCACTGTACCAAGGACAGTTAAAGCTCCTGGCAAGTTTACCCTGAGCCAGAGATTGAAAAAGAGAGAGAAGAGAAAGGAAATAAAAGAACTAGAAAAGAAAAGCCTGCTTCATGGTGTACAGTAAAGGTTGCTGATCAGCATAAGCCTGTTACCCTGGGGATGCTCAGAACCTCTCAGGCTGCCAGCGGGCATCCTGGCAGCTTCCCACGATCCTTGTCCAAACCAGCCGAAGGCCAAGAGAAGTGAGTCCACTGGAGAGGCTGGGATCAGGGCACCATCATAAATCACTCCGCTCTCCCCGCAACCCTTCCCCCCCTCCCCGAACCATTTCCCATCCCTTTCTTACTAGATGTAACTGAAGGGTGTTATTATCTTCACATTTCGGTTTATTACTACGAAATATATTCAGAATTCCCCCTTTGGGTCTGTAGGTCTGATGTTTTCAAAGCGTACTTCTTACACACTTGGTAGTTTTAGAGTCCTGGCTGTTTGAAAGTCACTCAACTGTACCTACATAACAAGAGGAGCAAGTGTGAGCAGTTCAGCACCAGCATTCACTGCACAGGAAAATGGGTAAGAGAAAACTGATTTCTGATTCAAAAGTGCTTATGGTCAAACTATTTTCTTGACCCATTCACGTTTTTGTTTTTTTGTTTTGTTTTGTTTTGTTTTGTTTTTCCTTAATTCTTCAAGGTTTTCTAAGGCATAATATTAAATTTTTAAAAAAATTTTTTAAGTGAACCATGCTCCTAATGGAAGAAAAGGAAGCGATTATTTTCCCTCTTTCCTTTCCAGTAAACTTACAGGAAGATCATTCTTTTTCTGCCCAGGATGAAGAGCGACACAGCGCGCTGTTTAGTGAAATGGTCTCCTAAGGCATAAAGGATTCTCTCTTCTCTGATTCTGATGAACAGTAGCTGTGTCTGTCACAGAAGCTCTGTAGAGAGCAGACAGAGCTGTACTTCCCCAGGCCTGCGGGAGGCACCCACAGAAGCTGGGCAGCACCTCCCAGGGAAGTTAAATGTAGACATGTGCTTAGGCCTCCTATGTAGACATGTGCGTAGGCCTCCTACGTAAGGCAGAATCACTCTGCTCCTGGGAAATAAGTTTATATGAATGTTCACAGAGAGTAAAAATAACTTACAAAGAGCAAAAGATAAAATGAAGAGAAAGACATATGGAGCCCTAAGATTTTTTTAAAGTCACAAAATCAAAACGAACAAAAAGACCAAGGCCTTTCGGCAGAATTAGAATTGTTAAAAATGGCGAACACAGCCCAGTGCAGTCACAGGACCAGGCGGCGTTACAGGGACAAAAGCAGAGCATTTGGTTCCTGAGCTGAGGCTCCCAGTCAGATGTCCCCTGTGCCCGTCTTTGAATAACAACACACATTTTCAGCTTCCTGCCAGAAATACGCACGTGGTAGTCAGGAGTTCTCACTCAGTCCGGGTAAAAGCAGGCTACTGGCCAAATGCAAGTGCGAATGAATAGCATTTTACAGGACCCTGCTCTCCCCAGAGTAGCCAAAGCAATCTGGCTTGGTCAAGTAATTCTGAATGGCTCTGCTAAATCCATTGCACGGCAGTAGTCTGAGAGGCTTCCTATAGCAAGAGTATTAAGATGCACGAAGCTAATTAACTTTCACAGTTAAATCTCCAGGATACACGTTAAGTTTGTAGAGACATTTGCAGCAACTTCCCAAATCACATTTTTAGATACGTGCTAATCTTCTACAATACCCTCCCACACGCAACTGGTTCCAAAACTGCTGATTGCAATATTGCCTTTGGAAATTCCCTTCTCTCCCTCCTTTCCTATTGGATGGGGAAACTAAATGTGGGCAGTTAACTTTTTCCTTTTATTTTTTCTAAGTCAGTATTTCAGAAGTGGGGTTGGGGGTAAGGATGGGGGTGGGAATTGGCTGAATTGATAGAATATTTTTACCAATGGGAAAAGGAAACAAAAATGTTACCTGTATCTTAAAATTCAGATATGATTCACACACCATAAAAGTCACCGTTTTAAAGTTTACAATTCAGCAGTTTTTAGTATATTCACGAGGTGTGCAACATACATGTATGTATTTTAACCATGCCTTTTGTAACTGATTTACAAATATCTTTGAGACTGTTGGTAGTGTTTGCATGCCAGGTGTAAAAAGTCAAGACTAGGAAAAGTTACCTCCATTCTTCCCCTTGTTCTCCTACACCAGTTGTTCTCAAAGTGTGGGCTCAAGAACACACCATCAGCATCACCTAAGAACTTG
This sequence comes from Pipistrellus hanaki, assembly GCF_964339955.1. NCBI lineage: Eukaryota > Metazoa > Chordata > Mammalia > Chiroptera > Vespertilionidae > Pipistrellus > Pipistrellus hanaki. The sequence goes on from NC_140504.1 coordinate 39,921,405, forward strand.
TTAGATCTGCAAAGTCTTGCCCACCCCCCTTCAGAATTACTGAGTCAGAAAGTGGTGAGCGGGTCCTACAGTCTCTTTTAACAGTGATTCTGATGCACAATAAAGTTTGAGAACCATCCCTCTAGATCGAGACAATGGTACCAGCTTCACATAACTACAGATTTGTATTAATATATTTTATTATTGGTATATTTTATTAACATATTTTATAATAATACCTATTATAAAATATCAATATATATTTTTATAATTCAGTTTTATGGAGCTTTTCCTTCAAATCAACCCATCAATTTTGTTCTGCCAAATAAGCACATACTATATTTAAAGACAAAAAAAAAATCAAGGAAGCATAAAAAGAGGAAAAGCATAAGACTTTCAATGAAAATGAAAGGCAAAACAAATAAGCCTAGCTAAACTTCACATTGACAAGATAATAAATGGCAAATGTAGATAAGATTCTCTGAGCTAGTCCTTCATTAATTGCTCTATTTTTCTACTTTGTCTCTCTAGCATTTACCTATTACAAAGCAGCACGAGGAAATCATAGAATTCTAGTGAAACTCATTTTTAAAAATAGAAAGAAATTGCCCTGGCCAGTTTTGCTCAGTGACTAGAGCATCGGCCTGTGAACTGAAGGGTCCCGGGTTTGATTCCAGACAAGGGCACATGCCCGGGTTATAGGCTCCATCCCCAGTTGGGAGCATGCAAGAGGCAGCCGATCAATTGTTCTTTCTTATCATTGATATTTCTATCTCTCTCTCCCTCTCCCTTCCTCTCTGAAATCAATAAAACTTTATATATATATATATATATATATATATATATATATATATATATATATATATATATATATATATATATAAAATCTTAAGTGACCATAATGTCCGGAATGACCAGTCACTTTGACACACACTAACCACCAGGGGTCAGATGCGCAAAGCAGAAGCTGCCCCCTGGTGGTCAGTGTGCTCCCACAGCCAGCCTACCCCAGCTGGCCAACCTCCCATGGCCCCTCCCTCTGGTTGGCAGGCCCCCGAATTAGGATAGGGAACCAGGGATGACCCCTTTTCCAGGGGATTTGAGGGCTGGCTCCCTCCTTTCAGCCAACTTCCCATACCCCATTCTTCCCCCTGGCCAACAGGCCTCTATCGGCCCACTGCAGTGGTGGTGCAGAGGTGAGGGAAAGAGGAAGGGAAGAGGCAGGGAACCGCGCCGCAGCAGGGTGCTGACGATAGTAGCATCAGTGTCTGGTGTCCATTCCTTCTGCCCCTGGCCCAGAAACCATCACCTACTCTTCGGCCTGGCCCTAATGGGCCTGGCTCTGATTGGCCCTGATCGCAAGCCAGTCCTAGGGACCCTACCCATGCACAATTTCATACACTGGGCCTCTAGTAAAGTAATAAAATATAATAAAAATAGGAAGAAAAAGTTCCAGAATTTTCCATAGGATTCTAAGTCCTAAACACCAAAAGAGACACAATGCACGTCATAGCCAAAACAAAAAACTGGAGCCCGCCCTGACCAGTGCTCAGTGGTTAAAATGTTGGCCCTTGTACAGAGGGTCATTGGGTTCGATTCCCTGTCAATAGCCTAACGTGGAAATAACCTAAATGTACATCAACATAAATGGGTAAACAAATTGTGATATAGCCATACTATAGATTACTATTTAGTAATTTAAAAAAGAAAATATTAATATGTAAAACAATATGGATGAGTCTCAAAAACATGGTAAGTGAAAGAAGTCAAACAAAAGATTGCATACTATATGTGGGATTCCATCTATGAGAAATTCTAAAAATCAATACAGAAAGCAGGTCAGTGGCTGTCTGTGGGAGGGAATCTACTGGAAAGAGGCATGAGAATACTATTCTTTGGGTGATAGAACTACATCTTCGTTATTGTGACTACAAAACTCCAAACAATTACAAAATTCATCTGTCTCTATACTTAAAATGGGAGACTTTTTGTGTGTATAAATTATACCCCAATAAAGAAAAAACCAAAACAAAGAAAAGATCATTCATAAAATTTTGGGGTTAAAACTAACTTGTTTTCATTTCTGCATAACTCCTTTAAATTTTTGTCTGTATTCATACATATTTTATGTAATAAATATAGAATATACAGTAAGTTATATTTTAGACACTTTTGTACACAAATAATTTTATGTATTTCTAAATAGTATTCATGACTATAATTTAAAATAGTTATACATAATTGTCCAAAGCCCAGAACCATTTCCCCTACTGTTAACAAGTGAACTACCAAGTTTTAAAGCAAATGATTCCTCCTCAATATTTGGGTGCCATCAAGTGGACAAACTGTGTAATGTACCTGAGATTGAGTAGACTTTTAGTATAAATTTTATAAATTAAAAAAAAAAACACACCCGTTTAAAACTTTTAATTTGAATTAATTTTAAAAATGAAATCAATTTTAAAAAATGAAAACAGACAACTTTATAAATGTATTAGACCATGATCCTCATTATTTCTTGAAGGAACTTAACTCTCAAATCTGAATCTAAGGAAATCAGTTCAGGAAAAGAACTGTCTGTTGAAACCAGGTTCTTTACAAACTAAGGCCACAGATATAATAACAGTCTATTTAAGCCCCTAACCAAAACAAATTTAGGCACCTCCAAATGTAAATAGCCTTTTGTAAACAACCAGGTGACTTTCAACACAACAATAAGCCCTCTCAGGAGGCACAATGAAAACAGGGATGAAAATGTGCTGAAGACTATCTGGAAGGCAGAGAAATACAGCAGGACACTCATTCCCACTTGGGCAAAGACTTGCAGATTCTCTTTATGAGTCAACATTATTTTTCTCCCACAGACCCTGGCCTCTCCAGTTCAAGCTTTTCTAATTGCATTGACAGGAACTGGCTAGAGCCATAAAAAGAATGAGTATTTCAGAAAAGTGTTTGGTCCCTACCAGGATCAGCAAAAGAATGACTTTTTCAAAAGAATGCCTTTGAATGACACAGAGCCATTGCCTGCCACCAAGTAGCGAGATGAACGCCCTGCTCTGCTTGTAACCAGCACTCTTTCCAATTATTTTTTCTAACACTCTTTAACCCTCTCCATCTTGCTGCCAACTTCCACACATTAAAAAGAAACAGCTAGAAAAGGAAAGAAACACTCTAGGAGCGCCACACCAAAGAACTCTTAAAGGATGGCGTGACTCTATACAGTGAGAAATCAATGAGAGAGAAAACATAACTCACAGAAACAGAACCATGCTTTTATCGTGGTCAATTATAGAGCTTGTCTTCTATTTGCTGAAATGTTTATTTGCTTATTTGCTTTGATTTTAATTATATTTCTTAATAGAAAATGAATTCATTTAATAAAAATTCAAAAGGTATGGGAGGATCTAGAGATATAAAAGCCTAAGCAACCATTAGGATGGAATGACCAGAATGACCAGCTAGTAGCTGTGATGCGCACTGACCCAGACCTTGCTGCTGGGACCCTGACAGCCCCAAATCTGGTTCACCTGCACCCTACGACCCAGACAGGAGGGAGGAGGGAGCCCGATTCCTCACCGAATCAGCCATTGGTTAGCCTGCTGCTGGGGCCAACCTCCCATGGTCCCTCACCCCCGGCAAGCTGGCCCCCCAATTGGCCCCGAACACCAGCTAGGCTGAGGGATCCCACCTGTGCTTGAATTTGTGCACCAGGCCTCTAGTAAACAATAAAAAGTCTCCTTCCAATTGTGTCTCTGGCTGACCCGCCCCATTCCCGGAGACAACCATTAGCCATTACTTATGAATCCTTATGGAAATATTTTAAACACAAACAGTTACATATATACATTCTCCCCATATAGTCATTCAATCCCATTCCCTCTTTCTTATTTCACAAATGGTAAACCACTCTATACAAACATGCTTTTTACAGTTTATATACTATATCACAGCACTCATACCATATCAATACATAGTTTCTCATTAATTTTAAAGGTATGTCATATTGCATCACTTGGATATACCAGAAGATATTTAAGGAGTTTGTTAAAATAGACATTTAGCTTGTTTCCAACTTGGGGCTATTTTTATTATGTTCTTACCTAAAACTCTCTGGGCTAATTTGATTGCTTCTTCAACTGGGTCTGAGTTGACAATTTCATCTAGAATACCCAGCTTGAGTGCTTCATCTGCCAAAACATGTCTTCCTAGAACAAAACAAAACAAGTCACAGAACAATGTGAGATTAAAGCAAAATCAGAGAGGGCCTTTGTTCTGAATATAAACCTATTGTTAAATAAAATAAATGACACCTGTAGTAGAAAGATCACTGCAGGGGTAACCAGAAAATGTGGATTCAAGCTCCAGCACTATATTTTACTATTTGTGTTACCATAAAGAACTGTATAGGACTACAATTTCTGTGTTGATAAATGGGACTAATTATGTTTACATTAGTAAATCTGAGTCTTAAGTGAAAAATAACATATTATCTCTTTATTCTAGAATATCTATAGAAGCACCTTATAAACTATAGATCTCTATATAAATAGTATAAGAGATGATTGTTTTAAATTATAATCATAGAGGTAGTAGCAGAGTAGTACCAGTATCTCATATCATATGCATCAAAGGCTATCATTAATTACACACACACACACACACACACACACACACATATACCCTGGTTCCCCGAAAATAAGACAGTGTCTTATATTAATTTTTGCTCCCAAAGATGCACTAGGTCTTATTTTCAGGGGATGTCTTATTTTTCCATGAAGAAGAATACAGTACACATTTATTGTTAAATGAAAATAAAGGAAATTTATTACCTGTATACAGTACGGTAGTACAATAGTTGTCAACACAAACCAGACAAACTGTGAATCCTACAGTATCAAGAATTTACTCATTTATTCAATGACAATCATGTCATCATCTTCTGGAACATCATCATAACAATCCAATTCCTGAATTTTCTGGTGAATTTCTTGTGACTCCATTTCTTTCAGAATCAGTGGACCAAATCTCTCATGTTTAGCCTAGGGGGGAGCCTTATTTTTGGGGGGATGCCTTATATTTCACTCAGAAGGAAACCTGTAAGTAGGTCTTATTTTCGGAGGATGTCTTATTTTCGGGGAAACACAGTGTATACACACACACACACACACACACACATAAACAAAAGACAGTGCCCAAAGATAAATATACTGTGTTGGGCAGATAGAGGAAAAAATGTATTAAGTTGACATTATATAAGTTATAATCAAAATTACACAGGCTAGCCCTAGTTGGTTGGGGCGTCATCTTATATACCAGAAGGTGGTGGGTTCAATTCCTGGTAATGGCACATACCAAAGTTTCAGGTTCAATTCCTGGTCAGGGCAGTTGGTGGATGTTTTTCCTCACTCTACCTCCCTCCCGCTCTTCCTCCCTCCTTCCCTCCGTCCGTCCCTCCTTCTCTTTCTCTCTCTCTTGGATGCTTGAATGTAACAAGGTGAATGGAGTGCTCTACTAAGGGTTTTTAGTCCAGGAGATAGTGACACTAAGCAATAGCAGCAGCTTAAATGTCACATCACATCTGGCATCTGATGGTGTTTCCAGGAACATCCAGTGTCCAATGGTGGCCCTGACAGCCTCTGGTATAGAATGGAACCTCGGGGTTGCAGAAGTTTGACACATTATTTGCTTTCCTGCCAATACCATCTTTCTTTTCTTTTTTTAATTTTATATTTTATTGATTTTTTTACAGAGAGGAAGGGAGAGGGATAGAGAGCTAGAAACGTCGATGAGAGAGAAACATCAACCATCTACCTCTTGCACACCCCCAACCGGGGATGTGCCCACAACCAATGTACATGCCATTGACCAGAATCGAACCTGGACCTTTCAGTCCGCAGACCGACGCTCTATCCACTGAGCCAAATTGGTTTCGGCACCATCTTTCTTTTGAAAAGTGATCATCAAATCAGTATTGATGGCAATAATTACATGGTCTTTGCTGCTCTTGTAGACAGTGTTGGTAGATGACATCTCTGAGACAAACCCTCCTTTCCTGGTGCCTATTAGTGCTTCCAAGAGCTACAAATGGGGCTTGATCAGACAGTTCAAAAACTATTGGTATGGATCACTCTGTAACAGCAATATTTGGGCAGTTTTCTGGAAGTGCCTTTGAAAACAGGCTTCCAGATTTCCTCCTGGGATGAGGAGGGTGGTGGGGAGTGGGTGAGAGGCTTCGGGGGTCAAGTCTCCTGTGTATAAAATCACTTAAGTGAGGGGTGAGTGAATCAGCTTCCCCAGGTTAAGTGAAGGAAAAAGAAAGGAAGGAAGGAAGGGAGGGAGGGAGGGAGGGAGGGAGGGAGGGAGGGAGGGAGGGAGGGAGGGAGGGAGGGAGGGAGGGAGGGAGAGAAAGAAAGATGGGAATCTGAGCACTAAAAGGGATAACAAGAATTACCCACTGGTGGACTGAAAATTCCTTTAGCTTTTTTTTTTTTTTTTTTTTTTTTTTTTAACAATCCTCACTGGAAAGATACTTTTTCCATTGATTTCTAGAGAGAGTGCAAGGGAGGGAGACGGGGGGGAGAAAAAAAGAATGAAACATCAATGTGAGAAAGATACATCAATTGATTCCCTCCCACATGCACCCCTATGTGCCAAGATATGTGCCCTTGAGAGGGAATCGAACCTGAGACCCTTCGGTCCCCAGGCTGACACTCTAACTGCTGAGCCAAATCAGCCAAGGCTCCTTCAGATTTAATTATTTCTTTTGACCTGGATTTCACAAAAGCAGAGGAATACCAAAGCTCTACTGACTGAGTCAATGAGATTGCAGGTACTGTACTTTTATTCTGCCAAGGACCTAACGACCCAGCTCTGTACATAAACCCAAATTCTCAGGCTGAGAGTTCAGTTTGTTTCTTCTTGTGATGCCCCCATTGTAGCGGACAAATACTGTCCAAAGGGCTCTAATAAGAGCTTTGCCTAGAGATGCTATAAGCAGACCCCTTCCTCCACCAGGACAACTGAAGCCGAGACTTCTCTCTGCTGGGTAAGCTCATTTTTTTACTATTTTTTCATGGCTTCTTTCCAACCTTTAAAAAAATTTTCCTCCATGGAACCCTTTCCCACTGTCATTTAATAGTTCCCCTCAAATTGTAGAGATTACTTAAAGAGATAGCTATATAATTCTAATGTTAGCTTTCTTCTAATTCTCTGTGCCCTTTCCTATGCAAGTCAAAATCCATCATATTCTTACTGTTTTTATCTCTTCTCATCATGATAACAATAGTGATATTTCTAAAAACTGCCAAACTTTGGAAAAAGCCAATCATAGTTCACTTCGTTTCTTTTTGTCAAATAAGCCAGATTTCTTCCTGATTTCCCCCAGATACTCTTGCCTTTAGACTTAACATGAAAACAGAGCCACAAATTCCTCAGTGTTTGCCCACATGCTTTAATTTCTGTAAACTTAGAATTTAAAGACTCACTTCACTCTATAGTTGACTCTTGAACAACATGAGTTTGTTATGTAAGGGTCCATTTATATGTGGATTTTCTTCAACAAATACATTCAGTATTATAAATGCATTTTATCTTCCTTATGATTATCCTAGTAACATTTTCTTTTCTCTCACCTACTTTATTGTAAAAACTAGAGGCCCAATGCACAAAGATTCATGCAGTAGGCCTTCCTTTCCCTGGCTGCCGGCACCAGTTTTCCTCCGGCACCCAGAACCCAGGCCTTTGCTCTAGCCACAGCAGAGAAGCCAAGCCTTGAGGTAGGTTTTCCCACTCCAGCCACAGCAAGGTTTAGCTTCTCCTCTCTGGATGCAGTGGAGAACCCAAGCCTCTTCAATCTTCAGTCTTCAGTCTTGGCTCCACACCTGTGTATGCAAATTAACCAACAATCTTTGTTGGGTTAACTTGCATACTCACTCCTGATTGCCTGGTATTTGTCATGAAGGTATGGTCAATTTGCATACCCGTATTTTCCAGTGTATAAGACGACCCCCTAATTTTACAGTTAAAACATAGGTTTAGGCCTATATTCACTGTATAAGACTACCCCCCACTTCAAAGAAAAGACTTACTTTGCCGTCAAGATCTGCAGGTAATTTTTGTGCAATTTTGGTCTTTTGCCCCCGATTTTCGGTTGACGTTTTTTCGTTTCAAAAGTCGTCTTATATGCCAGAAAATACGTTATTTCTCTTTTATTAGTATAGATACAGTATATAATGCACAAAATATGTATTAATCAACTAGTTATATTATAAGCAAGGCTTCTGGTCAACCGAAGGCTATTAGTAGTTAAGTTTCGGGGGGTGTCAAAAGTTATACATGAATTTTCAAGTGCACGGGGGTAGGCACCCTGCATTGTTCAAAGGTCAGCTATAATATAATTTTTTCCTAAATCTTATGCTTCTTTACTTTCTTTCTACTTTGCAGAATAAACTCATGTTGGATTGTAAGCATCCTCTTATAAATTCCACATTGGAGACTTAAAAGAGTTCATTTTCTTAAATGTGTGCTTTTTCATACCATCACAAATTGTAACAAATTTTAATTTAATTTATTGATAAGAAATTTAATAATTTTAAAGCATGGTGAGTTTTTCTAACTGCCCTATCATATTCTATAAGAGTAGGAATTTGGATCCTGTATAAGTTTGGTTTTGTGGTTTCTGTGTCAAAACATATGAATTTCAACCAACAGTTCTCAAACTTTTCAGTCTTAGGACACCTTTGTATTCTTAAAAATTACAGAGTACTCCAAAGAGCTTCTGTTGATTTCTATCAATAGTTACTGTATTGGAAATAAAAACCGAGTTATTTCTATCAATAGTTACTGTATTGGAAATAAAAACCAAGAACTTTAAAAATGCTTTATATTATATGTTAACATAAATAAATTTTTATGCAAAATAAATGTGTTCAAATTTTTAAAAATTTAGTGAGAAGAGTGTCATTGTTATATATCTTTACAGATTTCTTTCATGCCTGGCTTAATAGAAGACTGCTGGCTTCTCATATGTACTTCTGCATTCAATTTGTTCTGATATCAGATGGCATACAATAAGCTCTGGAAAATTCCACCGGACACTTGGGAGAGAATGAGAGTAAAAAAGGCAAGTAATGGCCTATGATTATGAAAATAGTTCTGACTTCATAGTGGTCTCAGGAAAACCCAGCAGTTCCCGAATCACTTTTTAAGAACTCTTAATTTAGATGATCCTTTTAAAGACTGCAGACCATCTTAATTATATGAATGTTCCATACATTTAGCATTTGATGGAGTGATTTTAGTTATTTTGAAAGTAGCTTTTCATTGCATTTTGTTCTTATCCCTGGGAAGGCTGCATGATTCTATTTCCTGGAAGTTTAAAATATATGCCAAAATATATCAGGCATTGATATTGTTTCATCAATTTTTCCAAGAAAATGGTGTGCTTGCTAAAATACAATCTCTGATTCTAGGTCCTAACTGAAAGAATTCTTCTATTTTTTTCCTTTGGTTATTTCTCACCTTTATGCTTCATGCTGTGGGAGCTCTTATTATTAAAAACAGACATCTATTACATACTCTCTATGTCTTCTACCTTCATTTACATTTTATGTATTTTTTTGTTAAATTATTCTGAATTCTATCCTCCATTTTGCTGATTCTGTTGTCTGTTCCATGACATCTGTTTTTGTTGCTTCAAAAAGAAATAACTGTGGCTAATTTTTTATTTTAAACAGGGTATTCCTATTTAATAAAGAAACTATTTTCTTTCTTAATTTTTAATAATGTGAATTTTCTAATATTCTTATTTTTTAAAGTCTGTTTCAGCAGGCTCAGATTTATGCTTCATTTTTATGTCACAATATTTTCATAGGCTTTAGATTTGGGGTTTAGTTTTGAGATTTTGGTTTGTCTGGTTCCTTTGTTTTGATCATGAAATTAAATTTGCTGATACTTATTATTGCTGCCCAGGAGCCCTTGGTGTAAAACTTACCCTCAACACCTTGTTAAAATATGGAGAAACCTCACCTATACCTAAATCTGGAAGGCAGGCAGGATAAAAGTGCCACTCCCCGGGTGTTCTAGATAAAAAGAGGGATCTCATCAAAGTCTAGAGATCTGGGGGTATCCCCACACCATGAATGATCATAAAGAATCCCATTAGGGCTGGGGATAAGTTCTAAGAGAATAGAGGGGAGGCTTTCTGTGCTGTGAATGGGACCTAGAAAGTAAAAGCAGAAAGAACAGGGCACTGCAGTTCTTGTCACCTGACTGGACAGAGAACATCAGGGGATGAACTGCAATGTGTTCAAGCACATCCTTTGTGATCACTGCCAACATGGGGTCGTTTTCAGCAGGCACTTTAAGGGAATTGTGGAGAAGCAATAGTTGGTGCTGTCATCGATCTATTGTACTTTCCAGAATTACCTCTCTTGTGGATTTCAGGATATCAGAATACGTTAGCTATTAAGTATCCTCTTAAGATTACATGGGTATGAAATGGTGAAGCCAAGATTTTTCTAAATCCTATTCCAGTTCCCCACATTGACCTAGACAACTGCTGGCAGGGTTTATACTGACCTGAGGTAATTAAATCAAGTGCAGCAGGAACTCCAATGAGCCTGGGGAGAAGCTGGGTTCCTCTTGCACCAGGAAGAAGTCCTATGTTGACTTCTGGGAAGCCAACTTGAGCCTATCAAAGTTTAAAGGCAGGAAGGTCAATGGAATGAGATGACACAGAGTGTAAAGATGAGCATTCCCCTGGATTTCCCAAACTCTCAAAAACATTGTTTCATAGAATTTAGCAAGAGTTGCTACAAGGCAAATTATTGCATACCCTCTCTTTAATTTAATTAACAGCATTAAAAAAAGCTGTATTGTCCCCTAAGTCTTTACGTTGAAACACATCATGAGCATCTTACACATTTTTTTTCTAACTCTATTATGACCTGTCCTGGTCAACAAAAATAATAATCTAATCTCTAGAAACAGCTTTATAGAGTCCTGAAAGATCCAATCAGCCTATAAAGTAAAAAGACATCCACAGAATGGGAGAGAATCCTTTCTAATTATATATCTAGATCATATAAAGAAGTTTTACAACTCAATAATAATAAAAAAAAATAATCCAATTGAAAATATGCAAAGGTTCTAAATAGACATTCTCAAAAAAAAAAAAAAAAAAAAAAAAAAAAAAAAAAAAAAAAAAAAGAGCTACGCATTAGAAAAGATGCTTAATATCATGAGCCATCAGGGAAATACAAATCAAAACCACAACAAGATACCATTTTACATTGACTAGGATGACTACAATAAAAACAAAAGGCGATAATAAGTGTAAGACAGGATGTGGAGAATACAAAACCCTCACACATTGCTGGTGAGAATGGAAAATGGTGCAGTCACTTTGGAAAACAACTTGCCAAGTTAAACACAGTGTTACCCTATGACCCAATAATTCCATTCCTGGGCATATACCCAAGAGAAATGAAAGCATGTCCACAGAAAAACCTGAATACAAATTTTCATAGTGTTCATTAAGGTTAAGAAAGTAGGAAAATCCAAATGTCTATCAACTGATGAATGAATAAACAAAATGCAGCATATCCATACCAGGGAATATTGTTTAGCCACAGAAGGTAATGAAGAACTGATATAGGCTACAACATGAGTGAACAGAAGACAGACATAAAACATATTGTATAATCCATTTATATTAAATGTCTGGAATAGGCAAATTCATAAAGACAGAAAGTAAATATGTGGTCCTGAATGGTTTGGCTCAGTGGATAGAACGTCAGCCTGCGGACTCAATGGTCCCAGGTTCGATTCTGATCAAGGGCATGTACCTTGGTTGTGGGCACATCCCCAGTAGGGGGTATGCAGGAGGCCGCTGATCGATGTTTCTCTCTCATTGATGTTTCTAACTCTCCCTCTCCCTTCCTCTTAGTAAAAAATCAATAAAATATATATTTTTTAAAAAGTAAAGAAAGTAAATTTGTGGTTGCTTAGGACTAGGAGAGAAGGAAGATGGAGGATTATTTCTAAATGAAGTTTCTTTTCATAGTAATGAAATGTTCTAAAATTAACTTGGGTCCCCATCTGGTTTGTCTCAAAGGATAGAGCATTGGCCTGTGGAATGAAGAGTCCTGGGTTTGATTCCGGTCAAGGGCACGTACTGTGGTTGCAGACTCCTCCCCAGTCCAGGCCCTGGTCAGGGTGCATACAAGAGGCAACCGATAGGCATGTTTCTCTCACATCAATGTTTCTCTCTTCCACTCTTTCTAAAAATCAATACAAAAATCTCATTGGGGATGGAGCGTCGGCTTGGGGACTGAAGGGACCCAGGTTCGATTCCGGTCAAGGGCATGTACCTTGGTTGCGGGCATATCCCTAGTAGGGGGTGTGCAAGAGGCAGCTGATCGATGACTCTCTCTCATCGATGTTTCTAGTTCTCTATCTCTCTCCCTTCCTCTCTGTACAAAATCAATAAAATATATTTAAAAAAAAAAGTTTGACTTAAAAAAAAAATCTCATTGGGTGATAATTATAAATAAATAAATAAAATAAACTTTGGTAATGGTTACACAACTCTCTGAATATAGTAATATACAATTGGATTGTACACTTTAAATTAGTAAATTTAGAAGGAGGAAGAGGAAAAGGAGGAGAAGAATCAGCAACCTCAATCCAGTTAAGAGGGTGAGCTTCAGGCCTTATCATATGCCCCTCCTAGCCATTTAAAAGTGATCAAAGCAACCTGACCAATTGCTCAGTGGTTAGAGTATTTCAAGATTTTAACAACCAGTATCACTGAACTGATACATAATAGCTGAGCACCCATGCTAGAAAAGCCTAAGATTTGTCAACCAGTAAGCTAACCATTTAAAATGATCAACTTGGATGTTTATAACTACATTTACACTGAGTGGCCAGATTATTGTGATCACCCCATCAGTACTTTGTTGGGCCACCTTTTGCCTTCAATACTGTGGCGATTCTTCTTGGTATTGACTCCACGAGATGTTGAAAGGTGATGTGAGGAGTCTGACACCATGCCTGATGAATAGCACTGTCCAGTTCTTGCCAGGAACCAATTCCAACATGTCATAATTACAAGAGTTTCATCAAGGATGTGAGGGCGATCTGGCTGCGACATCTGTCACCCCATTGATCGCCAGGGTTGATTCGGCTGATCTGGCTGGCTAGGCGGGTGTCCCCCTCCTCCCTCACCGATCCATGTGCGTCCCTCCCGAAGCTGCATGCTCGGTCGAAGAGGATGACTTTCCCCCAAGAGGAGAGGACCGGTCTTCGGTCAAGGGTATACGAGTAGCTGCGCTCCCCTGCTAGAACCTCCAAACAAGAGTTTCATCAAAAGGTTGGTGAAGCTTGGGGGAGCTCAACAAGGATTGAGCCACATATGAAGTTTACCTGTTGGAACAGCTAAATGGCACTTCCCCCAAACCTGAATAGGACTGTCTACTGCCAGACCGCTCAGAGCATCTTAATCTGCATGTTATTGCCTCCTACTGGCCAAACACCTGAACAGCTGTAGGCTCTTCCCCAACCTAACAATGCTTCTGTAAACCTTACTCTTTGAAGTATATTATCTCCACCTTGCCCTAGGAAAAATTGTGTTAATAAATAGCATAGGGTTTGTAGACAAGGAGTAGCCTTTAGCTCCTTTTGCTGAAGCCCCTCTGATTCTCAATGCCTTTCAAAACTATCTTTTGTCTTTGGACTCCTTATTGAATCTATGCGCAGCTCCTTTCTCCAAATTGCAGAACCCTTTGTAATGCTGGGACAAGAACCCCGGCAAGTTCTGTGAGATTTGATGGTTGTGGAACCAGCTGCCTGATGGCTATTTTAACTTCAACCCACAAATGCTCAATTGGATTGAGATCTGGTGATTGTGGGGGCCACCTAAGCAAGGTAAAGTCTCCCTCATGTTCTTGAAACCACTCCTGCACAATATGAGCACTGTGGCATGGCGCATTGTCTTGTTGGAAGAAGCCATCTCCATTGGGATATGCCATCAATATGATAAGATGAACTTGACCAGCAATGATACTTAGGTATGTTATGCTATTCAGACATGTTCCACACAAATTAAAGGGCCCAAATCATGCCAGGAAAACATGCCCCAAACCATAACACTGCCCCTACCAGCTTGAAGGGTTGTACTCATGCATGTGGGGTGCATGCTTTCATGCTGTTTCCACAAAATTCTACTCTGCCATCTGCATGATGCAACCGGAAATGTAATTCATCGGACCACATGACTTTTTCCAATTCTTGACTGTCCAATTTTTGTGTTCCTGTGTGAATTGTGTTCCTGTTTTATCTTGGTAACTGCAGATAGCAAAGGTGTTCGAACAGGCCTTTGGCTTCCATATCCCATACGATGCAGTGTTCGGCTAATTTGCCTACAAATGTCAGGTGGTCATAATAATCTGGCTACTCAGTGTAGAGCTTACCCTAAAGAAAAACCCTACACACCAAGTCCCATATGGAACCCAGCTATTACCTCTGCATGGGCAATCCTATAGTGGCAGCCCAGGGCCAGCTCTAGTCCGCCTCCTAAAGCCATGCCTTGGATCGCTGCCACCAAGGGCTTCTCACTTCTCTGCATTTCATCTACTAAATTTCCTAAAGAGAACTTAGAAGTAGCAGGAGCGCTGAAGCCACGGATATCAGCACCTAAGGACAAAAAGACAAGAAAAAGAGAGTTGAGAGAGAGGTGGGCTTTGTTCCATAACAATAAAGTACCAGATGATTTTTAAGAAATCTCAGACATTCTCAGAGCCATGAAACACTTCATCTTTTAGGTGGAGACGCAGTAAAAGAACAAAAATAGCTGGAAAATGTAGATTGATAGAAAATTCTCAAATCTTTTAAAGAATCCTATAATCTTCTAAAGTCTGTCTCTCCATATGCTAGGTAGCAATTCTACCTTTAGAAAAGTTAAGAAGCCCGAAGAAAGGGAATAGAGATTTTCCTGCAATGAGCATTATTCTGAGACTGAGTCATCCCCTTCCATTTTTTACATGATCCTGCTCACTAATCCTATTCACAGCAATTTCAAGCCATTTCTTTGTTACAGGCATGAGTTATTACAATAGAAAGTCTCAGGGTAAAATGCGTACATTACATTTTTATATATGTTATATTCCATTTTATAAAATACTGTTTAAAATTTATATATTTGTATTTATGAGTTAAATTGGCCTATAATTTTGCTTTTCATATTGTCCTTGACAGGTGTTGGTATCAAGGTTATGCTAGCCTCAAAATATGAGTTGGGCAGTGTACTGGGTTGAATGACGTCTCCCAAACAAGTGAAAGTGAGCTGTTTTTGGAAATAGTGTCTTTCCAAATGAGGTCATAGTGGATTAGGATGGATCTATCTATGATTAGGAAAATTTGGACACAGGGGAGAAGGCCACAGGAAAACAGGGGCAGAAACAGGCCAAGGGCAACCAAGAATTGTTAGCAACTGAAAGGAGCCAGAGAGGCAAGGAAGGATTCTTCCCTAGAGCCTTCATGGAAGAATGGCTTTGCAGATATCTGTCCTTTGAACCTGAGACCTCCCCTAAGATTTCCACCTGCCAAAAATGAATACACATGCTCAGGACAAAGGAAACAAAGCGCACTCTCCCTCCAAGGAGCACATCCATGCCATTCCCCCGCTGGCATGTATGCTCCAGCCTCTAGGGGAACCCATGAGATGTGCAACCAGGGGAGCAACGGGCAGCAGCAGCTCATCTCATCCTGGGCTAACCCCCTTAACCTGCCTACAAGGCCCCTTTTCTCTGACCTCCCAGTGAGCTAAAGAAGCCTAGCCATTCTCTCTCTCTCTCTCTCTCTCTCTCTCTCTCTCTCTGTGTGTGTGTGTGTGTGTGTGTGTGTGTGTGTCTCCTGGCCTGCTACTTGTTTGGAGTATATCTTCCATAAACTCCACTTCACTTTCTTTTCATTTTCATTGACCTTAAAATCTTTTCTGCATCGACAAAAAGAACCGAGGTCCCAACCAGTAACCACAATCTATTTGAGTTTTCTATTCCTTAGTCAATATTGGTGGGCTACATAGTCTTCAATTTGGTCATAATATCTTCATTATCTTTGTTAAAGTCTACACAGTATCTGCAGTGATAACACTTTGGTCATTTCTTATATAAATTGTTTTACTGCCATTTTTTTTTATTGATCAGCGTCCCCAGAGGTTTGTCTATTTTATTCGTCTTTCAAAGAACTATTATAACTTCTGACATTGTTGATCTTCTTGATTCACATTTGTTTGCTATCTCATTAATTTCTCCTCTTTATTATTTCCTTCCTTCTACTTCATTTGGATTTATTTTATTGCTTTCTTGTTTTGTTAGTTCCTTGATACAGATGTTTAGCTCATTACATTTGTCTTTTTTCTTTCCTGAATTATGTAAGACTATAAATTTTCTGCTAAGTTTTGCTTTAGCTGTATTTGTTGTTATATGCGTTGTGTTTTTTATTATCATTCAGTTCAAATTATTTTCTAAATTCTATTATGATATCTGCTTTGACTCAGAGAGATCAATTTCATTTCTAAAGATAAGAATTTCCAGTTATATATTTATTATTGAATCCTAGTTTAATTGCATTGTTGTCAGAGAACATATTCTCAAAGAAAATTTATTGAGATAAGCTTTCATATTCCAATAGCTGGTCAATTTCTGTAAATGTTGCAGATTTGAGAAAAATGTATTATTTTGCAATTGTTGGGTACATTGCTCTATATAAATCCACTAAGTCAAATCTGACAATTCTTAATGCTTTTCTAGAAGAATAATTTTTCTGCCCTAACTTGAACTACATCCTCTCTCTTATATCTCCTTACTGACAAAGAAATATCAAGTTCTCCATAATTCTGATCATTTTCTCCATGTAATAAATTTTCAAAGAGTTGAATAAGTTATTTAATAGCTGGTTTATGTTTGTCATATTATTTTAATCTCTTTCAAATTCAGCCCTCTCAGCTATAAATAGATATTATAGATTTATTGAAGATTAAAATATAGTAAGTGAAAAATACTACTATTTTCATTATTAGCAAATAACCTACATAGTCCTGGTACATAGCAGGCAAGATAAATGATAATTATTATGATTATCATATTTATATTTATCTGTTGTCTTAATTCCAATATGTTTCTTCTCAGGCTACCATTAACATATATTAAATTCCTCTAGCTACATTAATATTACATAGGTCCTCCTATTCATATGACTTTGTCAAAGGGATTAATATATTCATTTGGAAAAAGAGGGCAGATATCACAAATATCACTGAATCACCACGTCAGATACTTTTGCCATATTTTTGTCAATACTTTGGATCTGCAAGGAATAACCCAGCAAAAAGTATCATGGTCACCAAGATAGGTAATTAGCAGAAGAAAAATGAACTCCATTTTAAGACTGTGTGAAATAAAAAATAACATTTATTAAACATCTACATGTAGGTTCTGCACTAGAGACTTTCAGATATGTTATCTCATTTAATCTCACAAAACCTATCAAGATAGATATTTTTGTATCTAATTTAAAAATACAAATATTGATGCCCCTAGCTGGCTTGGCTCAGTGGATAGAGCATTGGCCTGCAGAGTGAAGGGTCCTGGATTTGATTCCAGTCAAGGGCACATGACCAGGTTGCAGGCTCAATCCACAGTAGGGGGCATGAAGGAGGCAGCCAATCCATGATTCTCTCTCATCATGGATATTTCTATCTCTCTCTCCCTCTCCCTTCCTTTCTGAGATCAATCCACACCAATAAAAGAGAAAGATGCAAATTGACTCTACCTCCGTGATGCCCACCAGCCAATCAGGAGTGATTATGCAAATTAACCCAACAAAGATGGTGGGTTAATTTGCATACACAGGCAGGGAGTGAAGACTGAAGGCTCCGCCTGAGCAAAGATTGAAGACTGAAGGTTCCGCTGCGGCCAGAGCCAAGCCTGAAGGCGGAAGGCTTGGCTCCACTGTAGCCTGGGTCCCGAATGCTGGAGAAAAACCAGTGCCAGCAGCCAGGGGAAGGAAGGCCTATTGCACAAATCTTTGTGCATTGGGCCTCTAGTAAAAATATATTTTAAAAAATAAACTATTTAAAAATAGAGAGATTTATTTTTTTTAAATAAATTTATTGAAGTGACATTGGTTAATAAAATTACATAGATTCAAGTGTACAATTCCATAACATAATTGAAATTCAGAAGATTAAAGGAATTTGTTCAAGTTCATATAGCGTGGAGATATAAAGAGCAGGTATATACGAGCAGGTATTACAGCTATCAAGTCTACAACTAAATATCTTACAAAGGTCCAATCCAATATAAAAGAGAATAAAGTCAAACTCTTCTCTGGGTCTCTCTTGTAATTCCACAGTCTCTTTCTCCACAGTTTCTCATTCCCACTAAATTCTCCCACATCCATTGCCCACACTATGGTATTACCCACAGGGGCAGCTTATGCAGTATCAATGTGAGGCTGAATTCCAGAGATAACAGGAGAGAGTTAGGTACTGGTACCTGCAGAGAAGTTGCCATCTGCTCCACAAATCACAATGGCTTTTACTGTAGGGTCTGTTATAGCTTTCTGTAGTCCCTCTTTTATTCCATTGAAGACAGCTATACTAAAAGAAAAATAAATAAATAAAGTATAGTCAGAATTAAATTTCTACCATCCAGAGATTTTTCTGCTTCCAGCAGGGCTGAATTATCTGGAAATGGCTGAGGGCATTTCTCCAAACCTGAAAAAAGATTTGCATAAATTAATTGCTTGCTGCCAGATAGCTGAGGGCATCTTAATCTACAGTTATTGCTTCCTCCTGGCCAAACACCAAAACAGCCAGAGGTAATTCTTCCAATCTGACAATGGATTCTGTGTACTAAACCCTGGCCTTTAAAGTGTATATCTACTTTGCCTTATGATTGTGGTCAGCAAACTGTGGCTTGCAAGCCACTTGCAGCTGTTTGGCCCCTTGAGTGTGGCTCTTTCACAAAATATCACGGCCTAGGTGAGTCTATCTTGAAGAAGTGTCGTTAGAAGAAGTTTAAGTTTAAAAAATTTGGCTCTCAAAAGAAATTTCAATCGTTGTACTGTTGACTTTTGGTATTTGGCTCTGTTGACTAATGAATTTGCCAATCACTGCTTTAGGACAATTTGTGTTAATAAAAAGCGAGGGGTCTTGAGACAAGAAGAATTTGGTTTCTTTAGCCAAGCTCCTCTGGCCCCCATAATGCCTTCCAAAATTATGTTTTAACTCTGGACTCTTGATTAATTTACATACAGTGCTTCTCCAGATTCCTGAACCTTTCTAAATGCTAGATCAAGACCACTGGCATTAATTTTCCATTTCTCCACTCTGCTGTAACTTTGAACACTTAGAATTGGCACTAATCAATTTAAAAATACTATTGTACATCTTCTAGATACAGTGAAAGGAGTTTATAATACCCCAGGGAGAACAACATATACACAGCAAACTATCACACTAAGATGAATGCTGTAATAAATACAAAGAAAGTGATGTGAAAGTTCAGAGGGAAGTTTCAATTTGTCATAATGGCAAAATATAAGAAAACTGAAATACTCTAAAAGAAACAGATGTGGCAGGGACTGCAAGTTATCCTAAATATCCTTACCTCCCCACCTTCTTCAAAGCAGTATTAAACATAAGGTTTTTAGCTGAAAACATAGCTGCCCAACATAAAGACTACATTTCCCAGACCGCTATGCAGTAAGGTTAGCCCAAGGCTTTAAGTTCTGACCAATGAGATAGAAGCAGATTTGTATATGCAATTTTTCTAGAAGAGTCTTAAAGGACTTGGTATACTTTTTTCTTTTTTCCTCCCTACTCCTGGCAGGAATGAAGAGGTGATGGTTAGATCAGGAGTAGCCTGTATGGACCAAAAGGTTTTATGGGACCATATATTGAAGATGGCAAGGCAAAGAGAGAGAGAGAATTGGGGTCCCTGGTGATTGTGGAGCAGCCGCACACTGCTATGAGAAAAAAATCAACTTTTTCTTGTTTCATCCACTATTTTGAGTTTTCTGTCACTGACAGTCAAACCTAATCCTAAACACTAATTTATCAGGTAAAGGCAAGGTCAAGGAAAGAAAGGACATGTAGTAGGTTTTATTAATTTCAGTTGAAAAGGGAGTCAACAACAGAGAAGATGGTTAAAGCCAATATTAAATGCCTGCCAAAAAGAAAGAAAAGAGAACCGAGAGTAGATCTTCTGGATACACCCCCATTTAAGAAGTGGGAGAGGCTCAGCAGAGTGACTCAGTACCAAGGGAGCCCAACTTCACAAAGGCCAAAAGAAAAGAATTATGTCTAGAAGCAGGGAATCAATAAGTGCCAAAGGATGGAGGAGAACCTAGGGAAAGTGGTGAGGAACTGCTTCAAGGGAAAATAACAGAACAGAGTCTAACCTGTTCTGCCATGGAATTCTGAGAAGTTTGGTTAAAATGTCTGTCCTTAGCATACAGGGTAAAAAAATATATATTAGTACAAAAGGAAAAACAATAATAAACTTCTCAAAAAGCCAGACGGTTCAGACCAGCAACTCTGAGTTAAAATCTCAAGGAATAAAGGAAATAAGATAATTACCTAATTACTTTTCATTTAACATAGAAGAAATCAAACAAAACCTCTTGCTTTTGATTGTTAATTAGGAACCAAATCTGCTAAGAAAAACAGATTCTGAACCATCCACAGTATTGACAAGTCCAAAAGGCACGTATTTCCTTCTGGGTAAAAGATGGCTGCAAAATTAGCCCAAATGAACTTAATCAGTGCCAGGGAGAAGAGGCTAGCTTTTTCCATGTCACTCAACCCCTGCTCTTTTATTTCTTATGTCCTTTTCAATTTTGCAAAAGATCAAACACAGGGGAGAAAAGAAAACTGAAAATGGCTGTAACAGATACAGTTTTACTAGCGTCAAGCCAAGTTAAAGGGATCACAGCCGGTAGCAATGTCAAGGTCCCAGAGATTAAGGAATTATTTTTTCCCCTTAATATTGTCAGATGGAAAAATGGAGTGTAGAGTAAAGCCAACTTTTCATGAGTGCTGACCAAAACGTTTTAGCTTCTGTGACTATAGGAGGTCTTTTTAGTGACCTTTTTTTTTTTTTTTTTTTTTAATCCAAATGTCATCAAGAGAAGTTTGTGGCTTGTGACCAGCACTTTAAAAAAAAAAAAAAAAATAGAAGAGAAGATAAAATAGGATTTATCAAGCTATATGACATGTAAGGATAAGTTTTATTTCATGAAACTTTGTGTTCAGTTGTGTATTTGTATGTCTTAG
Source organism: Pipistrellus hanaki (assembly GCF_964339955.1). Classification (NCBI taxonomy): domain Eukaryota; kingdom Metazoa; phylum Chordata; class Mammalia; order Chiroptera; family Vespertilionidae; genus Pipistrellus; species Pipistrellus hanaki. The sequence goes on from NC_140504.1 coordinate 39,942,727, forward strand.
GTTGCAATGCAAAACATGGAGTTTCTTACAGAGTGAATTAAACCTGTGAAAAAAATCAAACCTGTAAAAAAAAAAAAAAAAGTGTGTTGAGAGACAGGCCGTAATCAGGCATGTCCTGATTTGCAAAGAGGGTTGGCATTCACCTGGATTGAAGAACACATAGCTGGCTAAATTAGCCAAGAAGGATTTAAACCATTTGGTTGGGCCAAAATAATATTAAAATAAGAATCTCTCAGTGGGCAAGGAAGATATAAAATTAGAAGTAGGAAGGGGAAAAGGAAGGAAGGAAGGAAGAGGGGAGAAGAAAAATACGAAGCAAAAGAAGAAAAATTGGGAGCAGTTTTGGATGAACATTCTGGGATACATACTCTACTTAACTTCAGACACAGATAGAAAAAAAAGCAATTAAGTATTTATTCCAAGAGGGGGAAATCTCAATGAAGCTGAAATGATTCCTGAGCAGCAGGGCCTGTTGGTAGGGGCTTGTAACAGGCTTCTGAGGAATAGAAGCAATGATAGCTAACCTCTGGTAAATGCCAACTTCTAATCTCCGGCACATTTCAACGTCATAAAAACGTTATGAGGTAGATACTAACATTTCTCCTGCAAGGCAGGCGACAGTGGATTAAATTCATTAAACATTAAAAAAGGTTATAAGAAAATATTCCTAGCTATGAGTATTAGACTGTGGAACTTTCCTCTTCAAATTCTTGATGGGCATGGTTTCCCATTATGAGCAGAGGTCGAGGCAGGCAGTTCTAATCTCTAATAATTCTAATTAGAATACAGACAAGTCCAAAATGTATATGTAATCATATTGCTGAAGTGTTTCTTCATCAAAACCAAAATAACGAATATTTTGCTTTCTTCTGAGAATGGCAAGAGAGTGAACATGTCATCCTTGTGTGGTTTTACTCCTGCAATTCTTTTGTATTATTAAACGCAATAATTCATATCAAAAAGAATAAATATTAATACTAATGATAAAATCCGATCTGATGACAGGATTAAAAGTCAGTTAAAATTAACAGGGCACCTCATCTCAGTCCTTTTTTTTTTTTTCTCCAGCAGCATGTGATGGAATTTAAACAAAGGTCTTCCTATCCTTTATAGAGCCATTTAAATATAACTTCTGCTAATCCCATTCCCTGTGGAAGGGGATTACTATACTCTTTTCAGAGATATGGAAGAATCAGACCTATACAATAACGTCATTAATTTTCATAAAAGCGCATTCCTCTCACTTTTCAAAGTCACACAGACAGTACTGCACAAATCTGGGTTACAACGTTTAGCAGAAAAGGTACTCATGATGGAATACAAGAGGGCAACGTGCACAGTTTTTTCAGAAAATGTTACTTAGGCTTTGGCTGGCATGGATCGTCTGCTAAAACACTAAGGTCTGGAGGTTTGGAAGGTATCAGGAGAAATTTGCATTTCTGCGCCAGGGCACAAGTCTCCTTTCCTCGCTGTGTTGGCATTAATGAGGGGTCTTTTTTTTTTTTTTTTGTATAGGTGAAGCCACATTGTCGGGTTCCTAAAGCTCTTAGTGGGTGGCCTCCACTGGAGATTGGGAAGTGAGGGATCAAAGTCCAGCCAGCTTTGCACGGAGACCTTTGGAGCAGAAAGCAGGCCTGCGAAGTCCAAGTTGCAGGCCGGGAGGAGGGTACAGCCCAAAGTTGGCACAGGCAGGCGGGTGCCAGTCCAGCTCCCCTCCTCTGCAGCCATCGGCCTGCCTCTCGGCCCCGTTTTCCTCCCCAGTGAACGGCGCTCTCTGCGGAGATTAACCCGGGTAACCTAGGCAAAAGGCCCTGGCGTAAGTTCACGTTCAATGTGGGTCCTGCTCAGGTCAGCCGGGGAGAGTCAGAGCCTGCACCGCAGGCCGGCGGGCGCAGCCCCGCCGAACCCCGTCCGGAGGCGACCCAAGCCCGTTACCTGATTGGGTTGAGCGGTGGGTGCCGGAGGCGAATCAGCGCCAGGCAGCTCCGCAACCGCGAATACTCTGCCATGTTTCCCCGGTGCCAGGGTCACCGCCGCCGCCGCCTCCCACCGCAGCCCGAGCTCCTCTCCCCGCGCGCCCGGCCCCGCGAGGAGGGGCGCCGGCTGGGCCAATGCGAGCGCGGCGCCGCCTCCGCCTCCCGCCCCCATCCTCCGCCCCGCTCCCCGGACCCCCGCCCCAGCTCTGCAAACGCTCACCCTCTGTCTCTGGATTGGCTCTGCTGCCTGCTCCATCCACCAGGTCGACGGGGGAGGACTATGGAAAATGGGTGGAACTGCCAGCAAGCAGAGGTTTGCCATCCCCTGGCCCCCTTGGAGGAGTCAGACACAGTGGTGTCTCCTGCCTCCCTGGTTTCAGTGGAACACAGAACTTCCTGCTTTGCCGCTAACTTTTCCGCTACCCCCTATCCTGCCCCCTTAGGCAGCCCTCTGTAAAATGTAAAGTTTTACAGGTTCCTGCAAGTGCTGGCCCCGCCTTGGTCCTTAACAACTCAGGGACCCACGGGTTCCTGTCATCTGTCTCTAGCCTTCCTCCTGTTTGGTGTGGGCCTGCGGGACCAGGGACACCGGGAGCTGATACACCATGCTGATCTTTCTGTTGCTGTCCGTGTAAACGATAAACTGCCTGAGTCTATTCTGGGCTCCTATGGGCCCAATCTAAGTATGGCAAGCCAGTTTAGCAGATGCCCACATGCTGGTCTCGCTCAGTGGTTAGAGTATTGGGGGCGGGGGTGGGGGTGGGGGGGCGGGGCAGGCACTGCACCATGTCCCAAGAGTTCGATTCCTAGTCAAGGGCATTTTACCTGGTTGCAGGTTCTATCCTGGGGCCTTTGGGACATGGGTGGGAGGCAACCAATCCACGTGTCTCTTCCCCTCTCCCCTCCCCCTCCATCCCTTCCGCTCTCTCTAAAAATTCATGGATAAATATCCTCCGGTGAGGAGTGACCAAAAAAACTTTAAAAAATTGCACAATGTCATGGACAGTGCATTTATGTTTACCGGTTCACAGGTCTTTATGTTTGTATCAGGTAGAGCTCATAGGGGCTGATACTTCACCCTTAATTTCTAGGTAAATATATGAAGTTTGCTAGGGGAGAGGGCACTACTGTGTGAGAAATGAACCCAACAGTGTCCGAACCAGATCGTTCAAATTGTTAACCAAAAAATAAAAGATTTTTCGAAGTGAGAGGCAAACAAGCATTTATTTGAGATAGAAAACAATAGTTTTTTTGAGAATCACTGACTCAGGAAGAAAACCAAATAGTGTTCCAATTAGAATACAAAGGCAAAGGGTATTTATGGAAAGGAAAGAGGGAAATTACATCCATAAAAGGAAAGCATTTCTATTTGTGCAGAAAAGCTAACATAGTAATGTAAATTTTTTTAAAAAAATTAATTTTCAGTCCAGTAGTCATAATATCTGATTTCTTGCTATGTTTGCAAACAGTTCTTTGGGACACAATGTTGATTTAGGCCCCGTCCAAAGGTTTTTTGCCCTGTTTTAATATTCCAAAGGTTTGAGGCCTAAGATGTCAAGGTAATTCCTCTGTATGGCTGCTCTGGCTCCATTTTAAAGTGGCTACATTTCTATTATTTTAAACAAAATGATCATCATAACTGTGCAGTATCTGCTAGGTTACATTGCTCTTATCTATTCTGGACTGGAATTTTCCTACTCTCTCTTTTTTTCTTTTTTTTTTACTTGAGAATGAAGGTCTTGAAGGTCTGCTTTTACCTTATTAACACCTTGAGACAAATTTGGGGATGGGGGAGGTGGTGAGCATTTGGAAACTTCATCTCTGGTCCTAACCCTGCCACTAATTATATGACTTTTAATCCCTTGCTTCTCTGGATCCAATTTTCTTTCTTTCTTCTTTTAAAAACATATTTTATTGATTTTTTTTACAGAGAGGAAGAGAGAGGGATAGAGAGTTAGAAACATCTATGAGAGAGAATCATTGATTAGCTGCCTCTTGCACACTCCCCACTGGGGATGTGCCCACAACCAAGGTACATGCTCTTGACCAAAATCAAACCTGGAACCTTTTAGTCTGCAGGCCCGACGCTCAATCCACTGAGCCAAACCGGTTTCGGCTGGATCCAATTTTCTTGTAACATCAAAAGCTTAACTAAATTATTATCTCAAAAAAAAAAAAAATCAGTTCTAACATTCTTTGAATTTTTTTGTTCTCAGGATATATCTTCAATTAAGCTGCTCCCTCCTGTTTTTTCCTGGGATGACTTTTCTTCTGTCCATAATTTATTAAGTATCTTCATGGTTTTGAGGACAGGGCCTGGGTATTATTGATCTTTCCCCTCTAGCACAATAACCAAGCAGGTGATTTTCCAACTAGGGCTGAAGTTAGCTCCCATTAAGATACCATCTTTGGCCCTGGCAGGTGGTTAGAGCGGATTCAGGTCAAGGGCGGGTACCTGGTTGCAGGTTCCATCCCATTCCCCCCCCCCCCCGCAGGTGAGCGTGGGAGGCAATCAATCGTGTGTCTCTCTTACAAGGATCTTTCTCTCTCTCCTTCCACTTTCTCTGAAAAATCATTGGGGGGAAAAAAATCCTTGGGTGAGGAATATGCCATCTTTGTCCGGAGGAGCTCACCATGGAAGGGGGAACGTGCTAAGCATCGTGAATTATTCGCTTCAGTAAAAGCTGTGGAAAGGATACCAGGAACACGGGCTCCTGCCTTCCTTATCACTTACAATCATGGTCCAACAGGAAACAAGAGAGCTCTTGTAATAGTTTTAACCCTTGAATGTTTCCCTTGTGCCTTCGCTTTCCACGTGCTATGTCTCAAGTCACACACACACACACGCCAACTCTGTGTCCTGGAGTGGTGCTATCTCTTCACCCCTGAGGAAGCAGGCACAGAGCTTACGTAACTTGCTTCGGTGACACCATTACACCTGACAGGCAGATTCGGACAGGAGAATCGGGGAGAAAAAAAATCAGATGAATCACCAGAACAACCCGGTGATTTCTCCGAGGGAACAGAAAAGTTTGGAGGAGTGATGAGCTCACGGTACAAAAGGAGCAGAGAGGCAAGTGTCTGCTGAAGAGAAGGCTGCAGAGGATGGCACAGGAGTTTGAAAAACAAACAAACAAACAAACAAACAAAAAGGCACTTCTCGGGGCTGCTTTACTCAGCGGCGATTAGGAAAGCAGGCGGGCAAGAACTGGTGGACAGGACCTGCAAGCGCCCCCGGATCCCGGGGACCCAGGAACCGGTGGGAAATGACAATAAGAGGCTGGGCTCTCAGCGGGACAGCGGCCTGGGGACCACCACGGGGGCCGGAAGTGAGACAGCGGAAGTCCCGCCCCGGAGGCGGTGCCGGGCGTGAGGGGAGTCGCCATGGACGGGGAGGAGCTTCGCGGGTCCTCCTGGAGCCTTGGATCCCCGACAGGTAACCTGCCGGCCGTGGACCTGGACCCTGGCGAGGCTGTGGGTGAGGGTGGGTGGCCCCGTTTGCTCGGGGGCCCCACGCTCGGGCCGGGGGAAGAGGATCTCACCTTAGAGGGTGGCCGGGGGACAGACTCCTTGGAGTGGACCTCCTAGGGTGATGGGGATACGGGAAACTTTGGGGACGGGGTCTTGAGGGCCCCGAGGTCGTCGGGGAAATGCCGACTGAGTCTCCGGGACTCGGTCACGGCGGGGGGTCGTGGGCGCCGGAGCCTGGGCGCTCGGGGATGGAGAGATGGAGCCGGGGATGGAGAGATGGAGGAGCCGGGGCGCTGAGATGCGCTGACCTGGACTAAGCTGCCGCCCGCGCCGACCCCAGCGCAGCTCCGCTAGAAGCGGGCAGAGGCTTCGCCTTTCCATTTCCGCATCTTGTGCTTTGCCGCTGTCGGGCATTCTTTACATGCCTTCCAATAGGAACGGATGAACGCACGGAGCTGCCTGCCTCGCCGGGGGTGAGGGGTTTGGGTGGAGTTGGGGACCTTGCCCCGAATTTTAGTTCCCCTGCCTCTGAATGTGGAAGGGACTCCAGTGTGGTTCCTTATCCAGTGGTTTATGAGGATGCCGGTGTGGTAGAGATTCCGGGCATCGTTTTGTGGTTATTGACATTTAGAAATGTGCCTTCCTATTTTTTACTTTATTTTATTTTTGGCATGGGAAGAGAAGGCGATTGATTTGACTTCTTTCAGGTTTCTTCACTCTTCTGGAAAAAAAAAAACTTCCAGATGAATGATTCCGGAGAGGAGTTGGCCCTCAAATGATAAGCTGCAGCTATAGCACTGAGCTTCTTTCTAATTTGTGTTCTAAGTGCTTTCTTCTCATAAATATGAACTCCTTTTTCCTTAATATTTTCTTTTTTTTTTTTTTATTGAGGTACTTTACATCTCATTGAGATGTAAGTAAGAATTACTTCGTAACCGAGGTGACAATAGTAATTTATAAAAATCCGGTCAGATTTCACCTGGTGGGTTCACATAAGGTTAACTTCTTCCAAACAGTTGTAAGAGGCCTCCAAAAGAATAAATCACAGAAGATTAAGTTGTTTCCTTTGTAAACTGTTTGTTGAGATGCCTTAAATGTGATGAAAAGTGGGGATGGATCTAAAGAACAAGTACTGGAACCAGGTTGGTTTTGGCTGTCCGGCTGTGTAATGGGATCTGAGCATGAATCACTACCTAGCTGCAGTCCCAGAAGGTGATAATGGCTCCTGGGAGGTTCTCCATCTTATTATTAAATTGGCCATAATGCTGTAGGCAAACCTGAATTTATGGCTTTGTTTTTGTTTTGTTGCTTTTGTGTGTTTATTTTTACAAAGCAGAAACTAGTAAGCATTTTTAGATTAAAAAAAAAATCTGAGATATTCTTAAAAATAGGTTGGAAAAAACAAGAAGTAGACATGTAAATAAATATTTCAGTCATTTAAATTTTTCAAACTTGTTTTCCTAATGTCTGGAAAGTGTTGGTATCCAAGTCACCTCCATCATTGTATGTTCTTGCTTTGGCGTCAACTTTTCAATGTATATAAATATGGTATAAAGTTAGGTTTTGAGACCCTCTAGATTTACTTGAATATTAATGTCTTACTTAAAAATAAAGTTTGATTTTGCTACCTCAATCTGCTGTTCAATGTCATACCCACTTATTTTGCACATCTAAATGCCTGTATTCATAATGGTAACTATTATAACTAGCATTCATAGTAAATTGGTATCCACGTGGTAACTTGGGTTTGTGCATTGACATTCTTGAGGTTTTCAGTTTTGCAGAACACTGATATCCATGGACTCTAACATGGACTTCATTTAAAGAAACCCACGGACCATTAATGGACAAAAACATGAGTCATTTTGTATTGTGGCATTCAAATCCTAGCACTTTGGGAAAGGTAAGTTATCGATTGTGTTTTATTTTAGATGAGAGAATAGCTCTGGATTGGAATAAGAAATTGTAGGACTGTGATTGCAAAATAGGTTGAATCTCTTTAAATTAAGTTTTAATGTGGACCTTCCAAAGAGAGGTTTGTTCTGTGTTTATGAAGCAGTCCTTCTATTTCCCTCTATATCGTTCCTGGAAGATTACTAGATTACTACACTGCTTTCTTTTTCCTTTCCTTTCCTTTCCTTTTCCTTTCCTTTCTTTCCTTTCCTTTCCTTTCTTTTTCTTTTTTCTTTTTTTTTTAGAGCTTTCAACACTGGTAGTCTGGTAAGTCTTATCAACCTATGGGTACCCTATAGCAATGAGGCCTCAAATAGCCATTTAAATAATCTTATATCCAACTTTGATTCTAGAATAATATGTCTCAAATCTTCTGACCAGTTTTATGCCTTAGGTTGAAGCAAGAAAAAAGGCCCCCAAATATCTTTTTTTCCTTATCCTGTCTTATTAGTGCTATTTTCTTTTTTGTTCTTCTTTTCAAAAAAATCTCTCAGATGATTTATTCTCCAGGCCTTTTATCTTTCTATCCCAGGGGATAAATTTTCTCTCTTTTTCTTTTTTACCTTTCCTAGCTTAGGAATTTGTTAATTTTTAAAATTTTAACTTCTAATTTTGCTTGGCAACTATTAATCACTATGCTTTAAACTTGTGGTTTTCCTTATCCCTTTTGTATATACACTGGCTTCTTATTTAGAAATTATTAAATTCTAAAAATCAGACAGTAGTTCCAGAAATTCATCTTTTGGATATATTTGTACTTGCACATGAAAATTTGTGTATAAAGATATTCATCATATTACTGTATTATTTTAAATAGACAAATAAGTAAATAAATAAATACTAGAAGTAGCCTAAATATCCCCCACCAAGGAATGATTGAATAAATGCCTTAATACAATATAGTACTTTGCAACTCTTAGAAAGAATGAAGCAGATCCATAGGTGGAAATATGGAAAAATCTCTGTGAGATACATTGTTAACTGAGAAAAACAATATAGAACTGTATGTATAGTATGTTTTCAAAAGCATACACATATATATGCATGCAAAATTTCTCTAAATCTATACAATATACTATTATGTTATATTTATTCGATAGATAGATAGATCATTGACACAGGTATTCCTGAGGGATGAGACTACAGGTCTAGAAAGGAAGACTCATATTTTTCTGTATAATCTTTCTGGTGGATTAATTTTTTTATGCGAACATGATTTTATTTTTACAATACTAAGAAATGAACAAACAGCAAAGCTTTAGACTAATTTCATAATTAAGGGAGCCTACTACTATCCCTTATGATTTTTGTCCTTATAATTACATGCGCTAGTCAGAGGAATGGCATTGCATAAGTGAGTTAAGTTTTGTTTGTTTTTTTACAGAGCTGCATGGAAGGTTTGGTGATATAATAGGTTTTTAACCTTGACATTATATTATTACTCTTAATAAGGATTTGTGATGAACTAAGTGCTTAGTATTGCTGAATTCAATACAGCTATATAGTTTATAGCATGTTGCTGACTTCATGAGGTGATGCAGATGATACTTCCATTTGCAGGCTAGGTTTATACTGGCATTGGCCAGGTTCTTGCCAGTGAATTTCTCATTAGTGACTGGGATGGGCTTTATTTTATTCGAATTGTTATTTAGGGACTCTACTCTTTAAATAGATATTTATTTGTTATTTCATTTTGCTTTGATTTTTAGAAATGGCCTAAGGCATTTCAAAGAATGGCTTGTTCTCTCTGTTAGTAAAATCATAAACCAGAAAAATAATTTAGGTATATATGGGTAATATTATTTTATACTAATGATTCTACTTTAAATTGGCTGATGATTTGCTTTGGGATGCAGCAAAACTTTCTGGTGACTTTCACTTCTTCAGCCATCTTTGTCTTTCCACACTTTCACTGTGGAATAATAATAATACCCTGTTTCCCCCAAAATAAGACAGTGTCTTATATTAATTTTTGCTCCCAAAGATGCGCTAGGTCTTATTTTCAGGGGATGTCTTATTTTTCCATGAAGAAGAATATGGTACACATTTATTGTTAAATGAAAATAAAGGAAATTTATTACCTGTATACGGTATGGTAGTACGGTAGTTGTCAACACAAACTAGATAAACTGTGAATCCTACAGTATCAAGAATTTACTCATTTATTCAATGACAACCATGTCATCATCTTCTGGAACATCATCATAACAATCCAATTCCTGAATTTTCTGGTGAATTTTTTGTGACTCCATTTCTTTCAGAATCAGTGGACCAAATCTCTCATATTTAGCAATAGCATTCTGAGACAGAGCCTGGGGAGGGGGAAGGGGGGGAGGCTTATTTTCGGGGGGCGGGGGGGATGCCTTATATTTCACTCAGAAGGAAACCTGTAAGTAGGTCTTATTTTCGGAGGATGTTTTATTTTCAGGGAAACACGGTAGGTGAGTAAATTGAGTTATACAATAAATTTAAAGATATAGTAATCTTCATTTTATTTAAGATCTGCTGAGAATGAGCTATGTAAGATACCTACCCATATGATACCGCTGGTTGTGTAACTTGTTAAAAATCAAAATGAAGGCCATTAATCTAGGGACTGCATCATGATTCATGGTATGTCAGGTGTTTTATACCATAGTTTGACAGAATATTTTTCTTACAGTCATTGCAGTTAAATGATGCTTTGCTTCTTGAGATCATTGGGTTTAATCACAACTAGTCTGAAAAAATCATTGGGCAGAATGCCTAGAGTGAGACTCCTTCTTATTCTTGCTAACAGAATGGATAGCAAGGAATTGAACCCAAGGGTTGATTGTGTTTTCTGAGTCTTGGTGAATATGGTAAAGGTAACATATAAAAAAAAGGAGATGAACATGAAGGTAAAACTTAGCTAACATAGAAATGGGGAAGATATATATATTTATATATATATTTATATTTATATATATATATATATTTATATATATATATTTATATTTATATATATGTGTGTGTGTGTGTTTATGCATACATATGTGTGGGTCTGTGCACATAGATATGTAACATATTGTGTATATAAAATGTGTATGTATTATTTTACACATAAACTATTTAAAAATTTTTTTCTGGAAAACAAAAAATTTAGGAAGATACTCAATCCAAGAGGAAAAAAAGGTCAGAATTTTAAGGCCTCAGAGCTGGACCTGTCATAGGTGAGCTCATGATTCTGAAAGTAGCTTAAACAATTTTGTATGTTTTAGTATCATTACAGGAAATAAGTGATGGGAAGGTAGATAAAAGCCTAAAGTGAGAACACTTAAATCTAGCAATACGTTACGATTAAGGGTATCTTTTAAGATTCTGTTTTGTGGTATTTGGGAGGGGGGAAGTGGCAAGAAGGGAAAACTCAAAAATTTATTGCTGTTCAATTAGAATTCGAGCTATGTCCATAAGTCATTCCTAGCATACCAATTGTGTATGACCAAGATGGATGAACTAGATCTATTAACCTACAAAACACGAATGTCCAAAAGTTGGTTTCATTGTTTGATAAACCTTGAAGGAAAAGAGAATTGTTTTAATCATTTTTGTGACTAAATGAAAGGGCAACTGAGGGGACTGGGACTATTTTGTTCAGAAAATAGAAGACTTTGGAAGAGTTGGAGAAACTCCACAGGAGTACATTTGTTTCTGTTGAGGCCAAAATTAATTCTAGCTGAGAGAAGGTATAGAGCTTGTCAACAGTGGAGTGGATTGTGTCATGAGGCAGTGAACTGCAGGTCATTAGGGTTGCTTAAGCAAGATTTGAACGTCAGCCATGCTGCAGAAGAGATTTCTCAATGTATGGGAGATCGAACTAGATTAACACAATAGTTGCTTTCAAACCTAAGATTTTTTTATAGTGCAATAAAGTGATTTTTAAAATAGCGCAAGTATCTATTATCTCTATATTTAAATACTGGTAGCTAACTTATTCCTGGTAATTTTTCCACCAAGCTCCACTTACCCATAACCAGGAAATAAATTTAAAAATTAACCCCAAATATAAGACACAAACTATATTTTCTCAGGTTCTTACTCAGTTTATTTACTTATAAACAGGCTTAATTAACTGGCATCTTAACTCCACAGGTATTAAAAGCAGCAAATTGTTGCTGTGCCAAGTGCTCCTAGTAGAGGCAGGCACGTTGACAAGCAAGGGCAAGAAGGTAATCAGACAGCAAACCAACTAATTTTAAAATTGTAATAACCCAGGCTCATTTGATTAGGTGGATATAGCTCTTGTTAATCTATATTCATGGATATTCAAAATGGTAAGTTTGAACTTAAAATGTTCAGCATTTTCTATTTAAGAAGATTATAAAATTTTAGAAAGATCTCTTCCATGTGTTTAATAACAAAAGACAGATATTTGGCATTTGGAGGGGCTGCATTGTAGAGTAGAAAGAACATGGATTCCAGTCTAGTAAAGATAGGTTTGAATCTGGCTTCTAGGATCTATTACATGTTGTGTAAATTAAGGTTATTATTCATTCCAAGCTTCAATCTCATCTGGAAAATAGGAAGTTACTCAAGAATAAAGATAATATATGTAAAAGATTTGCCTGTATTAGGTAATAAGTAACAGTTATTATTATTTCATTATTTCCATAAAGCTTACTCTACTTTGAATGTTTTAATTGTACTGGTAATCCATGTCTTCTTTATAAAAATTTATATATATATATATATATATATATATATATATATATATATATATTATATTGGGAGAGAGAGGGAAATATTAGGATATTACCAAAAAGATAAAAGAAGTAAAGTCGCCTATATTCTACTACTGTCAATGTTTTGGTGGCATGCTTTATTTTAAAACTGCTGTGACAGGATGCACTTCTGAGAAGTGATTGTTGAAACTACTGTTGGGAAACTTAAATTAGTCACTACACATTCTAATCAGAATATATGCACTGAAAGATGGTTACAGGGCACAATGCTGACTTGCAGAAAACCTTAGTCCTGGTCAATTTTCTTACATGAAAACTAGTAGAGCATTGGATGTAACTTGGTATTCTAGAGCGGGAAGACCTGAGTTTAAACTCTAACCCACTTTTTCTCAGCTGGATAAACTACCTCCATTTCTTCTCTGTGGTTTCAATTCCTTCATCTGTAAATTGAGGGTAATAGTAGTGTCTCATTCATGGGGCTGCTGTAAGGACTAAGTGAATTTATATAAAGTATGAAGAGCAGTGCCTGTATAAACTCAGTAAATATTACTTGCTGTTTTTATCATTAATTTTTAAAAACTTAAGGTTTTCTTTGGAGGGAAAGGCAGGTTTATAGGAGCACATAAAATAAAAAGAAGCAAGTTAGAAATACCACAGAAGTAGTCAGTAAAATTTATGATATGTTACTCATTTGATCCTGCAGAGTGTTCTGAAAATTTTCATTCTTAAAGACTTTGTTGCTTTTCCCTCCCTGTTTAAATATTTTCAAATAATATTCCTAGTTCAATCCCTTTATCCCATGGAATCAATTTCATTTTATTTCATCTTTTCCAACAAATATTTTGGCCGAGCTTTCAAAGATCAAAAGCCCTTTAAGACAGTCAGATGTCATGGATAGCGATTCAGGAAATAATCATTAAGTCACTTTATTTTACTACGACCCAACATGGTTCGGTAAGAACTTTAAATTCTGTTTCAATTTAAAGTGAAGAACATTAACCTAATAGATAAGTCAATGAACATGTTAAGCTATTCTGTACATTATATTCTTTAAAAATCATTTTCTTTTTGTTTTTTTTCTTAGTTCTTTCAGCATGGTATCTAGTGTTGTTATTAATTCTGGCAAAGCATTATAGCTTTTCAAAATCCTTTAAGCAATTTTTATTACACTTGCTAGTAGAATTTGAGTGTGTTTTGTTTTGTTTTGTTTTGTTTTGTTTTGTTTTGTTTTGTTTTGTTTTAAAGCATCAAGTACAAGTTTTTGAAGACCCTGAGGCCTACCATCATTGTGCATTCAAGATTTGAATTTGAATAACTTCATCAAGACTTAGATCCTTTTCAAAAGTCTCAAGTTTCATCTGCATTAAAACTCTCCATTAAACTCTGTCACGAAATTAAAAGCTTAAAGGGACTAAAATCCATTAATACATTCCATTGCATTCCATTCCTTTCTCTGATCTCTTCAACTTTTTCATCTTAGGGTCTTTCATATTACCTATATTCCTTTAGACTAGAGCCAAGGAAACAGTGCTTTACAGAATATACTGTATATCCTGTGGCCATAAATTTTCATTGCTAGAGAAGTATAAACTTGGCAGGATCAGTTTAGAATCACATCTTTTGTTGTGGCCTATAAAAACTTGAGTTAACAATAAGAAAAGGAGGATAAAGTGGTAGAAATATTTGAGGTTAGATTATAGTCTCTGAGGCTATGTGGTTTAGAGAAAAGAGCCTCAGCCTAAAAGTTGATGGTTCTTATTCTCTTTGCCTTTCCCAAATATTTGATAACTGGGAAAATCACTTAATTGCTCTGAGCCTTAAATTCGCCTGAAATGTAAATCTGATAGTATTTTCCCTGCCTACCTCACAGGGTTGTTGTGAGGATTAACTGAAGTAGTGTGCATAGAAAGGACTGTTAGATAAAATGTGCAACATAGACATAGTTGCAAGTCATCCCCTCAGCTTTTGGACCTGGCAAGGTAGGTGATTTAAGCACACTGAAGGCACTATGTCCAGGCTGGATGCATGGTAACAAGGCTGTGTTAATCTTTGTTTTCTCTGAGTACATAGAGTTCTCTTAGGGGCTAATTCTAAGAAAGAGTAAGACTATAAATAGTCCTAAAATTATAAGTTAGCACTGATAATGTTCTAAGGCTGGCATGTCTTATATTTGTGGTTTGCAAAATTGGTTACTAAGTTGTGACCCACATTAAAAATATTTTTTATTTAAGCATTTTATTTACTTGTGTGTTGTTTTTTTTTTGTTGTTGTTGTTTTTTTTTTTAATATTTTTATTTCAGAGAGGAAGGGAAGGGGAGAGAAAGATAGAAACATCAGTGATGAGAGAGAATCATTGATTGGCTGCCTCTTGCCTCCTACCAGGAATCGAGCCCCAAATCAGGGCATGTGCCCTGACCAGGAATCAAACCATGACCTCTTGGTTCAATCAACTACTGAGCTACACTGGCTGGGTGACCCACATTTAAAAAAAAAAAATGAATGAACAGCCGAAACCGGTTTGGCTCAATGGATAGAGCGTCGGCTTGGGGACTGAAGGGACCCGGGTTCGATTCCGGTCAAGGGCATGTACCTTGGTTGCGGGCATATCCCAGTGGGGGGTGTGCAAGAGGCAGCTGATCGATGACTCTCTCTCATCGATGTTTCTAGCTCTCTATCTCTCTCCCTTCCTCTCTGTACAAAAACAATAAAATATATTTTTTTTAAAAATGAATGAACATACAGCAGAAAATTTCATAATGCATCTCACCTGTTAATAATCAGTAGCGTTTAATGGTGTTTTAGTTTATATGTGTGTGATTGTGTGCATTTGTATTTGTGTACTTGATCATTAAATAAAATGCATTTTTCCTATGAGTTACAATTGCTTTTCTAGGAGCATCATTTTATTACTAATGCCTTTCTACACATTTGGATTGCTAGAGGGCTGTTTCTTTTTACTTTTTACTGCTTGTAACAAAAGAATTAACAGTTAATATCAGATTGACTTGGTGTAATTAATGGGATCTTTTTAAAAAAAAAAATTTAGAGTACAGCCGAAACCATTTTGGCTCAGTGGATAGACCATCAGCCTTCAGACTGAAGGGTCCCAGGTTCGATTCTGGTCAGGGGCATGTACCTTGGTTGTGGGCACATCCCCAGTAGGGAGTGTGCAGGAGGCAGCTGATTGATGATTCTCATTGATGTTTCTAACTCTCTATCCCTCTTCCTTCCTCTAGGTAAAAAAATCAATAAAATATATTTTAAAAAAATTAGAGTACAGAGAAAGCCTATAGGTCTTCTGGGTATTTTATATAACATTCTAATACCATTTACTCTGACACCTAGACATTAATATTGGTCAAACCTCACACTCGTAGAAGCATTATATGAAACTAGAGGCCCGGTGCATGGCTTTGTGCATCAGTGGGGTATCTCTGCCTGGCCTGCAGGATCAGGCTGAAACTGGCTCTCCAACATCCCATGAGGGGTCCTGGATTGTGAGAGGGCACAGGTCAGACTGAGGGACCCCACCAGTGCACAATTGGGGCCAGGGAAGGATGCAGGAGGTTGGCTGGCAGGGAAGGACCGTGGGAGGGCTTCAGGGCATGTCTGGCCCATCTGGCTCAGGCCCAATTAGCTGGACCCCAACAGCAAGCTAACCTACTGGTTAAAGCATCTGTCCCCTGGTGGTCAGTGCTCATCATAGTGAGCAGTTGAGTGGCCTTAGCATATCATTAGCATATTACACTTTGGTTGAATGGTTGATCAGACACTTAGCATATTAGGCTTTTATTAAATAAGATGTTTAAAAAAAAAAATACTAGAAGCCCCTGCACAAAATTCTTGCCCGGTAGGGAATCCCTCAGCCCAGCCTGTGTCCTCTCACAATCCGGGACCCCTCTGGGGATGTCGGGCTTAAGCTGGCAGTCGAACATCCCTCTCGAAATCTGGGATGCTACATGCACCAGTGACCATACTTTTCATACAGGTGAAAGACGTCTTGCTGTTGTATGGGCAGATACATTTTTTTTGCCCTGGTTATGAGAAGTAGTACATAACATGATCCTTCTGAGGCAATAGTACCCATTTCCCCCATCTTATGGGTGGAAAAACTGAAGCAGAGAGAAGTTAAATAATTGACTTTGTCACACAGTTATAAGTGTCAGAATCAGGGCTGACCACAAAATGTGCAAGCCAGAATCCATGCATGTGATCGCTACATCATCCTATTTTTTCAGTGTTAGAGTGGCCTTGGGAGGTTTTAATTTTTAAATCTAAGAAACTGTTCCCAATATATTGAGGACCATCTGTGGGGTCACTGGTAGGCAGGGCCATCAGGGGCCCCACTGGCACCTGCCTTGTCTGGCAGCCTGGTGCTGCCATCTAGCCAACCCCAGCCCCTGATCGCCTCCCTCTCAGCTCCTGCATTGAGCATCTGCCCCCTGGTAGTCAGTACGTGTCATGGCAACTGGTCATTCCTCTGGTTGGTTTGCTGCTTGGTCGATTTACATATTAGGGTTTTATTATATAGGATTTTGTTACTTTTACTTTTCTGGCCTAATGGCAAACAAAACACTCCCACTTAGCTTAGCATTGTTTGAGGATTCCCTGGAAGCTAGGCTACAGAGAATATAATTCCTATGACTAAGAGCCTCTCTAGAAGAGAAAATGCCATTTTTTTCTCTCTGAATAACTAAATGTGTCTTTAATGATTTAAAATAAATAAATCACTGACTAACTTATTCAATTGTTTCTTTAAAAACATATCCCCTTTTTGGTAATAGCATTGGTTAGCAACAGGTGACTTTTGTAGTACCTATGAACAACAATAGGGAATGGCTTTTTCTTCTAAGGGTTGTATATTCCAATTCCTGGTGAAGGACTAATTCTTTAGTGAACTGAAAAATTACATTTGGTGCCCTGGGAATATTTATTTAAGTTTGTATGGAATATTATAGCAGAAATTGTTTTTTTTTTCCTCTTTATAAATTATATAAATGTATATAATCCTAGAGACATGAATATTTATCAGAAGATTTAAAATGTAGAATCCACGTTCTTTATTTTTTTTTTTTGAATAGTCATAGCCAAACTTCATTGCATTGGTAGAAACAATAAATTGCATAGATTGTGCAAATTGAGACTCTTTTGTGTATAACAATTGACAACAGTGGCATAAAGGTTCATTATTATCTATGACCAGCATTTTGTTGGCCCTCCCTCCGAAAAGAATCACATTGAAATTTATCTTTTCTCCATGGAAAAGGTAGCATTTACCCATAAAAAAGGTTAAGAAAAGTAGTTAGATAGTCTCAGCCTCTTGGACCTTCTTCCACCTTCATAAATCTAATTCATCATCAAATTATCTTTTCTACCTCCTGAATTTCTTTCAAACTATCCATCTCTCTGTTCTCACTACACTTATGCTATCACCATCATGTGTACACTTCTGCAATAGCTCTTAACTGGTCTCCTGAACTCACTCTTCTCGCTTCCAAATCTCATTGTTTTTAGAGTCATCTTTAGAGCACACAACTCTAATCTTTTTGGTCTCCTGTTTGAATTCAACCTAAAATCTCCATTCATTCTTCTTTGGCTACTTAACTCCAACCACAATAGCCTTCCAATTCCCTGAAGGTGCCATTTGTTTTTTTCTTCAGGGATATTTGCAGATACTTGTTGCTTGGAATGCTCTTGTCCTTCTTAAACCTCTTCACTTAATTCACTCCTTGCGTTACCAATCTCACCTTAAATATTTTTTTTTTTTCTCTTCAAAGGCCTTCCCCCACAGCCCAGACTAGAGTATACTGTTCTTCCTCGTTCTTTCATAAGTCACCCAGTTCATCTCACACCTGGCATGGTTGTAATTATTTGCTTAATTGTTTAATATTCTTTAAAATATATATATATATATATATATATATATATATATATATATATATATATATATATATGTGTGTGTGTGTGTGTGTGTGTGTGTGTGTGTGTGTGTGTGTGTGATTTTAGGGAGAAGGATAGAAAGATGAAACATTGCTGAGAGAGAAACATCAGTTGGCTGCCACCTGCATGCCCCCCACCAAGGATCAAGCCTGCAACCCTGGCATGTGCCCTGACTGGGAATCAAACCAGTGACCTCTTGGTTCATGGGTTGATGCTCAACTACTGAGCCACAACAGCCAGGCCATTTGTTAATGTTCTTACCCACAAAATTAAAGCTTCATGAGGACAAGGACTGATGCCTGTTTTGTTTACCACTATATGCCCACTGCTTAGGGAAATCCTAGTAAATAGTATGTATTCAGTCAATATTTGTGTACTAATTGTTTCCATAGCTACCACTAGTCATTTAGATGTTTCACATACTACAAATTCTAGGTGATTTAACTTCTGCTCAGAATCTTCTAATTCCTTCTCATTTCACTCAAAGTTCTTATAAAGGCCTTACCTGACCTGCCTTTGCTCTCCCCTCTCTCTTATCTCCTAACAGCTCCAGCCACTCTTGTCTCCTAGCTGATGTTTAGAAATGAAAGTTTTCTTTTTCCTCGGGGACTTTGTACTTGATATTGCCTGAACCTGGAATGTTCTTGCCTTAGATGTCGAAGTGGCTTCATCCTTCATCTTCAGATCCTTCAAGTCTTGACTTATCACCCCAGTAAATTTTATTTCAAATTGTAGGCTCTCCACCACTCCATGCCATCCCTATTCTTCTTCCCTGCTTTATTTTTCCCATGGCATTTATCTCTGACACTATTTACCAGTGTTTCCCCCAATACCCAGAGTAGTACCTGACACATGGTAGGCACTTAGAACTTATTTATTAAATGAATTAATTTATCTTGTACTCATAGAGATGTATATTTGTAACAATGAAACCTATAACCTGAGTTGTGGGGACTTAATATTTTAAGTGATTTTAAAAGTTGTGTTGATTAAGCTTATTTATACCTTGCTCTGTTCTAAAAGATATTTGAGAACTTCCAAAAATATAGTACAAAAGGATAACTTCTAAAAATACAGTACAAAAGAATGAAGACATAAAGAGGACAAAACAGAGAATATAATATAATAGTAACATTGAGCTGGGTAAAGTTGTATGGAACATCCTGCATAGTGGGTAAAGACAGCTGTAAATTTAAAGGCTTAAAAGCTTGGCTTAGAAATGGTAATTGGACAAGGAATCATGATTTTTTTTCTGTGGCACAGGTCATGGACATTTGAATCTTGCATAGGAACCCAGAAAACATATTTGATTTAACTATAAAATTGTGCAATGGCTCTTCTAGAAAAACTTGCTTTGTATTAGGAAATTCTCTAATGGTGTAAGATGCACATAAAGATGACAGCCATGGCTACCAGCCTCTGCTTATATTACGTCCAGGACATTTCCAAGGTGATTCTAACTCAGTTGGATATTTTTGAAAGTCTGCTGACAAACATACCAACCAGCACATTAATTACTCTAGTTTCTCTGACTTCAACCATGAGGTATATAGTATGAGATCCCAATTGCTGTGGCTTCCTTCCTTTTGAAGCAGATGATTGATGACTTAGAAATAGGTTTTTCATTTTGCAATATATACATCTATCAAATCATAACGTCGTAAATCTTAAATTAATACAGGGTTATATGTCAACGAGAGGCCAGGTGCACGGAATTTGTGCACTGGGGGAGAGGAGTGTCCCTCAGCCAAGCCTGCACCCTCTCCAATCTGGGACCCCTCGGGGGATGTCCGACTGCCTGTTTAGGCCTGATCCCACCTGCAGTTGGACATCCCTCCCACAATCCAGGCTCCCAACCACTAGCCTGCCAGCCTGCCTGATTGCCCCTAACCACTCTGCCTGCCAGCCTGATCACCCCCTAACCACTCCTCTGCCAACCTGATTGATGCCTAACTGCTCCCCCACCGGCCCGGTTATTCCCAACTGCCCTCCCCTGCCAGCCTAGTTGCCCCTAACTGCCCTCCCTTGCTGACCCGATTGCCCACAACTGCCCTCCCCTGCAGGCCTGGCCCCCCCCAACTGCCCTCCCCTGCCATCCTAGTTGCCCCTACGTGCCCTCCCCTGCAGGCCTGGTTCCTCCCAACTGCCCTCCCCTGCTGACCATCTTGTGGCAGCCATCTTAGACCACATGGGGGTGGCCATCTTGTGCAAGGGTGTGACAGTCAATTTGCATATTACCTCTTTATTATATAGGAGGATTGTATTTTAGTAAAACTGGTTTTAATACAATCAACAACTAAATTGGGGTGGAGAGCTGAGAGTAAAGCTGGCGAATCTTTCACCAATATAGCAGCCAAATCAGAGGTACAGTGTGTGTATGTGAAGTTGAGTGGCACATTATATGGTATGTGAGTCTATATCTTCCCGCTTATGGGATATATACTTTTCTCATTCTACTTTGTCTCTTTTTTTCCATTTAAAACTGAGTCTGAGAAATGTGGAGACACCTGCAGGCCAGAGAGAAAGCGGGGCCTGGGCTGCAGAGCTTTCAGGAACCTGCAGCACTTCACTAAACACAGTGGGCATTTTGAGTGACAAGACAAGAATATTTAGCTAAATGGTGTTCTGCCAGCAAAATGTGCTCTTTTTGACTTTTTCTTTTCTTTCTTTTTTTAACCTCCTTTCTATTTTGACCTAAAGAGAAACAGTACTTTTTGAAGTCAAATCTTCTGTCCTGCCCCCTTTTTTTAAGGTTGAAAGGGAGAACTAAGTCAACTTTAGACTTTTAAAGAAATAATGCAAATATGTACTTTTAAAAAATCATTTATGTTCTAAACATTTAAAAGAGCAAAATATGAGGAGACATAATAAGAGCATCACACAATCATTGAAATGGACAATTCTCATAAAAGGCAAGTAATTTTACCAAAAACATTATGAATGCCATGTTGCTGATTAAATGAACATATTGGGTATGTTTAATCTATAAATATACATTATTCTAAGTAATTCAAAATGTGCTAATTGAATGTACTTTACATATTTACTGGAACTTTATGCTCATTTTTAGAAAAATCAAGCATCTCGTCAGTTTGGTGTTTGATGAGTACTAGTGGAAAACCTCAGGACAGACAGATAGAACTATCAGTGTAAAAATAATGCAAACATCATCATATCTTTTAGCATAAGTGGTGTAGAAGTAGAAAGATCTTGTTTTCAGTAAAAGTGGTGAAGTGGCAGAAAGAAAATATCTCCCAGCATCTTCGCTGACACAAACTTTGCTATAGTGAGGACAAAAATATGTCCAGGATTTTAACTATTTCCCAACTGTGTTTCAGAATGCTAACAACAGCTAAAAAAGACTCTTAAACCAAAAGCATTCTGAATTAAGTTTGGAAAATGTTGCATTATTTTTTTGGAAATTTATAATACACTTTTCAAATTTATGTGTTGCCAGAACACTTTTGCTCATAAAGTCTTAATAGCCCTTGGAATAGTATATCAGAAAATGTTCTATATTTAAAAATATATTTTAAAATATATACATACATATATATGTATATAATAATACATTCTACAATAGTATTTTATATACTCTAAAACTAAGCAAGTGAATCCTAATTATCAATAAAACTTTCATCCAATGTAGAATATAGATGTTAAAATATTAAATGAATATAAATATTAAAATTATTCTAAAACTAGAGGTCGGGTGCATGAATTCATGCACCAGCGTGATCCCTCAGCCTGGCCTGTGGGATTGGGCTGAAACCAGCTCTCCAACAAGCCCCAAGGGGTCCTGGATTGCAAGAAGGTGCAGGCCAGGCTGAGGGACCCCAATGATGCATGATTAAGGCTGGAGAGGGATGTGGGAGGGACCACCGAAGGGTTCCAGGGCATATCCAGCCTGTCTTGTTCAGTCCCAATCAGCCACACCTCAGCAGCAAGCTAATCTACCGGTTGGAGCATTGACCCACTGGTGGTCAGCGCACATCATAGCAACTCATCAACCAGTAGACTGCCCCCTGGTGGTCAATGCACATCATAGCAATGGTTGAGTGGCCTTAGCATATCATTAGCATATTATGCCTTGATTGGTTGAACAGACAACTGGACAGCTGGATACTTAGCATATTAGGCTTTTATTATAGAGGACTAGAAGCTCGACGCACAAAATTCATGCAAGAGTAGGCCTTCCTTCCCCTGGCTGCCAGCTTCCCTCTGGCACCCGGGACCTAGACTTCCCTCACTTTCATCCAGAAGGTCTCTGGAAGGATGCCTGGTATAATTAACATATTATGCTTTTATTACTATAGATTGGTATATATGCACTAAATTGAATGTGTGGTCATTAAATAATTTGTGCAATGTTGGTATAGATAATTACTATCTTTACCGGGAAGCACTTTCTTTTTACTCAGCCTTCAGTACATGTCACCCTTTGGGCTTCTCTCCTACTTCTCTGACTATTCCTTCTACCTAGACTCATTTCTCTGATGATCTCATCTGGTCTCAAGGATTTAATACCATCTTTACTTGAAAATTTTTAGCTCCAGCTTGAGCTCTCCCCTGAACTTCAAAACTGCCAATTTAACCTTTCCATTTGTATGCTTAATATTCACCTCAAACTTAACATATTCAAAGTTGAACTTTAATATTCTCTCTCATCACAATCAAAAAAAAATTTCCCCCCCCTCAGTAACAGACAGTTCCATCCATTCTGTTTCTCAACCCTGGAATTATCCTTGACTGCTTTCTTTCTCTCACATCTGCAATCAGATCCTTTAGAAAGCCCTATTGTCTCTGCCCTAAAAATATAACCAGAACCCAATCACCTCTACTGCTACCCCTTACACTCCCCTCCTAATTTATCTTCTTGCTTTTACCCTTGCCCCTTTCAATCTGTTAACATAGGAGCCAAAGTGACCCAGTTAATACAGAAGGCACATCATGTCACTCTGCTGAAAACTGCTAAAGCTTCCTACTTCAAGAATGGAAATCCGTTACCTCTCCTACTTCTCTTCCCCAGATGCTCTGGCTTCAGCCTACTCTCTGTGCTGTTTCTGTGCTTGGAATGCTCTAGGTACCATGTGGCACTTTCCTTCGCCTCTTTCAGGGCTTGACTCAGAGGTCACCTCAGTGAGGTCTAACTGCCAGCACCCTACTCACTTTCACCACACACTTTTTAATCCCTTTTTCTTGCTTTCTTTTCTCTTTAACATTTCTTAGTAATTAATATTCTCTATATTTCCCTTATTTATCTTATTTCTCTCTTGCAATACTAGAATGTAAGCTGCATGAGAGCAGGGTGAATTGTTTGCCTTTCTTGTTTGGTTGTTCTCTGTTATAACCCTAGTGTCTAGAATAAGGTCTGGTTCATAGAAGGTACTAAATAAAATATTGGGTCGGCAGCTAAGTAATTGCGGGTTTCACACACATATGGCTTCAGTTGAATTTTTAGGTTTGCAGACGTAGTACAAATGTAAAACACATTTTGTTATTTGATAGTTGGCTATTCAGCTGTTAATCAGTAAAAAAAGTTTTTTGATCTGTTTTGTAGTTTTCGTTAGGCGTTCGTTGAAAAATGGAAAATCAAAAGGAACATTTTCGTCATATTTTGCTTTTTTATTTCCGCAAAGGGAAAACGCATCGCAAGCTCATAAAAAGTTATGTGCTGTTTATGGTGACGAAGCCTTAAAAGAACGGCAGTGTCAAAATTGGTTTGCCAAATTTCGTTCTGGTGATTTTTCACTCAAAGATGAAAAACACTCTGGTCGTCCAGTTGAAGTTGATGACGCCCTAATCAAAGCAATAATCAATTCAGACTGTCACAGTACAACACGTGAGATTGCAGAGAAGCTTCATGTATCACATACATGCATTGAAAATCACTTAAAACAACTTGGCTATGTTCAAAAACTCGATACATGGGTTCCTCACGAACTGAAAGAATCACAGTTAACGCAACGCATTAGCAGCTGCAATTTGCTAAAGAAACGTAATGAAAATGATCCATTTTTAAAACGACTGATAACTGGCGATGAAAAATGGGTTGTTTACAACAATATCAAGCGGAAAAGATCGTGGAGCAGGCCAGGTGAACCAACTCAAACAACATCAAAAGCTGATATTCATCAAAAGAAGGTTTTGTTATCAGTTTGGTGGGATTACAAAGGAATTGTCTACTTTGAACTCTTACCACCCAACCGAACGATCAATTCTGATGTCTACATTGAACAACTAACGAAATTAAACAATGCAGTTGAAGAAAAGCGGCCCAAATTGACAAATCGAAAAGGTGTTGTATTCCATCATGACAATGCAAGGCCACACACATCTTTGGTCACTCGGCAAAAATTATTGGAGCTTGGTTGGGATGTTTTGCCACATCCACCATATAGTCCTGACCTTGCACCATCTGATTACTTTTTGTTTCGATCTTTACAAAACTCCTTGAATGGTAAAAATTTCAATAATGATGATGATGTCAAATCGTACCTGATTCAGTTTTTGGCTAATAAAAACCAGAAGTTTTTTGAACGTGGGATTATGATGCTGCCTGAAAGATGGCAAAAGGTCATTGATCAAAATGGGCAATACATTACAGAATAAAGTTATTTAGTTCCATGAAAAAATTGTCTTTGATTTTCTTTAAAAAATCCGCAATTACTTCGTTGCCGACCCAATATTTGTGGGATGAACTAATGAATTAATTAATTGTCTTAATTCAGTGAATATAATATTGTTTAGTTTCCTTAATGTGACTGAGTATAAAATAAAGGTTGCATCTAAGTAGTTTTGAGATAATGGGGAAATCCCATTTAAATTGAGAATTTTTCAAAATGTCAGTCTACATTTATACTCATTCAAATACTGTTTATTCAACACTTGCTGTTTACAGATATGCTTTCAATATGCAATTAGAAATAATACTTTTAGCAAGTTAGAATTCAGTAAATTACTCCTAAATGGATGAGGTAAACATAGTATAGTGAAAATATCTTTTTCTGAAATTGCCATAGCATATAAAAAATGATGTGCAAAATATGACACGCAACTTAACTGGAGAAAATAAAAGAGTACATATAAATAGAAAAAATAACAAAAGAAAGCACAAGAGAAGACTGACTTCCAATCTATAATAATAAAAGCATAATGTGCTAATTAGACTGGACATCCTTTGAGATGACCTTCCGAACAAAGCTGGGGCTGTGAGGGAAGCCTGGGTCCCAGGTACTTGTTGGCAGCCAGAGGGAAGTCCAGATCTGGCACTGGCTGCAGGCGCAAGCGGGGCTGTCACCGGCAGTGGGTGCGAAAGGCAGCTGCTGCCCCAATTGCCCCTCAGGAACAGGGGGAGGTGGAAAAGCCCTGAAGGGTGATCGGGGCCAGGAGCCACCACTCACACGTGCTGACAGCGCTGAGTGATCAGGGCCAGCACCGGGCACCAGCAGTGGGTATGAGCGGTGGGGCCAGTGCCCGCAGCAGGTGCAAGCACCCGGCAGGACTGTGGCACACGGGAGCAAAGAATTTTCAGTAACCACCAGAGACTCACACTGATGACAGTGACCAATGCCCCGCTGTGTTCTGGCGACCCCACTCACCTGCTCCACCATCCTGCCACGGCCAATGCTGCCATGTTCGCGCTCTGCTGACTGCTGCCAACACTCACCATGTTCCCTATGTGCCCCCTGGTAGTCAGAACACATCATAACAATTGGTTGTTCAGTTATTTGATTATTCCGCTGTTCAGTCTGTATGCATATTAGCGTTTTATATATATATAGATAGTATATATATATATTGCAGATTCATATATAGAATGAAGATAAAAATGGAAACAAATACAAAGATAAAGGATATTTGTGAAATCATATGAGATTTTAATGATAAGCATGGGATATTAAAAGACAGTAACATTTTTTAGTTATAAATTTGTGCCAAAATTAAAAGCATTAGTAAACAGCAAATAAATGAAACAATGTGTTTTCTATATGTGGCTTTAGATTTAAAGGCATTTGTAGTTACATGTGAAAATTAAATAAACTCAAATCTAAAAGAATTCACATTAAATTTTTGGGAGGGAATTTTGCTTCTGTTTAGGATGTTGAAAGTTGCAAGAGAATATTTCTCCTACCCTTACACTGAGAAAAAGGCTGGTCATCCACAAAGCCAACTTTTACTGAGTTCATTAGAGAGCTGAGATCGCAAGGCAACCAAATGAACTAAAATTCCAAAGAGCAGCAAGCCCTTCTGAGGAGAGATGGGACACGGGAACTGTTTTTACCTTTGGCAGAACATGGGAGGAAGAGGCAGCTACCATAAAGATGGATAAGAAGAGAGCAGCTAAAATTTTAATGAGCCCTCCCTCCCACCCTCCCACTCTCCCTCCCTCCTTTCTTGCTTTTCCTTACCAGAGGATATTTTTCCCATTGACTATTTTAGACAGAAAGGAAGAGAAAGAGGGAGGGGAAGAACAAGAGAGAAACAGGTTGCCTCACACAAGCGCCCCGACCAGGCTTGGGGATTGAACATGCAGCCCAGATATGTGCCCTTGACCGGGGTCAATTTGGGAGTTTCATTTTGTTTATTTGATTGGGACATGTTTTCCTGTCTCCTCAGATGCCTTACTATTTTTTGCTGGGATTTCTGCCTTTGGAAAAAACAGTCACCTATCCCAGTTCTATGGGCTGGTTTCATACAGGGGAATACCTTCACCATCAGCCCTACTGTAGGTTCTTGGGGGCCTCCCAAATCTTATGTGGAGATGCATCTTCTCTGGGCTTGCCCTGTGCCTTCCCAATTAGAGAGGTTCACCAGTTTATATTTCAGGAGTTTGTGATCTCTTGCCCCCTCTGGTGTCGATCTGTGGTACTGCAGGTTGTCTCGTGCTGCAGCTAACCTCTGTGTCTCCACCCTGCTCTGGAGATCCAAAGTGTGCCAATTAGCTCAGGTGAGTCAGAAACCAGTCTCCTTCTCCGAGGCAGTCACCCAAAAAGCTGGAACTTTACACATACATTCTACCTTCCCTTTCCCTCCTGACGGACAAGCTGTCAGTTGGGTGTTTACTCTGATCAGGATGAACCTTGCCGGCTTGGGGGAAGGGCTACAACAGGTGAAGTGAAATGTCTTTCTTACCCATGTCTACGTGGCTCTTCTTGGCTTTGAGCTTTCCTGGGACACTGGGACTTCTTAACTGCTTTCTGGAGGCTTTTTAGACCACATATTGCTAAGTTTATGTATCTCGGGGGCTAGATCTGGGACTTCCTATTCTGCCATCTTGCTGACCCTCTGTCAGGCAATGAGGTCTGTTTATTAAGATCCAGCCATGTTGGATTAGGGCCTACCCTGTTCCAATACGACCTCATCTCTACTTGGTTACATCTGCACAGAGCCTGCTTCCAAATAAAATCGCACGCACAGATACCAGGAGTTAGGGCGTTAACTTATCATTTGGGGGGGCGAGGGGGAGACACAATTACACTTACAGCAGCTTCCAATGGTGCTCATAAAAGACTGAGAGCAAAACAGAAGATTGGAGAGATAACGTTTTAGGACTTTCTGGCCTAAGGAGGTGCAGGAACCTCTCCACCAGTAGCTGCTGCCCTGGGTTTAATGGGGGATATAGGGTGCTAGAGGGATTTTTGCAGTGCTCCCTCACAGATACAAAGTAGCATTTCACTTCCATAGGGTTAGAGTGGGGGTGCAGAAAGCCTCACTGCCAATGCCGGCTTAACATTGAGCTCGGACCAAGAGAACCAGGTGTGATGTTGGAACTATCAGATAGGGACTTTAATTTTGATAGAAATGTTAAAGAATCTAGTAGAAAAGGTGGGACATATGCATGAACAGATGATTAATTTTTGTCTGTCCCAAAACAGCTTCTGAGAGCAAGATAGAGGACTAGGCTAAAACGCTTCCTGTGCTTTCGTCTTCTGAAAATGAGAGGGAGAAGGGCCGAGGGTGGAACTAGAGGTGTGGCCTACACTGGGGAAACACTTGGTTTCTCTTCTAAATCATCCCCACTGTTGCTTAGGACTCTATTGATTTTCAGAGGTTTAAGGTTAGTTTCATAACCAACTCCCACTACAAAAGACAAGTTTTCCATATGTCTTTTCACAGTAAATCTGAAATATTGGGTCGGCAGCTAAGTAATTGCGGGTTTCACACATATATGGCTTCAGTTGAATTTTTAGGTTTGCAGACGTAGTACAAATGTAAAACACATTTTGTTATTTGATAGTTGGCTATTCAGCTGTTAATCAGTAAAAAAAGTTTTTTGATCTGTTTTGTAGTTTTTGTTTGGCGTTCGTTGAAAAATGGAAAATCAAAAGGAACATTTTCGTCATATTTTGCTTTTTTATTTCCGCAAAGGGAAAAACGCATCGCAAGCTCATAAAAAGTTATGTGCTGTTTATGGTGACAAAGCCTTAAAAGAACGGCAGTGTCAAAATTGGTTTGCCAAATTTCATTCTGGTGATTTTTCACTCAAAGATGAAAAACGCTCTGTTCGTCCAGTTGAAGTTGATGACGCCCTAATCAAAGCAATAATCAATTCGGACTGTCACAGTACAACACGTGAGATTGCAGAGAAGCTTCATGTATCACATACATGCATTGAAAATCTCTTAAAACAACTTGGCTATGTTCAAAAACTCGATACATGGGTTCCTCACGAACTGAAAGAATCACAGTTAACGCAACGCATTAGCAGCTGCGATTTGCTAAAGAAACGTAATGAAAATGATCCATTTTTAAAACGACTGATAACTGGCGATGAAAAATGGGTTGTTTACAACAATATCAAGCGGAAAAGATCGTGGAGCAGGCCAGGTGAACCAACTCAAACAACATCAAAAGCTGATATTCATCAAAAGAAGGTTTTGTTATCAGTTTGGTGGGATTACAAAGGAATTGTCTACTTTGAACTCTTACCACCCAACCGAACGATCAATTCTGATGTCTACATTGAACAACTAACGAAATTAAACGATGCAGTTGAAGAAAAGCGGCCCGAATTGACAAATCGAAAAGGTGTTGTATTCCATCATGACAATGCAAGGCCACACACATCTTTGGTCACTCGGCAAAAATTAATGGAGCTTGGTTGGGATGTTTTGCCACATCCACCATATAGTCCTGACCTTGCACCATCTGATTACTTTTTGTTTCGATCTTTACAAAACTCCTTGAATGGTAAAAATTTCAATAATGATGATGATGTCAAATCGTACCTGATTCAGTTTTTGGCTAATAAAAACCAGAAGTTTTTTGAACGTGGGATTATGATGCTGCCTGAAAGATGGCAAAAGGTCATTGATCAAAATGGGCAATACATTACAGAATAAAGTTATTTAGTTCCATGAAAAAATTGTCTTTGATTTTCTTCAAAAAATCCGCAATTACTTAGTTGCCGACCCAATAGCTTCTTCTGGATGAAAATGGCTATTTTGGAAATACCAAAATAAAGCAACACAAAAAGAATGCATTATAGCCTCTAGAATAAGATAGTTATAGGGATATAATGGATTAATTATGGACTCAGATTCCCACTTCAGCATGTTTGGTGTTTGACATGCTTAGCAATTGTCCTGTCTTTGATAGCTTAAAGCTGTATCAAGGGTAAATTTCTTGTATTGGGTAAATATGTGAAGTTTTTCTGTGTATAATTGATCCTATGACTACATAACATTATATATATTTAAATGTGATCCTTTCTTAAATGGGCTACGAGGGAAAAAGCCTGTCATTTTGTATAAAGTTTATTGATTCATCTGTGATATCCAGGTTCAAGGTACAGACTGCTATCACTTGGCATACCATTCTAATGTATCATGTGAGAGTAGTTTCTATTTGAAACTCCCAAATAGATACTCCAGAACTGCCGGGGAATTCCAGCAAGGTCACTCACCCGGTGAAACTTGAAAGAAAAAAAAAAAAAGAGGGAAAAATAGCCTCTGTGTAAACATTAACTACGCTTCTTAGTGGCTTTTTATTATTAAAGGGAGCACTCAAGCTGGATTTCTTTTATATTTTAACTCAAAAATAGTAAATTTAATTACTTTGGAGGGTAAGTTTATATATCTCTTCTGGATTGACAGAATATCTAATGCTTAAGAAAATGGCTTTCCCTAGTTTAGCCCTTAAGCCACAAGGAATCAGAGTACAGGCATGAATTCCTAAAAGGGATTTCATTGTTTTTCTTGATAGTTTTATCGGTTCAAACAGACCCGGTTCTTGCTCTTGAAGCTTTATAAATCTGTCCTTACGTGACATTGAAAAACAGAAAGGCATTTGATTAGGCCAACATCGGTGGATGTACGTGATGAAGTAAAGTATTGCCGTTCTGTAAATGTCTGTTGTGTGGTCTAAATACACAGCGAAGTGTTGACTGTTCAGGAATTTTAGGAGTCACTCATCCACAGGCTGGCAGTCTATCCAGTCCTGATTCTTTATTTTTTTTATTTTATTTTTAAAAAAATATATTTTATTGATTTTTCACAGAGAGGAAGAGAGAGGGATAGAGAGTTAGAAACTTCGATGAGAGAGAATCATCGATCAGCTGCCTCTTGCACACCCCCTACTGGGGATGTGCCCACAACCAAGGTACATGCCCTCAACCGGAATCGAACCCGGGACCTTTCAGTCTGCAGGCCGATGCTCTATCCACTGAGCCAAACCAGTCCCGGCCAGTCCTGATTCTTTAAATCCATATTTTTATTTCATGTTAAAATCTGCATGTACGGTACCTCGTAAAATGAATTTAGGTTTTTTTCATTGAATTTAGTTTTAATTTTCATTATTGTATAACTTTCAAGTCTTTTGTTGGTGCCGTTGCGTCTGAGTTAGTAGGGCCTTTGTGAAAGGTTCAGGGTCTGACCTGCAGGGTCCATGTAAGCTGGTGCTCTCTGTCCCTCTTGCCCCGTGTACCTCCTAGTGCTGCAGCTGCAGTCACTGTCTACCTTTGGACAAAGGAGGGCTTTTATAAAAGAAGTCCATTAAAATTTGAGTAGATACAAAATATTTATAAAATATCCGTAAAGCTTACTGGAATAACTATATAGGGAACATATGTGTACCTCCAGCTCAGTTAAAAACACACACAAAAAAAACTATTATTACCATTACCTCTAGTCTCTCCTTTGTACTTTTCTTTGATCCCAAGCTTTTCTTGCTCCCTCAGAGGTAACCGAAGTTCTGAATTTTGTGTTAATAAGTTGTTGCTTCTTTCCATGATTTTATCACATTTGTGTATTCCTAAACAGTTCATAGGTTAATTTTACATGTTCTTGAACTTTATAAAAATGAAATCTCATATTATATATATATTTTTCTGGAACCTACTGGTTTTTTGCTCAACATTGTAGCCTTAGATTTGTTCATGTCAATGCATATAGCTATTGCTCATTCGTCTTCACTGCTGTATAGTTTTACATTGTGTGAGTATTTCAGAACTTATTCGCAGATAAATTGATTGATGGACATTTGGAATATTCTAATTTTTAGTTATTACAAATATTACTCTATTGTAATATATACATATATCTCTGCCATACATTTGCAAGGACTTCTCTGTCAATGTTTCCTAACCTTTTCTACGTCAGAGCACACGTGGAAAACGATAGATAATATTTGTACAATCCCTGGCCCAGGGGCTTGTGCTTGACTAGAGGGCTGAGGAGATCCATGTGGGCACACCTAGAGCCAGTCCATGCGGCCCAGGGGCTATGGCACAGCCACTGGGGAGCTCTGGGAGGGGGTGTGCCCGGGAGCTGAATTGCTGGTTTTGTGAACATGCTTCTTCAGCTTCTCTGGGTAACACCAAATTGCAGAATTCTACCAGTCTCATGATTATAGAGGTCAAGTAGGAAAAATATAGTTTTTTTTTATGCCCTAGGATATCAACTGAGATTTGCTTTCTCAAAACACAGTAATGTCTAAATTCCTTTAAAATGTGACAGCAGAGATGAGCAAGGCATTTGAGGATGTTAAGAAGTGACAACATGCCCCCATAGTTGTTATTCATTGTGAAAGCCAACACCCTAGGCTGGATGGAACGCTTGCAGGAGCTGTAATTCTGTCTTCCAGGCTTAGTGTTGCATTCGTGTTTTGTTTCTTAGCCCTGGGGACAGGGGCGTACTTTCAGACAGTGTATACAGGATGAGTAAAGAGAGCTAGTGGTGTAAAAAAGTTAGTTTAGAAACCTAAGCATTTAGAAAAGAGGCTGGTTTGTTTTGACCATCTGTAAAATTGGTTTTCCTTAAACAGTAAAAATCTTTACCAGAATTAACATTGGAGTAATAAGTGATGAGATATTACTATCTTGACTCAGATGACATCAGACTAAACTATTGATTTTTTAAAATGTACTAAGCCTACATATTTTTCCCATGACATTTTCAAGAAGCTCCTGTGTATTACTTGCGGTTACTTGGCTTCACACAAAAGATATAAAAGAAATCTTTACTTGGTGGAAGCATTGCCTTGTGGCTTGTAGAGCAAGGCTGTTTAAAATTAGATGGAAAACTATCAGAGCAAAGCTTTCAAATTTATGTTTAGCCTGGTTTATGAAGACCTAATGCCAAAGTAGTGTTTTATTTTATTTTTTCTAACAATATGAATGCTACACAGAGTTGTGTTTTATCCTTGCACAGGGGCCATACTAACCTTCTCTGTATCATCCCAATTTTAGTATATGTGCTGCCAAAGCAAGCTCCAAACTTAGTATTTTAATTGAGTCGGCAGAAAATTACATGTAAAAACTTTACTTCCATTTTACTGGTATATTGTGCCCTAAACATCAGTCAAGGTTTCAGTTGTTTCTATATAATTAAAATTTGAAGCACAGTCACCAGTTTTTGTATTAACACTTATGTTTACAGTCTCTGTGTCCATATGCATACATATACCGTAGTCTCTCCCCATACCTGGATGCTTGAAATCACGGGTAGTACCGAACCCTGTATACAGCAAATCCTCACTTAGTGTCATTGATAAGTTCTGCAACTTTAAGCAAAACGATATTTAATAAAATTAATTTTATTATACCATAGGCTAATTGATATGAACAAGAGTGAAGTTCCTATGGCATCTCATCAACATTATAATGAAACGTTATCTAACAAAACGATGTTATTCAAGCACCTGCCATATACATGCACACCTATGATAAAGTTTAACTTACAAATTAGGCCCAGTAGGAGGTGAACAACATAATTAATAATAAAATACTAGAGGCCCAGCGTGCATGAAATTGTGCACTGTTAGGGCCCTTAGGCCTAGCCTGGCCTCCATCACTGGCCTCTGCCACCCTGCAAGGCTACATTAAGCTCCTTGCCCCTTGACTGCTCCGTGAGGCTCCCCGACACCACCACTGCTCTTGGAGGCTTCTCCCGCCCCACGACCGCTCCACAAAACTCCCCACCCCGTGACTGCTCCACTAAGCTCGCTGCTGCCCTGTGAAGCAGCCCACCGCCACCGCTGACACTGCCACTCAACAGTCACAGTCCCGCCCACCGCTACCCTCCCTCCTGGCCAGTGGCTTGGGGGTCAGGGGAGGGGGAATGAGAGGTGCTCCATGCACTTCATGGTGACTGTTCGTCTGCTTGGTCGTGACAGCACCTGGCTCCTTATATATTAGGATACTGTAATAAAAGTTATGTGAATATCGTCTCTTAAAATATCTTATTTGTGCTTACTTACCTTTTCACTTAAAGGAAGCAATTTATGGCTTCTCTTTGGCATATCCCAATTGCCAGCATCACTCCTCTTGCGCTTTGGGGTCATTATTAAGTAAAATAAGTGTTATTGAACACAAGCACTGTGATACTGAGACAGTTGATCTGATAACCTGAATGGCTTCTATCTGACTAACAGGCAGGTAGCCGGACAGCGTGGATATGCTGGACTAAGGGGTGACCCACAGCCTGGGCAGGACGGAGTGGGAAGGTGCAGTACTTAAAACTTGTGAATTGTTTGTTTATGGAATTGTTCATGTATTATTTTTGGATCACAGTTGACTGAAACTAAGAAAACAAAATTACAGATATAAGCAAGACACACCACACATATATGTATATATATTATATATATGTGTGTGTATATATATGTATGTATGTCTTTATGTATATAGTATTGGTGGTACTTAGTATCATTCTCAAATAGCATTGATTAAGCATCTGAGCTTATGACACTGACTTCCCTCTAAATGAGTAGCTAAGCTCTAGCTACAGGCATAAAAGATAAATAATATATGGTTACTATAAATAGCAATAGAAAATAGTGGTAAATATAAATTCAAGATTTTGTTCACTATTTCTCTTGTTTGATTATGAAATGCTTATTGTAATTTTCCATATGAGGCCATAGTTCACAAAGCTATTTTTAAATTTTAGGCATCCTGAATTTTAATAGCAAGCACACATTTCAGCATAGCTGGCCATTATGATTTGTACCCAAGTACCCCTTGTAAAAGTGGAGAGTGAATTTATAGCCCTAGAAATAGGAAGGTGACCGCCTATAAAGACATCCTATACTCACATTTCAGAATTCATTGTAAATTTTGCATTTTTTTCTCTGTTTCAATACATTTATCCCCAAATGAAGCTGATGTTGCATGCAGACTTATCCTGTGGTTTTGAATACCCCAATTTGAGAAGCAGAATAGTAAACGGAATCCCATTTCCCAAGGCCTTTAGGTCAGAAATGCTTTCTTGTAGGAAAGTTTTGACTTCATAGTCTGGGTTCCATGTTGGCTTTGGTGAAAGTGTCACAGGTTCTCCTGAGTCACCTCCTCTGTGTCAGGGATCTCTCCCCATCTTTCTAACCACCTATCTTGTGGTCTTTGTGTGCCATTTCTTGGACAGTGCTTTTGATGGAACCCTTCTTCTTTGATCTTTGTTTTATCTCGATTTCCCTACCCTGTTTCTTTTCAAAACTCTTTGGCCATTCCTTCCTGTCTTGTATTCCTCTCTTCCCCTATTTGTGATTCTGTCCCCAATTAAGTTTTAGCTTCTCCTTCCTCACTTGATATCACTTTTCTCAGCTATTTCAGTTCTGTCCTCTCATTTATAATATCCAGGTGCCTTTTGGACAATTCAACTAAGATATTTTAGGGTCACTTCATATTTAGCATTTATAAACTCACTTTCACATCCCCATTGCCTTACATAGAGCCTGGCACAGTAGATACCAAGAAATACTTATTGAATGAATTAATTAAATGAATCTCCTTTTCCTCAGACCAGATTTTTCCTCTAATTTTCATCTTTTGTCATAGTATCACTGTTCTTACCTCTGCTCTCTGCTATTGCAAGTGTTTTGTTGATTTTTTTCTTTTGAAATCTATTATATATGTATTAGTTATTTTCATGACTTTAACCCTATTGAGGTCCTTGGCAACTCTTGCCAAGGTTACTCCTACTGTTTCCCATCTGGCCTATTTGGTTCTAATCTCTCTTCTCTCCAAGCTATTTCCACCACCGCTACTCTAATAACTTTTTAAGTGTTTACTTATTTCTTGTTTCAATATGCTTTTTATTTTTGGAATAATTTTAGGTTTATAAAGAAATCGCAAAAATAGTACCTTTTCCCAGTTTCTTCTGATGTTAAATTAATATTTTACATAAGCATGGCTCATTTGTCAAAATTAAGAAATTAACATGGGCTCTGGCCCACGATTGGTTGAGCATTGTCCTGTACACCGAAAGGCAGCAAGTTTGATTCCCAGTCAGGGCCCATACCCAGGTTTTGAGTTCGATCCTTGAGGTGCGTGCCAGAGGCAACTGATTGGTGCTTCTCTCGCACATGATTTCTCTCAATCTCTCTCCCCCTTCCTCCCTCTTTCCCTCTATCTAAAAATATTATTTTTTAAAAATTAACATTGCTACATAACTATTAACTAAAATTCAGACTTTATTCAGTTTTCACTAGGTTTTCCATTGTATTGCTGTACTTTTGCCACATTGACATTTAGCATGTCATTATCAGACCTCATTTGGAGTATTCTATTCACTTCTAGGTATTATATTTCAAAGGGACATTTTTTAAATTAAAGTACCTGCATTTTAAAAAAAATTTTTATTTTTGCTGCCAAAACAAATTATCACAAATTTAGTGGCTTAAAACAATGTAAATTTATTATCTTACAATGTGTAGGTCCAAAATCCAGCATGAATCTCACTGGGCTAAGACCAAAGTACCTCAAGGCTGTGTCCCTTTCCTGGCCTTTTCCAGCTTCAAGTAGCTCCCTTCCCCCCTCTTCAGAGCCAGCAAGAGCAAGTCCAGTCCTCATCTTGCCTCTCTGGCCACCGCTGGGAAAGGCTCACCACTTTCAGAGGACTCCTGTGATTACTTTGGACCCATCTGGATAATCCCCCATCTCAAAATCCTTAACCTTAAAGAAACCGTGTTTTTAAAAATTAACATTGGCACATAACTATTAACTAAAATCCAGACTTTACTCAGTTTTCACTAGATTTTCCACTGCTGTACTTTTGCCAGGCAAGGTGACATATTCACAGGTTCTAGTGATTATGGCATGCACATTCTGGGGGAGGGGTTAGGGGAAGGGAGAGATGGACCATTATTCTGCCTCCTCAGTGCTGATTACAGAGGACCACCAGGAATAGTGAGGGAGCTAAATTGGAGATAGAATTGGAGATGATCCTAAAATGTCCTGCCTAGGAAAGAAGAGATGATGTTTATAAAATGATTAGAGCATTAAGCACACAACAAATGGTTTTTGCTTTGAAGGCTAACACAGAAATTTCAGACACATAGTAAGTTCAGAAGGGAAAGAAGGTTAGGGATGGGAAAGGGGATGAAACAGAATTTGGGATCCAAGTTAGCACTTTACATTAGATCAGCAGGTGGTTTCAATGTCCAAAAGCACTAAATTTAACAAGAACTGTATTATTTTCCTAACTGGTGAGAGATGAGGAAGATGGGGGTGATGGGAGGTTGTGGTAGAGAAGCAACTTTCTGGGTGGTTGGTGTGTGTGTGTGTGTGTGTGTGTGTGTGTGTGTGTGTGTGTGTGTTGCCATGATTATACAGTGGCTAGATCCTAAGGAGTTGGGAAAACTTTTATCAAAGGAAGAAAGGAAGATTTTTAAAGCTCATAGGACTATTGGGCGTCTCTCCCCACTGCCCCTGCCAGAAACATATGGAAACAAAATCCCCTCTGAACCCAAAGCCAGCCATCAGAGACTAGTGAGAGTTTTCAGGCTTTCCCTATAATCTTCCTTACATTTTCCCCTTTAAACACATTGAAATCAACCTTTAAGAAGTTGCTGGTAAGTAGTTATCAAGCAGGAGTTAAATTCACAAGCCCTCCCCCATCCCTCCTCCTGGGGTGGCAGCTTCAAGGCCGCAGTAAATGTGTTTCAGTGTGAACCTGGCTGGGATCAGCGCGGGAGCAAAGTTGAGTCTGTGAACAAATAGGTGGCTTGCTGGCAGTCTCGTGCTGTCTGTCCAGACATCAGCTTGCTGTGGTGTAAGTAGTTTTGATTTTTAAAATTATGATGTTGGAATATAAAAAGAATTGTAGGAATAATTTCCACCTAAGATTACATTAAGGTGCTGCTTGGCCCTCAATTTTGGCATTTCACAAGTAGTTTTATGTTAAACAACGCAAAAGAAAAAGCAGGGACGTTTTTCAGCAAGCGTTCTGCTAAAACAGGTCCTGCTCGCATATGGTTTTTAATGTCTTGTCTTTGGGTGAAGGAGTTGTTTACAGTCAGAAAATGAAAGTGAGTGAATATATTCTGGTGCCCAGAGATGGGTTATTTCTAAGCAGAGCTTAGATATCTCCCTGATCTTTCCAGTTGCTCTTCTTTACTTTAGGTCCATGTTACAAGTTTATGTTAGCAGATATTTAGTGATCGCTCATGTAACGAAGCTGAAGGTGTTGATGTTCAAATAAATTAAATGAGAATAAAGTAGAACTTTAATACTATCTCATCGGATGTTGGGGTCCTAGATTTAAGAGCAGCAGAATTTATTTTTAAAGAGGAGGAATTCTGTGGAATGGATGGAAATGGCAAGCAGCCTTAGAAATTTCATGCAACTTTGGAGAAAAATGTTTTTAAGATTTTGACATATGTACTAATGTTCCAACACTATAGTGTGTAAAATGAATTTCATATATGAAATTAGAATTGCTTTATTTCAACTGTTGTATGTTGAGGTTAGGATTCCAGGAACTACACATTGTCACACAAGCATTGACTTTATTGAGTGCAGCTCTGAGAATGTTAAGGTTGCATTTACTGTTGGAAAAGTTGATATTTTCTATTTCCCCTTTGCCACAATGTATATAGAAAAACAAACAATTTTATGACTTTGAATATAGAAACGAAGTTTGGTGTGGTTAATATATAAACATTATAAAGGTCAGTAGCCTTTCAAATCAATGCAGGAAGTGCTAAGAAGACAGATTGTTTATGTAGAAATACACTGGATTTCCCCTTTCCTCTGTCTTCATCTCAGACCTCAGGAACATTCCGTCTATTTCTCCAGCCTACCTCTTACTCCTGCTGGGCTGAGCAGGAGCTCAGACAATGGCATTGGGCTTCAAGGACCCTTGATTGAATGGGAGCTCAAGCACACTGTCCTAAGCAGGCTCTAGGACTGTAATGACATGAAACCTTTACTCATCCTTTAGAATGATGGATTTCAATGGTTTTAAGTTCCCGAGCTGGTTAAATTCCCCAACTCAATAGCTTCTGCTGGCATTTCACAAGTAGTTTTATGTTAAACAACGGAAAGGAAAAAGCTGTAGGTTCATGGGCGGGACATTTGGGGCTGGGGGTTCCTGGGAAAGGAGCCAGCATGGCAGGTGCGACTGTTATTATGGAAGCAGCTATTTCTTAACTGAATTTGAAATATTCCAGTGTTTTAACAACCTGGAAGAACATACAGGTGTGTATTGGCTGAATTAAAAAAAATTATTACTGGATGAATCTTAACCAAGACCCTTTCAGATTTTTTCCCCTTAAATCTCCAGTAGTTGACCATGCCCTACAAAGCTCACATGATCTACCTTCTGACCATATGCTTAACACCATTGTCTAGAGTTTTCTCCTCACTCAGTTTGCTGCAGGTACGTAGGTGTTTTTGCTGTTTCTAGAGGACATCAAGCTTGTTCCTGCTTCAAGGCCTTGGCTGCTTGGAAAGCTCTTTGTTTCTTCCTTCCCTTCATTTAAATCGCGACTTGGAGACAACACTACTATACTTCTATAGTATTTCTCCTTTTTTAATTTACCCTGATATACTGTTTTTAAAATAAAAAAAAAGAAAAATAGCTACCTGGGATTATTTCTTTTATACAGTTTTCCTCACTAGAATATAAATTCTATGAGGACAAGAATGTCTTTGACCAAAATAAAAAGTACAATATATATACTATGATCATGGATTATTGAGCTCCAAATTGTTAAGATTCCAATTCTCTCTAAATTAATCTGTGTCCAATGCAATCCTATCAAAATTCCAACAGGCACTTTTGAAGAAACTTTCAAGAGGTTCTAGAATTTAGCTGGAAATGCAACTGACATAGAATAGCTAAAACAATCTTGAAAAGGAACAACAAGGGGGTGAATTATAAAATGTGATTTCAAGACTTGTCTGTAAAGCTACAATTATCAAATAGTGCCCTAAGCATAGACAAACATCAGTGGAAGAGAATAGTTCACTCAGAAATCAACTCACACATACAAAGGTTGATTGATTCCTTTTTGGAAAATATTTTTTTTATTGATTTTAGAAAGGAAGGGAGAGGGGGAGAGAGATAGAAACATCAGTGATGAGAGAGAATCATGGATGGGCTGATTCACTGGGCATTGAGCCCGCAACCCAG
This sequence comes from Pipistrellus hanaki, assembly GCF_964339955.1. NCBI lineage: Eukaryota > Metazoa > Chordata > Mammalia > Chiroptera > Vespertilionidae > Pipistrellus > Pipistrellus hanaki. Next base: position 39,982,621 of record NC_140504.1, read on the forward strand.
GATGTGCCCTGACCAGGAATCAAACTGTGACCTCCTGGTTCATAGGTTGATACTCAACCACTGAACCACGCCTGCCAATCAGGTCAATTGATTCTTGATCAAGGTGCTGAGTCAATTCAATAGGAAAAGAATAGTCTTTTTAAACATATTGTTGGGGGGAAAATGGATTTTCATGTGGAAAAAAAAAATATGTCTTTCTCACTTAGATCACAACATTAAATAGACATGATTTAAACATAAAACTCAGGACCAGCCCTGGCTGGTTTGGCTCAATGGATAGAGCATCGGCCTGCAGACTGAAGGGTCCCAGGTTCAATTCTAGTCAAGGGCACATGCCTGGGTTGTGGTCTCAATCCCCAGTAGGGGGCATGTAGGAGCCAGCCGGTCAATGATTTCCTCTCATCATTGATGTTTCTATCTCCTTCTCCCTTCCTCTCTGAAATCAATTTTTTTTTTTTAAATGTGTTAAAAAATAATCAGGACCAGAAAGTTAAAAAAAAAAAAAAAAAAACAACAACAAAAAAAAAACACGCAAAGGAAAATATTTTTGTAATCTTGAGGTATATAAAGATTTCTTGAGCATGACACTAAAGCACTAACCATAAAAGTAAATCAAATAAAATAAGCTTATGTTCTTACTGTAAGAATTCTCAGGACTTTTAATATGTTACTGTTTCTAGGAGGAGTGTCAGGCAGCATTTCCCAGAGTTGCGTGGCCACCACGTTCTGTTTTCATCTGGAGCATTCAACTCCGTGCGGAGTGGGCATGCCATACGGCGAGAAGAGCTGCTTTGGTTCGCTCCTCAAAACAGACTGTGTTTGAGAGCTGTAATAAGTTAACGATTGGTTTCTCCCTTTTCGTATGAATGAAGGTTACTGCATCCATTTCAGCAATCAGAGTAAAGAAAACCAACCCTTATTCCAAAATAACTGTGGTCACTCTCCACTCCAGATTGAATGGTCAGGCAGACAACTGTTGCAGGTATCACTACTGGTAGGATCACATTAGATTGGAATTTGCCATAGTGGGAGGAATAAACAGGGACTAAAGGGCAAGCACTTTGCATTTTTCCTGCTGCTGGTGCTGGTTCCAGAACTCCTTGTTAGGCCTACTCTGTCCTGCTCCTTCCCCGCCTGTCAGATTCTGAATTGTTAACCTGTTGTTCTCAGATTGCTCATCTCACAGTTCTTCCAGTTCTTAATTGCTCAAAGGCATTTTTTTCTGTGGCATTCCTAGTCTCTGATTCATAGTTCACTGTCCAGATCCGATTGCTCTACCTGCTGTTGTTGCCCATGAACTGGTTTTTATGGAAAATGAGTTGTCACATCATAATAATAAAAGACCAAGACAACCAAAACAAGCAGTCACCAGGAGGTGCATGGAGCACCTCTGGACCCGGTGCCCTGGGAACACCTCCTCACAATGGCAGGATGTGCAATTTCGCATGCTGGGCCCCAAGTAAGAAATAGTAGAGGAACCAGAAAAGAAAGTGGAAGGAAGCCAAAGCCAAACTTAACCTAAACCAGAATTTGGCCCACGGCTTTTCCTGTTCTGAGAAAGAGATCTTGGGAAGAAGTCAAAATGGTGTGTAATGCCAGTAGAAATATATAAAGGAAATAAAGCTTAAGGAAGTGTCCCAATATTATCTCTGAATTGTATTTTAAAAGTTGAACTACTATAATACATATTAGTTTTTTATGAATGTGAAAAGCTAATAACCAGATATGGAAATGTCATTTGTGCCATCTGAATAGAGCTTACTAGAAAGACCATAAGTGACTAGAAGTCAAAAAGCTTTAATTTTAGACCTTCCACTAATTTGCTTTTTAATCATTAGTAAATATACTATTACTATTATATAGTAAATACGCTATATAATAAAAAGGTAATATTTAAATTGACCATCACACCCTCACAAGATGGCGGCCTACAACCAAGCCAGCAGGGGAGTAGTGAGGGATGACCAAACGACTGAAAAGCAGGCTCTGTGGGGTGACTAGGTTGGCAGGGGGAGGGGACAGTTAGGGGTGATTAGGCTGGCAGGGGTGGTGCAGTTGGGGGCAACCAGGCCGGCAGGGGGGGCAGTTGGGGGCGATTGGCTGGGTGGGGAAGAGGGCAGTGAGGGGCAACTAGATCAGCAGGGGGTGGCAGTTAAGGTGACCAGGCCAGCATGAGGGGGCAGTTAGGGGTGACCAAACCAGCAATGGGAGCAGTAAGGGGTGACCAGGCTGGCAGAGGGTGGCAGTGAGGAGCAACCAGGCCAGCATGCATAGGCAGTGAGGGGCAATCAGGCCGGCAGGGGTGGGCAGTTAGGGGTGACCAGGCAAGCAGGCAGGTGAGCAATTAGGAGCCAGCGGTCCAGGATTGTCAAAGGGATGTTTGACTGCCAATTTAGGCCTGATTCCTGGGATCGGGCCTAAACCAGCAGTTGGACATCCCCCAAGGAGTCCTGGATGGGAGAGGGTGCAGGCTGGGCTGAGGGCCACCTCCTCCATGCACAGATCTCATGCACTGGACCTCTAATATTCTTTTAAAGAGAAAAAATTACTGCTCTGTCCCTCATTCCAAAGAAAAATTACATGTGTATGTACATGTATGTCTTTGTATGTGTATCGGTACACATACACGTACATGCACAAAAGGCCCTATCACAGGTACTTTCTCATGTGCTGTCTCATTTAATTTTTTCTGTCCATGTCTCACTTTCCTCATCTGGAAAATGAGATAATGTATCACCTTGCCTTTCTCACAGGACAATAATTATAATCATAACCAGGTAATATTCAGCACTATTCTAAAATTTAAGAAATAAATCATGAATGCCATGTTGAGAGAACCATACTAGTGTTTCCATAGCAAAATGGTGTGGTGGATCCTGGTAAAATTTATTTCAAAATACATTTGCAATACAAACTTAGCAGAAACAATTTATACAGGATGTTGCACAGACATCAAAGACAATTTTAGAACACCTGGACAGGATAGAACAACCTTTTTTCTACTTCTCAATAAATGTAACAAAGTAAACACACACTTCACAGTACTTTATGGCACACCTCATCAAAGAAAAACAGACAAGAGAGACACAAATAAATAGGGCAGCATAACAACATAGATGACAAAAATATTTTTACATTAGAAATTGAAAGTCAATTTTTAGCCTGTGTTGAGATAGAATAAACAAGGATGAGACGTTCCTCAGAGGCACCTGGATGCTCTAGGAATGTCCCTTGTGTGGCTTTTGTAGACCCTCCTGTTGTAATTGGGTCTGGATTGCTCTTGGCTCGTTCCTGGGTGGGATCAACCCTCAGGTTGGCTGTGAGCTTAACCCTGACCACAGTGTGCCAGCTGCTGTACAGGTTCTGGTATTACAAACAAAACAGAACAGCAAGAATAGGAAAAGGAAAAAGAATTAGAAGGAGGCAATAAGAAAAGAGAAAAAAGAAAAGGAAGAAAAATAGAATGAAAAAAGAAAAGGGGGGAAAAACAAAATGAAAAGAAAAATGAAAAAAAGAATAAGAAAAGAAAAATGGGGAAAATAGCCGAAACCGGTTTGGCTCAATGGATAGAGCGTTGGCTTGGGGACTGAAAGGTCTCGGGTTCGATTCCGGTCAAGGGCATGTACCTTGGTTGCGGGCATATCCCAGTAGGGGGTGTGCAAGAGGCAGCTGATCAATGACTCTCTCTCGTCGATGTTTCTAACTCTCTATCTCTCTCCCTTCCTCTCTGTACAAAATCAATAAAATATTAAAAGAAAAAGAAAAATGGGGAAAATAGAACAAAGAAAGGAGAAAGGGGAAAAAAAGAAACATAATAGAAAAAAGAAATAGAAAGTAATAAAGAATAAAAATGTTGAGTGTCTCAGCAGAGTTTAGTGCTGCTGTGACCTCCCTTTGGATATACTGTTTGTGAAGCTTGTTGGATCCTGCTCTGATGTCTGAAGCTGGCCACTTGGTGTGTTGGTTCTGGGCCTCTTGGGAGGGACTCTGGTGCAAGCCAGTGTCAAACGGTATCTATGCCTGGCCCTTGGCAAAGGGTTTGATGCTACAGGCGACCCACAGTTTGGGCTGCCTCTGCTGGGCTTGGCTGTGCATGGGAAGGACCAAGCTGCACTCCAAGGCCAGCTTTTACCAGCACCAGGCCCAGGGGCAGGTCAGCAAACATCCCAAGTCACCCCGGGACCCACCTATACCTGCGGCTGCCTGTTAGGCATGGTCACTAAAATACATAGCCTCTGGCGAATTCGGGAGGATGGGGCTATTGGATCTCTTGTGAGGGGAGGTGCTGTTCAGACTTCAGGGAAGATGATGGGAATGAACCCGCACCCCAGAGCCATGTGTCTGACTCTGTCCCAGACTTCTCCCTGACCCTGGCAAGGCAGAGCCCCTAGTAGTCAGTGGCTGTTTTTGTGTATGTGGCTGTTTTTGCACTAAGACAACTGAGGTGAGTAGCATGCAAGCCTATATTGACATGCAGAGCCAATATGTGCTATCTAGCCCTTTAAATTTGCCGATCCCCGAACTAGGTCATAGAAAGCACTGCAGCTTTTTGCTTGATCTTAACTTGCTCGGGAGAAACCCAGCTGCCTTGTCACGAGGACACTCACATGGCCCCGATGGAAGGCCGCACGGCAGGGAACGGAGGCCTCCTGCAAACAGCTATGTAAGTGAACACTCTTAGAAATAGTTCCTCAAGCCCCAGTTAAGCTTTCCCTGGTCAACTGCTTAACTGCAACTTCACGAGAGACCCTGAGCCAGAACCACCCACCTACCTGCTCCGAATTCCTGACCGGCAGAAATGGTGTGAGATGATAAGAGTGTGTTGTTTTAAGCTGCTAATTTGGGTGCAATCTGTTTTGCCACAACACATAACTAATACCCTCATCCTCCCCTCTGCAGTTTTCACTGCAGCCTGCAAGCTGCTCTGTGTGTCTTATCTATGCCACAGGCTCTTGCTATTTTAGAAACATACTGGGAAATGAGACTTTTATATAATGAAGCTCCTAGATGACATAGACAAGACTCAGGAAACAAAGGATATTGGATGATATCCCAAAGGACATTGGAAAAAAAGGGCTATATTTTCTATATTTTTCACAATTCTCCTTACTATGTATGATCATTGCTACTGATTTTGGCTATCACTAACAAAATAATTAGGTTTGTAAACCATGCTTACTTAGTCATCAGGCAGAATGTTTGCTCTTACTATCCTACCTAATAGTAGAGTAATATGCAAATTAACCATCACTCTGCTGCACCCACAAGCCATACCCACTAGCTGATCAGAGTGAGTATGCAAATTAACCCAACAAAGATGGTGGTTAATTTGCATATGAGGAGGGAGGGAGGAGTGAAGACTGAAGACAGCATAGAAGGAAGAGAGAGGGAAAGTGGAAAGCAAGGCGGCTGTGACTGCTGGAGGGAAAGCACTGGCAGCGTGTGCAGGGCGGGCGGGGCGAGGTGCTCAGTGGCAGCGCATGCGCGGCCCAGAAGTTGGGATGGTGTTAAGTTCTGTGGTTGTTCTATTGCTGCATAACAATAGTATCACAAACTTAGTAGCTTAAAACAACACATTTATTAACTCAGTTTCTGAGGGTCAGGAATCTCAACCTGGCCTTCTATAGGGTCTCTCAAGGCATCAATCAAAGTACTGGCCAGAGCTAGCTTCTCGTCTCGAAGATCCACTGGGGAGCTCAAGTGGTTGTTGACAGCCTCTAGCTCCTTGTGGCTGTAGGACTGAGAGCCTCCATTTGTTGTTGTTTTGTTGTTATTGCCTATTGGCCAGAAGCTGCCCTCAGCTCATAGAAGCGACCCAAGCTTCCTTGCCATGTGGGATTCCTCAACATGGCCAGTTGCTTCCTCAGAGCTAGCAAGGGAGAAACTCCAGCAAGACAGGCACTAGGGTTTTATACAGCATCATCATTTAATCACGTGCATGTAATCACATACATCCCAGCCCCTTCACTGAATTCTGTTGTTTAGAAGCAAGCATGCAGGAGGCAGCCGATTGATGGTGCCCTCTCAATTCAATGTTCCTCTCTCTCTCCAAATTTCAATAAACTATTCTTTAAAATAAAAAATAAAAAAAAGTGTGTCTGCCAGAGTAGATTTGAAGAACATGCAAATCCTCTGTACAAAATAGAATTACTACTTTGCCAAAGGTTTCATACCTAAAAAGGCAGTGTGACGTGTTGTTTTGGGTTTTTGCGTGTGTGTTTTTTCCCTCCTCTGTGTTGCAAATGGACAACCCCCGGGGGGGGGGGGGGTGTTGAATAGAAGGTAAATGCATAGAAATGGCGTAATAAAAATAGGGAAGGTAAACAATATACCTAATCCCCAAACATACCTTCAGGCTGGAAAATACTGTACTTGGAAACAGTTGGAATGCAAGTAACTACATTGATCCTAAGCAAAGGTTTCCTGCATATGAGGAACCTAAGGTGCCGTCGCCAGTACCATAAAGGGAGCCTGTGTCTAAGGTCACAGGTACAGGGTAAAAAGTTCTATCATTTGTTCCCTTTGATCATCCTACATACATCGTATTCAGATTTTAGTAAGACCTTAGAATAAGAAAGGTGACATGTATGCATTCACCTTTGTGACACGTATGCATTCATTTATTTAGTGAGTTGCTATTGAATGCTTACTATGTACAAGACCCTTTGCTAGACAATATTTAGTTTCACGTATGTTTATGATTTGTGTCAGTAGAAAAGAGCACCATCATATATTGGCTATACCCGTGGGATTTTGTGCCAGCCCTGTTGTATATCAGTGCTCTTTTAAGAAGTTTAGTGGTAATGAGGAGGAAACTGAGTAGATAAGTCAAAGGGAAATTTTATACAGGAGATTCAAAGGAGAAGCCCAGCCAATAAGAAAAGACAGAAGATGATGTGTCTATCTGTGCCAAATGAATGTTACATAGTAGGTGGTCAGTTATGTTTGTTGTCATATCCTTCTCCTTACATAGTGCCTCCTCCCTTTTTTCCCCTTAAAAATATATTACACTGCTCTAATGTGTGTCATCATGGCAGCAGATGTTATAGTAAACAAATTGAATATATCCCTATCCTCTTTCCCTTTGTGTCCCATCTAGCTTGGAAATATCACTAGTCATTTCAACAATCACTTTCTCCAAGTCTTACTTCCTTCACCTTAGACAACCTCCGGCCCTTCCTCCTTTGACTGTGCCCAACCCACAGCACCTCCCTAATGGATTTTTCTGCCTCCCTATTGATTGTTTTGCCTCCTCAGGTGGGTCCTCACTGCTGATTGGTGGCATTTGACTCATATTTATTTGCATTTCCGACAGTAGCTATCCAAACCTTTTCTGTTTCTGCTCCCAACTCTATTGTCTTTCACCAGTTGACTGTTCCTCCTATAATGTGGTTTCTCAACTTCCTTTGTACTCATCTCATAATCTTTTATTGCCATCCTCACTTTTATATTTTCTTGCAAAACAAAATAAGAAAATGCACACACACACACACACACACACACACACACACAAACACACATATACACACACCTACCTTCTGGTCAAGACTTAGTAGTCCTAACACCCCCACCTTCCTCCCCAAATCTTATCCTGGCCATAAGCATCCCTCACTCTGGTGAAAAGACACCTTAACCACTCCAGCATAGTATATTATTGAATCATTTCCACACCACCTCTGCTTGGAAATTTGATATATCCCTTAACCTTAGGGATAAAAAAAAAAACTATCGATATAACAAGTTTTCTTAAGTTAAGATAGTTTAAATAAGCTAAAATAACAATTAGTATTTATTAAATACATTATCAACTTTTAAAGATTTACTTTTTCCAAAAGTAAGCACCACATTTATACTTCATAAATAATTTAGAAATTTAGATGAAAATTCAAAAAGAAGAAAATAAAATTAACACTATCTCTATATTCTGAGATAACTATTATAGTTAATATTAAATATATTCTAGATGTGTGTGTGTGTGTGTGTGTGTGTGTGTGTGTGTCTGTGTGTGTTAGAGATGTTACCTAGTATCATGTTACTTGCCATTTTTCACACTGTCATGAATATTTTACCTGTTCTTATATATTTTAGTACATAATTTATAAAGGTTATAAATAGTCTATTGTTCAGTTTTACTATAATTTATTTAATAAATACTCTCTTTATGGGTAGTATAATGTTCCCATTTATTTTTGTTTTAAAAATAAATATGTGTTAAATCTTTATAGCCAGATTCTTTTTTCGAATTTCTGATTATTTGTTTAGAATAATTTCTTGAAGTTGAATTTTTTATCAAAGATTGTTTACATTTTAAGTCTACTGATACCTTTTGCCAAATAATTGTACTTTTAGAAAGTTGCAATCATTATTTAACCATCAGCAATATTTAAGAGTGTCTTAAATATTGCTGTTTTCCCAAACCCTTTCATAATATTATTATGTAAAAAAGCAATCTTAGTCTCTTTTGCAAGGAGAAACTGGTATCTCATTGTGTTTATTTGTTTTATTTTTTTACATGAAAGTTCTTTGTAATAAGGAACATTCTTCGAATGAAAGGAAATTGATTATCATTGGTGTAGATATAGATTTTATTGTGTTTTAATTGCATTGCTTTGATACTGAAATTGAGCTTTTTTCTTATTGGCCTTTACATCTCTTTTTTGTGTTGTTTGTTTCAGAGAGGAAGGGAGAGGGAGAGAAAAGTAGAAACATCAAGGTGAGAGAGAATCATTGATCGGCTGCCTCCTGCACGCCACACTGGGATGGAGCCTGCAACCTGGGCATGTGCCCTGACCAGGAATTGAACCTGAACTGTGACCTCCTGGTTCATAGGCCAATGCTCAACCACTGAGCCATGCTGGCTGGGCCTTTACATCTCTTTTTATGTGAATTGCTTATTCACAAACCTTTTCTTCTCTCCCCCAGTTCCTTTCCCCTGATATTTGTATGTTTATCTCCCTTGATAATTTTTGAATTCACAGTTGTTTAAATTAGTAAAGTTGTATTTTGTACTTCATTTTTCTGGTAGTTCTGCATTCGGTTTTTCTCAACACAAAGAATAGACTGTTTTGGGGGTTTTGTTTGTTTGCCTATGAGATAGACTAGAGAAAAATGACAAGATATATAATATATATGATATGATATAATATGATATGATATGTACATGAAATGATTAATGATATATGATTATAATGATGTCAAACTGTAGCTTGACAAAGCCACTTAGTACCGTCTTTTGTAGCTTATTTTCTTTCTTTATGCACCATTACCTTATTGGTCATCATTAGAGGTTCTGAAATAATTGGTAGCTTGATTAAAAATAAAGAATATGGGCATTGATCTGTCTAGTTCTGAGATAAATTATTCTTTAGTAATAGTATTATATTACATTTCCTCTTTTAAGTTTTTGAGCATACTTTTCAAGTCTTCAGTAGGTGGCAGCATCAGATAGCCTTCTTTCATTTGGTTCAGATATAATCTGGCATTTATGGGGCAGCATAAAGCAACATGCCCTAATGTGAAGAGCTTTATGATGGAGGCTCCTCCAGAAATGTAAATTCGGCAGGAAGTTTGTGAATGTGGTATAGCCCCGCTAAGATGTAAGCTCCAACATATACTCTTCTTGGGGAAAATGCATTTTACTTTTCAAATGTTGCATTATTTACTAATTACAGTATGTTTTACTATTTTACTATTTACTCACCCCCTCCCCTACCTCTTTTTATATTTATAGTGAAAGCTACTTCAGGACACCAGCCTCTTTTCCAGAGAATGGCCTTTGGAATGATGGCCATTTAACACAGAGCCTTTAGTAACAGAATAAAAATACACGTGAAGAAAATATGGCATTTTGAGGCCACAGTTTCTATTATGGGTGTCTTCAATAGGACTTTATTTTGCTAACTTTCTTTTTTTATTTCTTTTTAATTTTCTTTTCTTTTTAATTTTTGTTGTTGTTGTTGTTTGAGAGAGAGAAAGAGAGAGAGAAGAGAGAGAGACAGCTATCAGTTGCCTCCTATAGGCACCTGACCAGGGATCAAACCTGCAACCTAGGTCTGTGCCCTGACCTGGAATCAAACCTGTGATCAGGTGCACAGAGTGATGCTCCAACCAACTGACCCACACCAGCCAGGGTATCATTTTGCGAATTTTAAAATTCAGGGCCAGTACATGCCTCAAGAGTATTTGCAATAATTATCTTTAGATCATAATATTCCCCCTAAAGTTGGATAAGCGTGGTCTATAGTCCAGTCACAGCAAGGTCCAGCCACACCACCACAGGGGATCTGGGAGTGCACCTGCTTTTGTAATGACTGGTGGATGGTGGGTAACACAGGCCAGAGGAGACTGTAAGATAGGCCAAAGGGTTGTGGGTTTTGAGGAGAAAGGAACACTTGGTACTCAAGCCAATTGAAAGCTAATGGTGGTTTTGATGGCAGAAAGCCCAGATTGTTCTGAACTAAGAGCAACCAGGGACTGCAGGGAAATGTGGAATTGTTTCTTAGGATGATATCAAAAGGAAAAAAGAGCAAATTAATAATCAGGAATGAAGTGAAGGTGGTATGCAGTGGGTTTTCCTACTCCAAAGATTAAGAGTTTTTGGGGTGGGTGGGTGGGAGTTAAAGCATTCTTTCATCCCAGCTAGACTCTATAAGTGAACTTGTATTCAGAAAGGAAAGTTTCCAGCTCTAGACTGTATGGTTCTTCAAGACAAGATGTAAGCTAAGATGTAAGCTCCAACATAGACTCTTCTTGGGAAAAATGAATTTTATTTTTCATGTATTTATCCCCAGATCTCAGCTCAAGTCCAGCACACTGAGTGCCCAGCAAGATTTTCTTGATGAGCAAATGAAGTGACCCTCTCCTCTCATTCTTTCCTTTCATATCGTCCCCAAACTGACTCTTTCTTCACATACTCTATAGCAGGCTGCGTGCTTACAATGAAGTGTGCATCACCTCTTCCTCTCAGCTTAGAAGAGAGGTTTCTGCTAAAGAATGGCTACTGTGGACTAGCCAATAATACAGAAGAGATCTCTAGACTGAAGGCTTTTTTTTTTTTTATTTTTTTTTATTTTTTTATTTTTTAGATAAAAGCATTAACATTTTCCAGGCTAAAGAAAAAGAAGGAATTTTCTGAGAATTGAATATATATCCCCAGGCCCCGGCTTGTTGAATTAGGTTTTAAGAGAACCCTTAAAAATGGATTTAAGCATTCTTGAATCATATTTTCTGCATTTCCAAAACACCTTTTATCAGGACGTGAACTGCTCCTATAATACTTTTATGACCATTTCCACTTCAAGGTTATTGGATCTCTAATTGCTTGGGTCTGTTCTTGTTTGGTTGTCCTTAGTTTAATAGCACTACATAGTAGTGCTAGTATTTTCCCTGTGGTAGATTGCAGATTCCTTTGAGACAAAACATGTGCTTTTAAAAATTCCTTTAGAACTCAGGCCAGTGTTCTATGTCCCAGGAGTATCGATCGAGTCTTGCCTGTGTCAGGAAAAGAAAGGGCAGCCCTAGTGCTCACTGTTATCCCACAGAGAGACAGGATGATGTCATGCAAAACACTGAGGAGGCCAGGGATCCGTTCCTGGCTGCATCACAAATTCCAAGACTATGGACAAGTCTCTGAACTCCAGTTTCTTCATATGTAAACATCGGGGACAGAGTAGATTTGAATCTTAAGGTTTCTCCCAGTTCCTTGATCCTCTGAGTCAGTATTTCTTCTCAGGATATCTGGAACGATATTGCTCAATCATATACCACCCACTAACAGGACAGATTGGTTGGGATACAGACTCATCAGAAGGAACAGAGTGTCAAAAAATGTGGTTCAAAAAGGGAAGAATGTTATTACAGCCTTCAGCAACAAGCCTAGAGTAGGCAGGTATTCCAGGACAGATGGACAATTCTGGTTTACCAAAAGAGTCAAAGCCCAAGGCTCCTGTTTTGTTTCTCTGCAATTGTGTGGGGCAGGTCATCGCCTGCATGGTAGAAGCTGCCTCAGCATAGGGGGTGGGAGTGGGGGGAGAAAAAGATAATCCAGGACAAGAAGCTTCCTTTCCCAGAAGACCTGGGAGTTCCAGGCACCGCTCCACTCACATCCCGTTGTCTACAACTTCGTCATGTGTCCCATCTACAGCCAGGAGATAGAAAAGTCTTCAGCAGCATGGCATGTACCCTAAAACTTTAAGAGTGGTGTGTGGGGGGGAAGGATTCTGTGACTAAAAGGAAAGAGAGGAGATTGGATACTGGGGCACAGTCTTCACCACTATGCCTTCTGTTATGATTTTAAGTCTCTATAACAGTTTTTATTTTACTGTTTATTGTGTTTATCTCATCTAGTGACATTGACTGAGATCAGGATCTGTGATTTATGCCTATATGTATACCCCACAGAACATGTCAAGGAATTTTGAACATAGATGTCATTCAATAAGATAGGTACATTTAATTTATATATTGATTTTTCAGAGCATCTAAGTAAGTACTATGTCATACATACTCCCTCTTACCCCCTGCTCTGTCTATGTATTACTTATTCAGTGATTGTTAGATGTAAAACTTTTATTTTCAACCAAGTTGAAGAGACTATATCAGAAACTATGAAGTAGTAAAATTATATATATATATATATATATATATATATATATATATATATATATATACACAATATATATAATTGATTCATTTGGAGCAAGTTGCTACTAATAGCAACTACTGTCTTTTACTACTACCGTGTTTCCCGAAAATAAGACATCCTCCGAAAATAAGACCTAGCGCAACTTTGGGAGAAAAAATTAATATAAGACACTGTCTTATTTTCGGGGAAACAGGGTAGTAGTAAAGATAGTATTACCCTATTTGGGGGGAGCATGACTACATGTAATGGAAAACCAAGCGCTTTCCAGTGTGGTTTTAAGTGTACTCCCTAGCCCTCTAATTAATTATATTTATGAGTAAACTTTGAAACATAGCCTCCTGAGAGATTTTTGGTTTCTGTCTCTCTGCTTCCTTTTTGGTATTAATAGAGAGTCGATGTGGTGCCAAGTGTGAGTTTATATGGCATGAGCCTGTTTATGAGTAGTCGTGGGGCTCGTTTTGAAAACAGGCCACAGTTCACTGACTCAGCCTTAACATCTTATCCATTCTGGATTGCAGGTCTTTAGCTGCTGCACATGTACACTGTAATCCTGTGCGGGAATGGAAAATATTGAATGTGCCTTGCCGTTTCACATCTGCTATAGATGACCTCAGAGAATTGTCTCTCATATCCAGTCCCCTTCAAAGTCTAGTTCTGTTTACCTCCATTTATTTGTTTGTTTATTATTATTTTTTTAAATATATTTTATTGATTTTGTACAGAGAGGAAGGGAGAGAGATAGAGAGTTAGAAACATCGATGAGAGAGAGTCATCAATCAGCTGCCTCTTGCACACCCCCTACTGGGGATATGCCCGCAACCAAGGTACATGCCCCCGACCGGAATCGAACCCGGGATCCTTCAGTCCCCAAGCCGACGCTCTATCCATTGAGCCAAACCGGTCCCGGCTGTTTGTTTATTATTTGTTAATCCTCACCTGAGGATATTTTTTTTTCTATTGCTTTTCAGAGATAGTGAAAAGGAGAGAAGGAGAAGGAGAGAGAGAAACATTGATTTGAGAGGGACACATCGATTGGTCATCTCCTGCACACACCCCATCCCAGGCTGGGCATCCAACCAGAAATCCAGGGACGTGCCTTTGACAGGAATCAAACCCTCCAACTTCAGGTGTGCAGGCCAACACTCCACACACTGAGCCAGGCCGGCCAAGGCCAGTTCATCGCCTTTTATAACTGACTATAACCACTTAGCCCCAAATGATCATTCAATCAGAAAAAGACTTAACTCAAGCCCTGGAAAGAACCAAAGCATAAGAACAGGGTGTGTTTACATAAGGAGAAGCCTTCATTCCCTTTGCAAATATGCCAACTTGTCAAAGACAAGCAAAGAGCAAGTACTGGCTGTTTATAGTCTGAACAGGAAGAGTGGCTTCCAGTCTGTATTCAGCCTTACCCCACATTGCTTAGCCTCAGTGCCAGGCAGATATCTTTGTTCTTGGTATAATTTTCTCCAAGAAACATATTTTTCCCTAAGGGACAAGACATATTTTTTTCTAAGGACTTGATCTTACCTCTAAATATCAATAGAGGGCAGCAGAGAGCACCACCCTGTAGTCTAACCTCTAGGCCTCAAACTGGAGCAGTCCCAATCCCCTAGAGCCTAAAATAAATGCCTGGGAGACTTTTCTTTTATTTCATTTATCTTTATTTTATTTTATTTTGCAGGCATGGGGAGTACTAAATGTTTGCATATGTAAAAAAGTCCCATGCAAGGAAAAATATTATCACCCCAGATGTCAGTTAACTTCCTTCTAGTATTGCTCTCCAATCTCAAGTAGGACATTCCTGGCTACACCAGTAAGTTAGCACTTTCACCATTTTGTGTAGTAACTTGTCTCACCAAAGCTCCTTGTTACCAAAAAACTGGCTTCTTCATCTTTGCATTGCCACTTTTGAAATTCACTTTTAAGTATAGTCGTTGATGGGGGAGGGTCATGGAGTAATGGATAGAATTTAAAAGTATAATAGCCCCCCTTTATCCACAGTTTCCCTTTCGGTGGTTTCAATTACCCGCAGTTAACTGTGATCTGAAAATATTAAATGGAAAATTTCAGAGGTAATTAAAGTGTTAAATTGTGCACCATTCTGAGGAGTGTGATGAGCACTCCTGCTGTCCAGCTCTGTCCTGCCCTGGGCACGAATCATCCCCTCATCCAGCATCTTTGCCATGTACATGCTTCCTGCCCATGAGTCACTCAGTAGGGCTCTGGGTTATCAGATTGGCTCTCACGGTATTGCAGTGCTTGTGGTCAAGTAACCATTACTTTACTTAATAATAGCCTAACATACAGGAGTGTAATGCTGGCAATTCAGATATGCCAAAGAAAAACCATAAAGTGCTTCCTTTAAGTGAAAATGTATGCATGTTTAGGAAAAAACATAGGAGTCAGTGCTATCAGTAGTTTCAGTCATCCACGGGGGGTCTTGAGATGTATCCCCTGTGCATAAAAGGGGGACTACGGTGTAGTCAGTAGATTGCAGAGTTTACATAGATTAGATGCATCAATCTCCCTGAGCATAAATTACATATAAAATGGTACTAGCATCTATGCTACTTTAAACCACTTTTTAAATTGTGAAGTAAGTACAAGATTGTTTACAAAGCATTCTGGGACCAGATTTGTTCCCAATTATTATTTCTGGAACTTAAATAGCTGAAACTCCAAAGAGCACAATTATATAAAGAAGATATTTTAGCACAACAGGCATGGGTAATAATGTGGGACATAAAAAAAACAACAAGAAACAGCCCTAGCCGGTTGGCTCAGTGAATAGAGTGTTGGCCCAAGACTGAGGGGTAACATTGGTTGCAGGCTCGATCACCAGTTGGGCTGTGAGCAGGAGGCACCCAATCGATGTGATTACATTGATGTTTTTCTCAGTGTATCTCTCCCCCACCCTTCTCTCTCTCAAAAAAAAAAAAAAAAAAAAAAAATCAATGGAAAAATATCCTTGGGTGAGGATTAACAATAACAAAAAAATAACAAGAAACAGATGTGTTAAATGTATATACTGTAGAAGTTTTAAACTTTTGTACAACAATCCACAGTAAGAAATACAATTTTCACCGAAACCGGTTTAGCTCAGTGGTAGAGCGTCCGTCTGCGGACTGAAAGGTCCCAGGTTTGATTCTGGTCAAGGGCATGTACCTTGGTTGCGGGCACATCCCCGGTAGGGGGTGTGCAAGAGGCAGCTGGTCGATGTTTCTAGCTCTCTATCCCTCTCTCCTCCTCTCTGTAAAAAATCAATAAAATATATTTAAAAAAAAAAAGAAATACAATTTTCATAGCGTCCCATTATATACCCACATATAGCAAGTTTCCTGAAACAATATATTTAAGCTCACCACATGGGACATACTATTTTCTATTCTGTGCTATTTTATCTCATTTATTAAATCGTGGTCATGACCTACTAAATCAATTTCACGGTCCATTAATGCGTTGCAACTGCAGTTTGAAAAATACTTTCTTAAAAACCCTTTTATGTCATTAGAGTCTATTAAAGACTGCATTTTCTATCATCCTTTTGAATCTATCAAATGTTTGTTTACCTTAAAATGGAAAAGGCATATTAGGGATGGGAACATATTTGTTTTGCTTATTAGTTCACATACTGAACGCCATTATTTTTAATGCTTACTCTTTATCTTAAAAATATCAGAAAGCATCATGCAATCATTTTAAAAGTACATAAATGTTTTTGGCTGTGCTTGTCTTCTTTAAATGATTTTCTTAACAGCTTTATTGGGGTAAAATTGACATAACATTTTAAATTGCATGTATTTAAAGTATACGATTGGGTATGTTTTGACACAAGTATATCCCCATAAACTCATCACAGAAATCAAGATAATGAACATATAGAGCACCCCAAAAGCTTCTTCGAGTCCTTTGTTTTTCCTCTCCACCTCCACTCCCTTTCCCTCACAACCATTGTATGTTTTCTGTCACAGTGCATTAGTTTTTATTTCCTAGTATTGAGTCATAGAGCATACACTCTTTTATCTAGCTTTTTTCACTCAATGTAATTACTTTGAGATTCATCAATGATGCAGCATATATCAACAGTACATTCCTTTTTATTGCTGAGGAGTATTCCCATTGTATGGATTTACCATTCTTTATTCATTCACTTGTTGAGGGACATGTGTGTGTGTTTCATTTTGGGACTATGACACATCAAGCTGCTATGAACCTGTGTGTACAAGTCTTTGTTTGGGCGTATGCTTTCATTCCCTTTAGGTAAATTACCTAGGAGTGAAATGGCTCTATCATCTGGTAGGTGTGTGTTTAACATTTTAAGAATCGCTGGCTATGTTTAACAGCTCCTGTTGAAGGAGAAGCTACAACAACAGTTCTTATGAAAAGACTTACCAAGGTAGTCATCTTCTTAGTGCCATACTTCTAGTTCAGCTTGCTCTATCAGATGGTGCATCTGGAGGACTCCTGCTTAGGAGACAATGACCTTTGTTTTGAAAATCTATGACATTAGTATGTATTAAGACCCAATGACTGCATTAAGAACTTTATGGCCCCAAACACTGAAAAAAAAATCCTGCACCCAAATATTAAGTCAAAATCATTAAAACAATGCTGATCGTATAATATATAATGATGTTTGTTAAATTATTTCCCCCACAATGACTTTGATTTTTTAAAACAAATACATCAAATCTCTAACTTTATCAACAATCAACTTTCCAGGTGTTTCTTTTTTCGTGGAGCTCTAAGCACCTGGGTGGTCCTGAACAATTCACTTTATAAAATAGGTTCTAACCGATTGCTTTTTCATTTGACTATTACTGTCTTTACCACTACGTTAGGTCCCACTGTGGAACGTTCAGAGCATGGTTCACACCCTTAAGTGGACTTCTTTAATACTTACGATAGTGTAAATTTTTTAAAAATATATTTTATTGATTTTTAACAGAGAGAAAGGGAGAGAGATAAAGAGCTAGAAACGTCAATGAGAGAGAAACATTGACCAGCTGCCTCTTGCACAGCCCCCACCGGGGATGTGCCTGCAACCAATGCACATGCCCCTGACCGGAATCGAACCCGGGACCTTTCGGTCCGCAGACCGACACTCTACCACTGAGCCAAACCGGCTTCGGCTATAGTGTAAAATTTTAAACAATAATTATACATACCTCTCTAAAAATAGATCCAATTGCTTTAATACTTTTGGTGTAAGACTCCCAGTTAAATTACCTTTTTTCCACAAACAGAACAGCATAATAAGAGCGTAGGTTCTAGAGACTGCTGCCTGCTTTTTTAATTGGTTTTGTAACTTATAATCATTTAAGCCTTTTTGCATTTCACATTCCTCATCTTAAAATGGGGCTTAAAATATCATTGTGTGAATTAAATGAGCTACAGAGAGAGAGAGAGAGAGCTCTTAGCCCAATGCTTGCCATATAGTACAAACAGGTAAACATCACTGACTCTAAAATATCAAAGCTAGAGCTTGCTATTGAAATATACTGGGTCTTAAGAATATTTGAAGATGACAAAGACAATAATGAAATACAAACACTATCTGAGAGTTAGAAAACAGAATTTGAAAGTGAAATCTACCAATGTATTGAAATTATTGTCAGAAAAGGAGCTCTCATAGTAAAAGCAATGGATAGTAATTTGGGTGTCTTGAGTATGACAGAAGAGAAATCAGTTAATGACATCTACACTAATAAAAGAGTAAGATGCAAATTGATCATATCTTTGCGACACCCACCAGCCAATCAGGAATGAGTATGCAAAGTAACCCACCAAGTTAATTTGCATGTGCAGGTGCCAACTGGCTAGGGGCAGGGCATTCTGGGCCTCTGGGCAGCGTTGGAAGGTGGAAAGGCAGCTCTGGCTGGAGCGAAGGCAGTGCCAGCAGCCAGGGGAAGGAAGGCCTGTTCTTGCATGAATCTCCGTCCATCGGGCCTCTAGTTGTGTTAACAATAGAACTCTTGACTAAAAGTTAATATGATTCTATATCAAACTGGTTTAAATCTCAAAAATGAGAGTCAGAGGGGAGGGATTGATTGGTTTATGCAGTTGGGAGCTCCAGCAGAATAAGTAGCTTCCGAGCTCACTGAAATTAGGTTCTCAATTACTGTTTTCAGCAATCTGTCTTCTTTTCTTTACCTCTCAGGTCTGCTTTCCTATATCCTACATCCTGCATATGGACAAAGCAGCTCCCTGCTTACATTATGCAGAGTATCCTGATTAAACAAATGCGCTCTCCCCACCTCCAATAGTTGTAGCAAATATCTCGGGAATGACTTGGCTAACTCTCATTGGTTGGATTTGGTCATGTGTCTGTCATTTCACTAATCATATGACTGAGAAGGTGAATTGGCCAGCCTGATGCCACAGTCACGCTTGCAGCCCAAGATTCAAGTGGGATTGCACCATCTTAACCATTGGTACTGAAAGTTGGGGAGAGACAATTTCCCAAATGGAAAAGATGCAGGGGCAGGCTTAAAAAAAAAAAAAAAAAAAAAAAAAAAAAAAAAAAAAAGGCAGATGTCCACTATTCTCATGTTTTGATCTTTCGATTATGTTGCCTGCACTCTGAGGCTAAAGTGGAAATGCCAAGTTATATCTAGCTACAAAGGAGGGCAATTAAAACAGGACCAGAAGAGCCGAAACCGGTTTGGCTCAGTGGTAGAGCGTTGGTCTGCAGACTGAAAGGTCCCAGGTTCGATTCCGGTCAAGGGCATGTACCTTGGTTGCAGGCACATCCCCGGTAGGGGGTGTGCAAGAGGCAGCTGGTCGATGTTTCTCTCTCATTGACGTTTCTAGCTCTCTAGCTCTCTTCCTTTCTCTCTGTTAAAAATCAATAAAATATATTTTTAAAAAAATAAAAAAAATAAAACAGGACCAGAAGAATAGAAGTTAGATGGCTAAGTTTTCATTTTCCATGACCTTTCAGAAAGTAGGACAAATTCTATGTGAATGAGGAAAATAATGTATAAAGTTTCCTTCTATTCTTTTAATATGTAAGAGCCTTTATAAACTCAAGATATTCATTTTAGTCTTCCAAAGGTTTGGTTTATGGTATCTTGCCAGAATTTGTATATTATGGAGTGGTGTGTGTGTCAGGGATATTAAATATTTTATTAATTGAGAAATCCATTTGCTTTTGATTTGTTTCAGTGTATTTTCATTATCGATTAGAGAAGAATTCTTATGGCCCTCTGTTTTAGTCATCCTTTTGACAGGGATAATACATTAAAATGTCCTTAAGTTATTAAGATTTATTCTAAAAAAGCGTATAAAATCTCAAAGCAATTTCTTTTCTCCACCTGACTGTCTGTTTTATTATCCTTTGGTAAAAAAATATTGAAGACTTCAAATCCACTTAGCTCATGATATTCTTCAAAGTTTTCCATAATTGTGCTACCTTTAGAGTTTTATTTTATCATGAAGATAACTGTTGAATTTACCAACATAAGACTTGTACCTTTTTAAAAGTTGATGGATATTTTTTAGCGTGCATTTTTATTTATAGTCTACCTTTTCAAAAAGGATTTGAAGTGCTTATCATGAAGTATATATGCAATAAGGTTAACAAAAAGTAAATTAAACCCAAAACAAGAATAAAAAGCAAATATACTAAATACACCACAAAAGCTAAAATATAGTATGTATAGATATAAGTAAATAGACTGACTTGAGCATAATGCTCTGCGTTTCTCAGAAGCAGGGACAAAACAGTGGCAATTCAGTGGATTACACTGCTGTCATCTAAAAGGTGGATGCCTAATAATTCTTCAAGAACAGAAATTTTTTTTTCTAAAGTGAATTCCTCCTATGAATTCCTTATATGTGAGACATGCAGAATAATGGACAACACAGAAGCAAAATGACTGCTCCTTATAATAATTATTGGTAAAAGCAAACCATAACATTAAAATGTAACTCAATGATATTGATTCTGCTAAGGGGTCTCTAGGCTAATGATATTTAGATAGCATTCTGATGATCTATCTTTCTGATACATAGAATGATTTTGGTGATGCTTATAAAAATGTTTTTTCCTTAGATGTTTCTTAATAGTCTGCTGAGATCTTTGAGTATTGAAATTTGAATATTAAAATCATTGACTAAAGATATGCTTTGAAAACAAGGAAAGTTGGGATTAATATTCTGATATGAAAGTAGAAAATTCTCTGACCAGTGTTCCCACCTTGTAGACAGATTGTTTTCCATATTAGTTAATGTCATTATATACATACTCCATCTTTACATAGAAAAAATTATCTTTCTTTTTATTTATTTTGTTTTTATAAAGAGATTTTTTTAGTCACATAGTTTAAATTGCTGAGGATTTTTCCTCTCTTCTGCTTCAGAGCCTCATAGAGTATTCCCCAACGTCCCAAAGGAAAATTATTTGAATAAGCTTTTGGGGAAAAGATGTATCACTAATATACATATTTAAATTTTTCTGCAAAGATATATTCAGGCTATATTACAAGCAAAATAAAGAGGTTGTATTCTTTTCTGTGTTTTTTTCATTCTTGGATCTGTACAGTTGAAATTTCTCTTGTTGAGAGAGTAGAAGGACCCATGGTATTTTAATAATAGCAATAAAATAAAAACTGTACCAGTATCATTTACTGAGTATCTTCTATATGCAGGTATTATGCTAGACTTTTTACAAGAGTTATTTTATTTAACTTTCACACAATAGGCAGAGCCTATTATTACCCTCATTTTAATGATGAGAAAATGAAACCCAGGCTTCTCTGAACTTACATAACTAACTGCTAAGTGGTAGCATCAGAAATTGAACCGAAATCTTTACTGGCTTTTCACTACTACACAATGTTGCTTGTGAAGGAAATCTGAATCTTTATGCATTGACATTTGAGGTCATTATATCATTTCTTTATCCTGGTATTTATGACAAAAATTTGTCACAGGGTCATACTACTTTGGACTTCTCTTAGATTCTGACTTAAATGTTATTTTTCTTTTTTAAAAAATCTAATTTTTCTAAAATAAAAATCCAACCTAGCGGAAACCGGTTTGGCTCAGTGGATAGAGTGTCGGCCTGCTGATTGAAAGGTCCCGGGTTCGATTCCAGTCAGGGGCATGTACCTTGGTTGCGGGCACATCCCCAGTGGGGGGTGTGCAAGAGGCAACTGATCAATGAATCTCTCTCATAGGTGTTTCTAGCTCTCTATCCCTCTCTCTTCCTCTCTGTAAAAAATAAATAAAATATATATTTTTAAAAATCCAACCTAAACTAGCTCATATTTTTATAGCAGAATAATTGTACGTTAACTTCTATTCTTAGGGTCTTTTTCTAATAATGAGTCTTTATTTTTATTTTTTTAAATATATTTTATTGATATTTTACAGAGAGGAAGAGAGAGGGATAGAGAGTTAGAAACATCGATGAGAGAGAATCATCGATCAGCTGCCTCTTGCACACCTCCTACTGGAGATGTGCCCGCAACCAAGGTACATGCCCTTGACCGGAATCGAACCCGGGACCTTTCAGTCCGCAGGCCGACGCTCTATCCACTGAGCCAAACCGGTTTCGGCTAATAATGAGTCTTTAATATATTGTTGGGAATGAGAACAGAATCATCTTCCAGTCATTATTAAAAGTTGAACCAAATTCTTTGGATCTTAAAAGAACTACTCACCTTGATAGTGACTTTGTAGTCTTCACACTTAGCCTGCCCAATGCTGAAATACAAAATTGGGAAATGGCAAAATACAAAAAACACAAAAATTCCTTGTGGTGCTGTAACTTGGCTTCATTTCTCTCTAATTGCTGTGTTCCCAGTAGCCACCGGCCACATAAGACTATTTATTTTTAAATTTAACTTAATTAGAATTAAATGTAATTTAAAATTCAGTTCCTAAACACATTTCAAATGCTAAGTAGCCACATGTGGCTACTGTATTGGACAGTGCAAATCATAGAACATTGGTATCATCGCAGAAAGTTTCCCAGCAGTGTTGCTCTCCAATGTCCATTTCTCGTGGTCCCCTCTCCCTGCCTGCCTTCGGTCCCTAAAACAATGCTGGCTTCCTCCAAGAATCTCTAGAGATGTTGTCATTTGGAGGGACAACTTACTTCTCAATGATTTCCCACGATATTTGACATGGGGAACGTTTTGTTGGCCCTGTTGATTTCTGTGGTACAGGGAAGCATGCTGACCAGACTGAATTCAGCTTATTAAAATGGCAGGTCCATACAGCCAGCTGGTTTTTATTTGCCAGGTTACATAGGGAGCCAGCATGTTAGGTGGCCATTATCAGAAGTATTTACAGACTGTTTTGTTGAATTGCTTCACAGACTATTCTGATTCCTGGTGGACTTATTATTCCTAATGATGTTGCCATCAAACCTAACAGTCTCTTTAAGCCCTTATAACAGATTGGCCATTTTATTGACATGTTCCATAAAGTGGCTGCTGCCTTCTATGAGTTGGTCTGTATTATTTTGAAGGAAAGAAAAATTGTGTACATCTGATTCTTTTAGCGTATTCTGGTTGGTTTTGATTTCTGTTAAAAGAAAAAGATATGTATTTTCTTGTCTTTTCATTTGTGGGTTCTAAAATAATCTGGGGACATGGACATTTTGATATAGTACAATGTGGTGCACTCAGCTTGTGAAGGATATATCAGTACTGTATTGGTCTTGAGCACTCCCATATTATCTGGGTAAATTTCTTTGGTTTATTTTTTCCATAGTGATATTTCACAATAAGTTCCTGTGGAAATTTGGTGAATATGTTACCAATAATATTCTGTTGCTTTAGTATATAGAATAGCACACTGTTTTTGTACATCTTTGTGTACAAAAGTTTTCAATAGTTACTAGTTTTCTTTCTCCAAATGAGCTAAGCAGTGCAGTAGTTACTAATGTCAGGTTTGAACTCACCATAAGAAAGAGGCAAATGCTTTTCTTCTCTCAGCTGTTCAAATAATCTGACTGGGAGAACAGATCTCTCTGTTCAGAATGTTCCTGGTCACTGGACACTTCATAACTGAGGCCTTGTGTTAACCACTATTGTTCCAGATTCAAGGACTTAAGGCCATTTCCCAAGTTCAAAAAAGTTGTGATCAGTATTAGTAAAGCATTGGTAGTTGTGAAGCAAAGTGATAGGATACAGCGGTAATAAATTATATTAATCCCCACTTTTGTGTAACTTTGAACTTTTTTAAATAGTAGAGAAATATCACAAGTTATTTGTGTTTGTGCTATTGAGTTGTATGAGCCCCTTATGTGTTTTAGAAATTAACCCCTTATCATATACATGGTTTCCAAATATTTTATTCCCATTTGTATTGCTCTTTTCATTCTGTTGATTGTTTCCTTTCCTGTGCAGAAGCTCTTTACTTTGATATAGTCCCACTTGTATATTTTTGTTTTTGTTGATGTGTTTTTGGTGTTATGTCCAGGAAATCATTGCTAAGTGCAGTGTGAAAAATGGGCAAAGAACTTGAATGATGTTTCTCCAAAGAAGACATACAGATGGCCAAAAGGTATATGAAGAAAATGCCCAACATCATTAACTATCAGGAAAGCACAAATCAAAACTATGATATATCACTGCATACTTCTTAGGTTGGCTATTATTAAAAGATAAAATATAAGTAAGTGTTGGCAAAGTTGTGGAGAAATTGGAACCCTTGTACACCCTTGCTGGAAAGGCTGGTGGAAATATAAATGGTGCAGCAGCTATGGAAAACAGTATAGAGGTTCCTCATAAAATTGAAAATAGAACTGCCATATGATCCTGCTATCTCACTTCTGGGTATATTTTCAAAAGAATTGAATTCAGTATCTTGAAGAGATATCAATACTCCTATGTTCAGTGCAGCATTATACATAATAAGTAAGACTTGGAAATAATCCAAATGTAAATGACCGATGAATAGATAAAGACAATGTGGGATATACATACGAAGGAGTATTATTCAGCCTTAAAAAAGAAGGAAATCCTGCCCTTTATGGCAACGTAGATGAACCTAGAAGACATTAAGTAAATAAGCCAGTCACAAAAAAGACAGACTGCATGATTCCACTTATATGAGAAATCACGCAGCCAAACTAATAGAAACCGAGAACACAATAGTGGTTGCCAGGAGCTGAGGGAAGAGGAAATAGGGAGTTGTTATTTAATGGGTATTAAGTTTCAGTTATGCTAGATGAATAAGTTCTAAAGATATGCTGTAAACATAGTGCCCATAGTTAAGAGTACAGTGTTATATTGTGTACTTCAAAATTTGCTAAGATGGTAGAGTTCATGTTAAGTGTTCTTATCACAAACACCAAAACCGAAAACAACCAAAAAACCCACAAAGGAACACAAGACAACACTTAGAGATATTGGATATGTGTACTATGTTGACTATGGCAATAGTATCACAGATGTTTGTCTATCTCCAAACTCATCAAATTGCACACATTATATATGTACAATTCTTTGTATATCAATTATACTTTAATAAAGGTGTTAAAGTTTATTTTAATTTTTTAAAGTGTTGTGAGCTCTTTGGATAAATTTAATACAGTTGTTTTTGCTGTTAATAATAAGGCATCTTACTAAAATTAAATTTTGCTCTAAGATTCACTAGAAGCTCTTTGGGAGGAATGTCAGAAGTTTAATAAACCAAAAGTAGGAAATTTTCTACTTTATTTAAAGGTAGTAAAAAGTTACTCTTCCACACCCAGTTTTGATACATCGCAAGGTCAGCAAGATGATACTGTTTTATAAAACAAATACAGTGTAATATCATCTTACATATTTTTATTTCCTTAATCACTAGGTTATTTCCCTATTATTTTGCCTTGACCAGTCTTGGTGTGTAGGACAAGCATGTACCTTGGTTATCAGTTTTGGAAACTATTTCCCTGACTTTTGATTATTATTTTTAAAATCACATCACAGCATACACATTGCTGAACAGCAAGAAACTCATTAGAGAAAATAGCTCTAAGGAATAAAAGACTGTCATTTCTCTAGATGCTTTTTTTGGTAGCATTGATTCCACTGAAATTCTATTTTGATCCCCTCATTCAATAGCAATAATAATGTTTTCCTGACTATCACAGCTTGAAACACATACATGATTCTTTCTCTCCCTCCCTCCCTCCCTCCTTCTCTCTCTCTCTCTCTCTCTCTCTCTCTCTCTCTCTCTCTCTCTCTCTCTCACACACACACACACACACACACACACTGATTCCACTGAAATTCTATTTTGATCCCTTCATTCAATAGCAATAATAATGTTTTCCTGATGATCACAGCTTGAAATACACACCTGCACACCTGACTAACACACATATACACAATACACACACACACACACACACACACACACACACACACACACATTGATTGCACTGAAATTCTATTTTGATCCCTTTATTTAATAGCAATAATAATGTTTTCCTGATTACCACAACTTGAAACACACACCTACACACCTAACATTCATACACACGCATACACACACACACACACACACACACACACACACACACACACACACACACACACACACACACACACACACACACACACCCCAAGCTGCCCGTCTGTCTGGAGGCCGTGGCGGACGCCTGATTGGCGGGCTGTGTTTATTCTGTGACCAGATTCCTCCTGAGAGGAGGCACGCCATGCCCGCCCGCAGCCCATTGGCCGGCGCCGCGCTGGGCCCGCCCTCGCTCTCTCCGGGCTCGCACCGCGGCCAAGTGCGCGCGGAGCCCCGGACCAGCCCGATCTACATCCATTCATGAATCCGTGACGTCAGCAAGCCTGCGGGCTCCTGCGCGGTGGGCTGCTCGGACCGTGCGGGTGGAATTCCCCTCCCCCTTACCTCTCTCATCCTGCAAGGCTTTTTACATTAGCCTTTCCTCTTTTTGATGCAAGAAGATGGAACGACATGTGTAGGAATTCTTCATTGTTGTGAGTATCGCACTCTCTTTTTTCTTCTCTGTTTCCTCGCATGCATTATACAGGGACAGATGGAGACTGTATGTGCGGTTTGGGGCGATTAAGAAGCTGCTATGATCGAGGGAGACAAGGTGAGAGAGACAGACCGAGGGAGACAGAGAGAGAAATCTGAAACCCCGTTAGCGCTAGCCGTGTCCCACACTGACAGCTGGCTCTCCTAGGCTGGTCTGCCTGCGAGACGTGGACATTTTTCATGTAGGGTTCTGCACGTTACCTCTGGATGCTGGCCTGGCTTCCCTCGCAGAGAGATGCGTTTCTCGGAGAGAGGATGGGGATGGCATTGGAGGGAAAGCCCGGAGCCCATACCAGAAAGGTGCTGGGAACAGCCCGGCCGGCTAGAAAGAGCAGGATGGAGCCCACTGAGCACTGGTCTGCCTTCCTGCTGTCCTCTCTGTTGTTTCTCACCCTTCACCTTGCCTTTGTTTCATAATTGTGCGGCAACTGACATATCTTGGGATTGCAATTTGGGGAAGAGAAATACTTGTCCAACCATTTTTCACCCCCCTCAAAGCTTTTATTATGGGATCTGGAGTGGTGTATGTATACATATTGGTAGCTCTTCGTGTCCCCCTGTACCTTTTATTTATATGTTCAAATACCTAAAGCCTGCACCAGAGGCAAAAGGGCTATTACCCTTCAATTCTGATTTTGTACTATCCTTTCTTGAAAACCAAGAAATGGTTTCTCAATACGTTCCATAATTATATCGTGTAGAAATGCACGTGACTATTTTTCCCCCCAAGATACTAAAAATGGTTTGCTCCATGGTGTTTGGGAAACATGGAAAAGTTCTGATGTGTTGTTCAGTGTGTTAAGTTGGTTTGATAGTTTGCTTGGAGTGTGTTAGCAGGAAGTTAGTGTTGGTGATTGAGTTTGTTTTCCAAGGCTCTGGCTTATTCTGGTGAAAATTGCGATAGTAAAGAAGAGAGAGGTGACATTGTGACATGTTCTGCCTTTGGGCAGCTCCTCAACGCGATTAATCTAATAGCCTTTTCCAAAATGCCTCACTTAGAGCAATTTATGTTCTAGCCTGTGGCAGGGACCTCACTGTCTCTTCTAGTGAGAGAGGAAGCAAAATGTCTTATCATCCAACCTCGTCATGTTTACCTTGAATGAGCAATACTTAGTTTTGAGAATTTCATATTCTAATCTTTTCTCGTGAAA
The DNA here is from genome assembly GCF_964339955.1 of Pipistrellus hanaki. Lineage (NCBI taxonomy): Eukaryota > Metazoa > Chordata > Mammalia > Chiroptera > Vespertilionidae > Pipistrellus > Pipistrellus hanaki. Next base: position 40,010,428 of record NC_140504.1, read on the forward strand.
CAAGGCTTCTAAATTATGGCTCTGATGATATCTTTGGAATTTTCTTATGGGGGAATCTTCCAACTGTAAGCTCATTTCATTTCAAAATCACCTGAGGGTATAGAATTCTCTTTTGCTTCACATCTTGGCAGTGCCCTCACTCACTGTGTTTTTCTGGGTGCAATTAAACTCACTAGCGTTATATGAGGGAGAACTTCTGCCTGATTCTGAACCAGATCTTTGTCCTATATTCAGACAAGTATGGTTTCCTATTTTGCTATTTTTTTTTAATGGGCTGGGTAAAACAAATGATATTGTTTCCTATATTTGTAAACATCTAGATTTATTTCAGTTTTTTATGTGTACCTCCAGAGACTTTGTTGAAAGAAGCAATTTTAAAGTTAGTTTAAATTATTGAAATATATTAACTCACTGCCAGATGAAAAGACTGAATTCTTAGAATTTAAAAATAATTTGTTTAATAATCAATCTCCTCTTAAGAAATGTTGATCAGACTCTGTTTTTTTATATATATATTTTGCCAAGAGAGAGTTTTATTTTGTGTAAGAAATGTAGTCTGCACTATAGATTTAGTAAAGTAAAACTATTTCTTTAAGGTCAAGAACAGCTATAGAATCTCCCTCTCTTCCACTCCTAGTGTCTGTATTTTAGTTTATATTTATTTTCATGTATAGTGTACTTGTAGGGGAAAAAACAATAACTCTTAATTGTTTAATATCAAACAATAAAATCCTGTGTACCAGTGAGTGTCAATAGATGGCTTTCTGTTTAAAAATTGAAGCTGCTCCAGAAGTAGGAATTAATTTATTTTGTAAACAAAGTCAGTCAAGCCAGAGCCATGTCATGGGGAACTGTCAAAAGAATGGTTCCTAAGGGCCGGAGGCCACATCCACTGTATATGACGAAACAACCAATCTCTGGATGGCAGAACCGGTCAGTTGGGTTTACACTGTCTACCTACTCTCCCTCTACACGCTGCAGCCGAATTAATTACTTGGGGGGTTGAATGAATCGAGATAGCCAACATGACCAATCTGCCAGGTGACAGCCTGACTCTAGCAATTTTAATTAAAATCAACAGCATTCTCCCAAGAACACTCTTTTACTTAAAAAAAAAAAAAATTAAGATATCACATTTTTGCTCTTTGTTGGGTGTTATTCCTTAAGGATATTGAGGAAAGATTTAGAAGATGCCACCTTTCCCCATAAGGACTCTAGAAGGTAAGTTACCACAAGAGATGTAGTGTTATAGTGTTGTGGTTCAGAAACTGGTCTCTGCAAACAGACTTTACCTGGGAGACGGATGCTCACTTGCTCTCTCCCCTCTCCTTTCTCCCCTCTCCCCTTTTCTCCCCTCTCTTCTCCCCTCTCTCCCTCTCCCTCTCCCTCTCCCTCTCCCTCTCCCTCTCCCTCTCCCTCTCACTCTCCCTCTCCCTCTCCCTCTCCCTCTCCCTCTCCTTCTCCCTCTCCCTCTCCCTCTCTCTCCAACATTCTCATCATTGCAGACAGAAACCCCATACACATTAGCAGTCACTCCTCATTTCCCCTCAGCATCCCAGCCCTAGGCAACCACTAATCTGCTTTCTCTATACATAGACTCACCTATTCTAATACTCTAATCATTTCATGTAAATAAAATTACACATATGTTTTTTTTATAACTGGCTTCTTTTGCTTAGTATGTGGTTTTAAAAGTTCATCCACATTATAGAATATATCAGTGCTTCATTCCTTTCTATTACTGAATAATATTCATTTACAAATATACCACATTTTTTATTTATCCAATCAATTGATGGACATTTGACTTGTTTCCACTTTTTGCCTGTTATGAATAGTGCTGCTCTAAATTTATGAACAAATTTTTATGTGAAAATACATTTTTCTTTCTCTTGATTGCTGGGTCATCTGATAACTATACATTTTCAGGAAATGTGCTTATTGGCCATCTGTATTTCTTCTTTGGAGAAATATTGATTCAGGTCTTTTACCCATTTACAAAATTAGGTTATTAATCTTATTATTATTAAGTTTAAGCATTCTTTATATATTCTAGGTACAAATTTTTAAATCAAATATATAGCTTGAAAATACCTTATTTTATTCTGTAAGTTGTCTTTTTTACTTTCTTGATATGTTTGTAGCTCAGAAATTTTAATTTATCTATTTTTTGTTGTTGTTGCATGTGTTTTTGATGTCGTATCTAAGAAGGCTTTGACTAGCCCAAAGTTATGAAGATTTACTCCTATGGTTTTTTTTCTATGAGTTTTATCTTTTACATTTTAGTCTATAATCCATGAGTTCACTTTTATGCATGGATTCAATTTCATTCTTTTGAAGGAGGATATCCATCCATTTCCAGCAATAATTGTTTTTAAAAAAACTGTTCTTCCTCCACCTTGACCCCTAACCCCTATTGAATTGTCTTGTTACCCTACCAGGGAACTTAAAAAAAATACTGATGCCATGCTCCCACCTCCAGAGATTCATGTCAATTGGTCTGTGATGGACCCAGACACCTGCATTTAAAAAATAAATATATATTTTATTAATTTTTACAGAGAGGAAGGGAGAGGGATAGAGAGTTAGAAACATTGATGAGAGGGGAACATCGATCAGCTGCCTCCTGCACACCCCCCACTGGGGATGTGCCAGCAACCAAGGTACATGCCCTTGATTGGAATGGAACCTGGGACCCTTCAGTCCGCAGGCCGACGCTCTATCCACTGAGCCAAACCAGTCAGGGCCACCTGCATTTTTTAAAAAGCTCCCCAGGTAATTCTGATATGCAGCCATGGTTGAAAACTATTGGCATGGACAAAGGGCTAGTCTTAAAAAAGAAGAGGAGAGAGGATGGCTGAATACATGGAATTCTGATATGGGAATGAGAGAAGAGAAGAAAATTAAGAAGGTTCATACCAGAAAGCATGGATTTTCTTGCTCAGTAGGAATTAGTCATTTTTAAAGAGTGAGGGCATCACTGGAGGTTAGTAAAATATGTTAAATTGATGGTTCTCTGATGGAGAACCACCAGAGTAGACAAGGTGCTTACATTTATTAAGCACCTTCTACATGCCTATAAAACTGCTAAGAGCTTTCACATACATCATTTCATTTAAAATATAACTCATGAATATGTAGTAGGTACTATTACCCTCATTTCACAGATAAGAAAGTAGGTTCAGAAAGGATCTGACTCAGCCAAAGATACCAGGTAGTACACATTATACCCCATTTTCAAATTCTTCTCTAATTTTTAATCCCATTCCTTCTGTTTATCGTGGATTTTGAGAATTATTGAGTCCTAACCAAAAATTGTTACTGGTCCAGTCATTAGCATGAATCTTAGATTTTCTCTAGAAGTGCTCTGACTGAACAAAGAGTAAGATAATTTTGATTGTGGGGATAATATAGGGATAAGGGTTGACACAGTAGGTATAGTGGAACTTAAGAGAGTGGGGGTAAAAGAAGTATATCATGTGATATTTCATCATGGATCCCCGGCTGGCTATACTCTGCCTAGGTGCAGCTGGCAGGAAAAATTCTAGGAGGATGGAAGGCCCATATACTAGGCATGCAAGAATGACTAAAGGAACTGGTGTGGAGACCATGATGCAAAAGAGGATAGATCAAATAGAATTTGCAGGTGTAGAAGTGTTGGCATTCACTTAATCAACACATATTTATTGAGAACTTACTATGTGTTCTAGGTACTGGGCACACAGCAGTGGAGGGGGGGAAAAACAGACAAAAATTCTTGCCCTCTTAAGCTTATTTTATTGGCAAAGACAAACAAACAATAAATAAATTATGTTTAGACGGTGATAAATGTTAAGGAGAAAAATAAAAGTGGGAGGGAATCAAGAGTGCTGGAGATGCAGTGAAGTAAAAAAGGGACTTTTTCATTGTATAGTCTTTGTATAGTAAAGAAATTAAGGAACCATCTAACTCTGGGGCTGGTGGTTGACAAAGTCAGGCATTTTGGACATAGAGTGTCTTCTAAGTACCGAAACTCAAGGTTAGCATTGACTTTTTGTTCACCACTTTATACCCCAAGCCTGCCAGGTTAGACACTCTGAAACTTTGGTTTATTGTGTGACACCATTTGTGGGGATTAGTGCATTTCCCATTGGTGGAGGCCAGGGCAAGGTTGATGTTTGGGAGACTTTTTGAAACTCTGCTTGCTGCCCTCTTAGCGGATCCTTCTCAGTATGTTTGTGGATGTGTGTGTGTGTGGAGGTGTCCCTCATAATGTCACCACTGAGAATCACTGCATCGTGAGTGATAGTCAATGAGGGCATGTGTCTAGTTCCCACATGAATTGGGCAGAGAACCACCAGAGTAGACAATATAGAAGACACTTAAATTTATTTTGCTTTTTACACTTCAGCAGGAGATTCACATGTGGCACTTTTAACAGAGGGTAAATTGTAAAATAAAGTTTTAAGTAATGAAGCTCTATTATACAACCATTTACCTGCCTTTATTCTTTATCGAGAAGATGACTTATATTAATAATGGATAAATTCAGCACGTTGTCTGTTTACTTTCTGTAAGCACAATGGTGCAATGAGGAAAGATCTGGACTAAGCTATAAGGGCCCATGGAGTAGTCTCAGGGCACCCTTGGCAAGACAATTCTCTTTCCTCAGCTTGGGGGGGGGGGTGTTTTGTTTTGTTTTAATATATTTTATGGATTTTTTTTTTTTAACAGAGAGGAAGAGAGAGGGATAGAGAGTTAGAAACATCAGATGAGAGAGAAACATTGACCAGCTGCCTCCTGCACACCCCCTACTGGGGTTGTGCCCGCAACCAAGGTACATGCCCTTGACCAGAATCAAACCCGGGATCCCTCAGTCTGCAGGCCGATGCTCTATCCACTGAGCCAAACCGGTTTCGGCACTGCTTCTGTTTTAATATATGAGATAAAGATATTGTTTTTTTCATGATCTCCAATGTCCTTTCTAATTCTCAAAATCTGGTTATTACCAAAGTAAATAGGCAAGTGACAATTTCTAAGACAACATGATTAAAAGCTATTTTACTCCACTTTTTTCATAGTATCCTTGTGGAAGTTCAACCCTCACGGTGCTGCTGTAGTTGAAAAGGCGGAGAAAGTGTCAGAAGGGTCAGGAGATATCGGGGTGAGACATAAAAAGCTTAAAGCACTTTCCGAAGTGCCTAGGGACTTCCTCATCAGCAGGAAATAGTCCTGATGAGATCTTAGGCATGCCCATTATAAATGTCATCTGTCCTGGCCGTTGTTCTTTGTAGTCAAGAGAGCTTTCATTCGATGAGTGATTTGGGAGTCTGGACTACCACGGGACGTGGCAACAGATAATCTATCTAATAACCTCCGTTTGGCTATCTGTTGTAGACTTTTCCTTGACCTGACTTTTATTAGTGCTACTAAAAAACAAAATTCATCACATTGGCTCTTTCTCTCCATCTCTCACTTCCCCCTACCATTCTCTAATTCAGGCTGGAGTGTGATGAAAGAGGAAAGACTGCAGTAAATAAGAAAATGAAGACCCGTTAAATCCATAATGTGTATCCAGTCTTTGAAAAATTAAGATTTTGTTATTTCGCATGAGTGTTACTAGCTTTTAAAAAAAATATTTTCCCCCCCAGAATTCTCCAAATAACAAGTTGGTTGATGAATTGGTGTTTTGAGTTTGCAGATTTTGTCAAAGAAAAATGATAAGTTAAAAATATTGCAAAACAGAAAACTTATTTTTCATTTTTGTGTTAATCAGTCTAGAATTTTCCTTATGTCCTTTTTCATTGGTATAAAGAGTCAAGCAGAGAAGGCTAACAGGAGTCCTAGCATCTACAATAAGTTCATAGGTGGTTCCGATATTTATATGTGTGGCAATGTGATGAAAACATCTTGCAAAAAGCAATATATATTACAGGGCAATCCTAAGAGAATGTGTAGTAATTGTGCAATTTTAATTGTGTAAAAATTTTAAGGAAAAACTGGCAGATGGTAACTGTTTTCCATGTGCTTATTTGTACCTGAATTCCTGGGCTGAGGATAAGAGTAGAATTGAACAGTACTAGGAGGGTATGTTAGTGGAATTCTAGATTCTAAGGGTAAAGGGCTTAGGAAATAGCCAAAGACAAAGCCCTAGAGAAAGGTGATGGATAAAAGCGAGGCAGAGCTCAGGGAGACTGTGACTAAGCCAATGGGGTCACAGGTTCAGGCAGGTGGCAGCCAGGACAGCAGTTTCCACCTTCATCCAAAGAAAGTGGATCTGGGACCCAGACTGAAAGAGACTCTGTTAGAGTCCTAAGGAGGGCTGTCACAGTTGCTATTACAAAAGAAAGCTCCATTTGCAAAATAAGCCCACTGAGGCTTCTTATTACCCCGGAGGCACTGAGCCTGCATTTCTAGTAGCGAGCAGGCCTGCCTTCAATGGGACGCATTAGGCTGTCTGCAGGCGTGGATAATTGAGACTTGTGAGATCAAGTGCACCAAAATACAAAGCCACGATTGCTTTTTTCAGGGAAAATAATATTTTGATGAAACTGAGACTAAACATTTTACTCATTACTCACCAATGATTTCCTCTCATATAATAAATTCAAATACACCAAGAACAAACAGATACAACATACCTTTGTATATTTCCAGTCACTACTTCTAGATCTAAATTACAGACTAATTAAAAATCTTTGCTAAGCATAGAAACTCCTGGGAAATACCCACCTGATATTACAGCTGCTAGGGTCAAAAGCCAATTTGAAAGGAAATTGTACTGCTTTGCTAGGTTCTCCCTCCCCTTTCCTTAGCCGCCCCCCCACCCCACCCCACTCCCCTCTCCCTGTTCCCCTATTTCTGGCCATTTGCTTTATTCTGCTTGTGTCAATTATTTTTTTAAATTCTTTTAAAAAAATATATTTTATTGATTTTTTACAAAGAGGAAGAGGGAAAGATAGAGAGTTAGAAACATCGATGAGAGAGAATCATCGACTAGCTGCCTTTTGCACACCCCCTACTGGGGATGCGCCCGCAACCCAGGTGCATGCCCTTCACTGGAATCGAACCTGGGACCTTTCAGTTCGCAGTCTGACGCTCTATCCACTAAGCCAAACCGGTTTCGGCTGCTTGTGTCAATTATTAAAGTGAGGCCCTAATCTCTTCCTTTCATGTTCTCAGAGACCTGAAGACCTGTGTAGATTTTTTTGAGAAAGAAAAGCAATCACATGATCCTTTATGTTTTGTGTAATGATCTTGTCTCCAATCAGGGCTCTTGCCATAACACAGTGAAACAGCACCTGCTCGCCTTTGATCACAGGTTATCTACATTGATAAGGATTTCCTTTAACTGAAATTTATACCTTTGATACTGGCTTTTGTAAGAGTCACACTGCCTTTGCCACAAATGGTTTTATACATAGCCTATCACTTTTTCCTGCTAACTATTTGAAAAGCCATATAGAGTTGTTTTAAAAACAAAGAACAGCTTAGCTAACCAGATTCTAAAAGCTTTGGACCAAGTCTGAAAAATTAAAGAGAAATGACCAAGAGAGCCTCATTATTAATGCAGAGCCAAAGGGCCTGTAGGATAAGGAAAAGGGGGGTGGGAAGTGACTCCAAAGGAGTACCTATTCAGGTAAAAAAGAAAATAATGCCTTTTTATCATGAAAATCGTTTGCCAAACTCATGATCAGTACGAACTGTAACTGTGGATTGCCTGAAATGCATGTGACTTGTACTCAGAAATGTCTTTACTCCGGAGGATAGTTGGGCCTTGGAATTGACTGTGCACTGGACTTGAAGGTTCAGGGCAGGGACATTTAGTCTCGAGGCTTCCATCTTCTAAGAGAAATCTCCTCCAGCTTATTCCTGGGTGGTCGCAGCCAAGGATTTGCCGAAAACCAGGAAACTAAGTTTGGAGGCCTTGTTTTGAGACCTATTCTTTCATTGCTGTATCTTACCACAGAAAACTGAAAAAGAAAAAAATGTTTCTTAGACATTTTTACCAAGCAGATTCTTAACATTGTTATTTTTTTGGGTATGTAATTCATAAAATATAACATGTTTATGAAAAACTACCCAATAATAATTTATTTCAGATACTTTAATGGTATTTTATAGAGTGTTCCTAAATAACAAGGGGGGGGGACACAATTTTTTTTACTATATTTTTATTTCTCAGTTGACCCATCCATATTGGCCTCTCTCCACCAGCCATGACTTAGGTCTAACCATTCTGGCTAGCTAACCCACCTCCACAAAAGCTGGCCCTTTTCAGTGAGGATTTCTATGGATGAGCTAAAAATTGATTCTTTTTTCTTTTTCTTTTTCTCCCTTCTACTAAGAAAAAAGATGCATTAGCTGTTTAAAAACATTAATCCTGTGAGAGACTTACCCACAGATCAGCTTATTCAGTGGTTCTCAAAGTGTGGTTCCCAGACCCAGAACATCAGTGTTCCCAGGAGATTTTTAGAAATGCAGATTCTCAGGCCACTCCACAGGAATTCTGGGGGTGGGGCCCAGAATTTTAACAAGCTGACAAGGTGATGCTGATGTGTAGTAATGTTGGAGATTGCTTGATTGATAGAAGAGCTCCTCAGACTTCTAAAGTGCATAGACTTCTTATGTGCACTTGAGAATTTTGTTAAAAACCAGAGTCTGATTCAGTTAGTCTGGGGTAATTCTGTCAACATCTAATTCACTCCTAGGTTACGCTGATGCTACTGGTCTTACACTCTGAGGATGGAGACCCATGTCTTGTGTATCTTTCTATCCCTTGGATACTTGCATAACATCCAATAATTATATTTCATAATGAAAGACTAACATATTGGATTATGGCCTAAGAGAGTTCATGGGCTTACCCCAGATCATATGCTGCTTATGTAGGGGTTCTAGGATTCATACTCAACTCTAATGCTAAAGCTCATGTCACTAGGATGAGTGAGTTACATTACAACATCTCATGGAATTTTCAGCATAGCAATTATTAGGAAAGATGAAAGGTGTTTTTTTTTTTTTTTAATTTCTCATGTTTCCAACAACTAAATGTAACTGCAAATTTAGATATCCTTTTTCTAAGAAGAGGTAACTTGCTAAATAAAAGGACCCAGTGTGGAATCAGATGGACCTGGCAAGCCATCTACTATGGCTTGGACAAGTGTTTTAGCCTCTCTGACCCTCAGTTGTCTCATCTACAAAATGATGATAATATTGATCTCCCTGAAAGTATGATGATTCATTGAGCTAAAGTATATAAAAAGTATAAGCATGCCGAAACCGGTTTGGCTCAGTGGATAGAACGTCGGCTGAAAGGTCCCAGGTTCGATTCTGGTCAAGGGCATGTACCTTGGTTGCAGACACATCCCCGGTAGGGGGTGAGCAGGAGACAGCTGATCAGTGTTTCTCTCTCATTGATGTTTCTGACTCTCTATCCCTCTCCTTCCTCTCTGTAAAAAAATAAATAAAATATATATTTTTAAAAAAGTATAAGCATAACTGATGCTTTAACAGTTATTGGCTTTTTTTCTTCTAAGGCTTACAGCTTTTGCATACTTACTTTATACCAAAATCTGCCTTTATTTGAAGATGTCTGTATTTAGCACTTAGTTCCTCTGCTTAATTCTTGATCAATCTAAATTTAGTTCTTTCCATGTAAATTCTATAGAAAGGTCTTTATTTCTTGATATGTTTATCACTTGATTCAAGTACTTTGTCCTCTTCCTAGTATACTGACTTTGTCTTTCCAGTATACTGAGATTTACCATTACATACTTCCAGAATCACATTGCTGGATTGCCACTTAAATTGGGTTTGGTTTGTCATAGATTTTTAGATTCTGTTGTTTATTATTTCTCAGATGCAGCAGGCATATCTAATTCAGCATCACTTTCTAATCCAGCTTTTCAAAATGCCGTTATATAATTCAAGATTTCTATTATTGATTTTCTTTTTAAAGGGTATTTTCTGAAAGTCTATAACTATATCACATACCTCTTACATTTCCTGAATATATGCAAATATACTGAAATCATAAGTGGACAGATACAACCTGTCAGACAAACCTCTTGTGACAAAAGCATTAAAAGAGTTCGAAGTGATATAATAAGGATTTGATCAGTTAAAGGGAATGTTACTCAGCCACAGTAAACCCCAATTTTCCTCAGGGAAGGGTCAATAATACCTGCTCAGCCAATCTCACGTGGCTATTATGAGGCTCCAATGCGATTTAAATATGTGGAATTATTTTGGAAACCCAATATGTAAATGTAAGATAACACAGTGGTACCATTATTCTTTGCACTCTCTGCTGATACACCCCTAGGAGCACAGGCCGGGGGGGCACACCACCACAGGAAGTGTCTGTATGCCCCCCAACCAAGGAGAGCCGATGGTGCTAGTCTTCCCTCCTCTTGCTTCCCGACTGGCGATCAGAAGGCTTTATGTGATGAAACCCTATATGTGACTGAAGGCATGTAGACCTTTTCATTGCTGGGTGTTGTGTTTGCACAGTTATTTACACCACCTAGCAACGTGGCCCAAGACAAACAGTCCGTATTGGCTACACAGTGACTTGCCATACCTGTGATTGCTCTGTTGATGTAACAGCAAACATTTGCTATATGTAGAAGATGGCATTTCCCTCCCTCCCCCTTGTCCTGTTAAATTAATTTCTTTCTCTACCTGCTTTGTGGTCTCTAGAACTAATCTGTAGAATGAGAGAACCTTACAATTGAAAGACAGGGGAGAAGGCTTTTGGTTCAATCATCTTTACCAAAGCAGGAATCTTATCATTTCTCTGATAGACTGGGCATTTCCAGCAGTGGGAGAGCTCATCAGTTTTGAGAGATCCTTTCCCTTTGTTAGATTGGTCTGATTCCTTATATTTGAAATTTTTTTTTAATCATTAAAAGGGATTTTAGAGACATTAGTCCAGTTCCTTCAGTTTTCAGATGAGGAAATTGAGGCCCAGAGAGGCTAGGTGACTTGCCCAAGGCCAAACAACTGATTTGTGGCACAGCTGGGACTCCTGACTCCTGGTAGCTTATTTCCAAATCATTAAGCTGCAAAATTACTGAAGTCAGAAACATTGAGTGCTATTAAATGCTATTATGCGGTATGTAAATGCTTTAGTGTGCAGCATGCGTTAGCATAGCAAATATTTATGTTGTGTTATAGATAAACTTATTTTCATTTTGATGGAGAAAATTAAATTTAAATCTTTCCTTTTAATATGTACAAATATTTCCTTAAAGCTTCATGAGAAATACCCTCCTTTCAAAAGGCTTTTTTCCTCTACTTCCCTTTACTGAGGGGGAGGGGAGGAAGAATTCATCAATCTGATTCTTTTTTTTTTTTTAATTTATTTAAATTCCTTATTGTTGAAAGTATTACATATGTCTCCTTTTCCCCCACTGACCTCTCCCTGGCCCACCCCCCAGCACATGCCCTCGCCCCCCTGGTGTCTGTGTCCGTGAGTTATGCTTATCTGCATGCATACAAGTCTTTTGGTTGATCACTTACCGCCCCCCACTCCCACCCTCCCCTGCATCAGTTTGATTCTTATATCTAAGAAGTCATATGACCAAAACAGACACAAAAACACATTTTTCTGCCAGACATGAGGGCCGTGGAATGGACTGGAGCCAGAGGCTTTTTAATATTCCTGTCTGGTCCCAGACCGGCAGTGGCACTGTGGATGAGACAGGGGTAGAGCCTGTCCATATGCCATGGGGAATTTGAAAGGTCGCCCGGCTTCTGCCTTCCTTCTGGAAGGACTGCACTTAAAGGGAATCTGTAACCTTTTGTCCTGTGAAATCGATGGCTGGAAGCTGTGGGGTCACCCCTCACTCTGTGTGTGTGGGCAGGGGGGAGGGGAGGGCGCGGGTAGTGAAGAGGACAGAACACTGACTGGCTATGATGGGAGAATCTGAGAGGGATTTGAGGCATGTGGACAGACTGGAGGCGGGGGTGAGGGAGGCAGGGAGGCAGGGGCATTGGAACTGGTGTGAGAGAGAGCTGACAAGCCATGCTGTCTCTTCTGAGAAATAACCAAGAGCTTTAGAAAGAGGGCCAGGCAGCAGCTTTGAGCCTGTGATCCAGTGGGCTACCCTTATTGCCTTTTCAGCTGTAGGCGTAAAAATAATTATCTCAGGCTGATCAGATGCACCAGCAAGAAAGACATTTTCTCTCTAAATTTCAGGTTTCTGGCCTCATGTCCTTGTAAAGATAGCTGATCAGACTTGTTCCCCGAAAGCAGAAAGCTCCATCAATTGTTATTGTTATAATCTATTTACTAATCTGTGCACCTCCTTTATACGCGCGCACCATGGCCTGTCTTCATTTGTGTTTGTGGCTGTCTCCCCTATTAGACTTGTGTTCTAAGCAGCGGGGACTTTTTAAAAATAAATTATCAAATATGTAAGGTATATCAAAAGATAAAGAGGATACCACCTTTACACCTTCATATTCAGTGCGGCTTCTAAGAAGCACTGTACAGCACCCAGCGTGCAGCAGGAAAGGTTGTTGAGTTGCAGCACTAACTCCTTCTTACACGTGTGCAATCATCCTTTCTATCCCTTGCAGATTACGTGGAATCAGAATCATTTTCTCTGGGGGCTAAGTATATGCCAATATACTCTGACAGTCATGGACGGAGTAGCTTTTCTACAAGGCCTTTGGGACAGTGGTGCCCACATTAGACAGTTCTCATTGTGGATGGTGCTAGAACTCTGAAGTAGTGAAGTGTTCTATTCAGCAGACCTCAATTTTAAATGAAGGGATGAAACCAAACAAAGTATAAATAGCTAATGGGAATATGGATGTGGCTTTAAATGGTAGAAGTAGTTTGCTATCTGTGTTCTCTGTGGCATCCTTTAGCCATTACTGATTGTTTTTTTAGAAGAATCAACACTTAGCTCATGGAAGACAGAGGGCTTTGAAGAAAGGAACACTGTAGGGTTGAAGAAAGGATTGGAGGACATTGTTCATGTGTGAAGGCATGTGGTGTGGGGGAGGGTAAGGAGCTTGGTGGTAGATTCAGGGGTGTTGTAAACGAGACAAAAATGAGGAAATAACCCTTAAGAAAAGAATAATATTCATCACCAACCCAAGAATAGTGAGTCCATAAAATTTATAACTCTCCCGATGGGAATATGATAATTATGTGAAACTTTCCCCTTGTATGTGTCTCTTCAACAATAAATAGTCCTTTTCCCAGTTTCAGTTTCGCTACTTCCTTTCTTAGCTACTTCAAACAGCCTGGCCTGTCGGAGAGTATGTGACACTGTAAGCCCTAACTGGCTACCTCCTCCCTGCAGGTCCCTAGCCGCCGCCTCTTCTGCTTTGATTAGTGGTAGCATCTCATCATCTCCACTGGAAAATCCTTCCTCGCCGTCACGTCCGGTCTATCAATTCTGTCTTCTAAACATCTCTCAGCTTCTTTCTATTCTCTGTGTAGCAGCTTTTTTCCACCCTCCATCCATCTATTGTCTGTGGAATCATCTTTCCAATCTAACATGTCCCTTCCCTTCCCCTCTCCATATTTCTCTGCCCATAAGGGAAAAGAAAGTCCTCTAACCTACCTTTCTAGCCCCATCTTTTAACTCCCTTATCACTTCTTACCAGCCCTACTGACATGTTTCCGTCTTCCCAGATAACCACGTGATTTCTTTCACGTGGTCTTCCTCTTCCTTATACTGCTTTTCCATTCATCCCAGACAGCAATTTCCCCTTTTGCGGACTTCAAAAATGTAGACCCATCTCCCATACAGAGCTTCTGGTTCTGCATAGTAGTCTTTTATTTGTATGTTTCTCCTCATATAGGTTGTGAGCTCCTCCAGAGCAGAGGTCCACTGTATTGTTCATCTCTGCACCGTCCTTATGCTTAACGCAGAGCCAGCACCCTAGGAGATGAATGAAGCATGAATTGAATCAGTGAATGAGCTGAATAAAGATTATCTGATAAGCGACCATCTTCCTCAAAAAAAAAAAAAAAAAAAAGAGGGAGTTTTTAGGTGTAGTTTTGTAATTTCGGTGACACATTGGATAGGTGCTTTTTCCAGATGGCTGTGATGAGAACTGATATGAGAATGTTTATAAAAGTCCTTGAATATCTAAGACGATGTGTCAAGCCTAAACTTTAGGCAGCATACTAAATCAATCAATCAAACAGTTGTTTTAGCTTTTCTAACTTGTATTTCCTAAGAATAATCCCAGGCACCCATTGAGGCTTACTGTAAGACCTCAAAAAGTATCCTAACTACATTTTTCTTTCACTTATAATTTTCTGATTATCTTTATACACTTGGTTTTCTGCACTGTTTTCCTTATTAGGATCACTCCTGCCTCCTGTCTTCTTTTTACCTGTCTGTGCCCTCTTTGCAATGATCGTATTTGGAGGAAGTACTAGTAGCCCAAAGCAGCTAAGCCCTTAGCTTGCAGTGAGAAGCGGAGGAGAGTAATCGGCCACCAGGGTTCTGTTTGGGTCTGTGCAATTTCATACAAGCACATGCACACCCAGTCACATAGCTTCCTGCTAGGTTACCTTCTCAGAGTTCATGTTATGATAAGTAATGTCACCTTTCACCACTTTTCAAAACATTAAAAATAGATGAAGCAGCTTTGAATCTATTATTTGTTTTGTTTGTTTGTTTATTTGTTTGTTTGTTTGTGTTATTTTTTGCCCGGATCATAAAGTCCCCTCTAATTGCCAATATTTAAAGTGTGAGAATTTTCTCTAAAACTTCCTGAATTCAGAAATCCAACAAGGGCTTTAGATGGGGCAGAGTACAGGGGTGCCTGAGAGCTCCCTTGAAAATCTGGCAGCAGAGCCCTTGTCTGGGCTCGGAGCTGCCCTGCTCTGCAGTCCCTCTATGGACGGCTGCACTGATAGATGGGTTCTCCTCGGGGAGCTTCGTGGACCGGCCCTCCACCCATTACCAGGCAGCAGGATTCTAATTTACAGCCCAGATGGTGACTGGCTACCCCACCACTCCCTATTTACTTCAGTAAAGTGGCAGAGGTATTAACTATTAAATTGCTTCTTTCTTTTTAAAATAAACGATGCATTTGCAAAGGGCTTTGTATAAAAACACTTTCACTTGGGGGAAAAAAAGTTATTTCATCAGAATGTGAAGAACATGACGCGCTATAATAAAAAATAAATAATCACATAGGCTTATTTTTCTTGGCCTGCCTTTGTGTGGAAATGAGGTTTTGAGGTACAAGTTCTGGAAAGATTACTGAATTTTCAAAGGAGAATTTTCACAGGAGGGTGTCAGCTCTTTATTCTTCTTGGTTGATTGCTAAAGCTTATGGATCGACCTCTTACATGAAAACCCACAGTATTTGTACACGAGGTTCCTGCCAATACAACTTATCATTCTTAGCTACTCATTTTTTTTTTTTTTTTTTTTTTAATGAAAGTTTGAATGTGATAAATAATGGTCAAGGAAGATTTCCCAAAGGAGATGTAGTCCATGCCCTTCTGGATAAATCATAATTTTGCAAAGAGCTATATTTTACTTAGAACCTCTTCCTGTAAGTGTTGCTTTTCTGGAATATTTGGGAATCTGACCCTGTAAGGAGAGGTACTCTAAAACTCTCCCGCAAAAGACAAGACTGTATTTGCTATGAGGGTATTGCTGAGCTATTTTACCATTTTGTACAAATCAGCACGAACTGCTTTTCCCAGACAATTGGCATGTTTTTATATTTTGTGAATAATTAGCTAATTGATTTTTTATCTACACAAAGTTCTGGTCCAAATTTGTGGACCATCTTTAATAGTCATTAGCATACAATAGGATTGTTTTTGCCTGCTGGTTTTTACCTAGGGCTTTTCTGTTTTGTTTGACATTTTATTCTGATTTTCTCTTCTCCTGTTTACCTATTATACTGTGTGCATTTTTGTCAACAGTCTCAAGTCATTTTGAGGACAAAGTCCAGGTGTCTGCCTCCCAATATGTATTTATTAAAATAAATGTAAGACATTGAGCTTATTAGACTCAGTCTCAAATAAAACCATTATATTATTACTTTTGAATTTTAGTAGGAAGCTGTGTTTTTTAATTCATAAGGTCTTTAACAGCTCCCCAATGTGAACCCTGGACAGCGTTCATTAGACAGGATGTGGAGGCCAGATGACGCCAAGAAGTCTTACTGTGTAATTTAATCCTGGGTGCTGTGTTGTTTGGCTTCACTGGACACCGAGCGTGCATATATAATTATGTGTGCATGTGTGGAAAGCCCAACCCTGATAGGAGAGAGAGGGAGGAACATCATTAGCAGAGATTAGCTGTGTTTCTCCAGCTGGGCAACGTGCCTCTGAACTCCAAGGGCTTTCCCCAGTGTAAATTATGAGACTGACTCAGCTGCTGTTCAGTTCCCCTCTGGCTGAACTGCATTTGCTAATGCTGTGGCTCAAGAGGCAAAATGTCTTGAGGTTCTAGAGATGTCTTCTTCTTGTAAAAAAACAAAACAAAATATTTCTCTCCTCATATTCACAGGATAGTGGTACACAGCCTTCTCAAAGCAGAAATAAAAAGGCAAAATGGGGAAAAACACAAACCGTGTGCCAAACCTCAGCTACGTGTATGTAGTACTTTGAAAATTGTTAGCAGACTGGATTGATTCCTGTTCAGCTAAGGCAAACAGAAGTGACCTAGGAGAGATCAACCAAAGGACTTGTATGCATGCATATAAGCATAACCAATGGATACAGACACCAAGGGGTGAGGGCATGAGTAGGGGTTTGGGGGGACAATGGAGGGATAAAGACACATTTGTAATACCTTAATCAATAAAGAATAAAATAAAATATTTTAAAAAGTCATAATTTTCATTATGACCAGCTGAGAGTTTCTGATTGGATCTGCTGCTGCTCTGAAATTGAAGTCTGAGCAAATTAACCCCACTTTGCACTCTGAACCAAATCCTGGTTCAAAGCCACAAGAAGGTCTTGCCTGAAGTTCTTCAGCAACGACAGTACACTGATGTGAAAACTTATATCTTTGTAATATCGCATGAAGCGCGAGGCTTGGCATACTACACATATCAATTGGTTGAGTTGGGTTCACAGCTTTCCATTTATTATGTACTAATAATCCATTCAAAAGGCATGGTGTCTTCTCTCTATGATTTTATTAAGACTAGAGGCCTGGTGCACGAATTCGTGCACAGCTGGGTTCCCTCTGGGTGGCCTGCAGGGATCAGGCCGAAACCCGCAGTCCAATGCACCTGCATCTCCTACCTGCTGCTCCTGCTCTTCCCAGCCCTACTGTGCCTGCTATGGGCTGGCACCTAATCAGTCTTGATTGGGCGAGGCTCGTGCTGCCACAGTAGCACTCACCAGCCATGAGCCCTGTGTCTGACGCCCTCCCAAGGGGAGTGGCCTGTGGGATCGGGCTGAAACCGGCTCTCTGACATCCCCCGAAGGGTCCGGGATTGTAAGAAGGCACAGGCTGAAGAACCCACCAGTGCACAGTTGGGCAGGGGAGGGACTGCAAGAGGGCTCTAGGGCATGTCT
The DNA here is from genome assembly GCF_964339955.1 of Pipistrellus hanaki. Classification (NCBI taxonomy): domain Eukaryota; kingdom Metazoa; phylum Chordata; class Mammalia; order Chiroptera; family Vespertilionidae; genus Pipistrellus; species Pipistrellus hanaki. The sequence goes on from NC_140504.1 coordinate 40,027,937, forward strand.
GATCCATCTCACTCAATCCGGATAAGCCAGACCCCAGGGCAAGCTAACCTACTTGTTGGAGCATTTGCCCCCTGGTGGTCAGTGCACATCATAGCGAGCAGTTGAGCAGCTTTAGCATACCATTAGCATATTATGCTTTGGTTGGTTGTTCTGCCATTTGGTCTATTTGCGTATCACCCCTTTATTATATAGGATAGCCAATTTATTGATATAGATAAGTTTAATGTCAATTTATCGATTGAAAGTCAGGGGAGATATAAATTAAATGCATAAATTAAATGCATAAATAACATAGGAACTGTAATTAAGTGATTGTTTTAAATCTTCTTTTAAAAAAGTCATTACCAGCCGAAACTGGTTTGGCTCAGTGGTAGAGCATCCGTCTGCGGACTGAAAGGTCCCGGGTTCGATTCCGGTCAAGGGCATGTACCTTGGTTGCGGGTACATCCCGGGTAGGGGGTGTGCAAGAGGCAGCTAGTCGATGTTTCTCTCTCATCAACGTTTCTAGCTCTCTATCTCTCTCCCTTCCTCTCTGTAAAAAATAAATAAAATATATATTAAAAAAAGTCATTACCAGTTTTTTCTTACCAACCGTATTAACAGGTAACAAAATCGTACAACCTAAGTGGGGTTTTATCCCTCCTCCTTCCTTTGCTATTCCTTTGGGGGAAATATTCATAGGTTAAGCACTAGGGCTAAAATATATAGAACAAGGAAATCAGATAGTAATGGGTCATCCACTGATCCATTTTCAGGACTATAAAATTGCACAGTATCTGTGACATCAATATTAGCAGCAGCCATAGTAGCTATACTTAGATTCAGCATAAAATAGCAGCCCAAATAATGCCTCAATTTAAGATTAAATACTGGATGTGGATGAGAACATATTGCCTTACCTCCTAATAGTGAAGACATTATGAAGAGGGGAGATTTCAAATACAAAAGATTAAGGAGAGGGAGCCTGAATTTTCAGTGGCAGAACGGCATTGTAAGAACAGAATTTAAGGATTTAGCACTTCTCTAAGAAGGAATCTCTTCTAATTACCATTGCTAGCAAGGCAGAAAGGAAGCACACTGGTGGGATGGAATAATTCTGGGGGTAGATTGGTGCCAAAATTCACACTTGCATGTGAGAACTGATTTATACATATCAGGCTGTAGAAACCAGGTGGTTTGCCATTAAAAGTTAGAGCTGGAGAGCAGCTGGTCGATGTTTCTCTCTCATTGATGTTTCTAGCTCTCTATCTCTCTTCCTTCCTCTCTGTAAAATATCAATAAAATATATATATATTTTTTTTAAAAAGTTAGAGCTGGCCCCTAGCCTGTCTGGTTCAGTGAATACAGCCAGCAGATTGAAGGATCCTGGGTTCAATTCTGGTCAGGGACACATACCTCAGTTGTAGTTCCCCAGCCCCGTTTGGGGTATGTGCAGGAGGCAACTAATCAATATGTCTCTCTCACATCAATGTTTCTCTCTCTGTCACTCTTTCTCCCCTCCTCCCCCTCTCTAAAAATCAATGGAAAAATGTCTTTCAATGAGGATTAACAACAACAACAAAAAAATTAAAGCTAGCAGTCAAGCCAGTTTAGAGGGTGTAACCTGTGCCACTGCAAGGGTCCTGTGCTCGTTTTAATGCTCTGCTGCCGCTACCTTACCATTCTTAATTGCTCTTAAACATGGTGTCTTATGTTTTTATTTTGTGCTAGCCTTGCAAATTTTGTAGCTAGTCCTATTGACAATATACAAAATTGTCATAATCCCTTAGATAATGTTCTCACTGGCATATATCTCAGTACATTGACTGTTTCCTGTGGCATGCCCCTTTTTGCTAAAGGCCAGCAGGTTTATTCCTTCCTGGATACTGTTAGACTTCTAGAATTGTTATTGAAGAATGTGTTTGTGCCGATTAATGACTTAAGGGAAACTCTGCCTCAATTTTATGCCCCAAACAATGCTATTTTGCTAATGAGGTCTATATGTATTATTTAATGTAACATCATGATTTCAGAAACTATATATTCTGCTCATTCCACTTACTGTGGTCTTGAATAAAAGTTTCCTGATCATTGCATAAGTAATGAGTAATAGTTTTTATGAAGCCAAATCCTTCTGCTCAAAGAAGAGACTTGTTAGCCCAGCATTCAAAACCTTTCGTGACGTGACACTGCCCTATACTTAGAGCTGTGCTTATCACTGCTCTTCACACACCTGATGTTCCAACTATTCAAGGCTGCTTACTATTTCTGGAAAATGCCATTTTTGTCTCGCTCTCCATTCTTTTCTTTTTAACTTCCTTTTTTATAAAAATAAATGCCCTCTTCCAAATACAACGCTTCACTCTCCCGTCTTCCACCCTTTCTCCACTGGTATGACTTCTGCTCTTCCTTCAAGGTCCCACTTTGTTGCTCGAATGTCTCTTCCTCTATGAAGTTTCCCCCTGATATTCTCAATCATAGTTGGTTATTACCCTCTCTGCTGTGCCATGGCTCGTGAAGCTCTTAAAGGTTTATTAAATTCTACACTGCATTACAGTTACTGTTCAGGTGACTATCTGTTGTGTGCTCCTTGAGCTTAGGACTGTCTCCTGTCTCTATTCCATCCTCCACAGCATTGTTACAGGATGTGTGGCACATGCTCAGTGCATGTTTACTGAGGGAGTGTCTTTGTCCATTTAGGCTGCAATAACAAAATACCACAGACTGGGTAACTTATAAACAACAGAAATTTATTGCTCACAGTTCTGGAAGCTGGAAGTCTAAGATGCGGGTGCTAGGTGATTGGACGAGGCCCTCTTCTGGATCACAGGCTTCTCATTGTGCACAGTGGAAGGGCAAGGGCTCTCTCCAGAGCCTCTTTTATAGGGCACTAACCCCATTTATAGGGGCTCCATCCTCATGATCCCCGTACCTATCAAAGGCCCCACATATTACTACCTTTAAGCATTAGGATTTCAATCTATGACTTTGGAGGAGACACAAATATTTAGACCTTGACAGTGAGGGAATTGGAAGATCTACTCTAGTTATCTGGTACATTTAAACCACTTAGTTATAATTCCCTAAAATGAAATAACTAGTTACCATCAGTTGATCTTGTTGGAAATTGTTTTGACTTTGAGAATTATTTGTGGAAGAGAGAGGTAATAAAAGCCAAGTTTTTCCTAAGAATGAGGCCCCCAGAGTTGTCTAATGTTTGATCCTGGGTGAAAGAGTAGTAGGAAAGACAAAAAAGATGGAAGGGCCTCAGATTAGTCAGGGAACATTACCCAGAACATTTTGAAGTCAGAAAAACAGGAAGCTTAAGGGTACCATTTGACTCTCAATTTAGCCATCCCTAGCCAGCAATTTAGTTCTCAACTTTTCTTTTTTGTAGCACCTTCCCTTAATTAAAGTATAATGCCATGTCAAGAGCAGTTTTGAAATAAAGCCAGTAACATGGTAGGAGTATGCTAAATACATTTTTATTCTACCACTTTGACTCTGAAACTAAATGCCAGCTATTGAGAAAGTTTAGTCTTTTCTTTTATTCTGCCTAGGCTGTGTGAGTAAGGAGACAGTGAAAAAGAGAATAAACCAGAATCTTAATCTATTGGGGTCAAGAAGTAGACTTTTCTTGAGCTTCTCTGTGACCATAGCCAGTCATGCCTTTAATTTGTCCCATGGGGTTAGGTACATTAGGCCAAAGGAAAAAGCCACTAATTCCAAAACCTGGATTGTCAAAGGTTAATTTCTAAGTCGCTGGTACAATTGGTGGTCCATCCTAGTCCTGTTGCCGTTTTAGTGAGTATGAGAAGATCGTTTAGTAGACTAGGTAGGACTCTGTGATTCCTCATAGGTATGTAATGATTTATTTTCATATTTTAAATTTTAGTGCTCAAGTCATGTCAGATTAGTGAGGTTGGATGGATGCCCCATTTCAAAACCCATTCTCACTAGTGAATCTACTGGCTTTTATGGGGAGCAAGTAAAAAAAAAGGGGGGGGGGGCTCTCTGTGGAAAAATCCATCATGTGAAAGTTGGAAATTATAGAATGGGGTGGATCATCCCAGAAGAGATGTGCTCCCATAAATGTGTATCCAGTAAAATAAGGGTAGAAAAATAATATTGAAAGCATGCCTGAAAAGGAAAGAAAATCATAAAAGGATAATAGAAACACTACAGAGTTTATGAGAAGGACACTTACATTTGCCTCAATAAGTGTGGGGCAAAAATCATGAGCCGATTTTGTGTTTATCTGTGAATCCTCAGGATATAACTAATGTCTCTTTCCTTAACCATTTCCCACCAGCAGACCCTGGATCTCTATCTTAGCCTTTAACTCAACTTGGTTCTGGGGTATGAAACTCTAGGGATAGCATTTAGATTCTAAGTTACATGTAATCTTGACTGTCATAAACTCTTACCTCATTTTATTCTCTAGACTTATATTTATTAGTCTCTATTTAGACACACCCGTAGGCAGCTCTGATTGGTGTTCTAAATACAAAGTTAATTCTAATGTATACATAAATGAAAAGTTTTAACTGTATAGAAGTTTTAACAATGCTTGCCACAACTTATTCAACTAAATGAGCTTCATCTTTATCAACAGCATCTTGGTAAAAGTGTCAGGAAAAGTATTAGTATCCTGGGAACCCTGCTGGCATTGAAGTAGCCTGTTCTGGCCATTCTACTGTGGCTTGGGGACTTTTCCTTCCAAATGGCAATTTGCAGATCTCATATTGGACATTGGTGTGGAAGGAGAAAAGCTGTCAGTTCCCTCTCCCACTACCTTGCCCCTGTTAACTATTGCACTATTTCTTGTTCTCGTGGTTTTGTCTTTTCTATAAATAGATTTCATGTAAATAGATTCCTACCATATGTAACTTTTTGTATTTGGCTTTTTTTCTCTTAGCATTGTGCTTTTGGAATTCATTCATATTGCTGTATCTTTTTTTCTCATTTGCCTTGCTTTCATCTTAGTGGAATGTGGTTGGGGGGGGGGGGGGACAGATAAAATGCCTATGTTCAATCTACCATGTTTAACTAGAAATCTTATTTAACAGTTTTAGAAAATAAATCAGAAAACGTGAGTATAGAGTGAACTCTTCCAATTTTGCGGTTGAAATCAAACTGATTTCAGATGCCAAGGCAACCGAGAGAAACCATTTGAAGATTTCAGGTCTTATTTATAGTAAACACTCAATTAAATGCCTGTTAGTTTGATCTGAATCTACAACAACCCCCAAAAGAGAGTTTTATATTATCTCCAGTGTACAAATGTATTTATGTAACTTGTTGAAGACTTCACAGCTGGTAAGTTGCAGAGCCAGGATTCAATGAGATCTTTCTGACTTGAAATCCCAGATTTTTTCCCATTTCAACACATCATAACATAATGTAATCAACATGGGGAAATAACTGTTTACACTATCTTGGCCTTCATTACGGTCTGGTTCATTACAATTCTGGGAGGAAATTTGACATAATGGTGGGTTATTCACTGATGACATTTGCTCAGTGTGCTGTTTGTGGCCAACTCACTAATGTGTTGGGCAACATCAGAAGGGGTCTAGCAATGAAATAGAAAAGTTTCCTCTCTCTAATCTACCACCAAGGAGCAGTGATATTCAGAGCAAAATTCTGGGAAAGATGAAGTTGCAGATGGATCAGCAAGAACAATTGAAATTATTCAAGGAATGTGTATTTATAAAAAGTTGATATTCATAAAATCATTGTGCCTTAGGAATGCAGCCTGGAGCTTTGAAGACCCATCAGTGTTAAAGAAAAAAGTTGATATTTATAAAATCATTGTGTACAAACTCTGGAGTTCTAGACTTTAAGAACATCAGATACTTTTAAATTTTGAAAAGGCATTTTTTAACCTTAGTTTATTAATTCATAGGACCTTTATTAATTTCAGATTCCATGCTAGGTATTGAGAAAAACTACACTAAGATAGTTCTAAGCTTCTCTTCTAGTGCGAGAAACATATGTGTTGTAGAGATCATCTACAATATTAAATGTTAGTGATAACATAAAGGTATTGAGGTTTAATATAAAAAAATAAGTTCAGCACATGAATAAGATTCTTTAGTGGATTGTGAAGAGAAGCAAGTGATGTTTATGGTACAGCCATTCCTTTTGGAAGCAGAAGTTACAGAAAACAATGACATCCCCTCCAAAGCTATTACCAGAGGTAGCATGCCAAGCTAAATGGACCACTGTCATTTCATAGTTCTTCATGTAGAGTTGTCTCTTCTTATCCTCATTTTACAATGTTGTGACTATAACTCATGTTATTCTTTTAAAAACAGCTAGACATAATTTATATAAATTTATAAATAGTTATTTAGAACCAGTTATTTAGAACTTATTAGGGGGAGAAATATTCTCACACTGCCGTAGACCCATATCCAACCCTCACAGTTCACTCAGAGGAGGAGTCTTCAAGCCTTTGTACACAACTCTTGAACAAGCTTGGTGATCTGGTTTTCAGGTCCAGGACAAATTATAAAAACACATTAATTACTCAAGCAGATTTACCAAGAGCTATGAAAAGTGATGGCTAATGAGTTGACTAGTGGCTTTACATTGAGATAGAAGAAAATTCAAATTAACTAAAAGTACAATAATAAAAACTTATTAGCATTTACAAGGATTTTGCAGACAGATTTGTCAGTGTTACTTCAAATAGTCACTTCTACTGGAAATTTTGAAATGTTAACTTTTTTAAAAAATATGATCTCTATGCAACTTTTTAGGAACATGTGTATTGAAAACATGTGTGCATGTAGTGAGTTAAAATTATAATTTCTGGTGCATCTGGTGTTACTCAGTGGTTGAGCATTGACCCATGAACCTGGAGGTCATGGTTTGATTACAGGTCAGGGCACATGCCTGGGTTAAGGGCTTGATCCCCAATAGGGGGTATACAGGAGGCAGCTCACCAATGCTACTCTCTCATATTTGATGTTTCTGTCTCTCACTCTCCTTTCTCTCTCTGAAATAAACTAAAATAAATAAATTATAATTTTGATGGGAGGCAGCTAAATATGTCTTTAAATTCTATCCTATGTAATATTAATCGTTTTATTGAGGCACTACATACTGTTTTTTATCGTAAATAGTTTGTTATTCTACTTTTATTTTTTCCATTAGAATTGTCTTGTACATTTATAATTTTTTAACACTTAGAATAAATATTTAATATTAATTGATGTTCTTCCTAGTCATCCTCATCTTAGAAGATGGGACTTATCAAGGATCCTTTAGTAATCTGCAAATTTCAGCTATATATTGGGAGTATAAGTGGAAAATATACCAATGAATAATTAAGTAATGGGCGTGGATTACTCTCTAGCACAAAGTCAAATTTACATTTCAAAACAGTGACAAGAGACAGGTGAAAAATGATTGATCTTTGCCAATTTCCTTTTGGTAAAGCTCAAAATGTTCATTACACATTTGCTAGGATATCATCTTGATTGAATCATTACCTTAAAAAATTAAAACTTCTGATTGCTTCTGTGAGCAAAAACAATGTTAAGAAGAAATGTAAAAGTCTAAAGTAATGGGATCTTTCACTAATATGGTTTTAATTATTTCATTATTAAAATTAGGCATTGGATCCAGAGTATATAGATCCTCGCTCCTCCTGGAGCTTTTATCCTGGTTATCTGTAATACAATCTTCTCTGGGAAGTAACAAGATCTATTGCTGATTTGATACTTCTGTTTACTTATTCTTCCCTCCATTCGCCTTCCCAAGTTTTTTTGCCTTTCACCTAAATTAGTACTGTGATTAAGAACTTCAAGAAAGAGTAATTATGAGAATAGCAATAATCCAATTGCTATTTTAAAATTTCCCACAAGTGAATGTTAAAACTACTTAAGTATTTGAAAATAATTCCTTGGCTCTTCAGATGGTTTTAGATACCTGGGTACGGCCTCTTGGAAAACACTATTTTAAAAATCTCTGCTTTGCCCACTGGTGTGGCTCAGTAGTTGAGCATCAAACTATGAACCAGGAGATCACAGTTCGATTACCAGGACAAATGTCAATTCTGAATTTAGACTTGGTCCCCATTAGGGGGGGTTCAGGAGGGAGCCAATTAATAATTCTCTCTAATCATTGATGTTTTATCTTTCTCTCCTTCTCCATTCCTCTCTGAAATCAATAATATATATATATATATATATATATATATATATATATATTAAATCTCTGCTTTAATTTGGTTCTGACAAGCCAATCATTTAGGATGAGCTATACTTAAGTCATTTCATCTATAGATATTCCAAAAATTTGATAGCAGACCTGCAATTTTAAAGCAAGTAATGGAGTTCTACACATTTGGCAAATCCCCATGTACAAAGGGAAGCCACAGTTTTTATTAATCCTCAAAACAACAAAATCTGTTAATATGAATAAATCATTCAGAGCACCACTGTCCAATAGAACTCTCTGTGCTGATGGAAAGGTTGTATTTTGCACTGTCCAATATGGTTGCCACTAGCCACACTGGGCTACTGAGCACTTGAAATAGACTAGTGCAACTGAGGAACTGACTTTTTTACTTAATTTAATTTTAAGTTAAATAGCCACATATGGCTTGAAGCTACCATATTGGACAGTGCAGATATAGAGCTTTAATGTTAAAATAAAGAAAACCCGCAGAAAGTGGCATAGTTTAGAATTTTCCACTTATTTTTATTTGTTGCTAAGAATTTTTACCTTTCATCCTAAATATAGAACCAAAGTTCAAGATAAGAGGTGAGTCTAGTCCATATTTCTCTGCCTTAGGCCCTTCTTAATTAAGTGGAAGTTCATTATAATATTGATATTAGGGTCTTGTGACTAAGGGTCCTGCTGGAACCTGTATTCAGGCTGAGGCTTTGGAACTGAAGTGGAACTGGGTTCAAACCCTGTCTTTACCACTTAGTAGTTGTAGGTCAGTTATTTAAACTTTGTGTCCCAATTTCTTTATCAATTATTATCAGGATTGATGTGAGAATTAGAGAAGTTAATACAGGAAAAGTGTTTAGAGCATTGAGTGGCAATAATCCCAGTAAATGTTAGCTATTGTTATTAATATATTACTTATTCCATTGCTGTGTGTGTGTGCATGCGTGCCTATAAAGTTCTCCTCCTATCATATTATATCAGGTCCTGTACTAGGTGCTGAGGCCAGATAGTAAGAAAAAGAAGATGGACAAGATACAGAGATAAGTCATACTTGGATCCTACTTCTATAAGCTAATAAAAATTAGTTATTTCTCTTGAAAAATAGAAGGCATGCAGCTAATAAGTTCTAAGGATTCACTGTGTATTTTGTAAGTATGTTATATATGCTTTCTCTCGTGTAATTATCAAATCTATTCTTTGAGGTGGATTCTGTTATTGTTGCCAATTTTAGATAATGAAATTGAGACTTAGAGAGAGTTAATGGCTAATATTGGAATCCAGGTCTATCTTCCTTCAGTGCTTCCCCTCTTAGGCCCTCACAATATTGTTCTCTAAATGATGAAGTATATAGAAATTTCTGAATTGATTGACTGGGAAACAATATTAAAGTTTATGGTATAGCCCAGATTTTTAAACATAATTTTAATTTTAAATAATTTTGATTGTCATTTTGAACATGACTCTCCTGGACTGTTTGTCTTAAGGGGAGTCATACATTTCCAAAAAGAGAGGGAAAAGGCACAAAGTAACGGGAAAGGAAATGAAGAAAAGGGATTAGCATTTACAGAGTGCTTACTACCGTGTTTCCCCAAAAATAAGACATCCTCCGAAAATAAGACCTAGCGCATGGAAAGATAAGACATCCCCTGAAAATAAGACCTAGTGCAACTTTGGGAGAAAAAATTAATATAAGACACTGTCTTATTTTCGGGGAAACAGGGTATATACTTTATGCTTGTATTAGGGACCCACTCAAGTTCCTAGTTCTATATATTCTACTAGAGGCCCAGTGCATAAAATTCGTGCATGGACAGGGGAGGTGTCCCTCAGCCCAGCCTGCACCCTCTCCAATCCAGGACCCCTCGAGGAATGTCTGATCGCCAGTTTAGGCCCCATCCCATCCCTAAACAAGTGGTCGGACATCCCTCTCATAATCCAGGATGCTAGCTTCCAACTGCTCACCTGCCTGCCTTCCTGATTGTCCCTAACCACTTCTGCCTGCCAGCCTGATCACCCCCTAACCACTCCCCTGCCAGCCTGATTAATGCCTAACTGCTCCCCTACCAGCCTGTTTGCCCCAACTGCCCTCTCCTATCGGCCTGGGTCTCTCCCAACTGCCTTCCCCTGCCGGCTTGATTGCCCCCAACTGCCCTCCCTTGCAGGCCTGGTCCCTCCCAACTGCCTTCCCTTGCTGGCCATCTTATGGTGGCCATCTTATGTCCACATGGGGGCAGCCATCTTGTGTGTTGGAGTGGTGGTCAATCTGCATATTACTCTTTTATTAGATAGGATTAGTAGGATAGAGGCCTGGTGCATGGTTGGGGGCCAGCTGGTTTGCCCTGAAGGGTGTCCCGGATCAGGGTGGGGGTTCCCTTGGGGCATGGGGCTGCCTGGGCAAGGGACCTGTGGTGGTTTGCAAGTTGGCCACACCCTCTGGCGACTCAAGTGAAGGCCCTGGTATCTGGGATATATTTATCTTCTACAATTGAAACTTTGTAGCCTGGAGCAGAGCCAAACCTTCTGCTTGCTCTGTGGTGGCAGCCATTTTTGTTGGGACTTATGTATCTTCTATAATTGAAATTTTGTACCCTGTTTCCCCGAAAATAAGACAGTGTCTTATATTAATTTTTGCTCCCAAAGATGCACTAAGTCTTATTTTCAGGGGATGTCTTATTTTTCCATGAAGAAGAATACAGTACACATTTATTGTTAAATGAAAATAAAGGAAATTTATTACATGTATACGGTACAGTAGTACGGTAGTTGTCAACACAAACCAGACAAACTGTGAATCCTACAGTATCAGAATTTACTCATTTCTTTAATGACAATCATGTCATCATCTTCTGGAACATCATCATAACAATCCAATTCCTGAATTTCTTGTGACTTCATTTCTTTCAGAATCAGTGGACCAAATCTCTCATGTTTAGCCTAGGGGGGCCTTGTTTTCGGGGGGATGCCTTATATTTCACTCAGAAGGAAAACTGTAAGTAGATCTCATTTTCGGAGGATGTCTTATTTTCGGGGAAACACAGTAGCTTTAAGCAGAGGCTTGGTCTGGCCAGAGTGTACAGAAAGCTTGGCTTCCTCCTTTGCCGGGGGCAACCCTAGCCTCCTGCTCTTTCCGGCTCAGTGGCTGTCACCATTTCTGTTAGGGTTTATGTATCTTCTATCATTGAAACTTTGTAGCCTTGAGTGGAGGCCTGGGCTGGCAAGGGTAGGCGGAAAGCTTGGCTTCCTCCATTGCCAGCAAAACCCAAGCCTCCCTCCTGCTCTCTGTGGCCGTAGCCATCTTGGTTGGGTTTATTTGCATATTGCTCCCGATTGGCTGGTGGGTGTGACTTGTGGGTGTAGCAGAGTGATGGTTAAATTGCATATTGCTCTTTTATTAGATAGGCTAATCTTCCCTTTTAAAAAAAAATTAGGGTATGTCTCTTTCTTCTCCTTTTTCCATGAATAGATGTCAGTTTCTAAAGATAATTCTTTACCAAAGGTTGTTTTTGTGATTCTAAATACAAGTTTTTTAGTGCCTTAGCATGTACTACATCTGGACCTTAGAACTTGGAAATAATCAAAACACTTAGATATGCCCTATCTCTTCATCTGTCTTGAGTTTGTTCTTTCAGTCACAATTATTTTAACTTTTCCCACTTGAACACAAACTTTACTAGTAGAAAAGGTAAAAACAAAACAGGAGTCATCAACTTTTGTTTCCTCATTGTTATCTGTTTTTTATTCATTTATTTTCATTTTGAATTTATAATTATTATTCAATCTGTTTGCAAGCCTCAGCACATACTGACAAATAGATTTCCTGACAATGTCCTTAACATCTCATATAATTTGTCATATATGCAAATATAGGTAAATTGGCTCATTAGTCTATGTGTTTAAAGCAATAAAGATCTGGTTTGAAAATTACTGATTAAACAAGTAATGCATGCTATTAATAGAAATTTAGGAAAATAGAGACAATTTAAAAGAACAACAGTAATAATCACTGGGCTATTTAAACCAATTTTTCTGTTTTCTTATGATACTAAAATAATTATTTTTACATTCATTAGTATTTGTATGTTTAAAGGCAATAGATCTGTATCTTATTTTTAAGACATTTTAAGTGAATTTATTTAGTTCCTGATTTTCTTTTTCATAAGTCAAAGATAGGTCAGGAAATGTTGATTCTGTTCTGGAATATTAACACTAAAAATAGTGTACTGGATGGGGCAAAAGTAGGTTTACAGTTGTTTATAATGCAAACATAAACTCTGTTTTGAATATTCATAGTTCAAGCTTACTTTTTCCCCATCTGTTTATTATTTATTATAAATTTATAGAGGTTATAGAGAAATCAATTTTTTGGTCAAGAAATATGTTTAGACTTTGACTTAAGTTATATATGAAATCTCACAAATTTCTACTTCTTGATAAGTTTATAATTATGACTGAAAAATAAGTATCTTTATTCATTTTAAAGCCTACATTTTAAACATATTTTAACTTCAATTACGGTTGTATTTATAAGTATTAGTAAGCAGAAGGTAATCCATCAATATGGAGAATTTTTCTTTTTATAATTTTTATTTTTTGCTGGCTCTAGCATACTTCAGTATTACTAAACATTCAGAATCTTGACCAAAAATATAGACATATGGTAAGTACTGAATCAGTATTTTTTGAATGCATGGTTTTTTAGTGAAATGTTGTAAAGATGAGATGAGGTAGGTGAGTGGGTTTGGTTGATGGGAGGTTATAATTATCCTCTCAAATAGAACTTTTAGTTGGTTCATAGTTATGAGAGCAGGTTAGGGATAAAAGCACGATCGTTGGCCACTCTTTTGATCTGATTTTAAATAACATATTTAGAATTTCAATTCCATTAAAAAGCTATCTAATGCTTTTTTCAAAATACCAAGCAAGATCTTGGTGATAGATCTCTATCCTGGGAAGACCATTTTGTGTTATTACTGTGAACAAGTAACTTAATCCCAATTTTAAGATGGAAATGATGCCCTAATAGCAGAAGTCTCTTATGCTCAAAATACTACTCTATGTACTTTAGAAAAATGACCAAGAGGTTAGGGTAGCAGGACTGTTTAATTTAAGGCAAGAAAATCCCAAATAAAGAGAAGACAGCTTGGGAAATTCTCACAATCAATCAAGAAATCTCAGCAATATTTAATTTACGTGCTTAAATTAAAATTTTATTCAATTTTAGTCACACTGAAAATTTTATCTATGGGGCATATTTCCCCAAATTCTTTCATTTACTCATGTTTATGATATAAAACTCAGAATGTGATCTATTATAAAATTATCCTCTATTAGCAACATGGGGAAATCTGTGTTATATAATAAACACAAGAATTTGAAGGCCATATGGCCACGTTGCCTCTTCCATTCCTCTTTTTCTCTGGGCTGGATGCATCTTGGCACAAAGCCAAGGTAATTTCCAGAATTTGGCAGGGCCCTGGCAAATGCACAGCTGCTGCTGTCTCCAACTCTTGCCTACTCATTTTGCACAAACCGCTTCCTCCTCTTGGTGCTGAGAAACTCACGAGTCAGAGGAGCATGCCTGGAGGGCAGATGCAGAAGCCCCTCTTGAGCTCCTGGCAGGTTCAGGAGCCCTTGTGAAGGTGGCAGCCACATCACCTCCCCCGCAGCTCTGCCCACCTCGCCCTCCACTCCTCTGCTCTTCCTTATCTTTTTCCATCTAACTCTCAGTGTTTAAAAATATCACCTCCTGCCAAAACCGGTTTGGCTCAGTGGATAGAGCGTCGGTCTGCAGACTGAAAGGTCCCAGGTTCGATTATGGTCAGGGGCATGTACCTTGGTTGTGGGCACATCTCCAGTAGGGGGTGCGCAGGAGGCAGCTGATCGATGATTCTCTCTCATTGATGTTTCTAACTCTCTATCCCTCTCCCTTCCTCTCTGTAAAAAATCAATAAAAATATTTTATATATATCTATATACCTATATCTATCTATCTATCTATCTATCTATCTATCTATATATATATATATATATATATCATCTCCTTTCCTTTCTATCCCCTTCTAATAAAAGCTAACTTTGACTTCTCATGAATTAAAATATTCAGTCATGCCCAGCCAGTGTGACTCAGTGGTTGAGCATCAACCTACGAACCAGGAGGTCACGGTTGGATTCCTGGTTGGGGGCACATGCCTGGGTGGGTTACAGGCTTGATCCCCGTCGGGAGCATGTAGGAGCAGTCAACCGATGATTCCCATCATTGATGTTTCTATCTCTCCCTCTCCCTCTCTGAAATCAATAAAAAATAAAAATAAAAATAAAAATTGTTTTAAAAGAAGATCCAGTCAGTTCCCAGGAGGATACCTGAGCAGAATCTGGTCAGGGAGAGTGGGATTGAGAGGACGAAGACAGAGGCAGAGATAGTGGGGCTGCTTGCATTCCCTCAGTTTCTACTTACCAGCTTCATCACTGTGCAGTGGCTGTTTGTAGGTGTGCACACAATCACAGGTAAAATTTAGACATTTTTATCCTCCTACACTGTTCTTAAATGTAGAGTCAGCGCTGATCATACTGGAATACAGTCATGGCGATGATTCCTTCCCTTTGTTCTGTGTCTCTCATTTCTCTGCCTTTGTTCGAGGACAGTGGACTTGGAACAAGCTTCTTTGACCACACTAATTGGGATGAGGAAGAGGTCGCATCCCAGCTCTGCCACTAATTGGTTGTGTTGAGCAAGTCAGCACTTTCTCTGAGATTTGCTTCTCATATGTAAAAAGCCAGCGGGTTGGACTGTATTCCTTGAAGTCCTGTTATTCCTTGATCTCTTAAATATCAAATTGCATGTGATGCCCATGCTGAAGGTCTCCTCTGTACTCGTTCCCAGTGCCAGTGGCAACAGGTCCGCTTCACAGGCACCCTTAACCTCTTGGAAAAGGGAAGAGATTACAAAACAAACACATGCCCTAACTGGTTTGGCTAAGTGGATAGAGCGTCGGCCTGTGGACTGAAAGTTCCCAGGTTCGATTCCGGTCAAGGGCATGTACCTGAGTTGCGGGCACATCCTCAGGAGGTGTGCAGGAGGCAGCTGATCGATGTTTCTCTTTCATCGGTGTTTGTAACTCTCTCTCTCTCCCTCTCCCTTCCTCTCTGTAAAAAAATCAATAATATATATATATATATATTTTAAATGTTTTTCTAACTTTTTGTGTGTGAGTTCATTCCAATATGATGTCATCAGAGAGAAACTCAGGATAAAAAGTGACAGAATAGAAATTTACTAAGAATTAATATAAAGTCACATAGTTTGATTCAAAGAACAAATTGCACAAATAGGTGTTTGGCTGAAGATCACATATACATTATGCACTGTCCTCAAGTCTAATGTGAGCCAATAGCATAAGGGACGCCCTGTTCTGTATGGGATAACCACAAGTCCCAGCGGCAGAGGCAGACTGGAAGGAACGGCGGAGGCAGTGGCTAGCCAGAGACTCTGAAGTCAGCAGTCTTCAAAGAGATCAGGCAGAACAAGGTTGGAGAGGCCAAAGGCAAGAGACAGCCCAAGATTGCAGCAGGAGATGAGCAAGAAAGCAAAGTGCGGGGATCAGTGATGTCAAAACATTGATATGAGCACAAAGGGAACAAAGTGGGGAGGATGGGGTGAGGAGAATGGGGGTCCATTCAAGCCAACAGCTATTGCTGCAACACATGAATCCAGCTTTTCTTTTTCTCTTTTTTCCCCAACCTCATATTCCCAGGCAGTGTGCCCAGCTCCAAAATTTCTCCATGCCCTAAAATTTAACTTATCAACCCCTTCCATGCCCTGGTCTTTATTTTTCCTCCCTGCCTTCCTTTCTTCTGTCTGTCTGAAACACATCTTCCTATCAAAGTTTCATCTCAAGTCCTACCTCTCTCCTTCAGCCAAAGTTCACTACTCCTGCCCCCACTATTGTTTTTCTTTTCACAGCTCATTTGTCATGTCTGGGGAACAGTCAGAAGGTGATTCCCTGGATGTAATTATTAACTCCTTGACTAGTTTGCCAGCTCTGAAAGGAAGGAACTGTGTTCTGCATCTTACAGAGACTGAATGGTACAGGAGAGAGTTTGGGGATAAGGAAAAATAACCTGGCATTCGCCGAGACCGGTTTGGTTCAGTGGATAGAGCATTGGCCTTCGGACTGAAAAGTCCCGAGTTCGATTCCGGTCAGGGGCATGTGCCTTGGTTGCGGGCACATCCCCGGTAGGGGGTGTGCAGGAGGCAGCTGATCGATGATTCTCTCTCATCGATGTTTCTAACTCTCTATCCCTCTCTCTTCCTGTCTGTAAAATATCAATAAAATATATTTTAAAAAAAAAATAAATAAATAAATAACCTGGTATTCAATCCTGCCCTGTGACCTTTAGCATATACCTGTCTCTAGGCCTTAGTGTCCTTTGAAAAACGGGGACAACGATACCATGTTTTCTCTTCCTTACACAGGGGACAAATGTTTAGATCAAGATTAGGGGCAACAGTATTTTTTCACTGTGAAACACTCTAAGAAACTAAGGGCCATCGTGTTATTAAAAAGGAATCTAAATTTTAGTTAGATTTTAATTCTTGCTCTGCCTCTTATTCCACATATGACCTTAGAAAAGTTTTTAACTTCTCCGTAAAATGACAAGGCACTCTTACCAGGACTATTAGTGATGGAGCTGGTTTATACATCAATTTGTAAGGGCCAGTTGTCCAATATTGAGTAACTTTGCAAGCAGGTTGTTAAAATGTTATTAGATTAAGATCTGCCATAGTGGAAGTATTTATCCCAGGGAAATTATAAACCCTACAAATTGGGTTGTTGGGTTTTTTCCCCCTGGAGAGCACATGACTGAATTATGTAAACAAGGCTCTATCTTATCTAATAAAGAGGAAATATGCAAATTGACCATCAAACCGTAACAAGATGGCTGTGCCCACAGCAGAGGCCAAGTTCCATAATGAGCCTTAATGAGGAATCAGCAAGGACCTGAGGCTGGTTACCGCTGGGCAGGAGCAGGGGACCTGAGGCTGCTCCCCCTGCCTGGTGGGGCTTGACAGGGGACCTCAGGCCACACTCCCCCGCCCCCACACCCTGGTGCCAGGCCAGGGGACCTCAAGGTGCCCCCTTCCTCCACCCGGGCTGGGGGACCTGAAGCTGCACCCCAGACTCTAACAGGAGAAAGGTTTTCATATACATTTTACTAATTTTTTTCCATCTCTGACACTTCTATTATAGAGAAAGGGCAAATAGCAATATTAAATTATTTCCTCTAATTAAACCCCTTTTAATGTATATGAATTTTGTGCACTGGGCCACTAGTAAACTATAAAGCTCTTTGTCTGAATCAGCATTAAAAGTAGTAATGGCAACAAGTAATGTTCTGTATCCACAGAACCTAGCCCATTGCAGCACAGCTCTTACCACATATTTAATAAATGCACCTTTAATTTAACTAGGGTTCACCCATGTATTATTCTGATACTTCTTCCCCTGAGCTAAAGGAGCACCCATCTTTACCTCTCTTCAAATCCTTTTCTACAAAGTGTCTTTTTAAAATCAGATAACAAAAATAAAAGCCTGGTTCAGTGCATGACATACACAAAAGTTGTTAAAACCTCTATGTCTATAACTGAGTTAATTACCTTCTTTCTAAATCTCCTTTTCTTTTGATGTTTCGTATCTCAGTTAATGACATATCCATCTATCCATTATCCATGTAAGTTATCTAAAAGTTATTCCTCTCCCTTTTCCTTACCCACCCCTATGTTTAATCACTAGATCTTACCAACTCTGCCTCTGAAACCTACCACCTCATCTTCACTGCCTGTTTCCTGGTTCATAGACAGTCATCTCCTCACTGTGTCCTCACAGGACAGAAAAGACCGGAGATACTCTTTAGGGTCTCTATTATAAGGCCGCTAATCCCATTCATGGGGACTTCACCCTTATGACCCCACCACCAAACATCAACACTATGGGGATTGGGTTTCAACATATAAATTTGGGAGGGACACAAACACTGGGTCTATAGCAAGATACTGTATTAATACAGAATGCTTGGAATATCTCAAAAAACTTGACAATATAACCAACCATCACCCCCTCAATCTAACCACCTGGAATTAACTATTGATAATTCTTTGGATATATTCTTTCAGTCTTTTTTCTTGTATATGAGTTTATGTATCCTTTTAAATATATTTAAAAACAGTTTATGTTGAATATATTGTTCTAATGTGTTTTTATATTCATATGTCATGAATGTTCTCATGTGAGTAAATGCTCTTCTTCAGCATGATTTTTAATTGCTACACAATATTCCACCATGTGGCTAAGCACCACTGTTGAACTAACCTCATTGTTTCAGTGTTTTTATTACTCTGAGCAGAAGTGTAGAGTGGATGACTGCAGTAAGGGTGATCTCATGTCCTCTTCCTGTCCCCCCAGGTTTTGGATCCCTCTCTCACATCAGAACTCCATTTAGATAATCCTCTGAGTGTCATCTCAGGGCCTCAGGCACACTCATGGCACGATGGCCGGCCCTCAGGAGCACCTGAGCTGCTCCTCCTCCCCACACTTACCCTTGAGTGAAAACAAAACTTTCAATGGACTGCAAGATGAACTCCCACCCGAGGGGAGCCACCCTTCTCCCAAGCTCCTTAAGGACCAGCAGGACACGGGGGTGGTGCAAACGGAGCTAACGGAGGGCATGAGCAGCCCCATCGCCACCACAGTGTTGACAAGTGTGAGTGAGGATTCCAGGGACCAGTTTGAGAACAGCGTTCTTCAGCTAAGGGAACAAGATGAATCGGAAATGGCCGTGTCTCAGGGGAACAGCAACCCTGTAGATGGAGAGAGCATGAGTGGAACAGAAGACATCAAGATCCAGTTCAGCAGGTCGGGCCACGGCAGTGGTGGGTTTCTTGAAGGACTATTTGGATGCTTAAGGCCTGTGTGGAATATCATTGGGAAGGCGTATTCCACTGATTACAAATTACAGCAGCAAGGTAAGCTATCATAATAGACCTGGAAGGTATTTCTTGTGTAAAGACACCATCATTATTAACTGCATAACCTTTGGCCTGTGGGTAAATTAAAGAACTAGTGCCTAGTGAATACCCACATCAGTTTCCCATAGATCTTCTGAATGGAACAGATTCACATTCGGTTGGATATTTTTGGTCGAAGCCCATCTTTTGTCGTTGTCCAATCCAATGGTGTCCAAAGTAGAGTACAGATAAGACAATCCATGGTGCGATAAAGAAGAAAATGTTAGAGTTTCTGTTCCTTTCATCTCATCATTTTAACTTTCTATTTTCACATGTGTTTTCATATAGCTTTGGTATTTTAACAAAGTGCAGATATCTAATTTATAAATAAACCACATAATATTTGCATTTTTAAAATTTTTTATTGATGGCCAATCAAAAAGTCTGATGTCCCCGGACTGATCCCAAACCAGATGGAAGCCACATGGTACTGCCCCTGATGATTGCAAGCCTGCCTGAGGGTGTCATAAAAGGAATTTATTTCTTTCAGTCAAGGTATAGGAAGCCCAAAGTTTGAGGAAAGATAAAATATCTAACCATTCTTGAGATACGTCATTATTTCTAGGTACCCCAGCTTTTTAAAAAGTGAAATTTTAACTCCCATCACTGTGTAGCACATATATTCCTGTATTCTAATTCCAGCATGATGGTTCTGAAGTAAAGAGAACACATGGCCCTAGAGTTCTTTATAACTTCATTTATGTTCTTGAAAAGAACATTATATTTCTGATATCAAATGTAACATATGTAGAAAATTTGGGACATACAGGTAAGTCCCCCCCCACCCGCCCCCCCGCCAAAAAAAAAAAAAAAAGTTAAAATAATCTGTGATCCCAGTATCCTGCAATTAATCACCATTAATGTTTATGGTATATATTACGTTAGTCCTTTTGTGTGTGTATGTGTGCCTTAAAAGCAAATAGAGTCATACTGTTTTTTACTTCATAAGGTGAACTTTTTTCATATCATCAAATATATGTTGTCAGCATCATTTTTAATGGCTGCATAATATTAAATCATGTGAACATGCCAATATTTATTTAAGCAACCCTCTATTACTTGGCAATTTGTTTGCTATTTTTGGTGATTATAAGTCACACTGCAATGAACATCTGCCTATTACTTAATTTTTGCACATATCTTTGATTACTCCTTAGGATAAATTCCTAGAAGAGGAATGATTGGGTTCAAAGGGTTTGTTGCTTTTAAGGCTTTTGATACACATCTTTGTAGCCTTGTGTAAATGAGTCAGTTGTTATGAGATCTCTCATTTAAAATTTTAGAAGGGAAAAATATGGACCAGAAATAAGATTCTGTTTTATTTCTTTTATAATGAATGTTGGACTCTGTGGCCCTCCCTTCAAATATATTCTTCTCTTTCATCAGGACTATTGACAGCTTTTCCACAACAGCCAGTCGATTAGTCGCCATCAACCACTTTTCTCATGCATTCTGTTTCTCCTATTTGTGCAATACTCATCCTAAACCATACCAACCTCTCCTTCTATATTGAAATCTACTGGTAGATCTGTCAATTCCAGGAATACTTTTCAGGACTTGTCAGCCTCCATTCAAGCTCCATGCAGAAATTCTTTGTCAATACCTGGATTTTGTGTGTCTGTCTGTGTCTCTCTCTTTTTCATACATATTCCCATACTCTGCACATTCCACCTTCACCTCCTACACACACACACACACACACACACACACACACACACACCCGTGATCTTAAATTTTCAAGGAAATTAAAAAAGCATTCCTGTCATACAAAAGCTGGGAACTCCTATGTTAAACAGTCTTTTTTTTTTTTTTTCAATTGGTAATAAAGATAAGCACAAAGAGGAAAATAAAAATGGCCTGTTATCCCACAATCTAGAGATAATAACCCTTAGATAAGTTAAATTATTTTTTTTAAGTTCCCTCTTTGAATAGACATAAAACCTACAGATATCCGCTTATGCTGTGAACTATGTTTGGTTTTTAGGGTCTTAACTTGTCAAGTCTCATAATTATTTTGGTGGTAAATTGAAGGTCTCAGGATCCAAACGCAACATTGAAGGGTAAACGTATAAAAGATATAAAAGTCACATTCTGTGTTGGTGAAAGGGAGCCTTTGAATTTTTTTATTGTTCTATAAACTTGTATTTAATTTGTCTTCCGGTTGATAATGTGACTTTCAGAAAGGATTATTGCTGGAATAAGTAAGAAACAGGCCTGGTCAGTTTAAGCTTACAAGGACACAGCAGCTGCCTAACTCTTCAGCAGATGATAAGGTATCCTATTGGGGGCTGGTGTTGCCATGAAGGAGATTGGCTAGCCAGAAACTAAGCGTTTCTTCCTTGTCAGCCTGGGATCAGGGAGATTATCTTTAATCCAGGATTACAGTCAACCAAGGGATAGCTCGTGTAACAGATGTGTCCCTGTGGTTGGTACGTATGAGGAAATTTCACTAGATTTTTTAAAAAACGTAATGTTGCCCTCATCTGCCATTTAGTTCATTGGTGGTGAGGTCCAAATAAGGTAGCACTATGTCATTGAAATCTTTTCTTTCCAAATAATTCCCAGTCTCAAAGCGAGTATTGTCATAGGCATATCTGAATAAACAAAGGAGAATTTAGGCATTAAAGTGGGTGGGCATGTGGCTTTTTCTCTGTCTTAAGAATCCTGGTGGATATTGGAATTAAGATAGTAGCCATAGTGATGTATCAGAGAGAAGATGAAAGCTGGGAAGAGTATCAGGGACAGAAGTAAAAGCAGTGGAAAGTCTGGGGCTAACCCTGGAGGGAGCACAGACAATTTCCATTATTATGAGGATAGTGATCTTGTTCATCAATGATCTAGGCCCCCTATTTTTCACATTCTGATTGCTGTTTGAGTTTTTTCCCCCTGCTATTCTACTGTCTCTTGCCTTCTTACTAGATATTGACAGGGACTTTGGGACAGGACAAGAGGACTAAATCACCCCATCCATTTTACTTTTGGTAATCAGTTCTAGCAAAAAGATTGATGCGAAGGTAGTTGAAATATTATTTTATTTTGCACTCTGTGTTCTTGAATACCAATGCTATCTCCTTTATTTTTCTATATTAATTAACACTTGGCTGAATAGCACAGGCATGAGCTACGGATGGTAGATGAATACTTTATTCCTTGTTATAATATCCTCAACTTTTGGTATTTGAGTGACAATTTATTTATTTCTCATTTTATAAAAATACATAGTAATAAACCCTGGCCAAGTGGCTCAGTTGGTTGAATGTCATCCCATACACCAGAACAGTTGCACTGTTCAATTCCTGGTCAGGACACAGTTTAATCTTCAGTAGGGGCACATATGGGAGGCAACTAATTGATGTTTCTCACATTGATGTTTCTCTCTCTCTCTCTCTCCCCAACCCCCTTCCTCTAAAATCAATAAAAACATCCTTATGTGAGGATTTTTTAAAAAGAAAAGAAAAAACATTAATAATAGGCATTATTTATTTAAAATATAATAAATTACAATGTAAGCATTATAAAATGATATAAAAAGAGTTACTTAAACTCCAGATGGATGTAAAGGTTAGTTTCTAAAAAGCAACTATAGATCAACTCTTAGAGGATAGAATAGCCAGTAGAAGACATTACAAAGAAAATTTCAGGCAACCACAAAAATATGTTGTTCAAAAAAATAATAAAATTAGAAGAAAAGGGCTTTTTTTAAAAAAAATTATCTTCATGTTTTCAAAGAAATAGAGAGGAAGTTCCTTCAAATTTATGAGAACTACAAACCAAATTAGATAAATAGACAAAGGATAAATTTGACAACTCATACAAAATAGATGTGCATAGTAAGCAAATGTAAAGAAAATATTCCACATTGCTGACAATTAAAGTAGTACAAACATAAAACAGTATTTTATATCTAATTAAGTTAGCACCAAAAATAATTGGCAATATTCGTGGCTGGCAAAGTTGTTATAAAAGGAACATACATTGTTGCTGTCAGCAAAAACAAACTAAATCCTTTTGGGCAGCAATTTGGAATGTATACCAAGAGCCAGGAAACTTTAATCTTTAATCTAAGGATTGAGTTTGTGGAAGTAAATATAAAGAAAGAAAAAAGTGTTTTAATTTCAAATTTAAATTAGGAAACAAAAAGATGGAAATATTTAAATGCCAAAAAAAAATGAAGATACAGTAAACAACTATTAAAGCTTAAAATAAAAATTATGTAAGTACATGGGGAATACATAATACATGAAAAAGAAAAATTTATACATCACATACAACTTTTACATAGCAGTATACATATGAACAAAGACTAAAAGATGAAATGAAAACTGAGTATGGGATGGGATATCAGATAAAATAGATGTTATTTTGGTATTTTCTAATGTTTCTAGAATTTAACAGTAAATAAAGATTGAGTAGATAGGGGGGAAGAAGACACCCAAAGATTATCTAATTTTAATAGCTATTGTATTAAAAATTAGGGTAACTTGGGTGTTTATAAAGTTATTCAGAGAAATATTATCCAATTATGCTCTTGACCCATATCCTGTAATAATACCTTATTCCGCCCTCAGGATGGTCACAATGACACTGTGTTTACTAGTTGTTCTTCACTGACCCTAATAGTAAAACTATCTTAGAGTATGCATCAATATCTGCGCCTGTGTGTGCTGCACCAATAAGCCTGTGGGGACGAAAGTGAGACTGCTTGAGCCACTTGATACTTATCAGACATTAGAAGCCAATAAGATATTGAAAGCAGTCAAGTCTATAACTTACTGCTTTCTCCCTAATCGCATTTGATATTATTTGTTCCTTAGGTGATTTCTCATTTGTGAGTTATTTGTACTTTAGAGATTTGCTTTGATATAGCATATAGTTCCTTTCAATAGCATAGAAACCTTTAAATACTGCTGATATCAGCAGAAGGGGACGAATGCCCATGATATAAACCACCCTCACTATAATATTTTCTGCTTTACATAGTTACATTTTGTAGGTCATGTTTTAACCATTGTGATGAGGAGCCAGTTTATTAAGAGCCTAGAGTTTCTTTTCTCCGAACGTGGAGAAAATTAAAGAGGGAAATGCAGTTCCCTTCTGGAGGCTGATGAACTCTTTCTGCTCTTGCTTCACATGGCAAATGGTGAGAGTTGATTTGCTTTCAAGACCAGAATATCTTCAAAGCCACCTCAACACTACCTTGTTCAGTGTTCTCTAAATGGCAGCCTTTTAGTGACCAGTAATCCCACAAGAATTTCTCATAACCTTTAATGTTGTCATCAACCTCTCCTCACTCCGTGGGGCTCCTGGCTCTTTGATGTTCATTTCTTACCAGTGCAGTGATGATGCACTGGCGAAAGGGGGACAAGGAGAAGGATTAATGGATTATATTCTTCTTTTCAAGTTTCACAAGATTAAAGCACATATTGATTGGATTTTTAAGTGCTTTATCTCAAATAGCATTTAATTCATTATAAAAGTATTATACACTTAGAGTTAAAAATGTTCAATGCAGAAAAGGATAAAGAACCATATGAATCACTAATAATACCACCACTTAGAAATAACCCCTGTTATTTTTATTTATTTATTTATTTATTTATTTATTTATTTGGTACCAAAAATAAAACTCTATAAAGAGAGAAACATGAAAATATGAGAACTACAAGAGTAAATATTTATTTTAGTAAATACTAGAGGCCTGGTGCATGGATCTGTGCATCAGTGAGGTCCCTCCGCCTGCAAGGATCAGGCAGAAACTGGCAGTCCAATACCGCCTGCCACTCCTGCCTGCTGCTCCCACTCATCCCAGCACCACTACCCCTGTCATCCCGATCAAGAGAGGCTCACGCTGTCACAGCAGTGCTAACCAACTGTGGGCCCCACCTCTGGCGCCCGTCAGTCAGCTGAGCGATGCTCCTACTGTGGGAGTGCACTGACCACCAGGGGCAGCTCCTGTGTTGAGCGTCTTCCCCCTGGTGGTCAGTGCACATCATAGTGACTGGTCAATTGGTTGTTTTGTCGCTTAGGCTTTTATATATAGATATGACTAATGACACTCTTAGTTACTGCACAAGAAGCAATGTGGTACAGTAGAAAAACCCTGTCCCTGCCGAAACCGGTTTGGCTCAGCGGTAGAGCGTCGGTCTGCGGACTGAAAGGTCCCGGGTTCGATTCTGGTCAAGGGCATGTACATTGGTTGTGGGCACATCCCCAGTACAGGGTGTGCCGGAGGCAGCTAGTCGATGTTTCTCTCTCATCGACATTTCTAGCTCTCTATCTCTCTCCCTTTCTCTCTGTAAAAAAATCAATAAAACATATTAAATAAAAAAAAGAAAAAGAAAAAGAAAAACCCTGTCCATGGAATCTGCCGATTCTAGAGTTCTAGGCCCAATTCTGCCACTTAACCATTTCTATCCCTAAAGAGTTTTCTCATCTTTAAATAACCATGATAAGGCTGAACTTGTAGGGTTGTTGTAAGGATTAAACACATGAGACATGTAAAACAGTATGCTAGTGTCTGGCATATAGTAACTACTAAATAAAAGGTAAATACTAATACAGGTATTATACATAATTAGATTGTTAGGTGAGTATCATTGAAAATTCATTCAGCAAGAATTAATTGAGCACCTGTCTAGAAATTTGAAGAGGAATAAAACAACACTTATAGTGGGTGATGAGGTAGGGATAGCAGTGTAGAGACAGGGGAATAGACTGAACATGCAAGCTTGAAACGTAGAGAAAGGAGTAGGCAGGGTGTCCCCTAAAATTGTATACACACTTTAACAGCTGACAGCTCAATTTTGAAAATGAAATATATTTTAATAAACACTGCCTTTATAATTATTCAAAGTGTGTGTATACATCTTGTGGGATACCCTATATTAGGGGTGTCGAACTCAATCAGAGAAGGGGCCAAAATCTAAAATCCAGCCTAAATCGAGGGCCGAATGGTTTACTGAACAGTCATAAACTGACAATGTCATAAACTGACAGCGGAGTGCAGTGATGACAGCGCGGTGCGGGCCACATTGCAAGGCCTGGCGGGCTGGATTTGGCCCGCGGGCCTTGTGTTTGACACATGTGCCCTATATGTTTTGTTTGGAGGAGAGTATATTGGAGATCTCTGATCTGCTTGATTTCACTGGTTAAAATTTGATACAGACTAACTCATGGGAATATCTAATCTATAGTATCAAGGCACATAGAAAGATTCCAACTTTTGGTGAGTTACCAGGTGGGAGACAAAGGGTGGAGTCATTTGGGGCATGGTAAAGCTGGTACCTTTGGAGTGACCTTGTGGAATGGTCCCTAAGCAAATTCCAAGATCTTTTTAAGCTTGTTTCTCATTTGTGTGCCTAGATACCTGGGAAGTGCCGTTTGAGGAGATCTCAGAGCTGCAGTGGCTGGGTAGTGGAGCCCAAGGAGCTGTCTTCCTGGGCAAGTTCCGAGCAGAGGAGGTGGCCATCAAGAAAGTGAGAGAGCAGAATGAGACGGATATCAAGCATTTGAGGAAGTTGAAACATCCTAACATCATCGCTTTCAAGTAGGTCCAGGCTTTTGGGGGGTGTGTGTGTGTGTGTGTGTGTGTGTGTGTGTGTGTGTGTGTGTTTTCTTTTTTAAGAAATAGATTTTCTTTCCCCCAATATATACATATAAATTCCTGCTTTGAAAGACATGTTAAGACCATGCTATAGTCTGAGCACTGTGCTAGGTGCTTTGGTAGAGTATCAAAGACCTTTTATATTAGAGTCATGTCTTTAAAGAGTTTATAATATAGAAGTTATTTTTGCCAGAGGATTCCCTGCTTGGACATGATGCAGATGGGGCAGAGAGAGAGAAAGTGTATTCTTGCCAAGCAGACAGATCTGCGCATCAACCTCAGTTATCAATGGGATGACAGATAACCTGAACGTCCTAAAGCTCAGTTAAGAAAACAAAGCTAACATCTAAGTGACCAGAGAACAATTAGTCCCTGTGTAATTGATGTGCTTTTTATTAGTTTCTGTTAACATTTCTTATTAAATATTAACTTGTAATAACAGATACCTTCAGAGTATTTCTCCCTGCATCATTGCTTGCTAGGTGGCTTTTTTAAGGAATACCAAATACTCAGCTTTCTAAACATAATGACACAGAGTTATTGGTGATAGCAAGTTATGTGCTATTTTCATTTCACAAAGTAGTTGTTTTCAAGATTTTTATAGTTTAGATCATTATTTTCACAATATTGGCAGGGATCCCTAGCAAAAGGGGGAGACCCAAAGGCAAATTTGTGGGAAGTCACCAAATTTAGCAGCGCTGAGTTCTAAATATGTGCAATTCCTTCTGCCTTGAGTTCCGTCTCTTACCAGCCTTCAAAGTTTGCCTTAGGTTTGAACAAATGAATGGTGAGTGGCTTTAGAGTAGGCAAAGTGAAGAATAGGAAAGGTAGCTTTTAGGTGGGCTAAAAGTATAGAAAATAGAACTTCTTTATATGTATACTAGAGGCCCGGTGTCCCTCAGCATAGCCTGCACCCTCACAATCCTGGACGACTGGCTCCTAACTTCTTACCTGCCTGCCTGCCTGATCACCCCTAACTGCTCACCCCCTCACCCCCCAGCCTAGTTGCCCCCAACTGCCTCCCATCAGCCTGGTTATCCCTCACTGCCCCCCACCAGCCTGGTAACCCCTAACTTCCCCTCAACCTGCTAGCCTCGTTGCCCCACACAGCCTGCTGTTCAGTCGTTTGGTCACCCCTCACAATCCAGGACTGCTGGCTCTTGACCATTCGCTTGCCTGCCTGCCTGATTGCCTGCTGGTTTGATCAACCCCTAACTGCTCCCCTGCTGGCCTGATCGCCCCCAACTGCCCTCCCCTACTGGCCTAGTCACCACCAACTGCCCTCTCTTGCCAGCCTGGTAGCCCTCAACTGCCCTCCCCTGTAGGCCTGGTCACCCCCAACTGCCCTCCCCTGACAGGCTAGTCACACCCAACTGCCCTCCCGTGCAGCCTTGTTGCCCCCAACTGCCCTCTCCTGCCAGCCATCTTGTAGTAGCCATCTTATGATGACATCAAACCCTTCAGTCTGCAGGCCAATGCCACCTAGACTTTTATTATATAGGATATGAAAATAATATGACCAATGAGGCTACAGTTAAAAGTGGAATAACTTACAAATCCCCCTTCCCTAAACTAGAAGGAACTCCTCCCAGCCTCCAAGAGGGAGCCTCTCTTGATAAAATTCTCATTATAAAAATAAGCATGCAATGTGATAATTTTTTGTTGGAACCACATCCCCAAAGTAAGAAATAGAAATCTTAGATACAGGTTTTGTAGAATGAGTTTAAATGAGTATTAAGGCTGTTTTGATTCAAGACCCCTTGTGGAAAGGGAAATGGGTATAAAAAGGGCCAACCTTGTTCAGTGGTTAGAGCATCAGCCTGCACACTGAAGGGTCACAGGTTCGATTCCCAGTCAAGAGCATGTACCTGGGTTGGGATTCATCCCCAGCCCAGTCAGGACAAGTGCAAGTGCGGGTTGGGATACATGCAGATGGCAACCAATCCATGTGTCTTGTCTCTCTCACATCTATGTTTCTCTCTCCTCCCTTCCCTCTCCCTTCCACTCTCTCTAGAGATTCTATTACTGGTAGCCCTAGTTGCATGTGAGACTAAAACAAAATGCTCTAGAGACCAATTCTAATCTTTCCAAAGATGATCATTTCTAAAGACAATAAAAGGATTTTATTTTTTTAATCCTCACCCTAGGATATTTTTTTCATTGATCTTTAGAGAGAGAATAGAAGGGGCAAGAAGGGAGGGAGAGCGAGAGAGAAAAAAAGAGAGAGAAACATCAGTGTGAGAGAGACACATTGACTGGTTGCCTCCTGCACAGGCCCAGAGCCAGGGAATAGAACCTGCAATTCAGGTACATGCCCTTAACTGGGAAATGAACCCTCAACCCTTCAGTCTGCAGGCCAATGCTCTAACCACTGAGAAAACTGGCCAGGGCAAGATAATTCTTTTTAAGCAGGCTACAAGAAACTCACTTCTTTCTTTCATTTTACTTTACCAAGAGGATCTTTACTCTAAATGGAAAGTAGAGTTTCCATTTAACCAAACCTTGAAGCTTAGGTTTGAGACAGAGATTAGCAAGCCTTTGGGCTTCCTGAAATGAAATAGGCTGTATCTTCCAGGTAGGAGGGCTTTCCATGTAGAATTTGTGTCCTAAGAGGATGGGTATGAGAAGCTTTGTTCCTTTTTCTTCTTTTCTTTTTTTCTTTTTTTAAATATATTTTATTGATTTTTTTACAGAGAGGAAGAGAGAGGGATAGAGAGTTAGAAACATTGATGAGAGAGAATCATCGATCAGCTGCCTCTTGCACACCCCCTACTGGGGATGTGCCCACAACCAAGGTACATGCCCTTGACCAGAATCGAATCTGGGGCCTTTCAGTCTGCAGGCCGATGCTCTATCCACTGAGCCAAACCGGTTTCGGCTGTTCCTTTTTCTTCTCAGTCTTTCCTCCCACCTCACTCTCTGACCCACCCACCTGCATATGCTCTTTTCAGCATTTTGGACAAATATTGCCATGCTGGTGCCCAACTCTTTAGGCTGAATTCTTGAATAGTCTTTACCTCTACATGGAAACAATAGCGAGACTGTGTCCCTGGCCCATTACACCATGCTCTTGAGGCATTGTGCAGTGTTATGTTTGCAGCTATCTGTGCCATGTGTTGCTTGGCCAATGAATCATTCAGGACCATCTGGAAGACATGAAGGCAAGATCAGATTTTAGTACGTCTCTCTGGATACTGATTTCTGTGCTTACAGCTTCTTTTGAAATAAGAACCATGTACAGAAGGGAAATAGCAAGGAAAAAATACTGTATTCTTTTTCCTTCCAATTTCTTAAAGCAATCTTTTAAGAAAACCCAGTCTAACTGTTCCTAATGGAATTGAGTGCCAAGGGGAAAAAAAGGTAGCAATTAGAAGTGATTATAGAGCTGCTATTTATAGCTAGTGAGGGCCTTGTCATAGTATAGGGCTGATGGAATGATTGCTTCTCATTCGTCAGTCGGGAAAAATGAAAAATGCATGCATATCACCATTAGGCCCTTTCTGTCTACATTTGTGACAAGTTAAAACATAGTTGAACAGGGTTCTGAATAACTTCAATCAAATATGTATTTTGATATCCTTAAGCATATTACATTATTCCTGCCTTACTCATTATTTCTCTGAGATGAAAATTAAAGTCTGTTTGTAGTTGAGGTACATTCTTGCTCCAATGAGGTTTCCTACAAGTCAATAACAAAAACTTGAAAAAATGTTTCCACTGAAAATCAAGATGAAAATTTTGGGCAGCTAGAAAATGATGGAGAGTAATAGAAATAGCTTTGTGGCATTTGACAGGCACAGCAAAGCAGGGAAAATGAAGACTAAATTACTTAATTTCTTTATAACCTCCTATTGTTGTATGACTTTCACATGATTATAAACCATCATGGCCTTGTAAAATATATATTTTTATTGATTTCAGAGAGAAAGGCAGAGGAAGAGAGATAGAAACATCAATGATGAGATAAAAAGCATTGACTGGCTGCTTCTTGCACATCCCACACTGGGAATCAAGCCCTCCACCCAGGCATGAGCCCTGACCTGGAATCCAACTGTGAGCTCCTGGTTCATAGGTTGATGCTCAACCACTGAGCCATGCCAGTCAGGCCCATCATGGCCTCTAATAACTTCTATCACTTATAGCAACCTACGAAATAGAACATGAATGGAGAGCTGGCTAAGGACTTTAGCGGGGTGCCTTGCAGGTAGACTGCTCTCAATTGCTACTCTGGAAAGTTTTAAAGGAAGGCATACATACATACCATTAAGGATGGGACACAGAGAATTGCAGACGGTGACTTTTTCCCCCTCTTTTCTCATCCTCTGAACCAAACTGTGAACTAGAATTAATCTGACTATTCCCACTTCTGTAAGGTAACAATATTAATGTAGGAATCTCCAATATGCTGGTCTATCCTGCAGTTGAGGAAGATAACAGAGGCAGTGTGGTGTATGCATGGAAAGAGCATGGCTTTGAAGTTAAAGGGGCAGATTTGAATCCCACTGTCACTCATTAAGTTGTCTGATCTAAGACAAGTCACAGTCCCTCTCTGAACATTACCTATAAAAATTGGAAAAGGTAATGTATATCTTACAGTGGTTTGAAATAAAACAATTCAATAAACATGTAAACATGCCTGACAGATAGAAGATGTTCTTCCATGTTAGTGCCCTTCCCCCTACCCCAGGCCTCTGCACGTGCTCGTGTGAAGGTTTGATCATCAAAGAAAGTTAAGGTAAAGTTAAGAACTATCTGCCAATGGCTTGCTGTGAATGTCTAGGCCTTGTGGTAGACAATGAGAACTTGGAAACCTTTCCCTTCAGTGAGTCTGTAATCTATATCAGATTGCATCTGAAAACTAATGGCTGCTACGAAGCATTGGAATTGAGAGAAGAGAAAGATCTTTGGGCTGGAATGATCAGGAAAGGCTTCATGGAAGACATAAGAATTGATGGAAATACAGGCTGCATGGATATATAGCACGTTGTGTAATGCTATTTTTATTCTAAGCAGAATTTTTTTTTCAAAAACTATATATTATAGAAAATTTTAAAAGTTTTTTTTAACTTCTTTTTAAATTTATTTAAATAATTCTTTATGTTTTAATTACAGTTGACATACAATATTATATTAGTTTCAGGTGTACACATCAATAATGAAACATAAAACGGAAAATTGAGCCCAGCTGTGTTGCTCAGTGGTTGTGTCAACCCATGAACAAGAGGTCACAGTTCAATTCCCAGACAGGGTACATGCCCAGGTTTCTGGCTTAATCCCCAGTAGGGGGGTGTGCAGGAGGCAGCCAACCAATGATTCTCTCTAATCGATGTTTCTATCCATTTCTCCCTCTCCCTTACTCTGTCTGAAATCAGTAAAAACATGTCTTTAAAAAGAAAAACGATTCTTTTTTTCTGATCCTCAATCTAGCTTGCCAGTCTTAAATTTGAGTAACTGAGAATTCCACAAAATAATAGTAAAAACAGCAATATTTTATTTGAATTCTATTTCTGCACACTATGTATAAAACTCTCTATGTAATTCTAAAAGGAAGCTATTTAAATTATTCTTAATCAAAACAACACAATATCCAGCCCACAGAAAGCCTCAGGAAAGGGTTCTCTTTTCCTAGAATGGAATGTCCCCCCAGAGAAAGCACCAGATATAGCATAGCACATAGATACCCAAAGTGAACAAGACAAAACTAAAATTGTTGCTATGCATAGTAGAGAAAACCTGTAGACTAAAGGGTTTTAATGCTAATTTAAGAATCAGGAATGATTATCTTTATGCACATAAAAAATAATTTGGTTAGAGAATTGGTCTTAGTGATTAAATTTATGAAATACTCTTTTTAAAATTATATTTTATTGATTTTTTTTTTACAGAGAGGAAGGGAGAGGAATAGAGAGATAGAAACATCGATGAGAGAGAAGCATCAATCAGCTGCCTCCTGGATGCCCCCTACTGGGGATGTGCCTGCAATCCAGTTACATGCCATTGACCAGAATCGAACCCGGGATCCTTCAGTCCCCAGGCTGATGCTCTATCCACTGAGCCAAACTGGCGAGGGCGAAATACTCTTAAGATATAAACATGTATACATGTATGTTTGTGTCTATGTGTGTACTATATACATGCTTGTGTTTTCTTGAAAGGGGTGTTTGTACTCAGGCCCCATGTTATTGTATCATCATGGAATACTGTGCCCATGGACAACTCTACGAGGTTTTGCGAGCAGGCAGGAAGATCACACCTCGATTGCTAGTAGACTGGTCCACAGGAATTGCAAGTGGAATGAATTATTTGCACCTTCACAAAATCATTCATCGAGATCTCAAATCACCGAAGTGAGTACTGGAGCTAATTTCTCAGCCATTCTGTTTTATTGGTTTGAAATAAGGAATTCCATCAACTTTAGTTGCAGTTTTCAGACACGATACTTTTGGTTCAGCTTAAGTCAGTACAATGGGCAATGCTATTTGTTTACCTTTTGGATTATTATTGACCTACTTACCGATGTAGATGGCAGATATGTTCAGGCACCTGACACTAGTTTTCCTTTTTTGTTGCGTTATAACTGTGCAATTATGAAACAATTCATTATCTGAATAATTAACCATTTTGAATAATTAATGCCAAACTTTCTCACTTGGAGGCTTGATTTGTTGTTTTCCTGTGTGTTTCCAGAAATGAGTTTCAGAAATGCATTTAATACAGTCAGGTAAAAGTGAATGAATAAGAAACAGAGGCAAAGAATAAATAAAAATGTTAGAACTAAAGCTTGTTCACAAAATGTATTCCATAAGATTTCCTACTGCTGTGGTGTAGAGGTGGACTCCATATTTGGCATTGAGTGTCCTAAAGTATAAGCAAAGAAAGAAAGAAATAGTTATAAGGTTCACAGTGTCCATAAGAAAAATACAAACTGATTATTTAAGAGAAGCAAAAAGCTGTTTCTAGTAACCTCTGTTTTCAAAATGATTCCTTGGCTACTAATAACCACATTAAGAGGAGTGTTTATTCAGTTCCTCAAATTGCATAAAGGAATTGATAAAATGGTATATTTCACTGTTGCTCCTATTTTTAAACATTTTTATCACTTTTCATCACATTTTGGTTTGGAGAAGCAGAAAAGGATTAATCTTTTTTGCATGTGCTTTTATAATTTACATGTTTTTATATCCATAATCACATCTGCTTTAATCTTGGCAAAAACTGCGTGGGATGGATGTGACAAGTATCATTATTTTTATTTTACGTAAGAAAAACTAGGGCTCAGAGCCCAAAGTCATGGAGCTAGGACTTGAACCCAGAACTTTTTGATCAAAGATCACTGCTTCCTAAATCATCGTGTGAAGGTGAGGGATTCCTTCCTCTTCTCCGTGGAAGATATAAATCAGTCTTGATTACAAACTTCAAAAGAATTCTAATTCATCGCCATAGTTCTCAATAATGTTTATTGCCATTGTTAGCTCACTGAACAACCTCCTTCTTGATTTACTTGCAAACAACTTTATTATAAAGTGTTCATTCCTTCTGTCTATATGAAAGCTTTTGTCATGCACCACATACACATAAA
Organism: Pipistrellus hanaki; assembly: GCF_964339955.1. Classification (NCBI taxonomy): domain Eukaryota; kingdom Metazoa; phylum Chordata; class Mammalia; order Chiroptera; family Vespertilionidae; genus Pipistrellus; species Pipistrellus hanaki. The sequence continues at coordinate 40,062,350 of NC_140504.1, forward strand.
ACACTTGCCAACGGTCTCTTTGAATAGTCTGCTTTTGAATCACCTGTTCTCCTTGAGAATTAATTTTAGAAAAGGAGGTTAGGAATATGTAGAATACATAACAATCACACACTGCTCTCTAACTATTGTCACTTAAAGATTAGAGGAAGTTGGTTACCCAGTAAGCATTCCCTCTGTTATCAGTACCACCCTGAACCCGTGTAGCCTTGGCCTCTTTGGGTTCCAAGATAATTTTGAAAAAAAGCAAAGATCCGTCTGGCTTGCTGTAAAGAGAGATTTTATTACCCACATTAAGTCTTTAGGCTCTGTAACCTTTGTCTCAGAAATTTCACAAAAGTCCCAAAATCATATCTTCTCTGGTCCCCTCCCATGTCCATTCCCTCTCGTCATCTATCTATATAAAACCCTATATATGCAAATCAACCAAACAGCAGAACCACTGGTGGAACAACTAGTCACTATGATGCGCACTGAACACCAGGGGGCAGACACTCAATGCAGGAGCTGCCCCAGCCTGCAGGCCCTGACCGGCAGGGCATTTACCCAGCTGGTTGCCCCACAGATTGGCGCTGATCGCCAGCCAGGCCTACGGACCCTACCTGTGCAGGAATTTCATGCATCGGGCCTCTAGTGTCCTATCATGAGCAGCACAAAAAAGTTTATCACCTTTTCTGACTCTCATGATTTATGATACCATCAATTCTCCAATTATCACAAATAGCCCATGATTCGTTCATCCTTATGCATTTCCACCAACACCAGCACCATTAAATCAAAATTCCTAAATTATGTGAATTTTACATAGCAGGTGAAAAACCAGGGCATGGACGTGGATGAAGATATTCTAAAGCAATTGCAAGCACTGAGCTATTTGGTAAATAGCTTTTTTATATTGTCAGGGATGGGGCAAATGTGAAGTCCCTGGTTCAAGCAGAGAAGGAAGGATCTAGACTGAGAAGTTTCCTATTTCCTAACCTCCTTGACTCTGATACTGTTGGAATATTAAGCCTTTTTATTTTTAAAAATAGGTCTCTAGATCATTAAGCCTCTGAAACCCTAACTCATTGACATTCTTAAGTTCTAAACAGGCTGTTTCAAGTGAACTCAGTCTAGTGCATGAGGATGTTAGTACCCTGCTTCCCCGAAAATAAGACAGTGTCTTATATTAATTTTTTCTCCCAAAGTTGCGCTAGGTCTTATTTTCAGGGGATGTCTTATCTTTCCATGCGCCAGGTCTTATTTTCGGAGGATGTCTTATTTTCGGGGAAACACAGAATGTTGTATTGGTACCAGGTTATAACATCTTTAAAGCTGGCAAAAGCAGCTTGTCCAGGTCACATTTCAGATAACTACTGTGGAAAGTAAAATGTGAGTTGTGGAAATCTATTTAAGCTTAAATTTATCCCTGCTTTTCCTCATCCTTAGTGGAATCCCAGGATACTTATTAGCCTTTTAATGTAGCAACTTCCTAGTATCATGGTCCCATGCATGATTTTAGTTAGCCATCACTTAAAGAGTGTTTTGAAAGAAGTGTTTTCTTAGTGGGCTGTCTGAGACTGGCAGGGTGGAAACCAATATTTATTGAGCATGTGTGCTTTACGTATCTCATTTAATTCAAACAAAGTTTCTATGAGGCATTATTACAGGCCGGTATTTCTTATCCACAACTCCGGGAGTCTGATGATTTCAGGAACAGTGCATTCATTACCTTACATCCCAGCAAAGGCTGGGGCAGCACCCTACAATCAGCCACATTCATATATCTGTAGCAAAACCTATGGTAGGCACACAAAGTGTGATAAAGTGTGTTTGCTTTATACATATGAAAAAATGCTTACGCACTGTTCTTAGATCTTTTGCATTTTTAAACTGTGGATAAAATACTGTGAACTGAATTGTCTCATGTTATATAGTTGAGAAAAATGGCGTAGGAGAACTAAATAAATTGGCAAAGCTCACGCAGTGGTGAAGGCAGGATAAATCCAGATGTAAAAGCCCACTATGGCCCTGGCCAGTGTGGCTCAGTTGGTTGAGCATGATCCCTTGCACCAGAAGGTCACAGGTTTGATTCCAGTCAGGGCACATGCCCGGGTTGCAGGTTCAGTCCCCAGGTGGGGTGTGTAAAGGAGGCAACCAATCAATGTTTCTCTCTCACATCAATGTTTCTCTTACTCTCTCTCCCTTTTTCTTCCTCTCTCTTTAAAAAGCATCAATAACGTATATGTTTTTTTATATTTATATATTTTATATTTTATATATTTTAAAGCCCTCTGTGCTATGCTGCCTCACAAGTATGAGTGGTGCTGTTTCTAGTGTATTGCTAATGTCCTAATAATATTGAAACTGGTAAGCTGAATTCTGCAAGGTAGGGGGCAGCAAAGTCTTCAGTTGCCAATTTGAGCCATGTTTTTCATTCCTACTAATGATCTGGATGTTGTCTTATTTCTTTTCCAAGTGTTTTAGTGACTCACACAGATGCAGTAAAAATTTCAGATTTTGGTACATCTAAGGAACTCAGCGACAAAAGTACCAAGATGTCCTTCGCTGGCACAGTCGCATGGATGGCGCCAGAGGTGATACGAAATGAACCTGTCTCCGAAAAAGTCGATATATGGTGAGTAGCACCATCTGTGCCAACTAGAAATCCTTCTCCCACTTTCTCCCTTCAGCATTTCCTCCACCCACACTAATACCTTCCTCAAATAGTCGTTAATGTTCCTCTCTTCTGGTTGGTTGCATTCCATATTACCCAGTCCAATGGTAAGAAGGGTTGGGATAGAATTAAGATAATTCAGTAAATCATCAGTTTGAAGGACCTTCAGAGAATATGCTAAATTTTCTGTGAAATGGAAAGTTTACTTTCTTTTTTTTCTTTCTTTTTTTCTTGATATTTATTCTTTTTTATTTCTCTATAGAAACACAAAAACTGGGAAGATTACATTATTTCAGTGCAAATGTCAACAGGAAAGTTTACTTTAAATAATCATTTAGTACAGAAGTCTTCCTGGGCTTTACATTACATAATTCTTACCTTCTTACATAAAATACTTTAAGCAAAGTTTACCTGTTTTGGTAAACTCAAACCATCATGTATATCTGTGAGCTACTGGTATGAATAGTTCTGGACTTTAGACATATTTGAGTTGTATAATGCAATTAACCCTTTTATAAGCAGCCTCTATGCTGTACTTTTTTTGTTGTTGATGACCTTTTTATAATCTTTATCAATTTTTCCTCCAAATCTTTGCTATTAACAGTGAATTTCCCTATAGTTGCTTTTTTTTTTTCATTTGTAAAATGGACTACTAATAACTTTTAGGCTAAAATAATAGCATATATTAAAATTGCATGTAAACCCTAACAGGTTTGGCTCAGTGGATAGAACGTCGGCCTGCAGACTCAAGGGTCCCAGGTTCAATTCCAGTCAAGGGAATGTTTCGGGCACAACCCCAGTAGGGGTTGTGCAGGAGACAGCTGATTGATGTTTCTCTCCCATCAATATTTCTAACTCTCCATCCCTCTCCCTTCCTCTCTGTAAAAAATTAATAAAATACATTTTTTAAAATTGCATGTAATATCAAAGTAAGTAAGAAAAAGAAGAAATGTAGAGTGACTTGTAATTTGGGTAATTATTACTAATGTGTCCTTCTTAGGGATTATGCCAATTTATGTTCTCAACAGAAATGTGTAAGAGTGTTTTCTCAGTCTCACCAACAAAGGTAAACTTTTGGATTTTTGCCAACCATGTAGGTTTTTAAAAAAAGTATATTTGGAGCTATTTTAATTTGTATTCCTCTTCTTATAAGTAATGTTTTGCATTTTTTCATGTTTACAAACCATTTGTAATTTCTTATTTGTGAACTATTATTCGCTAAGCTTTCTAATCTTTATTCTTATCAATTTATGAATATTTTATATATTAAAAAGATTAGCCTTTTCTTTTCACATTTTGGTATTTTTCTTATAGTAGAGGCTTTTTTTCCATGCCATATATATATATTTTTTTTAATGCAGTTTAGCTTAATCATTCTCTCCTTTTATGGATTCTGGATTTCATAATCAGAAAATCCTTCACCACTCTAAGATTTGTTTTTAATTCCCATGCATTTTTTTTAGGAAAATTAATTTCATTATTATAACTAAATCTTCGATTCATTAGGAATTCATCTTTGTAAGATGACGTATAAATTTCATTTTCTCCCTAGTTATCCAAACGGCATCTATAGAATAATCAATTTCCCACACTGGTTTGAGATGTCACTTTTATCATATATGCAGTCCCTCTATGTATTCGGTCTATTTCTAGATTTCTGTTTCATTTCATTAGTGTAGCTGTCTATTCGTGCACCAGAGTTAATCACTGAAGCCTTACAAAATGTCTTAACATTGGAGAGTGTTGGTTGCCTCTCAGTGACTTTCTTTCTTAGAGTTTTCCTGGCTGTTTCCTTTTTTTTTTTTTTTTTTTTTTTTGTAGCAGAATTAGAATTTTAAAACTGGGTACACGTTCAATTAAAAACAAACAAAGAACTAAAATACAAGCGAGCTTTCCTGAAATGTCTTCTGCGCGTGTTCTTGGTACCACTGCAGGTCCTTTGGCGTGGTGCTGTGGGAGCTGCTGACGGGAGAGATCCCTTACAAAGATGTAGACTCTTCGGCCATCATTTGGGGTGTTGGAAGCAACAGCCTACACCTTCCAGTTCCTTCCACTTGCCCTGATGGATTCAAAATCCTTATGAAACAGACATGGTAAGAAATACATTTCTCCCAACATTCTATTTTAACTCCCTCCTCAAAACCATATTTGAAACTTCTTCAGAACTGCAGGGAAGTCTCTCATGTGTATTGGGGAGTGAATCACCGGGTAGTAAAAAAACCAGGAGCCTTGAAACTACTTATAAATAAAGAATTTAGTACCTGTTGAAATAGTAGGCCTTAGTAAATAATAGCTGTTATTACTTTACCAGCTCTAAGGGATGGTTATCAAACAGGTCACTGATGTTCATTTCATCCTCACTGCCTGAGTTACAGCCATGCATGGAGTCAAAGCCGGCTTCCACTTTTATTAGAGTAGAATGAACTCTTTATCCTCCTGGACATGCCTTCTTAAACGCACAAGCTGCCTTTTTCTGCATTTAGGCAAAGTAAACCTCGCAACCGACCTTCGTTCCGGCAGACACTCATGCATTTGGACATTGCGTCGGCTGATGTTCTTGCCACCCCACAGGAAACTTACTTCAAGTCTCAGGTAAGGTTGGAAACTCTGCCAAGTACTGCTACTGAACAGACAGACAAGGAGCTGTCAGTGAGAAAAAGTAATTCTTAGACGAGAGCCATTCTGATCCTTACAGCAATTATGTAACTCGATTCATTGTGCAACAGTCACTGTGATACTCACACATATGACCTTTTGGAGTTTCTTGAGCACACACAGTATTCTCTCGTTTGGAAAGGGTGTGTATCAGAATCTGATCTTCACAATGGGTTCTGGTGAAACTGTTGAAGAGAAAAGAGGAAAAGAAGATATGCAAAGTGTAATGTACATATATGCAAATTAGAATTACTACTGAACTTCATGAACGTATGACTCTCTTTGAAGAAGAAAAAATGACAGTACAGAGGAGGGACGTTAAATACCAAAAAGAGCCCAGGATAGAATCAGGCCCAGAGAGAACCTTTTCTCTAACTTTATATGTCACTTAATAGCACCCAATAAAATACCACTTATTGTGTCTGTTAGCTTTTAGTGCACTACAAGCCATTCTAAAATGTATGGCTTAAAACAATAAGCTTTTGTTTGGCTCACGATTTTGTGGGTTGGGAATTTGGGCTAGAAGTTCTGCCGGCTTTGGGCTCGCTCACACGTCTGCCGCCCATTGCAAGGTCAGCTGGGAGGCTGGCAGGTTCCAGATGGCCTCACTCTCAAGTCTGACTGCCGGTTGGCTATTAGCTGGAGCAGCCCAGTTCTCCACGTGGCCTCTTGTCCTTGGCAGGCTAGCTGGGGCTTGTTCACATGGTGTTCTCTGGGTGACAAATGCAGCAAAGGGCAAGCTCTGGTGCACAGGTGATGTTTAAGCCTATTTGTGTATCATGCGTGCTAACGTCTCCCTGGCTAACACAAGTCACAGGCCAACCCAGATGGAGAAAGAGACATCACCTCTTTTTTTTTTTTAATTTTAAAAAAATATATTTTATTGATTTTTTACAGAGAGGAAGGGAGAGGGATAGAGAGCTAGAAACATTGACTGTCTCCTGCACACCCCCTACTGGGGATGTGCCCGCAACCAATGTACATGCCCTTGACCAGAATCGAACCTGGGACCTTTCAGTCCACAGACCAACACTCTATCCATTGAGCCAAACCAGTTTTGGCATGAGACATCACCTCTTGATAGATGCAGAGAGGGGAAGAATGTGTGACTATTAAATGAAAATGCTATACACGTCATAAGGATTGGTGGTCCAACCACTATCAGCCTGGATAGGGAGTGGTGGGAGATACGTGTACGTGAGGTCCTCATCCTTCCCAGACCCAGGTAATAGCATAAGGAGCAAAATGGGGTGAGACTATGGTTTTTGAAATAAGTGTGATGGTCCTAAGTTATAGCTTTTTGCCCGCAGGATTTCACAACAGTATTACCTAATTTCTTCTCAGGTAGTTTTGTCTCACTCATGGTACTGTGCTTCTAAGTGAATTTTTGTAAGATGAATTCCATCTCCACATTATTTTCCAGTATCATTTCAAAGAGTCATTCTCAGAGAAGACATTTTATCACCCATCGGTGTTCCAAACTATTCATTATAGCCCCCCATCTGCAGTGAGGGTGCACTTACCCACCAGGAAAGTCTGTGTTAAAATGAGGGCTGGACTGAGAGGGGCATCGTCCTGGGGGTTAAACAAGTCCTCCAATATGTCTTACTGCCTGACCTACCCAAGACTCAGAGTACATGCTTCTCAGATATCGGACAGACACAGAGATACTCTGCCCTCCAGACATTGGGAATTTCTTAATGAAGTCCCAGGGCTTCTGGCAGTTCCCAAGGAAAGGTAAGTCAGAGACTCTTATCCTGCCCAAAGGTTCCAATATACTTTCTATGGAGCCACAAACTTAGCTCTTCCCACAACTGTGTCTTTAAATCTTTAGTCAGACTTGCCCCTGAAGCTTTTTAGTGTTTCTAAGGAATTACTATGTAAGAAAAGTGTTTGATCTGAGAGAAAATAAGAGGATGTAGCAGGTTGACTTCATACCACTTCCTCTGTTCTTTGGAATGCATTCGGGTAAACTCCCTTAAAACCATTACAAACTGGAGAAGAAATCTGTCAAATAGCTGTTAGTGCTCCGAAAAAATAAAATAAAAAATCCTAGGGCCTTTTGTGAAATGAAAGTGAATAATAGTGAACACTCTCTAGGAAGTCTTTCAAGCGTAGGGTATGGTTGCAATCGCAGCTTTGCTTCCCTCACTATACAGTAACTATAAAACTATGCATTCCACAATTTTGAAAAGCACTCTTTGTGAGCATGCTAAGTCACAAGCTATTGAGACCATATAACTGTATAAACTTGGAAAACTTCAATTTCTAAGCAGATTTCACCTGAGTGCTCCCAGAATATCACTTCTTAGCCAGTGCAACACATTCTGAGCCCTCACCAGCTGCAAAGCACGGTATGGTGCAACTCAGCACCCACAGTTGGTGTCTTTACTTGTACAAACTCACTTTTATCATCACTTGCAGTGCTAAGTGTGTGAAGATGAAGCATATATAGCACAGATGAACTCAGAAAAGAAAAGGTTCTTTTGGAGCAAGAATATGAAAGGGAGAAGAAAAAGAGGGGAAGGGAAGGAAGAGAGAAGAAAACCTTAGTACATTGGATATCTTTTAATATTCATTAATTCTTCCACATTTTTCTCCCAACATAAAATTTTACCTCTCCTTAAAGAGCCGCAAAATCTGCTATCCTTGCTAGTTTCTGGAATTAGGCCCTAAGTCTAAACTCCTGACCTGTGATCTTGGATAACTCACTACATTTTCTAGACATCAGCTTACTCCTCTTTACAAGATTCCAAAGCTGCACCTTGTCCTGTTTACACAACAAACTCTTCCTTTCCTGTTGACTTCACTTTGTTAAAAGTAATGGGGCAGTGCTGGTTATGGCAACATCTTACAGGTATGTTAGTGAAACAGTGGAAAATGCCGCTCCTCCCCAATGATGGTGGCTTTTTTTATAGGTCACGTTCATGCAGGAATCTTTCCTGCACAACTGTTTTCTGTCAGAGGCTCCTCGGTCTCTGTCAAATTGGCTTCACATATGCCCACACATGTCTGTGTTGCAGAGTCAGTGCCAGTTGGAATTCCTATTACATAAAGATACTAAGTATATGTGATGGAACTCCAAAATTAACATCTCCCAGTCACATGATACCTGTGGGGAAAGCATGATTAATCAGTACCTGCTGTTTCCCCACATGTCCTGTTCCCTCTTCAAAGGAGGGAACTTCTTTTTGGAAATTCACTTTTTTAATAGGTTTCCATCTTCAAAAGGTTCTCTTTAAATTTTCCTAACCCATAATCCCATAAGCAAAAAATCAAGAGGTTTATTTTTCTCTAGAATTAAAAAATAAATAGGAGGGGAAAAGAGAACATAGGTAATACTTTTAACAATAAAGATTTATTTTTAAAAAAATAATAAACAAATAGATCTGCCATATCTCATTCCTCACCACCAGATGGAGTTATTTCCTTTCCTGGTTCCTTTAAGTATTGTTCTGGAATCACTGACAGGTTTTCGTAAGAAGAGGACATTTTAAGGCCTAAGTTTGACTCTCTCCCTTATTTCTTTTTTGGTCTAACAACTCTTGATTATCAATCTTTGGCCTCTTAAAGCTCAATACTCTTTCTATCTCATGATTTTGATCTGATGATTGAAAGAACAGCATTACCTGGGACTCACTCAAACCTGCATTTATAGCTTAGCCTACAGGCCCAGTGCATGAAATTCATGCATGGGTAGAGTCCCTAGGCCTGGCCCGCGATCAGGGCTGATCTGTGGGATGACCAGCGGAGCAATCAGGGGACCCCCACTGGCACCTGCCTTGGCTAGCCTGGGGCCTGTGGGCTGGGGGTAGCTCCTGTGTTGAGCATATGTCTCCTGGTGGTCTGTGCACATCATAGCAACCAGTCGTTCTGCTGTTTGGTCAGTTTGCATATTAGGCTTTTATTATATAGGATACTGTCAAAGACTGCTATCAAATAATAGACAGCACATTCTGGACCTTGGCTTTCTGACAGTGTTGTTTGGCAGGTTTGGTGCACAAAAGTCAATTTTTGTCAGTCAGAGTCAACATATATATGAAGATCTAGGCTCTACAGCAGTGGTTCTCAACCTGTGGGTCGCAACCACAGGTTGAGAACCACTAGCAGGGTTGCCTAAGACTATCGGAAAACACAGATATTTACATTATGATTCATAACTAGCAAAATTACAGTTATGAAGTAGCAACAAAAATAATTTTATGGTTGGGCGTCACCACCACATGAGGAACTGTTTGAAAGGGTCGCAGCATTAGAAAGGTTGAGAACCACTGCTCTAGAGGAATATTATGCAATTGGAAACATTTAGTGGAAGTTACGTTAACCTCATTAGCTTCCAGGGATGGTAGTCTATACATAATTGGAGGAGATATATCCTTAGCTGTTTTTTTGAGAAACTACCTATATAGACTATATTCCAGCAGAGGTTTCCCTGCCCCCTAAAATTTAGATAAAATTGGCTTGAAATTACATGCCCTATGAAAAATCCAATGTCCTAATACTCCTGTGAATTCCTGGAGATTTATAATTTCATTGTCACTCTGGCTCTGCTTTCCTAAAATTCTTGGCCCCCATGCCTTCCATGAAGTTCAGCACCTTTTCTTAATTTCTAAGAAAACAAAAACATGTATGCAAAGTTAAGGTGAATGTCAACAGACTTTTCTAAAGATTTAGGACATTGGAAACGACTTACATTTTGAACAACTTAAATATTAGACATCCTTTCTGTCTTAAGTATTTTATCAGCCTACTAAACTATTTAGCCATACTCTTTTTTGTTCAATCCCTCACTCCCAAATTCCTGTATAATTCTCTGTATTTTTATTCCCATTACCTGCTATCTTGCCCCTTGGGTCTTCTCCTCCAAATATTTTTTTTCAAGTTTTTTTTATGCATAGAACCTAAGAGGAATGCTGGTGCCAGTTGTAAAGATGCTCATGTTCTCACTGATAGGCACTTGTAACATACTAGAGGCCCTCAGCCTCGTCTGAGCCTTCTTGTAATCCAGAACCTCTCAGGGGATATTGGATGGCCGGTTTTGACCTGATATCCGCAGGCCCAACCCAGACAGGAGGGAGCCCGATCTTGTGTGCTGAGCGTCTGTCCCCTAGTGGACAGTGCACGTCATAGCGACCGGTGGACTGGTGGTTGGGTCATTGGGTCGTTTTGTCATTTGGTCACTTAGGCATATATATACACACACACAGTTATCACAGCTGTCCTTTCTGGCCAGGCTTTCTCTGCTGCCCTCTTGACTTGCTGTTATATTAGCTGTGATGGTTCTAGTGGCCCAGGAAACTGGAAAAGAGATGGCATCGCATGTTGGACTAACTACAGAAAATGGAGTGGGGTATGGTGTCCAGGTACATTTTTCATGAGGTATTTTGATGTTGACTAATATTAATTGAACATCTATTCTATAAAGTTCTTCAGGAGAAGCCTATAGGGGGGAAAAAATTATCTTGTACATGAACCTATAGTTCTTCAAGAGAAGCCTACAGGAAAAAAAAAAAAATCTTGTTTGAAACTCCTAGAATATTAACAAAGTCTAATTTATCCTCACCCAGGCTGAATGGAGAGAAGAAGTGAAAAAGCACTTTGAGAAGATCAAAAGTGAAGGGACGTGTATACACCGCTTGGATGAAGAGCTGATTAGAAGGCGCCGAGAAGAGCTCAGGTCAGCTGCTCTCTCCACCCCCTTTTCCCATCCCCGGGTCTCCAGACGTTAGCAGGAACTCTCTTTGTGAATCACCACTTCACTTTCTACACACCTTTTCCTGTGCTGTTATTGTTATTCTCTTTCAGATTTGCTCTCCTTTATATCACTGGCTTATCCTCCCCTTCCCACCTCCACCCCCAACTCTGTTATTCTATTTTATTATATCTCTGCAATGAGGATTCCCAGAGCAATGCTATTTGTTCACTCAGCCCCTGTCCTAGGTGACATGGAAGGCCAGAAATTTATAAGATGTGGTCTCTGGTCTCAAGATGGTTATAATATTTTAAGGGATGCAAGACATGTTCATAGATAACTACTATAATTAGGCAGGATCTGTGCCACGGATACATATAAATGAGTGATCATGGTGTCAGTTCCAACTGCATATTTCCATAAACAATGAATTATACTGTATTCTTATTATGATATTGTCAATGCTACACAAAGGTTACAAATTATACACAAATCCCATTCACATTTTATCTGTGGCCCTCCTGGCTATTCTGTATGGCTGGATATGGCCTCTAGGGATAAACCAAATGGAAAGCTTGGATTTTCCATCTCCCACTCCATCTTGGCTGAGTCATTGCATCGGACCAGGGAGTCTTTCATCTAGGGGTCCGTTGGGCAAATGCTTTTGAGATCGACCATTCTGGTACTTACTTCCTGAGAGCTGACTTTTGTCCTCCCCCAAATTGGTTATCTCACTGATCCTGTGTTTTCTTTGACAGGCATGCTTTGGATATTCGTGAACACTACGAGAGAAAACTTGAGCGGGCTAATAATTTATACATGGAGCTGAGTGCCATCATGCTGCAGCTGGAAATGAGGGAGAAGGAGCTCATCAAGTAAGCACCCAGACCACTGTCTGCCCTTGTTGATGTGGTCTATCCATCAGCAGAAATGTTGCTGCTACTCAGAACTGGCTTATTCATTTACCCAACATTTCTTGAGTGTGGGGGGGAGCGGGGTTGCACAGTCCCTGGCCCTGGGGAGGTTTCTGGTTGAGTGGAGTTGCCTCAGAGCTGGTCCTAGGGGAACATGCACTGACAGCTACTTGCCACTTCACCCTGCTGAGTGGCTCAGAGAAGGGTGACATTTCATGGAGAGCTGGATGTTGTTGAATGGGGGCTTTTGCCCCCTGGGGAAGTGAGGTGGCTTCTGCAGGTGGGTTAGGGTATTCCTGAGAATGGCAAGAAAATCCCAGAGTCCTGACCAGCACAGCGGCTACTGAAATCAGTAGGATTTCTACCATTGCATTGTGTCTCTCATGAGGTGTACCATGGAGGGGAAGATCCGTCTCTGAGCTCATCTATGAGCTGAAGAACAAAATGAAATCAGATTAGGTTGATGGTAAGATATGTACACATGCAATACCTTAATAAAAAATGAAAAAAATTAAAAGACACTGCAACTTCCAAAAAAAAGACAAAAGAAATCAGAGTAGGTTGAATTTAGTATCTTTTTTATCCCCCGAATAGCAACCTTGTTATTCAAATGGCCTGCGCCTGGTAAGTGTGGCCTGACTCTGTGGGTGGAACTAGCCTGTGCCCGTCTTTTCTGTCTGCGATGGCTGAGATGAGCTTTTCTTTTCTTTTTTTCTGCAGGCGTGAGCAAGCCGTGGAAAAGAAGTATCCTGGGACCTACAAGCGGCACCCTGTCCGTCCAATAATCCACTCCAATGCCATGGAGAAGCTCATGAAAAGGAAAGGCGTGCCTCACAAACCTGGGGTGCAGACCAAACGGTGAGATGCTTGTGCTGACCTGGTTCAGAGAAATGGGGACGTAGCTCCCTAAAAATACATTATCCGGTGATGGTGGTGTAGCCACCATAGCTCATCATTAATTAGCACACGTGCCTCTAGATACAACAGAGTGGGAAGCTGAGAGAAAATGTGTCATGGACCGTAGAGCCCATGTTTTACCATCAGAGGCATAGATGTTTATTATCTTAGCATGGAACAGTGAAAAGAGAAATAACAGGGGCGGGAAGGGGAGGGGTGTGCAGGGCAGACAGGCCTGGGTTTGAATCCTGGCTAGGCCCATTATGAGCTGTGTAATTTGGGCCATGTCAGTTGCCCTCTTTCAGCCCCATGGTAAATGGTATAACTATAGGACATGAGATTTCCTCTTTCTTTGACCCCAAATGCACAGAATCGGGTTAATTATAATTCTCAATTTAGGCAACATTGGTCCACATATGACCTACTTTTATTTATTCACTTAGTTATTTTTTTAATATATTTTATTTATTTTTTTTTTAACAGAGAGGAAGGGAGAGGGATAGATAGTTAGAAACATCAATGAAAGAGAAACATCCATCAGCTGCCTCCTGCACACCCCCTACAGGGGATGTGCTCACAAGCGAGATACACGCCCTTGACTGGAATCGAACCTGGGACCCTTCAGTCCTCAGGCTGATGCTCTATCCATTGAGCCAAACCAGTTAGGGCAAGTTAGTTATTTTAATAATGTAATAAATGCCCATAAATCCACCACAAAAATAAATAAATAAATAAATAAATAAATAAAGGCAGGTACTTTGTGTTTTGTGGGGTTTTTTCCACTTCACAAATTTTGTGGGTCATCTTTGCATGGAGACCATGCTAGTCTTCTCTGTATCATCCAATGTTCACGTATGTGCTACCAAAGCAGCTTTGATTTTTACCTCTATCTACCCATATGGTTCCCCTCATTCCACTCTTGCAAGGGACTTTTCTGAAGTTTAAAAAAGATAATATGTGAGGTCACCTAATAAATCTCAGGTACTCAAAAAGTGGAGTTTTTAATAGTTTTTTTTTTTTTTTTAAGATTGCCCTTTTTCCTAATTATACCGTTGGCCCTTGAGCAATGTGGAGATTAGGAGCACCAACCACCTGCTTGTGGGAAATCCACATATAACCTGATTCAGCCCACTACAAACTCTGACCCTAATCACAGATCTAAAATACTGAATTAGTTTAACCTTAAAATGCCCTTCCAGTCAGTTTTTCTTACCAAGTTCTGCTAGAGCCGCATCCCTCCCAAATAATGGAGAGTCGGTTTGTCCTAGCTAAGTTAATGGAAAGGAATGTCCCTAACCCTGGGAGGTGGGCCCAACAGTGAGACTTGATCTAAATGCAATAAGAATAAAAGTAATGAAAAATTCAAACCAAGAATCTATTCTAAGGCTTTCAGAATAGTGGCCAGAGACCATGACGAGTGTAAATCTGAACTACAAGTGAGCAGTTCCATGGATTAACTCCAGTTTTGCTTTTACTTACCACTCCTGACTATCGCCTGGTCAAGTTCTGATAAATTGTTTTCAGAGAGTACCTCCAAGACCCTCCTAGAAGCCCAACATCTCTTTCTTTGGGTGTCCTAAATAGGGGCCACATTCGCCTGCTGGTCCTCTCTGCATTCTGCCTATAGTTAAAACTAAGAGCCTTGGGGTGGGGGTGGGGGTGGGGAGGAATAGTACCTTTTTTCAAAATATGAGCTCATGTTTACTTTTACAAAATATGAGCTCATGTGCTATGGGAAATGTGTTTGAAGGAGTTTGACACCATCATCAGATGCTTATTCTACAAGCTAACTGAATATTTGTCCAGACAGTAACCTAGATGGGTACTAGGGCTGTGAAGAGTTGTATTTTCAGCTGCTTGCCCCTTATGGAGTTAAGTTTCAGATTATTTGGACAGTTCCATGATTATCAAACCAGAAGGCCAGTGACCTCTGAGGAGAGCAGAGAGGAGAAACCATGCACCATCCTTTAGCTAGGTTTCAGGGTGTATTCGGTCAAGGACTAGAAAGAAGAGAGCCGGAGTTCAGTTACGGATCCATCAAGCCTGTCACAAGTGAGTACAGGCCAATAAGATCGTCTACATATCTTGGAATAAGCAGGAGCTTGGAATGGGGAAAGGACTATTACTCGGAGTCAAAAGACTTGGGGTCAGTTTTTGAGTTCTGCCATTTACTTGCTTTGTGACGGACACAAGACAACTAACCTCTCTGATCCCTCAGTGCCTTTCTTTGTAAAACAAATATTGTAATAGTAGGAAACAAGTGGTTTATATAATGCACAGGGCTTTGTCATCTGTGAAGTGCTGTGTCAGTGTTACTCTGTGATGTTTGTGCTGACAGCTGCCATGACAGCAGCCTTCACCTGACTTAGGACACTTTCTCCTCAGCTCTCTTAGATGCCACCATAGCCAGCCTCCGAGTATATAGGCGCCCCTAACTCAGCCTTGAGGGCCCTCTTTCCTCAACATAAACCCCAGTGCCTCCTCCATCCGATACTGTTTGAGGCACAAGCTGGTCAACTGACTATGGAACTGAATCTGAGACAGGAAGCTGCTGAGAGCAGCATAATATCTTATCGTAAACCAGTAACTCCTAGAACTTCTGCGCTAAGGCAAGCCTTACACTGTACTTCTCCTGAAAGAAAAGGAAGACCCACCTCCTACTGCCCGGTGTCGGCTAATTTCCTCTAAGCCCTCGCTCTTCAAAGTTTAGGCCCTCAGCTCAGCATCGTCCGAGAACAGGTTAGAAATGCAGACCCTTAGGCCCCATCGCAGACATACTCAGTCATTTTAACAAAATCCCAAGTGGCATGCCCGCATTTTCAAGCTAAACTGTATCTAATGAGCCTGACACTTCTGATCTGGATTCTGCCAGGAATGAGCGATGGGGCCATGAGCCAGTCTGGCTGACCTCTGGGTTCCTCATCACTGCTGATTCTAACGGTGTGTTTGAAGGCTTGGGACAGAGTTCCCCAAACCTGAATGTGTATTTTCATGTGTTTAAAACTACGCCTGCTCTGCGCCCCCAGGCCAGATCTGCTGCGATCAGAGGGCATCCCCAGCGTGGAGGTGGCTCCCGCTGCGTCCCCCCTGTCCGGAAGCCCCAAAATGTCCACCTCGGGCGGCAAGGGCCGGTATCGGAGCAAACCACGCCACCGCCGGGGGAACAGCCGAGGCAGCCACAGTGACTTCGCAGCAATCTTGAAAAACCAGCCAGCCCCCGACCACTCACCCCACCCCACATACCCGCACCAGGCTCCATCCCAGCACCCCTCTCTGCAGCAGCAGTACCAGCAGCCCCCGCCCGTCCCGTCTCAGAGTCACCACCCCAGGCTCCCTGTGCACGGCCAGGACATTGCCACCTGCGCCAACAACCTGAGGTACTTTGGCCCCGCGGCCGCCCTGCGGAGCCCACTCAGCAACCACGCTCAGAGACAGATGCCTGGCTCCAGCCCTGACCTCATCTCCATGGCCGTGGCAGCGGACGGCTGGAGAAGTTCTGAGCCAGCCCAGGGCCAGGCCGGCCCCTGGGGCTGCTGCCAAGCTGACCCCTATGACCCCTGCGTCCAGTGCAGGCCGGAGCAGTGCGGGCCCCTAGACGGTCCCTTTGCTGAGCCGGTGGGGAGGAGTCCCGACCTTTTCAAGTCACCAGCACACAATCTCCTCTCAGAAAACGCCCAAGGTTCTGAGAAAATGGAAGAAAATGAGTTCAATGGCTGTAGGTCTGCCTCGTCCCTGGGCGTCCCTCATCACATCACCCCACCAGCGCTACCTCGAAAAACAAGGCCCCTTCAAAAGGTAAGGTCAGCGGGAGGTGCCCTTGCCTTCGTGGATGTCAGAGCCTGTCCTGGTAGGTGCATTGTAAAGCATGCGTAACAAGTGCACGTTCTGTAAAGGGATGAGCTCACAAGAGAAAAAACAGGAGCTTCGTTATTCTCAATATTTTCCTTTCACACTGCTTAAGTGAAGGACTTAGAAATGCATTTGGAGTATTACTGAACCAGTGGACCATTTGAAGTGTACATCATTTATACCATATTTTTCGGACCATAAGACGCACCGGACCATAAGACGCACCAGTTTTTAGAGAAGGGAAATGAAGAAAAAAAGATTCTGAAACAAATAGTGTCCTAAAATATTTTATGTGCATTAAAACCCAACATCACAGTCATAAACACATGTAATCAACCCTGTAAAGTAAACAGCAGCATTTAGAACCATTTTAGAGCCGGGCAAGCACACAGAGACCACACAGAGCCGGGAAAGTAAAAAAAACTTTTTTTTTACAGTATATGTGTAGGCTATATTTGGACCATAAGACGCAGGGACTTTTTCCCCCCACTTCTGGGGGGAAAAAAGTGCGTCTTATGGTCCGAAAAATACGGTAAATAGACAACCATATATCAGGGATATGAAATCAAAATTGTTTGGAAACCACTACTCTAGCCCAGTCCTGAAGGATGTTGCAAGAAGGAAAGATCCAATTATAAAGCAGGTTTGGTTAACAGTGTATTCTCTGTCCCCTCCGCGAAATTCCTAGTGTACATTAGCAAGTCCTAGACTTTGAGAAATCATGCAGAAACCTAGTCTAATCCAGCATTTCCCTCACCTACTTGAACATCCTGCCTTTTATGAGTCTGCCAACCACATAGCACACACCTTATACATTTGGTCTCATTAGAACCTCACTCCCAGAGAGCAGTTTGACTTCTGTCTACCGACATATACCCCCATGTGCACTTCTGGGGTAAAGGGCTCATTTTAGCAGTCAGGGTACCTCCATCCCTGTGTTTCCTACTCAGAAAGCATCCGAATGCAAGTAGGTAAGAGTGGCGTTTAAAACTGACTTTCAAAGCACATTATCCTCAATCTTTTGTGCAATTACTTGGAGCCCATTGCCCGCCTCACAGGGACTGTAGTAATGTGGTACCCAGTGTCGCTGTGGTTAAGGACAGTCGGTGTGAGTGTGGCTACTTCTGTGCCCTGGAAGAGAAATGGAAGCTTCTCTATGAGGGAAGATCATTTACTCATTCAGAGCACTTACCCAGCCTTTCAGATCAACCACAGAGCCCCACCACCATGAGGCCTCTGATGGCCCTTGTCCGGCCAACATGCTGGCTCAGTAATGTATGTACTAAGCACCTGCTCTATAGGCAGCGCTGTATTCTTGGTGGAGTGAGGGGTGCAGTACAACAAGATGTGGTCTAACTCAAAAGATGTGTGTCTGAATAGTGAAGATGATACATGCATAATGACTCCCATGTCAGTGAAAAGGGGACTGGTATGTGAAAGGGGAAAAAGCAGTTGTTGGGCTTTGAACAATGGAAAGATCCTTGGTGAAGTCTCTATGACAAAGCCTGGCACTACCGTGTTTCCCCGAAAATAAGACATCCTCCGAAAATAAGACCTAGCACATGGAAAGATAAGACATCCCCTGAAAATAAGACCTAGTGCAAATTTGGGAGAAAAAATTAATATAAGACACTGTCTTATTTTCGGGGAAACAGGGTACTAGTGACAATGATTACATGAGCCTGAACCCACTCCAAGACCTCTTCCTCAGTTTCCCCTCTCTGTCATTCTGTCATTCCCCTCTGGACATGCTGATGGAGTCTTCACCTCCCTGAGGGCAAAGATATGTTTTATTCAGTTCTGGATGTCTTCCAGCATCTAGTGCAATGCCTATCACCATGGACACCCAGGAAAAGTTGCTAAAAGAATGAGTGAAGATATGTATGTTTAAAGATGACACTCGGCAAGCTACTACTCAATGCCTTTTGATGACTAAATCTTTGCAAGGACTGTGTGTGTGTTTGTGTGTGTGTGTATGTGTGTGTGTGTGTGAGAGAGAGAGAGAGAGAGAGAGAGAGAGAGAGAGAGAGAGAAATAAAATCCTTTTTCTTGGTTTTCTTTAGAGTGGAGATGAGTCCTCAGAAGAGGAAGAAGGAGAAGTGGATAGTGAAGTTGAATTTCCACGAAGACAGAGGTAAAATCATCAAACACATGTGACTGCTTTCAGTGTAATCGGGGAAACCCTGAGATTGCCACTTCCGGTTCAATTGCATATCACTTTCTAACAACCCCCTTGTAAGGAAACTGGAACTCACTATGTATATGGCCTCCTGTTCCCACATTTTGGCATCTGGCTACGCACAGCCAATCCCAGTTTATCAGAATTCATTTCATAGGAATTTCAAGACAAGCATAAATACAGATTCATGGTTACAACTAAGAATATAGTGGGCAGTTTATGAGAGAAGGTCCTGGATTGTGAGAGGGGCCCCAGATTGGAGAGGGTGCAGGCTGGGCTGAGGGGCACACCCCGCCCCACCTTGTGCATGAATTTTGGCACCAGGCCTCTAGTATATTATAATTAATTATAACTTGGTTAATTATAATCCTATACAATAAAAGCCCAGTGACCATAATGGCAGAAAGACCACTTGACCAGTCACTAGGAGGTGCACTGACCACCTCTCAGTCCCTTTCCCCAACTGGCAGGTTTCAATCACCGATAGCAAATTGGGAACTGGGGTGGGTGGCGGGGGTACAGGTGGCACCAGGCCATGGCCCATGCCCCACTGGTCACCCCATCGCCCCACACACACAGGGTGGCCCACAGCAGAGGTGGGGAACTGAGGTGGGTGGCAGTGGGGACAGGGCTGGCTGTCAGCAGCCCGGGAAGATGGCCCTGATCACAGGTGAGGCCTAGGGATCATACCCACCCACGATTTCGTGCGTCAGGCCTCTATTTAGATTACCAGGTGTACCGGTTAATAATTCAGATTTTTTTCAATAGATGGAGTTACACATATGTTGATACATATACTCTTTGATATGTATGCTGTTTTGTTATATTGACAGCAAGCTTCAAAACTTCATATGTCAAATTTGCTGAAGGTGTTAAGATCATAGATATTTTTACGCTTAAAAATGTCGAATTTTGCGCCAAAAAAAAGAGTATTTGCAGGGAGTTTTAATTCATTAGTTTATTTTGAAGAAAAGTGCTGCTGAAAGTTATTGTATACTTCAGGAAGCTTATAGTGAACATGCTCCATCTCAAGATACTTGTGAACGCTAGTTTAAACCCTTTAAAAGTGATGATTTCGATGTGAAAGACAAAGAACATCCAGGTCAACAAAAAAGTTTGAAGACCAACAATTACAAGCATTATTGGATGAAGATGTGTGTCAAACTGAAAAACAACTTGCAGAAAGATTAAATGTTGCTCAGCAAACAATTTTCAATTGTTTACAAGCAATCGGAAAGATTTTAAAGGAAGGAAAAATGGGTGCCACATCAACTGAACAAAAGACAAATGGAAAACCAAAAAGCCATCAGTAAAATGTTGCTTCAATGGCACAAAAGAAAATATTTTTTTGCATCAAATTGTGACTGGCGATGAAAAGTGGATTTATTTTGATAATCCCAAAATGCACAAAATCATGGGTTGATGCAGGTCAATCATCAGCATCGACTGCAAGGCCAGATTGCTTCAGAAAGAAGACAATGCTCTGCATTTGGTGGGATCAGTAAGGTGTGATGTATTATGAGCTTCTAAAACCAGGTGAAACCATTAATACTGGTAGCAACTGACAACAAATAATCACTTTGAAACACACTTTGATCATGAAACGACCAGAATGTGCCAGAAGAAATGGCAAAGTAATTTTGCCTCATGATGACACACCACACACAATTCAAAACCAATTAAAAACATGTTAAAAGATCTTGCCTGGGAAGTATTAACCCACCTGCCATATTCACCAGACCTTGCTCCTTCAGATTACCACTTGTTCCGATTGATGTCACACACACTTTCTGAGCAGCACTTCAAAACGTACGAAGAAGTGGAAAATTGGGTCTCTGAATAATCTGCCTCAAAACAAGAAAAATTCTATTGGGACGGTATCCACAAGTTACCTGAAAGATGGGGGAAATGTGTAGCTAGCAATGGACATTACTTCGAATAAAGCACTTTTGATGTTTCTCTTGAAATTATCGTGTTTTCGCTGATTACAAAATCCACATTATTAACCGGTACACCTGGTATAATTAGATTATATTGAGCTGAGTCCTCCTTCAACCCAGCCTTAGAAAGAGCTTCCTGCTTAGTCAGCGATAATAGTTTTGCTTGGAGGATTCCAGAAGGACCACACACTCCTCTCTGTGTAGGATAGGGCTGCTCCTCTGCAGGAGTAGGAAAGGCAGTTTTCCTCCCAGGAGGCCTTTCCTGCCAATAGGCATTTTGTTCTTTAAAAGTAAAGCTCTAAGCATCCCAGGAAGACCTGTGTACCTCCCAGAAACAGGAATTTCCTGCAATCGAAAGCTCTCCTAGGCCTTTGGTAAATTGTATTCTGGGTCCCTATGCTCCACACAAAATTGAAATATGTTCTCATCTGAGCTATACCTGCAGTGAACAGTAGTTTCCTCCTATGCAACCAGACTGCGCCTGATAAAACGAAATCACTCACGAGCGTCACAATGATGCTACCTGCAGCTTTTGTTCCTATGACACACCATGAACGCAGCCCACCTGATGGAGCCCCACCTTCTTTTGCTATGATGCAAATTGTATCTTCACCACATGGTTTTGCTTTTTATAACATTCTTCTCCCTGTCTCCCTTCTGGATTACCAGCCTTGAGAAGTTGTGTGACTCTTACCTTCACTTGCCTTTCCCACAGGGGCTCTTTTTATGTGACCTTGATCCCCCACCCACAGCCCACGCCCTGGCCTGGTCATCAGCCAGGCTCAGATCATCCGCCATCAAAATCACTTTGTACTGAGAAATACAGACAGATCAGACAACGCCAGAGGGAAAAGGCAGTCTTCTTTTGTTATTTGTTCTGTTTTGTTTTTAAACCAGTATAAGCTAACAGCATTCTTCTTTCCTAAGCGACTTGAATTAGTTTCCTTTGGGAAAGGAAACCATGGGAAAGAAGTGAGGAACTTTTGCAAATTCCCCTCCTTACACCCTCTCCCCCTCACCCCCCAACCCCTACCCCTGCCCGTTCCAAAACTTTGCCTTTATCAGAACAAAACCCCAATGTTAACTGGAACGAACCACTGGCTGGCTGGGCAAGGTCGCCAGCTGCAAGGTGAATGCTGCTTCCAAGCTCTCATGTTGGAGTTGGGTTGACAGGGTGGTGAAGGCACTCCCCCCGGGCTGCCGTGCCCGGTGGGTGAAGCAGCTGAATGGGTGATCCGAGGGGGTGGAGTGAGGTAGAGAAGGACACTGAACAGAGTTTGAATAGATCCACCCATGCCGCAGCTCCACCTTTTCTAATGGGGTGACCTTGCCTGAGTCCCTTTCCTTCTCTGGCTCTAGTTTTCTGATCTGGGAAATGAGTTAGACCAGAGAATCTCCCAGGTCTCTTTCACCTGTGAGAGTCTGGGATTCTGTAAGAAAGATAATGTCCATGCATAGGTATACACAGTATGATTAGATCAGCTGATATTTTTCAAGACCAATGGTAAACCCTCAGCTTTGGACGTTAGGCACATCCACATAGAAGTTTCCTTCTCGGTTACTTTCAAATTAAATCATCCCAACCCATCTGGATTGGAATCTCCCTGAAGGGCCTCTCACCAGGACTGTGGCTGATGGACAAGGTAAGGAGAGTGGTGGTTCCTGGGATGAAGCTCCTCTGGTTCTCTGTGGTTCTAGGCCCCATCGCTGCATCCGAAGCTGCCAGTCGTATTCAACCTTCAGCTCTGAGAACTTCTCTGTGTCCGATGGTGAGGAGGGAAACACCAGTGACCACTCCAACAGTCCTGATGAGTTTGCTGATAAACTGGAAGACCGCCTGGCGGAGAGGCTGGACGACCTGCTGTCCCAGACGCCGGAGATTCCCATCGAGATCTCCTCGCACTCAGATGGGCTCTCCGACAAGGAGTGTGCCGTGCGCCGCGTGAAGACACAGATGTCTCTGGGCAAGCTGTGTGCGGAGCAGCGTGGCTATGAGGTGCGGGCCACCCCTCTCTCCTCCTCTTGGCACTGGTCCCTTCCTGTAGCTCTTTGAGTTATGACGTGCTCGGGTCCTGAGGTCCTTTACAATGATCACTGAGTATATGAGATACAACAACTGCCTCCAAGAAGTAAGTAAAAGTACACAGAGTAGCCCTAACCAGTTTGGCTCAGTGGATAGAGCGTCGACCTGCAGACTCAAGGGTCCCAGGTTTGATTCTGGTCAAGGGCATGTGCTTGGTTGCGGGTATGTCCCCAGTAGGGAGTGTGCAGGAGGCAGCTGATCGATATTTCTCTCTCATCGATGTTTCTAACTCTCTATCCCTCTCCCTTCCTCTCTGTAAAAAATCAATAAAGTATATTTTATAAAATAAAATTTAAAAAAGTACACAGAGCAACAGAGCTCCTAAAAATGAGGGTAAATATCCCAAATGAAGCACCAACAATGAATTGCTCAGGAACCCTCCCTTCCAAGATGGCACTCAAACATCACCTCCTCCTGGCCTCATGGCCCATCTGGTGTAGGGTTTGAACTTTCCTCTTCCATGTCCCCACTGTCCCCTAATGAGGCTATCAAAGCACCTGTACCACTTTAGTTCATGGTCAGTGCTGCCTTTTGAGAGGCAGGATAGCACAGTGGTTGAAATCATCTACCCTGGAATCTGACTGCCCAGATCGAACCCCAGCCTTTCCACTTACGTACTGTGTGCTGTTGGGCAAGTCACTTAAATTCTCCATGGGTCAGTCTCCTTATCTGTCAAATGGGTATGGTAACAGCATCTCTCTCACAGGGCTGTTGTAAGGATTAAATGGACTAAAAATGGGCTCTCTGACAAGGAATGCCCCGTGCCTGGAACATAGTGAACGCTGTACATTGCGGTTGTGGTGGTACTGATAGCATTGTCGTGAACATCATCTTCACATGTCTTCTTCTTCCATAGCCCCACCAGGATAGGACCTAGTCTCCTCTCTGTAGCCCAAAGCCTGTCATGTGGGATGTGTTCGATACATGAGTGGTTGTGAACATGAACTGAGGTTTTATTTTTGTCTTGACTTTGCAGAATCCTATGCAGTTTGACGAATCGGACTGTGACTCTTCAGATGGGGAGTGTTCTGATGCCACAGTGAGGACCAATAAACACTACAGCTCTGCTACTTGGTAATGAGAGGACACCCATCCTGAAGATGACGTGACAATACTGATGTTCCAGATCCGCCCCACCCGATTCCTCCCGCTCTCTCCCTGCCTTTTTGTCCGGGAAGAGAGCTGCCCCATCTTTCTTACCCCTAGAAATAAGCTGCAATAACAGGAACATGAGACTTTGCAAATCTCTGGAAAAAAAATATCCAAATGAAACTAAGTCTCACTGAACATTTCAATCAAGAATGGCAGGGATCTATTTTATTGAATATTCTAGCTACTGTAACATTGATATTTATTTTTGTTTGACATTTTAACACTTTGTACTGTAAAGATTGAACTATATATGAGAGAGAGAGAGAGAGAGAGAGAGAGAGAGAGAGAGAGAGAGAGAGAGACAATAATTTCTTGGGGGAAAAAAAGAGAGAGGAGAAAAGAAGGAAGAAAGAAGTAGAATTTAGAGGCAAAATTTTTGGTAATTTGTGGGGCCAAGAGGTATTATTGCTACTTGAACAGGGGACCAGTTCTTTTGACCATAAGTGACTGAAGAAGAGCCAGAGCAAGACATGTTGAGCATTTTAGAAAACAAAGAACAGCAAAAGAAAAGCAATTCCGGGTAACTTGTGAACAGACCGCATTTAAGTTCAACCAGCTTATCCTTTGGGTGAGGAAAATTACCTAGAAAGGTTTGGTAACCAGATACTTGCACCCAAGGTCTTTGAGAGCATGTGCTTCCTCCAGGAGGAAAAAAAAAAAAAAAAAAAAGCCTGTATATTTGAAAACTGGTTTCATTTTTTTTTTATTTATCTTAAGCAGCATTTAGTCGTGCGAGTTACAGATAGAGTCGAATCTTCCTGGACAAACATTTACCTTTAAAATGCTGTCATTGCCATTACCTTGACAAATGTGTGACCTTGACCAATGTGCCATTTCCTCATAGCCATTTCCTTTCCACCTGGTGACCGCTTCCTTTAGGAGAAAGGGGGAAGGGGGGCTGCTGAGAAGAGAAGGATAAAGAAAAAGGACATTGACCACAGCGTTAGAAAAGCAAGAGTGGAATTTGAAAAAGTGCTAGTCCGTTGTCAGAACCTCTCAGTTCAGCTCGTAGTGAAGGTGGAACCAGGTTGCTTGTCTCCTAGAGTCATATTGATTCAAACAGGAGAACAGACTTTGAAGGCAGCTAGGATGTGTGTGAATTTGTCCAGTCCCAAACCATCCCCTTGTTTTCACTTATTAACTCATTCTATCGTGAAAGCTTTAGTTGCTTCCACTATCAGAATACAGGCAAAAGAAGCAAGTTGCAAAGGCAACCCCCACCACAATATCCCACCACGATAGCATTTTTGTTCCAAGCTATTTGTGCAACGTATTTTACTTCTCTTTGGATCAATGCAGTTTTAAATCATTGGATTTGGGACTCTGTGCAAAGAACAACTAATGCTGAGCAGCAATTGGGAAGGTGTTGCCTTGTCCAAAGCATGAGGTCCTTACTATCCGGGGTCATGGGCTCTGAAAAGCATGCCAAGGTACATCCTGGGACCTCAGCTGTTAGCCAATTTTTATATAGAATTTTACATAAAAACAGATGTTGGCCTAGTTCCTGTCTCTGTCTCCAAGATAGATTACTGTCAAATAATGTCTCTAGGCTCAAGATCTGAAGGCGATGGCTAGGGTCTTGGACACTGCATCGTGTTGGACATTGGGGAAGACTTACACGCACTGGCATTAAACCATTCCAATGCAGGTGGAAACATTGCCCTCCTCCGGTTCTCACCGATCGCATCAGCCAAAAAGGAAAGGCAGGAGGGAATTGAGAGCAGTTCCTTTTGCTTGTCTGATCCCTCATTTGTTTACAATTTGTGTTGAGATATTAATTTAAAATTTACTGTCTTTTAATTTATAGCTCTTGCGTAAGATGAAGGAAAATGTCTAACTTATTCAGAGAACAGTATTGTTTGCATTAAATTATTCCATTTTGTATACGTTCTGTAGCTGGACTACATGAAAGATCTTAAGTTATGGCATTATTATAATTGTTATTTTATTTTATAGTAATTATTGTCATTCTCATTTTCTGTCGATCAGAAGGTGTGGTTTACAGTGTAGCACAATGATTGTGTTTATTGCTAACCATGAATTATCATGAATTGTTATGGTTTTTATGAAGGAATGAAAATGAGACTGCCACTTGGGAGCTCTCCAGTATTCATCTTAGGTGCATCCCCTCATTTTCTGTGTGCAACAATCATCTGAGGATGTGTGCTCTGCCCCAGAGCCCAGGGGGTACATTGTGACTTTGACTTGATCATGGAAGCTCCTGGGTGGGCAGATGACTGAGTGGATGGACAAATAGTTCAAAGGCTGTAATCTTCCTCAAGTTTCTTAAGAAATAAAATCATGAGACTACACTAGAAGCAAAAAGAGAATTATTTAATTCCCTAAGAGGCACAGACATAGAGAATTTCTGCATGGGACCTGTGGGTTAGAGAATTCCAAGAGCTGGTAGCATAGTTTGTCACCTTGTTTCTGCCAGATCCCACAAAACCAACCTGCTTTCTCCTAGTTGGGAGTAGCAGAAAAACAAACAAACAAACAAAACGAACAGAAAGAAAAGAATAAAAACTATATATATGGCATGACATAAAATACTTAGCTGGGATGTCATTCTATAACAAAACTAAAGAAATTCTAGAAAGGCTTGGTCACTTAGCAGCTCTTAGGGCTGGAAAAGTACGACCTTAAAGAGTCCTATTTTGCGTCCTCTGACTTCAGACCACACTATTCTGTGAATCTCTCTGAGTCATTACTTCTGGGAAAAGATAAGCTACAACTCTGTGTCCCCTTTCTGTCCAACATAAAACACTGACACTTCAGCTGGTCTGGTTCTTGCCCACCTGTGGTGGCAAAAAAAAAATACATGACATATATATTTTATGTCATGCCATATATATTTTATATATGTCATGCCATATATAAAAGTCAATATCTGTCTTATATCTCCCAGACACAATCTTCCTAGGAAACCCCCTTCTGACACCTCATATTCTTAATAAGTTTCCTAATTTCCCATCTTGACTCTGTCATGACAATGCCATATACCTATCTGGGATAACTGTATGAGCATGTTAGGGTCATATGCAGCATTGAATCTTCAGTCATTCACTGTATGGTCAGGAGTTCAATGAAGTTCCATGTGAAACATTATATTTTCAGAAGTGAGTAGGGGCTTCAGAGAAGAACAGTATCTTTAGGTCAAAAAGAGAACTGCCTTCTCTATGCCCTTTATTGCCTGCCTGAGGTCGCAGGACAATTTACCTGAACGGCACTAACGAAGCTCTTTACAAGGCCTGGAGCCCCAGACCACCTGCTCAATGTTTTGTGCTTTGTCAGACCTTGCAAGCAAGCCCCTCTGTCAGGGTAGGCCAGATGTCCTTGAGCTGGACCACACCTGAAGAATTTATATTTATATATATATATATATATATATATATATATATATATATTTGATTTTTTACAGAGAGGAAGAGAGAGGGATAGAGAGTTAGAAACATTGATGAGAGAGAATCATTGATCAGCTGCCTCTTGCATACCCCCCCCCCCCGGGGATGTGCCCCCAACCAAGGTACATGCCCTTGACTAGAATCAAACCTGGGACCTTTCAGTCCGCAGGCCAATGCTCTATCCACTGAGCCAAACTGGTTTCGGCACACCTGAAGAATTCTTGAACTCACTGGCTGCTGGGCAGGACTCCTGAGAATGGTTTTAGTCCTGTACAATCAGGAATAGCCAGAGGATGTTGCATTGATGCCATTTCTCTCTCTTCCTGAAAAACTAAGAATGTGGAGTTTAAGGGGGGAAAAATAATTTTTTTAAATAAACCTGGTTGAAGAGTTCTAAATAAATAAATAAATAAATAAATAAATAAATAAATAAATAAATAGCTTAGCAGAGAAACTAAGAAGCCTGCATCCACTTTGAAACTATAATAGGCTTTAAAGTTTAGATCTATTTGGAGGCTGTGGAGAGCTCCTACTTGGAAAAGTAAAGACGCTAGCTCTGCTATAAGATGATCCTGTATGGCCTACCTGAAGTTCAGATATTTTAAAAGTTTAGTATCAACACACCGGTCTTCAAGAATTACGGATATTTTTAGTACTAGACGTCCACTTCAGGGATTCTTTTGCTAAATTTCCCTCTTGCCCTAAATAATGGATTTGATGGTTTGGGGTTTTCCTGGTACCAACTAATTTTAAATGCCCGCCCACTGGGGGGCACTGACATCCTTTCAGGGTAAGTGCATTCGTATTGATCAAGTAATTTACTCTTGTTCCCCTGTCCCCTTATGTCTCATTTGTTTCCCCTTAAAATGTTCCTGCTTGAAGTTCCTGGAACTGAATTCTCCAAAATGGGACATAAAACCTGGAAACCTAGGAATTCCCGCTCTGCGCTGCGGTAGTGCGCTGTTATTTTGTTTTGCCATTAAGCCAGAAACCAAAATACCACCACCTACAATCCACACTCTGAACACCCAAGACTAGGGGTGTCGAACTCAATCAGAGAAGGGGCCAAAATCTAAAATCCAGCCTAAATCGCGGGCCGAATGGTTTACTGAACAGTCATAAACTGACAATGTCATAAACTGACAGCGGAGTGCAGTGATGACAGCGCGGTGCGGGCCACATTGCAAGGCCTGGCGGGCTGGATTTGGCCCGCGGGCCTTGTGTTTGACACATGTGCCCAAGACCAACATTATTCACTGCTCACCATGTTCAGAACCTCTTACAACACAACTCCCACCTGGTTAGAACTGCTCTGGAGGGGATGTTTACCATCCCAGCTCTAAGCGCATAACCCGTTTCCTAACAGTGGTGTGAGAGCTGGAGTTAGCCCTGATGGGAAAATGACAGACCACACCCGTGTTCTCCTTATGGACCCACCCGATGGCTCTCAGGGGACAGCACCATCGGCAGGAAAAGGCCACCTGCCTCCGCCCCTGCCCTTTGGGACTACAACTCCAATGGAATTACCTCCAATTGCTGACAAATCCAATTCCAAAATGTGTCTCTTCGCTCACTGTATTGCATTGTGTTAAATAAGCATGTTCCTCCCTCACCTTTTAGACACAGTTAATATGTTAAATCCCAGTTCCTAATATTTCAAAACTATGTGACATTCTTTTTAAGACCTTGACTTATACTGTCGGTATGAATTCAGTGCCTTTCCAGGTCGCAAGATTTTCCTTCTTTGCAGATTTCATAGGATAAAGGTCCTAGGATATTCACTCCACCATTGTTACCAACAGACTAGCACACAAGAATCACCTCAGTCTGCTTGTCAGCATGTTACAGCCCATACTGCAAGCACCTATTCGAACGGAATGAACTAGACTGCCGAGGACAGGACCCCTGTGGAACCTGGACACTTCCCTGGGACTGGTGGCACAAGAGGGGAGCTCTGCAATCGCTTCTCTGAGAGAGTTACCCCCAAAGAAGCTAGGGCTTTGGTTAACTGTCGCATGACCAGAGCATGATGGCAGGAGCTCACATAGAGCAGATGGCAAGGCCACTGTAAGGAAACTCCTGGCAGAATCACAGACCTACTCTCTACGGGATGCTGGCTCCTGGCTGCTGCCCGGTGAACAGGCAGACAGGGTCCTTCAGTGGTTGCCCAATCCCAGCTATCGTGTCACCCGGAGAGCTCTTCTGACTCCGGAAGTGGGAAGACTCACTTCGATTCTTTACTTTAATAATCTGAGTTCCCCCCTTCATTTGGAGCAAATTAACTTCTTTTTTGTGGTCAGGTCTCAAAATGAACCCCCTCATCTGTTTCCCTGTGGTTGCCGCCCTGTTAGTTCCTCTGCACCGTGTAATGGTTTGATGCCAGCTCGCTTTGTACCAATTATACAGCCATGGGAACAAGAGCGACTATCACAGCAAACACATGCATGGAATTAAAAAGTGTACTTCACCGGTTTTTGGTCGTTTTTTCCTAAAGGCACTGGTTGTGTCCTGAGAGCTGCCTTCACAAATCTCAGCATTTGTCAGGACTTAGGGAAAGGAGGACTTCACACGCCCGGGTTTCCTGCAGCCAGGATGGCAAAACTGGTTTCGGTGGCTCTTGTTGGACACATCACAGAAGGAAGAGAGCACCGTTATTTTGTTTCGTGACAGTCCCTTCTTGGTTATTCTGAAATAGCCCAGACAGGCGCTCTGCTTCCTCCCTCTGGTTTGCCTGCTGCCCATCTTACAGTTAGTAAGTGTTACTATTTACCCCACTATCCAGTGAGCAGAGAGAGGGGAAGGGTGAAAAGGAGAATGTGGCTTCTGAAAAATAATACTGGTAAAAGGCCTGAGAGTGGAGAGCTGGAACACCATTTGGACTGTCAGATTCCGAGCCAATCCTGACGCCCACTGGCGAGGGGAACTGAAAGTTAGCAACATGTACGAACACATACCACACAGAACATTTATATCCTTTATTCGGGAGCTTGCTTTGCCTGTAAACTCACAGCCGATAAGGCACATTGTTGCAAGACCGTGGGGGATGAGGGAGAGAGACCAGGAGGGTCCTGGTGAAGGACAAAGTGGGAGCTTCCGGTTCCTCCCTCCCTCCCCCGACTCCGGGAGCAGAGAGCCACAGGTTTCCAGGTCCAGCTGGCCTCCTCGTCACGCCCACCCTTGTTATCAAGCTTCTTTTAAAGCAACACATCTTTAAAAATTAAGTTCTTGTGTTTTTGTTTTGTATATATTTTTTTCATATAAGTCCAAAAAACAATGCTTGGGAATTCATTCCCAAGAATTCATGTAGAACAGGTGGCCTAGATTAAAGCCTTGGCAAGATTCTTGGCCAACCCAAACCAAAAACCCAGCAGGCCATGCACAAGCGCAACAGTTCTGGTGAGAAACGGCGAGTTACTCCTTGTCGGATACAGGATCCCAGAGTTGGTCAGTTGAGGAGCCAAGGTCCTTCTGACCTTGGAAGTATGAAACCGGGTCTGTGCCAATTCAATACTGCTGCTCTCGGAAGCAACAACAGCTGCAGATAATCGAAACCCAGCACAAGACAGAAACCCCAAACCAAGTTTTCCTCTTAGAATTAAAAGATAAAATGCCATAATTGCTCACTTATTCTTGGCAAATGACAAATTGAAAAACATCCCGAGGGCAATATCTGGGCGTCCATTCTCCTAGCAGGAGGAGGAGGGATTCACACACAGAAAGCACAGGCTAGAAAATGTACTGATGGTCATTTGGTGCAGGTGGGTCAAGGGCCCTGCACTGTCCAGAGGGATGAGAGTTTCTCCAGAGCGTATCCACGGCATACAGAGTGTGCTCCATTCATATTTAATAATCTGTCTGCAATCAGCTTAATTGTCAGGCCACGCAACCAAGAGGGAACCTGATACGTATGGTAACCTCGGGTTGCCCGAACACAGAGAGCATCGCGGAAATCACTGTGCCCTTGAACTGTACACAGACATTCTAAGCAGCTTCTTTCTCTTGGTTTATGGAAGAGGTAGATCATCCGCAAAAAAGGACAGAAGAAACACCTGTCACTACAGCCTATCACTTGGCAAAGGAGGCACTCTGGACAAGGCCAGTCGGCATGCTCTCCGAGGCAGCTCCGGGCTTGGCAAGAGGCAAATAAACACAAGAGACTGTCCTGAGTTCCTTGTTACTCAATAAAATAGAAACAGGGTTTCCTGAGTGGCGGCTATCCAGTTCACAGAGTGTCCTACTGACCAGGGCTGGTTTGAGAACCTGATGTAACTCCCCTTCTACAGCGCAGTGTCCTTCATGGCGAGACACGGGGCACGGATGAATACTGTCCAAACCACCCATGGAGGGCAATTAAAAAACAAGGAGGGGCTGTAGAGGACCACACCCACGACACACAGAAGCAGTCAAGTTCAGGGACACACAACCAAAAACATCCAGATCACATGACCTTCCTGCCGTTTAGATGATTGGCATTGCTTGTTTCGCTCAAGTGCAGGTCTTTCTGACTGAACTTCTTTATGAGGGTTCCAGGGACTAAGGCCACCAGAGCGATGGCCAACAGCTTAAGGACCGTTTCCCAGGAGAAAAGAGCATCCAGAGAGGTGAGGGTGGACAGGATGGAGCCTGTCTGCACACAGATGAAGTTGTAGGGGATCAAACCTGGAAGAAAAGGGAGAGGGCCTGTTACTGGGGGGGAGGGGGGGGGAGCTCTTCACTCCTAAACATATCCCCTCTTCCCCGTCTTCTTTTCTACTTTCTCCCTCCTGTCTTCACTTCCCACATACACTTGCCTTATTTAACAAAAGGACATGAGCTTGTTTACAAAAATACATATGCTACAATAAGATTAAAAAGATGTTAAGCCCTAGCCGGTTTGGCTCAGTGGATAGAGCGTCAGCCTGCGGACTGCAAGGTCCCAGGTTCGATTCCGGTCAAGGGCATATACCTAGATTGTGGCACATCCCCAGTGGGGGGTGTGCAGGAAACAGCTGATCGATGTTTCTCTCTCATTGATGTTTCTGAACTCTCTGTCCCTCTCCCTTCCTCTCTGTAAAAAATCAATAAAATATATATATATATTTTTAAAAGATGTTAAGAGCAAAAACAAAAATGAGTGAAGAATAAAATAAGGGAGTAGAGTTAGGACAAAAATGAATAAGGATTACCCACTAGCTAGACGTGGGCCCCAAATTTGGTTCTGAGCAGCCAAGTAAGGAGCAGCACCAGCATTATGAGACCTACAGTATACATTATATAAAAACCACCATGTGCTTTTCATGTTCCACACTGTTTCTAAGAGGTCATCAAGTTATTGGACCCCAAAAGTCTGAGTGGCAGCTAGACAGGCTGGGGACATAACCATCTCCTGGTGAAGTGAACAGAAACATGTCCACCCCAGAGATTCTGGTTACCTGGGTCTAAGAGAGCATCAGGAGCCTGCATTTTAAAAGCCTCTCCACTCCGATTGGCTTGGGACCCCCTGGTGATCCACCCTCTTCCACAGATGAGCAGACCTCAAGATCATAGACACTCCAGGTTGCACAGCTTGTCAGAGGGGAGACTGGAGCTCTGTCTCCAGAGTCTGTCTGAGCTCTGTGCCACCTGGGCAATTACAGGCCACCAACGAGGCACTGAGGCACTCTGTCTGAAAGCCGATATGACCAGAATTAACTGTGATTGATTTTGCTTCGTGTTAAGATCTCCATTTCTCTCAAGAATCCCCTATTAATAGCAGTTGCTCAACCACAGATTTGTTTTGTTTGACCTAGACGCCCTGAGTGTTCTCTCCATCCACGCTCTAAAGATTTAAGTGAGGACTTTAAAAAAAAAAATCGTTTATTTCCAGGAGAAAATAAGTCACTGATTTAATAGGATGTTAGCACTTTAGCGTTCTGATAAAGGTGGCCCATGGCCTATACATTGAGAGACGCTGCTCTCGCCCCTCATCTGGCCAAGGGCCCCACGGAGGCGAAGCAGCCTGCTGAAGGTCACACAGCATCAGGAGGCAGGAAGGAGCCCCGTGGTACCTGCTCTTCCTAATGTCTTACTTAAACAGGGGCCGAAGCCAGACAGGAAGTCCTCTGCTCTTGTTCCTTTTTTCAGCCCACATATCTTCCTTCCAACCCTGCCTTTCCTGCTAGTATTTATTGAGCACCTCGCATGGGCCAAGTCATGTGCTTTATAGATTATCCTCTCCAGTGTTTCCCAAACTTTTGACATATGTGTATCCCTTCTATAATTTTCATAACGCTGAGTACCCCTCGTACTCATGAGAACGTAGAATTAGGCGCAGCTAAGCACGGTGCAGTGCATATCCCCACCAAACTCCGGTGCAACGTGTACCCCCACCAAACCCTTCCCGTACTCCTGGGAGTACGTGTACCACACTTTGGGAAACACTGGGTCTAACCCAATGTCTTGCACTGTGCTTGGCACACCTAGGTGCTAAATACAGCTATAGGATGAACAGTCCGATTTTTCCTGAAAGTGTTTTTCTGAGGTTTCTTGTTCAAGCCTGAGTAGATGTAAAATCAGGATTTTAGCTAACACCTGAGGATGCTCTTCGTGGGTCTCAGACGCAGGCACGTGGCCATGTGACTGCTAACGCAGGGCAGCGCCCCAGCGAGACAACTCTGAGGACTCACTCGCTCCATCAGCTTCTTACCGATCAGCACGGAGAAGAAGAACTGCCCGATGGGGATGTTCAGAATCGGGGCCGAGAGGTTCAAGAACCAGTTTGGCGTCATGGGGAAAAGTCTCAAAAACAGTAAGAAAAAAAACAAGCTGTTTCTGTTCTCCTCCACCTGTAGCCAAAGAAGACAGGGCGTTAGGAAGCAGAAAGCACCTCCGGGTATTGAAAATCTGTTGGTGCCAGGCACGGTTCTAGATACCTGATCTATTCTGTCCCCAAACCTCCCAACAACCCCCAGGGTAGGGACTGTTTTCCTTGTTTTTCAAACAGAGGTACCTGAGGCTCAGAGAAGTCAGGAACTTGTCTCAAGTCCCAGAGCTGCTAATGATGGAGCTGGGGTTTGATCCCAGGTCTGTGCCTCTTGGAGACATTGAAAGAACCCCTAGGCCGAAACCGGTTTGGCTCAGTGGATGGAGCGTCGACCTGAGGACTGAAGGGTCCCGGGTTCGATTCCGGTTAAGGGCATGCACCTTGGTTGCAGGCACATCCCCAGTGGGGGGTGTGCAAGAGGCAGCTGATCGATGATTCTCTCTCATCGATGTTTCTAGCTCTCTATCCCTCTCTCTTCCTCTCTGTAAAAAAAGCAATAAAATATATTTTTCTTAAAAAAGAAGAACCCTAGGACTCCCAGAAGCAGGCAGAGGAACACGGTGGGAAATCCCTGCCCCTCCCTCCACCCCCAGGTCCCTGATGGGAGCCCAGTACTCGGATGTACCCCTGCCCCTTACCTTCTTCTGCAGCAGGGCCACTTTGTCAGGAAAGTAGGAGACCACCAGCTGTTTGCCAAACATACTGGAGAGCAGGTAGCAGCATGTGGCGCCCACCGAAGTCAGCACGCAGCACAGCAGAAGCCCCAGCCATGGCCCAAACAGAGCCCCGGCTAACACGTTCTGCAAAGAAAACAAATCCTCAGCCTCAAGCGCATCCGGCAGCGACCAGTCTTGGGGGTCGAGTCATGAGTTCCCTCCACCCTTGGGCCACAACCCAACTCCCATTTTAAAGAAGTGAATGGAAAGTGATGAAAGAGCTGAGAACCACAACCCTGCCTTTGCTCTCTTCACCTTTAAACCAGGGGTGAGGATTTAAAAGCTGCTGGGACACATTTGTAATAATCTGAACAATAAAGATTTATTTAAAATAATAATAATAATAATAATAATAATAATAATTAATTAAAAACACACACACAAAAACAAAAAATAATAATAATAAAAGCTGCTGGGAGGAGAGCACAGAGGATTCTGTATAACCTGAGATGGCAACTGATGAAAATCATCCAACAGCTGGAGAACAAGCTCGGGTCTAAGACTGTGGCACCCGAGGGGCCACCTGGAAAATCAGAATGACTTGTTCTCCCCACATGAGAGAAACGTCCGGATCCCCCAGAGCCTAATATCACCACAAACAACTTGCATTTGTTCATCAAACACTTAAGAAGACACCCCCCTATGTCAGGCAAAGGAATACAAGTGCTGAGAATAAGAAACAGGTCTTATCCTCAAGGAACTCAGGAACTCACAGACAAAAAACAGATTTGGGGGGAAGTGGCCTCGATCAGAAGGACTTGAGCCCCCGAAAACAGATTTATTTTTTGAAAAGTCAAAAGCAGTGCCAAGCCGAAACCGGTTTGGCTCAGCCTGCGGACTGAGAGGTCCCAGGTTTGATTCCAGTCAAGGGGATGTACATTGATTGCGTGCCCATCCCCAGTGGGGGGTGTGCAGGAGGCAGCTGGTCTATGTTCCTCTCTCAATGTTTCTAGCTCTCTATCTCTCTTCTTTCCTCTCTGTAAAAAATCAATAAAATATGTTAAAAAAAAAAAAAAAAAAAAAAAAAAAAAAGCAGTGCAAAAATGCAGAACCTCATGGGAGCGGTGAGGAGGAGAGTTGACCCAGCCTAGGTACATCGGTACGTCTCTCAAGGACAGTGCTCCATGGCTCTTGATGCCTTCGCAACAAAAGCAGCAAACCCTAGGCAGGGGTCTTCAAACTACGGCCCGCGGGCCACATGCAGCCCCCAGGGGAGTCTGATCCTGCCCGCCAGGTTTTTTGGGCAGTGAGCGCAGCCAAGGTGTTACAGTAGGGATTAGTAGTTCATATAGTCCGGCCCTCCAGCTCTCTGAGGGACCGTGATCTGGCCCCCACTTTAAAAAGTTTGAGGACCCCTGCCCTAGAGGAAAGGCAGGCTCTGGAGCCGAGCGGAAGCAGGTGCAGATCCCAGCCCTTCCCCCTCCTCGCCTAGTCCCCTTGGACAGTATCTTAGCTTCTCCCCGCATTATAAGGCTGTTGGGAGCATTAAATAAGGTCACGCAGGTAAAACAACTAGGACAGTGCCTGCCACAGGAGAAGCTGTCCAAACAGGGTAGTCGCAGCAGTCTGTCCTCTGCCCTGTGTGACTTGCAGCCTAAGGACCCCCCTACAAAGACAGAAGGAGGACAGGGCACTGACCAGGAAGCTGGAGCCGGGGATGGCAAAGCACTGTTTGTAGAGGTAGGCGCTGCAGAAGAGCAGGAACACGTAGGCCTGATGCTCCCTCCGGTAGTCTCGAAGGACCTCGGAGAGCTCCCGCAGCTCAGCCAAGTCCGAGGGGAACCACAGGGACCTGGGGGTTTGGAAAAGCACATGGAAACGTGAGTCCAGATCAAACCAGTACCTATGAACATTACTCATGGTGCCGTCTTAGAAATGTGCTCCTCTTCTGGTTTGCTGGGAATATACACCTGCCGGGAGCCCTGATGGTGGGGCACCTGACAACACAGCAGAGCGGACAGAAGAGCCCTGGTGAGTTAGCAAGAGAGATGGGGTAGCACCTGAGCTCTGCTCCTGCCCAGCTGTGTGGTCTTGGGCTGGTCCCTGGGCCTCCGTTTCCTTATCTGAAAAATGAGGCTCCGTGTTGGATCATCACTAAGTTCCCTTTCACCTCTCAGGTTTTACAGTCTATTCCAGGGGTCTTCAAACTACGGCCCTCGGGCCACATGCAGCCCCCAGGGGAGTCTGATCCGGCCCGCCAGGTTTTTTGGGCAGTGAGCGCAGCCAAGGTGTTACAGTAGGAATTAGTAGTTCATATAGTCCGGCCCTCCAGCTCTCTGAGGGACCGTGATCTGGCCCCCACTTTAAAAAGTTTGAGGACCCCTGTTTCTATTCTATTCTATTTATTTATTTATTTATTTATTTTAAATTTCTTTATTGATTAAGGTAGGGGTGTCGAACTCAATCAGAGAAGGGGCCAAAATCTAAAATCCAGCCTAAATCGCGGGCCGAATGGTTTACTGAACAGTCATAAACTGACAATGTCATAAACTGACAGCGGAGTGTAGTGATGACAGCGCGGTGCGGGCCACATTGCAAGGCCTGGCGGGCTGGATTTGGCCCGCGGGCCTTGTGTTTGACACATGTGGATTAAGGTATCACATAATTGTCTTCATCCCCCCCATTCCTAACCTCCACCCCTCCCCACTCGTGCCCCCACCCCCCTGTTGTCCTTGACCAAGAATATATGGTTAAGCTCATATATTCTTTTTTAAAAATAAATTTTATTGATTTTTTACAGGGAGGAAGGGAGAGGGAGAGAGCCAGAAACATCAATGAAAGAGAAACATCAATCAGCTGTCTCCTGCACTCCCCCCACTGGGAATGTGCCCGCAACCAAGGGACATGCCTTTGACCGGAATAAAACCTGAGACCCTTGAGTCTGCAGACTGACGCTCTATCCACTGAGCCAAACCAGCCAGTGCTTACAGTTTATTCTTAAGAAGCAAATGGATTAATTTCCAAGCAAGGACTAAATGTCCTAAATGCTTTCCTTTCAAGGAGCACTCCCCCCACACACAGACTGTAGGCCAAGGACAATTCAATCTTCCCACCGCTCCCGCGTTACTAGTTAAAAGGGCTGGTTTTATCAGACAGAAACATGCCAACTAAAGATTCTCTGCATAAGCCTATTTGTCTTGCACCATAAACATAACCTTGATAACACGCCAGCCTTGAAACCAGTCCTTTCAAAGAGCCTGGCTTTTCACCCTGATCTTTATCTGGTCCTGGGCGCACTCTGAGTCCCGGACAAGGGTTACTGGAAAGTGTAAAGGCTACTTTGCTGCTGCCACCGGGACAACCCTTGCATCCATCAATGATCGTTTATTAGCAAACCCTCCTCGTCCTCACCAAAATGCTTCTCTTCGCCCATCTGACACCCACAGCAAAGTCCTCTCAGCTAGAGGGGGAAAAAGTGCAAATTCTGAAAACGACTGTCCTAATATGCAAATATCAGGGACATCCTGCACGCAAGGCTGTGCCAGACATAAGCCCATGAAATCTACAAACCAGCTCTCCGGGCAAACCAGCCCAGCCGGTATGACACCGCCTCCTGCTGCCTGGTCCAGTGGAGACAGTCAGGAAGAGGGAGGACCCGATCCTTAATTTCTGAATAACTTAAAAGTCCGAAAGCCTTCAAGTCCCCAGGGTAGACCTCAGTGAGGGGGTAGGCTGAGAGCAGTCGTGAAAAAAGGCTGCGGGTGCAAACAGGGGTGAGGGTCGGCTGCACATGGGGGTGAGTGAGGGCTGAGCCTGGAAACGCGAGCGGGCGGGCGAGGCCAAGGCGTGAACCCAGCCGCGAGGGGGCTCCGCCGGGGAAAGCGCCGCGAGTCTCCAGCCGGCCCGAGACCAGACCCCGCTCGCCTGTGCTGGAACCCCAAGACCCGGCCCCGTCGCCCCCGATCCGAGAACCGGAATCTCAGATTCCCAGACCCCATCCCCGAAACTGTCTCCCTTTCTCTGACCCGAGCCCCGGTCCCCGCCACGCACCTGCCTTCAGCGTCCTCGGCGGAGCCCCGGGTGGGTGCGCGGGGCAGCTGTGTCGACAGCAAGTACAAGGCGAAGGTGCAGCCGGCGAAGACCAGGAGCAGGCGGAGCAGGGGGCGCATCTCGGCGCCCGCACCCGGACCGCCCGCTGCGAGGAGCCTAGAGGCAGCGCCTGCTGCACCGCTCCGCGCTGAGCCCGGGGACAGCGTTCGCTGACGGACTGAGGCGGGGCCGCGCCAAGCTCCGCCCCCAGGCCGAAGGTCCGCCCCAGGCCCCGCCCCAGGCCGAGGGTCCGCCCCAGGCCCCGCCCCAGGCCGAGGGCCCGCCCCCAGGCCCCGCCCCAGGCCGAGGGTCCGCCCCCAGGCCCGGCCCCCAGGCCGAGAGTCCGCCCCCAGGCCCCGCCCCCAGGCCGAGGTCCGCCCCAGGCCGAGCGCCCGCCCCGGGCCCCGCCCCCAAGCCCCGCCCTGGACCAGACTCCGACCCTGGCGCTGGGCCGAGATTTCAGAGGAAGCCTAAGCTTCCAGGCCCTCTCTACTTGTCTGCCCATCTTTCATCTCTTTTCACGTTTATCTCTGACTCTTTCTCCGCTTATTTTAAGTAGACGCTCTGCCAGGCTGGGGGATCCAGAGGCACATCACAAGCCTTGCCCACAGCGAGCTTGCAGTCTAGTGGTCAGGACGGCCTTGTCCACAAACAGCGGTAACACAAGCTAATGCAGCCAGGTAGAAGCAGGGGCTCCGGTGAAAAGGTCAGTGACGACGGACATGATCAGAATTACCTTTTATTGACGCCTGCTGTAACCTCACAACAAGGTTGGTATTTTTGTCTTTATTTAACAGACGAAAACCGAATCTCAGGAGGATTGACATCCCCCCCAAAGAAAGTCAAGATTAGAATTCAAGTTAACTAGTGGCCCTATGCTGCGTGGATGAGGAGGTGGGGCTTCAATTTACCTTAAAAGTTGAGCAAGATTTCCACATCAGACAAAGAAGGGAAAGAGAGAGGTGGGGGCACAAGGAAAGCACCAGAATCTGGGTTCAATGAAGTCTACCAGTAAGGTGTATGAAAAATGAGGGAGAAGTTAGGGACAAACTGGAAAGCATTGAAAGGCAGGCAGGCTAGGAAATTGTTGTGTGTGTTTTTAATATTGTACATGGTGAGACACCAGCCGAAGTGGCTCAGCAAGATAATGATTCCATTTCTGTGTTAGGATTCGAATATACTTTGAGTTGCTAGTTGCAGCCATCCTGATGATAAAGGATGCAGACCTGAGCCAGGACCACAGCAGTGGGGATGAAGGAAGGAGGAAGATGGACAGACTGGGAGGAGTTGAGTTGGTAGGGCATATGATTGATTAAATGGAGCAGGGGCAGAGAGGATTTCAGAATGTCACAAGACTGAACAAAGAAAATATCCTTGTCTTACCATCCAAAGCACCTTTTAGGCCAAAGAGGGATCACCTGTTAGGTTTTAAAATGTACAAAGTCCTTGCAATTTTGCACCTAGGAATTTAACCTGTGGATATCCCCCTCAATAGACAAACATGTATGTTCAAAGGTATTCTTCTCAGCTTTGCTTTGATATTAAGAGATTGGAAACAACCCAATGTCCCTCAGTTGGGGACCAGCAAAGTGAATTGTGGTATATTCACAAATGCAACACTAGGTAGCTTCCTGAAAGAGGGAGGCAACTCTATATATCCTGACACAGTTCAGTCATCAGATAGGGAAGGTGCAGTGTTAGAGTATATTGTGACTCATTTGCAAGAAGAAACTAGAAGGATATACTTTATCTTTTCAAAATACTAAAGCATTTATGAATTAAATGATTTAATGTCTTGGATTTGCATTAAAATAATGGAATGGGCCTTTTGGCTAGAACCACCATCTTCCAATAATTTCACAAAATGACCAATACAAAGGAAAGAGGTGAGGCGCCAGCTATACACTATACATTTTCTAGGTCTTTTAGAAAACATGGAATTGTTTCTTTGGCCACATACATCTGAATCTACAAGAAAAGTGATATTGTAGAAATCAAGGGATGTCTACAGATATTCCCTTGGCAAAACTGGATGAGTCTACAATGCTACCCAGCATGCAGTGGGCATTGTTGTAATCTTGCCAAGAGAATTAATGTGTGTGTTGAGCATATTAAGCACATTAACAGTCAATAGTTTCCTGAAACATGTGAAGAGAAATGAAGCCAAAGAGAAAGGTACTTGGATTCAACTGAAGGGCCAGCCTGCTCCACCCAGAGAAGCTCACTATGTGAGAGCCAGAGGAAAGGAGACTGAGCTGTTGCAACCCACTGCCTGTGAATCTATGGCATGAATACATATATACTGAGTGGCCAGTTTATTATTAGAGTCCTGTGCATGAATTCGTGCATGGGTGGGGCCCGGCCAGCCTGGCTGGTGGGAGGGGACATGGGTGGTTGGCCCACCTGCCTGCTGGTCGAACTCCTGGTCGAGGGGACAATTTGCATATTATTCTTTTATTATATAGGATATACACTGAGTGGCCAGATTATTATGGGTTCAGAGATCATAATAATCTGGTCTATATATATATATATATATATATATATATATATCCTCTGTACTGTTTAAAAAATGTTTATCTTAATTGAGAAGTGTTGTGCCCCATCCCCAAAAGAAATATTTAAAGAAAACTTTGTGCCCTAAAAAAACGATGGGATGGGAGTTTAGTGGGTAGGGTTAGAAATAAGCAAGACTGCCCACTGAATTGATAATTGTTTAAGCTGGATGACCATCACGTAGAAGTGGATTTTATAGCATTTTCTCTATATCTGTATGTTTGTGAATTTTCCCATTTTAAAAAATGGGCAGATGGTCTCAGCTCTCTATTCTCATTTGTCCCTTTAAACCCTCCATTCCAGCTGAACATGCACCACGTTAGTTCATGCCTCTGATGATACCCTTCCTTCAATCTGGCAGTCTTCTCTGCCTGGCAAATTCCTACTCTCATCAACACCCTGGGCAATGGTCACTTCCACTGAGAAGCCTCCTCCCACCCCTACAGTCAGAATAGGTTGTCCCTTCTCGATGCTTGGGGCTCCTTCTATGTGAAGGGTCTCTATTTCTATTATTGCAAATACTACGCTCCAGTGTCATTACTCATCTCCCTGGTAGACAGTAAACATTTTCACAAATAAGACAATATCTCATCATTCTTTTGTCTGATCTGGCCCTTAGCCCTCTGCTTGGCTTAGAATTGTCACTTAATAAATATTTGTCACTTAAGAGTAGGGTCTAGCAAGGAAA
The DNA here is from genome assembly GCF_964339955.1 of Pipistrellus hanaki. Classification (NCBI taxonomy): domain Eukaryota; kingdom Metazoa; phylum Chordata; class Mammalia; order Chiroptera; family Vespertilionidae; genus Pipistrellus; species Pipistrellus hanaki. The sequence goes on from NC_140504.1 coordinate 40,104,538, forward strand.
TAACTAGTTGTTTGATTAGGTATATGTTAATTTTGAGAAGTTTGAGGAATATAGGAGAGAAAGTGAATGAGAAACTAGTGTTATTGAGCCTCTATCAGACATGTGCTGGCGCAAGGAACAGGGTAGGGAACAGAAGGCAAGGCTCCTACTCTTAAGGACTTTACTTTCCCTTGGTTGGGGGAGAGCATGAAGAAAGATGTAACTATAGAACACTAGAGGCCCAGTGCACAAAATTCATGCACAGGTAGGGTCCCTAGTGGCTGCTTGCTGCTGGCCAGGGTGCTCCCTTACCCTGGCTGCCTGCAGCTGCCAGCCCCGACCCTGGTTGAACTCCTGGTCAAACTCCCGGTTGAGGAGACAATTTGCATATGAGGCTTTTATTATATAGGATGCTAAGTGCCATGGAGGAAATAGAAATGGCAAAGCTTATTCCACTCCAGAGAAGTTTCATTAGCCCACTTAAGGGTAAGAAGATGAGCAGGGGTTCCAATGAAGTCCCTTTGCAAAGTCCACAGCTGTGAGTGCTGAACAGGAATCCCGCCCTGGGCTGCCCCCTCCAAAGCCCATGCACTTTCCTCTGCCCTGTGCTGCCTCTCAACAAGCAGGTGAAAATTCGGAGCTCAGGCTGAACACTCAGATTTGGATGTCATCTGTCTCTAGAGGAGAATTTAAATGGGGTGGGGGCGGGGAGGAGTAACGGCAGCTGACATTCTCTGAGTACTTAATATACTCACAACCTCACAGTAAGCATTTTACACACAAGAATGTATTTATTCCAGAAAATAACTCTCATGAAGCAGGGACTCTTAACAGCCCCCAATTTACAGTCCAGGAAATGGAAGCTTAGGAATAGTTAAGTTGATAAAGATCACACACCAGCAAACAGAGTCCGGTCTCTTACCCTCCAGTATTTTTGTGAGAGAGAGGACTGAGATCGGAAGCCAGATTATGACATAGTGGAACCAGTGAAAGAGCCAGACGGTGGATGTTGGATGAGAAATGGAGGTGGGGAGGAGAGGTGTCCTGAGAGTCCAAGAAAGACTGTTAGAAAAGGGACTCAGGCTTAGAGGCAGAGCCCATGGGAAAATCCAGCAAGGAGACCTGAAGGTTGTGGGATTCAGCCAGCATGAGGTGGTAAAGAACCTTTGACAGAACTATTTTGGGAAATGCAAACCTAACTCCCTACAGGCTCACTATCCGAGCCTCTGCTTGCCTTCCCTGATGTACCCTCCTCCCCCCAAAGACTCCTGTCCATAATCTTCCTACTCAATGTCTCTGCTTGGGGTAGCCCTGGACTGTGCTCCCCATTCCCAGCCCACCCCCACTCTCCCCATTTCTCCTGGCCCCCAACCCAACACCTCACACCTACAGAGCCAACTCCAACCAGCCAGTGCACCACGTGCACACTGTACCAGCCTCCATCAAGGCCATTCACTCATAGCGCATGCGCAGGCCACTGCAAAGGACAGCTGTCTCCCCCGCCAGGGACAGGTGCTGGGCTGGGAAGCCGGTGTGTGTCAATGGCTCAGAGAAATGGGAGGGAAGAAAAGACAAGAGATTCCACTGAGAGTGAATTCACCAGTCGCTTCCCATGGCTCTTAATCAATACCACTCAACCTCCTTTTCTGGCTTCATCAGCTCTGCACAGAGCAAGCGAAAGGAGCAACTCTAATGACCACATGCTTTTGCTTCCCCACGCACTCCAACCATAACTGTTTGGAACAGGATGGTCACCTTCTCCAAGAGAATCCTGAACTTTGGAATCAGGCCACTTAATGAGTGGCTGAGGACCCAGTGGTCCAAGGACCCCCGTGGCCTAACTGCCCCGTGGAGACAGCCAAGCTGAGTCAGTGAGACTCATGGCCAGCATGAGGGTTAATAAAGGCCCATGAACAGGCTGCCCCCATCCCTGCCCTTGCTGTGGTCTGATGGTTCAGCTCTTCCTGGGTTTCTACAAGCTAGCTCTTTAATAAAACTTGTGTTGTACCCGTGGGTTTCTGTTGCTGGCATCCCTAATCTTCTTGACCAAGATAGATTTTTGTAGGACTGAGAGCACAGGGCAGGAGTCCGAAGGTGGGAGGCTCTGAGTTTAGGGTTTCAGAAATAACAGTTAAGTGTGTTGATGTCTAAACAGAGTGGAGGTGACCTTCTTCAAGTCCTAGGGTTGAGTCCACTCTGTTCTGTTCAACACACATTTAATGAGCGCCTGCCTTGTGCCTGACATGGTGCCAGGGGCTAGGGCAGCCAAGACAAACAAGCAGCATCTGCTCTTGTGACACTCACAGCCTCAGAGTGGGTACAGACACAGAAGCATACTACAATATGGCATAATGCAAGCAGCAATGGAAGCACATACGAAGTCGGTGGAAAGTGGGGTGGTGGAACGGCATCATGGAAAACAAGCAAGGCGGTCTTTGAATCAGTTTGGAGTCATCCAGGAAGGCTGAAGAGTCCTAGAGGGTTTTAGCCAAGGCACTATATGGGGGAGAGCAAATCTCCCAGGCTTCAGGATAGGCGGGCATGCTGAAGAATGGTGTCGGGGGCACTTGGAAAGTTCAAAGAGAAGTGGGGGGGGGGGGGGAGAAGCCAACCTCTCTTTTTCCCAGGCAGCCTGGGAAGTGAGCTGTGGGCCACCAGAGATAATGGAGACAATAATAACAAATGTGTGTTGGTGGGTGGGGGTGGGGGGGGAGAAGCCAGTGGAAAAGAAGGGTGGGTGCCTCCAGGGAAAGGGGCTCTGGCTGGGGGAGGGAAGGTCTTTACTTATAACTAAACATGGTTCCATGAGGCTCACAAGACAGTGGAGAGTGTCCATTCAATAAATATTGTATTTCCTGAGTGCAGTCACCACACTATGTACACAGCTCCTGCCCTGCAGAGCAGGCTAATGGAGAAAAGTAGATATTAAACAAGTAATCATACAAATAAATGTACAAAAATACAACTTAACAAGGTGCTATAAAAGAGAAGTTCAGTGAGCTGTATGGGAAACAAGATCTGAGAAGACCCCCCCACCCCCCCGAGAAGTGACAGTTTAGCTAAGGCCCACACATTAAGTGGAAGATAACTGATGAAGATAGAGAGAGGATAGACGATCTTGGATGTGAAATTCTGACAGATACACTGACAAGGAGAAGGGAGGGGAGGCCAGGATAGCAAGAGACCTTGGGGGCCTTGGGAGAAAGGTTCTGAGAAGAGAGGGGTCACCCCTGTCCCAGCCTTTATTTCTCCTGATCGCTGTTAAATGAAATTCACTGAAATTCATCTCCTCGCCAGTGAACAAACTTCCTTCCCTCTTTTGCTCATGGACTGGTTTGTTCATCCATCCACCCGGTCCACAGGGAGCCCGGTCCTGAGCTGGGAGGCATGGAGAGAAGAAGCTGAGGGACACCCACCGGCCTGAGGAGTTTATAAACGACAGAAATGCTATTCTGGCACTTTCTTTCTATTGTCTTGACCCCCTGCCCCAGGCAACGGAAGGAGGATGATGAAGCGACTGCGCTCATCAGAATGCAGAACATGGGAAACGCTAATAAAATCAGGGCCCATAGCACCCTGCTCTCTCATCCTCAGTGGCTGAGGGAACGTGGGAAGGAGGGGGGTGAGTGGTCACATGTCCAGGTGGGCAGGACCGTGGCTGAGGCTTTCCTTTCAGAGTCCAGTCATTCACGGTGGGCTTCCCTCACCTAAATGAAAATCTCTGTAGTGCAGATACAAAATGTGCCACGCGGGAACTATTCACAGAATCCTATAATTTATTAAATAGAGTCCATTTCTGTCCAATAAGGGCTGTCCTCACAGAAAGCAGTCGGAGAATCACTTGGGTGAGAGTCATCGGGCCTGTGACACTCAGGAATCATAGGGACTTCCCACAGGGGCCGCAGCTCAACCCTTTGGTTCTGTCCCCACATGGGGAATTGGCCCCACGGAGGGTCCTCCCTTGGTTCTGGCCTCTCTGGCCTTGGCCCTCTTGGCCTTGGCTTGGTTGCTGTGGTTATTCCAGATTCATGGGTCACACACAGCTCTGGGGAAGCCCAAGAATCCCTGAAGCTGGAGGCTGCCAGTGTTCCAGGAGCAAACCGGTTTATGCTTGGAATGCCTGTGTTAGCAACACAGGTTACTTAGTATTATTCCAAAGGTTAACATTCATTCCCTCTAGCAGGTGGGATTGTGTATAGTGTATATTCGTTTTGCACCTATGCATTTTTCTAAATGTCCTTCAATAATCATGGATTACAGTAGTAAGAAGGAAAAATAAATATTTTCCCCAGGGTAGAGGAGGTGGGAAGCCAGGATATGGCTTTCTTACCTTCCCAGAGCAAACTGCCCAAGAGAGAAGCTGGTGTTGATGGGGAGTAGCCCTCTTATTGCATGTTAGATAAGCCTTATAAAATTAAATAAAAGCATATTCACATTTGTCAAACCACTCACGGATGTGGCACCCGTGGGATTTCAAAGAACCCTTCACAGACTTGCCTCCCAGACCCACTCAACAGCCCTGTGAGGTAGGTCCGTCTGGTTCCCTTCTGTATGCGGGGACCTGGAGGAATTTGGCATGGGGAGTGTGGAGTCGAGTCCAAAGTGAGGTCTCCAGCCAGTCCTTCCCTTTAAGAGGCTTGTCCGGCTGAGCTGCCTGAGTGACCAGCAGCAGAATCTCAGGGCGGAACAAACGAGGCCCCAGGACGCGGCCACACAAAGCACTGGCTGCCTGGGGCCTGGCTCTTTCAGATTTGCCCTACTTAAGGGCCTCCCTTCTCAGGACTGTGCTATAATCCAAAGTCGGCTGTCATTTGGCAACGTGACATCCATGGGGCATGACTGGAAAAACCCTGTTATTCCGTACTTTTTGTGCCTGGAGGAGAAGGTGAGGACGGTGAAGCTCTCAGAAAGCCTGCCATAGCTTTCCTGATGTTCCTTGGTGGTCACATGTTCTGACAACAGTTACAACTGCAACTTTGGGCAAAGAATAGGTTGGAAGTCTGTTTCAGTGTTTTCCATCAGAACAAGGTCATACCGACACAACTGGGGCCTGCAAAAAAAAAAAAAAGATGAGATAGTCTTGTCAATGAAATAATAAATACACCCTATTCTAGTCAAATACCTTGTATTATATCCCTAGGATATGAAATGCTTTAGCAATTATTTCTAACTAGAAGCCCGAAATTCGTGCACAGATTTCCCTCAGCCCAGCCTGTACACTCTCCAATCTGGGACCCCCTTGAGGGATGTCCGACTGCCCGTTTAGGCCTGATCCTGTCTAGGCAGTTGGACATCCCTCTCACAATCCAGGACTGCTGGCTCCCAACTGCTTGCCTTCCTGCCTGTCTAATTGCCCCTAACCACTTCTGCCTACCAGCCTGATGACATTATGGGTGATGTTTCTCTACTTCCTAACACTTTCTGCACTTTCCAAAATTTTTAAATGAATATGTATCCCTTTGGTAATCAGAGAAAAAAGTATTAGAAGAAACTTATATTATTAAATGGTTTAGTATACCCTAAACCTTAGAAGAAACTTGTATTATTAAATGTTTTCGGGTACCCTAAACCTCCAGGAGAAGGCAATTTTAAAGTGCTAACTGCTCACATCACTTCCTGTCTCCCTTGTGCCTGATGTTGGATGCTAGAACTATATGTGCCATTAGTTACTAAACATACATACCATCTCAGCCTTTTCTTTTCTCCTTCGTCTCTGTCTCTACACAAACACACAAACTTGCACACACACGCACACATACGCACACAAACACACTCGTTGTTTACTTTTTTTTTTTAACCAATTGAGAATAAGTCATTTACCACTTAATTCTTCAGTGTGTATTTCCTCAGAACAAGGACATTCTCAGTGCAGTTATCAAATTTAACTTTCATACTGTACCAATGGAATAGAATATTCTAATTGTTCTATACCACTTTTTTATACCAGGGACCTGTTCTATCAGTTTGCTGAATTATATGAGACTTTCTTTTCTACAACAAATTAGCAACTTGCAAAGCAGTGTGGGTAGAGTGGTTAGGAAGGAACTGTATAACTCTATACATATAAGGACAATTATTTCTTTGGACTATTGATTGGGTCATTTATTTTTAACTGCATACCAGTAAAATTTCCTTGGATTGCAGGGCTACTTGTTTTTATCAAGTCTATTTTGGGAAAACTCTTCACTTCCTTCATTGTGATTGATGAAGGCCAATTATAGCATTAGACCAAGCAGACTGGACAAGAACCAACGACATCTTTGGAAAACGGGCTTGTCAAGCCCTGCCTATGTATGGCTCACCTCTCTGGATGGGTGAGTGACCTTAACTTCATCCGGAGAATCCTGAGCTTGTACCTCGGGCCAACTACAGAGCCTGTGGAGAACACCAGGGAAATGGCTGCCACTTTGTCCAGGTCTTGACTAAACCTTGCAAGCAGACTCACTTGGTGGTATTTCTGGAATGTTGCAGGTTCACTAGAAGGAAGAAATACTATTTTTATTTTACTTATTTTTATTTTTTTTAGTAATTCTTTATTGTTGAAAGAGTAACATATGTCCCCTTTCCTCCCCCCTTCCATTGACGCCCTCTAGCCTGCCCCTGCCCCCCATCCTCAGCCTTCAGAAATACTATTTTTAAATGAATATTGATTGCTAGTGAAAGAGTTTTGAAACTTATAAATCAGTAAGCATGCAGCCATTTGACTCCATAGCCTGCAATAGCCGACTTTCGTGGGCAAAGTCCACTGGCTTCCCAAGCACTGCTGACCCCAGGACTAAGGAAATGTTGTGATTTTGGAGAAGCATGTGCTGCCTGCAATAGCCAGGCAGCATCCTCAACTCTTGACACATGTCTCCAACCCCCTGAAAATTACTGCAAGCTGAGTGTTATTATCTTTATTTCACAGACAAGGAAACAGATGCTTTTAAAGGATGACTATTGCCCTAACCAGTTTGGCTCGAGCGTCGACCTGCAGACTCAAGGGTCCCAGGTTCGATTCCGGTCAAGGGCATGTACCTTGGTTGCGGGCACATCCCCAGTAGGGAGTGTGCAGGAGGCAGCTGATTGATGTTTCTCTCTTATCAATGTTTCTAACTCTCTCCCTCTCCCTTCCTCTCTGTAAAAAAATCAATAAAATATATTTTTAAAACATAAAGGATGACTGTTGTAGGATATGAATATTATATTTCAATTTCTTAAAAGGTTAAAAACAAAGGAACCCTCGTGCGCTGCTGGTGGGAATGCAGACTGGTGCAACCACTGTGGAGAACAGTGTGGAGTTTCCTCAAAAAACTGAAAATGGAACTCCCATTTGACCCAGTAATCCCACTCCTAGGAATATATCCCAAGAAACTAGAGACACCAATCAGAAAGGATATATGCACCCCTATGTTCATAGCAGCACAATCTACAATAGCCAGAATTTGGAAACAGCCTAGGTGCCCGTCAGCAGATGATTGGATCCAAAAACTATGGTACATCTACACAATGGAATACTATGCTGCCATAAAAAAGAAGGAATTCTCATCATTTGCAGCAACCTGGATGGAATTGGAGAACATCATGCTGAGTGAAATAAGCCAATCAATGAAAGAGAAACACCACATGACCTCACTCATTTGTGGATAATAAAGAACATTATAAACTGATGAACCAAAAGATAGATATAGAGACAGTATATCAACAAGCAGACTGTCAAATTACAGTGGGGAGGGGAGGAAGATCTGGGGGAGATAATAGATCAACCGAAGGACTTTTATACATGCATATAAGTACAACCAATGGACACATAACTCTGGGGAGGGAGAGGATGTGTGGGAGGGAGGGAGGGGGGCAAAAAAAAAATCAATAAAATATATTTTTAAAAAAAGGTTAAAAACAAGAAATACATGTAAAGCACGAATATAAAAAGAGTCATCAGGCAGATAAGCACCTTGAATGTGACTCCATTTGTACCCATAGTTTGGTAAGCCTGGATAAACTCAAAGTACATACTGTAATATCATTTTCTTTACCTTAAATTGTAAAAATACTAAAATGTCAAAGTTTACCTTGCAAAAAAAGTAGCCATTATTTCCCACATAATAAAACAAGAATTTCCTTTTATTCCCATATACTCTCATTGGTGATGACTTTTTCACAAGCATGACTAAAATGAGAATGATTAAACATGACTAATATGAAGATGTTAAGGTCTCTATCGTAATCAAGATTTTAAAAACCTCCAAATTTATGAGTACCTACTTGGAAGAAATTTACTATGTAAAATTAAAACTCCTAAGACAGGTAAGTATGTAAGCAATTATTGACACGAATACTCACGTTTTGCTAAGCAAACACTCTCCATTATGTAACCGCATGATCTCCCCTGCTATTCCCTAGAATCTCCAGATGAGGTCTCTGCCTCTCTTCCTCACTGAAGGTCACAGCTCAGAAACTCCCTGAGGCTGATTCTTCAAGATGTGCTACACCTAGGGTGCCCACCCTGGAAATGCTGCCCCACTGTGGGTGTGAGGACACTCACACGATAGTGCGGTCATTGAAGATCCCCCAAAACCCCACTACTCACAAATCCTAACAATGGTGGGGTGGAGGGAGCAATACAGTTTAGGAATACTGTATAATGTATAATGTACTGATTAAAGCTATGGGCCTGGGGTTGAACAGATCTGTCTCTGCTTTCACCTCATTCACTCTGATCAGCCAGTTGTGTGATACTGGCCATATCACTTTCCTCATTTATATAATAGAGATGATAATACTACCTCACAGGGTTTTAGTGAGAATTGCATTAACTAATGTGTGTAATGCACCTACTTCAATAAAAAAGGCTATTATTATTATTATTATTATTATTATTATCCAAGGATGCATTTTTTAAAAGTAACCTCGCCTGGCTGGTGGTGCTCAGTGGCTGAGCATGGACCTATGAACTGGGCTCAATCCCGAATAGGGGGTGTGCAAGAGGCAGATGATCAATGATTCTCAGCATTGATGTTTCTACATCTCTCTCCCTCTCCCTTCCTCTCTGAAATCAATAAAAATGTATTTGAAAAGTCACTTCTAAACCACCCATCTACACTGTCTCTATCTATACAGTGAATTCATAAGGCAATTGTCAATTTCAGATGATATTCTACTTGGTCCTCTATGGGTCAGGCCAAGAGACAACCCAAATACCTACTAAACAACAGGAACCAGAAAACATTTTCTGATAAAATGAATAATATAAGCCTCAAGTTTTTTTTTTGCTTAAAGAGTTTTGGTTTCTTTGCTCTCTTTCTCAATTGTAAAAGTAATAGATGAAAAAATTATTAATTAACAATTTTAAACAATATATAAATATACATATGTAACACATATATACAATATATAGAAAATTGAAAAAATAAAGAGAAATTAAAAGAAAGCACTCATATTTCCACAACTCAAGAGGCAATCTAATATTTTGGCATGTTTCTATTTCATTTTTATTAAGTTAAGCTTAAAATTTTATACATAGATAATACATGTTGCATTTTATACTTAACATAATTTGATATCCTGAAGTTTTTCACTTAGTATATTATAAACATTTCATTTAATATATTTCATAAATAATCCCAAAGCATGAATGGTATTCTGTTATATGGGAACATTTAAATTAGCCATTTGCTCTCTGTGGAGGCTTTAGGGCAGGGGTCTTCAAACTATGGCCCGCGGGCCACATGCAGCCCCCAGGGGAGTCTGATCCTGCCCGCCAGGTTTTTTGGGCAGTGAGCGCAGCCAAGGTGTTACAGTAGGAATTAGTAGTTCATATAGTCCGGCCCTCCAGCTCTCTGAGGGACCGTAATCTGGCCCCCACTTTAAAAAGTTTGAGGACCCCTGCTTTAGGGTGTTTCTCATATTCAATTGAAAGTTACATTTTCTTTTCTTTTTCTTTTTTAGTATATTTTTAAATTGATTTTTTACAAAGAGGAAGAGAGAGGGATAGAGAGTCAGAAACATCGATGAGAGAGAATTATCGATCAGCTGTCTCCTGCACACGCCCCACTGGGGATGTGCCCGAAACCAACGTACATGCCCCTGACCGGAATCGAACCCGGGACCCTTCAGTCCACAGGCCTACGCTCTATCCACTGAGCCAAACCAGTTTCGGCTGCAAGTTACATTTTCTGAGTTTCAAAAACATATACATATGTTTATAATATATGTGTGTGTGTGTGTGTGTGTGTATATGTAAGTATGTTTACATATAGTATGAGCTCATAAAAGAATAGAAACATATGTGTATGGGGGTGGATGCCTGTGGGGGTGGGATTGTTGGGCTGGACCAAAAATGTGTACTTTTATTTTACATACTCCTTTACTGTTTAAATCCTTTACAGCAAGCAAAGGTGAGTTTTGTAGTTAATTGCTTAAATTAAACGAATGAAGGAGAAGAGGGAGAAAAGGAAGGGAGGGTGAAGGGTGGAAGTAGGAAAGGGAAAGAAGGGAGGGAAGGAGGGAGAGAGGAGGTAATAAAACCTTGCATCAATTCCATTTGTAAAGGTCCTGGGAGATCAAGAGCCACAGGAAGCATCTAAACAATATGTCCCCCTGCTGAGACTGGTTTGGCTCAATGGATAGAGCGTCGGCTTGGGGACTGAAGGGTCCCGGGTTCGATTCCGGTCAAGGCATGTACCTTGGTTGCGGGCACATCCCCAGTAGGGGGTGTGCAAGAGGCAGCTGATCGATGACTCTCTCATCGATGTTTCTGACTCTCTATCTCTCTCCCTTCCTCTCTGTAAAAAATCAATAAATACATTATTACAAACAATATGTCCCCTTATATCTTTTGTAAAACAAAGAAAAGTACAGACATGTAAATAAGAAAATAGGTATAATTGGAATTTCTCTGAGCAAAAAACAAAGGAAAATAGCAAACTATAAAAGATCCCAACCCAACTTACTGATCGATTTTGGATTCTGTGGTAGTTCCAGCTTTGTCTTTCAATTTGATTGTAATGGACCCTCTTCTTATGTTCTTGTTCCAAGTTATAATATCCACAAAGTAATGATATACTGCAAACGCAGGAGAAAACATGGTAAGAGAGAGATACTTACTAAAGAGAGATGCTGTACTAAAGGGCCAGTTCCTAAAAACCCAACCTCCCCACTAACTGAGTCTCTTTAAATTCCTCTCTAGTTTCTCTGCCAACATCAGGGCAGAATTTTCTGAAACTCCTTTCTATTCCCTTTGGTAAAGATGGCTTGAGTGACAGCAGAACCCAATGGTATCCAGTCGCCATGTTTAGGCATCACAGTTGAAACAGTGCTCCCATCTATTGAACCTATTGCTGAATGACAGGTTCACTTCAATCCCTGCCCATTTTAGAATAAACCAAGCAGGTGGCCATGCAGAGACCTCCACAGATGTCAAGGTCTTCCCCAGCCTGGGCCACATCCACAGCGATTCAGCCTCCCTCTTCACTTCTTCAGTCATGCCATGCCACCTGCACTGCCAAGCTCCCTCTTGGACCTGAGCCTTCCCCTCACTTGGACACTCCTTTGCCACCTTTGCCAACTCATCCATCAGGTTTCAGCTTAATGTCACTTTGTCCAGGAGGCCTTCATTGACCCTCAGATCAAGTCAGGTCTACCTCTTGGAATTCTTATAATGCTCTGGGATTCTCCCAGTATTAATCAGCACACTTTACGGTATTTTTAAAATGCAAGAAAAAATGATAATCAAAATGTGGTAAATGAATGAGTACATTCTATTATAAATATTGCCTGAATAGTGTCTTATGGGGTTACAAAAAAACGATAAAACTAAAATATACTACAACAATAAGTGGGAAGGAATAAAGGGAATATTATTCCTCATTTAATCTCAGCAATAACACCTTATAGACACCCATTAAATTCCTACTCGATAAATGAGAGTGAATGATGTGTTCGGAGAACTCTTCTTCCTCCTCCCTCTTTGTTCACTGTGGTCAAGTATGCTTTGGGAAGATGGGATCCCACTATGGCATTCAAATTTGTTATCTCTTGGTCAGACTTGTAGAGAAGGGAAAAGAGGCTCAGGGAGATGGCCGAACCACAAAGGAGTGAGGTAAGCCCTGGAGTTGCCATTTTATGACCCATTCTTGCTCAAGGGCCTGCTCCATTTGGGCCTGGCAGACACAAAATCCTTGGCTGCGGTATGTGGCTCTAAAGAAAGAGGGAAACCCAGTGATCTGCATCCTCTTTATAAGTGTTGCTCCCAAGAAAAGTGAAAAGGGAGATAAGATTATAAGACATACATCTGCAGGGGGAAATTCCTTACTTGGCAGGCCATCTTATCGATTATCCCATTTAGCTCCCATCTGGAATACCCAATCTCTCAATGACTTTTGAAGGTCATCATAGTTGCTTTAAAGGTGGAGATGATCCACCCGTAGATGTGGCTGACACCTGATTTTTCCTAGAGCCAATCTTAAGTCTCTGGGAGATCAAGCAATTCTCTGGAAGATGTTAGTGATTACAATGGCCAGCCAATGAAGCTAACAGCTTTGTTGATATTTCAATCCTTATTACCCAGAAGATAAATATTCTTATCCCCATTCGATAAGGTCGCACAGTGATGATGTAGTTTCAGGATTCAACCTAGGTCTTTCCAGCTCCAAAGTCCACACTGCACCATGGCTGCATGTACTAAGAAGTAGCTGGGAAGCTGAGACTCAGCCATTCCAAAAATAAAGGGGGTGGGCAAAAGCAGCAACCACGTCCACCACTCACTGCAGAACGGTTTCTCCTCAGCTGTGTCAAAGTATGCTTTAGTCATCGGAGGGTCCTTCTCCGTTAAGTAGTCTTTCCAATTATCAGCATGATAGCCTACAAAACAAGTTGGAAAAGTGTAACGGTAACATGTATTACATAAACGTAAAAGCAGGTGGGGAGGCAGCAAGAACAGCGAGTGTGGCTTCCATCCCCACTGAGGTAATTTCCCTCACGCCTCATGGTGAGGACCCAAAGAGCCACCAGGGCAGTGCCTGCCTAGCACCCACCACACTCTGCTCACTCCCCGATCCGATCCCTAAGAGCTGGGGCATGCAAAAGGGCCCCACCGTGGTTTTCCCTCCTTCCCACTGACATTACATCACCCAGCCTGGTTCTCAGTAGCATAGCTGGAGAAGTGGAGCAGACTAAAAATAGTGCTGATATTTTTCCATAATGCATTCATTGTATAGCTTAAACAGATTCGGAGACCTAGAAGAGCATCACTCCTATAAAGCAATGTGCTTTCTTAAACTGCAATTGAGCCCCTAAACTGCATACAACCTGGGTTTGCCAAGGGACTATGTCATCAAGCAGATGAATGTCCTCCTTCATGCGTGTGATTTCAGGAAGGAGATTGAGTGCCCTCAGTACATCTGTGTGGCCTCGCTCTCTCTCCTCTGTCCCCACTCCTATAGAACTGCCTCTGCTTTCTGACTTGAACTGGGGAGGGACCCAGGCATCAGTATTTTTTTAAACCTCTCTAGGTGATTCGAATGCATAATCAGGGTTGAGAATCCCTTGTCTACAGAATGCCCTGATGTTAACGTGGGTTTTTTCTTTGGGAGCAATTAGAAAATTCCATAACTCTCTGGTTCCAAGGTCCGCATCACCTGAAATGTATTAATCCTTAGCAAATATCCCAGAAACCTCCACGGTATCCATCACCCCATCCCACCCCCGTGCAATGCACACGAGAGTCAGTATGCTATAAGGGCACTTACAGACACAACTTGTTGGAAGGAGTAATTCTGCAAGGCTCATGTGACCGAAGGGATCAAAGAGGTTGTGTGCAAGGAGAGGGCATTCCTTGTCCCCAAGGGAGGAGGCTACATAAGATGATTGTGCCCTGGGTGGGCTTAGAAACTTTTCTGGAACCTTCTTTTTCATGCTAGAATAGAGTGTTCAGAGAGGTTGCACTGCTTCTGGAAGAAATCCTATACATGCTGCTTTTCTAACATTTATTAGAAGACCCCAGAGTACTTTACAGAACAAATTGGCTAGAAAAAGCTGACTATATAAATTTTCCAAGAGCACACAATTTCCAGGCTTATTTTTAGATAGTAAAATGGTGCTGGGATTCCTACCAAAAATTTTCTCTTTGTTAACCAGAAGAAAAGCTGCTTGTTGAACTTACCCAGGAGTGGACAGGACTCCTTTTGTGGTATGCCACAGCTGACACACTTGCCATTCCTGTAATCCCTGTAGGAGTCGCAGGGATATGCAGTGACCGTGCAGTTCTCTCTCAGGGAAGAGAGGTACAGGAACACGGACTTCTGGTGGTCACACTTAAAGTACTGCATTCCTGGGTTGTGAAAAGAATAGTTAAAGAGTAAAGCAGTTGTAACATTTAAAAACAGTATATCACATATGGTATGTACACACACACACACACACACACACACACACACACACGTAAACACAATTTGTCATCTCTCTTATATACCAGGCACTGTACTAACAGCTACAGTATATTCTATTCCATTCAATCCTTATGAAAACCCATAGATCAGAATTCATGCTAACAAATGACAGGAGAAAAGATGACAGGCACGATTGTCCCCATTTTATGTAGCAGGACTTTGAGACTCAGAGAGGTTAAATGACTGGACCAAGGTCACACAGTTATTATGTGGTAGAATCAGGACTCAACCTATGTCCTTCTTTTGTCAGTGAAATGGAGAAGAAAAACTCAATGGTAGTCAGAGATTCCCTAGAGGTTTTTAGCAGAAGACAAGTACACAAGTACATTTAAACTATTCAAGATAGAAGAAGAAGAAGAAGAAGAAGAAGAAGAAGAAGGAGGAGGAGGAGGAGGAGGAGGAGGAGGAGGAGGAGGAGAAGAAGAAGAAGAAGAAGAAGAAGAAGAAGAAGAAGAAGAAGAAGAAGAAGAAGAAGAAGAAGAAGAAGAAGGAGGAGAAGGAGAAGAGGAAGAAGAGGAAGAAGAAGAAGCCGCTGCCGCCGCCGCCGCCGCCGCCACCATGGGGGAAGGAGGAGGGAAATGGTAGAGGAATATCCCCAAGATGGGAAGGAAGAAGAGATAGCTTTGGGAAAGGATGATGGATGACTCCACCCTGGGTCCAGATGAAGTCACTCAGAAAAGAGTAATCAATGGAGATAAGAGGTAAGGATCTGAATGGGAAACCGAACCCCATGAAAAGAGGAGTTATGTCTGTGAGCTTATGGTTTGTAGAGGCACTGAGTGCTGGAGTCAGAACATTTCCTCTTTCTCCAAAGTCCTCTTATGCCCACTTAAAAAGCCAATATTTATTTGTTATTCCTAGATCTCCCACTTGCAAAAACAATGAAGCTAGTAACAATACAGAGGATGTCCTTTATAAGCAGAGCATGTTATCTTTGTCTGCTCATGGATGTAGTTACACTATATCACACAGGACAGGACTGCTTACCATTTATGGTACCATATGGTTGGCCCTATTATGCCATTACATTGGGATCATTTTCAAAAACTAAATTATTCCCATGGGGCCATATATATATATATAGCTACCATTTTGTAATAAGATCATCTTTTTCTAGAATTATTTCCAGGATTGTTTAACTTTCTTTAGCAATAGTGAAATAAATACTTAGAATACTGAGGGATAGGTTTTTCATTTGGTCACACACCACACTTTTATGTTGTCCTCCAATAACCTATTCTTGTGTTGTGAGGTTTTTCCCATTATAAAAGTAATATATGCTCATTTAGAAAATAAAAAATAATGATGTGAAAATCTCATGGAAGTGTAATGTCTAGAGATCACCCTAATAATTGTTTGGAGCATTTAAATTTAGTCTTTTTTTCTATACTTACACCTGTACAAATACACATCCTACATAATAAAAGCTTAATATGCAAATCGACCAAATGGCCGAATGACCAACAGAACAACAGGTCACTATGATGCACAATGACCACCAGGGGGCAGACGCTCAATGCAGAAGCTGTCCCAAGCCCACAGGCCTCAGGCCAGCTAAGGCAGGTGCCAGCAGGGGCCCCCCAATCACCCCACCAGTCTCCCCACAGATCACCCCTGATTACTGGCCAGGTCTAGGGACCCTACCTGTACAAGAACTTCATACACTGGGCCTCTAGTTTTATATAATAAATCTTAATATGCTAAGTTGGCCATTCAACCAAAGTGTAATATGCTAATGATAAGCTAAAGTTACTCAACCACTCACTATGATGTACACTGACCACCAGGGGGCAGACAGTTGACCAGTTGTTATGACATACACTGACCACCAGAGGAACAGATGCTCCAATGTAGGTTAGCTTGCTGCTGGGTCCAGCGATTGGGTACTGAGATGGGCTGGACATGCCCTGGAGCCCTCCCATATCCCTTCCCGGCTGGTCAACCTTTTGCATTCCTCTCTGGCCCCAATTGTGCACTGATGGGATCCCTCAGTCTGGCCTGTGCCTTCTCACAATCTGGGACCCTTGGGGGATGTCAGGGAGCCGATTTCGGCCCAATCCTGCAGGCCAGGCTGAGGCACCCCACTGGTGCACAAATTCATGCACCAGGCCTCTAGTTTAAAAATAAGTTGGGATCAGACTATAGAGTTTTTATCTTTTTCTTTTTAACATCATATTGTAAACATTTTCATTAATCTCTAAAATATGACTTTTAACAATTATATTCCTTTGTGTAGGTGTGCCATATTCATTTAATAATTTTCCTATGTTGGACATTTAGATTTATTCCTTAAAAATTAACTATTATAAACAATGCTGTTATTGAATACCTTTGCACTCTAATTTTTGTCTACATTTTCTATTATTTCTCTAAGAGAGATTTCTAGGTCAAAAACACATCTTTTCAAGAAGGACAGATAATTTGTAACAGCTTTAAATCATTTGGTATGGTTATTCAAATGTATATTTAAGTAATAATTATAATTTAAAACATATTTATACCACTTCTACTTTCTCAGGAATCTTTTTTACTAATAACTACCCCACATAGGATATCAGATTTTTAAAATATGCTTTTTAAAAACCACTATTTTACAAAATATAAAGTATCTGAACTTACCTCCAAATATTGTTTTGGGGCAACCAGGTTGATCCAATCCTCCATTTGGATAGAAGTCTATGTTTCCTAATGACTCCTTGTAGCCCAGTGCTGAAAGAGAACATACTGTGCTTTACACTGCTTTGAACTTTGCACATCTCATAGCTCATTTGCCTGCAGGATATGGGCAAGGGCTGTGTTGTTGTTGTTATTGTTGTTACTATTATTATACCTACTTAAATATTTTGCCCAAAGTTACCTAGCTAGTTAAAGAGCATCATTGCTGCACACAAACACACACATGCACTCTAATAGGAGACTATGAAGATAGTGATGGAATTTATTTCTGATATTTATAATGACATAAGACGGCTTGGTCACTCATTCACTGCAAGGCTGATAAAAAGAACCCCATGAAATGAAGAGCTATGTCTGTAAACTAGTGGTTTGGAGAGGTACTGAATGCTGGAGTCAGATCAACATCTCTCTCTCTCTCTCTCTCTCTCTCTCTCTCTCTCTCTCTCTCTTTTTTTTTTTTTTTTTTTTTTTTTTTTTTTTGTTTATCCTCACCCTCACCCCAGAATATTCTTTCCATTGATTCTTAGAGAAAGTGGGAGGGAGGGAAGGAATGAGGGAGGGAGGAAAACATTGATATGAGAGAGACACATGGATTGGTTGTCTTCCACACACACCCCAATTGGGGTCAGGGATCGAACCTGCAACCCAGGAACCCAGCATTGATGGGAAATCAAACCCTTGATCCTTTGGTGTGTGGGCCAATGCTTCAACCACTAAACAACACCAGCCAGAGCTATACTTTTCTTCTTTATATTTGTCTGAAACTCTCTATTTCCTGAGCCTCTACTTGCATTTGTGTAAATCTTAAATGAATAAGAAACTGGGAAAAATGAACTTTTACTTTGTAGAAAAAAACTCTTTAAAAAATTGGGATCTAGGATGGCAAAGAGATTGGAAACTCTTCCAGAAAACAGGGACCTAAAAAATTATCTATATATATAAAAGCCTAAGCAACCATTAAGACCAGTCAACTGGTCGCTATGATGCACACTAACCAGGGGGTAGATGCTCAATGCAGGAGCTGTCTGCTGGTGGTCAGTGCACTCCCACAGCCAACCTCCTGTGGCCCAGCCAACCTCCTGCTGTTCCTCCCACTGGCTGGCAGGCCACGATCACCAGCCAGGCCAAGGGACCCCATCTGTGCACAAATTCATGCACTGGGCCTTTAGTTGATTTAATAACTGCTTATTCTCTTTAACCTTAAGATCCCAAATAATCAGTAAAACGTATGATTAAAATATTATTTATATATGTATATAAATAATGTTTACATCATTGCAATGATAAAAGTTATTATATATTGAGAACCTGTATGTGTTTGTGGGCATGACATGAGGTGTTTTACACACTTTCTAATTTTACAATGTTTGCAAAGTAGCCATTGGTAAGTTCAGGTGAAGTAACTTACAGATGAAGAGACTGAAGCTCAAAGGACTTCAGGGACAAATATGACCCACTAGAAAGAACAAAATCTGGGATTTGAGTCCATCTCTGCCTACTACAAAGTTTATGCGCTTCAAACGTCACTTTCTCTACAAAAATAAAAGATGAATTGCTCTATTCCACTAAGCATTAAGATGGCAGTGAGGTGCTACCCTTAAGATAATACTCTGCAACTACATGGTAAGAATACAGCTGTTTCACAGAAACATTTTTTCTAAGGCAAACCATTGCTGAATATCACACCAAGAAAGGTGGTCAAGGTTATTTTTTAAGGTGGTTGTATCACAAAAAGGGTGTGCAATTAAATGGTCACTCTGCTCTGTCCTCTCAGCCCTCCCCAAGTTCCTACTCCACCTCTTCTCTCCGAATGCTGGATATAGAGACCCATTCTTAACATTACCCAAACCCCATGACGCGCACCCAATCCCAGATAGGAAATCAGCACCACAAAAGCTAGAAATGTCCAGGAAGGCCTATAGAGAGCTGGTAGTTCAGAATCAATCACTCTGTGTAGAGCTATAAAACACAGGACTATGTGTTTCAGTTTAGGGAAATAATGAGAAAGAACCAACAAAAAACAGGAGATCATGCATGGAGATCCAGTTGTACATCTGGAAACATTTGTCCACAAGCTGTGCAAAGCAGACAGTCCTTGATTGGTCAAGATGACCACTTAAAAATAAGAAGAAACCCAGCCGCCATGGCTCAGTGATTGAGAGTCAACCTATGAACCAGGAGGTCACAGTCCGATTCCTGGTCAGGGCACATGCCCGGGTTGCGGGCTTGATCCACAGTGTGGGGCATGCGGGAGGCAGCCAATCAATGATTCTTTCTCATCACTGATGGTTCTCTCTCTCTCTCCCTCTCCCTTCCTCTGAAACCAATGGGAAAAAAATTTTTTTAAATAAAAATAATAGGAAGAGATGACAAGAAAAGCACCTTCACTCCAGCAAGCGATCCTGGGTGCCTGCATCAAGATCCACAGAAACCTTCCCTTCCGGATTTCTGTGGATTTGGAACTCTGCCCGGTAGGAAAAGGGAACCTGGAGGAAGCTGATCTGCCCCTGCGTGGAAGTCCCCCAGGAGAAGACTCCACGGGAGTCTGGGTGAGGGGGGTCCCTGGCTTGCAAGCATGGGAATGTTACCGTCAATGTCGGAATGGATGATGTCCACGAACTGTGCATCGCTGGGATCTAATCTGTCCTCAGGCGGTTTTCCGTTGAATAAAGGGCCAGCGGGGTCCAGGCCTGGAAAGGAAAACAGAGCTGGTGAGGCAAGCCCCACGCCGTGAGTCACCTGCAGCTTTTGATCCCTCTCCTTGAAGAAGGCTCACAGGTTGCAGGGCACCCCCGAGTGGGCAAGCGCCCACATTCCCATCCTGTTCCGTCAGGCTCCTTTCCACAACCCTCCAGCCTTTTCCCACAGGAGAGGTGGTTCCCCTGGCAGAGTCCCCAGGACGGCATCCAGATTCCACCAGGAGGTATAGCTTGTGCACAGCTCAGCAGCGGAGAGTACACAGACACATGGGGGACAGGGGAACATAAACTGGTTCCTCAGGAAAAAGCACTGGAGGGGGCATATAAAAAGCAAACACTATACTTACCCGTATCTTTATCTCATTTTAAATGATCCAGGAGCTTCCCTAAACCCTTTCTACTTCACAGTTTCAATTTGTATTCACATATACCAGCTCATAAGCTCCACATCACAAGCTTTGAGAGAGCCAGGTAGCTATTATCTTTCTCATTTTGCATATGAATGAACTGAGGTTCAGGGAGTTCAAGTGTCTTAACCAGAGCCATAGAGTCACAATGCAATCGCCTCTCTCGGTGGAACTCTCGGTTTTATGGCACTGGCTCTGGCAGGCGCGTAGGAAAGAGTGAAACTCCCCAGTCAGCACGGTATCAGACCAGGTATCGAGGAGGGAAACAATGTGGGTGTCAGTTCCTACAGAACTGACCCACCCCATAAACACCTGAACTGATTTCTTGCCCTTGGTCAATGTCAGCTGGGCGTTCCTCACCATCATTATGAAACAGCTGTAAAAACAAGACAGCAGCTCCCATGACGCTATACCCACAAAATAAAAACTTTAAACTAAAACAAAACAAAACAAAACAAACACCAGAGGCCCCGCTTACTAGAAGCCTGCAGCGAAGAAAGTTTCAAGAGACTTAGCGAAGATTTTATCTACGAATGTCATGTTAAATGACATCTCCCCATCTCCTGGTGTTTCATATAAAAAATCCAAGTGATAGCATATTTGCCTCAATTTTCCAGGGTCTAGCCTCAAATTCTCCATTTCTACCCTCTTAACACTCTTGATTCCTTAAGGCTTATCTTTTTCTGCTGTGTTTCCTTAGCTCCTTCTCCACCCTCACCCATTTCTTATTTTTCTGTCTGCTCCCAATGAAACTGAAGGAGGAGATGGATGAAAACCCAGGCACCCAGGTCCACAGGATCCTCTCAACAAAAAAAAAGAGAGCTGCTTCTGAAACCGGTTTGGCTCAGTGGATAGAGCATCAGCCTGCAGACTGAAAGGTTCCAGGTTTGATTCCCATCAAGGGCATGTACCTTGGTTGTGGGCACATCCCCAGTAGGGGGTGTGCAAGAAGCAGCTGATCGATGATTCTCTCTCATTGATGTTTCTAACTCTATCCCTCTCTCTTCCTCTCTGTAAAAATCAATAAAATATGTTTTTAAAGAGCGAGAGAGAGAGAGAGAGAGAGAGAGAGAGAGAGAGAGAGAGAGAGAGATATGCATAACCTTACAAAGTGTGTGCTGCAGAAGCTTGCTCTTCCCAGAAGACAGCACCACTTCCGGTGTAAGAAAATGAATAGTGAGAGCCCAGTTTACAGCAGCCTCCAGACTCACAGTTGATAACTCGGCTTGCTATATAAAGTCCAACGTGGCAATTTTAAGAGTCATAAAGGCGCTGTTAATAATTACACAAGGCACAAATGGGACTGTCACAATGAACTTGGACATAATGCTCTCCTTAGTGATAAGCCATAGCAAATGATGAGTTTACAACGTCAGCCAAAAATCACAGGTAAGCTGTACGTGGTGTGGGCAGAGACCACTGGAGTCAGACAGATGTAACGTGGAGCCCCAAAACTAATGCCAACCATCTGTGTGACCTCAGGCAGGTTACATTACCTCGCTGAAACTCAGTTCCTTATCTGTAACGTGGAGGTAGAATTAATAGCTACTTCAGAAGACCTATAAGAGGACTTCTAGATCTGAATTCAGAACATGTTGATATCCTCTGGTGAACATTTTTTTTATTTATTTAAAAAGGATTGAGTATTAAATTTAATGCATTATCAAGTGATGTGGGTACTTGAAATATTTTAAAATCTATTCATGCTCGGCCATCTTGTGTTGAAGAAATTAATGAAAAGTAAATGCAGAAGCTGTGCCTGGACAGGAAAAGCAAAAGGAAGGGCAGAAGGAAGAGAGGGACAGGGAAGAGATGAAGCAGCCATTCTGGCCTAGAAAATCAACAAACAGAACCATCCAATACTTGGCAGGTGAGAGTGCATTGTGTCGTTGGGCGTCAGGCCAGATTCCTACTTCACAATCCAGTGAGCCCACTCAGGCAAGGCAGTGGGAGATGAGTGGAAAAGGGAAATAAATGCTTGACCCCTGAAACTGCTCTCAGGGACGGCTGAGATTGACCCCGGGGCTCAGAGAGGATGAGGAATCAGGAGAATTTGCAGGAGTTAGTGTGGACCAATGGCTGAGTCCACGTCACAGAGCAGGGCCACGTGGGCGGAGAGTGGAAGGAAGGCAGGCTGGGGAAATTTCCATGGTCAGAGGCCAGGTCGCACTGCATTCACATTCAAAGCAGTTGTGGAACAGGTTTGCTGGGAGGCTGAAGGGCGCAACTGAGGGTTAAGTAGATAAGCCAGTGGTGGTCTGGGACTAGTACTGGGGAGTAAATTTTGCTCATTTCTCCCTGAGCTTTGTGTCAGTGATGTCAGGTTGGTAGCGTGAATTCAGGTGGAGTATGTATACCATGGAAATCAGCAAAGGAGCACATGCAAATTCAAGCCATCTGCTCTTTGGACCCAAAAGGAAAAAGGAAATATTTTTTTTTAGGTAAGAACATGTTGTTTTCTAAAACATAGTAACAGTTTTAAAAAGTAAAAAGAGCTTTGCTTCCCTATGAAAGCAGGCAAATAAGAAACGGAGGGCAGCTGAAACCGGTTTGGCTCAGTGGATAGAGCGTCGACCTGCGGATTGAAAATTCCGGTCAAGGGCATGTACCTTGGTTGTGGGCATATCCCCAGTGGGGGGGGTGCAGGAAGCAGCTGGTCGATGATTCTCTCTCATCGATGTTTCTGGCTCTCTATCCCTCTCTCTTCCTCTCTGTAAAAAAATCAATAAAAATATATTTAAAAAAAAAAAAAAAAAGAAAAGAAACGGAGGGCAACCCGGTTCAGAGTAAAAGTAAAAATAATGTGACCTCAAGTACCAACAAATGGTGTGTGTGTGTGTGTGTGTGTGTGTGTGTGTGTGTGTGTGTGAGAGAGAGAGAGAGAGAGAGAGAGAGAGAGAGAGAGAATGAATGAATGAATGAATGAATGAATTACTTGCCCAGGGCTACCTGTCAGCTTAAGCAGCACATTCAGACTTGTGAGCCTAAAAATTTACCTCCTAAACTTTTTTAAGTTGAATCATTTACCTATTCCCTTCTTCCTTATTCTACCTTCCAGATTCCCTATAATTAAAATAGCTATCCCCATGTGAGTATGAATTCTGGGAAAGGTATAAATGGAAGAAGTCTGAAGGAGAAAGCCTCCTCTAGCCCTTCATTTGTAGCCCAGGAAAGTTACTAGCACATTAGACAAGAGAACCCAACACACGTTTGTTTGGGATTTGACCTGTTGTGTTGCTGAGCGTTTTTATTCAGTTCTAGCTTGAAAGCTAATATTCAGAGAGTACACCTAAGCCATCAAAATTCCCATCTCATTTTCCTATGGTGAAACTCCTGTTGTGCCTGGGGACAGAAATTTGTTAGGTATATAGTGCAAGCTATTCTGGATTAAATGAGAGGAAGAAGGATATCTGCTTGAGGCACAGAGATCAAATACCCAAGAGACATAGCTGTTTTTCTAGCCATACGAGACATGGCTGTTTTTCTAGTCACCACCAATCTTTTCCACAATTTGAAAGGTGCTTTGCATATACCTTATTAATTAATAACCTGAGGTCAACATTGGTATGGTTTTCCTTTTGCACAAGAAGACACTAAATAATTGGAAGAAGATCTGGCTTTCAAGCCAATGCCTTGGATTGCCTACATCCTGCTCCCCTAGTGAACACCCTGCCCAAGCTCTGCACCCCATGTCCGTTCCCAGGAAGCCTTACCTGTGATTCTCCCCAGCTTCCCATTGTATGCCTCTCCAACAAACCCAGATATGTGGGCTCCTAGACTCACTCCAATCATGTAAATGTCGTCAAGAGACGCTCCTTTTGCCTGGAATTTCAAGAGATCCGTCATTATAATTTGTGGGGGCCAAGGAGTTGACCACATTTGGCGAACTGTCCTATCTTGATTTCGGAGAAACACATCTAAGCACCTTATATCCATTATCTCACTGAAGTGCCACTACACCCTGGCAAAGTAAATGCTATTCATTTGGTTACACAGATGAGAAAACTGAGGCCTGGAGTAAAAGTGGTCTGCCCATGGCCAGGCAGCGGGGAGGGGGCAGAGTAGCATTCAAAACAGACTGTCCAACTCCAATCCTGTGCCTAAACCTTTGTGTTATGGTGTCTCCATTCATGTTTCTTCTAGAAACCAAGCCAAGACATCTGTAAAACCTTCTCAGTTGGGGAGAAGAGCAACAATACATTTTGATGAATTTTTTTTTACCTTCATGTTTGCTCAGTTAGATAAATTTTCCCTGCAGAGGGAAGGAACGTAGGGTAGGAGTGGGTCACCTGTCATGAGTCCTTTGAATATTTACTTTTCCAGGGCTGTGGCTTAGGTGGGGAACTCTTATAAAACATATGCCGCTGGTAGACACAGTGACTCACTCTAAAAGAGTCCTGATACAAGTCACTTTTTTTTTTTTTTCATAAAAGGGCCAATTCATGAGATCACTAAGTGAAATTTAAGAGTTATTTAATCGCCCTAGCCAGTTTGGCTCAGCGGACTGACCAGCTACAGGTTCGATTTGGGTCAAAGGCACATCCTGGATTGCAGGCTTGATCCCCCTTGGGGGGTGTGCAGGAGGCAGCCAGTCAATGATTCTCTCTCATCATTTATGT
The DNA here is from genome assembly GCF_964339955.1 of Pipistrellus hanaki. Lineage (NCBI taxonomy): Eukaryota > Metazoa > Chordata > Mammalia > Chiroptera > Vespertilionidae > Pipistrellus > Pipistrellus hanaki. The sequence continues at coordinate 40,129,344 of NC_140504.1, forward strand.
TTCTATTTCTCTTCCTCTCCCTTCCTCTCTTAAATCAATATATATATATATATATATATATATATATATATATATATATATATATATATGTGTGTATATATATATATATATATATATATATATATATATATATATTTTTTTTTTTTTTTCAAGAGTGAGTCAGTCTTCTAAAGACATAAATCATACCTACACAGAAATCTCTCATCAGACCATGAGTATCAGTTTTGGTTTTGGACAATAAAGTCGCTACACTTTTGACATTTCTAGGAAGAGGAACAGCTGTAGATGTTAAGGACGATCTTCTAATCATTGAAGCCAAGAAACTCCTAGACAGAACCTGACCTTCCCACAGGACAGCTTTACGTGAGTTAGAAAAATATGCCCCTTCCTAAGGACACTTTGCTGTCATTCGCTGGGAAGTTATTTTAACAAACATATAGGTCTACAATGGCAAGAATGCTCCCTTAGGTGGTCACCTTGTACAGTGAACAACCCGCACAACCATCCTTATGGGCTTTCTCTCAACCTCCCCTGGGGCTTATGTGGATCTGCAAAACAGTTCCCCTGTTCACTGTCAACACTCCTTGGCTTTAACTCTTCCCATAATGGGCCAGTTTCAATTTAGCCCTGAATCATCTAAGAGAATGCTCCCTTACCAACATGTGATCGATAAATTTCTTCAAGACTGTTGCTACTTTTCTGCACTTATCAGCAGCATGGTTGTATAGTATAGTTGTAGCTCCTCGATTCCAATCAACCACAATCACGTTCATGTCCTCTGCGAAGAGCAAGCCCTCTACTAAGTCCCCTATCCAAACGGGAGGGGAGCCGGTTGGCCTGAATCCATGGATAATGAAGGTGGTTTTCTTGGTCACGTTCAAGTTCCCCAAAGCGGTGGAGTTGATGACTTGTGCGCAGGTCGGGTCTCTCTTTGTGTAGAGCATCAACCTTACACGGAGTCCCGTGCCAACCACTGCACTGTGGAAGCTCAGGCGGGTGAATGAAGGACATGTTTCATCTGTGTCTGAAAATAAAAATTAGATGGCATCATGACGGTTCTTTACTTAGTGGAGCATCAAGTCCTACACTGGTGGGAGTTCTATGTGCCTTACAGCATCTAGCTATCAAGAGGCTAGATCTAGCCAAAACTGGTTTGGCTCAGTGGATAGAGCATCGGCCTGCGGAGTGAAAGGTCCCAGGTTCGATTCCGGTCAAGGGCATGTACCTTGGTTGCAGGCACATCCCCAGTTGGGGGTGTGCAAGAGGCAGCTGATCGATGTTTCTCTCTCATCGATGTTTCTAACTCTATCCCTCTCTTTTCCTCTCAAAAAAAAAAAAATCAATAAAATATATATTTTTAAATTATATATATATGTTGAACAGATAATATTAAAAAAAAAAAAAAAAAAAAAAAAAAAGGGAGGCTAGATCTAGTTGCATGATGTTGTGAAGTCAGACCTGATTCAGAGTTCATATATAGTGACTTTTTCACCAGGAAAAGCCTCTTTCCAAATTCTACCTTCTTCAAGGTCTAATCCCAAAGTCACTTTAATGAAGCCTTCTCAAACTCTCCCAGCTATAAGTACTGTCCCTCCTCCTGGAACTCCCCAAGCCCCTTTATGGACCTCATTGGCAGCACAAGGAAAATACTTTCAGGGGTGTATTATGGGTATTTATGTGCACGTGTGTCTATTCTGCTAGACTGCAATCTCCTTGGAACAGTGTCTTATAATCTCGTGTATCCCTCACTGGTTCCAGCACACAGTAGAGGGGTCAATAACTGAAGCTGCATGGTCCAAGCTACTGTTTCCTTTTCTGGGGCACCTGCCTAAGATGGCAGCAGAGAAGGGGATGTGCCTTGCCACGAGCCCAGTGGCATCTAAGACTGTTGATCGCAGGGGTGCTGATGGACCGGCTTCTTTGCTCCTGAAAGCACCACCTTCAAGCATTCATCTTGCTGAGTAGCTGTAAGGATGGACTTAGAGGAAAAGTTAGGGATAAGGAAGAAACAGCATAGATGGACCTGGAGCATCTTGTCATGGCAGAAAGTAAGGGAATGTTTAAAAACAAGTCACAAGGATACGGGAGCCAACTTGAAGGGGCTTCCACTCGCCAGATCTGGGATAATTTGAGCACAAAATAATTAAGGACGCTAATGAAGTATAGGCCTTTGGAAAAAATAGAAACACATAATTCCAAACAAGTAAATGGAGGCGAAAAGAGGACTCTTACGTCTAGTATAAGGCTGAATGCCGACTGGTAAATGTGGAGTGAATGCTGGAGCTGCTAGCAATCATTTTGCAATCATCAAAACAAGGACTGGTTAGGCAAGAATCACCAATGGATACTGAGCTGAATGGTGGTGGGTTCTGAGGAGGAGCATGTGTTTGTGGTCTTAAAACGGCTCCCACAGATTGCTTATTAGTGATTAGGGACAAAGTAGTAAATATGGTAGAAAACTGAACAACAGCCCAAGCTGGTTTGGCTCAGTGGATAGAGTGTTGGCCTGTGGACTGAAGGGTTCCAGGTTCGATTCCGGCCAAGGGCACATGCCTGGGTTGTGGGCTTGATCCCCAGTAGGGGATATGCTGGAGGCAACCGATCAATGATTCTCTCTCATAATTGATGTTTCACTCTCTCTGCCTCTCCCTTCCTCTCTAAAATCAATAAAGAAATATATTAAAAAAAAAAAAAAAAAAAAAAAACCCTGAACACCTTGACTAGGTTATCCAAATGAACATTACCAATGAGGAGTAGATGGACAGCATGTGCCTTTAGCTATAATGCACTGAGAAGAACACAACATCACCTATGCAGTGTTTTGGTGGGGAATGCATAACCAGAAACTAACCATGAGGAAAAATCAGACAAACACAAAATGAGAAATATTCTATTTCTTTAAAAGGTCAATATCATAAATGACGAAGGCTGGAGAAATGTTCTAGGTTGAAGGAAACTAAGGAAAAAGGATAAATAAGTGCAATATCTGGCCTTAGTTTGCATCCTATAATAAAAGGAAATATAACTATAAACGAAATTATTGGGCACTGACTAAATTGGGATATGGACACTAAGTTAGATAAAAGTTTGGTATCAATGTTAAATTAATTGAGGTTGAATAGGTAGTTAGAAATAAATTAAAGATCAAGTTGCAAGGTAAGAGGGGTGGTGGGAAGGAAGGAGGGCTTTGGGGTCCTTGGGTATTGAGACAGAATGTTACTTTTGCAACATTACATAAGGTCTTGGTCAAGAACCACGATCAAATAATAGTTAAGCCCTAACCGGTTTGGCTCATTGGTAGAGCATCGGCCTTCGGACTCAAGGGTCCCATGTTCGATTCCAGTTAAGGACATGTACCTCTGTTGCGGGGACATCTCCACTGGGGATGTTTCTCTCTTATTGATGTTTCTACCTCTCTATCCCTCTTCCTTCTTCTCTGTTAAAAAATCAATAAAATATATTAAAAAATAAAAATAAATAGTTAAAAGCAAATCTCTGCTCAACATTGGTATCCAGACATAATAATACAATGATTGGGAAGACTATTGCATTTTTATTATAAGAATTAGTTAAAACCTGTTTGACCCACTTTCCCACATGCTGCTTGGCGAGAGAGTATAGCTGAGCAGGAGGTGAAGAGGAGCAACAAACAATCTCCAGCTGCAAGCTGCAGATGGTCTGTTAGGATATTCTGGTTTGCTCAGTGGATAGAGCATCGGCCTGCCATCTGAAAGGTCCCAGATTTGATTCCGGTCAAGGGCAAGTATCTCGGTTGCAGGCTCCTCCCCATCCGGACCCTGGTCTGGATGTGTGCAGGAGGCAACCAATCAATGTATTTCTCTCTGTCTTCCCTCTCTCTTCCACGTTCTCTAAAAATCAGGTGAGGATTTTACAAAAAGAAAAGAAATAATATTGTCTGGCTCAGTGGATAGAGCATCTGCCTGAGGACTGAAGTGCCCTGGGTTCAATTCCAGTCAGAGGCACATGCCCTGGTTGTTGGCTCGATGCCCAGAAGGGAGCATGCAAGAGGCAGCTGATCAATGATTCTCTCTCATCATTGATGTTCTTATCTCTCTTTTCCTCTCCCTTCCTCTCTGAAGACAATAAAAATATATATAAAAAAAAAAGAAAGAAAGAAAGAAAGAAAGAAAGAAAGAAAGAAAGAAAGAAAGAAAGAAAGAAAAAAGAATAGCCTTGACCGGTTTGGCTCAGGGAATCCACACTTGCACACCCAGAAATTGCTGATCCTGGAGTCTGGGCCTCAGAGTAATCTTCTTCCTGGGTCCATACCCTTTCTTAATAACCCGGGTCCATTCATGTAGGCTTGTATTTGAAACTTCTTGCAAAGGCTCTGGTACTCAGGAGTCAAGTTCCAAAATAGAATGAGCAAAAGCTCAAATAGGTTAAAAATTAAGAAGGCTTTGAAATACCTCACCCTGGAAAATAGTGAGCCCCAAACTCACACATTCCTCCTTTTACTCCTCACTGTCAAATAGCATGTGCAGTGGGGCATGCTCACAATATACTATCTTTGTTCTCTCCCCACCCCCAACTTTACTGATAAATAACATTGTGTTAAGTTTAGGGTGTATAACGTGATGATTTGATATATGCATTTATTGAGATATAATCCTCACAATCAGGTTATTTGTTAACACCTCCTTCACCTCACATAGTTACCTTTGTCTGTGTGTGTTTGTGTGTGTGTGTGTGTGTGTGTGTGTGTGTGTGTGTGGCAATAAGTTTTAAGATCTCTCTTAGCAAATTTCAAGTATACAATGCAGTAATGTTAACTATGGACACTGCTCTGTGCATTAGATGTCAGAACTTATTCATCTATGTAAACGTGTTCTCCACCTGTTGGCCCCTTTCATCCTCCTCTTCCTGTGGATTGCATGCTCCCGGAACACATGGACTGAAACTTGTCTGGTGCTTGTAGAGCAGGTCCCAGAGTAAATAATTGTTTGGTTGCTTTATTGAACAGGTGTCGCAGGGTAAGCAGGGCTGAGCCTCTCGGTTTTGTTCCTGGCTGTGCCACTGACTCACCAGGTAACCTGAGGAAATCATGTTGTCTTTCACTTGTCATCTACCTGCCCAAGAGAGGAATGCCGTGGAGATGGTTACGAATGAGTTCTCACTGGGGGAGACAGAGATCCCTTCCCAAAGGAGGGAGCTGTTTGTTATGTGTGTTCGTTTTGACCCAAATGAGTAATGTCAAACCAGTGTGTCAAAAGTCACATATCTGAGTCCTGGGGAGGCTCAGAGAAGATTCGTGACGTTTGCACCTGAGTTGTTTTTTCAGTAGCAACTGTGACCTTACAGTGAGTCCCTTTCCCAGGTTTCTCTACTCACCCCTGGTTGAAAAGCTCTTGCTGTCTTTCCAAGAAGGGCTAATAATAACTAATATATTTCCTACATTCATGTGTATCTGTTAATGAATTCCTTGGCCTAAATGATGACCTGACTTTGAACAATATTCTTGTATTGAATTCCAATTCAGAGACAGTTCCACCTTAAATGTTACTGGCTTTTCTCCTATCACATACCTGAAGCATTCTTTCCTTGTTCTGAAATAACTTCCCCCTCTAGCTTAGAAGATCCAAGATAACTGATCTATTTGTCTGTTTATCTACTGTTGTATTCCCAGTGCCAAGAACAGGGCTTGGCTCAGAGTTGGCATCAATGAATGTTCCTTAAATAAATAAATATCAACCTGTTAACACATTATTCAACCATTCAGAATGATCCGTATGAATACTATAAAGACAGTATGATATAATGTTTATAAAATAAATGGAGTATGAAATGGCACATGCCTTATAACAAACTATGTAAAATATCTGCAAAAATACATATATAGCTGCAGATGAGAAGGTCTGGAAGATAATGTGCAAACAAAAACGGGTCAGGCATCCCATTTCTGATGTTTTTAGTTTAATTGCCTAAGACTATTAACCTTTTCCTCTCAGAATCAATAACATTTAAGGAAACATTAAATTTACCTTACTTTGGACCATGTGGATACCATTGTAATTAGCTAATCCTACATATATAATAAAAGCCAAATATGCAAATCAACCGAACGGTGGAATGACTGGTCGCTATGACGTGCACTGACCACCTGAGGGCAGACACTCAAAGCAGGAACTGCCCCCAGCCTGTAGGCCCCAGGCCAGCCAGAGTGGGTGCCAGCAGGGACCCCCAATTGCCCCGCCAGTTGCCCCACAGATTGGCCCTGATCACCAGGCAGGCCTAAGGACCATACCCATGCACGAATTTCATGCACCTGGTCTCTAGTTATTAATAATAGGAAAGGAGCAAAGGAAAGACCAGACAGTATAGGCATGCTCTCTGCAAAACAATGGGAGAGGGGACTAGACAAAGAGAAGATAGAGACATGCCTGGTAAAGTTGGGGGGAACTTGTGAAGGTGCTTGTTGTCAATCACACCTGAGAACAAAGGTCATTGGCCAGAATGGGTGTGGCCACTGCAAGTACGCAGAAATTTGGCATATGTACTGGTAATCCCCTGAAAAAGGAATCCAGTGTCTTGTGCTTTGGGAATCCTTGGGACTCTTGCTGCTCGGGGCTCACTCTCCTGCATTCCCCCGTGGGGCCCAAGGCCATGCAGATCCCACAGGAAGTGGACCGATGGACTGTCACTAGCCTGATACTGCACTGGACCCAGCTCCAACACGGAAAGGAAACTGGACACTGGCTTTGCTTCTAGCTTTACTGAAACCTCAGCTACACTCTATGACTAGATTAAGGGAAATGAGACTTTAGAAACCCAGGGATATAATTCTAATCAAATAAAGCTTTCTACCATATCTCATCCTTCCACTGGGGTCTCTGGAAATGCTTATTCCAGTGGTACCCCATGAACCCCACTTTCCACCAATAACAATGTTACAAATTAGTTTAAGCTCCTAGAGGGCAGTTACTATGCTACTTTTTTTTTTTTTTTTTTTTTTTTTTTTTTTTTTCAGTATTACCAGTACCTTCCATAGGAACTTGTCTTGTTGGATCCTAAATTCTCACACAATCTGGAGAGCATGCAAGCAATATGGTAGATATTTGCAAATAGCAAATTTGTTAAATTGCTTTACCCACATAAGTACATTTTTTAAGTTCTACTTTATGTTGGTATTACTAAAATGATAACAAATTTTTTGTATGCCTTCAGAAAGCAAACCTCTTTTTGGTTATTTTTTTTTATATATTGTTACAAAGTCAAGTTTTTAACAGAACCAGAGTAACCACAGAACATGTTAAACTGGTTCCTACACCTTAACCTCTTCAATTAGAGTTTGTGAGAAACAAGAGAAACTTTGTCTTTTCTTTGCAGACTACTTTGAAATTCAATTCCTGAAATGCCATTGCCTGTTGACAAGTGGAAAATTACAGTGAGATGGGTGATGTCTCCCATCCAATGAGGAAGTTAGACTCCTATGCAGAACTGATGATCATTTATTGCCTTCCCTTCTATTAAATTAAAAGAAGCATATCTAAGTAGGATATCAGGGAAATATGGCCATAACATCTTCAAAGATAACATATTTGTGCCTGAAATACTTTGTTATAATCAGATGCATGATCACCCCTGGGCCAAATCCAGGCATGCCCACATATGTATAATGTATAGCTGCTTCCCTACTATAAGGCAGAGTTGAGGGATCAATGGACAAAAAGCTGAAAACATTTACTATCTGCCTCTTTAGAGAAAAATGGTCTAATTCTTAAATAAAAACATAACATGATTTTAGAAAGAGCATGGATTTTGAAGGGGTCCAACTCCATGGCCTACTAGCTATGTGACCTCTGGTGTTTAAATTACCTGACCTCTCTGGGCCTCAGTTTCCCCTGTGTAAAGTTATCATCATAATGGCAGTCTGTTAGGCAGTGCTTCCAGAGGCAAATTGAGCATGAAGTACACTATATGGGTAGTGTTTTCAACCAAGTGTCGAAAGTTCTTAAAAGCTCTACAAGCTCTACAATAAAAAAAAACAAAAAACAAACCTGCCTACAGACATAATCCTTCCCACTATTCAATCTGTTCACACACTGCTGTCAACCCCCATAAACCATCCGGCAAGGAAATGAAAGTGGCATGGGCCCAAGAAGCTGCTTGATCAGAAATGGCTTTTCTTAAAGAACTGAATACAAGATAAAAAAAAGAAAAAGATGACTTTTCTTATTGTACAATAACACAGAGTGGGTAAACCAAACAAAAGTCTATCTTTAATTAATACTCTTTTTCTTCTTAATCCTTAAAAAAATAACCAAAAGATAAGTTTAGTGATTTTAGAGAGAGGAAGGGTCCCTAACTGGGACCAAACCTGCAATCTAGATATGTGCCCTGTCCGGGACCTTTGGTGGATGATGCTCCAACCAACTGAGCCACACTGGCCAAGACTAGTCTATCTTTATTTAGAATGTTGATATTTTGTCCATCGTGGACTTATTTGCATTGATTTTCATATTTTAAAAACATTGCATTAGAATATTATTCATGCATATAACTTATGTGTTATTAGAATAATGCATTTTAATATGCCTTATTAAGAGTATGCACATTATAGTTTATATTAAAATATAAATATATTAAAGCATAATTTAAATGTTGTTTTAAATATCATGAAAAATAAAATGTCATTTTTTTTATTGCACTAAAAGCCATAAATATAATTTCTCTTGGTGTCCCTTCCTCCTTTCCATTTTGTACCTCATGAGTATCTCACTTGACTCACCCTAACCCCAGGCCTCCTGTCAGGAGTATTGTGAGAATTAGAGATAATGTCTATGAAGTATCTAAAGCATTACCTGGCACTTAGTAAATGCTAAAAAATAAGTCATTGTTGGTAATGATAAGTTGGGCTAATAGTATTGTTCTCATAGGGTTGTTATGAAGACTTAATAAAATAATACCATTAAAATTATTTAGCATGAGATTTGATATAAAGTACTAATTCCTTTCCTCCCATCATTTTGGAAAGATTTTGGAAAAAAAGGAAATTTTATTGATCAGTATACAGGTGGCAGTGCTTTATTCTGGCCATAGAACTTTATTTGGTTCTGGCTCTGTCATTAACAAGGTAAAACAAACTAGTTAGGGCATAAGTTTTCTCATGTTAAAGTCATTCCTGGCCAAAACCAGTTTGGCTCAGTGGATAGAGTGTCGGCCTGCGGACTGAAAGGTCCCGGGTTCGATTCTGGTCAAGGGCATGTACATTGGTTGCAGGCACATCCCCAGTCGGGGGTGGGCAGGAGACAGCTGGTCGATGTTTCTCTCTCATCCATGTTTCTAACTCTTTATCCCTCTCAATCCCTCTCTGTGTAAAATCAATAAAAAATATATTTAAAAAAAAAAAGTCATTCCTTAGAGACTAAGCTAGTCTCTAGCATTCCTTTTGGACACAAAATTCTAAGATCTACAAGCTAGCTGATTTGAAAAGACAAGAGGCATCTATTCAGGAAAACAAATTTCCAAGGCAGTCTTATAACCAAAAGCAGCCCAAATCTGGAAATATATATATATTTAAAATAAAATAAATTTATATATATATAAATTTATTTTAATTTCAATTTTTTTTTTAAAATGGAAAATAGCCTTACTTTGTCTTGTAACTAGAATGTTGACCAGAGAGATATTTTGCCATCTTTATTTCAAACAGGAATTTTTTTTTTGCTAATTAAATACACTTTAATTAACAAACATGGTTCCATATGCTACAATAAAGATAAATCTTGAAAACATTTGGTAAGTGAAAGAAGCCAGTCACACATACACACACAAATCCATATATTATGGGATTCCATTAATATGAAATGTTTAGAATAGTTTAATCTATAGAGACAAGAAACAAACTAGTGGTTGCATATGGTTGGGGTATGGGGAAAGGGAGAGAGATTGGGGTATAATAGCTAAAGGATACTGGGTTGCTTTCTGAGGTTATAAAAACGTTAGACTCTGGCCAGGTAGCTCAGTTGGTAGAGCATTGTTCCGATACCCTAAGGTTTCAAGTTTGATCCCAGGCCAAGGGACAAGCAAATATCAACCAATGAATGCAAAAATAAGTGGAACAGAAAATTAATGTTTCTCTCTTCCACTTTCTGTCTTGTTAAAGCAATAAACAATAATAAAGTTTTTAATTTCTAAAAGTGGCTAGTGATAGTTGCACATATCTGTGAATATACAAAAAAAAGTGAATTGTACACTTTACTGTTTTTTAAGATTTTTAAATAGATTTTGAGAAAGAAAAGGAGAGATAGAAACAGCGATCAATCATTGATTGACTGCCTCCTGCACGCCCCCACTAGGGATCAAGCCTGAAACGGGGGCATGTGCCCTAATCAGGAATTGAACCAGCAGCCCTTTAGTGCACAGGACGATGCCCAACCAACTGAGCCACATTGACCAGAGCAAATGGAACACTTTAAATGGGTGAATTGCATGGCAAGTGAATTATAACTCAATAAAACTAAAACAAAACGAAAATGGTTCCTATAATTTCATACTTTTGTGGAAAGTCAAGGGTGAAACAATGAAAAGTCTTTGAAAGGTGACTGGGCAGAAGTTTCACTGTTTTGTCTAAATCAAAACAGGCTTTCCGTTTTTCCAATTTGTTTTCTTTTCTCTCAGAGGCTGAGGTTGATGGACCGTCATCTGTATCACTGAAGGTTCAATAAAGCCCCCTGTGTTGGCAGGGGGAGGGTTTGAACCTAATAATGTGCAGAATAAACCACTTACTCTTATTCTCAGGCTTAGGAACTAAATATAACCATCACTTTGTTCTCTCTCTGCCGGAGAAAATTAGGTTGGATCAACAAAATGCCCTCTTGATTGGAAAGACATCGCTGCTTTCAGCCAGCAGCTGTATTTCTCTGGAAGACAGCCCAGAAAAGAGACACCTGGATCCCTAGACGGACGTATGTCACGAGTGTCCGATGGATAGTCCCTGGGGTAACACTAAGCATTGACAATCCTGCATGAACCTTCCAAAGGGTCCTTGGCTCTGCCTTCATAGACACACTGCCCGGCGACTGAGCAAAACTGCCCATGCTGCCTCAGTGTACGCTCAGTGCTGGCTTTCTTGTTCCCACCTGCTTTTTTTTATTATTATAATTAATTAATTAATTAATTAATTAATTAATTAATTAATGTGTTTTTATTGTTTGAAACATTACAAATAATAGTACATATGTCTCCTACCCAACCCCTTGGCCTCCCCCCAACCTCCCTTAACCCCTAGCATATGCCCTCACCTGCGCCCGCCCCCCCCAAGTGTCTCGTATCCATTGGTTATGTTTATATGCATGCATACAAGTCTTTGGGTTGACCTCTTACAGCCGCCCCCCCCCCTTCCCCCAACCTCCCTTGCCTTCCCGCTGTAGTTTGACAGCCTGTTCACCCACCTGCTTTTGCAAGAACTGGTAACATTCCCCCACATTTCTGATTGGGGGGTGGGGGAAACTTCTACAGAAAGAGGAACCACCTCATTCACATCCAAAGAGATGACGGAGTCGTGGACAGAAATAACCCACAATGAAGCAACTGCGAGGAAGTTCTCCTGTTCTGTGAGAGTCACTGAGCCAAGGGAGGTTCATGTTATACGGCTCAATAGGGGCTGAGCCAGGCTATTAAAACTGAGAGGATCCATTTCTCCCAGACACACTGTTGGCAACACTGACAGCCGTGAAATTCCACCTACTGTAACCGTGATGCATGGTGTCCAGACAGGAAGGAAAGCAGGCATGGCCCTGACTCACACGGCTTTGAGTTCCAGCTTTGAGTTCTGAGGCGTGCTCAAGCTAGCTGTCACTTCCCCCCACCCCCAAACATGACGCTGATGGGTGTTAATAACTTTCTTTAGAACAGAGTCCAGGTCAGGTGCACCGGCTCAGTGCTGCCTGGAAATATTTACGGGGATTCACACCAAGGCTGAGAGATGCTTTGCCTAGTGTTGGGCATGGATGCTGGTCAGTACCTGGGACACCCTCACCGCACGCTGCTGGATGGAGCCGGGATGTTCCCAGGAGCCCACACTGACCACACTCTTCTGCTTCCCTGAAAACGCTTTTCTGAAGGAATTCCCAAAAGCCCCAGAAATAAAAATCTCTTTAGGCAAGAACACTTGCCTTGGGAAAAAAAATGAGTTGGACTCCTTTTTTTGTGTTTTTTTTTTTTTAAGAGAAATTGGAAGGGGGAGGTGACATGTCCCTGCCATGAAATTCGATTTAATTTTTTAAATATGAAGAATAACTCAGTGTGTCTATTTCATGCAGAGGGCCACCTGAATTTGGCCTTAACCAGTTCACTGCCACGCGTCCAAAATGGAAAACCATCCCCACATGCCATGATCTTTTGAATTTAATTCTTTTAAAAATCAACTTGCAATGAATGTTATAAAAAGAAATACATTACTCACAATTTGGGCGTTCTTGAATATTTCGGGAGCTGAAAATTCTCACACAAAAAAATGACTTTAAAGTGAGTGGTCAGGGCTGCCACTCAGGGAAAACTCTTTTTTTATGGACTCGTGTGGCGTGTGGGGAAGGTCCGCCGCCTGCGTCTACAGACGCTTATGGCATCCAATGGGTTAAAACCCTGTCCTGAGCCAGATGGTGAAGCAACCACAGCTGACCAGGAAACATCTCTTGCTTCTCCTTCCGTCCCCCTCCACCCAAGGAAGAGACAAGCAAGAAGCATGTGGGCAAAATGCCCTCTTCGTCGGAAGGCAATTTCTGCTTTTAACTAACTGGCAAGGAAGCAAACGGGCAGATGCCTGCTTGGCTGAAGGATATCTCTGCTTTTGACCCCAGGCTGATGTTTCTTTAGGATTCGGCTTAGAAAACAGATCCGGTGCCAGTTTCTTCGCTCTCATCTCTTAATCATGGGCAAAGTATGTGCGTTCACGCCCCACTCCCTCACTCACCTTTGCCTCTGTGTTAGGAGAGGATGAGTCACACACACACACACACACACACACACACACACACACACAATTATAAATCATCTGGAGAGGCTTTCCAACATCCTAGGAAAAAGCTCCGGGTTTAGCAGTGAGCTATTTTCTCTAGGAAAATATCTACCTTAGTTTTACACACGTTACCATAGGCCAAAATATTGATAATAGAATCACTTTTTTTTTTTTAACATTTTTTAAATTAAATTATTATCTGTGTACATATTTTAACACTGCCCCCCCCCCCCGATACATACCCTCCCTCCCCAGAGTTTTGTGTCCATTGGTTGTACTTATATGCATGTATACAATCCTTCGGTTGATCTATTATCTCCCCCAGATATCCCTACCCTCCCTGCTGTAATTTGACAGTCTGCTTGTTGCTTTACTGTCTCTATATCTATCTTTTGGTTCATCAGTTTATAATAGAATCACTTTTTAAAATGCTTAAGACAACAGCCTTAATGTAAAACAACATTTATCTGTCTGTGTTCCTTGAAGGTTTATTAGAAATGCATACTCCAGGGTCTCACACCAGACCCCTGAGTCTGGATCTCTGGGGGCAGAGTTTCCACGGTTCTTTTGGTTTTTTTTTTTGTTGTTTTTTTTTAATCCTTACCCAAGAGTATTTTTCCCATTGATTTTTAGAGAGAGTGGAAAAGAGAGGGGAAGACAGAGAGAAATATCAATGTGAGAGAAACACATCGGTTGGTTGCCTCAGGGCCGGGCTGAGAAGGAGCCTGCAACCAATCGAACCCCAACCCGCGACCTTTGGTCTGCAGGTCGAAACTCTATCCACTGAACCAAACCAGCTAGGGCAGAATCTCCACATTTTTAACAAATTTCCCAGGTGATTCTGGTATGCACTGGAGTTTGCCTTGTACACTGGTAAGATTACAGCAAACATTTTCGTCATGGTATCAAGGAGGTGAGAACAACGAAACAAAAATCTCCAAAAATGAGTGACTTGTATCCTTGGGATTTCTGAAGCACAACCTAACACTTGCTAATTTTTGGACAGTAAGGAAAACAAGGCAAAAACAGAGAGTGGTTAATACTTTCTGCTTTCAGATGCATGTTATTCAATACCCTCCCCCATGAAAGTCCCAAGTTCATGGTTTTGCTGATACTGAGAAGTCTAGATCTAGCTTACAGCCATGATTATGGTGTTGTTTTTTTCCTTCTACCTACAGAAATCTAATGTGGTGTGTCTCTGTCTGCTTAGAGTCTAGCATGCAGCAGTGAGTCTTCTGGAATCAATTTAAAACAAGACTTTACTAATGAGGTAACAGTAAGTTAAAAGGCAGGTCACAACAAAATTAAACTCTTGGTTTGTAAATAGAGATATATAACGGAGACCGGAAGAAGAAACCACAAATCACCATCAGGTTTTCGTGTTATGGTTAGCTCCCTCTCTCCGTAAGCTACCCCTAAATTTCTGATCATTTTTTTAAATAAATAAGTGATAAACACACTTTAAAATGTTGACTTTTCAGTTAAAATATCATCACAAGTAAAATTTTAACTTACTATTAAATCAAAAGCACGAAATAAGCCTGGCCTGTTGCTCAGTTGCTTAGAGCGAGTACCCAATAGCCCAAGGTCTCGAATTTGATTCCGGTCAGAGCGCATACAGGAATCAACCAATAAATGCATTAATGAATGGTATAAATCGATGCTTTCTTTCTCCCTTCCTCTCTCTAAAATCAATTTTAAAATTAAATTTATAAAAAACGGGACAAAGTAAGAAAAATTTATTTTTGACCCAGTGATTTCACTTCTAGTAATATATCCGAAGAAACCCAAAACACTAATTTGAAAGAATATATGCACCCCTAAATTTCAGAATTATTTTAAAGACTACTTTTTTTAAAAAAAGTAGATGTACTGTACTTGATCCATTCCTCTATATAGCTACACTTACGCTGTATCTAGTTTCAAGCTTTAGTAAATAACAGAATCATCTTCTATATAAGTTATTTTTCTTCTAAAATTTATTTATTTAGAATAAATTCCCAGCAATGGTTTTGCTACTTCAAATGACAAACATTTTATGAATCCATATATATAACATATTTTCCTTAAAAAAAAAAATTGTACCACATTACCATAAGCTATGGGAAAAAGAACTGGATTCCTAAAAAGACTGAGAGCTGTTGAAAGCTTTTCACTTCATTTTTGTTACTGTTTTAATTTTTATTTCTTATGATTAGTAGTTTTTAAACTATCACTATACCAAGCACCATTCTAAGGGGTTTACATATATAAAATTATGTTTTTCTGTAAGAACAATTTAAAATAAACCCTTAATGCATAAAATCTATAAAAACTTACCCTTTATATATTAGAACTTCTAATATAATAAAATTTTAAATGTCCAGAAAAGAGATAATCTTATTTCATAGAGATAGAAAGGCACTGAAAAATTTAACTATAAAGGAAAGATTACTCTAGATTTTTCCACATATTTAATTTTTGGACCTTAGAAGAACAAGTCAACCCAAAGGAATAAGAGTTTCTTTTATTACTGAGAAAAGTATGAATAATTTTTTTTTTCAAAATTAGAAATATCTTCTTTCTTAAACATGATTGGATGAAATTTAAAAAGTCCATTAAGAAAGTGGGATG
Organism: Pipistrellus hanaki; assembly: GCF_964339955.1. Classification (NCBI taxonomy): domain Eukaryota; kingdom Metazoa; phylum Chordata; class Mammalia; order Chiroptera; family Vespertilionidae; genus Pipistrellus; species Pipistrellus hanaki. The sequence goes on from NC_140504.1 coordinate 40,144,936, forward strand.
ATAAAAGGCAAAATGACATTAACACTAGCAATATTTTTTTCAGTGCATTTTCTATCTCATTCTTTTTTTTTTAATTGAATATTTTTTTAATAATTAAGGAAATGATTCAATAAATGACCTACCTGATCTCACCAAGCACATCAAGCTGATGAAGAAAAATAATCTCAGCATATGGGGACTGGAGCGAGTGTGTCACATTCACAGGAGTGATTTCCTTCCCAGAGCCCGAGTTTCAACTGAGGGCTTTGCCCGGAGAGCTCAGATAACTAATCCAGAGGTGTGGTGACAAGAGGAAGTTCTGAGAGACTGCAGGCTGGTCCCACCCCTTTCAGAATACTTGGCTCCTCCTCTTTTCAATGAATGGTCGGATATGTTTCCACCTTATTGCCTATCTTAATATTATAATACATATTTGCAGAATGACGAGTTCAAAAGTTTCATTCTTCGTGGGCGGTTTATGAGTCGTTTGGCTTGGAGTGTTGAAATCAAGAGTGATCTGAAATATTTTCCTCTCCAGTTCTTGTGAATGAAACAAATCCAGTTAGAGTCCGGTTGGCCCATGTATACAAAACAACTTGTTATGTTAATTCACACACTCAATTCTCATAGGGCAGTCTTTAGATTTTATTAAGAACATTTCATTAAGTCCAATTGAATACTTACATTTGCCAAAATATGCTTCAGATTAAAAGAAACTTTTTATGGTATTATATATCTTTATTTTTATTTCTTCTTATCCAGATTTCCTATCTAGATATTAGTTCTTCTCCCTTTTCTCTTCCTCCTCTGCCTCCATCTCCTCCTTCTGTTCCTCCTTCTTTAAAAGAAAAACAAATGCAAAGACTTTAGAGAACTATGCCAGAATCCAGCTACCTCAGTTTTGGAAGTAACTATACATGTGATTTATAGCTACAAGGTAATTTAATTCTCTTTCTGGATATTTCTAACTCTCTATCCCTCTCCCTTCTTCTTTGTAAAAATAATAATAATAATAATAATAATAATAATAATAATAATAATAAAATATTTTTTTAAAAAAAGACACAAGCTATTTAAGAATATATTTTCATCCAAAGCAGTAGGCAAAAGCCACTAGTCACTTAGCTTTGTCTATCTGAAGTGTGTGTTTATGAAGTACGAGCATCTCTGATCTACATTTATCAGTTCTCAGCACCTCAATTTGCAGGCGATTCCTTACGGGAAGTAGTTTCTAGCAATGCTTCCCAAGGAATCAGTACATGACAATTAACCTGGGAGGCTTTAAAAAGAATTGTATATGTATATATCTGTGTCACACCTCAGCCCTAATGGATGCCAAGACTTTCTAGCACTGGTCAACTGACCTGGTCTCAGTCCCACCACGTCCAGTCACTAGGTGTGTGGCCTTAAGCGAAATATTAAAATTCTCCAAGTCTAAGTGTTCTCAACTGTAAAATGGAGATAATAAAAGCACACACCTCACAGGTTTATTATATGGATTAAATGAACGTTCTTAGTACTGTGCCCAGTACCAAGGTAAATGGACTCACCACCTGGTAACTATTGTTATTACCTAACTGGTCACACAATTCAAATCTTTCCTCTTTCCCTCCTACCCCCTCCCCCCCAAAGGTGGGCTGCACAATGCTGAGCAGAAGGATCTGGTGGAGAATCTCTGGGGTTTTAGGAACGCAGAGCAGTTCACAGCAGTGACGTTTCAGGTTAATGTTAGTCAGCAGTTCAGCCTATTTCTGTGTTTTGTCTGCTGCTCGGAGAAGTAAATTAGGGATATGGAAATAGGAAAACCTAATAGGTGACCTGCTAGCTATTTTACTTTTCCATTTTCAAAAAGCTCTGCTAATTAGAAAAAAACTGCCTTCAGGAACAAATGGAGCATTGTGTCACGTTCTCCTAGGAACCGATTATGGAACACATGGCTCCCTGTTGGATCAGTGCACTTGCCTGATAAATATTTGTTGAGTGCCTATCAGTTTAGTACCAGGCCAAGTGTTTATCTACTCAGAGCCAATGTACATTTTCCTGGAAACTAGCCAATTTTAGGAATAAAAATCATTTCCGTGGGGAGGCCTCGTGTTAGTTTTAACATCTTTGTGTTACTATTCATGATTTTCCCACCGGTGGGCACAGAGGGTTCCCCTAACGCCTAGTCTTATGCCCCTTTCTACTTGCTGCATTCAAAACGGCACAAGAATCAGTGGAAAACCATCCCCTCTTTTTCAGGGTAGTGAGAAATACCAAATAAATATTTTTTAAAAACCATTTCAAAGGATGGGAGAGGGGAGATGTAGGGAGGACCTGAGAATGGGTGTGACTATAAAGCGGTAGCACAAGGAATCTTTGAGACTCTCTTGATTGTAGTGGTGGTTACAGGAATCTATACCTGTGATGAGATTTCACACACACACACACACACACACACACACACACACACATACCACACAAACACGAGTACATGTAAAACTGGTAAAATCTAAATAGGTTCTGTGGATTATACCAATGTCGATTTTTTTGTTTTGATAGTGCATTCTAGTTATGTAAGATGTTAAAATTGGGGAAAACTGGGTTAGGATATTTGGGACATCTCTGAACTATTTTTGCAACTTCCTGTGAACCCATATTTATTTAGAAAGAAAAGTGTGTTTTTTCCAAAAGATGGGCAAACTCATAACCATTTGAACATTAACATCTAGTCAAAGGTATCCTGAGGAAAACCATCTCCTCCTTTCTCATCAGATAGGCAAGAGGGAATAGTGCAAGCCCTGGCTGGGTAGCCCAGTTGGTTTGATTGCAGGCTATGCCAAGATTGCAGATTTGATCTCCAGTCAGGGCACATACAAGAAGCAACTAATAAATGCATAGTAAATAAGTGGAACAGGAAATCAATGCTTCTTTCTCCACCACCACCCCCTCTCAAATCAATCAATAGCCCTAGCTGGTTTGGCTCAATGGATAGAGCGTCAGCCTATGGACTAAAAGGTCCCAGGTTCGATTCTGGTCAAGGGCACATGCCTGTGTTTCGTGCTTGATCCCCAGTAGGGAGCTTGCAAGTGGCAGCCAATCAATGATTCTCTGTCATCGTTGATGTTTCTATCTATCTCTCCCTCTCCCTTCCTCTCTAAAATCAATAAAAAAATATTTTTAAAAATAAATTGAAAAAATAAAATCAATCAGTAAAAATCATTTTAAAAAGAGTGAATAATGGTCAATGTTCTCAATACTATGACGACACTAATATGATACTAATACTAATACTAATACAATAAATGATTACAACTCAAGAATATTACCATTTTTCTCATCTCCAATCAAGTATTATGTTGCTATGACGTGCACTGACCACCAGGGGGCAGATGCTCAATGTAGGAATGTAGGAGCTGCTGAGCTACAGTGACTTGACTTAGCAGCGGGCAGTTCTTGGGTGACTTACTCCAAAACCAGAGAGGAGGGAGCCAATTCCTCGCAGAGCCACACCAATTCCACCTTTAGCTTTGGGTTATGTTGTTGCTGGGGCACTGTTGCCCTGAATCAGGTTTACTGCACACTTGTATTTTCATTCCATACCCTGTACGACAGCAACTTTGCGGAGTGCCCCCTTGCACTCTGGGACCCCTCAGAGAATGTGAGAGAGCTGGTTTCAACCCGATCCCCGTAGGTCAGGCCGAGGGACCCCACCTGCCAGAGGGACCCTGCTCACTTCACAGACACCAGGCAGGGACCACGGAAGGTTGGCTCCAGGGTGTGTCCAGCCCGTCTTGCCTAGTCCCACCATGCTGGCCACCTTCTAATTAATTTCCTTTCAATGTGCACTAGTAAATATATAAGATAATATACTTACGTTAACTTGACATTATTATGTGAATAATATAGGGGCCAGTTGGTTATAAGACAAAAAGGAAAATGTCTGCATACTACTTTCGGGGCCTAAGAAGTATTTTTCATGGAACAGAATTACCATGACTTCCTTACAAACATTGTATCAAACAAAGTCAGTGCAAGCCCAGAGCTTTGTGTTCAGAGTGCTGCACATTTCAAGGAGAGGCTGCTTTAACAAGGTCAGTGTGCACACTGGCAAGACAAAGGCAAAATTCTCTTACTTACTAAAAGTCCTAAAAAAGAAAATTCACCCTGGTCAGTTTGGCTCAGTTGGTTGTAGCATCAACCTGTGCACTGAAAGGTCCTGGGTCTGATTCCTGGTCAGAGTACATACCCAAGTTACAGGTTCAATCCCCAGTTGGGGTGTGTACTGGAGGTAACGGATGGATGTTTCTCTCTCACATCAATGTTTCTCTCTTTGACTTTCCCTGACCCTTCTTCTCTCTCTAGAATCAATGAAAACATATCCTCAGGTGAGAATTAAACATAAAAAAAGTTGTGAGCCGAAACTGGTTTGGCTCAGTGGATAGAGCGTTGGTCTGTGGACTGGAAGGTCCCAGGTTCGATTCCGGTCAAGGGCATGTACCTTGGTTGTGGGCATATCCCCGGTGGGGGGTGTGCAGGAGACAACTGGTCGATGTATCTCTCTCATTGATGTTTCTAGCTCTCTCTCCCTCTCCTTTCCTCTCTGTAAAAAATCAATAAAATATATATATTTTTTAAAAAAGTTGTGAGCAAGGGAGCAATCCCAAAAGGAGTCACTCACACATGTTTGTATCTTTCACAATGCCAGGTTTATGAGGGGAGACCAGCTCAATAAGCTAATAGAGTCACACGCTAGTTGCACACAGAGGGGGAGCTTACGTGAGGGAAACGAGCAGAGTGAATGTCAGGTGTGAAGCCCCAGTCATTGGTGGTGTCTGTGGGTGAACAGATGGGTGTTGGTCTCAAGCCAGGTGCCTACTGTGGCAGCACATGTCGGTGGAGGGAGTGGAAGTCCACAGAGCTCCAGGCGTGACCCATGGTGATGAGGAAAATAAGACATTTTAGGGACCTGACGCTGTACCTGGTTAATCAATATCCTTCATGCATTCTTGTTAGCCTATAATCAAGTTGCTGCCCCTTCCTAAATTATCTGGTCTTGCAAGGCCTATTTACCTAAATACTCCCATTTTACAGAGGTCATAAACCATGAACCATACACAACCCCTGGAGGGCATTATCAGCGCTGGCACCAGGCTAGGCTTTTAGGTGTGGTCTCACATCCCCCATCCCAACACTCAGGGCTTTTTGCAAAGCCCGAGAAAGGTCCGGAAGTCTGATCCATATTTGGGGGACAAAGAAACCAAAGGGTATAAAGAGGAAGCTTCCGCCATATTGGTTGGCTCAGGACTTGGAATCAGGCTCCCCTGAGTCATGGTACTATTGTAGTACATCTGGAAATAAATGGGTTTTTCCTGGATCTCAGGGTACTCCTGTGTATTTTTCGGTCGCCTGGTAAATTCTGTAACAGTGGTACAGCCAAGCCTGAGCACTGGGTGGTCAGAACTCTGAGTTCTTATGGCCCACAAGGGGTGGAGGTCCCACTTACATGTGTGTGCAGATGGAGTTTTTAATCTAAGGTCTAGACTTGTGGCTTTGGGCATTTCACACCCACACCAAGGATGTTCCTCTTACATCCCAGTACCTCAGTCTTGACATGGCACCTGCCATAACTCATGGCTGGCAGTGACTCCATATTGGATCGTCAAAGGTATCCAAAAAATTCTCTCTGTTCTTGCGCTGTACGAAAATCAACAAAAATTTGAGGGAAGAAGCAATATTTGATGTCTATCAGTACCATGTATTTTAGATTTCTTTGGATCTTAAGCAGTTGTTTTAAAATAGTTATTAGAACACATTTATGTTTTTACTTTAACTTAGCTAGTTTCCCAAGCCTTTTCATGAGAATTCTGGGCCTTCCTTAGACAGTTTTCCTTGGAGCATGCACACAGGGCTTTTCCCACCCTGTCATTTGGAAGGTCTCTCCTTGTGATTTCTCCCTTGGGCCCCCATCTGGAACCATCGTGAACCATCTGAGGGTGAGACCAAGAGTTTTGCTTTTAGGGATCATTGATTTTTTAGGCTGGTTATTAAGAAAAAGCTCAGGAAGAATGTTTGACATTCCCATCTTTATTACCTAAGAGATTCAGAGGGACTTACTCCAGAACGAAAAATCTTTGGATGTTTGCCTTAGCAGCCTAATTTGAACTAGTATGGTGGGTGGGAGGGCATCAAACGGGAGCCCCATCAAGGTGGTTCTGGGTTGCCTAGGAAAAATCTGCCTGCCTTGAACTTACAAGAGAAACAACACTTCCTTAAATACCTGTGAAATCTCCCATTCTCACTTTTGAAATCTCACTTTTATTCTTTGTCCAAAATGATACATACACACAATTTTACCTCGCTGCCTGTGGAATTTTATTTTATTTTATTTATTTATTTTTTAAATATATTTTATTGATTTTTTACAGAGAGGAAGAGAGAGGGATAGAGAGCTAGAAACATCGATGAGAGAGAATCATCGACCAGTTGCCTCTTGCACATCCCCTACTGAGGATGTGCCCGCAACCAAGGTATATGCCCTTGACCGGAATCGAACCCGGGGCCTTTCAGTCCCTAGGCTGACGCTCTATCCACTGAGCCAAACCGGTTTCGGCTGCCTGTGGAATTTTAATTTGCATATGAATCCCCCACGTGTATGTATTAAAATTTTGATTTTCGCCTGGCCTGCATGGCTCAGTGGTTGAGTGTTGACCTATGAACCAGGAGATCACAGTTTGATTCCTGGTCAGGGCACATGCCCTGGTTGCAGGCTCGATCTCCAGTGGGGGACATGCAGGAGGCAGCAGGTCAATGATTCTCTCTCACCATTGATATTTGTTTGTTTGTTTTTTAATATATATATTTTTTTATTTCAGAGAGGGAGGGAGAGAAAGAGAGATAGAAACATCAGTGATGAGAGAGAATCATGGATCGGCTGCCTCCTGCACACCCCCACAGGGGATCGAGCCTGCAACCCAGGCATGTGCCCCTGACCAGAATCGAACCTGTGACTCATCAGCCTGCAGGCCAACACTCTCTCCACTGACCCAAACTGGCTAGGGCATACTATTGATGTTTCTATCTCCCTCTCTCCCTCTCCTTTCCTCTCTGGGGAAAAAAAAAAAAAAAAAAAAAAAAAAAAATATATATATATATATATATATATATATATATATATATATATATATATATATATATTTAAATTTATTTTCTGCTGTTAATCTGTCTCTGATAATTTGGTTATTAGGCCAGCTAGAACTTAGAAGGAGGAAAAGTATTATTATTATCATCATTAATTTTTAGTTTCTACAAGGAGTTCTTGCTGTCTTAACTCCAGGGTCTTTCTCACCTGGTGGCACCCTCTTCTGACTGCACCTCAGTTTCAGCTGCTCCCTGAGACACTTGTCTCTCCTTCAAAGTCCCCCTAGGCCTGTCCAAAGGAAAATGTAGGGTTGCCCATATTTAAGTCAGACCACTGTTGCCAAGCCTCCAATATTTTTCCTTGGGGCCACCTGCATGCACACACTGGCTCAAAGATATGCGCGAGCAGGAGTTGAAGTATAGAGAGAAAAAAAAATAGTTTAATACCCAATTGGCCGATATGGGGATGGGAGCCTCAATTGGAGTTGCAGGCTCAATCCCCTGTGGGGGTGTGCAGGAGGCAGCAGATCAATGATTCAACGGCCCACAACAGGCTCTGAAGACCTGACTCTCCGATAGCGTGTTGGTTACAGACTATACCAGGCAAAATCGTAAAACACTGGGTTTGGGGGGCTTGAGGTGGTGCTGGGAGCTGAGTGGATGGAGGTGAGGTAAAGGTAATAAATCATTTCTTCAGGTCTTGAAGAGAGCTCTGAGAATCCCTCAGTCTGGTCTCCGGAGGAAATAGCCAGGGGGAATTGAAACATAACTTGGTTCAAATGTTGCAGTATCTTTAGCTTGCCAGGTGCGCAGAGCTTGTAATCATTTTGCCTTGGGGGGGTTCTGATTATCCAGGGAAAGGCTAGGTCTTTGAGGGGTGTGGAGAGAGACAGAGATAAGGTTTCTAGAGCTAAAATTAAACCTAAATTTAATCAAAGTCATAAGGACTCCTCAGTTTCACCACTCCAAATAAATCTACAGGATTTGGTGAAAATCAACCCAGCCAATCTTAGTGATTCAGTGACAACAGAAAACCAGAAATCTAATTTATAAACTTACTGTCCTTACTAAATAAGAACAACAACAATATTAATTTAGCTTCTTTAACAACAACAAAAGGCAACAAAACAGGTACAAAAAAGACAAAGAGAGACCGCCTTGAAAACAGCATAGAAAAGGGTCAGGGTAGAAAAGCAGTTGGCGATTGCACTTGATACGGGATTTTTGCACTGGAACACGCGCTGTTCCCCTGGGCAGGATGGTTCCCGGGCTCTTTGTCGGTAGAGAATGAATCCAAGGATGGGAGATGGTATAGCAAAGGTGGAAATTTATTGAAGAACAAGTACAGACTCCCACCTGGGGAGGTGGAAGGAGCCCACCGAGTTCCTCTCCTCCCACCGCCCATCCTCCTTTATAAAGGCTGCAGTTTTTGTGCCTCAATATCCCCTCTGATTGGCCACTATTCCCCTTTGATTTGTCACTAAAGCAACTCTTGGGTTCAAAGGTCAAACCTCAGGTGAGACTGTGAGGCCCTCCTTTTTTTTTCTTTTTTTTTTTTTTTTGTAAATATAGACCTTTGGCTACTCCCAGTTCCCTTCATTAGGGAAATGTAACTACCGCAGGTCCCCTGCTTCCTTGTCTATGGAAATGTAACCTTTGTAGCTCTGTAGCCCTCTGTTTCTTCCATGGACCCCCTTAATTTTAAAAAATCCCCCAAACCTGCCTTTTTCACCCATAAAAATTCCTATTTCACAGTGGTGTGAGAAATGATCAATTCCTGAATGACTGTAGCTCTTTGGGTTTGGAGAGGGAAAGGGGCAGTTCTGAGGAAAATGTAACGTGTTCAATTAGCAAAGTAAATGGCTTACTAGATATGAGAAGGGAAGAGAGGTAAGGAAACACACTTAACCAGCCCCAGATCTAAAAGCAGGTAGGGCCTGCTGCCAGCTATTATTTCTTCACTTGAGGCAGGCCAAGTCATTAGTAGTCAATGTAAGCAAATAAAATCTAGGACAGGAAAGAACTGTCTTTGCTTTTGGATAATAAGGCCAAGGGTATTATTAAGACAGATTAAGGTCGAAGACACATTATAAAGAGGACACATTCTCAGAAGAAAATGAGTCTTCAGGGTGGTGAATATGTTAGACCTTAGGTTCATTAGGATTAAACCAACATCTAAACTATGGCCTCCTTCCCCCTTCCATCAAAGGGCTCACAACTCCATTTGCACAAGGGTTAGCAAAAACAGAGTTGAAAGGAAATCTTTTAACACTCTGGGAATGATGACAAAGGACAGGATTGGAGGGCTAGGCCTACATTGGTTTGTGGAGGGGAGGTGGGGTTTGAGGAAGATGGGGGCTGGGGCCTGGAATGGCTTGAATGAGGGATCTCAGCTAGAGGATGATGACGATCTTTTTGGAAAACTGTAGTAACTGTTTAGGATACCCCACGAAAACTTAAGCAATGAGGTTGTGTCCCTCCTACAGTTCAAGAGTGAAAGTTATCCAAGCCAAAGGCAGAAATCTCACTGTCCTTGTTATTCCATATGGATTTGGGATTCTTCTCTGCTCTAATTCCCCCCACCCCCAAAGAGTTTCCGAGTTTGGGAATGGCTGTGGCAGTGGGGTAAGAGTTAATAATCTCATTCCTAGACCAATGAATGCACAAAGGCTTGGTTGTGGCAGAATGCATGGGAGAACAATCAGCCATCACTGGTCAGGCGGTTTAGACCCTTAATCTTTTCCTCCCTAAAGATAACATTTAGGCCTGTTGTATTTCAGCTTCAGGTCCAGAAAAGCTGCAAAACCAGACAAGTGACACAATGGCTGCCTCAGGACCAGCTACATTGACCAATGACCTTCTGCCCTGGCACAGACCAATCAGTGGAGAGCACCCCTGGAAAGCTGATGAGTATTCTATTAAGATCTGAGAAATTTCCTAAGATTTCCACCTGCAAGAAAGAGATAAAATACACTCAGGACAAAGGATCCAGTGCATGCTCTCCCTGCGAGGAGTACCCCTGTGCCATTCCCCCACAGGACCATATCCCCTAACCTCTAAACCAAGGGACCCCATGAGACTTGCAAGCAGAGGAGCAATGGACAGTGGCTGCTCATCCTGGGCTAACCCCCTGCACCTGTCACCAAGGCCCCTTTTTCTCTGTGTAGCCCTTTCTGTTGGATATTCCCACCTTCCATCCCCCTTTCCTTAAATAAATTCAGTTTTCTTTAATCACTGCCTGAGATGGCTATTTAGCCTGCCAGAGTACCACGATATTAATCTTTCAGTTGCCTCCTATACACACCCAACCACGAGATCAAACCTGCAACCTACTATGTGTCCTGCCCAGGAATCAAACCCACAACCTTTTGGTGTACAGGCGACACGCCAACCCATTAAGCCATCTGATCAGGGTTCTGATTTATTTTTTTGAATGAAGAGTGCTCTTTTGTTTTGAGGAATCGCTTCCCAATACTTGAATGGTGTTCGTAGTTTGACAAAAACAAAGACCAACTCTTTTTTTTTTTTTTTGGATAGGAAGTTGATTTATTGGTAGGTGTAAGGTGAGGGCAGCACCGAGACTCTTAGGCGTGCAGGGCTCGCCATTTCTCCAGGGGGCCATGATTAGGGATGTATTTGACCCCACAGCCATCTGGGATGAGGCGCTTCTCGGCCACCATATCTTCAAACTCATCCGCGTTAAACTTAGTAAAGCCCCACTTCTTGGAGATGTGGATCTTCTGGCGGCCCGGGAACTTGAACTTGGCTCTGCGTAGGGCCTCAATCACATGCTCCTTGTTCTGCAGCTTGGTGCGGATGGACATGATGACCTGGCCGATGTGGACTCTGGCCACTGTGCCCTGGGGCTTCCCAAAGGCACCCCGCATCCCCGTCTGGAGCCTGTCGGCCCCAGCACAGGACAGCATCTTGTTGATGCGGATGACGTGGAAGGGGTGCAGCCGCACTCGGATGTGAAAGCCATCTCTGCCGCAGCTTTTCACCATATACTTGTTGGCACAGATGCGGGCAGCCTCCAGGGATTCGGAGGAGAGCTGCTCGTATTCGTCGGACACCATGTGGCCACACAGTGGGAACTCATCCACTTTCACCTTCTTCCGCCCCAGGTCAAAGATGCGGATCTTGGCATCCGGGACGCCTCGGCAGAAGCGGGACTTCGGGTACGGCTTGTTCTTACAATACCGGTAACACCGGGCGGGCCGGCGACCCATGGCGACACCAGGACCTTCAGGGGCACGCTGAAGGGAAAGAGCAAAGGCCAATTCTTATTAAAATGGAATGGGCAGTTGGGACACCGCTAAACTGCTCTGCCTAAAAAAAGCCAGCATTAATCTTTATTTTTAAATATGTTATTGATTTTTTTACAGAGAAGGGAGAGGGATAGCTACCCTGTTTCCCCGAAAATAAGACAGTGTCTTATATTAATTTTTTTCTCCCAAAGTTGCGCTAGGTCCTGTTTTCAGGGGATGTCTTATCTTTCCATGCGCTAGGTCTTACTTTCAGAGGATGTCTTATTTTCGGGGAAACACGGTGGTTAGAAACATCGATGAGAGAGAAACATCGAAGAGCTGCCTCCTGCACACTCCCTACTGGGGATGTGCCTGCAATCAAGGTACATGCCTTTGACTGGAATCGAACCTGGGATCCTTCAGTCCACAGGCCGATGCTCTACCCACTGAGCCAAACCAGTGAGGGCCAGCATTAATCTTAAATTATAAAATGGGTTGGGGTGCAGGTAGGAAGGAAACTTTTCTGTTGGTGGCTGGTAAAAGATGGTGAGAAGCTGAAACCGGTTTGGCTCAGTGGATAGAGCATTGGCCTGCGGACTGAAGGGTCCCAGGTTCGATTCCAGTCGGGGGCATGTACATTGGTTGCGGGCACATCCCTGGTGGGAGTGTGCAGGAGGTGGCTGGTCAATGTTTCTCTCTCTTCGATGTTTCTAGCTCTCTATCCCTCTCCCTTCCTCTCTGTAAAAAAATCAATAAAATATATTTAAAAAAAAAAAAGATGTTGAGAAGAGTGGAAAGATGACCTTGGGGAAGAAGTCGTCTGGGGAGGCCATGGGCTATAGATGCTGTACTTGCAATAGCCACCTCTAAATCTTCTAGGCTTTGTAATTCTCCTATTACTGTATTCTCAAACTTTTAGTGGTAGCTGTGTACAGAAACTGCCCCTCCCCCCAAGCCGGAGTAGGTGGGTAGCTAGTGGGTCTGAAGCTTTAGGGAGTGGCTTGCAGCAGAATTTCAGAATATTATATTTTGAATAAAGGATGAGCAAAGACAACCGTCTTGTAATTTATAATCTCCTCTCTCCCAGGAGACCTCTTTGGGGGGAGAAGGGGAGGTTTGGCGCTGGTTCTCAGACCCCGGTTCAAATTCCAACTTGCTTTATAACCTTAGGCACATTTACTTAATCGGCCTGTGCCGCGGATTCCTTATTTATTAAAAAAAAAAGGGGGGGGGGGGAGGCGCACAAGATTCTCCATTGCTTGTGGCTGCTGGGAGAAAAGAAGGCGACAGTGCCTGGCAAGTACAAGGCATAAGCAAAATGAAGGGCTCCTACCGCGGTAAACATTTGTTAATCCATCGGACCTACCTTTATTGTGCGCACCCCAATGTTGGCGGAGCTCGTCCTGCGCTTCGGGCTCTCGGAGCGCTCCCTCCTCGGCGAAGGAGCCTCACGTGTAGTGTGTGGGCCTTGTCCCGCTGGCCGCCTCGCGATTGGCTCCGCCGAACGGACAAGCCCCACCCCCTCCCTGTCGATCTCACCCCTGATTGGGCCGGGGCCAGCCCTAGGGCGCGCGTGCGCGGAGCGAGGACGAAGATGCCTTCCGGTCTGGAGGGAGGAGGTGACGTTGGGAGCGGAGGCCGGCTGGATCCTCCGGGAGCCCTGGGGACGTTGTATGTGTGGGCCTGCCGATCGCGTCACCAGTCGGCGACTGCGCCTTGGCTGTGGTGGCCGAGGCGGCGGAGGCGAAGGCGGCAGCGGCGGCGACAGCTCTGGGGTTTGCGTCTCGGGGTGTGTCGGCCGCCGCTGCTGCTTCGGCTTGGTATGTACAAATGGCTGGTTAGGATTCTCGGCACCATTTTCCGCCTCTGCGACCGGTCGGTGCCCCCTGCTGCCCGGGCCCTGCTCAAGAGACGGCGCTCGAACAGGTGAGCGGAGAGGGGCCCCGAGGGCCGGCCTGGCCCGTCCCGGGCCCGGTCCCCTCCCGCATCCCGGGCCCGGCCCGGCCGCGAGCGCCGATCGCGCCCGGAGGCCCCGAGCGCGTAGCTGGGCCGCGGCGGCCGAGGTGCGGGTCGCGGGTGGCCGGGTGACGTAGTTGCCTCCTCCGCCCTGGGCCGCTGCGGCTCCCGGTGATGGGTGATGCTGGCTGTCTGGAGTGGCAGGTGATGGCTAGGATAGTTGACGTGTTTGTCCGAGCCCACGCTGCCTGTCCACAAATGGGGCTTTATCATACTTGGCTGCTCTTAGGTGGAAAGCTAACAATTTCATTTTATTTTATTTTTTTGGCTCGCTGTTTACAAAGCGCACTCCCAGGTGCCATCTGCGGGCAGTAAGTGCAGTGAAGGGAAGTGAGGTTGATAGCTTGCCCAAAGCCGTGTTGACTGCAAATACTGTTCTCTCAGCACCGAAACAGCAGCTGTCTTGTTCTGAAACAAACTGTGTGTGTGTGGGGAGAGAGGGAGAGAGATTCTTAGCATCAGCATTAGGATATGAGGGGAAGGGTGGGTAGGTACTTCATTTCTTTAAAAAGATCGCTCGTCTGTACTCATAAGTTAAAATTTTGGGGAAACTAAAAGCTGTTTTAACTTAGCATTTTACCCCTTGGTTTATACCTTAATAGTGCATGCCTAAGACTTAATCTAGAAAATAAAATACCATAACAGTTCTTTACTTCTCCCCACCCCCCAGTGATCAAACGTCGTGAACATTTTTTTTTTAATTATTATTAAGCTCAATATCATTGAAAGGTGGTTTCTTGGAGTGTGAGAGAACAAGAGGATTAATACAGGAATCTGAGAATGTAGGTCATTGATGAAATAGACTGTTAGCTAAATTCCATTATGTGTTCAGAGGGTAGGGTTTCAACTTATTATTCCTTTCTACCCTTCTGTAGGGTTGATATAAGGCTCATTTGAGAGCATTTTGTAAAGTGCCTAGCATTATACTTTTAAATATGAGTAGTATATATTTTTATAAGTAGCATTTGTTTATTCTACCCAGAGGGCCTTGTTGCAGAGGTTGTGGGGCATGATAGGCAGTTGGTATATATTTATTAAATAAGGGAATATTAATTTGCTCTCCCCTGTACTCTCTTTTTGCTACCAATTCCTGCTAGTCAGGGGAACAGTGGTTGAAGATGGAAATACTATTCTTTACTGCCCATCCTTAATCTAAAACAACTCTTAATGTAAGCCATTTTTTCAGTCAAAATGAGGCCAGGAGATCTTGGGATGCTTAAAGTAATGAACTAAATTGTATTATCCTAGGATTTCGTTTGCTCATTTTTTTGTAAATATGGTCAGTCACAATCATCTTTAGATGATTACTAGTGTATCGTGAAGCTTTAATATTGTTGCGGTAAAGGTCCTGTAAACTTTTCAGATATTTTATTATCACTGTAATATAGTGTCCATGAAAAAAAAATGCAGTTAAATATTACAGCTTTCTGACTAAGAACTGTCTTTCAAGGCTTCTTATATTGTCTACTTCTACCTGAGATAGAAAATAACTGGGAAGGGGGGATGCTGGTTTTTTAAGTCATTTCTGGAGAGAAGACGGAAATAACTAGTCCTAAGCCCTTAACCTATGTTCCTTTACTAGCTAAGTGATTTCTGACCAGTTTCAAGTTTGGACTTTAGCCAGATTACAGATACTACATGATAGTCTCTTTCAAATAGTTGAAACCATAGTGTTAAGTCCTACTATGGAGAAACATTCTTTTTATTGTACTTTTTAAAAATATATATTTTATTGATTTTTTTACAGAGAAGAAGGGAGAGGGATAGAGAGCCAGAAACATTGATGAGAGAGAAACATTGACCAGCTGCCTCCTGCACACCCCCTACCAGGGACATGCCCACAACCACGGTACATGCCCTTAACTGGAATCAGACCTGGGACCTTTCAGTCCCCAGGCCGACGCTTTATCCACTGAGCCAAACCGGTTTCAGCTATTGTACTTTTTTTTTTTAATTTTTTGTTCCTTAATTGGTGTTAGAGAGGAAGGGACAGGGAGAGAGAGTGGAACATCAGTTGGCTGCCTCCTGCACAACCCCTACTGGGGTTTGAGCAGACCCAGGCAATGTGCCCTGACCAGGAATTGAACCGACAGCCTCTTGGTGCATGGGACAATATTCAACCAACTGAGCCACAACCACCAGGGCAATTAGCATTCTCTTTTAAAACATCAGTTTGGTCCATTTTATGACAAAGTGGATAGAGGGAGGTATGTTATATAAACGCTAAGTTTACTTATAGAAATGGTTATGTGTGTATATATAAGTACATATGTGTATGTATATATATGTATATATATGTATTTCTTTTCTTTTGTTTCAGCACTCTGTTTTCTACTGTGGACACTGATGAAATACCAGCCAAGAGACCAAGATTAGGTATTGATTATTAATTTTAAAAATTAGTGTCTTAGTAGAAAAACTGTATGTAACAGAATTTAAAAGCTAAAAAGTATATGCAGTGAAAAGTAAGCCTCTTTCCTATTCCTTTTCTACTCAGTTATCTTTTCTGGAAGTAACTGGGGAATTAAGTGTGTTTCTAGATAGATAAGCCTATACATTGAATATACATTTTAAAGCTTTTTTAAAATATACATTTTAAAATTCTAAATCTTTATATAAGGAAAAATTGCTTTCCCCTAGCCCTGTGGTTGGCAAACAACGGCTTACGAGCCACATGTGGCTCTTTGGCCCCTTGAGTGTGGCTCTTCCACAAAATACCATGGCCTAGGCGAGTCTATTTTTGAAGAAGTGGCATTAGAAGAAGTTGTACTGTTGATATTTTGCTCTGTTGACTAATGAGTTTGCCGACCACTGCCCTAGCCAGTTTGGCTCAGGCCTGCAGACTGAAGGCTCCTAAATTTGATTCCGGTCAAAAGCGTCTACCTTGGTTGCAGGCTCCTTCCCTTGCCCTGGTCAGGGCACATATCGGAGGCAACCAATCGATGTTTTGCTCTCTGTCTCTTCCCCTCCCTTCCACTCTCTCTGAAAAATCAATGGAAAAATATTACTCGGTAAGGATTAAAAAAAAGAAAAGTTGCTCCCTTTTTTTTTTTTTTTTTAAAGAAAAGTTGCTTTTTAAATTTGTGGGGGAAACAAAAACTAATTCAAACTAAACCATCTGGTTCAGATAGTGAATCAATCTGATGTGTTTCCTCAAATTGTTTACTTACCTACAATTGAAGGGCTAGACATCATTTCATAGAAGAGAATAAAGTTAAAGTAAAACGAAAAGGCACAATGGATTGCTATAATATTTTCTTATTACTAAAAAATGCATGTGAATGTGGATCTACCACCAGATGTGATGGTTAAGAGAAGAAACAGCCCTAACCGATTTGGCTCAGCTCAGTGGATAGAGTATTAGCTTGCAGACTGAGGGTCCCAGGTTCAAATCCGGTCAAGGGCATGTACCTTGGTTGTAGGCATATCCCTAATAGGGGGTGTGCAGGAGGCAGCTGATCGTTCAGTGTTTCTAACTCTCTATCTCTCTCCCTTCCTCTCTATAAAAAAAAAAAAAAAATCAATAAAATATATCCTATCTAATAAAGAGGGAATACGCTAATTGACCATCACTCCGTCACAAAGATGGCTGCACCCATAGCTGAGGCCAGGTTCCCATACGGAGCCTTAACAAGCAATCAGCAGGGGCCTGAGGCTACGCCCTTCCCTGCCCTGTGGGGCTTGGCAGGGGACCTCAGGCCACACCCCCTGCCCTGGTGTCAGGCTGGGGGACCTCAGGCGGCCCACCCCACCCCAGTGCCAGGTCACGGGACCTGAGGCCATGCACCCCCTGCCCAGCGGGGTTTGACGGGGAACCTCAAGGTGTGCTTCCTGTCCTGGTGCTAGGCTAGGGGACCTCGGGCTGCTCGCCCCCCTCCATCCCCCTGCTCCAGCGCCAGGCAGGGGGACCTCAGGCTGTGCCCCCCACCAGGTGGGGCTTGACAGGGGACTTCAGGTCGAGCTCCCACCACAGCACCAGGCAGCACCCCCTGCCCGGTGGGCTTGACTGGACCTTAAACTGTGCCTCCCCCACCCCAGCACCAGGCCAGGGGACCTGAGGTTGCACCCCCCTGCCTGGCTGGGCTTGACAGGGAACCTTATACCGTGCCCCCCCACCCAGCAGGGCTTGACGGGGGACCTCAAGGTGTACCCCCAGTGCTGGGTCAGGGGAACTCAGGCTGTACCCCCTTGCCTGGCAGGGCTTGACAGACCTCAGGCCATGCCCCCCATCCAGCGGGGCTTGACAGGGGATCTCAGGCTGTGTCCCACACATGGCGGGGCTTGATGGAGGACCTCAAAGCACGCCCTCTGCTCCGGTCTGGTCTGGGGGACCTCAAGCCACAGCCTCTGTCCTGGTGCTGGGCCGGGGACCTGAGGCTACACCCCTGCCAGGTCCTGGCCAGGTAGCTTATTTGGTTAGATTAAAGGATCGTCCGCATACACCAAGCTTGTAAGTTCAATTCCTAGTCAGGGCACATACAAGAAGCAACCAATGAATGTATAATAAGTGGGACAACAAAATTTATGTTTTTTCCTCTCTCCCTCTCTCTCTTTCTCTCTAAAATCAATAAGTAAAAATATTTTAAAAATTACCTTTCAAACACATTTGTTTACCAAAAGAGTCAATTTTAAAGAAAAATATAAGTAGCTATGTGGTAAATAATAACATACACAGTGAAATTATAGACATTTCCAGAGATAATTCTGGCAGTCATCCATTTTATGGACTTCTATGTTAAGGATCTCTTCCTCCATGATTTCCATGAAATGTGTGTTATGATTTTCTGAATGGAAACTATAGAAGGAAACCTAAGGTAAGAAGGAAGCAGTGAGTAGCAGAGGTAATACTGGAAGAGTTTGTAAAGGTTTATAGTAATGTTAGTAGAACTATCTGCCACAATGGCTGTTGAGCCCTTGAAATGAGGTTAGTGCACCTGCATTTATAATTTAAATTTTTTTAAATTTAATCTTTATTGTTCAGATTATTGCAATTGTTCCTCTTTTTCCCCCAGTTGCCACACCACCCTCTTCTCTTACCCCCCCCCCCCCCCCCCCGCTCCCCACTGTCCTCATCCATAGGTGTACGATTTTTGTCCAGTCTCTTCCTGCACCCCGCACACCCCTTTCCCCCTGAGTATTGTCAGACCACTCCCTTTCTATGCGCCTGATTGTATTATATTCACCAGTTTATACTGTTCATCGAATTTTTTATTCACTAGATGTTTAGATTCACTTGTTGATAGGTACGTATTTGTTGTTCATAATTTTTATCTTTACCTTTTTCTTCTTCTTCCTGTTCTTACAGAATACCTTGCAACATTTCATATAATACTGGTTTGGTGGTGATGAACTCCTTTAGCTTTTTCTTATCTGTGAAGCTCTTTATTTGCCCTTCAATTCTGAATGATAGCTTTGCTGGTAGAGTAATCTTGGTTGTAGGTTCTTGCTATTCATCACTTTGAACATTTCTTGCCACTCCATCTGATCTGCATAGTTTCTGTTGAGAAATCAGCTGACAATAGTATGGGTGCTCCCTTGTAGGTAACTGTTTTTCTCTTGCTGCTTTTAATATTCTCTTTGTCTTTTGCTCTTGGCATTTTAATTATGATGTGTCTTGGTGTGGTCCTCTTTGAATTCCTTTATTTGGGGTTCTGTGCACTACCTGGACTTGTAGGCCTATTTCTTTCACCAGGTGGGGGAAGTTTTCTGTCATTATTTCTTCAAATAGGTTTTTGGTATTTTGCTCTCTCTATTCTTCTGGCACCCCCATAATTTGGATGTTGGTACGCTTGAAGTTGTCCCAGAGGCTCCTTACACTATCTTTATCTTTTTTCTTTTCTGGTTGGTTGTTTTTTGCTTCTTTGTATTTCAAATCTTTTTTTTTTTTTTTTTTAATATATTTTATTGATTTTGTACAGAGAGAAAGGGAGAGAGATAGAGAGTTAGAAACATCGATGAGAGAGAGTCATTGATCAGCTGCCTCTTGCACTCCCCCAACTGGGGATATGCCCGCAACCAAAGTACATGGCTTTAACTGGAATCGAACCCGGGACCTTTCAGTCCCCAAGCTGACGCTCTATCCATTGAGCCAAACCGGTCTCGGCTATATTTCAAATCTTTGACTTGATTCTTGGGATCCTCTAGTCTGCTGTTGGATTTCTGTATAATATTTTTAATTTCAGTCAGTGTATGTTTAATTTCTAGTTGGTCCTTTTTCATATCCTTGAGGGTCTCACTAAATTTATCGGCCTTTACTAGAAAATTCTTGAAAATCTTGTAACTATGGTTTTGAACTTTATATCCAGTTGTTTGCTTTCCTCCATTTCCTTCATTTGTGACCTGTTGAGAAACGAGATATTTTCAAATTTTGTTTCTTTTAACTGTGAAACAGGTCATTTTCAAACTAGTTCTTTGAACTATTCTATAGTTTCAGATTGGATTCTGCTTTACCCAGCTATCACATCCTCCCTGCTGTTTAAGTTATTTCACTATCTTTTTGGAAAGTATTATATATTTTATCTGTTCTGGAGTGCTTGTTGCTTAAAAGCCACCTTCACAATTTCAGGCTGTTTTTCTCTAAAGCAGAATATGGCTAAGGTGATGATCTCTTTCTTTCATACCAGTGCTTTAGAATACCCTTATTTAGGAAATTGTAGAAAATAAGTCATCAGTATAGGAAGTAAGAAAGGGGTAGTGATAAAAAGAGGAAGTTTTTTTTTTTTAACAAATTTACCCCTCCCGCTTGTTTGTTTACTTGCTTATTTTGTAATCTTTGTATTTGGTGGCAGGGAGGGGTGAGCCTGACACATTTTTTCCAGTAGAGGGATAGCCTTGTTTTATCATAGATGTTTAAGAATTTCATATCTAATATTCCAGTAATTTCTACCTTGGCGTTTAGTAGGTAACTGTTTAGGACAACTATAACATTACCTGCCTTGGAAGTAAGACCAAACATATGAGTAAATGAAGTGTTTCCTATAGGATTCTGCCATGCCTAGTGACTATAAACTCTAGGTTGTTATGTCCCTGACCCTAGGATATAGATTTCTTTTATTTATATACTAGAGGCCCAGTGCACGGGGTGGAAGGAGGTGAGGGGGGAAGAGGAGGAGGTTGTCCCTCAGCCCAGCCTGCACCCTCTCCAATCTGGGACCCGTTGAGGGATGTCTAACCCTCCATTTAGGCCTGATCTCAGTGGGATAGGGCCTAAACGGGTGGTTGGACATCCCTCTCACAATCCAGGACTACTGGCTCACAACCGCTTGCCTGCCTTTGCCAGATTGCCCCTAACTGCTCTTGCCTGCCAGCCTGATCACCCCCTAACTGTTCCCCTTCCAGCTTGATCAACACCTAACTGCTCCCTGGCCAGCCCGATTGCCCTAACTGCTTTCCCTTCCTGGCCTGGCACTCTTAACTGTCCTCCCCTGCAGGCCTGGTCCCCCACAACTGCCCTTCTCTGCTGGCCTGGTCACTCCTAACTGGCCACAACTGCCCTCCCTGTAGGCCATCTTGTGGCAGCCATCTTGTGTCCACATGGGGACAGCAATCTTGTGTCTTGGAGTGATGGTCAATTTGCATATTACTCTTTTATTAAATAGGATATTGATTTCAGAGAGGAAGGGAGAGAGAGATAGAAACACCAAAGATGGGAGAGAATCATTGATGGGCTGGCTGCCTCCTGCACTCCCCCCACTGGGGATCGAGTCTGCAACCCAGGCATGTGTCCTGCAACAGAATCAAATCGAGGACCCTGTAGTCTGCAGATCGATGCTCAATCTACTGAGCCAAACCAGCTATGGCTCTTTTTGTTTTACATGGGAGAAATCATTGCTTGAAAGTTGTCCTTTCAGGACTTTTGTGTGTGAATCTGTGTGATAGTTTCATATTTTTGTAGCATCCCAGATACCTTACTAAAAATACAAAAATCACAGTGCTGGAATTTCAGTTATTCAAGTAGGAGAAAAAATTTTTTTACAGGTGACTTTTTATATCAGTGATTGAAAATAGGACTTCTAATAAAAATTGAGAGGCCTTTCTTAGATACAATCATACTATTATTTAAAAAATATGAAATTTGTACACTTGGAGGCAGAGGTCCCTCAGCCTGGCCTGCGCCCTCTCGCAGTCTGGGAGCCTTCGGGGAATGTCTGACTGATGGCTTAGCCAGCAATTGGACATTCTTAGTGCTGCTGCGAAGGCAGGAGTCTTCCCCCACTGCCGCTGCACTCACCAGCTGTGAGCTCCGCTTCTGGCTGAGTGGTGCTCCCCCTGTGAGAGCACAGTAACCACCAGGGGCAACTCCAGTGTTGAGCATCTTTCCCCTGGTGGTAAGTCCCATTATAGCAATTGGTTGTTCTGCCTTTTGGTCGATTTGCATATTAGCCTTTTATTATATAGGATGTTTTTTTTATTGATTTCAGAGAAGCAGAAGGGAGAAGGGGAGAGAGATAGAACATCAGTGATAAGAGAGAATCAATGATATGCCTTCTGCATGTCCCCTAATGGAGACCAGCCCATAGCCTGGGCATGTGCCCTGACCAGGAATTAAACTGTGACCGCCTAGTTCCTGGGTCGACACTTAACCTGTGAGCCACACCGCTGGGCTATAACCTTATTTTTTTTGCCAAAAGTTTATTACTCTAAGTTTATATGTATATGTAATCTATGTTACACTTTCTAGATTGCTTTATTCACCAAGTGAAAAACAGTCTCTACAATGCTGCCAGCTTGTTTGGATTCCCATTCCAGCTGACCACAAAGCCCATGGTAGCTTCTGTAGCTTCTGCTTGTAACGGAACACGGAATGCGGCCCCTTCAGGAGAGGTCAGTGGGGATAGGACTCCTTTGGGACTACTGATTTTGGTACTTAATCATTGAAAGTATATTTTGGAAATATTCTCATTTTGGGCATTAATGTGTAGAATGATTTCTATGCAGAAATATGCATGTGTTTATTAGCCTTGACATATAGGCCCAAAATTTAAAAGTTTAAGAAATTACACTTTTAAAAGAAATTACATATTTAAGAAATAATTATAAAGAGCTTAATTACTGAATAATAAGTATGTTTGGAGACCTTGGAATTGTTAAATTTTTACTTCATTTTGTGAGTCTTCACAAATTAAATGTCAGATTTTATTGATAATATCTCTTCTGTGAGCTAGCACCAATTAAAGTGATTTTTATTTTTTCATATTAGAAACTTACTTAAATTCTAAAATTATATACTACAGAGGTTATTTTATTTGATTTTAAGGTATTTTCGAACTCTTCATCTTGTGAACTGACAGGTTCCGGATCCTGGAACAACATGCTGAAACTGGGTGAGGTGGATAAAAATAGTTCTGTTTTCCCCTTCCTCCTCCTGCTTCTTTTTCTGAGTTTTGAGAATATAAAAGAACACTGCTTTGATATGAAAACACAGACATTCTCTCTGTCGTTCTAAAAGGCAAATACTTTCCTTTACAATTGTGATTTCTATTTGGAATATCAGTGTCCATATGTAACTTAGATCAAGTTTCATTCCTTAAAAACAACACACAAACATTTCCTGAGTACTTACTCTGTGCTAGGCATTATGCTAAGTTATTAAAATACTAACAAAATAATAAAACCTTTAATAACAAAACAAATAGCAATAATAACAAAAATAGGAAAACTGCCTTAGAAGGACTTCTTTATGTGTGAATCTGATTGGGGAGCAATCTTAGGTCTCCAGTTCTCAGCTTTATGGATTGGGAACCTCTATATCATCCAGACCCCAAAATTGAATTGTTAATTTTTTTAATATGCTGTGCACAGTGCTGGGGGTGTGTGGGGGGTAGTGGGGAGAAGGGGATAGGGAGAAACCAGGGTCCTGAAAATGGTATGATCTCTGCCAAGCAGGTAGGTATGTAAAGTTTGAGAGGAAGGGGAAAAGAGCTTTTAGAGAAGTTGTGGATTTAGAAGTCAAAAGTAGAAGAAGCTAAGGAAATGATAAAAACCTTACAGTAGTGCTTCTTCAAACAAACTTTTTATGTAAAGTACCTCTAGTGGCAGATGAAAGGAGAGTAAATGTATACCCCCAAGTCTGAGAATCTAGTTCCAAGGGATCTAGGGACAAAGATGATACTTCTTTGAAGCCTTTTATTTTATTTAAAAAACTAATACAAATTAGATTTCATAATCTATTTATATTGTTTGACTATATAAATGCTTAAAATTATTTACCATTAAAATTGACATCGAAGAGCTAGTAGATATATCCTGCCCGAGGCATCAGCAGTATAGTTGTGTGGGTTTGTGTAGTCTAGTGAGAGAAGCCCAGGTATCCCTGGGCAGGTTTCTAATGTAAAATGTCCACAGCCTCTAATCTGAAGCCCTTAGAAATGTGTCTAGGGATTCTGAATTTATCCTATTTTAGATTGTGTTTATTGAATATTATTCTAAAAACCCATTGGGTTTGAACATTGGTTCAAGTCAGATTTTGCAAACAAATGAATTCGGTCAATTTAGGTTTTGCTGCTACAATTGCGTTTTGTAGTTCTTAGGCACTCCAAGCCTAAGAAATAGCTCCAAAGAAAATGTGGCTAATGAAAATTTGGTTACCATATTTTGAAGTATAATAACCACCTCATAAGCTTCCAGTGAAATATAGTAACATATGGCAGGTTTTCACTTAAAAATACTTCTGTTTTCTTGAGAGGAAAAAGAAAACTTGAAAAATTCTCTTAATTTGATTAGGTTGTAGGGAATTTTATAATCATTAAGTTCTTCATGCCTTTTTGGTCCCAGCAAGCAAAACTAAGAAAGCTTCCCTATGAATTGTTATTGCTTATCTGAAACCAAAGACAAACTAAGCACTATTGTTTTTCCTTTAACCTTACAAAGTTAATTCTGATCTCTGTGTTGTATAGTAATAGAATTTGAAAAAAATAACATATATGGTTCTGCAGTGTAGACTGATCACACAGTTTCTTTTCTAATGCAGTATTCACAAATGTTTTTTAATTTATTTATTTATTAATTTATTTACTTATTTACAATTACAAATGCATTTTTAAAATAGGTAATAAATCTCCTAATGGAATAAGTGATTATCCAAAGATCAGAGTGACAGTAACTCGAGATCACCCTCGCAGAGTCCTACCTTCCTTTGGGTAAGTGTTAAATTCTGCCTTTTTTACATGGAAACTTAGCACATATTAGGTGCTCACTCTTGCTAGACATTCACACTTTTTCCTATTATGTAATCTTGTTAAGTAAGTACTCGAGCTTGCCGAATATCATGCAGGTAGTGAAAAACTTGAACTCAGGTGTATGTTACTTTTTCTGCCATATTATATGCCCATAGCATCTGAATTTGAAAACCTTTTGAAAAAGAATTGCCATTCAATTATAAACTTTTTAAAAAGTTTAATATGCATGCAGAAAAGTATGGAAATAAGTGTCTAGCCTGATGAATTTTCATACACTGAACTGTTTTGTTTGTTTTTTTCATTACGGTAATTCTCCTTTTTGTGTTCCTATTTTCTAGAATTTCTACTACTTGGATATTAAACCTTTTAAAAAAAAAATTTGATCTTTTGCATTGTCTTAATTTTCCTATAAATTCTCTTCTGTTGTCCTTGCCCTTTAAAAAGAAATCTTTTACTGATTTCTTTGAGGAGGGGCTTCATAGTTTTTAAATTGTAACCATCCTCCCTTTTCCTACTCCCCATGGTTTTTCTTTCTCCAAGCCTCTTGTTCTTATTGTAAGGATGCAATATCTTTTTTCTCTAAAGCTGTTATTTTAAAATTTTTTCTCCCTGCTTTTCTGCTTCCCCTAAATTCCTTGCCCCCTTTGGTTTACTTTTTATCTTTTTAAAAATATATATATATTTTATTGATTTTTTACAGAGAGGAAGGAGAGGGATAGAGAGTTAGAAACATTGATGAGAGAGAAACATTGATCAGCTGCCTCCTGCATGCTCCCCACTGGATATGTGCCCCACAACCGAGGTATACGCCCTTGATGGGAATTGAACCTGGGACCCTTATTCTGCAGGCTGACGCTCTATCCACTGAGTCAAACCGGTTAGGGCTGTTTTTTGATCTTACGTTTCATATTAGAGTCTATTCAAATGATGGTAATCCTTGGCTATACACTCATATTTAAGAATGAGACACTAACTAAAAACTGGGTTTTCTGGAGTTGGATGAATGGTTGGTTGATTGTAGAGCTAGGAAGGAAAATACAAAATGAATTTGTCATGTCTTGTGCCAGAAATAAAGTAATGTTCAGAAACTGGGGACATGTCAACATGACACAGGAGGAAACTTGAAGGGGCTTTCACTGGCCAAATTGGGAACAATTTAAACATCAAAATGAGTAAAGACAGGCTATAGGTGCTATAAATAAATATATACTGTGAGAAGGAAAGATCTTTATAGTAGGATACCAACTAGTAAATGTACAGGGAATGATTGAATTAGAAAACGGCCATTTTGTAACTATTATAGTAATTGATATTATAGGAATCAATTGAGCTGAACCTAGTAAGTAAAAGTTTGATGAGGAATGGGATACTTATATATACTCAAAATATCTCCCCACAAATTACTTATTAATTATAAAGGGAAAATAATAACTTTAGGATAAAGAAAACTGCTTGACAACTCCACCTTAAGGAAAGGAACAAAGTTAAAGCAATCCACAGTGAGACAAAGAGACATTGTGGTCTCCAGATAGATTGCGCTGAAGACATGAGTTAATTCATATTCCTGCAAAAATCAATCAGAGTCTAAGAATAAGAAACCTGGTTAAGGCCTATATTTTTCAGATGAAGAAAAGCTAAAGAACTTTCAGTTTAAAGGAGACTAAAGATACATGACAACTAAATGCAATGTGAGCTTCTTCATTGGATTCAAGATAGTAAAAATATTGTCGTGGAGGATACTTTTAATGTCTTTGGAGAAATTTAAATGTGGCTACATATTACATATTGTGTCATTGCTAAAGTTCCTGGGTTTTGATGACTATTATGGTTATATAAAAGATGTCCTTGTTCTTGGGAGATACTTACTTGAATATTTAGAGGTGAACTTATTTTCTAAGCACTTAACCCTATAATTATCTCTATAAGCATTGCTTCAACTGCATCCCATTCATTTTGAAAAATTGGTTTTAATTTTTATTCAATTTAAAAATATTTTCTAATTTCTGTTGTACTTTCTCTTTAACCCGTGATTATTCTGAAGTGTAGAATTCTGTTGTTTAATATCCAAATATTTGGGACTTTCCAGACATCTTTTAGTTATTTGGTTTAATTACATTGTGATCAGATAATATACTTAGTGTGATTTCAGTTCTTTTAAATTTTAGCGTTTGTTTTGTGGCCTAGAATATGGTCTGTATGGATGATGTCCAGTGTGCACCTGAAAAGAATGTTGAGTGGAGTGTTCTATAAATGTCAGCTCAAGTTGTTGATGTTTACAGGTCTTACTCGTTTCTAACTTTTTTATTGATTGATGAACAAGGAGTATTGATGTTTCCTGCTGTAATTGTAGGCTTATTTCTTAATCCAGTTAGGGCTGTTTTTGTGTATTTTGTCTTTTTTTTTTTAGAAGAGGAAGACCCAGATTCACCAGTTTCATCATTTTGCCAATTTCTTTATCATTTTCTGTCATATGTACATAATATTTTTTTCTCAACTATTTGAGAGTCTTAGACTCATGTCCTTTTAATCATAGGTACTTCAGTGCTTTATTTCTTAAGAATGAGGACAATTACTTACGTAATCATAGATTTAAAAAATTAGAAAATTTAATATAATACTATTAGTCTTATTTAAATTTATCCATAATAGAGTATATTTTTTCTGATCCACAATTCAGTGTAGGATCATGCATTACGTTTAATTTTTAGTCTTATTGATCTCTTTTAATCTGTAAAACTCCTCAGACTTCCTTTAATAGCAGGATATTTTTAAAGAGTACAGGGTGGGGCATCTATTATTTTGGTTGGAAAATAGTACAGTAATTAATAAATAATAATAAACTCTGTTTTGCATCCTCACAACAGTAAACCTACTTTCACCCCACCCTACAAAACATTTCTTTTGTAGAATGTCCTTTAATTTTGTCGGATGCTTATTCATGATTTGTTTTAGATTATGCAACCTTTTTTTTGGTAAAAATATCATACATGTGGTGTATCCTTTTTAAAGCATTACATCAGCAAGGGGTGATGTCGGTTTGTCCCATTATTGGTGATGTAGGAGAGGCAGGCTCTTCCACCAGCAACAATGACTAGGGGCTTCAAGGCTTTCATTTCTTTAGCAGTTATTCATTTACATTTATTAATTTAGCATCCAGCAAATATCGAGTGCCTTTCAGCTTAGATCCTTTTCTGAGATCCAGTGATGAAACTATGTAATCTCTGTCTCATGAAATTTAAAGTTTGGTGTGAGATAATAGACATTAAACAATCGCACGATAATTAATTCCAGTGACACCAAGTGAGTAAAGGGAGAGTGCAGCCCAAGGGGAAGGTATGTGAAGTAGGGGAGCTGATTCCAGAGTTGGGGTTGGAAAGTTGGGCTTGAGGAAGAAGGCAGAGGCTCTCATGTAGGAGCCCTGGTGACTGGAAATACATGTTCCATAGTCTAATGCTACCTCTACTCGAGAGATAGATCTAACTTTTGTGAATGCTAGTTGTCTGAATTGCCAGGAACAAGCTTAATCTGGGAAGCCTAATCACAGAATGATCTGAAGCTTAGAATCCAGCAATTTAAGCAGTTTGATGACACGTTGTTGTTTTTTTGTTTTTTTTTCTGTCTCTCAGTTTTACTTTGAACCCAGAAGGCTATAATAGAAGACTAAGTGGCCGCCGCCATAGCAAAGGCAATCCAGAGAGTTCCTTAATGTGGAAACCTCAGGAACAGGTGGTAACAGAGATGATGATTGAAGAGGGTGGCAAGGGTCTGAGGCGTCCCCATTGTACTGTGGAGGAGGTAAGCACTACCGGTCTGATGTCTTTTGAAAACTGTTTTATGAATTCAGAGTGGGGGATAAGTAATATATGTACTATAGTATAAAATTCTCAAAAGGTACAAAAGGGTGTACAGAGACTATAAATGTCCCAGTCTCACTTCCGTACCTGACCCTACCACCCTTGACTCTGATACTTCTAGAAATATTCAGTATGTATGTAATTAGTCAATTTCCAGATTATTTTCACTATAAGAAAGAAAAAGGAGTCATGTTAGGAAAAGAGAATGGGTTCTTTTTGGGTGCCTGGATTGTTTTATCTTGTTTCTTTTAGAAGCTTATGTAATAACTGTGACTAAATGAGAGAAGTTCAATGGTGTACATGCCTACTCTTTCCTTCCCTTTTCAGGGCACTTAGCATGATATCTTCATCAACAAGATTCTCTTCACTTCCCTTTGAAGTCTTCACTTATACCTGGAGCATTTAGAATTATTTCTGTATCTGGCATTCCCTAGGACCATCACCTATTGCTACATGGTTCTCTGAGCCAATTAGTTTTGCTCATCTTAGAAATACTTATTTGGGTGCCCAATGTCAGCAATTAGAACGGAATAAAACATGGTCCCTGGCCTCTGGGACCTTATACATAAATAGTTGTACTGAACAAACAGAAGTAGGCAGAGAGAGGAAAAGGACTGCAGCCCTGGAGGGGGTTTTAAGGAGCGGTATAATAAAATAGCCTTTCAATACCTGTTAGGTGAGAAGTCAGAAATGAAACTGAGCACATATAGGGAATACATAGGATATATTTTAGAAATACTAGAAGGTAATATTAGCAAGGACATATTCATTGGTTAGGTGTGATACAAGGTTAGCAGGAAGAGCCTGAGTCCCAGATTTCAGTCTTGAGAAATATGTTCCACTGACCAAGATACTTTGGGTAGTTAGGGGGAATTTAATTCAGTTTTAGACATTGTTTAAAGTGCCCGTGGAACATGCAAAGTGACCTGGCTCAGAGTTTTGAGAAGAAGGCAGGGTTGAAGACATTTCTGAATATTCTGAATATTGGTGTTATATTAATTAAGAGAGCTGAGACATTGTTCAGGGAGAAAATGTAGTGTGAGAAGAGATACTGGGCAGGACCTTTGGCATTTTGGACAGGCAGAAGAAGAAATAATCTGCAATGGAGATTGAGAAGATAAGAAGAAATCAGGAGAGTGTATTGTCCAGGAGGCCAAGGCAAGGTTATCAGAGTGAGATGCTAAAGAGAGAGGTTAATATAATAAAGGCTGAAAAAGTATCTGATGGATCTGGCCATACAGCGTCATTGGTGACTATGGTGAGACCAGTCCCATTTGGAAGCTGAATGTTCTGAATATGCAAGTGGATTATTCTGCTGAGGTTTTGGTCAACCTAGTTCTACTGTCAAAAACTCAGAAGCCACCCAGGTCGAGGAGAGGATGTAAATGAGTGAAATGGGCTATAGTGAATGGGCCATCTAAAGGGAATAGCCCTATATAGCTCCAGATTATTGATTTGGTTTTTTAAAAGAGGCTAGATTTTTGGATATTTTCAATTTATAAAGTTGGTAATTAAAGAAATTTTGACACTCAGTTGGAGCGTCTTCCTGAAATGCCAAGGTCTTAGGTTTGATCCCATCAGGGCTCATGTAAGAATCAACCAACCAATGAATGAGTGCATAAATAAGTGGAAGACAAATTTATGCCCTTCTCCCTCCCCCTCCTCCTCCTCCCTTTCTCTTCTCCCTCCACTACCCCTCACTCCCCTCATTAAAAAAATAAACTTAAAGAGCACCGTACTGATCAATAAAACACATCTATGACCTGTTAAGATTTACTTACCGTTTATGTTTAATGTGCTAGAAGTTATCTAACATGCTTTCTTCTATTAAGGGTGTTCAAAAAGAGGAAAGAGAGAAGTACCGAAGGTTATTGGAGCGACTTAAAGAAGGTGTTCATGGAAGCTCTGTTCCTCCTGTCACTTCAACTCATCATAGGTAAAGATGAGCTAACAAGATCAATGCTTTGCCAGACATCTTTTTTCCTTCTTTTGGAGAGGGAATTGGTAGGAAGGATTTTATCGGGGGGGAAAAGAGATTAACATGGAGAGAACTATCCCTGTAATTTGTCATCTAGTAATGGTTATATAGAATAAATACTAGAGGCCCAGTGCACTCAGGGCTGGGGGAGGGGTGGGGCTGGAGGAGGTCCCTCAGCCCGGATTGCAAGAGGTGCAAGCCAGGTTGAGGGACCCCATAGTGCATGATCTGGGCCAGGGAGGGATGCAGAAGGTTGGCTCCAGGGAGTGTCCAGCCTGTCTCATTCAATCTTGATAGGCTGGACCCCAGCAGCAAGCTAATCTACTGGTTGGAGCATCTGTCCCCTGGTGGTCAGTGCCGTCATAGCAGGAGGTTAAATGGCCTTAACATGTCATTAGCATATTATACTTTGATTGGTTGAATGGCCGACTGGATGACCAGACACTTAGCATATTAGGCTTTTATTTATATAGGATAGTTTTCTGTTAGCTTTAGCATCCTTGTTCAAGTGTACTGACTTAACACTCTGATATAGAAAAGTGGAATCACTGGTTGAAATCATGAAGCATAGAGTTTTTTCAACTCCCATTTTCCACAATCTCTGTCTCTGTCTTTCTGTCTGCCTCTTTCCCCCTCCTCCTTTCCTGCATGTCCCTCCCTCCCTGCCTCCCTTCCTTCCTACTTCCCTCCCTCCCTATCTCCCTACCTCCTGATATACAAGTTCCTGAGGCATCTTAGTGATTACATCTTAGCACAATTGGACACCCTTCACTTTAAATACAAGATTAAAGTCACATAGGTCATAAGTTTTTCTTATAAGACTCTTCATTAATATTGTAACGATTTGAGCAAAAGATGAGAATGACAGGAGGAGTTGATATCTGGCCTTATAAAAAGGGGACAAAAAATATGTGAGCTCAGAATTGAGGTACATTTGATAATTTTAACAATTGTGAATACACAGAGGGCTGTCCCAGAAATTATGTAACAGCAACTTGAAGGTGAAACTGTCACAAGACTAGCTGGTTGAGTGCAGAAATAACAAAGAAATATCTGTCTGGGAATTTAATATAAGTTGTGAATTTTTAAAATTTGAATTCTCTTAGTGTAGTAAGTCAGAATGTTAATATTTTCTCCATTTTGTCTAGCCACTGTTGAAAACAGCAGTATGCTTCGTGAACTATTGGTTTTGTGACATCAGCAAAATCCTCAACCAGTTTTGCTTTTTATATTCCTGTGTTGTTTTAGGATCCATTTCAGTGTTTTATGTAAAAATTTCTATATTTTGACCTGAGTTTTATCACATGAGATATTTCAGTGGGGGTCATGCTGGGGATTGAGAACATGCAATTTTACAAATAGAACAACAACTGGAGGTTAGTAACTTGACTGAAATATTAGAATCAGGATTAGACTCCTTTTATCCCAGATGGTGCTATGTTGCCTGCTCTCTCTTGTAATTTGATGACTCAAGGGCAATCAATAACTCCTGTTTGGAGAAGCTTGTCAGACAGAGATAATGAGTATTGATGATAGATTTTCCTTTTGTATCTGAACGTCTTTGCTTTTTGTGTTTCTAAGTTCTCAAAGATGTCACATGGATACATTAAAGACCAAAGGCTGGGGGGAAGAGCAAAGTCATGGAATCAGACCAACTCAATTTGTTCCAAAACCATGTGAGTTTCCAGATTTAGCTCTTTCTTAATATACTGAACTTAGTCCATGTGCATATAAAATTGATAAATGGCATACTTATGAAAGGATGTAACCTTAAAACTATTAGACCCAGGGTGTTGACTAGTTTACCCAGTGCTAGTAATTTAGTAAGAGGGTTATTTCAAGGTGAAACAGATTTATAAAATACCTCTTGATTATAATTCCTAGTTTTTATATATAGTAGTATATATTTTGTGAGCCTAAAATTAATTTATTTTTGTGTATTAATTTCCTTGACACCAAATGATAGTTTTCCAAATGAGCAGACATCAATTTACACTCAATATTATATTTAAATAAGAAAGCGGTTTATGCATTTTTAAGCAATTTGATTTGTAAGGAGGCCAAATGTCTTTGGAATTTATTCTAACATTTCAGTGTAAATCAGTGTCTTAATACTTTGGAGACTATGTAAATTGAAATTCTAGCTATATATTGATTAATAAAGAAGACATTTTATTTTTTCTTTATCATCTTCACAGATAGAGCTGCTGAAACAAGGGGACCTCTATGTCCAATGAGGAGTGAAAAAAGGTACATGGTTCAGTTCATTCTGTTTTCTTTTGACATTTTTTTTTTTTTAAATATATGTTATTGATTTTTCACAGACAGGAAGGGAGAGGGATAGAAAGTTAGAAACATAGATGCAAGAGAAATATCGATCAGCTGCCTCCTGCACACCCCCTACTGGGGATGTGCCCACAACCAAGGTACATGCCCTTGTCCGGAATCGAACCTGGGACCCTTCATTCCGCAGGCCGATGCCCTATCCACTGAGCCAAACTGGTTAGGGCTTGACATTATTTTCTTACTTATAAGCTATATTTATGAGTAACCATGTCTGGGGAATTGTGAATTCTCCTCAACTCTGATTAGCTGTCAGCATATATGGGTATATACATAGCTTTTGTGTCAGATGCCCACCCTAATTTGGGAGTGGGCATTTATTTCCTAGTCTTAGGGGTTGGAAGATGCAGATGCCACTTAGAAGAGAGTGTGATATGGTGGACATCTCTGGCATGTGACCAGTGAAGGCAATTCTACGTGCTTTAGGATTTGGATGATAGTTCAAGGCAATTTTATTTATAAATGATTCTGTCTTATTTCTAAAACTAGTCTTACATGTACCAGGATAAAATAATCCAGTCTGTAATCTCTCTATTTTTCCCCTCAGGTGTTCCAAGGGGAGAATTTCAGATATAGAAAAGACAGTTGGAATTAGACTTGAAAATGAAGGTGTAAGTAGAAGCCCTAGTTAAAATATATTTTTTTTTCTCTTTCACCTGACTTACTATTAATATTTTGGTGCATATGAAAAAAAAGAAAAATGATATATGTTCATTTGATTTTTAACTCTTGTTCTCTTGGAGAAATTAACAGACATTGAAGATATACAACTTCAAGGAAGATAGCTTCCTTCTGAGTTGCTGGAATTTTATTTTTGTGTGATAGCCACCTTATTTGTAAGAGAGACTTAATTTGCCTCCATCTCAGCCCTTATGTGTGTTGCTTGGCTTCTTTTATGATGAGAGAGTCTCATTGATTAGCTGCCTCTTACATGCCCCCTACTGGGATCAAGCGCACAACCCAGGCATATACCCTGACTGGGAATCAAACCGTGATCTAGTTCATAGATCAATACTCAACCACTGAGCCACATCGGTGGGGCCTAAGTTACAGTTTTAAGCCATGGTCGTAAGTCATAAATCTTAGAACATTACCTTCTCTGACTTCCCCATTTCTGGTGATTCAGAGTGAAGCGCTTTGTGTGTAATTATCATTTACCATCTGTGGGACAAAAACTATGCAGAAAGCCTGAGAGAGGATGGATGGTGTGGTGGTAATAATAACTTGAAGACCATATTCTGCTTCTATGCCTGCTGAACTTGAAGGCTTTGCTGTCTGTGACCAGGGGAAGGGCCAGCAGCTACTGGTTTCCCCAGGACTGGTATGCCTGGAAGTTAGCTAGAGCAAAGAGTACTGGCTAGGTATGTTGCGAATGTGGTTCTAGTTCAAAATTCTATTTCTAAGTAAATTTCTAAAATTTAAAAATAGTTTGAATACAGATTACATTCAATATTAAGGGTTATATAGGGTCATGATAAAGAAGGATGCTGGCAGAATGCTACTTGTTGACCTGAATGGTGATTACATTGGTGTTGATTTTGTAAAAATTAAGTGAACATTAATGTTTTGCATATTTTTTTATAATTTATAATTTTTAGAACAAGTTTACTTAATATAAGGATAGCAGTGGTTTTTTGGATTATGGATTGTATATTTTGCTGTTTTAATACTTTCAAATATATACATATATTTTTATTTTTAAATATATTTTATTGATTTTTTACAGAGAGGAAGGGAGAGGGATAGAGAGCTAGAAACATCAATGAGAGAGAAACATCCACCAGCTGCTTCCTGCACACCCTATTGGGAATGTGCCCGCAACCAAGGTACATGCCCTTGATTGGAATCGAACCTGGGACCTTTCAGTTCGCAAACCAACGCTCTATCCACTGAGCCAAACCAGTTTTGTCTCAAATATATTTTTTAACTAAATTATTTTTAATTCAGATAAGAGAACTGAAAATGCTTTTCTTGTTTACCTTCAGGGAAAATGATAAGTGTTCTGTTTCATGGTTTTGTAATAGAGGTGTCCTGTGAGCCTTACATCTTGAACACTGTTTGGTTCCTCTTGCAGGAACAGATATGCTAAAGCTACTCATATGATGATTTGTTAATTCTCTATTCCTTCAAGATAATATCACTGTCTTATATTTCATGTGTTATGTATGCTAACATGTACAAGTATTAAACAAGTCAATAGAATATGGAAATTTTTTTGATCAGAGGAGGGGACACCAGTTGGAACCTGACCTGTCCGAAGAAGTGTCAGCCCGACTCCGCCTGGGCAGTGGGAGCAATGGCTTATTCAGGAGGAAAATCTCAACACTTGACACAAAAGAAAAAAGTTGCTCAGGCAAAGAGAGAGATAAAAGAACAGATGATCTTCTTGAACTTACAGAGGTATTGTTTCATGTGTTGCTCAGATTAAGAGACATGTTTTTGAATAACAAGTTATTCAAGACTTGAGTGACTGTTCTGAAGAGTTTCTCCAGGTTATGAATACATTTATGAAAGAAATCCGGCCTACAGACTATTCATTCACTGGCTACATGGATCATTAGTGATCTGTGAAGATGGCCTAAGGGATCATATTAGTGTTTAACAAATGTGGGTAGACATAATTGTTACATATCTTGGAATATAATGGATTCTTTGTATAGTCTTTCTAACATAAAATATTTTAGGTTACATAGAGTGGGTTTGGCATGAGGAATTAGTTCGTTGCAGTTTAAAGTGACTATGATTTACTAAAATTCTTTGTTGATTATTGCATATGAAAATAGTAAAAACTTATAGAAAACAAGGAAATGAAGGTAGTTAAAATTTTTAAAGTTGAGCTCATGTCTTGGCTTCTCCACCGTCCCCTACTTTTATTTTTAAAACTCAATCCTCAATTTGTTAAAGGTATAAACTTTAAAGTCTAGGTCTTCCTTAAACTTTTAAGTTCAATTTAGAGATATTATTACTTTTTATTGGCTTCTTCATTGTCATCTTAGTAGGTGGTAGTCAGTCCTATTCAGTTTACCTCTTGATCATTTACTATATATTGGGCATGCAGGTGGAGAAAGAGCCATAAAATTACAAAATTGTGTGCAGTAGGGACAAGCAATATTAACTATATTGGTGTGAAATAATTTCTGTCGGGTTTATAGATTCGGTCTTGTAGCTTAAATATGTATTTATCTGTATAATCCTTTAGATGAAGCCATCTGTTCAGTAAGGACTCAGGGCTAGACTGCTGCCTAGTTTCCTAGTTTCGGCCTGTTTGTTTACTCTCCTCATATCAAGATGAATAGTGTGATTTCCTAGGTGTCCTAATTTTATTACTTTGATGCAGTTCAATAAAAGTTTAGAAGGGAAATAAAGTATGAAGATACTCTTAATAAGTTATTGTGAAAGAGCAAAGGCTAGTAAGTTAGAAACTCCTGGGTTCAAATTGTGGCTCTGCCTGTTAATAATTCATGAGTTCGATCACATAACCTAAATTCTCTGAGCGTTGTCTTTCCCATAAAATGTATTTTCCGCCGAAACCGGTTTGGCTCAGTGGATAGAGTGTCAGCCTGCGGACTGAAAGGTCCCCGGTTCGATTCCGGTCAAGGGCATGTACATTGGTTGCGGGCACATCTCCAATGGGGAGTGTGCAGAAGGCAGCTGGTCCATGATTCCCTCTCATCGATGTTTCTAACTCTCTATCCCTCTCTCTTCCTCTCTGTAAAAAAATCAATAAAATATATTTTTTTAAAAATGTATTTTCCCCATAAGCAGGAATCAATGATGTACTTCAAGCATCTGGTACCATGTTTGGCCCATAGTACTCAATAAATGGCAGTGGAATACTTGAGACTATACCTTAAATTTAAATAATATTAACACACTATTTTCAGAAGCTAACAATTCAACTAGCATTTTTTAAAAAATATATTTTATTGATTTTTTTACAGAGAGGAGGAGAGGAGGAGAGAGGGATAGAGAGCTAGAAACGTCGATGAGAGAGAAACATCGACCAGCTGCCTCTTGCACACCCCCTACCGGGTGTGCCTGCAACCAAGGTACATGCCCTTGACCAGAATCGAACCTGGGACCTTTCAGTCCGCAGACCGACGCTCTACCACTGAGCCAAACCTGTTTCGGCTCAACTAGCATTTTTTTAACCATTAGTAAGACTTTTGTAGTCTAAGTTTAAATCTTTTTATACGTTAATTTAGTAAGTCCTTGAGGGTATATTTTCTCAAGGGTCAGGTGTTACAGAAGTGAAATTGGCTTTTTCAGTTTCATACTTTTCAGTATCTGATAATGGCTTTATATTAAAGTAGCAACCACTGGACTTTCTAATTCAGGACATGGAAAAGGAAATCAGTAACGCCCTAGGCCATGGCCCACAGGATGAGATCCTAAGTAGTGCTTTCAAATTGCGCATCACCCGAGGGGATATCCAGACCCTGAGGAACTTTCACTGGCTCAATGATGAAGTAAGTTGTCTTCCAATGATGAAGTAAGTTATGCTTGACCAGTTACATCCATAACCAAAGTGGTATCTACCCAATTATAAGGGGTTGGTAAAGCAACTTTCAGTTTTACCTAAAACAAAAGCATTTTGGATTGTAGAGAGAGGGTTAATTCTGATTATTTGCTGCCTTTAATTGGCATTATTTCCCTGTTCTGCATCTGTGCTTCGTTTCATCCACCACTTCATTCACTAGTCTTCACTAATGTTTTTATAAACCCTGGGTGCAGCTGATGACTGGAAGAAAGCAGCGAGTGATATTTTATTTTAGATGAATTTTTATAGGAGCTGTTTTAAAATAAAGGGATATGTTGATCATTATATGTACACTATATGTCTTTTTCTTTATTTCATTTGAGTGATAACTGCAAAAATTCACCTATAATAATTGTCATCTTGTGTCCTTACATATTTAGCTAAAGCTAGTTTTTAGTTCTTGCCAATTTTCCAGTTCGTCCTTTACCCAATTGCTCAGTCCCTACATTTTCTTTCTTTGCCTTTCTTTCTGCCTACACTCCCATGACTACTGACTATATATAAACAAATTCTTATAATACTAGTATGTTTTATTTCACATGGTAAGTTTATCATGTTTATTACATATTAAATTTAGAAAATACAGGGAAAATGAAAATAAGTGCCCCCACTAAAAAATTAATAAAATATAGTGTTGTATATTTCCTTTGAATTAATATTTTAAAATTGAGGTGTAATTTATATAATATATAGTAGAATTTACTTCCATTTAATATTTCTGCATATTTTTTGTGATAGTTATATACATCTTTTCATTATTGCAAACTTCCTCCTTAAGTTCCTTCTTTTGACTCTCTTACTAATATGTCCCAAATGTATAATTTCATTCCTTCTTAGTTCCTCCCATTTTGTACTGAATATTTTTATATTTCATCTTCTTCCCTAGAAAGTTCTTTTATCCCCTTCTCTGGTACCTTCCCTTCACTAGGCTTCTTACTGTCTAATGAATGTGAATTCAGTTAGGTTAGAAACTTAGCTTTGATAATGTACTTGCCATGTTCTAAAGTTGATTCTCTTGGTATTACAGATCATTAATTTTTACATGAATCTTCTCATGGAAAGAAATAAAAAACAAGGCTATCCAGTACTTCATGCATTCAGTACTTTCTTCTATCCCAAATTAAAGTCTGGGGGTTACCAAGCAGTGAAAAGATGGACCAAAGCGGTCAATCTCTTTGAACAGGAACTAGTTCTGGTGCCTATTCATCGGAAGGTACATTGGAGCCTGGTGGTGAGTCGACAGGGTTAATTGTTCGGAATTTGGAAAATGACCATTTTCTTAAATAGTGAAGGCTGCACTTTTCTGTCCAGTGAAAGTTCATACTGTATGTTAAAGGCACACTTGCAAAGTCCCTTGGTTCTTGAGTCGGAACATCTTAGAAAGATAGAAGAGAGTTGCTTTCGCTGAGTCGCCAAGTAGCTTTCATTTTTAATAGGAAAGAGTTTTAGTACACATGGGTCATTTATTAGTTTTGTTTACAAGATGGTACAGGTTAGTTATAGAAAAGTAAAAGCATAAAGAAAAAAGCAAAAAAATCTCATTACTCTGAGAGGACCACTAGTGTTTTGGGGGTTGAGTTTCTAAGCCTTTCTGTAGGAATAGAAAAGTTTTATAGAAATGAAACTCATCTCATCCGTGATGTTTAATAAAAATTTAGAAGCCCGATGCATGAAGATTCGTGCAAGAATGGGCCTTTCTTTCCCTAGCTGCTGGGACCACCTTTCCACTCCAGTCCTGCCTTCCCATGCTGCCCAGAGGCCCTGAGCGGCTGGGGCGGTGCAGAATGCCTGCATTGTTGCCATGGCGATGATGCAAGTGTCCTGCCCCACCCTGGCCACTTGATGCCTGCATATGCTAATTAACCCACAATCTTGGTTGGGTTAATTTGCATACACATGCCTGATTGGCTGGTGGGTGTTGCAAAGGTACGGTCAATTTGCATCTTTCTCTTTTATTAGTGTAGATGTGTCTTAGAGATCCATTCATGTTGGTACATGTATTGACTTTTTAAAAGATGCTTTTCTTTTTTAGAAATTCTCACTCCTGTTATGATTGTTTCTATGTGTTGCATTTTTCCATTATAGGTGATAGACCTAAGAAAAAAATGTCTTAAATATCTGGATTCTATGGGACAGAAGGGCAACAGGATCTGTGAAATTCTCCTGTAAGTAAAGGCTAAAAAACTTCACTGCTACCTCATTATGCTCTTGTTAGGTGACCTGTCTTCAGTCTAATCCTATAGTCTAATGTGTAGTCAAGGCTATCTTCCCAGGTGTTCAGGACCTAACTTGAACCCACTGTTTTGTTTAAAAATAACCTAATATCTGATCTTAACTGAGAAGTCTTGTTTAGTAGCATCATTGAAAGCAAATTCGTCTTGTGTTATAATGTAAAATATATTTTATTAAAATCCTGGGATTTGAATTAGATTTATTTGGGATACATTATTTTGAATGATGCCCGGCTAGTATGGCTCAGTGGTTGAACATCGACCTGTGAACCAAGAGGTCACAGTTTGATTCCCTGTCAGGGCACATGCCCGGGTTTCAGGCTCGATCCCCAGTGGGGGGGTATGCAGGAGGCAGCAGATCAATGATTCTCATCATTGGTGTTTCTCTCTCGCTCTCCCTTCCTCTCTAAAATTAATAAAAACGTTTTTTAATGTAGTATGTGGTCCATGTTCTGGTTTTATTTCCTTATCCAGAAAACCAGTTAGGGTTCATGCATGTATTTTATGTCTTTAGTCACCTTTAATTTAGAATAGTATTCCTGCCCTTTTTTTTTTTTAATTGAGATTGGCTTTGTATCTTTTTTTAAAAGTCCAAGCCAGTTGTTTTGTTTTATATCTGTCTTTAAGTGAGAAAAAAGGTTATAAAACGAAGTCCATTTTTTAATAGAATAAAATGTATGTTGTTTTTTATTTGAGAGAGAGAAGGGGAGAGAGAAAGAGAAACGTAGGGGTGCGGGGAGAGAGAAAGAGAGAAGCATCAGTGTAAGAGAGAAACAGATGAGTAGCTTTCTGGATGCGCCCCAACCAGGGATCAAACCTGAAACCCTTTTGGTGTGTAGAACAAACCTCTTCATGCATGGGTGGATGCTCAACCACTGAGCCATACCAGCCAGCCACAGCAAACTATTAATAATAGTTCTGAAGTGGTTATTATGGATTTTACATTTATATGTTTTAACTTTTAGAAATTAAGCATGTACAATTTTTGTAAGCAGAAAAGAACTCCAAGTTGTCTTTAAGGGGTTCATCAATCCATTGTTTCTTGTTTTTTAGTCAGTATTTGCAGGATGAAAGTAAGACCAAAAGAAACGTTGATCTGAATCTTTTAGAGTGGACGCACTATAGCCTGAAGCCACATGTAAGTGTTGAGCATCTGTATTTCAAATACTTCTTTGCACTTTCTGTCAGAGGCATATTACTTATGCTTGATCTCCTCCCTCCCTCCCTCCCCTCACACTCACCCGCAAGCATGCATTCTCCTGAAGTATATGTACATCTTAAGAATGATCTACTTCTTAATCTTTTTAACCAAGATGTTTGCTGCTTAGATTTATCTTCTTGCTTAAATTATAAATGTTAGGTGCATGCTCATATCTCTCGAAAAATTGAAGACAAAAGAAAAATCTCAGTAAAAATTCAGGTCAGCTACTTTTCTTGGTAGGCCCTAATGAAAATTTGAAGTTCTTGTTCAAAACTTATTTGGACATTTTGTATATTTAGTTCTCAGGGTCCCATGTATGCTATTTGTGAACGTGTTTGGGTCTTGCCAGATTTGAATCTCATTCAGGGTTGAAAAAGGTATACATCTTTGAGCCCTAATGGCTTCATTTTAAAGTAAAGTACATTAATTCAGTTTTAGCCCTAGCCTGTGTCTACCAGGCCAAAACCATTTTCATTTCTAAGTTGAATAATTAGAAAGGAAAACTTTAAATTTTCCTGAGGAGAGCACAGATATAAGAAGTCTGTTAGGATGATGACTGTGTTCTGGGAAATGTAACAAAGAAAACAAGTTCTCTTTATTTGTATACTAGAGTCCAGGTGCATGAAATTTGCATGCTGGGGGAGGGGAGCAGGGGTTCCTCAGCTCTTCCTGTGCCCTCTCACAGTCCAGAAGCCCTTGGGGTATGCCCAACTGACATCCAGGGGAGTGGGCCTAAGCCAGCAGTCCGACATCCTTAGCATTGCCACAGAGGTGAGAGAGGCTCTGTGCTCACCAGCCATGACCCGGGCTTCTTGCTGAGCGGTGCTCCTCCTGTGGGAGCGCACTGACTACCAGGGGGCAGCTCCTGCGTTAAGTGTCTGCCTTCTGGTAGTCAGTGTGTATCACAGTGACCAGTCATTCCACTGTTCAGTCAATTTGTATATTGGCCTTTTGTTGTATAGAATTGACAACTATAGTTCTTACCAGTCTGTAAAAGATGCTGGGTTTGAAAGAAAAGTGAGAAGTACCTACCATATGTATGTGTGGTGTGCATGTTTAAACAAATTTTCCACAATAATCATCTGGATTTCCTTGACTAAAAATTGAGCTGTTTTCATCTAGTATGTTTTCCAGCAGTGGAATCAGACTCTCTTATGCTCTTATTCCCTTTTGCTCATTATAACAAAGCCAAAGTGTGTGAGGGGCTGGCCCATATTAGTGCAACGAGGCTGGGGAATGTGTGTTCACTACCTCACCTGGGGTTATGATACCCTTTTGCCTCGGCACAGAACTGAGAAGCAAGGTAAGGTTTCTTAATTGGTTAGAGCCTATGAGAGCTTTTTTTAATCCTCCCCTGCTTGCAGCTGTGTGGGTCCAGAGCAGTTGTCTTATTCTCCTCTAGGGAGAAGCTTAACTCTTACAATATTGAAGTAAATTAGTTGTCTTGTAGACATATTTTGATTGAGTCACACTTAGCTCTTTTCAGAATTTATAAATTTCTGAAATAATTCAGACTAGAATTTCTTCTTTCAGTTTGGTTTCTTCATATGAAAGCTGAGATGGAACTTTCTCTTTCCTTTTTCTGTTTGCTTCTGAAAAATATTTTCTATGGGGTCACAAACTCCATGCCATGGTTAGGATTTTAATGCCACGTAAAGACTAATTTGTGTGTGTATGTATATGTGTCTATTTTGTATATGTTTAATATTTACCTTTATAATGTTTATCCACAGTAATATTTAGAAAAAGTCAAAGGAGTCTGTATTTGATGAAATTTTACCTCTTCTTCCCTTCCTCTTTTTTTTTTTTTTTTTTGTAATTTTAGGAGATTCCTCAACAGTTGAATGGGAGTGATTGTGGAATGTTTACTTGTAAATATGCAGATTATATGTCTAGGGACAAACCCATCACATTTACTCAGGTGAGTGAAGACTCTTCCCCATCCCCTTGTTACTAAACAAGATAAACTTAGATCGCGTTGGCAGCACCTGGTGCACATTAAGATCTTAATAATGGTAGCTGTGCTGCTGTCAGTTTAGCCCTACTCTTGCTAATATGAGGGTTTGTTACTGCATCTGCCCTCAGGTTTTTCCTAGTCTTCATGATCATGGGGTCAGTATGCTGTCTTTCACCTCCAGTGTTCACTGGTTTCTGAATGTGACTGATATTTTTAGCTGAAGGAGGCAGGTAAGAATAGGTAACTGCAAGGGGAAATCAGGCCTTGTAAGCCACAGGTCTAAGCTGTAATTATGAATTCTGCTTTTCCCTTCTAGTCTAGTTATTATTGGTTCCCCAAGCTCTGTATTTGAGTGAAAATTAAAATATGTTGGAAACGAGAATTTGTGTTTGTAATAGTGGATTCTCAGCCTTTTTACAACTGAAGAAAACCCCCTTTAAAAATATTTTTCTTGCCCTAGCCGGTTTGGCTCAGTGGATAGAGCGTCAGCCTGTGGACTGAAAAGTCCCGGGTTCGATTCGGTCAAGGGCCCATGCCTGGGTTGCAGGCTCGATCCCCAGAGAGTTAGAAACATCAATGAGAGAAAATCATTGATCAGCTGCCTCTTGCACACCCCCTACTGGGGATGTGCCCACAACCAAGGTACATGCCCTTGATTGGAATCGAACCCGGGGCCTTTCAGTCCGCAGTCGGACGCTCTATCCATTGAGCCAAACCGGTT
This sequence comes from Pipistrellus hanaki, assembly GCF_964339955.1. Taxonomy (NCBI): domain Eukaryota; kingdom Metazoa; phylum Chordata; class Mammalia; order Chiroptera; family Vespertilionidae; genus Pipistrellus; species Pipistrellus hanaki. Next base: position 40,188,299 of record NC_140504.1, read on the forward strand.
TCGGCAAGAATCTCATTTTTTGATTCTTTTAAATAAGTGGTTATTCTGAGCCTAATGACATGAGATTCAAAGGGGAGAAGTTGCTATTTGAACAGTATTGGCAATGCACAACATTTGGTAGAGCAGAAAGAAATCTGCCAAATCTATTTATTACTTAAATAGAGTTCAAGTTTTTCTCAGAGAGAGAGCAGAATAGTTTGAGAATGTTTTGAGAAAAAGATATAAGTAGAAAAAGTGATCTATTGTGCCACTTCTTGGATATTCCCATTTTTGGTACATGTTTCTGTTATGAGGTTGTTGGACTTTACTGTATAATTCTGCATATTTTCCTTAACATGTAAAAATACTAATGAAACATATAATAATAAACATTATAGACCTCCTTTTCCGTGGCTTCATGAGTCTGTATCAGAATGTAAAAAAGTTAAGGCATACCTAATGGACATGGCACCTTACTTTATTTGCATGATTGCACTTAAAAGTTGTTGATGCTGTGCAAGCGAATTAATGAATATGCTGTTGGTGGATTCTTTGCAGCACCAGATGCCTCTCTTCCGGAAAAAGATGGTGTGGGAAATCCTTCATCAACAGTTGCTGTGAGAATGCCCGGCCCAGTCCCTTAGCTGCTGGTGGTTCTTTCATGGACGAACGTTTTCATATACCTCATGCATTGTGGGTTTAAAAGTCCCTGCACCGCCTGTTCTCACAGGTACTGAGCTGTCAGACATGCATGAAGGCCCTGCACCCTAGTGTTCTGACTTGGTATGCGGAGGGCTGCTTGCGACCTGTTTGTAAGACTGTGCCTGCTCAGAGCCTGGACTATTCAACCCACATAGGAACAAACGCTAATTAATACTTTTTTTAAAAGATTTTTCCCCCCCTGTGAATGTGGAAAATGCAGGTTTTATTCTATGAGATGTTGTTTTCTGTGTTTGTTCACGTGGATTCATTCACTCACTCATTTGCATACATAATGGGCAGTGGCTGTTTTCTGCTGCTCTTTTACAGTTAACTTTGAATTGTTTGAACTATTTATTTCTGAAAAGAATGTTAATCAAGCTGCCATTCTCTGCTGAAGATGTAGAGGGGAAGCAGTGAGGGTGAGAGGAAGGAAGTGATAATTGACTTCTCTGACCTTGGAGCAGTAACTGCCAACTTGAAGCTGGAGGTCCTTTTTTTTTTTTTTTTTTTTTTTTGAGGTTTGAAAATGCCAGGAGAAGTGCTGGGTGTGGGGCTCTGATTGCCTTTTAGAGGAAGGCAGAGACTCCGGCACCGGCACGGCAAGGTGTCGGAAAGTGGGACTGAGGCCAAGAGACTCTGGCTGCCTAAGCATCTTCCGAAAACTGTGATGGTCATCTAGAGAGATTTCCTTTCTGGAAATGAGGTGACTGCTGCTCTTGAAACTGGATTTGAAGTAACTAAACCCTGATCTTCATTTGCACCCTAGATCTGGTTGAGGATAAACCTCAGAATTGTAAGGGCTGGCCTGAGCTGTTTATTTCAAAAGGGTCTATTCAACTTAAAGCTATTTTTCCCTCAAAGTTTTTTGGTTTTTTTTTCTATATAGAAAGCTGAAATTAAGTTTTGTATTCATTAGGATTTACATCCCCCACCCCCTCCTTCCACCCCTACTGAAATTTGTGGAAGAAAATTTAGTACTTGGCTCTGAGGTTACAACAATCTATTTTGCATATGAAAGTTTGTATTTAACTTTTTTGTTCATTAAAAATTTTACAGTGGTTATGCATTTTTAATTTCAGAAAGTTTAGAATTGGTCAAAACATATTTTGCAAGATCTAGTGCCTAGTGTTGCTTTTCCGATGTAATAAAAGGTTGCCTGGCAGAACTTGAAAAGTATATGCTGAAATGATTTCTAACCCTTCCCCTACTAAACTCCCAAACTTATCCCGGTACACAAAAGCAAGAGGTAAAGCCAGAAAATGCGGGCATGTGTTAGCTATGAGTGAACATGTCTGCACCCGGAGGGCCCGGCTGCTCAGAGGCGCGCTGTTGCAGCCAGTGTCCCTGAGACGGGAACGTCTAGGTGTGGGACCTGGGGCTTGTGATGTGGATTAAACTGTTGGGGCTACTTGCTGGGCAAACCAGAGGACGTGTGCTTTGGCGGTGATTCAAGAAAGAGCCAGCTGTGCCACATCTCCCTCAAGCTCAGGCTGCACAGAACCCTTCCTGCAGCTTCGGTTCCTTCCTCGGGGTTGCTGGATTGTAGCCAGTGAGCACCGGGATCGAGCCGCTGGCACAGCCGAGAAAGAGATTGACTGGGTAGCATTATACTGAAAACCTGGCTCCCACTTAGCGCTAGTAAGTTCACCTGGCAATGTATGATAGTACCTTGGTCAGTGTTTGTTCCGGGTGGGGTGGGTAAATCCTGTCAGGAATGGCAGTCTGGGTTCTGCCCATATGACTGAGGCGTGGGTAGGGGGGTTTAATGTATTTGTATTACATTCCAAGCATCTGAGGGCCTTCATAGAGCAGCTATTTCCCAGGACATAATGAAATTGGTAGGAGCAGAGTTAGAGAATGGCATTCTACATAACCCAGACTTCCAGAAGTTAATTTGAGATACGCTTCTCTAGGCACTGACATGTCTATCTTGTTGCAGAGAAATTTGTTGGTAACAGAATTTTTATATCTAAACATTTATGATAAAAGCAGTCAGGTGATAAGGTAATGATTTTTATCAACATACCAATATTGAAACTATATTAAAGTCAGTGAGATGATGTATATTTTTTATTATAGCAGTTTGAGGGTCTTAGGCAATCTCAAAAGAATTGATTAAAATAGGAAAAAAAAAAACCCACAGTTGATGAACAAATGTCTTTCTCATGTTTGACCTTGTACCAGAGTTGGGATGCAGGTGAGGGGAAAGACTTGGGGCAGGTGGAAGATGTCTGGAGGGCCCCATATTCTACCTCAGTTTCCCAGGACATAAGCTGCTAGACTTCCTACTTTTTCCTCCTCTAAACTGTGAGACACAGCTTGCCCCGCCCAGTGGTGATGTTTGCTGCATGTGGAGGAGTTGCTTGGTGCTGGGACCAAGCTGTGGGTGTGGGGAGGATGTATATTAAACTCATACAATAAATAAACAAGGTAGATAACATTAGTAATGTAGTGCAGCTACATGGTTTAAATTGGCTTTTATGAACTAATTGAGAATCTAAATTCTTTATGGTAGTTTCTTCAAGAAAAACTCTAAGGAACCAGTATTTAAACAACTTTTGGTACTTGTTTTTAAGTTGGAGATCTAGCTGACTATATTCCTTCCTTCGATAATTTTTTAATTTAAGTTTACCGAATATATACAAGGAAAGGGTTTGGGTGTTTGAAATAGGTGTTCATTTTACTTATTTATCAATAAATTAATCTCTCTTTTTAAAAAAATATATTTTATTGATTTTTTACAGAGAGGAAGGGAGATAGAGTTAGAAACATGGATGAGAGAGTCATCAATCAGCTGCCTCTTGCACGCCCCCTACTGGGGATGTGCCCGCAACCAAGGTACATGCCCTTGACTGGAATCGAACCTGGTACCCCTCAGTCCGTAGGCTGACGCTCTACCACTGAGCCAAACCAGTTTTGGCAAATTAATCTCTTTAATTCATTGGATTTCACTTTTTTTTATTACAATGCAATGATAAATGTATTTCATATTGTGTGTCATGTGAGTATGTGTGGACACAAAAGTTTTACATAAACATTACTTGTTCTTGCTATCTTTTGAATTTTATCTTGATATTTTTAAAATGTGCATTGTGACCTCCAAATTGATTTCTAAACCATCTAGTATAGGGGTGTCGAACTCAATCAGAGAAGGGGCCAAAATCTAAAATCCAGCCTAAATCGCGGGCCGAATGGTTTACTGAACAGTCATAAACTGGCAATGTCATAAACTGACAGCGGAGTGCAGTGATGACAGCGCGGTGCGGGCCACATTGCAAAGCCTGGCGGGCTGGATTTGGCCCGTGGGCCTTGTGTTTGACACATGTGGTCTAGTAGATGGAAATCCAGTTTGAAAAACACTGCTCTAAATAAACTGGCAGCAAGATGCAAATTATATTTAAAACTGTAAAGCTTGAGACTGCAAAGATGGGATAAATATGAAGCTGTTTTGAGATTACTCAATCTAGGAAAACAGGCCAGAAGCTCAGCGAAAATGTGTGGTATAAATAGTCCTTGTCCTTTAGGGTTTTACATTGATATTTCCTAAAATCTACCTAATGAAAGACTAACATGCTAATTGACAGTATCTTTGTGATGCCCACCAGCTAATCAGGAGTGACTAAGCAAATGAACCCAACAAAGATGGCAGGTTAATTTGCATACACAGACTCTGAGCAGCTGGGGGTGGGGCAGGATGCAGGCGGTCAGCACCACCCCAGCCCCTGGGCAGTGTGGGAAGGTGGAAAGGCGGCTCCGGCCGCAGCGAAGGCGCTGCCCGCAGCCAGGGGAAGGAAGGCCCGTTCTTGCACGAACCTCCATGCATCGGGCCTCTAGTCTGTTAAGTAAAAGTCCTAATCTATATAGGATGTAGATCTATATAGGATTCTGTGGCTCAATGAATGTGTGTGCCATGTGATACATAGTAAACAGAATGAATTAATGTCTTAATCATTTGAAAACCTGGACACTGAGCCCTTCTCTGTGACACCTGTGGAGCTTGTATGGATACACTTTGGAAAGTGTCAGGAGAGGCAGCACAGAGATCCTGGAAGCAAGTGTTGCTTCCCACCTCACCCCAAGCACACACATTGCCTTCTGAAGATCATGTGGTGATCCTAAAGTCTGTGATTCTCACATTTTAATTGTATCTCTACTAGGTGTTCATAGCAAAAAAAAAAATAAGAATTTTGCAAACTCACCATCCAGAGTTAATAACTTCATATTAACATTTTGGTATAAATCGTGGACTTTGGCATATACTCCTCCATATGTGTCGTAGTGTGTGTGCTGTATATGCTTGCGCATGTATATATTTTTGTTATTAACAAATATGAATTGATAAGATATATATGGATATATAATCCCTCTCCATTTAATTTATCTTGACCATATTTTCATGTCAATAAATATTGACATTTTAATAGCATATTGTTTCAGTGTATGGCTATAAAGTAATTCATTTAATCCAGTATTGTTGCACACACCACACTGCACAATATTTGGGTTATGCCATTAGGAAAAATTCTTAGAAATAAGATTTCTGGCTTAAGTTATGTATATCAATAAAATTGGGGGGGGGGGAAACACCCATTGATACTTTGACTTATTCTGGCACAAGAGATTAAAAATAGTCATTGACTTATATTTTTTAAATAAAATTTTATTGTTCAGATTATTACAATTATTCCTCTTTCCCCCCCATACTGCCCTCTGTCCGGTTCCCACCCCACCCTCTGCTCTTACCCCGTGTCCCATTGTCCTCATCCATAGGTTTATAATTTTTGTCCAGTCTTGTCCTGCACCCCCTCACCTCTTTCCCCCTGAGTATTGTCAGACCACTCCCTTTCTATGCCCCTGAGTCTATTATATTCACCAGTTTATTCTGTTCAAAAGATTTTTTGATTCACTAGATTTTTAGATTCACTTGTTGATAAATATGTGTATTTGTTGTTCATAATTTTTAAAATATATTTTATTGATTTTTTACAGAGAGGAAGGGAGAGAGAGAGGGCTAGAAACATCGATGAGAGAGAAACATCAACCAGCTGCCTCCTGCACACCCCCCACCGGGGATGTGCCTGCAACCAAGGTACATGCCCTTGACCAGAATCGAACCTGGGACCCTTCAGTCCGCAGGCTGACGCTCTATCTACTGAGCCAAACCGGTTTCGGCGGTTGTTCATAATTTTTATCTTTACCTTTTTCTTCTTTCTCTTCTTACAGAATACCTTGCAGCATTTCATATAATACTGGTTTGGTGGTGGTGAACTCCTTTAGCTTTTTCTTATCTGTGAAGCTTTTTATCTGACCTTCAATTCTGAATGATAGCTTTGCTGAGTAGAGTAATCTTGGTTATAGGTTCCTGCTGTTCATCACTTTGAATATTTCTTGCCGCTCCCATCTGGCCTGCATAGTTTCTGTTGAGAAATCAGCTGACAGTCGTATGGGTGCTCCCTTGTAGGTAACTAATGGTTTTTCTCTTGCTGCTTTTAATATTCTCTTTGTCTTTTGCCTTTGGCATTTTAATTATGATGTGTCTTGGTGTGGTCCTCTTTGGATTCCTTTTGTTTGGGGTTTTGTGTGATACCTGGACTTGTAGGTCTATTTCTTTCACCAGATGGGGGAAGTTTTCTGTCATTATTTCTTCAAATAGGTTTTCAGTATTTTTCTCTCTCTATTCTTCTGGCACCCCCATAATTTGGATGTTGGTACGCTTGAAGTTGTCCCAGAAGCCCCTTACACTAGCTTCATATTTTTGGATTCTTTTTTCTTTTCTGGTTGGTTGTTTTTTGCTTCTTTGTATTTCAAATCTTTAACTTGATTCTTGTGATCCTCTAGTCTGCTGTTGGATCTTTGTATATTATTTTTTAATTCAGTCAGTGTATGCTTAATTTCTAGTTGGTCCTTATTCATATCCTTGAGGGTCTTGCTGAATTTATCAGCCTTTTCTAGAAAATTCTTGAAAAATCATAACTATGGTTTTGAATTTTATATCCAGTCATTTGCTATCCTCCATTTCTTTCATTTGTGACCTGTTTCTTTTTCTCCGCATTTTGGCTGCCTCCCTGAGTTGATAGAGTGGCTTTGTGTGCTAGGTGTCCTATAGGGCCCAGTGGCTCAGCCTCCCCAGTTACCTGAGGTGGACACTCTTGGTGCACCCCTTTGTGGGCTGTGTGCACACAGTCTTGTTGTAGTTAAGCCTTGATTGTTGTTGGTATCACTGGGGTGATTGACCTCTAGGCCAATTGACTGTGAGGATCAGCTGTGTCTACTGTGCTGGAGACACCCTTATGAGACAAGACTTGTTTCAGTGGGGCTTTGGTGCTTACCGAGTCTGCCCTCTGAGTGTGTCCCTTATGGATCTGAGGACTTGTAATCTGGATGGTCCCACTCTGATCCCTGGGTACACTGGCTCTTAGATCTCCAAGGAGGTGCTAATTTAGCCTCTGCCTGAGGCCACCCAGCAGGAGTTACGGAGAGATCTGCAGATTCCTCTAGTTTGTTTGTATTTTTGAGGTGCCCAGATGAAGCCCAGCTGTGAAGCAATGCAAGCTGCTGTGGAGCGTTGGGCCTTCTTTTGGAAGTTTTGAGTCTCAGTGACTCCTCTGTAAGTTTAAAATTCAAAGGATCAGGCCATTCATATGCAAAAGCCTCTGCACTCAGCTTGGATGGGGTGGAGCCTTATGGCGGAGCAAACAGCTATGGCCTTGTGGGGCAGGATCACAGGGCGGGGCAAACAGCAATGGCTTCCCATCAGCCCTGCCCTAAGAGGCCCTTGGTTCTCAGTATCCCACGGTCATCACTGCAAACACCTCTGAGAGAAAGCCACCCTCGAGTTTCACCTGCTGCCAGACAGTCCAGTTTCTCCCCGTATGAGTTTGGGTCTCCAGTCACCCGGAACTGGAGTTCAGAGTTGTCAGGAGCTTTTATCTCCCTCCCGATTGAGAAAGCCAGTCACATACTCAGTTGCTAGCCCTCTCTACACATGTGCCTCCATACCTCTGCCTTCCACAGCTCCTGTAAGTCTCAGTGTGCTTTTTTCTTTACTTCTAGTTGTATAATTTCCACTCAACCAGCATTCCTGTGGTTTTGGATGATGTCCATTTTGTCTTTTAGTTGTAGTTTTGAAATTGTTGTGTGAGGCAGTTTAGGTGTTTTCCTATGCTGCCATCTTGGTTTCTCCCATTGACTTACATTTTATAAGACATACACAATCATTACCCTCCAGCAGTTAGTAAATGGCTCATCTTTTTCTTTTTCTTTTTTTTAATGTTTTTTATTGATTTCAGACAAAGGAAGGGAGAATTGGGGAGAGAAACATCAATGATGAGAATCATTGATCAGCTGCTCTGGGAGATCAAGCCTGCAACCCAGGCATGTGTCTGGTCGGGAATTGAACGATGACCTCCTGGTTCATGGGTCAAAGCTCAACCACTGAGCCACATCATTTGGACAAATGTGGCTCATCTTGACTCACCTTTTATTCATAGGGGATAAGAAGGCCTGGAGTATTTTAAAGCAAAATCCCGACATGTCATTCTAGCTAAATACTTAAGAATGTCTCCCTAACTTAAAAAAAAAAAAAAAAAAGCCCATGTTATTTTTACCATCTAACAAAATTAATAATTGGTAATATCATCTGATATTCAAAATTCTCTGTTTCAAAAATACTTGATTATAGTCTTCTAATCTGGATAAACATTGGGCTGAATGGTGACCTCTGAGAACCTAAGTTCATATCCCTTTAATCTGTGAATATTACTTTATTTTCCTGTCACCATTTATCCCCCTATACCCACTTCCACTTTCCTCCCTCCCCCGCAATCACCACACTGAATATTACTTTCTATGGCAAATGATGTCATTAAAGATCTTAAGGAATTTACCCTGGATTATTGAGTAGGCCTTAAGTGCAATTACATGCTGAATAAGAGAAAAACAGAGGGAGTTTTGAGACAGAAGTGGAGGCAATAAAATGGGCCTAGGCAAGGCTGAATTTTATACCCATTTTTTGCGGGGGAGGGAGGGAATCTGTATATGCATCTAAAACAAAATCTGGAGAAAGACACCAGTGTTATAGTAATGGTGATCCTGGCAGGCTCTGTTACTTTACAAACTTGTGTTTGGAGGTGGTTATATTTGTTTTTAACTGAAAGAGGAGGCGATGAGACTGAATGCAGAGATTGGAGTATTACTGCCACAAGCCAAGAAAGCCTGGAGCCATCCAAGTTGGCAGAGCCTTCAGGGGGAACGTGGCTCAGCTGACACCTTGATTTTGAACTTGGGGCTCCAGGATGGTAAGAAGATAAATTTCTGTTGTTTTAATCCATCAAATTTGTCGTAGCCACAGTAATCTCAGGAAACTAATAAAATAAATAATTGTCTTTGGTTGTCCTGATCACTAAAGGTTATTGGAGGCAAATGGGAATGTTCTTAAGTCTGTCAGCCACATCTGAGGTTGGAGGCAGTGCCCTCAAAGTCACTCGTGGGAACAGGCTGCCTTGCATCTGTGCATTGTGCTTTCACAAGAGAATACAAGGAGCACTGAGGCCAACCTGGAGTATAATTTTGTTCTCTGAGGTTTTCTCTTTATACCAGCTCCTCCTGAGAGAGCTAGTAACACTCCTGGCTTCTAGAAGGACAGCACCTGGATGTGGCTGATGGGAGCTAGAATAGAAAATTAGCCTTAAATTTTAATTCACCAGCACCTTAAGGGGAATGTTGAAAGAAAAGGCAGCAGCAAAAATTGACAGTAAACATCAGGAGAATTTGCTAGTGGTAGCAGGCCAAAGAAATCTCCATCAGGCTGTAGACAATGAGATTTGGGTGCATATACAATTCAGGCTAATCTCTAAATACCTACCGTGTGGGCTTTTCAGAATTGTTACCATGGGGATGCTTCTCTTGCCTACTTCCTTCCCCAGGGATGTAGGAATGACTATGCCAAAAGCTTTTCATACTCCAGTCCTTACCACACATCTGTCTCCTCAGTCACTGAGTTACTTCCATCCCAAGTGGAAGCCCTGATTCCCTTCGAGGTCCAGTGTTTTTCCCCACCTTTGCCCATCCTGTCAAGATGCCTTCTATCTGTGGTTACTCGTTTCCTTTGGTTCTTGGTTGAACCCCCCCTTAATCTCTATTGATTCTCCCTTTTCTCACGTCTATAACTTCTCTGCTGGAACCCTCATCTACTCTGCAGCCAGCCTGCCGTCCTTCCTGTGCAGAACTCCATGTTGGAGGAGTCCTCTCGAGGCAGAGCTGGAGGAGTGGGGGGACTTACTAGGACAGAAGGGATGTTCAGGCCTCCTTACCACACATCCACTGAGACGTTAGCACTGCCCAAACCACTGTGGTTCTTGGGTTTTCAGGGGGCTCCATCCAAAGGAGCAGGAAGGGGCTTTTCGAGTCTCAGAGGCTAATGAGTTTCAAAACCTTTGTATTGACTCAAGTCTCCCTTCAACAACTGCCATTTTACTTTTTCATAAAACCATGCTCAATTAGGGCTTTCTGGAATGCCAAGATGTCATGTCAAGAGGAGAAAAGCCTGGGATTTATAGAAAAAGAAATAGTCTAAGTCCTCATGTGGTGAACCAGGCACACAAGGGCAGCTGTTCTTGTGTAGGTAAGACGGGGTGGGCCCCGTCCTGTAAGGATGGTCTCCAGCTCAGCTGCCCTCGGGAAGCTCAGGAGTGTCTGCATCACGTGCCAAACCACCCAGCACCCCGGCCCTCAGAAAACGGGCTGAGAGAACACCTTGGCTAGGAACAAGCCTGCTGGCCCCTCATTCCTGCCTCTCCATTTGCGAGCACCCCACCCCCACCCCACCCCCACCCCCGGCCCATTGCTGCAGCCTTGGGACAATTTCTGGGTGCTTTGTCCCATGGGAAGTAGGGCATCTGTTAGCACTTCACCTGTCTTTCATATGTTCAGACACGTATTTTGGAAACAGGAAGTTTAGGAGCTGGAGTTAAACCTCTAATTTTGCCACCTGAATAAAGCCCAAGGAAGGAAATCTGAGCAGCAGAGCCAAGAGGGTTCCTGCATTGACTCTTCTCTCCTGCCCAGTTCCTCTGCATCCGGACAGGCTCACCACCAAGCCCCGGGGCCCACATTTAGAGCCCTTCCTTTAAGGGCGTGCCACCTTTCTGGCTGTTCCTCTGACATGCACACCTCAACCCGGGGAACCGTTTTTGGAAATGTCCCCGATTGTCAGGAGCCCGGCTTCTCTCGGGCCAGCAGACGACGCTCCGTTTCCTATTCTGAGGCCAGTGGGCTTGAGTCCTGAGTGGGGAGGGAGATGAAGCCACAGATACTTGGGTTTCTAATGGCCACATGAGGGGACAGCATGTCCCTGCCCATAGCCAATGCCAACCACAGCAGCGAGGAACCTCTGGCTTTTACACACACACAAAAAACTTTAAAATCAGCATCACAGATATTGAAAATAAAGGGGAAATCTGGAGTGTGGAGGGGCCATAGGCAAAGGACACATTTTAAGTGAGTGAGGAACCCTCAGTTTGTTGAAGGGGGATGTGGCCACTGTGGACCCCATCAGTTCACCTCCGCCTGTCTCTGCTGGGCTTGGAACTGTCACCCCCAAAAGCCTGACGGACCACCCCTGGCGTCAAGTATCAACTCTTCATTCCTGAGTTGTTTGGGCTTTTGGCAGCCAGCAGTCTACGGCAGAGCGCGGCTCTAAGAGAGCAGGGCTGCCTTCATCCGCCGGTTCAGATCGCCTGGAACACGTGCAGCGTGGTTTCTGGGGAGCAGGGAGGCACCGCTTCCCTTGGATTGTCAGGCACATTATCCTCCCTCTGCTCCCCCAGGAAGATAAACTCCTCCCCTGGCCAGGCTTCCAGTCCATCAAGGACAGGGCTGGTCTTACCTTGCCTGATACTCAGCCCATCCCTCTGGTTCTGTGGCTCTCAAACCTGAGCACCAATGGAGGCACCTGGAGGCGCCTGCTCAAACAGACTGCGGGGGGGGGGCACCTCCAGAATTCGATTCAAGGTGGAACCCAAGAACCCACGTTCCTAAAAACTTCCCCGGAGCTGCACATCCCCAGTGGGGAGGGAGGGGTGAAAGAGGCAGCTGATCGATGATTCTCTCTCATCGATGTTTCTAACTCTCTGTCCCTCTTTCTTCCTCTCTGTAAAAAATCAATAAAATATATTAAAAACAACAACAACAAAAACCTTCCCCGGAACATGCTGCTGCTGGTCAGGAGACCGCCCTTGGCTTCTCCCAGCCACCCCCTGGGAGGAGCCGCCGGCCCTGAAGGCACGGGCCACCCACTTCCCAAGTCCCCTCGGAGCTGGGACTCGGCTGACCCCTGGGGGCAGGCAATGCTTCTCGAAATAAGAGACCAAGACACCGGGATCTTGTTAGCTGGATATACTTCTTTTTTTTTTGTTTTGTTTTTGTTTTTATCACAGAACACTGTTTGCAGTAGAGGAAACTGGCATTGCAGTCTGATGGTACAATGGCTTGTTCACAGAAACCAGTACATGTCCATCCTTTAGCGCAAAAGCCCTAATGGCACGTACCCTAGTGAGATCAGGACATCTCCACCATCTTCTCTGTGTCTCTGGGTCGTCTTTCTTTTTTTAATAAACGTTTTCGAGGTTTGTCCAAAAGAAGGCCACGTGGGCTCCTGGCTGGCAGGAGGTGAGCGCAGTGGGCGGTGCACACTGGACGGTCACCTTCTCCAGGCTGGCAGCTGATAGCGTGTTTTTTTTTCCAACTCATTTTTATTAAAAAAATAAAAAAAATGCTCCAACTATCAGTTTTACAAAATCTCTAAGGGAAACACAAGAGCAAGGTGCTGAGGTAAAAAACACCTGAGGTAGCTTTTTTTTGTGTGTTTTTCTCTTTTAAAAAAAATCTGTAAATTTAACGCCCTGGGCCAACGACCTCATGTAAATTGCTATTTTCTCTTCCACATTTTTTTTTTCCAAAAGGAAGAAATCATTTTGCAGAAAATGGATGGCTTATATACCAACATGTAAAATATAGACAAAATATATTCTTTCTTTGCAGAGGTTTATCTTTGTTTGGATTGGGTCTGATGGGTTCCTGTTTCCTCTTCTGAAAAGCTAGGACAAGTACCATTGACTCTTGTTGTTCTTTTGAGTAACCAAGTGTGAGCGGAGGCTGGTTTGTGTGTTCGCTTTTGTTCCTTCTGTGTGATGTGATACTCAGAGCACTGCTTTGCCTGGGGGTGCACAGAGAGTGGGACTGAGGCAGAGGGTGGGGGACTAAAAGGATGGGGGAGGGGTGGGAAGGGGTGGGGGGAGAAAAACAGACAGAATTATAGAGCAGTATGCAAAAAACAAACAAACAAAAAAAAAAAACCAGTTTAAAACCCGTGAAGCGAAGAGAAATGGGTGTGAGCTCGACGGGGGAAGAGTTTCCTCTTCGGACGGTATCCCTTCCGTTGACGTACACAGGTGACCGGAACTGCCGCGAGTGTCCTGACCAGATTTCCCTCTGGGTGTGGATGTGTGCGGGTGGCCCTGGAGCTCCTTACTAAGCCGTGGGACCTCCCAAAGGATGACTGTATATTCTTTAAAGTCTAGAAAAGCCTGATTTCTCTTTAAAAAGGACAAAAAAATTAATACTTGATTAAGAGTTGGAGTTAGTTGAGTTATTTGATATATTATTTCTAAAATATATTAACGCCGCAGGCACCCTGGGTAGTAACCCACAGGCCACATATCTTAACATCTTTCCCCTTCTACTATGTACACACATGTACAGAGACAAGTTTCCAACAAAAGGAAAAAGGGTGTGACTTTTTGCTTTGCTTTGAACACCTTCACCTATGTTAGTTCAACTAAAAGGGATAGCGTGGTGGGAGTGACGGAGAGATCCGAGCGGGCGGGGAGGCGGGCGGCTGGGCGGCCTGCAGGGGCCCGGGGAGGTGGGGGGCCGGGCCGGGAGCCGCTGGCCTCCCGCCCCCCCACCTCCTGGCCCCCAGGTCCTCGGGGCCTCTGCAGAGAGAGCCCTGTGCCTCCACAGCCGTCTCGTTCCTCAGGATGGTCTTTGGTTTGCTCCCGCTCCGGCTGGCTGTGTTTGGTCTCGTTCTGGCAGGTGTTGGAAGGGCTACATTCATCCGTTGTTTCGCTGGTGCCTGCGGGAGCCTCACTTGCTGCGGGGCGAGGTGACTCCCTGAGGGTACTTCTGCTCCTGCTGCTTCACCTGGTGCACGATTTCCCTGATCTTGCGCTGGGCGGTCTGCAGCGGGAGGGGGCGGGCGGAGATAAGGAGCCCCGTTCTCAGGATGAGCCTGGGGGTGAGCCTTGGGGAAAGGAGGTGCTAAGCGCGGCCAAGTGTCCCCCACCCTTTCTACGGGTCCTCTTCTGCCTGCAAGCAAAGGGGTAGAGGGCCCCCTACCCCCGCCCCCGCCCCCTACCACTCAACCTCAAGGCTGCTGGGTCAAGGAGGAGGGGGTGGAACCTCCAAAGCTTCCAGCTAGCTTAGGGGTGTCGAACTCAATCAGAGAAGGGGCCAAAATCTAAAATCCAGCCTAAATCGCGGGCCGAATGGTTTACTGAACAGTCATAAACTGACAATGTCATAAACTGACAGCGGAGTGCAGTGATGACAGCGCGGTGCGGGCCACATTGCAAGGCCTGGCGGGCTGGATTTGGCCCGCGGGCCTTGTGTTTGACACATGTGAGCTAGCTGCTGGGCAGACAGGCCAGGAAGCAGAAGCCAGTGTGACCAGGGAAGGTGCAGAGGTCAGAGAGCATCCCCTCCCAACTGTGCACACAGCTCCCAGGGCTGCCCACCCACTGCAGAGCCTGCCCCTCAGACAGCCCGGGGCCCTGGGGGCTCTGGGGTGGGGCAGCCCCAGGGGCAGGTGCTCTCCAGGGACAGTCAGGTCTCAGGGCAAAGACAAAGCCCTAGATGGCTCCGCGGACAGAGCGTCGGCCTGTGGACTGAAGGGTCCCGGGTTCGATTCCAGTCAAGGGCACATGCCTGGGTTACAGGCTCCCTCCCCAGTAAGGGACGTGCCCTCTCACCATTTTCATCATTTCATCATGGATGTTTCTATCTCTCTCTCCCTATCTGAAATATATATATATATATATATATATATATATATATATATATATATTTTTTTTTTTTTTTTTTTTTTTTGAGGCAAAGCCTTGGGAGAGTTGGCTGGCTGCTCAGACACACCTTGGATGTCAGCTTAGCTTAGACTGCCTTTGTGGGCTTAACACAAGGACGGAGATGGCTCGATCCCAAAACCCAGCCAACCAAAAGCATCAAAAAGAGCTGGCCCTTCCGCTGAGACCGGTTTGGCTCAATGGATAGAGCATCGGCTTGGGGACTGAAGGGTCCCGGGTTCGATTCCGGTCAAGGGCATGTACTATGGTTGCGGGCATATCCCCAGTAGGGGGTGTGCAAGAGGCAGCTGGTCGATGACTCTCTCTCATCGATGTTTTAACTCTCTATCTCTCTCCCTTCCTCTCTGTACAAAATCAATAAAAATATATTAAAAAAAAAAAAAAAAAAAAAGAGCTGGCCCTTCCGAATGAAAGAGAAGCAGCTGTGTTTGAGAGGCTCTGTGTCCTGGGGGTGGGGTGGTGGTGGTGGTGGTGGTGGCGGTGGTGGTAATGACTTGGGAAAGAAGAGGTAAGAGCTATGAGAGCCTGCTGTAAGGAGCACTGAACCCTGAATTGGCACCCAGGACGGTTCTCAGGGTGCCGTCGGGAACCCTAAGGGCGGGCCCTTCGGGGGTGCCTCCCCGCAGAGGAAGGAAGGCTGCCAGCTGAGCCCGAGGGCGCGGGGAGCCCAGTTCTCACACTTGAGCATTTCGGGGCTTGAAAGGTGCTTGGCTTGGCTCCAGAGTCCTACCCCCAGGTCCTGGGGCCCGCCGGGGCAGGGTGGTGAGAGGTGGAAGCCCGTGCCCTGCGGTGGTGCCAGAGGGGCAGGGAGAGGCTCCTCCCCGGGGGCGGGGCCACCTGAGGGGCCACCACTCGCTTAGTCAGAGTTGAAAAGAGCCTGGCGAGAAGGACCACACCCGCACAGCGGGTACCTGGCTGGCAAAGAAATGCCCGATAATCCTGACGATCACTTCCTCGTTCTCATCCGGCGTCTGGTCGCGAGGCACGATGACTTCTGCGCTGGTTAGGTTCTGCAGTTCGTTCACCTGGGCAGGGAGAGGTGGGCTCAGGGGGGACGGGGAGGGGGGGAGTGCAAGGAGGTGGAGGTGCCCACCTTCCCTGCAGCCTGGCACCCTCCCGGGCCTTCCCCGGCCTGGGCACCTGGGGCCCTGCTGGTTGGGGCCCCGGGAGGCTCCAGGACGGGGACAGGGAGTCCATCCCCTGAGTCCATGGAGCTGCCCCCTGGGGCTGAATTTCCATTCTGCAGTTCCCGCCAGAGTGGTCCCCGCCCACACTCCTTGCCCCCCCCCCCCCCCCCCCCGGCTCCCAATAACCCAGGGATGGAATCACGGCTGACAGCTGAGGAGGGTACCCTTCCTTCTCGTTCCTGCCTCGGAGGCTTGCTCACGCCGTTCCTCCCTGGGTGACTGTGCTCTCCCTGCCAGGCGGCCAGGCCCACCTCCAAGTGAGGCCTCCAGGCCGTGGGCCCCGCCTCATCTCAGCCCCACCTCCTGCAGGGGCCTCGCCAACACGGCAGCACCAGCTCCTGAGGGTTTGCGCAGTGGCCTCGGCCCTGTACGGAGCTGAGCACGCACACGTGGGACAGACAGCTGACGGGGGAAAGGGGTGCACACAGAACTCAGTGACTGGTTCTAAAGTGACAAATAGGACCTTGAAGGACCAAGATTCTACACGCTTGTGGTCTCCTCTGCTTCCGTTAGCCCACTGCACGCCAACTCGCCTTGAGCTTGGCGTGTGTCCCTGGATGTGGGGAGCAACACGCATGCCACATGGCTTCACTCTTTTGCCTGAAGGTAACTCATTCTATCTAGAACTTGGCTGTGATTCCTTGAAGAGTTTTTATCTAAAGAAAACAGAGTGCACTCACACACACTCACACACGCACACGCGTGCACACGCACACGCGCGCACACACACACTCATGCCCACAGCGGCATCTCGGATCCCCGCCAGCTTGCAGGGCACTCGGCCAGTACAGGCTCTCGGGGACATCCAGGGGCCACGTCCCCTCCAGGTGGGTAGCTTGTGCTCTGGAGCACACCCGGGCCTGGCGGACGGTTCATGTCTAAAGGCTGCAGAGTTCACTCTCTGTGGCTTTTCAAATTGCATTGTGGTAACGCCACCTTCAGACTTAAAACCCTGAATATTTTATTATAAAATATTCTCACCCACCACCCTGCTGCCAAACTACTCCCCGCTGCAGACCAGACGGCCAGGTTTGGGAAATAACGGGGAAGACAGAATCTGCAGGGGGGAGCATCCGGGCCTCTGGGGGCAGTTTGAAGAGTAGAGAGAGTGTAGGACACTCCAGGCTGTCAGCCAGAGGGGTGTGTGCGGGGTGGGACTCTCCTCCCTGTCAGTTTCCTGCTGCTGCGGGTGGTCACAGCGAGGCAGGAGGCCCTCCGTGCTCAGGGGGTGGGGACCATTCCCCGGCAGGTCCCGAGGCGGAGCTCCTGGGCACAGGACCCCGCTGGTCTGGGCACACGCACTGGGCTCCAGCAGCACCACGGGCGGGGGCCCTCGGCTCCGAGTGCCGCTCTCATTCCATGTGGTCCTTGCAGAGCCCACGGCCGGCCGGAGGGGAGCCGGCCGCGGTGCAGGCAGCGCTGAGCACACTCACGGTCTTGCCGCCCTTGCCGATCACCCGGCCGGCGGTGGAAGAGGGCACTCTGATGTGGGCCTCCAGCTTCACCTCCTCTTTGGGGTTGAAGAAGTTCTCTTCCTTCAGTTTCCCGAAGATCCGCCCCTGAGCCTGAGAGGGCGAGACAGGACGGGCGGGTCGCACTGTCGGCCCTGTGGCTGCACACCCGCCCTGGGAGCCGTGCACACGCGTGGGGGGCCGCTCCCGCCCCCTCCCAGGACCGCACCGACCTTGAACTGGGCTTCCGGCGGGCCGGTGATGATGACCATCCTCTCGCTGACGTCTGGGCCTTCCGCCGGGGCGATCTGCGGTGCCGGGAAAGGACAAGGCTTGGCTGCGGCCCCGGCCCGGCCCCTCTCTCGTCTCCGTGGACGGCATGCACGCCAGCAAGGGATTCCAGGGCCCCCACCCGCGTTCCGTCCCCCCCTGCCTCTGCTCCGGGGCACAGGACGTCCCTGGGTGTCTGGCCGCTCAGGGAGAGTTGGCAGCAGGCCAGTAGGCATTGCCTGCTCCTGCCCCGAGCCATCTGTGAGCCTGGCCTGTCACCAAGGGCATCAAAAGCTCTAGGAAGCCGAAACCTATTTGGCTCAGTGGTAGAGCGTCGATCTGCGGACTGAAGGGTCCCGGGTCCGATTCCAGTCAAGGGCATGTACATTGGTTGTGGGCACATCCCCGGTGGGGGGTGTGCAAGAGGCAGCTGGTCCATGTTTCTCTCTCATCAATGTTTCTAGCTCTCTATCTCTCTCCCTTCCTCTCTGTAAAAAATCAATAAAATATATTTTTTTAAAAACAACAACAAAAAAAACAAAAACACAAAAGCTCTAGGAAAAGGGAGGGACAGACGGTGCCAATGGACCCACGGCCCAGAGGGGAGGAAGGACTGGTCCACAGAGGCCTCTACCTGGAGCCGGCTTGCAGGAAAGTAACCGTGGTGCTAAGTTTCGGCGCCCGGAGGCAGCTGCTGCACGCGACAGCCGACAAATCGGGTCTGCTGGCCCGTCCGCTTCCCAGTGGCTCGTGCCTGCCTCGCTCCGATTCTGGGGGGAACTCCCACCCCTCCACGGCCCGGCAGTCGCCAGCCCGGACCAGGGGTTGCGGGAGGGCGTCCTGCAGGCCCCTCTGGAGGGCCGGGAGTAAAGACCTCCCTTTATGACGGAAGCACAGGGGCCCCAGACAAGCGAGGGGGCGGCCAAGGTCACAGGGCGCCGGGGCTGCGGCAGGACCAGGGCCTGGGGGTCCCCGGCTGGCCCTGCCGCCCGCCCGGGTTCTGTGCGGCGTCCTGAAGCCCGCGGACCTGGTGCTGTGCAGCGAAGCAGTGGGAGCTGGCTCAGGCCTGTAACCAGAACCCCCCCCCCCCAACCTCAGCTCCACCCATCCTTTCCGGGGACTGGTTAGTGTAAGGTGACCAGATCGTCCCGCTTTTGGCCGGACAGTCCTGATTTTCAACAATTTTTCCCGCGTCCCGCGGCGTTTTAAAAAAGTCCCGATTTTTTTAAAGATTGGAAAGATTAGAAAGATTCTTTCCAAATATCGGGACTTTTTTTTTTATATATATATTTTATTGATTTTTTACAGAGAGGAAGGGAGAGGGATAGAGAGCTAGAAACGTCGATGAGAGAGAAACATCGACCAGCTGCCTCTTGCACACCCCCTACCGGGGATGTGCCCGCAACCAAGGTACATGCCCTTTACCAGAATCGATCCTGGGACCTTTCAGTCCGCAGACCGATGCTCTACCACTGAGCCAAACCGGTTTCAGCTATTGGGACTTTTTTTAAATCGCCGCGGGACGCGGGAAAAATTGTTGAAAGTCAGGACTGTCCGGCCAAAAGCAGGACGATCTGGTCACCTTAGCAGTGGGAAGCTCTCCCCCCGGGTGGACTCCGGGGGACTGGGGAGGCCGGACGGGGCTTCTCTGGCGTGAGGACTTGCTCCAGAGACAGACACTTTCTTTCGGGGTAAAGGCGATCTAGCGAAGCCCAGGCCAATTTGGAAAAGCGGGCAGTTTCTCTCACAGACACGTGGCTTCCCTGATTTTCTCTCCTCTCCGCTCCGGAGAGAGGCAGGGCTGGGGAGGGAGCGGGCTGCTGGCCCAGCAGGAGCATCTGCAGGCTGCCAGGCTGCAGCCTGTCCTGTCCGCGGGCCGCCCGGTCCGCCCCTCACAGAGGCCACCGCTCCGCTCCCGGGCGCAGAGAGGCTGTGGGTGAGGCCCAAGGGGACTGCTGGGAGGGATTCGGCCTAGCACTCAGGTGGATATACGGAAAAACACTGGGCCAGAAAAATAGCGTCACCTGGTCAAATCTTGGCATTTACATTCTTTCTTTTTGTAAAAAAAAAATATTTTATTGATTTCAGAGAGGAAGGGAGAGGGAGAGAGAGAAACATCTATGATGAGAGAGAATCATTGATCGGCTGCCTCCTGCACACACACCCCTCCCCCCCTTACTGGGGATCGAGCTCACAACCGGGGCATGTGCCCTTGACCAGGATTGAACCCAGGGCAACTTCAGTCCTCAGGCCAACGCTATCCACTGAGCTACACAGGCTAGGGCGGCACTCACATTCTTTAGCTTTGCAGCCTTCGTTAATACCTGGGTCCCAGTTTCTAACTTCTGCAATTGGCCCCCGTAAAATGCTCAAAATTTACACCCAAGAGCCAGTCCTGTCCCTGCCGGCCTTGGCTGCCTCTACCTCCAACGCTCCCTTAGGGGGAAAAAGGAGGATTTGATGAGATGACCCTCAGGTCCTTTTTAGTTGAAAATCCTGTCACTGTCTCCAGCATGGGATCTCGGACCACAGGGCTGAACCCCGGGGAAGGGCCTGGGGGTGCAGCCAGCCCTGTGTCTCCCACACCTGCTCAGGGGGCGGGGCCAGCACAGCCTGGGGCGGGTCTCCCTGCAGCACACCTGCTGGTGCCACGCCCCTCATGTGATACACCACTGTGTTTCCCCCCCTCCTACCCTCCCCCCCCGCCCCCCAAAGGGGTCCTGTCTACTTCCCAGGTCCATGGGTCGGGTAAACGAGGCCTGGGAGGGGAAAGGATTTCCCTACACAAATTCCTTAATGCCCTCGCTGCAGTGTTTGTTCTGCCCGACCCAGAGGTTTTGCCTTGGTTTTTCGCTGCTGCACCCTCGCTGAGGGAGAGACCCAGCTCTGCTCAGGGAGAGCGCAGGCATTCTCATTCTCCTTCTCTCCTTCTCTTTCTCCCTCCCTCCCTCCCTCTCTCTTTCTCTCTCTCTCTCTCTCTCTTCTCCAGGAGAGAGGGCAGGCATTCTCCTTCTCTCCCCCCCCCCCGTGTGTGTCTCCCCCCCTCCCTCCCTCCCTCCCTCCCTCCCTCCCTCCCTCCCTCTCTCTCTCTCTCTCTCTCTCTCTCTCTCTCTCTCTCTCTCTCTCTCTCTCTCTCGGTCACGGGACTGGCTGGGCAGAATTCCGGGTCCTCGCATGGCAGCGCGTTATCTTAGATAACAATGGGACCTCTGTTTCCGAAAGTGTCTCGTGAGGCTCGGGACGTGCCCAGCATGCTGCCGGCGAGTGCGAGCTGATAGCGGGGCCTGGCCCGGGACCAGGGCCGAGGAATCCTTCCCCCTCAGCTTCCGTACCTCGGGCTCCGGAGGCAGGATGTGGGTGTGTAAAGGCAGCAGCAAGGCCTGCGCCCCGGCCCCTCCCACCAGCCCAGGGGCCTTCCTGCCTGCCTGCCTCTCTGCAGGCCCCGGGCTTCCTGTCAGGGCCTGCCACCGGCTTTCTGTGTATCACCCGCTGCTTTTCAAGGCGTTTTTCATTCCGACTATTTTTTCCCAAGGTGGAGGGTTTGTGACGCGGAGACCAAGGGAAAGCCTCAGCGCGCTGACAAGGAAGCATGAATGACGGCCTCTCTGGGTTCACCACCCTGGTTTGGGAAGAGGCCTCAGCCTTCGGGGCGGGACCCTGGTGACCCAGGGAGAACGGGGGCGGCTCCTGTGCTATGAGTATCTTCCCCAATGCAGCGGCTAGTCCGACAAGAAAGGAATGAGAGCGGTAAAGACGAGGGCGGAGGGCGGGAAAGTCCTGTAGGCTCTGTCCCTGGCTGGCGTAGGCGGTGCCATCCTGGGACTGACCGCAGGAGCACGGGGGTGCTGGTGGCGGCGGCGGGAGCGGGTGGGGCACAGACGCCAGGAGAAAGACGCCTTACCTTGATGGAGGCGCCCGCAAACCGAGCCAGCTGCTTGATGTGCGTGCCCTTCTTGCCGATGATGGCCCCCACGGCCTGGGTGGGGATGAAGAGGTTCACGACCTCCTGCTCCGGGTACTGGAAGGGCAAGACAAGACGGAGCCGGTCCCGGGGGTGGCTCCAGCAGGAACGTACGGCCGCCCACCACGGGCCACCTGGTGGGGTGGCCCCACCACCGAGAACATGGCCCCGGGGGGCCCGTTTCTTTTGGGGCCCAGAGCTCTGGGGGGAGGGGGGGGGGAGGGAGGCCGCCTGCAGGAGGAGCCTGAGCACACGCAGGCACCAGGCCGAAGGCAAAGGCCCCGGGCACCTGTCACCCGTCTGCTGGGCACAGGAAGCCGTCCGTCCACAGGCTTTCTGCCACAGACAAGGGTGGCGATGTGGTCTGCCTGTCTCCAGCCAAGAAGCCCATGGGATGGACGGGTCCGAGCACGGGGCCGGGAGGCTCTGTCAGCGGAACAGGAACAGCAATTCCCCCTGGCGGAGCGTGGCCAGCAGCCTGGGGGCAGCCCGGAGGTGTGGTAGGGCCCCAGCGGTCTGTGCCATGGGGGGGTCACAGGAACAAAAGGCCCCCCTCTGCCAGGCTTTGTTCAGAGATTTCGAATGTGGCTCGTCCACAAAATACCACGGCCTGGGCCAGTCTATTTTGAAGAAGTGGCGTGAGAAGAAGTTTAGATTTTAAACATTTGGCTCGCAAAAGAAATGTCAAACCACCATTTGCCCACCAACCGGAACTGACATGCACACATAAGGGACTGTTTGACATTGAAATTGGGTCTCGAAAGAACCGCTGGCCCAGAAAGAAATTCACTATGGACTGATTCATAGGCCTCTCAGCATAATGATGATTATTGCTTGTCTCATTTTTGGTTCTTATAAGTATATTTCCAGTAGGACATGATCTCACTCATCTAGGGGAAATGGTGAACAACATAGACTGATGAACAAGAACAGACCCAGAGATAAGGAGCCCTGGGTCAGACTGTTGGACCTCAAAGGGAGGGTGGGGATAAAAGGGAGAGATCAACCAAAGGACTTATGTGCACACATATGAGCCTAACCAGTGGTCAAGGACAATAGGGGTGTGGGGGCATGAGTGGGTGGTATGGGGGATTAGAATGGGGGGGTTGAGGACAAATATGTGATACCTTAATCAATAAAGAAATTTAAAAAAAAAGAAAAAAAAGAAACAAAAAGAAATGTCCATCCTACTGTTGATATTTGGCTCTGTGGACTAATGACTTTGCTGACCACTGGCCCAACACAACCTCCTGATTTGACCCGCTGACCACTCACTGGCACCACTTTCGCCCCCACAGGCCTGGGAGCACCCAGGCCGCTGAGCGGGCAGCACTGGCGCGGCGGGTGCGCGCCCCACGGTGCGCTGTTCCCGGCGACCAGCACGGCCCCGGCACTCACCCCGCGGATGTCCCCCGGCCGGCCGGTCCGCCAGGGCCCGCGGGGCCGGCCACGGGCGAGGGCAGGGGCACTTACCGCGTGATGGTGCGGGAACGGGCTGAACTGGTGCGGGGGGTACAGGCCGGAGAAGTACCCGGAGTGGGTCTGCGGCGGGAGGAAAAGGGCCGGTCAGCGGCGCCCTCGGGGACACGCACCAAACGCGGGCAGCAAGGATCCCCCACGCGACCCAGGCCTCTGCCCGGCCTCCCTGTCCCGCCCGCCCGCCCGCACACCCTCCCGCGGCCCGGGGCCCCTGCCACCTTCCCCTCAGAGCGCTGGGCCGGCCGAGGGGTCAGCATTCTTAGTTGAGACGTTTTTTGACTCCTAGGAACTTACCACCAGTACATGCACACGCACCCCCCCCCCCCAATTCACACCCCCCACCCCCCCAAACACACACACGGTGCAGGGACAATACCCAGGAGTCACACAGACCGAGCAGAGATGCTCCTGGGAAATGAGGTCAGTGAGCTCATCGCAGCGTTTCAGAAGGAATGGGGAGGCTGAGAAAAGAGGAGCTTAAAAGCAGACTGAAGGAGGAAGAGAATGAATAAATACATGTGTGTGAGCGGGGGGAAGGGGAGGCGGGGGACGGGCAGGCAGATGTGGAGAGCAGAGAAGTGGGCTTTAGGAGAATTACATTTAAAAGGAGTTGCTATTGCCGAAACCGGTTTGGCTCAGTGGATAGAGCATCAGCTTGGGGACTGAAAGGTCCCAGGTTCGATTCCGGTCAAGGGCATGTACCTTGGTTGCGGGCATATCCCCAGTAGGGGGTGTGCAAGAGGCAGCTGATCAATGACTCTCTCTCATCGATGTTTCTAACTATCTCTTTCCCTTCCTTTCTGTACAAAATCAATAAAATATATATATTTTTAAAAATAAAAAAAATAAAAGGAGCTGCTATTATTACTGTTATTGCCTAAAGTTTTACATGTGTCTGCTTTTCCCCCAATTGACTGCCCCCCCCCGCAACCCCCCACTCCAGGAGCCGCTTTTTTATTGAAAACCTGCTAGCACCAGGCACTGTGATAGGTACTTTACATCTACTCTGAAACGCTTTTAATCCTCACAATCGTCCTGGAAACGGGAATATGTCTGATTTTATGTGTAAACATAGTTAATCCTCGCCCGAGGACATTTTTCCACCTTTTTTTTTTTTTTTTGAGGGGGTGGAAGGGAGGAAGAAGGCGGGGGAGAAACATCAATGTGAGAGACACGCATCGATTGGCTGCCTCTATATGCACCCCGACCGGGTCTGGGGATCAAACTTGCAACCAAGGTATGTGCCCTTGACCAGGAATCCAACCTTGGATCCTTTCGTCTGCAGGCGGACACTCTAACTGACCAGGGCTTGTTTTGGATGTTCTTTAGGCAGGACACCGGCCAGTTACCAAAGTCAGGTTAAATGTGCTTTACACACAGCTGACGTGCCCATCACAGGAAAGCCGGGCTCTGGGCACCAATCCCTCACCCCTGCCCCGTGAGAAACCTCCCAGGAAGCCCATCCCCACAGAGGTCAGACCCGGAGGTGGCTTGGGAGTTAAGGGTCCCAGCTTTCACGTGAGGGCCCTTGAGCAAATCTGGTTTCCTCGTCTCCTGAACCTCCAGCCAGACTCTGAGCTCCAGATCACAACTTTGCCTTATGGCACATTAGTGACAAAATGACACTGTTCCCCGTTTGAGCTTGGAAAGCAGACCCGCCTCAGAGAGAGAGAGGTGCGATCTCTGTGGGGAGTGCCTCCCAAAGGCGTTCTGGGTGCCCAGAGCACCTGCGGGGCTTATAGAAGCAACTTGTACAACAATCCTTTCCTTTCTAGACTTAGAAAGAGGCTGCAGTGACACCTAGTGCCCACAAGAGGGAGTTATGAGACCAGCGGTCTTTTGCAAACCTCCAATGGTTTGGCTCACTTGGTCTGGCTTTTCTTGAAGAGCGTCAGCTCCAGGCCCCTCTGGGTGCAGGTCCCTGTGCTGAGGGCTGTCCTGGGCCATGGTAGGTGGGGGCAGAATTGCTGCAGGTTTTCTGCTCAGACAAACCTCTAGCTTGAGGAAAGGACACTTCTGCCCTCTTCTTACCTGGACAGCCCTCAGAGCAGAAATAATTCTTTTGAATTGTAATTTACGTTTTCCAGAAACTCATGTGAGGTCAAGAACCCACAGGCTGCACAGTGGCTGCTATTCTGGGTTCAAATCCTCTTCAAGACTCAGAGCTGCACCATTCTACCCAGCTTGTTCAAGCACCTCCTTATCCACCTCTGTGACCCGCCTAGGACAGCCTCCGGAGCTGACAGGGACCAGGTGAGCTAGCGTGAGGCAGAGCCAAGATCCCAGCGCAGATCTGTCTCCTTCTGCAGCCAGGACTGCAGCACTGCACCCAGGACTGCTCTCCTGGAACATTCCGAATTCACTGGGTCAGGGGGCCCCGTGGTGCAAGTTATGAAAAAGCTCTAATATGTTTTTTGTGTTGTTTATTTTTAATATATTTTATTGATTTTTTACAGAGAGGAAGGGAGATAGATAGAGAGCTAGAAATGCCGATGAGAGAGAAACATCGACCAGCTGCCTCCTGCACACCCCCTACCGGGGATGTGCCCGCGACCAATGTACATGCCCTGGACCGGAATCAAACCCAGGACCTTTCCGTCCACAGACCGACGCTCTATCCACTGAGCCAAACAGGTTTGGCTGAAAAAGCTCTAATATGTTTAGAAGTTAGAGCTCTGTTGAGTTCGTTGAATACATGAATGGAAAATGAAAACTCCTCAGATGTAAGTGGAAACTCAGCAGCATGAAAGAGGGGAGCGAGGCAAGCAGATGACCCCAGTGAATTAATTCAGAAAGGGGGAGAATTTTTTTTTTTTTAAGAGTCACATGCTTCTTTGTGAGATTGAAGAGGACAGTGCATGAGTATATTGCTATGAGGAAAGACCAAGGAGAGAAGCAGATTGATCTTAAAAACATGACTAGTGAAGTAAAAACCCATATGTTTCTGTTGCTTTTAAAAAGAGAGGAAGTGGGGAGAGAGAGGGAGAAATACTGATGTGAGAGAGAAACATCAGTCAGTTGCCTCCTGTACCTGCTGTAAACTAGGACCGAGCCCAAAATCCAGGCCAGTGCCCTGACTGGGAATTGGACCATGACCTCCTGCTTCATAGGTCGAGAAGCTCAGCCACTGAGCCAAGCTAGCCAGGCTGGAATGAATACTTTTAAGAAAAAAGATAAACCAACAAAACCACGCAACAACTTATAGAAATAAAAAAGCTTACAAGTGCTAGAGGCCAAGATGTGTCACAGAGAGGACTTATCAAATCTTCAGGAAACAGAAAATACCTACATATTCTTTAATTTCCCAGGCACAGTAAAGGTTAGCCTTTCAATCATTCTTTGAGAGAAGAAGCCTGCTGTTAAAACTGTCACAGAGAATATAAAGCTATCGTAATCACAGTGTGAAAACAAAATAAATAATGGGACAGAGTCCAGGAATGACTAAGTGGGAATTTAGTGCATGGCAAAGATGACATTTCAAGTTGACTGATAAAAGGGTACATTACTCAATAAATGGTTTTGGGGAAATTGGCTATCCATTTGGGGAAAAACAAAACCAAAACAAAGCCAGATTCCTATCTCAAAGTATAAGTCAAAATAAATTCCCCATGAGTTACTGATGTAAATATAAGCAACAATTTCCCCAAACCAGCAACTAAAAATCACTATATGTAAACACAGGGATGGGAGAAGGCTGCTTCCTTAGCATGACATCAGAGGCAAGAAATCCATAAAGCAGGGGTCTTCAAACTACGGCCCGCGGGCCACATGCGGTCCGCAGAGGAGTCTGATCCGGCCCGCCAGGTTTTTTGGGCAGTGAGCGCAGCCGAGGTGTTACAGTAGGAATTAGTAGTTCATATAGTCCGGCCCTCCAGCTCTCTGAGGGACCGTGATCTGGCCCCCACTTTAAAAAGTTTGAGGACCCCTGCCATAAAGGGAACATCACTGATTTAGCTATCTTCATTTTTAAAATTCCTGCATAAATTCTGTTGATGGGAAATCTGTGAGAATTTTAATTGCACCTCCCCTTTGATGTAGTAACTGTAATTTTAGAAAATTTTCATACTCACATACTTGTGCAAAGACATATATACAGATATTCATTTCTACACTCTCTGTAGCAAAGAAAACCTGGAAACAACCTAAATGTCTAAAAACCATGTGCTGATTAGAAAAATCTATAATAAATTCATCCAATGAAATACTATGTAACAATTAAGGAGAATTAGGTCCAGCTATGGAAAGATGCTGATAAAACATAAAAAAATAACTTCTAATCCACTCCATTTGTATTTTTCAATAATATGATTGTATATATGCTGAGTAAACATTTTAAATATACGTAAATATAGTAGTGTTATATTTCTGGGGAATGGTTGGTGGGTAAAAGAAAGGCTGATGGGAAACATTTACATTTTACTTCATTCAATAGTTTGTTCACAATATATTTATTTTAAATTATTATGGCACAGGACACTCAAATAAAGCAAAGGTAAATTAGATAAATTATAAACTGTTGAAAAAAACATTTACAATATGATAAATGGTTAAGAGCCTTAATATGTAAACAGTTGTTAGAAATCATTAAGAAAAAGATGGAAAAATAAAGACAATGACCCCTATCTTAGAAGTGGCTTTTTTATTATCTCTCCACCTTCCCCTCCCTCCCCCCCCACCCCATTTAAGTATTTAGGTTGAGAGGGTAGCCTGGCCTTTCATTACTTCTATGGCAGGATATATAGTCTTTCTCCTTAGAAATGAGGTATGTCTGTATGTCTCAATGCCACTGAATTGTGCCAAGCTCAGTCATTCTCAAATCTCATAGCAAAGATATGAGGATGTGCCCCTTTCTAGCTATTTTTATCCTGGGAACATCAATAATCCCTCCTGCTTTGTTTCCAGCTCCTCCCCCGCCCCCCCCCCCCCAACACACACACACACCTCTCTCTCTCTCTCTCTCTCTCTCTCTCACACACACACACACACACGGCTTACTATTGGCCCTATCCTTTAGTTCAAGGAAAATGGATATTATTTTAAATAAATGGTATAAAGATTTGGAAATGACTCAGATCTGCGTATAAACAGATTGCAGAAATGTGTAAGTTCTTGTGACTAAGGACGTGGCTGCCCATTCGTGTCGGTATTTTGTTGGTAAAACAGAGTAGGTTTACTGTCTCTCTACAGATAACCCAAAGCACTGGAAAAAAAGGGGTGACTAAGGTAATGTTCACCAACTGGATTCTTCCCATTTAAACAGTATAAACATTGGGGGGAGAGAAAGTTTGCTTTAAGAATAAGCTGTATGTATGTGTAGAGCTCAAAATAAAATAGCTGGCAGCCCAGCTGGTGTGGCTCAGTGGACCTGTGAACCAGGAGGTCCTGGTTCGATTCCTGGTCAGGGCACATGCTCGGGTTGTGGGCTTGGTCCCCCATGGGGGGTGTGCAGGAGGCAAAAATTGATGATTCTCTCTCATCGTTGATGTTTCTCTCTCTGTCCCTCTCTTTTCCTCTCTGAAACCAATAAAAATATATTAAAACAAAACAAAACAAAAACCAGCTGGCAAGTATCCTGCCCCTCACCCCCACTTTTTCTGAACAAGGCTCGTGAGTGGGAGCAGCAAGCAGGCAACAAACAGAAAATTCATAACTTCACATTTCTTCTTCTGTTATTAAATGTGATTCAAACAACAGTTACTGAGAGCCCACTAAACGCCAGGCATTGCTCTAAGTATTTTAAAACACTGTGTATTATTTTATTTTAAAATCTGCCTAGTATCCTACCTAACCGAAGAATAATATGCAAATTAGCCATCACTTTACTACACCCCACAAGCCATACCCACTAGCCAATCAGGAATGGGTATGCAAAATAACCCAACCAAGATGGCTGTGGCCATGGAGTGAGAGGAGGCTTGGGTTTCCCAGGCAATGGAGGAAGGTTTCTGTACACCCCCAGCCCTGAACTCCACGCAAGGCTACACAGTTTCAATTCCAGAAGATAAATAAATCCCAACAAAAATGGCTTCAGCTATGGAGCGAGCAGGAGGCTTGGCTCCACTCCAGGTTACAAAGTTTCAATTATAGAAGATAAATAAATCACAGATACCAGGGCCTCCGCTTGGGTTGCCAGGGGGCGTGGCAGCCTGCAAACCACCACAGGCCCCTCGCCCAGGCCACCCCACACCCCAAGGGAACCCCCACCCTGATCCAGGACAACGTTCAGGGAAAACCAGCTGGCCCCCACCCATGCACCAGGTCTCTATCCTATCGAATAAAAGAGTAATATGCAGATTGGCCATCATTCCAACACACAAGATGGCTGCCCCCATGTAGTCACAAGATGGCTGCCATAAGATGGCCAGCAGGGGAGGGCAGTTGGGAGAGACCACGCCTGCAAGGGAGCGCAGGTGGGGGCGATCAAGCCTTCAGGGGAGGGCAGTTAGGGGTGACCAGTCCAGCAGAGGAAGGAAGTTGGGGGCAACTGGGACTGCAGGGAAGGGCAGTTGTGGGGGACCAGGCCTGCAGGGGAGGGCAGTTGGAGGTGACCAGGCCCTCAGGGAAGGGATGTTAGGGGCAAACAGGCTAGCCGGGTAGTGGTTAGGGGGTGATCAGGCTGGCAGGCAGAAGCGGTTAGGGGCAATCAGGAAGGCAGGCAGGCGAGCAGTTGAGAGCCAGCAGTCCTGGATTGTGAGAGGGATGTCTGACTTGCCTATTGAGGCCTGATCCTAAACGGGCAGTCGGATATCCCTCAAGGGTTCCCAGATTAGAGAGGGTGTAAGCTGGGCTGAGGGACACGCCCCCCATGCACCAATTTCATGCACCGAGCCTCTAGTTAAAATATAATTCGAGTTACAGACATAGGTAGGAAAGAGACATCCGTGTGGCCCAGCATTTTAATGAATGAACAACACTCAGGATGAGTCTTCTTTGAACCAACAAATCCTTTTTTTTTTTTTTTTTTTTTTACAACAGTGAAAGCCTTTGCTAGTGGATTCTTTCTTTCCTATTATATTTAAGAGCAGCATGTTTAGAGGAAGGTGGAATCCTATCAATCTGTCTTTGGGAAGAAGTCAAAGACACGCTGGATTCTCCCTACGGTCACTTACAAGCAAGGCCTCCACGTTAAAGCTTTAGCTCTGAGCAACACAGCAGAGCCACGCTGCTGCCTGGTGGTGCCGGGAGCGCGAGCAACCCTCTGAAGCTGAGCTACTTACAGCGAAGTGGTGGTAGGGCGGAGCCGGGGGAGGTCCTCGGGGCCCTGCGGGTGGAGGCAGCACGGATAATCCTGTTGAAAAGATGCCAAGGGCGCTGAGGTTCAACCCCGGGATCAGGTTGGCTTGATGCTGGAACAGAAACGGAAAAGAAGATGAGGGGAGGCGAGCAGAGTCCCAGCTTGCCTGGGCCAAGCTCCATCTCCTGCCACATAAGCTCTGCCCTGGCCCTGCAACCTCTGTCCCACCCTGCTGCTGGGGTGGGCTATCCAAACCTCAACATGACCATGGCGTTCCTCCCAAGTTTCTCTGCCACCCTTGAGAGTATCCACACATCTTAGCAGCAAACGAGGCTCTTCCTGGGGAGCCAGGCCACGTCACCAGCTTCTCTGCTGCCAACCCCTCCTCCCCAACCTGCCCACTCCTGTGCCTCTCACCTCTGGGCCCCAGGACACTTCGCCCACCCTGAAAGAAACATGCATTTCTCACTCCTCATCACGTGGGTTTCACCTGAGCTTAGGTGTCCCCTCACCCGGAAAGCCTTCTCTCACCACGAAGGCCTCATCCAAATGCCATTTCTGTGCTCTCCTAACATTCCTACGCTTCCTTAAAGAGCACTCGCCACACGGTATGTGGGCCACCTGCGTAGGTACCTCTTCCCCTTTCAGACATAATTTCCTTGTGCACAGAGACTGTCTGGTGGGCTCAGGGCCTGGTACATAGTAAGTACTCAATAAATACTTGTCGAATGGATATGTTTAAAACCTACTGGATTAACAGCTGTTTTCTAACTCCGTCCAGGAAAAGATCCGACCCCTCACTAGGACACCACACATGGAGTCTCCGGGTCCAGGTTCAGAATGGTTCACAACACTGGCCTTTTCACCGTTTGGTTACCAGCTTCGTGATCACCTCACTTGCTTGCTTATTTCACATTCATTCGGGCACTTACATTTACAGCCAGCATGTCATTTTCAAAGGCCTCACGTAGCTTCTTCATAATCTCCATCTCAGCACTGGCACAAGCCTCGACCGTGCCCTTCACAGTGATGGTTCTTTCAGGATTGTATATGCTCAAATCCTGCAAGCTGGCCACCAGGAAAAAAAAAAAGGGAAATTTGCTTTTATCTTTTATCATAAGGAGAAATAAATCCTAGAGGATAACAAACAAGTCTTGCCCTGACTGGTTTGGCTCAGTGGATAGAGCATCAGCCTGCGGACTGAATGGTCCCAGGTTCGATTCTGGTCAAGGGCATGTACCTTGGTTGCGGGCACATCCCCAGTGGGGGAGGTGCAAGAGGCAGCTGATTGATGTTTCTCTCTCATCAATGTTTCTAACTCTCTATCCCTCTCCGTTCCTCTCTGTAAAAAAAAAATCAATAAAATATATATTTTTAAAAAGTCTTGGTGGAGATGGTGGGGAGAAGACCGAATTTCCTCACCACACACTGAAATACAGAACGCTTACGCGTTATCGCAAATATTTCTAGTGACAGATCATACTTATGGTCAAATGCTTGACTCGTAACTATTTATGTGTTTGTCTTTGTGGTTTTGGAGATAACTTTGTGACTTATGACTACATTCCCATTTTATAGAAAAGCAGATGAATGAACGGGGCCTATCAAGATGATCCAATTCCCCATCACGGGGCACAAGGAATCTGAATGGGTGCTTACGATGAAATTGTTATCTTGGTCCCAGTTTCATGTTCAATTTTCTTCAAATTTCTGCCTTCTTTTCCAATAAGTCTTCCAACCAAGCCATTGTGGGCCAAGATTTTCAGAGGAATCTCTTCGGTTCTAAAAAAGACAACCAACAATGTTAACAGTTAAGGTGGAAACAGCGATTGGTTCCCAAAGGCTATTACCTTGTTTTGTTTTTCTTACAAATAGAAGCTGTTTTGTTCAGGTACCAAGTGGTAATGAGCTTTAGGAGAGGAGTCCCTTACCAATCCCAGGGCATGGATTCTCACTAACATAAGCCAAGCCATGATGATGATACTCCCCTCTTGTGCCTCGTAGGGAGTAAGTCCAAGAGGTAGATATGGCCAATGAGCTATAAGGAGAAATCTGTTGGGTGACTTTAGGAAGGTTTTCCTTGCTCTTAAAAAATATAGGAGTTAATGACATTAGTCAGATGACAAACCAGAAAGCTTCAGCTCCTCCTATCCCCACAGAGATGCCAAGTTAATAACAGACAAAGAGCCCTAATCGTTTAGCTCACTGGATAGAGCATCGGCCTGTGGATTGAAAGGTCCCAGGTTCGATTCTGGTCAAGGGCATGTACCTTGGTTGCGGGCACATCCCCAGTAGGAGGTGTGCAGGAGGCAGCTGATCGATGTTTCTCTCTCATCGATGTTTCTAACTCTCTACCCCTCTCCCCTCCTCTCTGTAAAAAATTAATAAAATATATATATTTAAAAAATATAGACAAATACCTCTGTGAGAACCCTAAAGATTAACTGAGAAGCTATAGCAGCCAATGTATTATAAAACAAAGGGAGTCCATCAAAAGGGGCAGGAAAATTGTTGTATCTGGCATGGCTGTTCATGTTCCTTTCCCTACACAGCACAGCAAGGAGCAACTAAGAAGCAGTCCTTCATACCATGACTTCTCCCTTTAAAACAGAAACAAAAGACTGGAGTATAAATCCAACATTCTGGATTGTCTGGGGGCTACCCAAGAGATTGGTTTCTGTCTCTCCTGACTTGGAGGGCTAATGAGACTGGCATCAGAGTTTGGAAGGTGGTGAAAGCAGAGGTAAACAGTATGTTAGAGCTAGAGTTACACAGTCAGAAGCCAGGGGGAAAAAGAGATCAAAAAGGTTTGAGAGATCTAGAACCTGAAGCCAGGCTAATTCAGAAGTTCTTCCTCTGAATGAAGTCAGCAGGCAAAGACTGAGAAGTGGTTGTAAATTCCAGCAAAAACACTACAAGACATGCAAAGAAACAGGGAAACAATGACTAATCAAAGGATCAAAATAAAACTCCAGAAACTGATCCTAAAGAAATGCAGGCCAATGAACTACCTGACAAAGAATGTAAAAAATCTGTCATAAAGATACTCAATGACCTAAAAAGGAACACAGATGACTAAATGAAATAAAAAAATGATATGTGTACAAAATAAGAATCAATAAAGAGACAGAAACTAGAAAAAAAAAACACAAGCTAACAAATAAATAATAAAGCTAAAGATTACAAAACTAAACTAAAAATTTTATTTAAAAGATTCAACAGCAGACAAAAACAGGGAAAAGAAAATATCAGCAAACTTGAAGACTGATCATTTGAAATCAAAAGGAAAAAAAGGAATACAGGAAGACAAAGAGAGGCTAAGGGACACTATAAAATGGATCATTATACACATCATGGGAATCCATAAGGAGAAGAAAGAGAAGGGGCAAATAGCTTATTCAAAAATAATGATGGAAAACTGTCTAAATCTGAGGAATGAAATAGATATATAGATTCAAAACATTCTTTCAACTAGGATAAACCCTAAGAAAACCACACTGAAACATATTGTAACCCATGTGTCTAAAGTCCAAGACAAAAGACAAAGCACAATCTTTTTTTTTCTTAATCCTCATCCAAGGACATTTCCCCCCCATTGATTTTTGGAGAGAGTGGAAGGAAGGGGGAGAGAAAGAGAGAGAAACATCCACATGAGAGAGACACACTGATTGGTTGTTTCCTATATGCACACTACTGGGGCTGAGGATTGAGCCTGCAACTGAAAGGGCATGCCCTTGACTGGAATTGAACCTGTGATCTTTCAGTCTGTGGGCCAACGCTCTAACTACTGAGTGAAACTGGCTAGGGTGACAAAGGACAATTTTGATAGCAAGGTAAAAATTATAGTCACATACCTAGGAGTTTCCGTGTTATCGGTGGATTTCTCGGCAGAAATTTTGCAGGCCAGAAGGGAGTGGGATGATATGTTCAAACTGCTAAAAGAAAAAATTGTCAACCAAGAATACTGTATCTGGCAAATTGTCTTCAAAAATGAAGGAGAAATAAGACATTTCCAGAAAAACAAAAGCTTAGGGAGTTCATTCCTATTAGAACTGCTCTAAAAGAAACTTTTAGTTGAAATGAAAGCACAGTAGATAGCAACACAATGTCATATGAAAATATAAAATACACAAATACAATAGTGTATACTATAGTAACTTAGAAGCATAAAATTTAATGACAAAAACAAAAATGATAAATCTATGTTAATGGGTATATAATACATAAATAGTAATTTGTGACATCAATAACAAAGTAGAGGTACAAGAAGGTATAAATGGTGATGGAAGGAGACTTGAAATGGAGTGATGAACACACAATATATCCATGATGTATTATAGAATTATATACCTGAAAATGATGTAATTCTATTAACCAAATGTCACCCCAATATATTCAATAAAAATTATAGATGGTGGAATTATGAAGGAATAGAGTTCTGAATGTAACTGAAGTTATCAGTTTAAAATAGAATGCTATAATTTTAAGATGTCTTATATAATTACAATAATACACACACACACACACACACACACACACACACTCACATCCCTACAGAATATACCAAAAGGAAATGATAGGGAATCAAAGAACATCACTAAAAAGCACAAACAAACCCAAAACAAAGACACAAAGGGAGGCAGTAAGAAAGGAAATGACAGCCAATAAAGCTACAAGACACAGAAAATCAAAATGGCAATTTTCAGTCCTTCCCTAATAATGTTTACTAAGGAATGAAACTTTCCAATCTAAATATAGATTGGCTGAATAGATTAAAAAACAAAATAAAAAATCTCAAATCAACAACTTTATAACTCAAGAAATTAGACAAGAAATAAACTAAGTCCAAACTGGCAAAAGGAAAGAAATAATAAAGATTGGAGGAGAAATGAGCAAAATAGAGACTAAGAAAATAAAAAAATAAATAGAACTAAGAGTAAGTTTTTCTGAAAAGATCAATAAGATTGACAACTCTTAGCTAAATGAATTAAGAAAAAAGAGAGCAAACACTCTACCTCCTACTCACCCCCCTCAGGGCTCAGTTTAAACGTCATAGAGAGGCCGGCTCTGAAATCCCCAATCTCCTCCCATGTCCCCGAAAGCCTTGGTGAGGGCTTCCAGCAATAAAGTCATTTCCCACCCTCACCCCTTTCCACAGCCGTGCTTAACTAGGTGCCGGTGTAACTACTTGTTCCGTGAGCGTCTCTCCCATTGGATTGAAGGCTCCATGAAAGCAGGCCTGGGTCTCGTTCATGCCCGTAGCCTCAACCCCAACACAGGGCTTAACTCAGTGGGGCACCCAAACCTTTATTTCAAAGATATTCAAATTCTATCTTGGCTCTACTCCGAAGCTTAAATATCCAATTTATTAAATCAGTCTTGGTAATTATTTAGAATATTGAAAGTTGCTTTGTACACTAGGTTGAAGGACCAAAAAGTGTGTTATTTTAAAAGTTTTTAATAAATTGGACGAAGGAGGAGCTTCTTCAAATTAAGCCATGGCATTTGGGGTGGGGGAGGAGGAGGATGTACAAAAGGTTAGAGACCCTTATGAAATCTGAGAATAGAGCTGTGTTTTTGTTTGTTTTTTAGGACTACTTTCCCCTTTTTGGCTTTGGAACACTCTTATTTGACATTATTTGCTAAATTAATTTTATATTCAACTCATCCCTCAGTACTTCTCTATGACTGTGCCACCAATGCCCATAAGTGGATTTTGCCAAACCGCATAGAACCCTTTTTATTATATTACCCATTCCATTTACCACTAATTTATTTGTAATACAAATGCAATTGCTTTAGTAAGAACTGTTATTTGCCCTTCAAATGGATACAACACTCAGGAATCCTAAGAAGTATTTTGCAAAAGAAAAGGAGGAGACAGAAGAAAACAGATAGGAAGAAGAAGAAAGGAGCTGCTGTCACTATAAGTTTCTACTACTAAAGGAAATGTAATTCGATTTTAAAAGAGTGCAAGTGGTTTTGGGGCAGATGACAAAAACCTTTCCCAGAACAGTTAAGTGGTGGTTTTGATGACACTGCACATTCTATACCTGCACTGACCAAACGTGACAGTTATTAGCCATACGTGTAACGATTCAAATCCAAATGAATTAAAAGATTCCGTTCCCCCACTGCACTAGTCACATTTCCAGCACTCAATCGCAACATGCAGCGAATTGCTATATTATTGTGCAGGGCAGACAGAGAACATTCCCATCATTGCATGACAGTGGACAGCACCAGTCTATGTATTCCTACCGATAATTATTCCCAGTGAGTGATGAGAGCACTAGGATCATCAGGAGAAACATACAAAGGAGAAACCGCCACATTATACATGCACAAGGTCTGTCTTCCATGGTATTCTCTTTGGAAACAGATTTCTTAAAAACAATCCTTCCCTGCTCCCTTTACTTAGTAAAAATTACAATTGGAGAACATTATGCTGAGTGAAATAAGCCAGTCAATGAAAGAAAAACACGACATGATCTCACTCATTTATGGATAATAAGGAACATTATAAACTGATGAACAAAAAGATAGATACAGCCGAAACCGGTTCGGCTCAGTGGATAGAGCGTCGGCCTGCGGACTGAAGGGTCCCAGGTTCGATTCCGGTCAAGGGCATGTACCTTGGTTGTGGGCACATCCCCAGTCGGGGGTGTGCAGGAGGCAGCTGATCGATGATTCTCTCTCATCAATGTCTCTAACTCTCTATCCCTCTCTCTTCCTCTCTGTAAAAAAAAAAATCAATAAAATATATTAAAAAAAAAAAAGATAGATAGATACAGAGACAGTAAAGCAACAGACTGTCAAATTACAGTGGGGAGGGGAGGGAGATATGGGGGAGATAAGAGATCAACCGAAGGACTTGTATGCATGCATATAAGCAAAACCAAGGACGAAAAACTCTGGGGAGGGAGGGCATGTATGGGAAGAGGGGGGGGGGGGTGAATTGGTAAGATATGTACACATATAATACCTTAATAAAAAAAATGAAAAGAAAAAAATG
Source organism: Pipistrellus hanaki (assembly GCF_964339955.1). Taxonomy (NCBI): domain Eukaryota; kingdom Metazoa; phylum Chordata; class Mammalia; order Chiroptera; family Vespertilionidae; genus Pipistrellus; species Pipistrellus hanaki. The sequence continues at coordinate 40,225,715 of NC_140504.1, forward strand.
TACTGGGTTCCATGAATGAGAACTACCCTTAATCCCTGCAGGGTGATAAGGACATGGCACGCACACTTACATTTTGGTCTCATCAGCCTCCTTGTGCATGATTTCCAGAATCATACGGCACGCCTCCGAGGTCCCCTCCGGGGTGGCGTGGATGGTGACGGGCTTCTCGGCGGCCCCGGAGTTCTCCTTCCTGTGGATGTCCACCCTGTGGGGAAAGCATCGGGAGCCATAGCACGCCGTCACCGGGGGACAGGGTCCTCGTTCGTCCCGAGGGCCGCGCCAGCCAACGCACAGCAGGGACACAGACAGACAAGGCGCGGCCATCCGCACGTGTGCACCCAGTGCCATTCCCCAAGGCGGCAAGCAGGGCTGGGGGGCTCGTGCCAAACTCGAATTCTCTGCGGCTCCGTGTGGAAGGGAGTGTGCCTGACAGGCGTGCTACGTATGGGACCAGGGCCCCCGGCCAGCGTGGTCATGAAGCCAGGGGGGTAAATGACGTATTTCAGGTGACCGCAGGCGAGAGGAGAAAAGGGAGCAGGGTTAATACTGGGCGTTAGCACAGTGCCACGCTCTGAGCGGATGGCAGCCTTTTAAAAGCCACGTGTTAATCCAAATCCAAACACCACATCCAAGCGAACTTTAGATTTCGGAGTGTGGAGAGAAAGCAGAAGCATGCCCTCGCTCTGCCTGGGTTTCGGTGTCCTTGCCACTGGCAGCCTGCCTTCCGAGGGAGCAGAGGTGGTATGCAGGGAGCTCGTGGCTCAGCAGCCTGATGACTGGACCAGGCTTCTCGGGGTAGTCGGGGCCCGACTTGTTTTTGTTCATCTTTCAAAATCACCTAATTGATTGCATCCCCTTTTACTGTGATGTTAGAAAGCCCAGATCCAAGTCTTCAGCCTATTTCTAAAAAACAGGCACACACAGTGAGTACTACCTTGCTTCTATTTAAATGTGTGGCACTTTTAAAGCCACTTTAAACAATGTTTTTGAGCAAAAAAAGACAAATAAAGAAAACTTCGAAGGGACAAAAAGGGCTAATTTTAAAATGAAAGAATCACCAGTGAGTATTTCTCCTCTCTGCTAGCCCTTTATTTCACTCCTATGATAATGGACTCTGGGACGCAAAATAAATTTCCATTATTTGCGAGTAGCTCAGATACTTGAAGAAAAACCGTGTTTTCTCTTTCACGTCACAAGACACTCAAGCCGTGGCCTGAATAATGTGCACGAGGCGTGAAGTAACTGATGGTCAGTAATTGGCTGCTTTGCAATTTAAGTGCTTTCGTAATAATTACTACATTCACCCTGCCTGATTCTCACAGTAATCTTTGCTTACAAGAAGCCACGGATGCTCAGAGAGGTGGAAATTTTTTTTCTCTCCAGATCATAAAGCCATCATGTGGCAAAAAACTTGAACAAGGGTCTCTGAAGTCCTGTGCTTTCTTGGTTCCCTCCTGCTGTGGTCATACGAACATAGAAAAATCAACAACCCACAAGTCTTTTTACTCAGTACAATTCCTACCACCAGCCCAGTCTCCTTCGACAGAAGACTAAACAGAAGGCTGGTATACTTTATTCCTTGCTTGATATAGCAGAGACCCACCCACGTCCTGGATGTAGCTTTTCTGAACCGATCTGGGTGGATCTCACGGAATGACTACGACACTCAGTGCTCTGACTCAGGAGAGGAGATCAGAGCTCAGAGAAGTGGTTCAAGGATCCCACAAAGTTCTGCTCTCTACCCCTGCTGTTTTGGAAACAGATGCATTCACAAGCATTGGTTAGCTTTTAAGAACAATCCTGGGCTGCGAAGTCATTAGTGTAAGGTGACCAGGTTTTAACATTGGTAAAGCGGGACACCATTGACCTGGGGGAAGGGGGATTCTCGATTAAAATTTTGGTCTATATGGAGCAACAAAAATTTTCATAGAACACAAAAATAGTATTGTAATATGTTTTTAAAAATTTCAACATAATTACAATTTACAAATATAAATAAATAAATAATTATGTACAGTATTTTATTCTTTGGCATATTTCTCATTTGAGTGAATTCTAACAACTGATCAACAATGAGAACTTTGATAAGCAGTTCTCGATAATCAGTTCTCAACAATTATTTGTTATTATTAAAGTTTAACATTATGAAATTAACAAAAATAACATAAAACTCATATCCTGGCTAAATAGCCACATGGCCACCAAAAACCGTATATTCTCTTTCCGTTCTCCTGCCATTCCCTAGCTTGTCATGCATTCTTTCCAAAAATCGGGACTTTTTTACCAAACGCTGTGGGACGCGGGACAAAATTGTTAAAAATCGGGACTGTCCCACCAAAAGCGGGACGTCTAGTCACCTTACATTAGTGCCTTCTTTATGAACCTTTGCTGTTTCGGGACTTAACCTTCCGGCAACTGGCACGAAAGCTCCTCAAAGCCCCGGCTTTCTGTTAGTCTGTTAACAGTTCTGTTTAGAGAAGCCGCCGTCCCATCCAGCACAGCCCCCCACGGACGCAAGCAAGAGCCGCCGGATGATGGCCGGGCCCCCAGCACTCAGGGAACCCCTCAGAAGGAAGCGAAGGGAGCCCCGGAGGCACGTACCGGGACTGGGTCTGCTTAGTGATGTTCTTTATGGTCAAGCCCTCCTTTCCGATGATGGCACCAACAAACTGGGTGGGGACCAGGATCCGAAGCGGGAAATCAATCTGTCTGGCCTGAGAAGAGCCCCCGGGGCCGTGGCCTTGCTCCCTGGAAGAGTGGTCCCCACGGTGGGCTCGCTGAGGGGGCGGAGGGGAGCTCACCTCTTCGTCCGGGATGTAGGAAATCTTGAAGGAATAGTTCTCAAACTGATGCCCGCTCAGCTTCTCGATGGCTCTGAAACGCAGCAGAAGCAGGCGGGCTCCGTCAGAGAGGAGCGGCCAGTGGACCGGTCCTCACCCTCACTCACTCTCGCCTGTTGAAGTGCCCTTCGTCCTCACCGAGGACCAGTGTGAGCCCCACTGACCCCCGCCCGCCCCCTGGGAGCTCACTCTGACAATGAACACCAGTCACAGTCCACAGGCCTGGTCGCACTTGCTCTACAATCACGCATTCCGCTATTTATCACCAACCAGGGCTGCCTCCCCTTATCAAAGACTTTTTGTTAATATCAATATAAAATTATGACTATCATAGTATGTATGTATGTACTATTGAAAATTCAGAAATAGATAACCACAAATAACAAAAAGTCCTGACAGCAATATCTATCTTATTTTTCTTAAACAGAAATATAGTATTTACAAAAATAAATTAATATCATACATGCTTTTCTCTAACCTTTATAAAAAAAACATTAGTATTCTACACATTCTCCGAGTCATTAAATATTCTCCAATTTAATTTTTACCAGCTATTTAACATTCTATTGATTTACCATAGTTTTTGCAAATGATCCTCCATTGCCATATATATATATATATATATATATATATATATATATATATATGAAGTTCAGTCTTTTACTAGTATATACAATGTTGCCAGGGACATCTTTGCAACTACAACTGTGCACACAGGATAAATTCCTAATGGAGCTGCAGAACAAACATTAGCATGACCCGTGTCCATCTGGACAGGTGTCAATGTTTACTATCCTATAGTAGTTAAATCAGCATTTGTTTCCTTGAGTCCTCAAAAGCACAAAATATTATTATCTAAAAATATTTATGTTTTTGGCAGCCTGTGAAAATAATAACCCTATTAAACTAGCTTAATGTGCAAGGTTTTGAATTTATTACAAAGCAGCACCTTCTGAATTCAATAAAAGCAGCAAAGTAACGTGTAGAAAGGTCCTACCAAAGTGGCAGCCGAACAAGAACTGCAAAGGTGAGTCGTTGGTATAGATGTGCGCAAAAGTGAGTAGCAAATGAATTACTGCCTTTTTCAACACAAAGTTAACTTTTTAAAAAATACCGCTATATAAATAAATATAAATATAAATTCCAATCTTTTACTATTATATACAGCCTTCATGTGTGTTGAACCTTGAAAAATAAATCTGTAATCCTGGGATGTATAACCAAGCATGACTGTGTTCTAGTTACAGTGACCTGATAGGCACTTCAAGAACTTGCTATAAAAAGGAACTTATTTTTGTTGTTTTTCTGAAAACCTCCATCCCATGTCCGTTAATAGTCAAGCTCAAAAGCAACAACCACTGAAGCACTTTAGTCGTGAATGGAAACCAGGGAGTGAATGGGGGTAGGAAAAAGAACCCAAGCCAGGTGCTCCTGGATTGATACCCTCCAGACACCTCTCTTTGCGGCTGATGTCACTGAGGTGGATCCCCCTTTTAATAGAGGAAAAATGGGTGTTTTAGTGCCCATTCGATTAGTGTGGGTGGAAAACAAGGTTCGTGCTGCTTTATCCCGGTGCCTGGAGGAAACTCCGGGTAAAAGTGGCTCCGTGGCGAAGCAGAGCCTAGGCCCAAGCCGGTGCTCTATTCCTGACCAGACCAAGAACGTCCCCACCTCGGTTTTGATGCCACAACTCAATATTTTTCAAGATAAAGTCTCCGTGCAAATCAACAAACAGACATCCTGGTATAAATGCTCTGGAATTCCAGTGACACGTCAAAGGTCTGCATCTTTTCAAAAAAGGTTTATAAACAGAGGACTCAATGGAATTCAAAGATAACCATTCAAAAATGTAAGGGAGCCCAAATGCACTTACGTTTTTGCTTCTCCTCTGGTTGAGTAGGTGACGTTAACAACGGCAGTTTCTGTGTCTGTGTTGACTGCGGAAGAAGCAAAAACTACAATGTCATAGAGAAAAAATCTGTTGCCCTCTGGCTCAATGTAAGCAGGCTTATTTGAGAGAAAAATGCACAAAATAACTCATTGCCCTAACTCTAGAGTTACTTGAATCTCTATTCATTTACATTCATAATGATTTGTAACCCACTGTATAAATACATTTGTAATCAATTTATATATAACTCACAGCTATATTTTCACTTATTTTTTAAACACTTTTGCATGGTTACATGTACATTTTCTTGTATTTTTTAATGCCTACATAAAATTGCAATAGCTGTGCCATGGTTTTTTTTGTGTTTTTTTTAATTCTCACCTGAGGATATTTTTCCACTGATTTTAGAGAAAGTGGAAGAGAGAGGAAAAGATAGAAATATCAATGTGAGAGAAATATATTGAATGATTGCCTCCTGCACGAGGCCTGATCAGGGCCCAGCCAAGGAGGAGCCTGAAACTGAAGTACATGCCCTTGACCAGAATCGAACCCAGGATTCAACTTTGGTCCACAGACCAATGCTGTATCCATTGAGCCAAACTGGCTAGGGCAGCTCTGCCAGGATTCTTGCCTGACCATCCCTCAAATGTTGACAAATGGATTGTTTTCAGTAGTTGCTATTCTAAAAATAGTGTTGTTGAAAACCACATTTGTTGCAAACATCATTAATGTTAGGTCTTTTGAATTACTTTTTAAGCCAATCACAGAAGAAAAAATAACTGGGTAAAAGAATACAATGCTTTTAATGTATAATTTCTAATTACTTTCCTTAAAGTTTGTATCAATTTATTATACCACTATCAAGATATAAATTTTATTTGTTACCATTTACATTGTTTTAAATAACTGGATATATATGAAAAACAAGAAGATATTTTTATTTTAAATCTTTATTCATTGATAAGGTTGAGTTACTCCTTTGGTTTCCCTTTGACTGAACTCCTTGACTGTGTGAGTTCAACCCAGTAACTGCTTACAATAATTTAAGAAAAATGAAAATCTCACCTCACTTGGCTAAAGGAGAGAACACATAAACTCTAAGAATGGCTAATAAGAAATCATTTTATCTTTCATTTGCTTCTTCATCCAAAGTCAGAAGTTGAAAATAAATTCAAAAGGCAAGATAAAATTTGTTCAATTCAAGCTAGTAAACTTAAAGCAAAAATATTGATCAAGCAGACATGACTAAATCAAACCCACCCTTCAAATGTTTTAAGCTATTGGGAGACCTGGAGTTAACAACAACATTAAGTTAAGGCTAATTCAAGAAAACCACAATAAAGCTCCCTTTCAAAGTAATAGTAAGACCTTGTAGTGTAAGGATTCTTAATCTTGTAACTATAATAGAGCTTTAGGAATTCTATAACCTGACTCTCCCTACCCCACCCAGAGATTCAAATTTGTGGATATAGGAACTTTCCTGGTTTATAGTTTCCATAAGATTCTCAAAAAGGTTAAAGACCACTGTTAAAAATACAGTTTACCCCATAACTTCAAAGCAGCCACAGCCTTTGTGGGGAGGGAATGTGTGAGCCTTAGAGAGGAACTGCCCCTGAGATTTATGCATCATAAACGTGAGCCCAGCCCTGGCCTTTGCCCAGGGAGTGTTCCAATCTAACCCACACCATGTTTTAGAGGTGAAAACAAAAATAAGGGAGGCAGAAGAGTACGTATCTCATGGGCATTTATTACTGTTCCCAAGACGGTGGCTCTCTAAGTTGAAAAAACCAAAAACCACGTGGGAGTACTGGTTTAAAATACAGATGCATGAACTCTTGCCCCAGGAAGTCTTGTCTGTAGGTCTAGGGGGAGCCCTAGGAATATCCATTTTTACGACCACTCTAGGGGGTTCTGGCGTAGGAGTCCTTCTTGAGAAACACTCCGTCCAAGACATTAGAGATTGTTATTTTTAGCCAGGAGGAAGGAAGTTGTTATACTAGTGTAAATCCAACTACTTCCAAGTGAATTACGCTTATCCCAGCCTGACATGTTTGTCCAATGCTTGAGCACATTACAGAGTATTAAAAAATGGCCTGAAAATCATATTCCTTAAAAAAACAAATTATATAGATATGGGTAGATAGGTTATATATAGACATCTCTCACACATAGATACAAACATATACTCTAAGAAGCCTGTTTGTTTCAAAGGAGCTATTATTTTTCCCCAGGAGTTGACCCAACCTACAAGAAATAATAGCTAACATCCCTCTGTACATACATTGACAAATTTCCTCACTATTACCTTGTTCGACATTCTCCACCGTCCCATACTGAGCCAAAAGTCCATCCAAGACCTGAAAAAGAGAGCTTCAATGTCAGAATGGGAAAACAAGATTGTACTCACAAAAATGGTACAGTGCTCTCCCCAAGCAGATGAACTATATAGCATAACAAGAACAGGGACAGGACTAACACAATTAAATTGATGTTTCAAGTCTTCCATAAAAACGGCTGGAACTGAATAAATACATGGGACTTTCATTTCTTACTGGGTTCCAAGTAATCTGTCCCCTGACATGACACCAGCATTTCAGCCTCAGTAACTGTCAGTCACATTCATTGTGATGGTTGAGACCTATTTTCTGCTCTTGAAATGAGAAGCAGAATCAAGTACAAGGCTCACTTTTTCTTGAAAGCTTTAACCATTCTTCCTTTGGTTTTCTCTAGGAATCTCCTTATTTTACAGAACAGTGGGATGTGCATGTTTGACATTTTCCATAATGAAAGTTTTTTTACAGTAATGAATATATTGCCTCGCTGGTGTGATTCAGTGGTTGAGTGTGAACCCAAGTACCAAGAGGTCACAGGTTCGATTGCTGGTCAGGACACGCCCCCCAGTGGAGGGCGTGCAGGAGACAGCTGACTGCTGTTTCTCTCCCTCTCCTCTCCCTTTCTCTCTATAATCAATAAAAACACATTTTAAAAAAAAAGTTTTAAAGTAATAAATATATTAGACTGAACATTATCTTTCCTTTATAGCTATTTTGATTTCATTTGAGTTGGGGTATAAAATATCAGGCAGTTTGTTTTTAAATAATGCAATAATGCCACTCCTCATATTCAATCTAATTTATTTATTATTAATTTTTTTTAGTCTTCACCTGAGGATATGTTTTCCATTGTTTTTTTTTGTGTGTGTGTTTTTTTTTTTTTAGTTTTTTTTAAATTTATTTTTTAGGTTTTTTTTTAAATTAAATTATTATCTGTGTACATATCTTACCATTCCCCCCCTCCATTGATTTTTTTAAGAGACAGTGGGAGGGAGGGAGATTACGGGGAGAGAGAGATACATTGACATGAGAGAGACACAATGATTGGTTGCCCCACTTACACCATGACTGGGGCCAGGAATCAAACCTGCAACCCTTCCATCCTCAGGCCGACACTCTAATAACCACTGAGCAAACCCGGCCGGGGCACTAAATGTTTCTATTGTTGACACTATTACAGATGTTCTCCCTTTGCCCCCCTTTGCCCACCTTCATCCAGTTCCCACCACCCCTCCTCTGGCCTTCACCACTGCTGTTTGTGTCTAAGGGCTGATATATATTCTTTTCACTTTCATTTATCCAGTCCCCCAACTCTCCCCTCTGATCTCTGTCAGTCTGTTGCATGTGTCCATTTATCTGAAGGTAGCAATCTTATAAGAAGTTTTATAATTCAGAAAATATATCTTAACTGTTATTCATAGCAGTTAATTCAAAATAAACAAAAAACCTGCTCCAACTAACAAAGCTGTTGGTTTTCCATGGATTTCAACACCTCCCCCCGCCCCGCCAAAATAATAATTTAGAAAGGTAAATTTTTTTTTACAAAATCATGAGATAAAAATCACAAACCATGCTTGGCAGGTGTGGCTCAGTGGTTGAGCATCCACCCATGAACCAGGAGGTCATGGTTCAATTCCCGGTCCCGGCACATGCCCAATCTGTGGGCTCAATCCCCCGTAGGGCTGTGCAGAAGGCGGCCAATCAATGATCTCTCTCATCATTGATGTTTCTAACCCTCTCTATCTCTCTCCCTTCCTCTCTCAGAAATCAATAAAATATATATACAGATATATTTATTTATAAAAAAATCACAGCCCAGCTATACATTTTGTTTTTCAGATTGTTGGTGTTTGAGAAGACAGAACCTGAGAGATCAAAGCGCACATTCTGCCTGATGAGAGGGACACACACCACCCCAAACACATGGCAGATCGTGCACATTCGGGCACTCAGAAAGGTGCAACAAGCCTGAGGACCTCCAATTCCTAACTGTGAAAGGGGACCGACAGAGGAATGAAAGCGAGAGGACAGTAAAAACAGAAGTGACACTGGCTTACCTCCCACTGCAGGTGAGGAGGGATGTTTCTAATCTGAATTTTTCTGCTCCTGTAAAAATAAAAGCACAGACTGTAAAACACTTTCTCTAGATGCAAACTTAAATAAAAACAGGCTAAGACCATAATTTGAGTTCACTTTCCCACTATGTTCACCGAGGCATCAGCAAGAAATTTCCACTGTGAATCCTAACCATCATGTTTTAAGGCTTTCAATTACTTGGGGGAGTGAGGGGATTTAAAAAAATAATAATAATCCAAGAGGTCAGAAGAAGCTAAACGGTTTAAATGCAGATTTGCTTTTCCAATTTCCTACCCAAGTGTTTAGAACTGAAATTGCCAAACAGGTTCTAATCATATTATCACCTTCCTCCTCAAATATATGGTCCTGCAAATGACCCTACTCCAAAGGGTACACAGGCTAAAACTTGATGGTTGAAATCACATATGTAATATGCTTAATTAAACAAGATCAGGTTTCATTTATCCCTAAGCTAACAGTGCACCTCTTCTCTTTAAAAAAAAAAAAATTTTTGAATAGGTAATACAGTCATAATTCAAGAATTAGGCCGAAACCAGTTTGGCTCAGTGGATAGAGTGTCGGTCTGTGGACTGAAAGGTCCCAGATTCAATTCCGGTCAAGGGCACATACCTTGGTTGCGGGCACATCCCCAGTAGGGGGTGTGCAGGAGGCAGCTGATCGATGTTTCTCTCTCATCGAAGTTTCAAACTTTCTATCCCTCTCTCTTCCTCTCTGTAAAAAATCAATAAAATATATATATTTTTAAAAGAATTAGAATACTATACAAAGGTATAATAAAGTCTAACTCCCACTCACCCTCTGCCTCGTCTTTTACAGAAATAAATATTTTTACTTGTTGCTTGTGTATCCTTCAGTTTCTTAATGCAGATAACAGCAAATACAAAATTAATTCATATTTTCCCTTTTCTTACAGAAATATTTGCATGTTCTATACACTTGCTGCGCGCGCGCGCGCACACACACACACACACACACACACACACACACAGTCTCTCTCTCTCTCTGCTCCTGTAAAAATAAAAGCACAGGCTGTACAACACTTTCTCTAGATGCAAACTTAAATAAAAACAGGCTAAGACCATAATTTGACCATAACTCTCTCTCTCTTAACATTAATATTCTGGAGATTTTTCTATGTTGGTAAATAGAGAGTATTCTCATTCTATTTTATAACCTGAATGCACTGAAGCGTATTTAACCCACCCTACTGGTGAATGTTTGGGCCTTCTCCTGCTTTTTTATTCAGAGGATTGTTTTCTTTTTCCAGGATATCCTGCTGGTCTGATAACCTAGTAATTTAGATGGTTTCTGGATTTTGTTAAGCATTAAAAATAGGTAGAAAACAAGAATTGAGCCGAAACCGGTTTGGCTCAGTGGTAGAGCATAGGTCTGCAGACTGAAAGGTCCCGGGTTCGATTCCTGTCAGGGGCATGTATCTTGGTTGTGGGCACATCCCCGGTAGGGGGTGTGCAAGAGGCACCTGGTCGGTGTTTCTCATCGACATTTCTAGCTCTCTATCTCTCTCCCTTCCTCTCTGTAAAAAATCAATAAAATATATTTTTTTAAAAAAAGGAATTGGAATATGAGAATAAGAATTTCTCTATCTTTAAAAAATATATATTTTTATTTATTTCAGAGAGGGAAAGAGAGAAACATCAATAATAAGAGAGAATCATTGATCAGCTACCTCCAGCAGCACCCTACCCCCCTCACCCTTATTGGGGATTGAGCCTGCAACCCGGGCATGTGGCCTGCCCAAATATTGAGCCCGTAACCTCCTGGTTCATTGGTTGACACTCAACCACTGAGCCATACTAATTTGGCTCTCCTGACTTTTTTGAATGACTTGGTCACCATGCCCAAATTTCCTTTCATGGCCCTGTTACTGCCCCCTTCTCTATCTCTTTATTGTTAAACTAGGGGCCCGGTGCACAAAGATTCATGCAGGGAGGTGGGTCCCTCAGCCTGGCCTGCACCTTCTCCAATCTGAGAGCCCACAAGGGAGCCCACTCCAATTTGGGAGTTTCTGTCTGTCTTTACAATCATATGAGTGAATTGGCTGAGACCCAACCCAGTTTGGTTTGTGGCTCACAGAATAATAGGGGCTTCCCCCCCTCCCCCTTTGTTTCATTGGTAGAGATTTCCTGCAAGTTTTAGGATATCTTCCCTTTAATTTTTCCTAGACACTCTGATTTTATTTATGTCTCTCACCTTTGCTTTCCTTCCATCCCCCACCACCACAGTAAATTGCTCCAGGCTCACTTTGCTCTAGTGTCTAGGAGATCTGTCTGCCACCAGAACTACAATTCCCACCATTCCTGGTGCTCCCCTTGCTCTGGGCTTCTGCTTCCAGTCCTGGGGCTGCCATGAGAACCACTATTCCCAGAATTCCTGGTGCTCCCTGCGCTCTTCATTTTCCCTTTCTGCTCTGTCTCCATCCCATGGCCTCCCTCCCTGCCAAGTCCTCCAAGCCACCAGTTCTCCCTCTCTGCTCTCCATCTGGCAGCTTGGGGAGCCAAGTTCCCCAAGCCACTCCACTCACTGCCGGCTCTCCCCTCCCACTCTGTTCTCCACCTGGCACCTGTGTATGCAAATTAACCCACCATCTTTGTCAGGTTGATTTGAATACTCACTCCTGACTGGCTGGTGAGTGTAGTGGAGGTACGGTCAATTTACATGTTTCTCTTTTATTATACAGGCTATTTTAGCAGGGGAAATAAAACCATAGTAAATTGTTGAGAAATCTATGATTTGCAGAACCACTTCACAAGTATTTTTAAAAAGGTAAAATGCCAGCTTGCATGCGTGGAAGGTAATGCCATAGTTTTGGGGCATCTAATCAATTAGCCAGGAGTCTGATCAGCCACTTGGGATCTCTAACTTGTTATCTATCCAACTCAAGACACCGTTATCCCTCCTGCTGAGGACCTGAGTAGAGAACAAAGTTAACATAAATTATGGGAACTCAGCTCATAGGATCTCAAGTTGCATTTAAAAATTAGGCCAGCTAAGGCTTGTGGGATCCCCAGGTAAACTGCAATAGAAGCAAGAGAGGAAGCAAGGAGATTCCTGCGAGAGAGTGGGATTCAATGAGATTCTCTCCAGCGAGGTCCCATTTGTTTCCATAGCAATTCTGAGCTCCACCAGATGACACAGGGAGGGAAACAGCATGGATTGTGTATTATTTGTAAGAGAGGCGAGTGTGCTATCTTACTCCAAGGACTGTGGGAGCTGAAACCACCAGAGCTCTGGCCACGCCCCTCCTCCCCGCCATGCTGCAGTCAGATCCCCCTGCCTCCCATGCCCTCATTAGTATGCGTTTGAGGCACTTTATCTGTTACCCATTCCTCATTAGTTCTGAAAGTTCCCCTTACAATGTCTGCACATTCTGTACAAGAGTCATTTTGTGCTAAACTGAACCAGGACCTAGGGCTCCTCAGGGAGGCAAATGAATAACTGGTGATAGTCAAATCCAGTCTCTCTCTCTCTCACACACACACAAAGGCAGGGCACAGGAAATGATTAAGAGTCAATAAAACAAACTGTTTAGTCACTATGTTACAAAATTATTAAGAACAACTGCCTCTGCCTCTATGGAATCTAAAATAAAGGTGGTCTAATAGGTGTTAGAAAACTAAATACTTTCATCACAAAAACTGTTAAAAAGTAAACAAAGAGAAGTTTTGGTTTTTTTTTTGGGGGGGGAGAGGGAGGGGGCATGATCAGAGTGAAGTCTTGTGAATATGAGCAGTGTTATAGGCCAAACCATAAAAGGAAGAAATCAGACAATGTGGTGGCCCACCTCAAGAGTCTTTCTTTTTAATTATGGAACGCTTCACGGATTTGCGTGTCATCCTTGTGCAAGGGCCATGCTAATCTTCTCCGTATCGTTCCAATGTCAGTGTGCGTGCTGCCAAAGCGTGCACGGAGTTTTGAGCCAGGAGGGCTGCAGTTATGAACCCAGGAACTTCCCAATATAAACTCACATCCACAAAACCACAAACCCCCAAGTGGTTCTTACAAACACACTCGTGCTTTATGAGCCTTCGGGGACAGGACCTGTTGAAAGCCCCCTGCTTGACCCGCCAGAAATAACAGAAATGATAAGCAGGTGTCTGAGATGCGGTACCCCATTTACCTCCTGTCCCCTGACCTTTTAAGAGGTTGCTAATACAATCCCAGATTTCCCTTCCACAGAAAACATCAGCGATTCTTAATTATTGTTGAACGGAGTGGGAGGGGATAAGAGAAAAACCAAACTAGATGATGGTTTCAGTGGTTCTCAACCTTTCTAATGCCTCGACCCTTTAATATAGTTCCTCATGTTGTGGTGACCCCCAACCATGAAATTATTTTCTTTTTATTTTTCTAAATACATGTTATTGATTTTTTACAGAGAGGAAGAAAGGGGGATAAAGTTAGAAACAACGATGAGAGAGAAACATTAGTCAGCTGCCTCCCGCACACCCCCAACTGTGGATGTGCCTGCAACCAAGGTACCTGCCCACGACCAGAATCGAACCTGGGACCCTTGAGTCCGCAGGTTGATGCTCTCTATTCACTGAGCCAAACTGGTCAGGGCCATAAAATTATTTTCGTTGCTACTTCATAACTGTAATTTTGCTAATGTTAATGAATCGTAATGTAAACATCTGTGTTTTCCTAGGGTCTTAGGCTCTACAGCAGCGGTTCTCAACCTGTGGGTTGAGAACCACTAGCAGGGACACCCAAGGCCATCGGAAAACACAGATGTTTACATTACAATTCATAACAGTACAAAATTACAGTTATGAAGTAGCAACAAAAATAATTTTATGGTTGGGGGTCACCACAACATGAGGAACTGTATTAAATGGTTGCGGCATTAGAAAGGTTGAGAACCACTGGTGATGATGTGATGATGAGGTGATCCTGAGGAGTCAGGTCAGACTGCTACTCCTGAGCAAGACTTCCCTGGGTTGAGGTACAATGAACAGAATTTGCCTTAAACGAGCATTAAGTTTCATTCTAATCTTAGCATTCTAGAAACCGTTTGGAAAGGGGTGTGTGTAGGAGAAAGGTTAAAATCATCTCCTGCTAAAAGGAATCTGAATGCTTGATTGAAACAACCACACACCAGTCTAAGTGAAGTAGGTAACCAGATTTTTCAGAAGCTCAGTATTTTAGCTCTTTAAAAAGGAAGTCAACACATAAATATTTTTCTTTAAAATTCGGATTCAGTTTGTGTACAAGTCCCTATAGATCATACCATCTTTCCCATCCTCCATTTTCCTTCTTAACTCATTTTGGGACAAGACAGAGACAGAAACACAGTTTTGGCTCTAGTTTCACCAGAACTTCTCCGTGGGCTTCACTGAATACTCTCTCTTCCCCACCCCCAGGCTCTTTTATTTGATGAAGTCTAAGAGTTTCAGAGGTACAACCCAATCCTGCATCCCAATGTTTTTAGCAGGCACTTTCTCCAAACCTCCGCTACCATTTATGGTGATGGATACTAGGCACCCACGAGAAGCAGACTCTGCTAGCCCCATTTTTCAGGTAGACAACCAAGGAGCCGAAATGTCCATTTCTTGTTTGAGTCTCACAGCAGGGAGTGATATTTTGATTTGTCATCTAAACATTTAAATCTTTGCTCTTAAAATAAATGTCACTCTGGAATTGCCGATTCACCAGCAACAACATCTACATCTTGTGGATGTATTTCAAGATGTGCCTCCTCGGGCAAAAGTCTTAGGAAAATGGGCCTTAGAGATGGGTGTCTAGCTTTTCCCTCTCAGGGTCGACATCACAGTAGACTCTCAGACCAAAAGCATCTCCTCCAGGGTGATTTGGAAACTTCACCACAGTGGCTCAGTCTTTGTCCCTCCAGAGAGTTTGCTTAACTAGGAATGCCCTTTAGGGAGGGTGACGAAGGGATTAACTAGTGAACACTTCCACAAGCTCAGGTCCTTCCTTGGCTGGCAGGCTCTCCTGATCCATGGCTGGAAGCTGAGCGTACCTGCAAGCCTAATAACCCTTTGCTACATCACTGGCCCCAGCCAGGGCTGTGCTGAACCTCCTGCAGCAAGACGAAGTTTGAGAACCCTCCCCAAGCATGGATAGCCGAGTGGAGAAGGGGGAAGTAGAGGCAGGCAGACAGAGTCCTCAGAAGGCTGGGACATTCAGGTGTGCCCGAGTGCGAGCATGCACTTAGATTTGGAAAGGTGAGATGTGGAGGGGTAAGGCTGAGTCTTTGCAAGCCAAACATCTGCATGATGTTTGGCTTTTCAATATCTAACCGAGTAAGAACTGGAAGCGTTTTCGGTAATGCGTGTATTCTGCTGGGATGAAGATTCCAGGTAGCAAAACCGAATTGTGCTTCCACAGAGGTGGTTAATTACCCTTAGAAGGGCTTCAACCCTGTAATTAACACTAACTAGGGTAGGAACAAATGTTTTCACATCGTAATTTGTGCATAAACATGATGCAATACAAGTTATAAATGCCTGCTTCGTGTGGCACACAGTAAATACAGAATCAGCTCTGTGAAGGCAAAGGGAGCCCTGTGCCCTGTGACCAACGACTGTGCCATTCTTTTGGCATGTCTTCATTTTTAAAATAATTGTTTTCTTTAGTTCTCCCAACAGCATCAAATCTGTCCCCTTCCTCCCTCCCTCCTTCTTTCCTTCCTAGTCTTTTTCACTTTTTTTTTTTTTCCTCCTTAGCCCAAGTAGCAGGTGCCCAGCAATCAGCAAATTCTCCAGGAGCCGTTGTTGCTGACAGCTGGTTTCTTTTTCCTGGCCCACTCCACCCCCTACTCTGTCTTCCAACTGTAAGAACACGTGCTCTTCGAAGACACTGACTGGTGGCCAACCAAGCCGGCTCCTTTCACTCCGGTTCATGCTCGTCGGTTCAGCACTACAGGCTGCTGCCGACTGGAAATCGCCAAAGCCGGGGGAGACGTTCCCTGACACAGTGGGCACCGCATTCACTTCCTGTGATGGGATCAGATTCAATGACTCATGTGGAGGTGGTGGTTCGTTTTTTCCCCCTGAAGACAAGAAGCGCAATGGCAGGCACTGACTAACTGGAGAAACAGTTGCACAACTAAAAACTCAAGCCAGAAGCGGTGAGTCCTCAATGTTTGGGAACAAGTGATAAACAACAGCCTTGTACCTCTGAAAAGAAAGTATACTATTTCCAGCCATTACGAGACTTTGATCGTATTTGTCATAGTCAGGAGGATGATCAAGGAAAATGAAACTCATCTCTAATATAGCCTAAATCCCGCGAAAGGCAGGAGCGAGCCAGCTAAGCTACACATCTCTCACAGGAACTCCTCCCCGCAGCCCAGGTAAACCAGCCAGCACTCTCCTACCCCGAGGACTGGGGTGGGGTGATGGGAATCCAAACCACCTCGCACCCAAAGGGTCTGACTGGAGGTTAAATACTGGACATTTTATCTAATTTTAAAGAACAAACTGATTTCTAAGGTTAAACGAAAAGCTTTTCCAAATTCATTTATCAAATGCTCACTAAATATCCTCCTATTTAATAAAAGTGTAATATGCAAATTGGCCAAATGGTGGAACAACCAGTTGGCAGGGGCAGGGCGGTGAGCAGGCAGTGCCAGGCCAGAGGGCAGAGGGAGGGAATGGTGATGGGGGGAGAGAGAGGGGGGCGGTGGCAGCAGCAGCCAGCAGAGGCAGAGGGGTGATGGGGGGTGGGGCTGCACCAGCTGGCACCATCCAGTCAGCCGCCCAGTCGCCTCCCACAGAGGGAGGCCGGCAACAGCAGCAGCGATAGGGTGATGGGGGCGGCACCTTCCCCTGATCGGCCGGTCGTCCCTCGCAGTGGGAGGACACTGGCGGCAGTGCAGCAGTGGGTTGATGGGGGTGGCACTGTCCCCTGATGGCCCGCCTGATCACCTCCCACAGAGGCAGGCCAGACTGAAGCTTAGGCCCACTCTCCCCTAAGCTGTCAGTAGGACATCCCCTGAGGACTCCCAGCCTGTGAGAAGGCGCAGGCTGGGCTGAGGGACATTCCCCCAGTGCACGAATTTCCGTGCACCAGGCCTCTAGTCCTATATAATAAAAGCCTAATATGCTAAGTCGCCCATTCAACCAACCAAAGCATTATATGCTACTGATATGCTAAGGCACATGTGTCAAACACAAGGCCCGCGGGCCAAATCCAGCCCGCCAGGCCTTGCAATGTGGCCCGCACCGCGCTGTCATCACTGCACTCCGCTGTCAGTTTATGACATTGTCAGTTTATGACTGTTCAGTAAATCATTCAGCCCGCGATTTAGGCTGGATTTTAGATTTTGGCCCCTTCTCTGATTGAGTTCGACACCCCTATGCTAAGGCCATTCAGCTGCTCACTATGACATACACTGACCACCAGGGGGCAGACCCTCCAAACAGGAGATAAGCTTGCTGCTAGGATCCAGTCAATCGGATCTGAGCAAGACAGGCTGGACATGCCCTAAAGCCCTCCCCAGTGGCCAACCTCCTGTGTCCCTCCCCAGCCCCAATCATGCATCAGTGGGGTCCCTTGGCCTGGCCTGCACCCTCTCGCAATCCAGGCTGAGGGAACACCAACTCCCCACCCCCACCCCCGCCCGCCCCACCGATTGTGTGAATTTCAGGCCCCTAGTATATAATAAAAGCCCAGTGACTGAATGGTGGAATGACCCGAACGAATGGTCGACCAGTCACTATGATGCACATTGACCACCAGGGGGCGGTCGCTCAATGCAGGAGCTGCCCCCTGGTGGTCAGTGTGCTCCCACAGCGGAGCACTGCTCAGCCAGAGCCGGGTTCACAGCAGGTGAGCACAGCTGCGGGGGCAGCAGTGCTACAGAGCAGGGGAGGTGGTGGTGGCAGCAGCAGCAGGCACAGCGGGGCCGGGAAGAGCGGCAGCAGAGGTGCACCTGCTCTCGCTGGGGCTCCTCTCCAGCTGCCTGCCACGTCAGCACTGCGACATCCCTCGGGGAGATGTCGTTGGACTGCTGGGTTTCGGCCAGGCCTGTGGGATTGGGCTGAACTCCAGCAGTCCGACATCCCCCGAGGGGTCTCAGATTGCAAGAAGGTGCAGGCCAGGCTAAGAGACCCCATCTGGGTCTCTAGTAAAAAATAAAAGTACTTCTACAGGATACAAATTTTTTTTAAAAAATTAGTGAACATCTTTAATACCTCATAAGATGCTGATGAGTAAAAAAGAAAATTATTCCCTCTTAAAGCTAATGCTACATGATTTGACTGCAATGAAATTCAATTTGCAAACTCTTGAAAATAGGCAACTTCAAACACAGACGGAAGAGGAAAATGGCCTGTAAATTATTCCCATTTGAAAAAGGACCCCGTCATCTGAATGAGGCTTTATCTTAAGATTCCTTTATATCCATTTTGAAATGAGGCAAATTAGTAGGGACATAATTCCAAAGATACACCTGTGACTTATCACCGATTTGGGGAGACTAGCCTTCCGCAGCGTTAACTCCTGAGCTGTGTCCTTCCAGAGTGATGCCCATCCTCTCCCTGCCCCTGCGCATCCCATTCTAACCTCGTGCCAGTCACCCCGGAATTGCTCAGGACACTGGATGCATGAACACGTGTATGTGACAGGGTTAACCTCTGGCGCTTAGACATGGAATTCCTTCCAGCTGCTGACGCACACTCTCTTCTGAAGTTCCCTGTCTTACAAAGACAGGACACAGAGCATCTGTCTCAGGTGGTTTCGGATGTTTCATCCCTTCCTCTCAAGCCAGCACCAACCACTGGGCAGGGACCAGCAGCCCCCATCCATGGGAAGTGGCTCAGGGGTGCAAGACCTGACTTGCACAAAGGTGAACAATCTACCTGGCTCCGCAGGTGACCCCAAGAGGTCATGCTACCACAGCTTCAGAATCCATCTGTTACCGCTTCCTTTCCTGGAGGCAGCCCAGGGTAGCCCCCTACGTCAGGGACCCTGTTCCTTCCACTGTATGGAGCCAGGTCCTCAGCAGCATAACAGAGGCAGAAGAGAGTTGAGCAGGTGCCCTCCCCACAGCAGTTCTGCGTCCCAGCCTCCTGGGTATTGTGGTGAGCTTCTGTCCTCTCCTCCCGTTAGTCCCTCATCAAACCCCAGGGAATTACGAAAAAAGTACTCCAGTGCATCCTACAGAGGAGGGCACTATGATTATTTTGACAGAAGCACGGCACTCTCACATTCCCCTTGCGTGGCTCATTTCCAGCTTCGGTTCCGCTGTGCTCAGGGGAGCGGGTACCTCGGTTTGCCTAGGATGCGTGAATGAATCTGACTTCACATGATGAGTCACCAGAAGGCACTGCATGGAGCCAGCACTGAACCAGGAGAGAAGCTACTGCCGTTATACCAGAGCACCTGTGGATTCAGGCTAACGACCTCTTTCAGGATAATTTCACAAGCTGAGAAGTAACAACTGACAAACGAAGGCACTAAATAATTCTTTAAGAGCACCTTGATTATTGTGCTTAATTCAGAATACTTTTGCTTTTTGGTTGGGGGACAGGATACAAAATTTTTAATATTCAAGCAAGATACTTGTGGAAACACAAACACCTTTATTCACTTGTGTTTATAAGCAAAAGCAGAAGGCCTTGACTTAGAGAACAACGACTTAAAAAACATATATAAATTTATTCCCTGGATTTTCTTTTTTTATTTTTAAGATTCTTTACAGATATGAAATTTTCATTTCAGCTTGTAGCCAAATGTTTCTTTCTCTCTTTTTTTACTAATAAATCTTTATTGTTCAGATTATTACAATTGTTCCTCTTTTTTCCCTCCATAGCTCCCCTCCACCTGGTTCTCAACCCACCCTCTGCCCTTACCTCCCCCCTACTGTCCTCATCCATAGGTGTACAATTTTTGTCCAGTCTCTTCCCACACCTCTCTCCCCCAAGTAACGGAGAAGGCTGCCTAGCTTGGCAGGGTCAGTGCTCTCACAGCCCCTCGCTAGTGCCGTGTTTGCTGCCTTTATCACAACCCTCTGTTTACATCTCTGCTGCCCAGCCAGGCTCTGCAACCCTGGGATTTGTTCACCCCACCGTCTAGCACTGCATGAGCAAGGGATGACTGTACACAAGTAAACAGACTGCACGTGTGACTGCATGTTTAAACCCATGTCATCAGGCCAGGTTACCTGAGTTCAACCCACTGTGGCCAGGCCAGGTTATCTGAATGAAAAGGGACTCTCTCTCTCTGGCCAGGCTCCCTGCAGCCCTTGGATGGCTGGAGAGCTCTGAGAGAAAGCTCATTCCCCAGGTTGGAATAATACACCCAGCCGATTGGGAGGTCATGAGCAGAAAGTTAGACGAGGCATCAGAACTGTTGGCGTGGGGCCACCGCTCGGATATGTGACTGTGGCAGGTTACTTCATTTCTCTGGGCCAGATGGTCTTTTTCTACAATCCTCCTCAGGGTCAAGAATTCTCCAGTCCTGCTGGCTACCTTCCCTCAAGGACAGAACTGATGCCTCTTCCTCCTACAGAAATGTGTACAAGCTTTAGCCGGTTTGGTTCAGTGGATAGAGTGTTTGCCTGAAGGGTACTGAGGTCAATACCGGTTAAGGGCACATGCCCATTTGAGGTTCAGTGTGTGTGTGTGTGTGTGTGTGCAGGAGGCAGCCGATCAATGATTCTCTCTCATCATTGATGTTTCCCTCTCCCTCTCCCTTCCTCTCTGAAGTCAATAAAAGTTCT
Organism: Pipistrellus hanaki; assembly: GCF_964339955.1. NCBI lineage: Eukaryota > Metazoa > Chordata > Mammalia > Chiroptera > Vespertilionidae > Pipistrellus > Pipistrellus hanaki. Next base: position 40,246,580 of record NC_140504.1, read on the forward strand.
TAAAAAAGAAAAAGAAAATAAATGTGTACAAGAACTGAGTTGGCCAGGCAAAGGAAACCTCGGAAGAAAGACCTGTGCCGTGAGTGATTTATTCTGAGAATAGAATCAGAGACATTTTAGAAATCTTCTTTCAATGACATTGATAGACAGACTTTCATCTGTGAGCCAAGAAAAATGGTTTGAAAAGGCTAGAAGAATAGAACCCTGTGGCTAAGAATTTGTAAAAACATTTTACACAAAAGTTCTAAGGGAAAGACTGAATCGGGCGGGATCACAGGAGGTGGAGCCAGAGCTTCGAAACTTTGAGACAGCAGAGAATTAACCAGCTAAAGGGAAAATAGCACCCAATGTGACTACAGGAGGTGACACATGACCCCAAGCAGCACCTGGAGGCACTAGAGGTCAAAGAGGTCCATTTATGCCCCAGGCCCATACCAATGGAACAGCCTAGTGCAGTGGTAGGCAAACTCATTAGTCAACAAAGACAAATAGCAGGAAGATGAACAAGGGGGGGGGGGAGACACCAGAGACACTGGCCTTGCACCGTTAGCGTCAGGAACTACCCCTTTGGTGGGCTATTCTGGGCCTCCAGGGTCTGCCCAGGAGCTGCCCTTTGCAGTTTAAAGGAGTTATGTCCTTGGGAAGTCAGGGATCCCAGTCATGGCTCCGGGTGGTATTCAGTGGAGACGGTGACAGGATTGTGATGGTCAGAGACGAGCTTGGGCTGGGACAAGAGAGAACAGACTGTGTTTGGGCAAAGGCAAAGAGAGCACATCTATTGGGGAGACAGATGAATGCTAACTCTGGAGGACTGCAGAGGCCGTATTATTTATTTCCACGGTGAGGAGTGTGCACTAACGCAGCAGGCATGGAAGGTCTCTGCAGGCCTTTGGGCAGGGCAGTCATTGGTAATTCCAGGTATCTGTGAGGCAGAGGGAGTGGGCTGTGACAGAACTATAAGACACCATCTATCTTTTTTTTTTTTTTTTTTAATATATTTTATTGATTTTTTACAGAGAGGAAGAGAGAGGGATAGAGTTAGAAACATCGATGAGAGAGAATCATCGATCAGCTGCCTCTTGCACACCCCCTACCGGAGATGTGCCCACAACCAGATACATGCCCTTGACCGGAATCAAACCTGGGACCTTCCAGTTTGCAGGCTGACGCTCTCTATCCACTGAGCCAAACTGGTTTCGACGAAACCACCTGTCTTTGACTAAGAACAGTATTAAAGACCAAGGAGGGCTGTCACTAGCAGTGAGAGAACCTACTATCGTCACAGGCTCAGAACCACTGGCTCTTCTTTCACGTGCTTCCTTGCACCTGCGTGGACATCTCTATGAGCTAAGTCAGCAGAAGGAAGGCTGTAGTGACCTTGAAGTAAGTAGGAGTGTTGGCTGGGGAGTGAAGGTTGGGAGCACAAAGGAATGAGGCTTGATAGAGACAAACTCAAATGAGAGTAGCCAGCTTGTCCTGAATCCAAGGACCAACAAATACATCCTCAAACTTGGGGCGGGGTCGAGGAGGGGATGATGTGTGGGTTTTGCCAAGTTCCATGGTGTGAACACTGCCGCCATAGCTAACTTACAGTGACTAATGGGAAGTCACCCAAGAGAAGTTGGGGAGCAATGCCCACAAATGGCCCTGGTGAGGAGCTAGCCTCACCCAGCAAACCCCTGGGAGCCCAGCACGCTGCTCCCAGCAGCTCTCAGCCGCTGAGGTGACAGGACAGTGACAGGTCGCTCAGGACTTGTGCCACCGCGGCCATTCCAGCCACGCAGTTATGCAGAGACGGAGCTCTGAAGGCTGGTGTTCTCAAGGGCTTTGCGGAACCTGCTTCAGATCGCAGAGGAACTTTATTCTGCAGATCAGCACACTGAGGCCTGGGGGCTACCTGGCCAGGCTGAAATCGTTCTGCTCTATGTTATCAGAAACAAACTCTGGAACGAAACAAGTAGTGACTTTGAGGCATCCATCTTATATAAAAATTGCTGTCTGAAATTTTAATCCTGCTATTTTGGCTTCTGTAGATGCTTGCTTGCGTAAATAATAAGGAAAGTAAGACTACTCCAGAGAGACTATAAAACTGCCCCAGACGAAGTTATCAGTGCCGGCGCCAGGCCAGGCCTTTGGTTGAGGTCTCAAAGCCCCAGCACAGAGGGCTCTTTAAGAACTTGCAAAGGGGACCGGAAACACCCCATATTTGGGAGACAAAGAAGGTGAAAACATACACATGGGGAAAGTTCCTCCACGTTGGGGCCGGAATTTGAAATACAGTTTCTCTCGGCCTACGCGCGTAATAATAAAGTGTAATTCCATCTCTCTGAGCATCGGTTGGTTCTTCTCAGGTCTTCTGTAACAACTGCACAAGTGCTAGTGAGCAGGCCGTCCACAGATGGCTGAGCCGCAGCGAAGGTCACTCCAAAGGTCACTTCCTAGGCCCCGGGGACGCCCGGTCGCCCTGTGTGCGTGTGGACTTGCGTGAGTGCCTGTGGAATTGTGTGTGAATTTCACCAGTTGATGTCACCAGTGAAAGGAGCTCACCCTCCCTTCTCCTTGCCAGTGGGGTTTTTCTCTCTTAATTTCATTTCCATGGTTAAAACTTTAAACTCTGCTCCCTCCTCACCTCAGCAAATGAATTGCACGTTTTACCAGAAATCAATCCTTTCTCTAAACACTGCACATTCATGCTGGTTTCCTCCAGGCTAATAAAATACTGTGTGACTATTAGACCTCACGCAGGTCTCTCCATGCCTGTCTTCCTCTCCCTTTTTGCCTACTCCTCCCCTTTCACCTGCATCTGAAAGGACAGGACCACCACCTAGTGGGTCCCCTCTGTCATCAGGACCAGCAGACTCTGGGGGCAATTCGTCCATGTCAGCATTCTTCCAGACTCTTCTTGCTTACAGAGAATGCTCCTGTCAGGGCAGCCTTTTGGCCTGCCTTTCTTCTGGATGGCGGACAGATCATGCCTCCTGTTTACCCAACTTGCCAGCTTGCTTGGTGGCCTTTAGAAACTTCCAGGCGCAGTGTCTGTGGATCCCCATTTTGCAGGGGATGAGACGGAGGCACAAGAGGAGGAGATCATGGTCAGGATGCACCACAGGAGGGAGATGTGAGGTAAGAGTGACGCCGCTTCCTGGGTTATTTTAAAAAAAACATAGGAGAGACTGCAACAAGATCTGCATCGAACTCAACAGAGCACTGCCTCCCTTCCCCGGCCAACACGGACAGGTTTACATTGTCCATCTTATGTCACTCTGCTGTCTGGAGGAGGCAGAGCGGGCTTTGAAGTAGGTGGCACTGTGGGAGGTGAAAATAGGGAAGTAAAGTGACAGGCCTGTGGGACCCACCCTGGGATCATCAAACTAAGAATGAAAAGTCTGATCAAGGCCGCACAGACTTCGGGAAATGACCCTCCACGCTGCTCACACACAGCCCCTGGAGGACTGTGAGGACGCCTCCCATCGGGGCTGGCAGGCGCTGAACCAAGGCCTGATAAGGCCCGATGCTGTTACGTGTGTAAATATAGGTAAAGGTGTGCACACACAGGTATATACACGGACTTTACACAGAAACATATGCAGTACATACTGACATCCATGAGTTTCCATGGTCAACTGCGATCCGAAAACATTAAATGGAAAATTCCAGGGATAAACAATTCGTAAGTTTTAAATTGTGTGCCGTTCTGAGCAGTGTGATGAGATCTCATACCATCCTGCTGTCCCGTCCAGTGCATGAATCATCCTCTGTCCGGCACATCCACGCTACCCACCCTCAGCCACTCAGTAGTGTCTTGGTTAACAGATTGGCTCTTGTGGTATCACAGAGCTTGTGTTCAGGCACCCTTAGTTTACTTACTAATGGCCCCAAAGCACAGGGGGAGTGACGCCGGCAATTCAGATATGCAAAAGAGAAGCCATCAAGGTGAGTACAGTATGATAAGATTTTGAGGAGAGACTATCTATATATATATAAAAGCCTAAGCAACTGGCTGACCGGCCGACTGGCTGTCCAACAGCTATGACGCACACTGACCACCAGGGAGCAGATGCTCAACACAGGAGCAGAAACCATAGGCATGGAATAGACTGATGAATCTCAAGAGGTAAAGGGAACATGGGGGAGGGCAGGAAGAGATTAACCAAAGATCTTACATGCATACTAGAGGCCTGGTGCACAGATTCGTGCACCAGTAGGGTCCCTCAGCCTGGCCTGTGCACTCTCGCAATCCAGGACCCCTCAGGAGATGTCAGAGAACAGGTTTTGGACCAATCCCTGCAGGCCATGTGCACCAGGCCCCTAGTATTCATGTAAGTTTTATTACAGCATATTATTATAAGTGTCCTATCTTATTATTGTTGTTAATCTGTTACTGTGCCTAATTTATAAACTTTACCATAGGTGTATAAGGGAAAAAAATCATAGCACATACTGTATATGGTTTGGTATTATTTATGGTTTCAGGAATCTTAGAACACATCCCCTATGGATAAGGAGGGACTACTATACATTTAGACAAATTATCTACACTAATAAAAGAGTAAGATGCAAACTGATCATACTTTTGTGACACCCACCAGCCAATCAGGAGTATGCAAATTAACCCAACAGGGTGGTGGGTTAATTTGCATACACAGGCGACAAGCGGCCAGGGCAAGGCAGGACTCTTGCCTCCTTGCCATGGCATTTTGCACTGCCCCAGCCGCTCCGGGCCTCTGGGCAGTGTGGGAAGGCGAAAAGGTGGCTCCAGCCTGGAACCAAAAGGCGGCTCTGGGTGGAGCAAAGGCAGTGCTGGCAGCCAGGGCTTATTCTTGCACAAATCTTCGTGCATCAGGCCTCCAGTTATATATAATAATTATGTAGTCATAACTGAGTTATAAGTATCTACGTTAGGGTGTTTTAAATACCAGGCTATTATTTTAAAGGAAAACTGTTAGCCATAAAAACTCTGTTTTCTCTTGTCCCCTAAGGGATATGTCATTTGTTTTGCTTTTGCTAATTAAGAGTTGGACATTGTTTAAATGTTTCTTGTTGGCTAAACTAGAGAGAAGACAATAAAATCAACGGATACTTACAAGTCTTGAGAATCAGGATCCAAGAGCAAAGGGTTTGTGGTTACGATTCCATCAAATCTAGACAACCACAGCCCCAGGTGCCTCATCTAAACCCTCAGAATTGTTAGATTAGAACACATAGTCTTTTTTTTTTTTTTTTTTTTTTTTAAAGCAGACACACATTAACAGCTGATAGCTGTAGATTCTATTATATTTTGGAAATCAAATGTACTTTAATAAACACTGCCTTCAAAGTGTGTATTATATATATATATATTTTTGAGGAAGGATGTTACCTGTATGTTTTTATTTTTATTGAGAGAGAGAGAGAGAGAGAGAGAGAGAGAGAGAGAGAGAGAGAGAGAGAGAAGGAACATCAATGAGAGTTAGAAACATTGATCAGCTGCCTCCCATACACACCCCATCCGGGGACCAAACTCCCAACCTGGGCATGTGCCCTGACTAGGAATTGACCCAGCAACCCTTTGGTGCACAGGACAACACTCAACCAACTGAGCCACAGCTGCCAGGGCTAGAAAGTCTTTTAACACAGTGCCTGGAAGAGTGTTCTGTGGTAGGTACTCTTGAGTTCCATTTGAAAGGTAAGAACCCGGCCACCACGCTGTGAGGAAGCACAAGCAGCCACAGGGAGAGGCCACTGTTCCTGTGGCAGCTCCAGCCGAGGGCTCAGACAACACCAGCAATGGGTCAGATCGCTAAAGGTATGAGCAAGTGAGCCCTCAGATGTCAAGCCGCCCCAGCCTTTGAATGGTCCCTGAGAGGCTGCAGGCATCGTAGACAGGGACAAGCTGATGCACTGCGCCTTCCAAGTCCCCGACCCAGAGGATCGATCGGGAGTCCCCGATCTGGTGGCAGTGCTATGTCACACAGTTTGGGTTTGTTGCAGAGCAATAGATAATCACTACATTTGTTTTAAGGCAGTGGTCGGCAAACTGCGGCTTGAGAGCCACATGCGGGCGGCTCTTTGGCCCCTTAAGTGTGGCTCTTCCACAAAATACCATGTGCGGGCGCGCACATACAGTGCGATTGAAACTTCGTGGCCCATGCGCAGAAGTCAGTTTTCGGCTCTCAAAAGAAATTTCCATCGTTGTACTGTTGATATTTGGCTCTGTTGACTAATGAGTTTGCCAACCACTGTTTTAAGGCAACAGAGAGCACGGAAAAGCTTGAGAGTGGCGAGAAGGCAAGGTCAAGGCTTCCGGATAGAAGGCGAACCTGACTGCAGAGGGCGGAGCCTGTGGCAGAGGGACCCAGCAGGAAAGCCCTGACATAACAGGGCAGCTCTGTGTGGTCCAAACCTGAAGTGGGGTGGGCTGGCACAAAAGGGTGTTTAGGGGGACACGTCAGATGCAGGGGTTGAGGGAAAGAGAGTTCAAATGGCTCCAAGGTTAGAACTAATGATGAGCCCCTGACAAAATGCAGTTCATCCCAAAGGGGGCTAATGTGTTTTCCCAGGTGGGTAGCTGAGGGAGGGGAGAGAAAGTAAATTCCACTCTAAATATGTGAGATCTGCATGATGTCAGGGCAATCTAGGAAGATGTGACAAGCAAGAAGTTAGAAACGCAGTGGGGCTGGTGGGGCTCAGTGGTTGAGTGTGGACCCACATACCAGGAGGTCAAGGTTCGTTACCTGGCTAGGGCACATACTCGTGTTGTGGGTTCAATCCCCAGTAGGGGGTGTGCAGGAGGCAGCCAGTCAATGATACTCTCTCATCATTGATGATTCTATCTCTCCCTCTCCCTTCGTCTCTGAGATCAATAAAAATATTAAAAAAAAAAAAAATTCAGAACTAGAAGTTGACCACTGGCTTTGGTTAAAATCTTTAACATGGATGTGTTTTCCTCTGAGATTACACTGAGAAAAGCTCTCCACCTCAGCCTATATTTAGGGGAACCAGTTTTGGTCAGTCCCAGAGGCAGAATTTAGGGAGTATTAACATCACACCCAAGTTTTGGAAAGATGTGGTCATTATTCTGCAGAGGTCAAAGAAACAAAATATCAAGAAAAGGGGCTGAAACCAAAAAGGGAAGGAACCCAGGATCCTGGGAAGGCATCTCTCCCCTTCAGACCGAAAGTGGAATCAGACACACACACAAACCAAAGGTTGCAATGACACAAAGCCTGCTTTGTACACCCGATAGATGGCTTCCTGTGTATCTGGAAAGGGGAAGTGGACAGAAACTGTGAACACAAGACAGTTAAATGCACATTTCTGGGGTCTAAGGTGGGCACAGGATCACCTGCCACTATCTACCTCCCAGAGACAAAGTGCAGGTTGGATTGCCACAAAGTGCTCCGAGTTCCCTGGCACCGGGTAGATCCGATCCCTGTCTTTCAGCGTTTGAGGGGAACTGTTCTGAGCAGTGGCTGAACTCCACCACATTCCTGGGAGGTAGATATTATCGCTGGAGGGGGAAACGAAGGCCACACAGCAAGTCAAAAGCCAAGGCGAGATTAGAGCAGGGCCCGCCTTCCGTGTGGGGAGGGCCACTTGACTGGGTTCCTCATCTGTCAGTTACGGGTTCTTTGATCTGCCACTTGGAAGAGGCGTGCTGCCAGGGAGGTTGTGAAAATAGACTCATTAATGACCATCAGGCTCTCTGAGACTTACTGAGGGGGCTTTGGATAAAAGATGCAGCCACCCAGGTTCTAGAAACAGTAAAACCAGTTCCAGGAACAGCGGGAGGCGCTGGGGAAATCAGTCTGGGCGGCAACCAGGAGGGAGCAGGCGTCTGGGAAAGGACCTTGGCGAGGTGGCCGGGAGCCAGCTGTGCCACACACACTTCCTTCTGCCTCTTCGCTTTGGGCAGACACAGCACGCAAGTGGCAAAGACTGGACAGTGACTGGGTTCCTCTCAGATTGCGCTGATGAACAAGAGAGCAGTGCCATGGAGCAGAGGGGATCGGGATCAGGGCGGGGGGGGGGGGGGGGGGAGGCTCAAAAACAGTGAGGAGGATGGGTGATGCTTCTGTAAAATGTTACTTTATTTTATTTTAAAAATATATTTTATTGATTTTTTTACAGAGAGGAAGAGAGAGGGATAGAGAGTTAGAAGCATCGATGAGAGAGAATCATCGATCAGCTGCCTCTTGCACACCCCCTACCGGGGATGTGCCTGCAACCAGGGCACATGCCCTTGACCGGAATCGAACCTGGGACCTTTCAGTCCGCAGGCCCGACGCTCTATCCACTGAGCCAAACCGGTTTCGGCTAAAATGTTACTTTAAATCCTGAAGCAGCAGCAGCATGATTCTTCAATTCTACATCTGCCTTTTCCTAAAAACTCCATTTCTTAGTAAAAGTCAAAAAGCAACAATGACACTTTGCTTGAATTGTAGGTAGGCCCTTGTGATAAGTTAACACTGCAGGGGCATAAGATAAAGGAAGCTGGCATGGAAAGGTAACAGGCATTTATTGAGAGCCTACCAGCGGCTGCCTCATCTAATATTTATGAGCCCCTTGTGAGGAGTGGCAGTCCCATTTATACAAACAGGAGAGGCCCACGGCCAGTGCGAGGAGAGCGGGGTTCAGCTCTGACACCCTCGCTGAGTTGCTCTTTTCTGTGTGTTGCACTGCCTACTTCCCAACAGTCCCCAGTTCAATGTTAGCGAGGCTTAAACCAATGAGATTTACTGAACCGCCCCAGAGACCACTGCCCCATAGAATGTGTAGGGAAGCGCACTTACAGGTAGGAAGCCTGAAGGGTGTTTACAGTTCACACAGATAAAGGGACCAGGACCAAACCCAGTGTCGGAGAGGCCAAGTCACTGTCACGCCTTCCCTCCCCAGAGAGCCTGCACTCGGCACTCTCTCCCTCTACTCTCGCTGCCAATGGGCCCCCTTGCTGCTCTTGGGTGTACCCCCTCCCTACAAGCACTATCATCAAGCACTATCCCTTCATCAAGCACTATCCTTCTACATTCCTTCAGAGCCTTGACTCAGTTGGCAAGCGCTGTTAGGTTCATTAGGTAAACCCATTTCTTCTTTGTTGTTAGCTAATAGACTAACCCTTCTAGGTTGTGGGGCTTAACTCAGTTAAGGTGTGTTTTACCACCATCAGAATGCAGAAGAGTAATTACCCTGGTGGACGTGGCCGGCATTCTGGAAGATTGAAGCTCTGCTGTGGCAGCTGCACTTGCCAGCTGGGAGCCCGGCTTCTGGCTGAGCGGTGCTCCTGTGGGAGCACGCCTACCACCAGGGGGCAGCTTCTGCGTTGAGCATCTTCCCCCTGGTGGTCAGTGCGCATCATAGCGACCAGTTGTTCTGGTCGTTCTGCTTAGGCTTCTATTGTGTACCGTAGATATGTGCAGCCCATGGAGATGGGCAATAGGGCAGTGGAGACCTGGGGGTGGGGAACAGAAAGTAGGGACTGGGAGGAAGGGGATAAGGAGTGTGTATGTGGGTGTGTGTGTGTGTGTGGGGGGGGGGGTTAGGGAGAGGATGGGAGATATCTATAATACTACCAACAATAAAATATGTATTTTTTAAAAAATCTGTTCAGTTCATGAAATGGAATAACTCCTTACTAAGCGCTAATAGCAACCTGACTTCTCTAAGGGAAGACTGCTAGCCAACCTGAAGAGTAACATAGTGTTTCTCAGGGCATTATTCAACTGGCATTTTGACTTGCTATCAAGTCCCTCGTTGGTTAGTTAGATTGCTGTGAATCTTGATGTCATAAAAGTAGGAGCCAATCAAGACAAGCCCTCCTCCCTGCACCCTCCCCACCCTGCAAGGGCCCTCCGGATGCAGGCACTGGCCTCCCTCTGTGATCCCAGTGACACAGACTCTCTGAAATGCTTCTAAGTAGCCAAGTTGGAAGAAAAAAAATTTTAATAAAATGCAGAACATGTAAAGTCAATTGCTACATGATCGGGGACTTCATAACTCAATTAGGGAAAAAGCTTTTTCTCCAAATGTAATGTAAGCAATGTGTGGGAATAAAGGATGTTGGGTCAGCTAATCCCCTGTGAGCATCACAGACAAAGCAACGTGTATAAATTATGAAAAGTTTTCACATCGCTCAGGATGTTACAGCGTCTTTCTGGAATGCTGCTACTGTCCTGTTAAACCCCCTCCACCAGCTCCCCCCATGCCCTCCTATCCTGTTGTTCATCCTGTCTCTTCCCTGCCTCCTGCCTTTCCTTGTTCTGCTGCTCCCCCTCTGTTCACGGAGGAACTGAGGCAGGATTAATAAAGCTGATGGGCATAGGACAGTCACAGCCTCCCTAGCGCTGCCAAAGAATGTGATCTTCTTTTTCCCTTATCTCTACAGAGTATGGAAGTCACCTACTCTCTACCCCTCGTTTTACTAGCGAGGAAATGGAGAATAATAATATTGTGACTGAAATGCCATACTTCTTCAATTTGTTTGTTTCAGGAAAACTGATGCCAAGGAAAAGGAGTGGGCATAGTAAATAGGAAAGAAACAGAGGAATGGTAAGAAGAGTGTCAGCATCCACTCAACACTTCCTGAGCCCTGAGTATATCCTGGGTGCCAGAGGCCCTTGGCTAGCACACGCAAACAAAGCCCCAATTATGTATTAAAAACTTAACAGATATTAAATCAGAGAGAGAAAAACAAACAAACAAGTAGCAGGAAGAAATAAAAACAGCACAAAGGAAAGCATAATCAATACAGGAGTTTAGGCAAATTAAAAAACCTAGTAATGCTCTCTGAATGGAACAGGAAAGAAATAAAGGAAAACATAACACAAGTATTCTGATTAAAGAAGAAAATGTAATATCTCACTGTAAGCAAAATCAGGTAAAGACTAAGCAATCCATATATATAAAAGCCCAGTGGTCAGAATGGCAGAACAACCAGTGGTTATGATGTGCGTTGTGGCAGTCAATCAGCCTGTTCTGGCCCTGATTGTCTCCCATCCTCCCAGCCGGCCCACGGCCCCTTCCTCCCTACCAGCAAGGCCCAATGGTGCACGAATTCGTGTACCGGGCCTCTAGTTTATTCGTATTGTAATTTAAGAATTTATTTAGAAAGAGAGTGTACATTAATTACTGTGAAAGGATTTCTGGTGACAATGAAAAAATCCACAATAACAATAGTCAAGTATTTTTCAAAAAACTCTCCTAACCCTCTCACTTCGCCACAAGAGGGTGCACAATTCCTTATTATTACAACAAGCAAGGGAAAACTTAGATTTCCATAAGCTGCTGCTCACCTCTGCTAAAAGGCACCTCTCCTCCCCACCCCCTACCCCGGAGCCTCGGCAATGGGCACCTGCAGAGTCAGGCACGGTCATCTCCATTCACATACATTATCTCATGTAATCCCAGTAATGGCTCTGTGAGGGTGGAGAGGGCGAATAGTATCAACCCCACTTTAAAGGTGGTGATAATGTTAGAGCCCAAACTGAAACTAATAATGTCTTCTGATTCCCAAATCCCATATACATTCCCCTCATTTCCTGATAAGACCAAAATAAAAACCCATACAGCAATTTTTCAGTGTCTGTATCTACCCACCTTCTTCTGAGCAAAGTCATATGCTGGACAGGCCAGAACTCTGCCGCATGTTGAGTTCTCTTTTTAAAAAAGTGTGTGTTAACACCTGGCAATGATTTTTATGGGTTTCCAATGAGGTGCGAAGTATGCTGACACTTGTCTACAGTATTCTATGGCAGCATTAACATGGCCTAGAATATCATTTTAAGTGTTGCTTACAACAGGGAAGTTAACTGTGTATACTCATATTTCTTTGGACAGATCTTATGAGACTCAGCCTAAAACCTAGCTCCAAAGGCCTTCTCTTACGAGAGACAGTATTGCACAGTGGTTAAAGATCTGAACTTGGCAGCCAGACTACAGGAGTTTGAACCTAGGTTTTATCGTTTACTGTGAGACCTTAGCTAATTCCTCAACTTCCATGACTCTGTCCCCCTCTGAAGAATGGAGAGAAGAGCAGTGCCCACCCACAGTGTGACAGTGAAGATACAGTCATTACACAAAAAAGCACACAGAGTAAGTGCTCAAGTGACACCTCCCCAAAATTATTAAAGTGATTATTAAAGAAAACAATTTTATGTGTTTTATGTCATGCTAGAACTGTATTTTATGACAAGGTGTGCCCTTGAAAATACATTTGAATCCCTTAAGAGTCTATGTGCACAGCAAATTATACCTCAAAGAATTTAGAGCATAAAATATAAATTGAGAAGGAGTGTACAGTTCTCATATCTTTGCTTTTTATGGCATTGTTTGTCATATCTACAGTCAATCCAAAGCCAAGTCCTGGGTCGGGAAAGAAAAGGTAAATTACAGAGCCCCTCTGGGAGGGAGTGTCCTTTTCACGGAAGGAGGAAAGCTGCCTGTACCAGGAACCTGCAGACCTAGGGCGTAGTCCCAGCTCAGCCACGAATCCCACATCCACAACTTCAGAATATCCCTGGACATTCACCTTTTCTTTTTCATTCCTACTCTTGTAGTCGCAACTCAGATCCTTACCATCATGGACTCCTAACTGCCACAAAAGTAGGGCTCCTTCCATTTTTTTTTTTAAATGAGTGAATAAATGGGGCTGGGATTAGTGACACCGAAGGAGAAGGCAGCAAAGATACAGTGGGAGTGGGAAGGTGCTACCAGTTTACCTTGTCTATATACACACACTTGTCCACTGAAGCCCTAGCTCAGCTCTGACTTGGTAACATGTGAGGTCCCCGCACTTATTTGATCTGTAAGTGTCTCCCTTCTCTCTCAGAATGTTTTCCTAATAGCCATGTCACTGGCTCCATGGGGGACCCTGGGTCACCTTTGTCAGTTCCGTGCAGTTTACCAGATTAAATTCTCAAGCTCATGAAGGCTAGCTGCTCCCACCTGATGGAAGTCTCTAGGTCTAAGATGGCACTGGGCTTGCCTCACTAGAGGCCACATGGGCTCAGAGGTGGGGTGGCCCACACGTTCACAGGTCTGAGTGTCTTCCAGCTCCTTCCCGGAGCCCCAACAGTCCTCTGATCCCTTTCCATTCCAAGCATCACACTCTTTTAAGACTGCCCTTTAAATTCTTGTTGAGTCTGGACATCTCCCTTGCCTGACTCCCGTGCGGCAGAGAGAATTCCATGGCTACGTCCCAGTGAAAGGTGGATACCTTTTACAGCTTGACCTCAAATTTCGTTTGATGTCCCCACGGGCTCTGGTGCCCCTTCTGGGGATATAACTTCACACACACACACACACACACACACACACACACACACACCTGTGCAAGATCATCCCCTACCCACACGACTGCAATATCATACCTAGTGCCAAGGATGAAAGACTGCATTGCCTCCTAGGCTTGGTGAGGAACGCTGCCACCTGCTGACCCAAGGGGATTGTTAACTTTATAGTAAAGGGGGCTTCCTCTGTATCATGCTCACAATCAAAAATTCCCATCAGGAGGCACTGTGAAGAGAGGAAGCAGTCACCTGATGGCAGAGTTAATCAGCTAAACTCTTAGGGTTTCAATTTAGGTTTCACCAATAGCCTGCAAGGCTGGACTGCAGGCTGCTGGGGACTGCCAGGGGTTGGGCTTCTAGGAGATTGTTAACAAGACTCTTCCCTTTGACCCAGACATGCAAAACTGTATGCTCAGAACTGGGTAGCAAATCCATGTTAGGAAGGACCATGATCTCAGCCATCAAAATTAGAACTAGAAAAGCATTCCCCAAATGCAGGCAGAACAGCTCAGTCGTCAATACTTCCTATATAGGCTTTTGAGAGTTCTCTTGGGATGACAATTCATAAACCAACCAAGTCTTTCCATGAAATAGCTTTTCTTCATGTTTAGCATTAATTTTTATTTCTCTTTACATACTGCTTTGATTGGTTCTAAATACATGTTCTCTTTCCATGATGTTTACATCCTTCACATTCTTAGGGACTGATACCATATCCCTTTTAATCATCCTTTGGCCAAACTATACATATTTAGCTCCTTTCATCTATCCTATGTTTTTCCTTCCGGCAGTGCCAGCTCCCCTTTAAATTCTTCCTCATCTGCCCACATCTTTCTGGAATTTTTGCATACCTTCCCTTTATAAACATGCTAGGTACTCCCTGTTTCCTAAAAGTCCTCAAAAGACGCCCATAGTAAAAAAGAATATTGGACCAGGAATCAGAAGTCCTGGCTCTTGCTCCAAACCTTCTATAAAATGGGAGTGATGTCTCTTCTGATTTGATCAAGAGAATATAACATATAACATAATTTTGCAGCCGAAACCGGTTTGGCTCATTGGATAGAGTATCGGTCTGCGGACTGAAGGGTCCCAGGTTCAATTCCAGTCAAGGGCATGCCGTACATTGGTTGCGGGCACATCCCCAGTAAGGGATGTGCAGGAGGCTGCTGGTCGATGTTTCTCTCTCATTGATGTTTCTAGCTCTCTATCGCTCTTCCTTCCTCTCTGTAAAAAATCAATAAAACGTATTAAAAAAAAAAATAAATAAAATAATTTTGCAAATTATAAAGTACTATGCTTGAAGAATAGGTGCATATATTACTCATACCATTTTAAAAACATAAGCAAATTAAGACTGGAAACAAGCATGTCAAATAATAAGTTGTTCAACTTGATAGTGGCATTAGGAGTAATGGTTATTCTGTGTACTTGGTGCTTTTTGTTTCAATTTAAGGAATCATTCATTTCACTCAGTAAAAATATATACTGGACCTCTACTATATTTGAGACAACGGGGTGGATGATATAGAAGAATATCAAACAAGGACTTCAAGAAATTGTATTTATCATTCCAAGTTCTTAGGAACTCACTGCTTGGTTTGAATCATATAATATCAGAAAGCTGTTGCTGCTATGTCTTTAAAAATATTTTTATTATGGTGTGATTGGCATGTAATTTCTATATTTTGGATTATACTTTGTAACACTGAGGTGGTTTTTAATTATTTCTTTAGAACAGATAACAGAATTACTAGGTCCAAGGGTGTGCCCATATTTGAATTTCAAATTTCCAAACAGTTCCCCAGAATGGGAGTGTCAATTTATGCCCTCATCACTAACGTATGAGTCTCTTACTATACACTGCCAATACTGGGTATTATCTTCCTTCCCCACTAATGAATTGTTTTTAGAAATCATAAACAAACAAAATTCTAAAATAAATTTATTTCTATCAACACTTGATATCTATTTTGCTATCACCTGTGGTAGTTAAATGTCCAACAGAATCTGGGTGTTTATCACTTTCCAGGCAATCTACCAGGGGTTAGACCATAAAGATGAAACAGACCCAAAGGGCTCATAATCCAGTGCAAGAGATAAACACCAATATTTACAGAACCAGGTGGGGAATGCTCGGAAAGTACATGTAAAGCACAAAAACAACACAGGAAAGTAAGCCCAGAGAGCGGTCAGGGAGCCTTGAAGAGAGTGGTGACAGTTGAGTTGGGTTCTAAAGGATGAACAGGTCTTGACCACAGATTGGAGAACAAAGAGGTGTAATCCAGGCATAGGAACCACTTGTTGGTCTTTGCAGCCACTATAATTCTCCCCCAGAAAAATCAGATTTAAGCCTCAGGGTAGTTTAATTATTTTCATCTCTTCATCATTAGCAGTTGCATTTCTGTCCGTGAAAAAGACAATCAACAAACTTCCCGCTACTTCATCCAACAGCTGAGGATGCAAGATGACTGCTGCTTCCTTAACAAAAAAGTGGGAAGGAAGCCATTTTTTAATACAAACTTTAAAAGCCAGACTGTCAAGCTTTAAGAGGATCTTTAATTCTTAAAGATCTTTAAATAATTTCTCAAGTATTTGAGGTGGTAGGGTGTATAAAGTAGATGCATAACTTTCCTTCCCACTCTTAGAAAAATAAATCAACTGGATTTACACAAAACCAAGTTTAAAAGTAGAATAAGAATATATTAATGGCATCAGATAATTTTCAAATAATAAAAATGCCCCGAAAAGTTGCCCTTTTATGTGCTTCCATGTCATTAGTGGCAGAAATAAATACTTGTGCCTGGGATTTAATTGTTTTGTTTTTTTTTTAAATACTCTTGTGTATATGGTTTTCAGTAGCACACTTAAAAAGGGGGGTGTGTGGATGGGGGACTGTGAGCATACTAGATTAAAACCCGCTAATTTATCCCAGAAATTTCAAAGCCAAAAACACCTCTCCAGGGCACTAATCCTCTCCCGTTTAAATTGCAAAGGATTTTAATAGAACTGGCAGAAAACCACATACAAAGGGTCTCTGGTCTTTTATAAATTAGAAAATGGCTTTTGAATTACTTTGTCAATTATTTTCTTTCAAAGTTAAGCCCTTCAATTTGTGCCCTATGGCTCAAATGTCTTCCTAAAGGCTTTGTTGTTAAAAGGCAAACAGATCTTCCCCCAAATCTACAAGGCTGGCTTTCTTCTGGCTCCCCAGGAATCATCACCACCTGCTGAAAGCAGTTGAGCTGGGCCGGGAGCAGGCATTGATGGGGACAGCTTCTCTGGCCTGGGAGCTCTGGGGGAAAGCTTAGGATCCCAGAGCCCAGATAAGCAGCCACACATAGCTATGGTTTCTGCCCAGCCCCAAAATGCAGCCCAGGTTGTGGCTGTGGCCATCTGCACCCAGGCCCACGATTCACAGGTCAGAAAAGTATCAGTTATTCCACCTTTGTTAAAAATAAAGACACCACTCTGGCCTGTCTGACTCAGTGGATAGCGTATCCGCCAGCAAACTGAAGAATCCATGGTTCGATTCCAGTCAAGGACATGTACTTCAGTAGCAAGCTCAATTCCTGGCCCTTGGGGCTCACGGGTGGCAACCAATTGATGTTTTTCTCCCATTGATGTTTCTCTGTCTCTCCCCTTCCCCTTTCCACGCTCTTTAAAATTCAATAGAGCCCTAGCTAGTTTGGCTCTGTGAATAGAGTGTCGGCCTGTGGACTGAAGGGTCCCAGGTTCGATTCTGGTCAAGGGCACATGCCTAGGTTATGGGCTCAATCCCCAGTAGGGGCATGCCAAGAGGCAGCCGATCAAAGATTCTCACTCATCATTGGTGCTTCTATCTCTCTCTTCCTCTCCCTTTCTCTCTGAAATCAATAAAACTATATTTAAAAATCAATGAAAAAATATCCTCGGTGGATATAATAAAAGCCTAAGTGGCATCATGCCCTCACAGGACATCACCACAAGATGTCCAGCAGGAGAGGGCAGTTGGGGTGAATAGGCCATCAGAATTAAAATTTTTAATTTTTCTTTACTTAGAATGACATGAAAATACACAATGACAAGTCAGGAAAGAGAACATCTATATAATAAAAACCTAAGCGAGCTTTAATGGCGGAATGACCAAAATGACCAGTTGCTATGATGCACACTGACCACCAGGGGGCAGACGCTCAATGCAGGAGCTGCCCCCTGGTAGTCAGTCAGGGCACTCCCACAGGAGGAGCGCCATTCAGCCAGAAGCCAGGCTCATGGCTGGTGAGCGCAGTGGCAGTGGTAGGAGCCTCTCCTGCCTCTGCTGCAGCACCGAGGAGCAGAGAGCTGAGCAGTAAGGAGCAGGGAGCAGGCGGGCAGTAAGGAGCGACGGGTCCTGGACTGTGAGAGGCCTCTAGTGAAAGAAATAAAAAAGCTTTCTATTTTAGTAACTGTTACAACACTTTACTCCCTGGTTTCTTTTTTTTAAACAAAGGACCCCACATTTTTATTCTGCAATAGGTCCCACAAATGAGGTAGAGGCCTTGACAACAGTAACAGATGAAAGGATTACACTAGGATTAGTTCCTTGCCTGCTTCCAGTCAAACTTCAAATCAAAAGGTGAAAGTGGTAGAGCATTTGGCTCAGTGGTAGAGCGTCGGTCTGCGGACTGAAAGGTCCCAGGTTCGATTCCGGTCAAGGGCATGTACCTTGGTTGCGGGCACATCCCCGGTAGGGGGTGTGCAAGAGGCAGCTGGTCGATGTTTCTCTCTCATCAATGTTTCTAGCTCTCTATCCCTCTCCCTTCCTCTCTGTAAAAAATCAATAAAAAAATATATTTGAAAAAGAAAAAAAAAAAAAAAAGGTGAAAGGCTAACTAACTCAATAACAAAAGCAGAAAAATATTACTCCTTGGAATCCCCACTCTGGTGAAAACAACTAACCAGCACATACAACCTTCTTCCCCCAGGTGCTACAACCAAGAACATCCCAGAAAACAAAGGAAATTCATCCTGAGACGAAGAAAAGATGTTTTTATATCAAGTCAGGCACAGCCCTTCTCCCAGTGCCCACGCTGAGCCTCAGCTTCCCTGCGAGGGGAGAGCATGCAGACAGGACAACTGGTTTAAATGATGCGGTTTCCGTGTGGATCGCTGTGTGACACAGGCGGCCCTCAGACTTCAGCAGTGACTTTGTGCTTACATGCCCCTGTCATATTTGGCACTTTAGAGGAAGAGAGAACTCCTTAGCTTCGGTGGATGTTTTAAGATTTAATAAGGACAACACTTCCATATGCAGTCTTATTTTATTTCTACCATAACCATGGGAAGGATTCTGGCAAAACAATTTTAATAAAACATTTATTGTCAGTATCCCAATGATAAAAGTAATGTTGCTTTTGCCCTAACCATTTTGGCTCAGTGGATAGAGTGTCAACCTGCGGACTGAAAGGTCCCAGGTTCAATTCCAGTCAAGGGCATGTACATTGGTTGGGGACACAACCCCATTGGGAGGTATGTAGGAGGCAGCTGAATATCTGTCTCTCTCATCGATGTTTCTAACTCTCTGTCCCTCTCTTTCCTCTCTGTGAAGACTCAATTAAAAAAAAAAAAAGTAATGTTGTTTTTGCCTGTCCGTGTGGCTCAGTGGTTGAACACTGACCTAGGAACCAGGAGGTCATGGTTTGATTCCCGGTCAGGGCACATGCCAGGGTTGCCAAGTTGATCCCCAGGGTAGGGCGTGCAGAAGGCAGCCAATGATTCTCTCTCATTGTTGATGTTTCTATCTCTCTCTCCTTCTCCCTTTGTCTCTGAAAACAATAAAAATTATTTTAAAAATAATAAAAGGTTTAAAATAAGTAAATACATGTGATGTTGCTTTTAACGGTTTTGAACTGGCTCATATCCACTTTAGATTCATTCATTAAACTTTATAATGCATTTTATGTACTTCTGTGTGTGATAGTCTGAAAAGAAAAAAAAAAAGGTAATACATGTTCACCGCAGGAAATTACAAAAGAAGGTTAAACTCTCCCATAATCGCATCAAAGGAAACCATTAACAACTCGATGCTTTCCTAGGATTGGGACCATCCTTTCTGCGCTGTTTTGTCCCTTTTGCTTCAACGTACCATGTTCTCATACAGCATTAAACATTCAACCTAGTATTTCTTAAGACAAACCTATAGTTTCTTTAACCAATTCCCTACTGTCGGATATTGAGGTTGCTTCTGGTTTATTTATAAAATCTCCAGAGAAGGAGCAGCTGGTGGAAGTGCCGCCCTGACTTGCCCGCCCATGCAGAGCCGGGAGAGGCCGAGGCTGGCTCCCTGCTCATGGAGGCCTCGCACTTCCTCTGATCACAAGGGTTTAACCCACAAATCAAAGGGGAAAGCAGTGGACGGCAACCACCCCTAACCCTTTCCCATGGACTCTCTCTCCTCCGAGGAAGGGTCACAACCCACCACATTCAGGGCTGAGACCAGGAAGGATGTGTTTCTGCTGTGGTGCCCGTGGGAGAGGAAGGGGCACCACCGCGGCCCCTCGGCCGTGCACGGAAGGGCGGCTACTTGGGAGGCTGGGGAGGGAGAACAAATGTTTCCAAGGTACAAAGGTTGCAGGGTTCGAGGTGAAGAGGGAGGTTCTATAAATATTTACCGAACAAAACTCTGCCTGTTAACTGGTGACAGAGCAAGGTGTGGTTTTCCTCCCCACCCCGGAGGCGGCTGGGAAAGCTGGTCTGACAAACCAGAGGGAAACGCCGCCCAGCCACGATGGGACCGAGAGACACAGGAATGCCTAATATTCAGGAAATGAGTCCAACCATCGTCTCTGTCCTCTCCCCCGAGCCCCACAACTCCCACCCCTAGTCACTGAGGCCGGAAACCAAAGAGGAGAGGACACTCATAAACAAAACGCTGGCCACAAAAATGAGAGCCTGGAAGTTGCCGGCCAAACAAACAGCTCTGGTCGCAGTACACAGTTCAGCTGTTTCCCAACAGGTTGAAATACCACTGGCATCATTTGACATGGCAAAAGCCACTGGGTGGCAATAAAAATCATGAGCTGTGGGGAGGCGGTGCTGGCCTACCTCTGGGTTGGTGGGTGGTCTGAGAGTTCCTTCCTACCCACCCCAACCCGCCCCCTGCCCCCCTTAGCTAACTGAAACAGCCCAGAGCCTAGTTGTGGGAAGAGGACCTTCCTGCAGGTAGAATCACAACTAAATCACTGCAGACTTAAGAGAATCAATCCATCATTTTAGGACCCCAGAAACAGTGATTCCAAACCTACTGGAAAACACAAAAATGTTTATAGTTTACTGGAAAGCCTACCCTCTGCTCTGATCCTAAAAAAAAAACAAGCCCATTTTTCATATAACTTTAAATATAGTCTATGTGGCATGACAAATTTTTGCCTGGGGACATCCTGCATCAGTGTGTGTGTGTGTGTGTGTGTGTGTGTGTGTGTGTGTATTGGGGGGTGGGTATTCAAAGAGATAGAAAGTCATCTTCCAGCCCAGTCTGTGTGGCTTAGAGGTGGAGCGCTGACCTATGAACCAGGAAGTCACGGTTCAATTTCCTTCTGTTCAGGGCACCCATGCCCGGGTTACGGGCTTGATCCCCAGTTGCCTGCAGGGGCTGCCAACCAATGGCTCTCTCTCATCATTTGATGTTTTGATCTCTCTCTCCCTCTCCCTTTTCATCTGAAATCAATAAAAATATATATTTTTTTTTAAAGAGAGAGAGAAAAAATAGAAAGTCATCTCCCACAGCTGCTAAAACCACAGTGCACCCGACAGTTCACAGCAACTGTGGGCATAAAGTGCCTGCTGGTTGGGAACATCAGTCTCAAGGGCTGGCACTCCACATGGCAGACACTGCCCTGCCATGGAGCTGCTTCTCACTCGGGCTCCTCCACATCCTCCGAGTAACAGCAGGAATGATCTACTGAATGGCGAGTCCTTGTTTTTCTGAGCAACACTGGGGAAATCAGCTAGAGTATCATAACTCCGAAGGACTAGCCTTTCTAGCACTGCAGTCCCAGCTCCAAGTGAATATCTCTTCCTTCTGGATCAGAAAAGCCAGCTCTCACAAACATGGGTCTGAGGCACACACAATCTGATTCACAAGCTTTGTGGGCCACTGGGAGGAAGTGCAGAAGTAGAGACAGAGACAAGAAGCATCTGTCAAATTATACTGGCGAGATACCTATTTATAACTTTCATAAAAACTTTCATTTAAATGATAGATTCTTAAAGCTAGGGATTCCTGTAGAAATTACCTGAAACATTTTATAGAAGAGAAACTATTGTTATGTTTGGAAGCAGGACCAGAAAAGGCTCTCTTTGATGTTTTAGGTTGAAAAGTTACGTCTAACCCTGCTAAATTTAAGTGTAGGCTCTTCTTCATTTCCTGGACTGTCTTCTTTTGGAAGTGTAATTAGAGAGAAAAGCAAAATAGAAAACAAACAAAAGCGAAAAACAGGTAAAACAAACAAGTCAGAGGCCTAGAAAAGAGCAAAAGGAACTGTTTCCAAATCAGTAGGAATTGAGGATAATTATCTAATTATCCTATATAATAAAGGGCTAATATGAAAAATTGACCAAAAGGTGGAACGACCGGTCGCTATGACATGCACTGACCACCAGGGGGCAGATGCTCAACGCAGGAGCTGCCCCTTGTTAGTCAATGCTCTCCCCCAGGGGGAGCACTGCTCAGCCAGAAGCCAGGCTCATGGCTGGCAAGCACAGTGGCGGAGCCTCTCCCACCTCCACAGCAGTGCTGAGGATGTCCCACTGACAGCTTAGGCCAGGGGTCCTCAAACTTTTTAAAGTGGGGGCCAGATCACAGTCCCTCAGAGAGCTGGAGGGCCGGACTATATGAACTACTAATTCCTACTGTAACACCTCGGCTGCGCTCACTGCCCAAAAAACCTGGCGGGCAGGATCAGACTCCTCTGCGGGCCGCATGTGGCCCACGGGCCGTAGTTTGAAGACCCCTGGCTTAGGCGCACTTCCCACGGGTCTAAGCCATCAATTGGACATCCTCCGAGGGCTCCCGGACGGCAAGAGGGCACAGGCTGGGTTGAGGGACCCCTCCCCCCCACTCTGAGTGCACAAATTTCATGTACCGGGCCTCTAGTATATTAATAACATTGCTATATTTTAACTTTCAAGGATCCTCATTCTTCCAAAATTATTTACCCACTTACTTATAGCTTCTAAATTTTTATCAACCAACTTCTAACAATTTATAAATAGGTACTCTTTTACCTCTGAAGATATTTAGATTTTAAGGTGTTAACATGTTTAAAAGCTATGGTAACTCGTAAAACACTGACATTACTTCTCACTATCCTTATGTTTCACACTAACTCTGGGGTTGGAGGTCTTTGTTATTTATGGTCTAGGTGCTCTGTTCTTACAGGGTTTTTAAAAAAAATTTATGGACAATGACTAGTTTCTTTAGTAGGCTCAGATGTCCCAGAGGTGATCATAGAAGTTGCTTCCTATCACTTTTTCTAGAGAATCCCTTTCAGCCTGTGCTTAGCAGCAGAAAAAAAGCAGAGGAAGGAATAATGGGTTGTCATGATAGACACACCGCTAGGTATATGCTGTCCTGCTTGCCTGTGTTCAATGTGACAGTGAACAAGTACTATTTTTTAAAAATCCTCACGGGAGAATATTTTCCATTGGTTTTAGAGAGAGAGAGAGGAAAGGAAAGAGAAAGAGGGGAAGGAAGAGAAGAAGGGGGAAAGAGAATGAGGAAGGGAGGGAGAGAGAGAACCATTGATGTGTGAGAGAAACATGGATCAGTTGCCTCCCATACACACGTATGCACCCCAACTGGAGATCAAACCTACCAATTGGATATGTGCCCTGACCTTTTTGGTATATGCAATGACACTCAACCAACTGAACCACCTAGCTGGGCTGAACAAGTACTACTGTGCCCTAGTGACAGAAGCAGCAACTGGCCAATAGAAAAACATGCCACAAAGCCTGCTGCTGTTACTACTGTGGGAAGTCAAACAGCAGCTTTTTCAAATTTGCTTTCCCTGTAATAATAGGTTCTCTAGACGCTCTCCTTCCAGTTATAAAATTTGCTTTGTTTCTAGAAACTCCCAACCAGCAAATTCTAGTGGGAACTAGTAGGCATAATATGTGACAATCATTAGAAGCTCAGCTGCCCAACTCTAGATTTGGAATATACCAAAGGCCCCATCCCCTCCCAACTGAGGAGAAGAAAATGGAAGCAGAGAAAGAAGAATCTGAGGAGTCTGCTGATGACATGGGCTTTGGTCTTTTTGACTAAACCTCTTTTGTAACACATCCAATAAAAAGCTGAACTCTTGGGGGAGAAAAAAAAAAAAAAAGCAACTGCCACCCTCACTCCAACCTCCCTACCTAGCCCGCACGATGGCAACCCTGTTCCAGAAGGTCTGGCTGTCCCCACATAATTGAAGAATCAGCCTGATTAGTCTCATTATGTGAAAACCGTTCCCCAAGTTCTTGACACAAAGAACCCCAATGTCATTGATAACCTCAGAAATGGCATAAGATCCTCTTACCTCTCTCCAGCCAGTAAAGTCACTTTAAAATATGTATAGTAATTTAAGAACTTCTCCTGTTTCCTGCTTGATGGTATTGAGAATGATGATGTAACCTAAACGTGTACATGCCAAGATCATGTTGTAAATGGATAATTACCTGTTAGTTTATTTATTAGACTCTGGGTCTTGAAAATAAAGGCCAGGAGGGGGGAGGGAGGGAAACAAACAAGAAGTTGGGGTCATTCCCGTGGAAATCCAACTCACCTACCAATATTACAATGCATAATCAATTACTGATTAGACACTAACGATTGCAATGAATGCTGGAGTCTATAGTCCCAACAAGCAATTAGGGTTGATAGAAGAAGTGTAAACAATTAGTGAATGGCCTGCTTGCCCTTCTGAATGGACACTGGTCCCTGTTCCTCCCTCAGAGGCTGGGATGGGTTACCCTGGAATCTCCGTGGTAATCCTTGTGCCATTCACGGCCTTCCAGGTGCATATTGAAAAGCTCTGAAAACTACAATACTCTAAATACAGGTTCATCTTTTTTGACCGTCACTTCTTCTTCTGGGTAATTTTGAGAGAAAAAACTTCAAGTTGTTTTACTAAACAGTGTGGGGGGAAAAACCAACACAAAAAACAGGGCTTATAATCAGACTTGTAATTAGCCAGGATATGATCTCTCCTTGAAAGGCAAAGGCACTACTACAATGAGCAAAGTTGCAGTGTTAAAAAGGTCCCTGATACTAAGCCAAGAACATGAATTAGCTTGGCTCAGATAGGAAAGAGCCTGTCCTGAGATAAATCAGTCAAGCACACATCTTTAACAAAATTAAAAGTACACCAAATGCAACAATGACATCTTGGCTTTTATTCCTTTTGCTGATTTAATATATGACTATAAATTCTTTAAAAAATAAGGATGATAGCCTAGCTCAGCTGTTTCAAACTTTAGCCCCATCAGAATCCCCTGCAGGACTTAACACATAGGTTGCAGGACCCACTTCCAGAGTTTCGGATACAATGGATCTGGGGTGAGGGCCTGAGAATTTGCATGTCTGACCAAGTTCCCAGTTGATAGTAAGGAGATCACACTTATCTTTGCCTTTGACATTGGGAATTATCTGTTGATTTTAAACAGATATTATAAACCTATTTGAACTTCAGAAACCTATTCCCTAGAGCAGTGGTTCTCAACCTTTCTAATGCCACGACCCTTTAATACAGTTCCTCATGTTGTAGTGACCCCAACCATAAAATTATTTTCGTTGCTACTTCATAACTGTAATTTTGCTATTGTTAATGCATCATAATGTAAATATCTGTGTTTTCCAAACTGTATTAAAGGGTCGTGGCATTAGAAAGGTTGAGAACCACTGCCCTAGAGCTACAAGTTCTAGAATAAGACACACCTGAGTTCAAGTCTTGGCTTTTTCACTTATTAAACTGTGACTCCTTGGGCAAGTAAATCTCTAGGATGCTGTTTTCTCATCTGTAAAATGGGAATCACAATAACAATACCTGCAAGTCAGTGTGTTTGTGAGAATTCAATGAAACAATAATACATCTAAAGCTCTTAGCCCAAAGTCTAACTCATAGAAAACTCAGTAAATGTCAATGCTACTATGTCTAGTCCTTTCTAAGGATTTCTAGAAGTTTCTAACCCAGATCTCTTATAATCCAGGAACTCCTTCTCCACTGATAACTCCCACCTACCCAGACTTTTAAGTAAGAATAAGATGCCAAGACAGAAGAGGGAGCATTATCCTGAGAAAACACCATTCAGAGATCTCTTAGATTTCCTGGTCCTCCTGCCATCCTTACAGCTCTGCTCTAACCCAGACCCTCCACACACACTAGTGGATGACATTCACCGTGTACTTTCAATTTAAGTCCTCCAGGCACTCCAGATTCTTTCATCACTGTTCAAAACCCGTCTTTCTGAATAAAGAGAAAGGTGTGAGCCATCATTAATCCAGCCAACCAAAAGATAAGCAAACCATTCCACCACCTGAACACCTGCTTTTCCTTTGAATTTAAGGAAATTCAGTGCACATTCTTCCTCTGTTAAATTTTTGTTTCATTTTTAAAAAAAACTTTTTGCCATAAAATAAGCATAGGAAAAATTAGAAAATTAAGACCACTAGTGATTTTATCAAAAGAAAGCCACTGTTAATAATTAGATGTTAGGGTACAAATTTATGAAAATGGGACCAGCAAGGCACAGCCATGCTCTCTCTACTAAGTAGGTGTTTCATCTTGATGTCCCAGTATCTCAAATATAAAATCTTATCTCCTCAAACTCACCTCCCTCTTCTGATTTCCTACTATACTTAATAAAACAACAGCATCACCCTTCTCTCTACAGTTCAGGATCACTGGGCCATCTTTGATTCTTCTTCTTCCTATCAGACTTGCATATCCAGCCACTAACTTACCAGGTCCTATTTCTCTTCTCTTCACCAACTCTTCCATTTGTATGCCTCTTACAGCTCCCTCAGCCAATATCCTAGACCTTATTACCTAAACATCTGTAGTCTCCTATCTGGCCTCCCCATCCATCAGTCCTTTTGGTCGATGGCTACCTGTTTTGATCATACCTCTCTGCTGATCAGAAGCTCAGGTGGCTACAGATTAAAACCTAATGTCTCCGTCCAGCACTCGTGATACTCCATGGTTCCAGCCATATCTCTGTCCTAGCAAAACAAGTCTATTCCATTCCTGGGGCACATTTATATACACACTCATATATTTCCAAACTACTTGCATTAAGAATGTCCTTCCTAGTTTTCTACTCTCTTCCTCTTCATTGACTTTTATATAAACTTAAGTGTCCAGTTCAAATCCAACTACTTCTATGAGGCCATCAAAAAAGCTACTAATTTTTCTTCTCTTCATTCTCATCCTTTCAAAAAACATTTAATAAGTTCTAATGAAGTGCCAGGCATTAATCTGAGTGCTGAGTATAAGGAGACAAAACAAACAAACGAAACACAAACATGGCTCCTGTTGTCATATTTTTCTTTCTCCATGAGTTCTATCTTTACCAATTAGGTGTAATACTTTAAGAAGCTGTATCTCACACATTTTTTTAAAAAGGCAGCAATCCTAGCATAGTGTCAGGCACACAGCAAATGCTCAGTAAACGTTTGCCAATGAGTGCTTATATTATAGACACTAATCTATAAACACCCTTGTCCTGCCTGTGACAATAGCTATTTATGCATCCAAGCTAACTGGCCCTACCTTTATTAACACTATGCTCCAAAACCAACTGGATTAACTGACCAAGAACAGTATTTTCTTTCTAATAGAAAAAGTGAACTGTTTCCTTAATCAGCACTGAGAGTTCTTTTGTGAAAGCCTGATGCAAAAGGCACACTTCTGAATGGCAACAGGAAATAACCCAGGTGATCTTTGCCTTCATATGTCTAGGCAACAAAACATGAGTTTGTTAAAAAAAAAAATTCCCACTCATATAATGCGTTTGATATTCCTTATAGATTTGTAACCCTTTTATTCACAGAACTTTAGAAGATATGTAAAAATCTATCAAGCATCCAAAACATGCAACAATTCAGCAAATATTCACCAAACACCAAGAAGAGGCAGCAAACTTTACTAGGAAACGCATACTTTTTGGAAATAAGAAAACCTGGGTTTGATTCTTAGATTTACCACTAACTAATGGTGTGGAAAGACATCTGACCTTACTCAGCTTGGGTGTCCTTCTCTGTAAAACAAGAATAGAGCAAACTACCTCACAGAGTTGCTTTGAGGATTAAATGAGATAATGCATGCAAAGTACCCGGCACAGGTAGCTGTTAGTAGGAGGTGTTGCAATGGTTGAAGGAGACTAGTAGGCAGCAGCATGCACAGCTCAAGGATACCCTAACTTAGTGAGAGAACTAAGATATATATACAGGTGGAGAAAAAGTAGGTTTATAGTTGTTTTTATGGAAAAATAATATAACAATCCTACATAATAAAGAGATGATATGCAAACTGACCATCATTCCAACACACAAGATGGTCACCCCCATGTGGACACAACATGGTCAACATCGGAGAGCATTTGGAGGGCGGACGGCAGAGGATGGCAGTTGGGAGCAACCAGGCCTACAGGGGAGGGCAGTAGGGGGGGGCCCAGGCCTGCAGGCGAAGGCAGTTGGGGGTGACCAGGCCTGCAGGGGAGGGCAGTTGGGGGCGACCAGGTCTGCTGGGGAGGACAGTTAAGGGCAACCAGGCCTGCAGGGGAGGGCAGTTAAAGGCAACCAGGCTAGCAGGGGAGGGCAGTTGGGGGAGACTGGGTCTGCAGGGGAGGACATTTAGGGGCAATCAAGCTGGCAGTGGAGGGCATTTAGGGGCAATTGGGCAAGTAGGGGAGCCGTTAGGCGTTGATCAGGCTGGCAGGGGAGTGGTTAGGGGGTGATCAGGCTGTCAGGAAGAAGCAGTTAGGGGCAATCAGTCAGGCAGGCAGGCAGGCAGGCAGGCAAGTGGTTGGGAGCTGATAGTCCTGGATTGTGAGAGGGGTCCCAGATTGGAGAGGGTGCAGGCTGGGCTGAGGGACACATTCTACCGCTCCTCCTCCCCAATACATGAATTTTGTGCACCGGGCCTCTAGTTAGTAAATAATAATAGTAAAAGAATAAACTGTGTTTCACACACTCACAACTGTATACCTACTAACTTTTGCCCCTGGAACTGTGGAGATTTGGTTGTGTTCTTGACATCCTCAGCAACATTATCCTCAAGCATTTATGCAGCAAAACATTTATCTCCAACTACTCTCCTGTCATAGGCGATCAACAATTCAAACTAGTTTGGGGATATAAGACATTGGTCAAACTTTTGACTGCACTTCAAAGAACTTGAGCTAAATAGCTTATAACCACTCAGAAAGCTATTATTGTTCCAAAACTCAAAATTGGGTCTTTCGGAAAGATAATGCAGAGAACCCAAAACTAGTGTAACAATTCAGCCCCCATGTAGGCTTTGTAAAAATAACACACCTAGCACACAGGAGACACACCAATGTTTGCTGAACACAGAATGAGTTTCTGTTACAATGAACCTATACATCCAGTGTCATGTAGCACGTGGGGTATCAATGTAATAACTTTCTATGAATAAGAGTTCCAGTCTTCAGAATCAGAGAAGGAAATACAAATGCCTACTTTCTTTTTTCTTTTTTTAAAATATATTTTATTGATTTTTTTTACAGAGAGGAAGAGAGAGGTATAGAGAGTTAGAAACATCGATGAGAGAGAATCATCGACCAGCTGCCTCCTGCACACCTCCTACTGGGGACGTGCCCATAACCAAGGTACATGCCCTTGACCAGAATCGAACCCGGGATCCTTCAGTCCGCAGGCTGACGCTCTATCCACTGCGCCACACCGGTTTTGGCACAAATGCCCACTTTCAATGTCTCCTGACAGCAACCAGTGCCTGGAAAAAGTGCTGAAAGAGAAGCTGGTACTCACTCACAAACGTTCTGACTGTTCACGTTACTCCTTTTCCTCCAGTCTTAGGGGTGTGTGGGTGTGTGTGTGAATGTGTGTTATAGTTGGTATTCCCAAAAGTATGGTCCCAAGACTCCTACTAAAGGATACAAATGCAGAAAAGGTGACCTGACTGAGGATAGGTACACACACAAACAGGGTGTACGTCTGGAACCAGCATCTGTGAAGAAAAAGCTGGTCATTCAACCAAACATAACAGAGTTGGTGGTCAGGGGAAACAAAGAGAAAGAAGAAAAGAGACATGACAGGTACACTCTGAGATCACGGGCTGGTGCCTCAGTAACATGTTACTGTGTTCATTGAGAGGGGTGTATACATGCATGTACATGTGTGTGCATGCATGTGTATGTGTGATACCAGAGAACGAGAACAGAAGCTTTACTGCTGAAGTGTGACATGCTCTCCTCATGCCAAGGGCTGGCTATTTAGCACATTTTACTTGGTGGTATTGGCTGTTTTGCTCTTGCCAAAAGAAAAATATCCTGTACCAAGGAACATTAAAACCCAGCTTTCCCAAGGACCTCACAGGCAGAGGACATTCATCCTTCGCTTGAGAGAGTTCAACAAAATTCTCCCTGCACCCAGGAATGCAATGATTAACCAACTAATTTCAACCCCAGTTTTGTTTACATGTTTTAACCATAAACATTAATTGAAATATTTCCATTGCAACAAAATCACTTTGGTTTGTATTTAAACACTACTGTACAACAACATGCAGGCATGATTCAGAACATGAAAGCACATCTTAGCAAAATAACATTTCCTGTACTCAATGTAAGGGGCAAACAGTGGAAAGTGTGTTCTTCCAGGGTTCATGGCTACTTGAGAGCTAGAGTGAGGGCTGGGGTTTCCTTTTCCATAAGATAACCCGCAGCACACATCCGCCCTGCTCTGTGGAACAAAAGCTTGCGAAGAAAATTTCGCTTGTTGTCTGGGGGAGGGTACTGGGTTTTAACGTGTAAAAAGAGACACAAAAGTGGGAAATACCACGTCTGAGAGTAAGCATGTTTTTCACAGTATTTGAATAGGGGTCAAATCCCTGGGAAAGGCTTTGATATGATAAGAGAAATGAACATGGCAACGTAACTTGTACAGGCTGTATTCTACTTCAGCTAGTGCCCTAGGAGGCAGTAGCCATTGGGAGGGGTGGGGAGAAGGGTAGGCAATTTGAGATGCACAAAGCTATTTTTTAAAATATTTTATTGATTTTTTTTTTTCAGAGAGGAAGGGAGAGAGATAGTTAGAAACATCGTTCAGATGCCTCCTGCACACCCCGGACTGGGGATGTGACCGCAATCAAAACACATGCCCCTGACTGGAATCAATCCTGGGACCTTTCAATCCGCAGGCTGACGCTCTATTCACTGAGCCAAACTGGTTTAGGCCCAAAGCTATTTTTTTTTTAATAAAAGCTTTGAGATTAATTTTATCAATCTCAAAGCTTTATTAATTAATTTAAAGTACACAGAACACAGTTCTTCTCACCACCACCACCAGAACTCTCCCCTCTTCAAAATGACAACCTCCTGGTATCTCCATCAATGCCACAGCAAGTCATGTACCTTTTTTAAAAAAAAAAAAAAAAAAAAAAAAGAAAGAAAGAAAGATTTATCTTCCAAGATATGGTTCTCAGTCCTGGACGCACAGAGATTCATCTGAATGAACAGCTTTTACAAACAGCCAGGCCCTCTCCACCACCGCCCCCCCCCCCCCCCCCGATCTAATTTAACTGGGCTGAGATGAGATACGGCAGGCGCAAATAACAACACATGTTATTATAGAATATGAGATCAGTCACAGATGCTCAGGATGCTCAGCTCAAAAATGTTTCTGAAAGACACATACCAAAATGCTGACAGAGGTTCTCTCTGGGAGTGGGATTAACGGTGGAATTAAGGAATTTGTTATTTGTGTTTTTCTATGTTTTTTTCCAAGTCTTTTTCAAGGAGCACGTGATGAAAAATACTCTCTGAAGAAGGTAAAGTCAGCTTGAAGAACGGGAAACTGGCAGGTAGAGAGGGGTCATAAGCAAGGACAAAGCACCAAATGTATCTGGTAACGTGAGTAGCTCTGTTTTGCTCTAACTTGGGGAGCAGGAAAGAGAGGAGGAGGTGGGATTGGAGCAATATTGCAGAGGCCTTGAAAGTCACATTGGGGGAGGGATTATAATCAGTAACTGGGAGCCGCTGACAGTTTGTAAATGTTATTTTTTATTATTATAAAAATAACATTTTTCTCAAAACATAGTATCATATATACATTCATTGTAAAAAAAAAAAAATTGGAAAAGACTAAAAACCACAAAGTAGATCAACCTTATCGCCAGGAAGCAGCTCATCGGAAGGAGAAAAACCACTGCTAATATTTTGGCACATTTCCTCTCGATCTCTCCTCTATGCAAATGGTTACGGGAGATGTGTTAGCAGAGCTGTGATGTCACCAGGGCTCTGCTCCGGGAAGGCTGGGTTACAAGAAGGCCTAGGTACAAAAGTGGGGTATCTGGGAAGGAAGCGGCACGCCGAGGCTCCCTTGCACTCACTCACAGCTTTTCCTGCTTATGTTTCTGCACCTGCACGAGTCAAAAGAGAGTCTGGCTATGGGGGCTGACCCGCAGACACGTGCTGAGGGGCACGTGGGACCCGGCAGAGAAGGCCAAAGCCGGGGGTCAGCATTCCTAATAACATCCCGCAAAGCCGAGCAGATGGAGGTGGAGACGCCGATCTGCAGGCACCAGCAGGATTCCCGGAAGGGAAGCCTTATCTCAGGAAAGGGGGTTGTTTCCTCGGACTGGAGAAAGCTTTCCTGGAGACCGTCCTCTCAGCGTGCACAATTCCCAGTAGAGAAATACCTAAAAATAGGCAATTACCGCATCGAGTCTGTGACAATCACATTACGATAAAGCAGCCCATGCTACGGCAGCTACTGCCTATTAGTCAGAAATCATGTTGACGCCGAGATCGCAGCCTCAAGAGGCCGACCTGCGTCAGTTTCCACAGCACAGCCCTCAGCCGTGCTCCCTACTCGGAGACAATGGGGCTCTGTGCAGGAGCAGAGGCCAAAAACTGGAAGGAAATTTGCATCCCTCTTCAACAGCCCTCCCTCCCCGGAGGTGTTTATCATTTTGCTTCCAAATAGGCTGAGTCCAAGGGTTGACTCCTCCCCCTTCATCCCTCTGCTAATTTTAACTCTATTCCCAATGAGTATTTTTCAAGAGATAACTTAATTCCCTGTCCCTCCTACCCCTGTTTGTGACTTAGGAATGAATGTGAGCACAAAACATCTTGTGATGGCCTCGAAATAGAAAGCAGGTTTAAAGTTTTATTTTTCTGTCCCAAAGCTGCCAAAGCTTTGGCGTGTTTTAACTTCTGCTACACACACACACTGTTTTCTCCTCTCTCCCTCCCTCCCTCCCACCCAGCTATATTTATTATAGTAAAGCCCAAATAAAAGGGATACAGGCAAAGCAAAACTAAATATAGTGTTTTTGATTCAGAAAACCTGGAGTCAGTCTACATCACAGCAGTCAAGAAAGCGAAGCTCACATGTACACACTCAGGAGATGCAACTGCCCTTCTCCAACGGTGACCTGCAGCCGCGCCCCGTTCACCCAGCGGCAGGTGCACCTGGGAAGGCAAACACGCCGTCTCCCCTCCCTCAGTCTCTGCCACCCTCTCCCTTCCAGCTCTCACGCCTGCGCGAGCACACACACCTCACCTTTGCTGCCCCGCCCACCTCCCTGCTCTCCATTTCTAGAAGTCCATGTTCAGAAGCACAGCACTGCAACTGCTGTCCCGAGTGCTTTCCCTGCTGATTTATTTAAAACTGGTCTCAGGCTTTTGTCAACTGAGGAAATTCTACGGGACTTGAGGACAAGGGAAACACTCTGGTGGAAGTTCTGGTTGTCCAATCGGGATAATGAGCCTACAATGGCAATAAGGCTTTTCGAGAAAAACTTGTCTGTGAGCTCTAAATCTAAAACCACAACATTCCAAAAACAGGAACTGAGTGGGTTTGAGGTGCACAGGTTGTGGACAGGGAAGGGGAATGGCATCAAGTGCAACATCAGCTTTTCCCATAAAAGAAATACCTATTCAGAAATACCCCATCCCTTTCCTAAAAGCCAAAGGCACAGAATGAACGTTCAGCACAGAACATCGGAAAGAGGTTGTGCTTACTGGTTGGATAGCAAAGTCATGCTTCACAGAGTATTCTCACCTAAATGGGCCCATACATGGCCACTGAATTAATTTAACCCGACCATCAACGTGGAAGGTACTATCAAGTCCAATCTGAAGAACAATAAAGATAGTACATGCTCCATTTATACAACATAATCAGGAAAAAAATACAAATTTTTTTGCTACCACATTAAGGTAAAATAACTCTACATTTTACGTGTAATGTTCTAGAACAGGAGTTAGCAAACTATGGCCTACAGGCCGAATCTAGCCTGCCACTTTTTTTTTTTTTTTTTTTGTACATTCTGCAAGCTAAGAATGTTTTCCATTTTTTTTTAATGGTTAAAAAAAAACAGAAGAATACTATTCTATGACATGTAAAAGTTATATAAAATTCAAATCTCAGTGTCCATAAATAACATTTTGTTGGAATACAGCCAAGCTCATTCATTTACATACTGCCTATATAGCTGCTACTGCAGAGAGTTCAAGTACATATGAAAGTGACTATATGGTCTACAAAGACATATAATCTATCTGGCCCTTTACATAAAAATTTTGCCAGCCCCTGGTCTAGAGACATAAATGGGGTGTGAAAAATAGCATTCACTTATTTCATACTTTACAGTTTTTCCAGCAACTTTCACACTCAAAGCTTCTATCTTGACTCCAATTCTCTGACTGAATAAGCGGGAATTATTATCCCCTTTTTAGAGAAGAGGACGCTGAAGTTCGGAAATAGATTTGCCCAAGGTCACGTTGCTGCTAATGGCCAGGGCAAGGTTAGATGCCAACTTTCTGAGCTACATCCAGAGGTGTTCACATCACCCAATTCTGTCCCTTTGGAGGTCTGCCAACTGTGGCTTCCCAGATCTTTTAATCATCCCCTCCACATTTGAGAGCTCACCATAGTGTCAAGTTCTCTTCCCTAAAATAGGAACCAAAACACTACACTTCCTGCGAGGGGAGAGCACATGAGTGGACTCAGGGGTTTCCCATCTTGGCAGAAGCTTCCTGACGGTGGCAGAGGCAGCAGCTCACGTGGCCAACCAGGTCTCTGTAATTCCTCGAAGCTCAACCTGGAGTCTGTGTCTTCAGCCCGGGGAACCATTCTGCTCTCTATATATACCTCAAGACATTCTTTTCTGCTTAATCAAGCCATGGCGGGTTCTCTTTTCCAGAACTAAGGTCACAAACCCATGGAATTTAAGTTCAGATGAAATCCTCTAACACTGTGGCGGTCCCTAAAATTTTCTGGAAAAACTTCCTACCACCTTCACCATCTTCCAAAATACAATTGGGTTTCCATAAGATATCACCAGCTATCTTAAAAAAAACAACAACAACAACAAAACAGGACTCTGTAATTAAATAAATAAAATTGGGAAACATGGAATTAAACTTTTTTTTTTTTTTTTTTTTTTACGCAGGACTTCTCAGAGCCTTAATATTCATGTGTGCTTCATAAATCTCCAAGAAAAGCACAAGAATGCAACATTTGAAAAAAATTTATTGGACCACTGAACCATTTTCTAGTATCATATCTTACCAGGATACATTTTGGGAAATATTGATCAGCATATCCTCTACCTAGAAAAAATATATAGTTGTAAAGTATGGGGGAAAAAACAACAAGGCTGTCAAAATGAGGAATCCAATTCTGCAGTGTATTACAGTGAAAAAAATACTTTTATACACTGCTGGAACTGGTACATATTAATACAATCCTTTTGGAAAGCAACTTGGCAATAATTAGCAAGTGTCCTAACATTTATACTCTTTGAGACTCGGTAATTCCACTTCTAGGAAATTACTCTAAAAAAATTATCTGAAACATAGACAAATGCCAGATCCTCAGTTCTTATGTACACCTTGGCCATTTATGAATAATAAAAACAACATGCTTTCGCTTGAGAAAAACACGTAATGGGGCTATTTCACCTTCAAACTCAGGTGACAGAGAAAGGACTTCCTTATGGTCGAGGGTAAAGAAACAAAGTCGCTTTTATGTTCTTAGTGGCATCATGACACTGTATAAACATTTATTTAGCTCTTTACCTTCTGGAGAAAAAGGAAGAAGGAAAATTGAAAACTTTCCCAGGAATATCTCTACTGTTAATAAAACATCCGTGGCTGGACACACAGCATCCTCATAAGTAAAGCAGGGAGAAGAAACCTGGGTGACATAGACAAGTAACTGAGATAACCTCCAGGCTGATGACAGACTACAGACCTTTAGGACAGATTTTTTTTACTCCAGGAGTCAGGTTAACTTGATAAATACCAAGACAATGATAATAACAGTATGCTAAATATTTATTTTTTAAAAGTTAATTTAAATACTTTTAAAAACATCACTTAATATCATTTAAATAGTCATGTATTGTGTTTGTATTCTCTCATATATTTAATATACATAAAGGAATAACAGAAATTACAAGTGGAAGAGTGAAGGGAGCTTAAAATTTGCAATTTGTAGGTTCAGATCATGTGACTAGGATAGCACTGCCCCCTCGTGGTGGAGCATCACACTTTCGCTTTGAGGCTTTTGACAGATCAATAACCCTCTTTAAAAGGTTGAATATGCCTTGTCCAGTGTGGCTCAGTTGGCTAAGTGCCATCCCATACACCAAAAGGTCACTGGGTAGATTCCGGAATAGGTTTGGGCTCGATCCCCAGTAGGGGGTGCACAGGAGGCAGACAATAGATGTTTTTCTGTCTCCCTCTCACTGCCTCTCTAAAATCAATAAAACATATTTTTTTATAAAGGCTGAGTCCACAAAAATAAAGTTTGCTGTCAAGAGACAGCAAACATTTCTAAAGAACCAGTATCTTTTAAATGTGAAGGCCATGATCTAAAAAAAGGGTGTTCCAGCTTTATGGCCATTCCTTGATTTGCTCTCAAGTCCATTTTACCAATGGAGAAACCACGGTCTCAAAAGATTTTAAATTGCCTTGGCCAGGGTAGCTAAGTTGGCTGAGCATCTTCCCATGCACTGGAAAGGTCACTGTTTCAATTCCGGTCAGGGCACATACCCGGGTTATGGGCTCAATCCCCGATAGGGGGTGTGCAGGAGGCAGCTGATCAATGTTTCTCTCTCCCTCTCCTTTCCTCTCTAAAATCAATAAAAACGTATATTTTTTAAAAGACTTGAAATTGTTTTATCAAATGAACCCAGAGGGCTAGGTCTCTGCCATGCTTACTGCCTATTAGGCAAAAACCACAAACTAAGAATGAATGAGCAACCGTTTCATAGTTTATTTCTAAAAAAGTGCAACTGCCTGTAGCAGCAGCCACGGCATTCTTTCCCCCGAAGTTCAGCCCCTGTGGACTAGGGGCCCACACAAACTGTGTAAGGCCCCGCTACGCCCAGAAAGGAAATGATTCTCTCCTCCACGTCCCTCAGTGAGTAGAATAGGGAGACTGTCTCTCTCTCGGGCTCAAATGCCAAGAGAATCGGTGTCTCATAAGAAGGGATGTGGTAGTGGGTGTATAATTAACATCCGAGAATGAAGCCTGTATCTTTGTTCTGCAGGAGCACACCCACCCACAGAGTTAGGATTCAGGACTGGTCAAGTAGGACCAGCCAACCCTAGGGAACATATCTAGTGATTTACAGGAAACACTCGAGTTCTCTCAGGGAAAATGGGATGTGGTAAGAGAGGCAAAACCAGAGAACAGAGACCATCATGTTGGTGTGGGCAGCAGTAGTGGTTTATATTTGCAAAGTATTTTCACAAATACTTCATGTGCTCCTTTAGATATGACCCCATAGAACAGGACCTTTATTCCAAGGTTACAGATTAAAAAGAAGACTCTGGCCCTGGCCAGTTTAGAGCATTGGCCTAAAGGGTCCCAGGTTCGATTCTTGTCAAGGGCACATACCTCAATTGCAGGCTGGATTGAGGTGTGTGCGGGAAGCAAGCAATGGATGTTTCTCTCTGCTCCTTACTCCCCGTAAACCCCACCCCCAACCCCAACACACACAGTCTTAAAAAAATCAATGGAAAAAAACATCCTTGGATGAGAATTAAAAAAAGAAGAAGAAAAGACGACGACGATGACTCTGAGAAGTTAAGTGGCTTGTTTTTATTACTTGGCAACTTAAAAGACTCAAGTCTCACCCTGGGGTCTACTGTCTTCCCACACCACCTGTGATACCCAAATGGCAGGTGGCTAATTAGCAGCAAATATAAATTATGAGAGGATGAGTAGCTCCTACAGGCAGTCATAGTCAGAGCAGCAGAGAGCAACTGGTAACAGATGACACTGTGGAAAGGCTGTTCTAAATCCAAGGAACATCACAGGAAGGAAAAAGCCAGGACTCCTGAGACCATTCCCAGTAGGGACACACAGGCCTACAAAACCGGGAAAGAGCCTCAGAGAATCACTGTACCACAATTAAATACACGAGGCTCGGTTTTAAGAAGCAGGGAAGTGAGACACTGATACCCAAAAGTGCTTAAACATTTACTTAAAGAGGTAAAGTTTCCCCTCTCCAAAAGCCTTCTGGATAACCAAGGGTTTGGCTGGAGTCTCTTCTCAACAATTCCCATCAATTATTCAATCTTTTTCTTTTCTTCCTGCGCTCTCATTTTTCCTTCTGTTTACTTAGAGCCTGAATAAGTGGTCTTGTATTTGGAGTTTTTAAGATGGCACATTTCAAACCCTACGAGCTTATTTGCATTGCAAAACTCATTCTTGGTAATGAAAAAACAAACAATGGAGCAGGAAAGATAGCCTACAAGAGACATATTTCTGAGACTCCTAGCAGCTCACACTGCACCCACACCCAGAGGAACTGCCTCTTCATCCCAGGGTTGGTCAGGGAGGCATGTCCCTGTGGCCGTAACTGGTTGGTCAGGAATAGACAACTTTCCCAAACAGCCAAGCAGAAACATCTCCACAGCAATTCCTTTTGCTTAAGCTAACTCGA
Organism: Pipistrellus hanaki; assembly: GCF_964339955.1. Taxonomy (NCBI): domain Eukaryota; kingdom Metazoa; phylum Chordata; class Mammalia; order Chiroptera; family Vespertilionidae; genus Pipistrellus; species Pipistrellus hanaki. The sequence continues at coordinate 40,285,011 of NC_140504.1, forward strand.
TTCTACTTCTATTACTTGGAGCCAAAAGGTTCTAAATCATAGATATTATGTATTTATTTTCTGCTTCCCTACACTAAATTGTTTGCTCTATGAGGGCAGAGATTTTTGTCTATTTTGTTTATCGTCACATCCCAAGAGCCTACAACAATGTCTGGCCCACAGTAGATACTCAAACATGTTTGCTAAATAACAAATATGGTGAATTTTTCTTCGTTTTCCACATATTGAGCCTTATTCAGTGTACACATTCTATCTGCTTAAGAGAGAAGGCTCGGCTCTGGCTGGTTAGAGCATTGGCCCACAGACCAAAGGGTCATGGGTTTTGATTCCTGGGTTGAAGGTTCAATCCCCAGCCCCAGGTACATGTGAATCTCTCATATCAATGTTGTTCTCTCTCCCTCCCTCTCTTCCTCTCTAAAAATCAATGGGGAAAATATCCTCAAGTGAGGATTAAAAGAAAGAGAGAAAGAGGGCTCAACCCTGCAATTTGGCCTTTTTTTTTTTCTTCAATCTTTACTGTTCATATTATTACAGATGTTCCTCTTTCCCCCACCCCCTCCATTGCTCCCCTCCACCAGGTTCCCACCCCACCCTCTGCCCTTTTCCCACCCATCATTGTCCTCATCCATAGGTGCACAGTTTATATTCAGTCTCTTCCCACATCCCCATCTCCCCTTTTCCCCAAAAATCGTCAGTTCACTCCCCTTCCATACCTCTGATTCTATTATATTCAACAGTTAATTTTGTTCATCAGATTTTTTAAAAAAATTTCCTTGGTTTTTAGATTCACTTGTTGGTAGTTACGTATTTGTTGTTCATAGTTTTTATCTTTATTTACTTTCTCTTCCAAAAGAACCCCCTTCAGCAATTCATATAATTCTGGTTTGGTGGTGATGAACTCCTTTAGCTTTTTTTTATTTGTGAAGCTCTTTATCTGGCCTTCAATTCTGAGTGATAGCTTTGCTGGGTAGATTATTTTTGGCTGTAGGTTCTTACTATTCATCACCTTGAATATTTCTTGCCATTCCCGTCTGGCCTGCATGGTTTCTGTTGAGAAATCAGCTGACAATCGTATAGGTGCTCCTTTATAGGTAAATACCTGCCATGCTCTTGCTGCTTTTAATATTCTCTCTTTATCTTTTGCTCTTGGAATTTTAATTATGATTTGTCTTGGTGTGGTCTTCTTTGAATTCCTTTTGTTTGGGGTTCTGTGCGCTTCCTGGACTTGTAAGTCTAATTCTTTCACCAGATGGGGGAAGTTTTCTGTCACTATTTCTTTCAGTATGTTTTCGATATCTTGCTCTCTCTCATCTTCTGGGACCCCCATAATTCTGATGTTGGTTCGCTTGAAGTTGTCCCAGAGTTTTCTTACATTATCTTCAACTTTCTGGATTCTCTTGCCGTCTTGCTTCTGCGGAGGAGTGACTTCTGGCTCTTTATGTTCCAAATCTTTGACTTGATTCTTGCACTCTTCCATTCTGTTTTTAAGTCTCTGTATAATATTTTTTATTTCAGACAATGTATTCTTTATTTCTTGTTGATCCCTTATTTCTTGTTGATCCCTTATTATTTCTACAATAGTTGATCCCTTTTCATATCCTCATAGGTTTCGTTTATTTTATCGCCTTTTCTAGGAGATTCTTGAACAACCTTATATGTGTGGTTTTGAACTCTATATCCAGTTGCTTTTTGTCCTTCATTTCTTTCGTTTGTGATCTTTTTCTTGTCTCGGCATTTTCGCAGCTTCCCTGATGGGGCAGAGTTTCAGGGTGGAGTCTACAGCCTTGGCTTCCGTCAGCCACGCCCTATGTGGCTCTTGAGTCTTGGTGTTTCTCAGGGTCCTTCGGTACTCACTGCAAGCACCTCTGAGAGTGATGTGCCCTTGAGTTTCGCCTGCTACCAAACAGTCTAGTCTCTCCCCCAATGAACCCGGAACTGGGGTTCAGTTCAGTTGGAAGTGGGGTTGGAAGTGGGGTTCAGAGTAGTCTGGAGCTTTTGTCTCCTTCCTGCCAGGGCAATCCCGCAGCACAGCCAACAATCCGTTCTCTGCGTGCAATGTGCGCCTCTGGGGGCTCTGCCTTTCGCTGCTCTCCCAGGTTTCCGCCTTACAGCCCAGTATCCCTCTGTCTGAGCCTGGGTTCCCGGGGTCTGGCCTACAATTGGGGTTCAGAGCAGTCGGAACTGGGGCTCAGCACAGTTCGGAGCCTTTGTCTCCTTTCCGCTAGGGCAGTCTACCAGTCGAGTCAACAGTCAGTCCTCTGCGTGTAATGTGCGCGCCTCCGGGGCTCTGACTTTCGCCACTCCCTGGGTTTCCGCCTCACAGCCCAGCTCCCTTTGTTTGAGACTGGGTCCCCAGTGTCTGGCCTAGAACTGGGGCTCAGCGCTGCCGGTTCTGGGGTTCAGCACAGTCTGGAGCTTTTATCTCCTTCCCGCTAGGGAATGCCAGCCAGGCACTCAGCCGCCCCCTCCTCTCCAGCTCTGTCCTCTCCACGCGTGCTGCGTGTCTCCGTACCTTAGGCTTTTACAGCTCCCCCGCTCTTCCTTCTGGTTTTCTCCTTGCTTCTCGTTGTAGAATTTCCAGTCAGTCGACTTTCCTATAGTTCTGGGTAATGTCCATTTTATATTTTAGTTGTATTTTATTGAAATTGTTGTGTGCGGCTGCGGCTAGGTGTTTACCTGTGCAGCCATCTTGGATCCTCCCAATTTGGTCTTTTTCATGTTTCCATGCAGTAACTAGATTTTTCAAATTCATCCTTTCCCAAATATCTATTCCCCATGCTTCTGACTCTGATTCTTTTTTTTTTTTTAATATACTTTTATTGATTTCAAAGAGGAAGAGAGAGAGAGAGAAATATCAATGATGAGAGAGGATCATTGATCGCTGCCTTCCGCAAGCCCCACACTAGGGACCAAGCCCGCAACCCAGGCATGTGCCCCTGACTGGGAACTGAACCTGGGACCTGACTCTGATTCTTATCTTCCCCTTACATTAGCACTTTAGTACTACTATCTATTGATTTGAAAGAGCAAGCGAGAGAAATTTGTTGTTCTACCTATTTATGTATTCATCGGTTGATTCTGCCCTGACTGGGGATCAAACCTGCAACTTTGGCATATGGGGATGATGCTCTAACTAACTGAGCTGGGCCTTGTTTCCTTCTCTTTTATTCTTCTAAATGTCTGCTTTCAATAATGTCACTGGCCTAGCCTTCTATTCACAAATGGGCATAAGGCCCAATTCCAGCATCAGAAGCTCCAGGATTTAAATTATGCCAGTGAGGGACTAAAGAGACCTGACTCCATCACGGTACCAATCAGGTTCCCAAGAGCAGCAAAACGCGTGATTGCTACCCAGGAGGCCACACAATGTCAACACAACTCCGAATCTCTTCACCAGGGACCAGGGGAGCACACAAACTACAAAAGGACAGCTGGCCAAATCTTCATGCCTCAGATGCTGTCCCCACCCCCGTAACAGAGCCATTTACTGCTCGGTGTGTTGACTGGCGAGATACATCAGCCCATTTCTCTATATTGTTAAGGGAGAACAATCACTATTACAGCACTGAGACTACAGAACCTGGGTGTTTGGCTAAGATAAACTAAAATGATCTACTTTATTTTTAAGTAACTTAAAAAGCAGAAGTGTGAAATAAATATAAATTGTTGCTACATAAAGTGCAAGTCCAGATTACACATTCAAATGGAGACATGTTGAAGGTAATCTTTTAAAGTAGAAAATTTCCCCAAATATATGGCTTTTGGAGTCAATGTTCATATCTAAAATTATTTAGTTAAAACAAAACAGACTTTAGGTAAGTTTAAATTCCAAACATAAAAACCAAGTTAGGCCAAGGAGGGACTTGTTTATAAGGTAGAAATATCACAATGAATAAATGAGCAACTGGCCTTATCCCTACAGTTTCTCACCATTTTTTTTTAACCTCATCTTCTCACGCTGCATTCTCTTTCTTAATTTATATATATATATATATATATATATATATATATATATATATATATATATAGTATATTTTAATGTAACTTTTTAGGCTGAAATATTTATTTTTATTTTTTTTCATATTGTGGCCACTCCTTAGCTCAATCTTAACTTTCTTGCCCTCTGAGTATTCTAAAAACAAATCTTCTAAAAGCCCCTTTGTCATGCTTTTAATGTGCTGAGCACACGCCTGTCAGTGATCTGACAAAGGCGAATCCTCTTCCAGCTCCATTCACCATCTCGGAATTCTTCTCACTTTGGCCCTCCCTTCCAGGAAGTCCTGACTGTGCTGATTAAGGACAAAAACAAGTCTCTTTTGATACGCTGGGGTGAGAGCTGCCGGCCACTCTCCATCTCTCCTTCATCCAGTTTTGTGCAGGGCTTCCAGAATGTGAGCCTTCTAGAAGAGCAAGCAAAGAATTGTGGCAGCATCTGTCCTCCGGTGCACAAAGCTGAGGACAGTTAAGAGCTCGGGGCAGGAGGGAGGGAGGCGGGGAGCTTGTAACATACATCTCACAAGATAGCAATGGCATTCGCCAGGTTCCAAACGTCCCCTTGTTTCCTCACGCTGCAGAAACAGACGAAGAAAATAAAAATGACTTCAAAGAACAACCACTGGGCAAAGTCCTGCCTTCCCACAGGTAGATACATAAGTCTCACCTACAGAATACCAGTATTTGATGGTTAGGAGAGAGTATGGGTTCAATTCTTGATTCCCCACTTATCACCTGGGTAAATTCTACCCAAGTTACCCAGATGTTTCTTCTTCTGTAAAATAAGGGTGATTGCAGTGCTGACCACAGGATTGTGAGATAAACATGTAAAGCATTTACAACAGGACTGGAGCAGGTAGGAGGTCACTACATGATGGCAGTAACAGCTGCTGGTGTGATTACTAGCATCAGTGTTGTTTTCTAAAGAAGTTCTAAGAAGGCTCCCCTTCCCCGCTCGGCTCTCCGCGCCCCTCCCGGGCACCGGGCAGCGGGGCGGTCGTCGTCGTGCGGTCCTCCGTGCGCCCGCGCGTCTGCCCGAGCGCGTTCCCGCCTCCGCTGCCCGCGGCCCGGCGCGTGCCCCGGGACACCGAGGCCGAGCGGGGGCAGGGGGCTGCCTGCCATGACCCCGCAGAGCCCGGCGTGAGGGGGCCAAGATGCGGTGACCTGCCCGCCCCGAGGTGGCCTCGTCACTGCAGCGCCAGATGAAGAACATCGTCCACAACTACTCAGAGGCCGAGATCAAGGTCCGTGAGGCCACGAGCAACGACCCCTGGGGCCCGTCCAGCTCGCTCATGTCTGAGATCGCCGACCTCACCTACAACGTCGTTGCCTTCTCCGAGATCATGAGCATGATCTGGAAGCGGCTCAACGACCGCGGCAAGAACTGGCGGCACGTCTACAAGGCCATGACGCTGATGGAGTGCCTCATCCAGACGGGCTCGGAGCGTGTGTCGCAGCAGTGCAAGGAGAACACGTACGCCTTGCAGACGCTCAAGGACTTCCAGTACGTGGACCGCGACGGCAAGGACCAGGGCGTGAACGTGCGGGAGAAGGCCAAGCAGCTGGTGGCCCTGCTCAAGGATGAGGACCGGCTGCGGGAGGAGCGGGCCCGCGCACTCAAGACCAAGGAGCAGCTGGCGCAGACGGCCACAGCCTCCTGGGCAGCCGTGGGCTCAGGGCCCGCCCGAGGCCGAGCACGCCTGGCCGCAGAGCAGCGGGAGGAGGAGCTGCAGCTGCCGCTGGCCTTGGCCATGAGCAAGGAGGAGGCGGGCCAGCCCCGGTCCTACGGCCCCGAGGACGACGTCCAGCTCCAGCTGGCCCTTAGTTTGAGCCGCGAGGAGCACAAGGAGGAGCGGATCTGCCGCGGGGACGACCTGAGGCTGCAGATGGCCATCAAGGAGAGCAAGCGGGAGGCAGGAGACCGGGGACCAGGAGGAGTCGTCCCTCATGGATCTCCCTGATGTCTTTACGGCCCGGCTCCTCTGACCACTTAGGACCCCTGGGGGGGGGCAGCACCCATGGCACTGCCATCCCCACAGCCACCCCTGCCTCAGACCCTTCGGGGGGGGGGACCTCCTGTCCCTCCAGCTGCTGACCCCTGGGGTGGCCCGGCCCCTACCCCAGCCTCCGGGGACCCCTGGAGGCCTGCTGCCCCCGCGGGACCCAGGCCCCTGCAGCTGGAGAGGGGCCTCCCCCTGACCAGTGGGGGAGCTCGGAAGGTGGGGCCCTGGCTGGTGGGCCCCTGGCTGCTGACCCCTGGGCCCCAGCCCCGGCCTTCTTGGACCCCTGGGGGGGGGGGTCACCTGCCAAGCCCAGCACCAATGGCACTGCAGTGGTCGGGGGCTTCGATGCAGAGCCTGACGAGTTCTCCAACTTGGACCGACTTATGCACAGCCCTGCGGGCCTGAGGGAGCAGCACCCGGGAGCTGCAGCTGCTGGCAGGGGACAGCCCTGGCGCCTTCGACATGAGTGGGGTCGAGGGCTCTCTGCCCGAGGCCGTGGGGAGCCCCCGGCCCAAGGCTGCCCTGACCCCCACGCCGCCCACTCGGAAGACGCCAGCATCCTTCCTGGGGACCAATGCCGTCCTCCAGGACCTGGACTCCCTGGTGACGCTGCCTGGCCCCATGCTCCCGGGAGCCAAGGCCTCCAACCCCTTCCTGCCCAGCAGAGCCCCGGCCACAAGCCCCTCCGTCACCAACCCCTTCCAGCCCAAATGCCCTGCGACGCTCACCCTGAACCAGCTCCGGCTCAGCCCCGGCCCCAGATCCGGGGGCGCCACTGACATACATCTCTCCCCTGGGCGGGGGCCCAGGCCTGGCCCCCATCCTGCCCCTGGGCCCGCCAGCCCCCAACACTAACCCCTTCCTCCTGTGAGCCAGGCGGGGCTTGGCCTGGCCCAGGACAGCAGTGTTGTGAGTGCATGTGCAGGGCCAGCTCCCTCCAGCCGCTCACACTACACACCCCTCTCCCCCACCGCCCGAGAGAGAACAATGGGGGGGGGGCCAGAGGGCTCCGTGGCATTAGAAGGAGGGACGCAGGCCCCGTCCCCTCCCGCTAAGAAGAAGAAGAAGAAGAAAGAAGAAGAAGAAGAAGAAAGAAGAAGGAGGAGGAGGAGGAGGAGGAGGAGGAGGAGGAGGAGGAGGAGGAAGGAAGAAGAAGAGGAAGAAGGAAGAAGAAGGAAGAAGAAGAAGAAGAAGAAGAAGAAGAAGAAGAAGAAGAAGAGGAGGAGGAGGAGGAGGAGGAGGAGGAGGAGGAGGAGGAGGAGGGGGGAGGAGGAGGAGGAGGAGGAGGAGGAGGAGGAGGAGGAGGAGGAGGAAGAAGAAGAAGGAGAAGAAGAAGAAGGAGGAGGAGAAGAAGAAGGAGGAGAAGAAGGAGAAGGAGGAGAAGAAGGAGAAGGAGGAGAAGAAGAAGGAGAAGGAGGAGGAGGAGGAGGAGGAGGAGAAGAAGAAGAAGGAGAAGAAGGAGGAGGAGGAGGAGGAGGAGGAGGAGGAAGGAAGAAGAAGAGGAAGAAGGAAGAAGAAGGAAGAAGAAGGAAGAAGAAGAAGAAGAAGAAGAAGAAGAAGAAGAAGAAGAAGAAGAGGAGGAGGAGGAGGAGGAGGAGGAGGAGGAGGAGGAGGAGGAGGAGGAGGAAGAAGAAGAAGTTGTTCTAAGAATTGCAATGCTTTCTTCAACAAACATTGCAAGGAGCACTTCCCATGTGGGTCATGAATATGGTGCTTAACACTGGAAATACAGATACAATCTGTGCCCTCCAACGTCATCCAATAAAATGGATAATAGATCACAGAGTGGTGAGCTCTGTAACAGAGAGGTGTACAGGATCTTGAGAAGCAAGAAACCCGGAGAGGTTGAGAAAGGGACAATGAGCCAAGTCTTACAAGGCAGACTGGAGTGCACCAAGGCAGAGACAGGGACAGTCACTCCAGGCAGGGCTGGGGAATAGCAAAACACAAGACTAACATGCTTAGCAGAGGCAAGTGTATGAGAGGCCTAACTGATCTGAACCCCAGCCTGGAGGTAAATGGGGATCCTTGACTTCAGGACACAGGATGGGCTTGAGTGAGGGAAGAAAAGAAGGAAGAGGCTGACTGGCGATTACTGCAATAATAAATAAATAAAAACCCAAGGTGGGCAAGGATAGCTTAAAAACCCCAGAGTCTTTCAGAAAAGATGGAGTAGAGAGATCAGACCCCAAAAATATTGAGATGTTAAAGTGACAAGTCTTTGGTCTTGATTAGATATGGAGGATTAACGATGGAAAAAGTAAAAAGTGAGCTCCACTGACTGGAGCAGCAGAGTGGATGGTGGTGCAAACTGGGATGCCACGCGGAGAGGCAGTTTGGGGAGAGGGTGCTGTCTGTGCTCAGTTTTGTATGTGTTGAGTTGAGGTGACTGTTTGACATTCCGGCGGACCCATCTGATAAGAGAAAAGTCAGAAATATGGTGATGCATCTGTGAGTTTGGATGAGGCTGGAGACATAGACAAGCCATCGCTGCTTGGAGCACAGCCACAGCCACAAGAGAGAGGGTGGAGGTGACGAAGATGGACCGGTTAGGGAGGCAGGTCAGGGAGACAAGGGGACCAGGGGGAAGAAGAAAGCAGCCATTGCAGTCACCAACAGTTTCTCAGAACTAGGACACTATTTTCATTCCTCATCAGTCTTGTCCACAATAACTTTTTCGAAATTCCCAAGTTCTTTATTTATATACCATCTGTTTCATAAATATTTTGATGCAGCTTACTGTAAAAACAGACAATAGAACAGCAAAGTAAAATGAAACGAATAAACCAGAGCAAAAAACCACGGAATCAGAGGTCAAGACAGCAGGTGGGGGAAAGTGGAATTAGAATACAACTAGAAGCCTGGTGCACTAAATTCATGTATGGGGGGGGGGGGGGTGTTTTCCCTCACCTGCACCCTCTCCAACCTGGGATCCCTCTCACAATCCAGGACTGCTGATTCCCAACTGCTTGCCTGCCTGCCTGCCTTCCTGCCTTCCTGATTGCCCCTAATCACTTCTGCCTGCCAGCCTGATTACCCCCGAATCACTCCCATGCCAGCCTGATTGATGCCTAATTGCTACCCTTCCAGCCTGATTGCCCCTAACTGCCCTCCCCTGCAGGCCTGCCCCCCCCCCCACAACTGCACTTCCTACAGGCCTGGTTGCCCCCAATTTCCCTCCTCTACTGGCCTGGTCACCCCTAACTGCCCTCCCCTGCAGGCTTGATTGCCCACAACTGCCCTCCCTTGCAGGTCTGGTCCCTCCCAACTGCTCTTTTCTGCTGGCCATCATGTGGCAGCCATCTTGTGTCCACATGGGGGCAGTCATCTTGTGTGTTGGAGTGACGGTCAATTTGCATATTACTCTTTTATTAGATAGGATTATGCAAGCCAAAGGGACTACTGAGTTGCTACAATAGAGCTGCTAGTAGAGTTCTGAGCTTCCTAGTAGCCAAAGTAAAAATAGAGATAGCCAGTTACCTAAAGAAAAAAAATCTATACTCTTCGTCAGGGTTGTCTGTGTCCATGGGCCATGCATATATGCATACAAGGTCCTTGGCCTTGGTTGATTACCTCCCACCCACCCAACCTTACTAACCCTCCCTCTGAGATTCTGCACTATGTTTCATGCTTCCATGTCTCTGGATCCACTCTGTGCATCCGTTTATTTTGTTACTTAGATTCCACTAGTGAGATAATGTGATACTTGTCTTTCTCTGACACTTATTTCACTTAGCATGATACTCTCCACATCCCTCCATGCTATCTCAAAGGTAAGAGATTCTTCTTTTTTATGTGCGGTTATTTTTAAATGTCTGAAAATATGTGGATAGCCCTGGCCAGTGTCTCAGTTGGTTGGAACATCAACCCATACACCAAAAGGTTGAGGGTTCAATTCCCAGTCAGGGCACATACCTAAGTTGTGGGTTTGATCCCTGGTTGGGCGCACTGGGGAGGCAATTGATCAATGTTTCTCTCTCTAAAATCAATAAAAGCATATCCTTGGGAAAATACTGAAACAAACAAACAAAAAACCATGGATATGTTAACATTAAAACTCACACAAATCAAAATACACTTCTGATTAAAATACTTCCAAATGACCTATCAGAGGAAATCCAGGAAAGGCATAGCAGTGTGTACCAGACTAAAAATTGTTAGAAGTAAATCAAATTTCAAAGGATCTTTCTTTTGTTTTATTTTAAAACTAGAGGCCTGGTGCATGAAACTCATGCAGGGTAGGGTCCCTAGGCCTGGCCACTGATCGGGGCCTTCCAGCTACAGGCCAGGGCCTTCTTTCACTCTGTGCCGTCCCCTGGTGGTCAGAGCACATCATAGCAAGCGACTGAACTCCCGGTTTCCCAATTAAACTGCCGAGGGGGATACACTGCATATTAGCCTTTTATATAGATAGATAGATAGATAGACAGACAGATAGATAGGTAGATAGACAGATAGATTTGTATATGAGCGGTTCTACAAAAGTAGAGAGACTAGTACTACAAACCTCTATGTACCCATCACCCAGTTTCAACAGCCATCAACATTTTGTCATTTGTATTCACAGACCAGAACTTTAAAGGCCGTGCCTTCTAGGGCTAGAGCTCAAACACATATGGCAAATTGTAGCTTCCTCTGAAAACACACCCCTGTAAACAGTAACTTTCAAACAGAAACCAGCTGGGGTGAGATCTGTCCATCAAATTCCTGCTCCTCAGCCGCATCAGTATCACCTGGGAGCTTGTCAATGATGCAAAACTTCAGGGCCCATTTCAAACTTATTGAGTCATAATCTGCGGTTTAACAAAATCCCCAGGTAATTGGTCTACACATTAAGATTTAAGAAGCACTGATCTTCTCTAGACAACCATACCTCCCCTCTGCAAAGCGTTGCTTAATTAAGTGGTTCTGAGGAGCTGGGGAAAGAAACTTAAGTGTGAACAGCAACCCACAGGTTGAGAACACTAGCAGGGTCACCTAAGACCATTGGAAAACACAGATGTTTACATTACAATTCATTAACAGTAGCAAAATTACAGTTATGAAGTAGCAACGAAAATAATTTTATGGTTGGGGGTCACCACAACATGAGGAACTGTATTAAAGGGTCACAGCATTAGAAAGGTTGAGAACCACTGAACTAGTCAAACTTAAAAGCATGCAATTTGTGACCTAGTAATTCCACGTTTCAATACCTACATTAGGAAAATAGTCACATATATGCTTAAGCAGAATTTTTGTAGTTGTTTATCCTCACCCAAGGATATTTTTCCATTAACTTTTAGAGAGAGTGGAAGGAAGGGGAAGAGAAAAGGAACCCAGATACCTGGAAGGACAGTTGCCAAAAGGCAATGTGATTCCATCTGGGGCTGGATAAAGGGGTTTGGGATTAGGGGTGGGAAGTAAAAGGGGATTATAATGTTTTATCTCTTCCCTTATTTATGGAAAGGAGAGCAAATTTTTGTGAGACAATTTTTTTAAAAAATAGCTACACAGTTTGTTTGTTTTTTATATGAATTTATGTAGAGAAAATATGGTCAGGGCAAGGCTTCAGAAAAATGAATAAAAAGTTTAAAGACCTTTGACAAACTGTATGGACCTTTGTATGTGTGGTTTTTTCTGTTTTCAACACATGCATTCAGCTGGTACTGAGCATATTTTGCACTATTTAAAAATGTCTTCAAAGTGGTATGCTTGTGCTTCTGTGTATTTTTGTATTCCCTTCTTTTGTCTATGAGATAAGTGAGAACAAGTTATATATGTGACTGCTTCTATTGCTACATATTTCAGGTTCCTAGTTCAACAGATAATGATGCACACTAAATAAGTGAGTAAGTCACCAACCTATTCTATATATATAAAAGCCTAGCTGAAACCAGTTTGAGCGTCAGCCTTCGGACTAAAAGGTCCCAGGTTTGATTCTGGTCAAGGGCATGTACCTTGGTTGTGGGCACACTAATAGGGGGTGTGCAGGAGGCAGTTGATCAATGTTTCTCTCTCATCAATGTTTCTAACTATCTCTCTCCCTTCCTCTCTGTAAAAAAATCAATATATTTTTAAAAAATATTAAAAAAACAAAAGCCTAAGCAACCATCACAACCAAACGAACGGCCAAACAGGCTGCATGAGGCAACCAGGCCGGCAGAGGGGTTAGTGAGGAGTGGCCAAATGACCGAAGAGCAGGCTGTGTGGGGTGACCAGGCCCACAGTGGGGGCAGTTGATGGTAACCAAGCTGGCAGAGGGGGAGCAGTGAGGGGTGACTAAGCCAGCAGGGAGGGTTCAGTTAGGGGTCACCAGGCTGGCATGGAGGCAGTAAGGGGCGACCAGGCCAGCGAGGGTGGGGGGGCAGTTGGGGGCGACCATGCCAGAAGGGAGAGCAGTTAGGGGCAATCAGGCAGACAAGCAGGTGCGCAGTTAGGAGTCAGTGGTCCCAGATTGTGAGAGGGATTCTGACTGCCAGTTTAGGCCCAATCCCAAAGACTTCCCCCGAAAGATCCCAGATTGGAGAGGGTGCAGGCTGGGCTGAGGGGACCCCCCCATGCATGAATTTCATGCACCGCGCCTCTAGTGTGTGTGTGTGTGCACCTAAGCGACCGAACAACCGGAATGACCAGTCACTATGATGCGCACTGACCACCAGGGGGAAGACACTCAACACAGGAGCTGCCCCCTGATGGTCAGTACACTCCCACAGTGGGAGCACAGCTCAGCTGACCAACCCATGCCAGGGGCCCACCAGCCCCGAGCAGCCACTCACTCCCTAGTAGTCCTGCAGGTCCAATCTCCGGAGACCAGGCCTGGCACCAAAGGGCCAGCACTGCCAGCACAATCCTGCCAGCGCCACAGGCTGCCTGGAAGTCAGCCTTGGGCACCACAGCTGCTTCCCCTCCCTAGACACTCCGCAAGGAAGAAACAATATGAAAGCAGCCGCCAGGTGGCTCCCGACAACCGGTGTAGATATCAGCAGGATGCATCCTGATCTCAGGCCAGCAAGGGTGTCCCACCAACCACCCAGAGGGCCAACTGCATCCCGGCCAACCCCCCTTGAGACCCCACCTGTGCACGAATTCATGCACCAGGCCTCTAATGTAAAATAGAAAAAAATAATCCCTAAGAGGTAGGCAGAGCATGTATTGTCATCATTATAGTAGCTGAGGAAATGGGCTCATAGGCTGGATAATGTGCCCAAGGACCCTTTACCTAGTAAATGGCAAAACCAGATCTTGGCTCCCACTTTGGGATTCCATGTCCTCTACCCTTTCAGTTATACTATATCTGCCCTGCTGCCATACTTACCTATGACACTTACCTACACATGTAAGCAGTTTTTTAGAAAGATCCAGACTGAAAACTCTCAAGAGAAATCTTAGAATTCAAATAATATGTACACTTTGGGGGATCTCATATCTACTTATTTTGAGTTTATTTTCCTTTCCCATACATTACCTTAAACAACCTAAGGAGATGAGACTGAAAAAACACATTATTCTACCACACTATCCCAAACACAAAGTAGAAAAAGAGTGAACTCTAACTGTCTGTGTTGTGTGTTTTTTTTTAATGTGGCTGTTATAGATTATTTGAAAGACAGAATAAAACACACCCTGGCCAGTGTTGCTCAGTGGCTGAGCATTATCCTGTGCACTGAGAGGTCATAGGTTAGATTCCCAGTTAGGGCACATAACTGGGTTGCAGGATCAATTCCCAGTAGGGGGTGTGCAAGAAGCAGCTGATTAATGTTTTGCTCTCATCTCCCTCTCTCTCTCTCTCCCTCTCTCTCTCCCTCTCCCTCTCCCTCTCCCTCTCCCTCTCCCTCTCCCTCTCCCTCTCCCTCTCCCTCTCCCTCTTCCTCTCCCTCCCTTCTCCCTCTCTCTGAAAATCAATTTTAAAAAACAATAATATAAAAGTAAATGGAACCTGGAGAATATTATGCTGAGTGAAATAAGCCAGTCAGAGAAAGACAAATACCATGTGATTTCACTCATGTGTAGAATTTAATGAACAAGCTGAACTATCAAGCAAAACAGAGACAGACTCATAGATAGAGAACAGGCAGACAGCTCAGGGGTGGGGTGGGGGTGGGGGGTTGAACAAAAAAGAAAAAAAGAGAAAGAACTCATGGACACAGACCACAGTGTGGTGACTGTGGGGGAAGAGGGGAGGTGAAAGAAAGTATGGGGGAATAAATGGTGATGAATAAAATGAAACTGAAAATAGGAGAGAGAAAAAAGTAGATGGATACTATGTTCCCATCTCCCAGCTATAACAATGATCTCAGCCCATTAGAAGAATCCTAGTGATCATGTAGATAGTGTTAGGGAGTAGGGGTGAAAGGGAGAGTATAGTTGTCTGTCCTTAATCAAGGAAAGTGGCAAGACACCTGGAAACTTTTATTTATTTATTTTATTTATTATTATTATTATTATTATTATTATCATTATTATTATTTTAATTTCAGAGAGGAAAGGAGAGGGAGAGAGACAGAAACATCAATGACGAGTCATTGATCAGCTAGGACCGAGCCTGCAACCTGGGCATATGCCCTTGACCAGAATCGAACCTGGGATCCTTCAGTCTGAAGGCTGATACTCTATCCACTGAGCCAAACCAGCTAGGGCACCTAGGTGCCTTTTCATGTGAAATATTCTCAATCTGACTTATAGGTTTGTGAAGTTAATTTGTTTTAAGTTTGGAGCTAATGAGGTTAAAATGTCACAGTAGTCTTGAGATATCAAGATAATACAACTGACTTTTTGATCCTCTTAAGCACTGTGACTAGAGAGCAACTACGCTGGGCCCACTTGCGTGCCTCTATTTATAGGAGCAAGCACCAAGTCTTATGGGAAAAGATCCTAAACCATTTAAAAAATCAGGCTATTTTAAGCATCTCACAACTTTCTAAGAATTTTGTTTGTTTGTTTTAACATTGTTCCCAAAAGCTGGGTCATAAATCGTGTGTGTGTGCATGCACAAAGGGGTGCCTGTTTTGGGGAAACGTGTAAAATGCGATTAGTAGGTCTGAAGCATTACAGGCTCTATGAAGAGCTCTAACCAGGGCTGCATTTATGGGGTAAGGTGCCAGGAGTTCATACTATGACTAAGAAATGAATTAGCTGCCTAAACCTCCCCACCACCCCCACCCCCCAAAAAAAACCCCACTTTTTAAATTTTTTTTTTAGAATTGGGCAGAATATATATATTGTTTAAAAATATGAATCAAGTACAGCTTATTTCAAATATTAGACATAGTTCCCATAACCACTGAAAACATATATGTACTAACTGGGATTTTGCTAAATTTAAACCCTGACTCAGTAGAGTAAGACAAGTCCTTCTTCTTCTTTAGGGGAGGGGAGAGCGGAAGAACTGCCCCAACAGACAGGACTGCTAACAACACCGCTGTGTGCCAGGAACTTCGTGTGCCAGGAACTTTTTAATGACGCAGAGAATTATTAGTCCTTCCTCTTTCTTTTCAATGAGTAAAAAACCAGTTGAAGATTTTCAAAATCTGCTTAAGATCACAGCTAATTTCCAGCGCCGGTGTTTAACTTCAAAACCTACCTCTTATCTTCTTTACCACACTGACACTCAACTAGGCCAGCACAGTATGTTTGCTTCAGATAGTCTTATTATTATTATTATCATTATTATTATTATTTAAATATATTTTATTGATTTTTTTACAGAGAGAAAGGGAGAGGGACAGAGAGTTAGAAACATCTATGAGAGAGAAACATCAATCAACTGTCTCCTGCACACCCCCTACTGGGGATGTCCCGCAACCAAGGTACATGCCCTTGACCGGAATCAAACCTGGGACCCTTCAGCCCGCAGGCGGATGCTCTATCCACTGAGCCAAGCCATCTAGGGTTGCTTCAGATAGTCTCACTGACCGTCTCTGCTTGGAATTAACCTTTGGGCATGGCTTCCTGTAAGGGGCCATGTAGAATTCACATCCATTTATATAGAAAGTTATATTAATACCCACTAATTTTGAGAAAGAAGCCTCCACTACACAGTGGCACTTACAAGGTGGTCATCAAAAAAAATGGTTATTCCTAGTAATTTTATTCCAGCACCAGAAGCTCAGAATGTAAATTAATGGGCACAGCTACCGGTCTTGTCTGAAAATAGCTTCATGACTAACTAACTGTGTCCACACGGTGACGAGAATATGTTAAAGCACAAGACGTGTGGGTTGCAGGGCAGCTTACATGCAAGCTGACTGGGACCATAGGTTGAGGGCTGGGAAGTGGAAGTCACTGGCTTTCCAGCTTGGTCACCAAACAGCACCCACTTGAGATTTTTACCAAATCATGATGTTGTGGCTGTTGCTTTAAATCCTTTCTTAAGGAACATACATGAAGAAGTTATGTGATAGGGATTAACCACCTGTCAGCTCTGTGCCTTGTGTGGATCAAGTTGCAGGCTTGACACAATTAGCAATTGTAATTGATTACATAATTTTCAGTTCAAGTTTAATCTCCCACTAAAATGTCATGGTGCAACTAGGCCATTTAGGAAGGTTTATGGACAAAAGGATAATGATAAGTTTAAAGGCTGCCATGCGCTTGATTCAAGTTTCACACACTCGAGATGCTTGTAAACCCAAGAGAGGATCTTCTTGCTCCATGAACAGCAATAAAAGTAAATGTGCCTCTCATATATATATGTTGGTTTCTGAACGTTTGGACTCTTACTGAAAACAGATCGATGCCTCTGCTAGGAGATGGCCATGGAAAGCCTAATTTTTGCTCTGGGCCTCTCTAGGGCTGCACAGTGCTCTGCAGAGGTGGAAGATTTCAACGGGGAGAGAGGGGCCCAGGGCCACTGTGACTGCCTGGTCAGAAGATGGAGTTCTCATCCATGAGGGCAGGACCAACAGTTCCCAGAAACTCAACACAGTCATTGATTACAAACTCAAGGACATAAACCAGTTAGATTCAAACCGGGCTGCCACCGTCTCACTCTACATGCCACTGCATCTGCACCTGGTTCTTGGTTTTTATCATTTTATGTAAAAACACCTCAACTTTCAAGATCTGATTGACCCAAGTGGCTAACATCTGTTTGTGCCCAACCAATAGCCTAGAGACATACTGTATCTCTTTTTACATACTGTGGATCTTTGAAAGGTGCAAATCATTATAATATCTAAAATATCTCACCGTTTCCTCACCGTCCAAATTTCAATCCTTTAGGGGCAACATGGCCCCATGGAGAATTTCATGGTTTGGGTAGATGTTCATGTAAGTCCCAGTAAGATATTTGGAAGAAGCCAAGACCGGTTTGGCTCAGTGGATAGAGCATCGGCCTGAGGACTGAAGGGTCCCGGGTTCGATTCCGGTCAAGGACATGTACATTGGTTGCAGGCACATCCCCAATGGGGGATGTGCAAGGGGCAGCTGGTCCATGTTTCTCTCTCATTGATGTTTCTAGCTCTCTATCCTTCTCCCTTCCTCTCTGTAAAAAATCAATAAAACATTTTTTTAAAAAGATATTTGAAAGAGTACACACACACACACACACACACACACACACATACATTTTAAAATCGAATTCTTAAAGGACCCCACAGTAAATATTTTCAATTTTGTGGGCTACCTACTGTCTCTATGGCATAGTCTCTCTTACTGTTTTGTTTTTATAGCCCTTTAGAAATATAAAAACTCTCTTACTTCAAAGACACCCTACATCAAAACAGGCTACTGGCCAAAGTTGGCCTGTGGGCTAGAGTTTGCTGACTCCTGATTTAGAGGGATAACAGCTAACATTTTTTGAGATGTTACCATCTACAAAAAAATAACTGTTTGTAGAATGGCGGCTACCAGGGGTCTGGTCGAGGGAATAGGGAGTTAATGTTAATGGGTATAGAGTTTTAGTTTTACAAAATAAAAAGAGTTCTAGAGATGAATGAGCACAATAATAGAAATATACTTAACATCACTGAACTGTACACTTAAAAATGTTAAGATGGTAAATTTTATATTAATGCGTGTTGTTATTAAAAATTAACTGCTTATCCTAGACCGTTTGGCTCAGTGGACAGAGTGTCGGCCTGCGGACTGAAAGCTCTCGGGTTTGATTCTGGTCAAAGACACATGCCCAGGTTGAGGGTTTGATCCCTAGTTGGGGGTGTGCAGGAGGCAGCCGATCAATGGTTCTCTCTCATCATTGATATTTTTATCTCTCTCCCCCTCTCCCTTCCTCTCTGAAATCAATACAAATATATATATATATATATATATATATATATATATATATATATATATATATATATATATATTTTAAAATTAACTGCTTAACTTTCATATAATACTCACCCAAAAAAAACACCTAAAGTAGATAAAGACATTTTATATCTGAGGAATGAGAGTCTATAAGAGGTTTCACAACTTGCCCATGCTACAAAGCTAGCAACTGGAATACTGAGACTTGAATCCTAATCTGTGGGTCTAAGAGATTGAGCTCTTCCTCATTCTCTCACCACCAAGAACTCCTTTTATTTATTTATTTTTCCAACAGACGCCATCTTGCCAAAGATTATATCTGCCAAACAAGCATCACTTACTAATACTGACAAACAGAGCTTCAGATCCCTTCAGGGGTCAGCCCCTTCTTAAAAGATAACCTCTAAACTGACATGATGTCAGCCAAAAAAATCAAAGAAATTTGATCCTAGTTAAGATTTTCCTTTAGATAAATGTAAGGTCTGAGGACCTTTCTTATCTGTCTGCTTCACTCTACAACCCAGTTCCCAGAACAAGGCCTAAGATTTGGGAATATGAAGAACTGCTTGCCCTCCTTTATTTCTTGGCCCTTTGTGTTTAGGAAGCCCCGTAATCTCTGTGAAACTATTGAAGGCAGATAGAATCCAGGACCTCTTTCATCGCTCAAGTTTTATGATTTCATAGTTATGCTAGGAGTATTCCTTCAATCAGTCAACCATAATCCTCTAGATCAGTGTTTCCCAAACTTTTGACATACGTGTACCCCTTCTATCATTTTCGTAACGCTGAGTACCCCTCGTACTCATGAGAATGTAGAATTAGGCGCAGCTAAGCACAGTGCAGTGCATATCCCCACCAAACTCCGGTGCAATGCGAACCCCCCACCAAATTCTTCCCGTACCCTGGTGGTACGCATACCACACTTTGGGAAACACTGCTCTAGATCATACTACAGCACAGGATGCTAGTGTGTGTTCTTGCAAAAACACAGAGCAAAATGAAAGAGGAACCTTTTGTGTAGTGGGGTAGAGAGTCCATCACTTGGCAACAACAACCAAAAAAGACCTTAAGAGATTTTTAATGAGTTCGGGAAAGAATCTTAACTAGTTGTTGGAACTGAGTCCCCACGGACTAAAGAAAGCAAAAAAACTGCTGGGGCTGCCTGTTTATAACAGTTCCCTCAAAGGCAACATCTGTGACCTCCCTAGGCTTGTGACACATGCTGAGCCTAGGGTACACCTCATTCCCTTGGCCGTATCAATGGTCACAGCCACATGACCTAGGCCAGGCCAATCAGAAGCCTCCCCTGGGATTTTCAAACTTAAACTAGGAGGGAAAGGATCCTATGTTGCCCCAGGCCACAGGTGGTAAAGATGGCTATAGACTGGCACTGACCATGGATGGTATTACCTTCCATGCAGAGAAAGTCCATCTTTAGTAAGTGGAAAATGAAGCCATCCCTCAAAGACAAAGGTTGGAGAGAGAAAGTGTGGAGGAGCCAAACAAATACACAGCTGCGTTCAAGCCCCTGGTTCTTCTGATCATCCTTAAAGCCCACTCCATCCTGCAGTTTGGTTCAGTGAAAGAAAAAAAAAAAATTTCGTAAGCTGGATGACGTGAATTTTTGTTACCTGTGACCAAAAATCTTAATGCAACCGAAACAGGTTTGGCTCAGCGGTAGAGCGTCGGTCTGCGGACTGAAAGGTCCCGGATTCGATTCCGGTCAAGGGCATGTACATTGGTTGAGGGCACATGTACATGGGGGTGTGCAGGAGGCAGCTGGTCAATGTTTCTCTCTCATCCGATGTTTCTAGCTCTCTATCTCTCTCCCTTCCTCTCTGTAAAAAAATCAACAAAAAAATATATTTAAAAAAAAAAAATCTTAATGCAGGGCTGAGGCAGTTGACTGACCTGGAAGGATAAAATGCGTCATCCAGGAGAAAGTAGGTTAAAGGTAACCAGCTCATCTCACCCTGGACTAGCTCCTCCTTCCTCCACCTCATCTGAGAAACCAAGTTAAACCTCGTTGCTACCAGGTGTGCTCCAATCCCTTAAAAAGGCAGGTTTGATACAATGTACTGTTTAAGCATTTTGGTTTTTAGACAGAAGTGAGTTCCCCGGAAACCCCCAAGTAGAATTATTTTTATCTTGAAAGCCCCTGATATTTTAGAGAGCATCCAGAAACAAGTGTGAAAAAGTGACAGGACTTCTGGCTATACATAGTAAAGAGCTTTAAGAGAATTGTTAAGAACATAATCCCTTTAAACAGCTCACGTAAATCATACTAATCTAGTGAAGTAAATCTTGCACCACAAAGAGAGTATCAAGAAAAAAATTTCACTTTCTTCCAACCCAGCCACCACCCCAATCACCCTTTGTGTTACTTATTTTGTATCATCGTTTTCTTACCTTTTCTTCCTATGATTTTTCTTTGTTATTAGATTTATTGGGGTGACACTGGTTAATAAAATTATATAGGTTCCAGGTGTATCATTCTATAATACATCATCTGTATATTGTATTGTATATTCACTACCCGAAGTAAAGTCTCCTTCCATCACCATTTATTGACCCTTTTTTCCTTCCCTCACCTTCCTTTCCCTCTGGTAACCACCATAAGTTTGTCTATGTCTATGAGATTTTGTTGGTGTGTTTGGTGTGTTTTTTTGTTTAATCCCTTGACCTTTTTCACTCTGCCCCCATCCAACTCCCTTCTGACAGCTGACAATGTGTTATCTGTATCTATGAGAATATTTCTATTTTGTTTGCTGTTTTTCTTTTGTTCATTAGATTCCACATATAAGTGAAACCATATGGTATTTGTCTTTCTCTGACGGGCTTATTTCACTTAGCATAATACTCTTCTGGTGCAGCCACAATGTAGCTAAGGTAAGATTTCCTTCTTTTTTTACGGCTGAGTAGTATTCCGTTGTGTAAATGTACCACAGCCTTTGTATCTACTCATCTACTGATGGACACTTGGGCGGCATCCAAATCTTGGCCATTGTAATAACGCTGCAATAAACATAGGGGTGCATATATTCTTTTGAATTACTGTTCTGAATATATTCCCAAAAGTGGTATCACTGGGTTATAAGGCAGTTGCATCTTCAATTTTTTGATGTAACTCCACACTGCTTTCCACAGTGGCTGCACCAATCTGCACCGTGCACGAGGGTTCCCTTTTCCTCATCTTTATCAGCACTTGCCATTTGTGGATTTATTGGTTATAGCCATTCTGACAGGTGTGAGGTGTTATCTCACTGTGGTTTCAATTTGCACTTTCCTGGTGACCAGTGAGGTTGAGGATCTTTTCATAAGTCCACTGGCCATCTGTATGTCCTCCTTGGAGATGTGTCTACTCAGGTCCTTTGCCCATTATTTAATTGGATTGTCTGTTTTTCTGGTGTTGAGTTTTGTAAGTACTTTATAAATTTTGGATATTAACCGATTATCAGATGTATCATGAATATGTTCTCCCTTTCAGTGGGTTGTCTTTTCATTTTGTTGTTTCCTTTGCTGTGCAAAAATCTCACTCTGTGGGATGGGGAAGAGACAGAGGCCCTGAATCTTCTCTACTTGCTGATCCTAGTTGTATAGACAAGCATACCTTAGAAATACTACTGTGGGTTTCATTCCAGATCCTCTTCCTATGATTCTAATTATTTTTTTCCATATGAAACTAGCCTAGCTGAAGCTAATCACCATTAAACCTGTTCCATTTTACCTAAGATTGGGGAGCTGTGAATAGAAACAATATGCAACGAAATTAGTCGCCAGGCACAAGGAAAACAGATAGTTTGCCTTAATAGAAAACTCATGAAATTAATAATTTGCAATAAAATATCTGAAAAGGTTATTTTTTAAATATCTAAAATTATTATTTCAGACTTTATTTTAAAAGAAGGTAAAATAAGAATTACTCTCTAATCCAAGACTGTGTAAAAGCAAAGTACCCACATAATGCTTTTCAATTATTTTATTTTTAAGGACAATTCTGAATAATTGTAAAAGTCACTTTTTCATCATTAATAGTTAAGGCAAGAAAAGAGATTTTGCCAGGAGACAGCAGTTAATTCAAAGTCAGTCTACACACTACTAAAACAGCAGAAGTTTCTAGAGAACAGTTCCACCCTAGACTTGATAAGTGCCCTCCTTCTGATGAGGGTCCTTTTTTCCTACCAGTTTGTAAGCTCCAGGAGAGCAGGCGACGGAACTGTACTGGTCCCACTGCTATGCTTTTAGTGCCAGCACATCATAGGTGATCAATAAATGCTTTGACTATGTAAGTAAATAAAGAGATCAGTAAATAAATCCAACCGCATGTCCTACTTCCAGTGCTGAGGAGGAGTTTGATATCAGAAAGTTTTTGAGAAACTGACAAAGAGGCAAATTAGAGAATGTAAAAGTTCCTATTTCTTTTTCTTAAATTCAAATGAATTCAGTAAGTATTTGGGGGGTGGGGGGAGACATGTCCTCTGTGCCAGGCACTGAGTGAGCAGCTGCTGTCACACAGATAATGACAGAGCCCCTGCCCCTAAAGCGTGTATCTGAGAGAGCTGCTGTCACCTGGAGGCCCAACTCTCACAGGACCTATCCATTCACCAGGACGTTCATCTTTAGTTGGACTGTGAAAGTAAAAAAAAAAAAAAAAAAAAAAAGGGAGAGGAGGCGGCCATGGAAAACTTAAAAAGGGGATTTTCAAGTGCACTCAAGTATCCTAACTGGACATTAAAACCTTGTGGTATCACCAGAGGCCAGATGCACAAAATTTGTGCAAGGGGCTCTGCCCTGGCAGCCCCGGCTTCATCCATGAGGTCATCCGGAATGTTGTCCGGCCATCCAGTCTAATTAGCATATTTCGCTTTTATTATTATATATATAACCTATTACTCCATAACAATGTTTCTATAGGAATCCTAACAACGATGCTATAGTTCCAGAAACAAGCTTCCATTTCCCTAATTCCCCTTCCTTCTCACCTCTCTCTCTCTCTCTCTCTCTCTCTCTCTCTCTCTCTCTCTCTCTCTCTCTCTCTCTCTCTCTCTCTCTCTCTCTCTCTTTCTCTCGCAGGTGGAGGGAAAATAAAGAGCAGCTTTTACAATGGGGACTCCCCTAGAATGGGAAACTACTGGAAAGGGAATTAGGGGAATGGTGTGATATTCCTGCGTATATAGATCATTCAAGTACTTGAAGATGAAAAGTGGCTGCATCTTTCATTTTGAACCTCATTAAACCCTGATGCACCTTCTCATACTGAATTCCACCTTACTAAAGATACTATTACTGTCATCTGCTTGAATATATGAACATAGACAAATCACTTACCAAACTGTAGCCAAATCTGTTAAAGAGCAGATCATTTACTTTATTGGTTTCAGATAACATCAAATTATAGCCCCCTCCAAACACATCAGGTATAAAGAAAACTCTAATTTTGGAATTGAGTATCTGAATACTCAATTTGGAATTCTCCCCAATACCAAAAGTAAGAGAGAGAGGTTGCGATTACATATGTATTCTTTTAACACAGTTGTTAATTTATCAATGAAGATTCTCTAAAAACTGCAAGCACTTTTCTCTCTGTCCATTCACACATGGAACACGAATTATGTGTCAGATAATTAGCCTCAGGAAATGAGGAGATATAGCCACACAAAGAGGACACACCCTCAATTAGTAATACCGAGTATTATTCTTTCTATTTCTTATCTGGACTTGTTAAAGTCTAACTGAATGACTAATAAATCGAATGAAAATGGATGATAAGCTCCAAGTCCTATCCCATAATAAATTAGAGTAGAAATTAAAAATAGATTAAGAGTCACTATCACTTAGAGATCCACAGATGTAAACAGAATGAGGAGAGTATGTGGGTCACACCATAAGCATTCCTGAAAGACACCATAAGCAGACCTATGAATTGTAGTGGCCTTGCACTGCAATTGATAGCTCCTCTAGCCCCTAAGACTGTCTCCTAAGTAGGCCACAGCTCTTTCTCCTCTATCCCAGCTAGAATATTCTATTGTCCAACACACAAGAGCAAAGAGGAACTGTTTTGACTTTTAAGTCATGGATATAATAAATATGGCTCAATAGTCACAAAACTGTTCAGATCTCAGCATGGGGATGGGGTGCTGGATTACAAATCAGGTAGGATAAGAATAGCTTCCTGAATTAGAGATAACCTTTCAGTTCTAACTTATCAAATAGCATGGCTACAAGTCTTCTTATATTAAGAAGTGTGGCATAGCAGAAAGACAAACAGCTTTGTGGTCAAGACAGATAAAATTTGTTTTCTTTCTCACTGGTGGCCTTGGGAGAATGGAAATCTCCCTGAACTTCAGTCTCCTCTTCTGAGGAATGAAGCTGCCACCACTTGCCTCCCAGGGCTACTGGGAGATGGGCAATAGTCCACATAAAGCAACCAGCCCAGTCAACAGCCTCTGTTTTTCACGCCAGGCTGTCTATACCTCCTCTCATCCAAGGTATCGCATGCTGCCCACACATGGCACTCAGTGTGTTAAAGGTAAGCTCAGCCTGTCAATCAGTCTGTGTGCTTAATAAAAAGCAAAACTCTTACACGGGCCTACTTGTGAAACCTAAAGGGAAGGATTAACTATCTGCTCCAAAGCCAAAAAAGGAACAACTTTTACATATAACTCAGGTAAGACAGACCCTTTTCCATGGATTATTGAAAATAAAAACAACTTGGAAAGAACAGTCTCATCCTTGCAGCAATGATCAAGAAACTGATTTCTGATGCCACAATTGTCCGGTCAAAGGCACTACAAGAAATAGCCCCTGCCAGGCTGGCATGGCTCAGTGGTTGAGCATAGACCCATGAGTCAAAAGGTCACGGGTTCAATTCCTGGTCAGGGCACATGCCCCAGATTCAGGCTCAATCCCCAGTATAGGGCATGCAGGAAGCAGCTGATCAATGTTTCTCTCTCCCATTGATGTTTCTATCTCTCTATCCCTCTCCCTTTCTCTCTCTCTCTCTAAAACCTATATAAACATATTTAATTAAAATTTTTTAAAAGGAAAAGAAATAACCTGTCTCTGGGCCTGATGTCAAAACAGGGTCCAGGACCCTGAAATACAGCTCTGGAATCTGACAGCTCTGAGAAGCTCTGGTCCAGCATGGAGAGCAGCAAGGCAAGATGGACAGATTAAAATGCTTACTATGTTTTCTTTTTTCTTTTTTTCTCCATACAAAAGTTTATTTAACAAAAGCTCAATGTGAAAATGTGCACAACTCAATTTTTATACTGTAGTAAAACGGGAGCTGCAGAGAGGGGAATGTGGAAGCAATTGATGTCTACGGACACAGCCATTCTTTATACTTGTTCTAAGGCTTCAAACACAATGCTAGTTTCCTCGTGTTACCACCATTCTAATATTATTCCCTTGTCCATTAATTGCCATCTCCACACATTCATCTACCACAAGATTCATAAAGGGATCATATCCCCGCCAATATTCCTTGAATATATCTGCCACCATTTAATTTCAACAATAACTTCTTGTCCCTAAATTTTTTTTTAACTAAGGAAGGTGAGCTTTGCTCATGGTGTCTATGCAGCGAGTTCAAAGATACCTACCCTTTATTTTCAAACATGCCCCAGACAAGGGTTGGTCAGAATAGGTTTTGGAGAACTGGTTTGCCCTCGAATTGCAGGGATGCCTGGCTCCTTACCTTCACACAGGCAGTTGTTCCTAAACAAGTATTTCTTTGCTAAGGACTGAAGACAGAATTCTAGAGCAGGCAGGAAGGGTGGAGATGAATCAGCCAACATCCTCACTTTACTGATGTGAAAATTAATGGCCATAAGTGTGGGTCACAGAGCTAGTTGTCAGAACCAGAATTAGAACCCTGGCCAGTATTTCTTCCACCAGACTTCACCTTTTCATTCACATTAGTGAACAGCCAGAGTTCTCTTCCTATTAGTGTTTTGGTTGTGTGTGTGTGTGTGTGTGTGTGTGTGTGTGTGTGTGTGTTTAATTTTTTAAATTGATTTCAGAAAGGGAGGAGGAGGGAGAAAAAGATAGAAACATCAACTATGACAGAGAATCATCTATTGACTGCCTCCTGCATGCCCCACACTGGGGATTGAGCCCACAACATGGGCATGTGCCCTGCCTGGGAATCAATCCGTGACCTCCTGGTTCATAGGTCTTCGCTCAACCATTGAGCCACCAGCTGGGCTATTGTGTGTGTTTTTAAGTCTTAGCTGTATTTGGCAGTCACCTCTTCTCCACCTCCCCCCCCCAACTTCTTAATTATAAAATATACATGACATAAAATTTACCATTTTTAAGTGTATAGCTTAACAGTATTAAGTACAGTTACACTGATAAGCAATCATTACCACCATCCATCCCTAGAACTTTTCATCTTCCCAAACTGAAACTCTGTACCTATTAAATACTAATGCCCCAGTTCCTGGCTACCACTATTTTACAGTATGCCTCTATGAATTTGACTAATCTAGGTGCCTCAAAGTGGAATCATACAGTATTTGGCTTATCTCACTTAGCATAGTCTTCAGGTTCATCCTTACTGTAGCACATTTCAGAATTTCCTTCCTTTTAAAGGCTAATATTCCATTGCATGAACATACCACATTTTGTTTATCCATTCCCACAGACAGACACCTGAATTACTTCCACCTTTGGACTACTGTGAATACTACTGCTATGAACATAAGTGTACAAATATCTGTTCGAGTCCTTACTTTCTATTATTTTGTGCCTAGCACCCAAGCTGGTTGGTAAATTATATATATATATATATATATATATATATATATATATATATATATATATATATATATATATATATATTTTGACTCCATAGATGAAGGGAGAGAGAGAGGAAGAGAGAGGAAGAGAGAGGGAGAGAGAGGAGAGATAGATAGAAACATCAATGATGAGAGAGAAACATTGATTGGCTGCCTCCTGCACACCCCCTACTGGAGAGCAAGCAGACAACCTGGGTATATACCCTTTATTGGAATTGAACCTGGGACCTTTCAGTCCCCAGGCTGATGCTCTATCCACTGAGTCAAACAGGATAGGGCTGGTAAATTATTTTTTAAAAATGAAAATTATTGAATGTTGTGTTCCTGGCCTTAGCTTTACTTAAAAGCAAATTTTATGAGAAATCTTTAGAGGCTGTGAGAGGTAGAGGGAAAAGCATAGCAATAATAGTGAGGAGGATGACTTTGTATTAATGACCAGTGTGACACCTGACAAGCTTTCCAAGCTCTCAGCATGCATTTCCACAGGACAGAGAGAGTGGTCTAGATCAGCGGTTGCTAACGGGTGGTCCTCAGACCACTGGTAGTGTGTGAGGTCCGAAAGGCTGGCGACCGCTGGTCTAGATAACTCCAAGTCTCTGGATTCTGCGAGTTCTATAAATCCATGGAAAAAATTACTGAGCGGATCACTATCTTTCTTAATCATTTTTATTTTCTTTTATTTCTGTTTGAATTACTAAGCATACTAGAGTTTCAAGAGCTGTTTCTAGTTAAAGAACTTAGTATATATATTTTTGAGACAACAGTTCCAGGGGCAACGAGAAGAATTCCTAAGCTGGAAAATAGTCGGCAATGATTTTTCTCTCGGTAGTACATTTATTTGCTAATCACCTTGGAATTTCTCCGGTGCAGTACCTGTATAATCTGAGTCACACTGTGAACTTGTGGTTATTTTATAGCAGTTGATATAAAACTACTGTGTGCACACTGAGCTCTCAGTATCAGCAGGACACACTTGCCAAGAAAAGTTTGCTACAAACAACACTTCAGTTACCGAGCAACATACCAAGATCCCTAACTGAAAATGCATTCTGGGTCAAAACGCAAGCCTGGCCACAGGTAAGGCACCAACAACACCCTCTAAAGCCCCGCCATTCCTGGGCCCGTCCGAACACTCTCTTCCCCAGGAAGGATTTGCAGGATGAGCAACGCACCCTGTGCGCCCCCCCCGCAAGCTTCCCAGAACTCCATCTGCTTTAGTGTCCACCAGGAAGCAGGCTTTCTACTCCTGGGGCCAGAAGGGCAAGAGACCGATAGAATTCCCCATGTCTGTTTCGCCAACCAATATTTCAACTATTTAAAGTAGCTTCTACAGGAAGCTTCCTATGCTGGGTACAATGATCTGTATTAACCTATTCCATCCGTAGAGTCCTGGGAGGTAGGGATGTTCATGCTCACGTTAAGAAAGGAGGTGGAAGCCCAGAGGAGTGTTGTGTCAGAAGGTACACCGGAGGGAAAGTGCACGGCCAGGTGGAACCCTTCCACTAAACCGTTTGCCCATACCCTCACAAGTCTATGACCAGCTGGCCACCCACCAGAGGACATCTGAGGTTCCTCTCTTTAAAAACAGGCTCTAATGCTTTAACAACCAATCCGTGGCCTTTTGGTCAGGTGTGAAGCGTACAGATCACACATTCTCTTACCTTTATTTCTACTGGTAGGCAGGATTTTGACGGAACCAAGAGGAGAAACCTTAGATCAGCCCTTTCATTAAGAGTCTATGCTGGGACCGGTTTGCCTCAGTGGATAGAGCGTCGGCCTGGGGACTGAAAGGTCCCGGGTTCGATTCCGGTCAAGGGCATGTACCTTGGTTGCGGGCGCATCCCCAGTAGGGGGTGTGCAAGAGGCAGCTGATCGATGATTCTCTCTCATCAATGTTTCTAACTCTCTATCCCTCTCTCTTCCTCTCTGTAAAAAATCAATAAAATATATTTAAAAAAAAAAAAAAGAGTCTAGAGGCCCAGTGCACGAATTCGTGCACGGGTGGGGTCCCTCAGGGTGGCCTCGCAGCCTCGTCTGGCACCCCACCATGGCCTGGCACCACCCCCTCACCTGCTTCACCATCCCGCCTGTGGGGTGATCAGCAGGGTGATCAGCCCCCGTTCACACCCACCTTGGCCTGATCCCACCCACTCACCTGCTCCACCATCACACCTCAGTCCTGCTCTCATCAGGGCCCGTCAGGGTAGGCAGCACTTCCACAGCTCCCCGCTGCCAGCACCACACATCACTGACACCCACCATGTTCTGCACCTGCCCTAGTGGTCAGCACACATTATAGTGAGCGGTCAAACTCCTGGCCAAATGACCACCCAAGGGGACAATTTGCATATCAGGCTTTTATTATATAGGATAGGATGATTTTCTACAACAGAAACACCCATATTACCACCACCTCCAACACCTGCAGATAATGATTGGGTCCCCCGTGTTTCCATCCTCCTGTAGGCTCCTAGGAAGTCTACTGGGGGGAAAGACATCCATCCAGTCTTCCTTAGACATTTTTATTTATTTATTTATTTATTTATTTATTTATTTATTAAATATATTTTATTGATATTTTACAGAGAGGAAGGGAGAGAGATAGAGAGCTAGAAACGTCGATGAGAGAGAAACATCGACCAGCTGCCTCTTGCACACCCCCTACTGGGGATGTGCCCGCAACCAAGGTACATGCCTTTGACCAGAATCGAATCCGGGACCTTTCAGTCTGCAGACCAATGCTCTACCACTGAGCCAAACCGGTTTCGGTTCTTAGACATTTTTAAAAGACTTAAACTATCCAAATCTTTCCTCTCCAAATTCTAAGAGTGCAGTGTTAATTAATACTCAGTACATAACAGATTCAGGAAACTGTTTCCTATGATCACATGCATTTTTCTACAGCACTGAAACCCCTTGGGGAGGTATTAGGTTGTGCACTACATTTATGATGATTTTATTGGACCTAGAGCATAATTTTATTATTTTAAATGACCGTAGAGATTTCTAATAATTGCTATCGTTGATTTTATGGCACAGTATTGGACCCATCTATGATTTATTTGATGCCAAGACCTTGATCAGAGAGTCAACACCCAAAAACGACATTGTTCCTATGGTAAAACACCTACTTTTATGGGGGAGTTTTTATTAATGCTATGCCATGAAAGGAGGGAACTGCCTGCTCAGGAGGACCCTCATTAAGCAAAATATAAGAGTAAGTTTTTCTTTCTTTATCTCCCAACTTTTAGGAGAAAGAAGCATTATTTGGGATTAATATTTTTTTTTAATATTTTATTGATTTTTTACAGAGAGGAAGGGAGAGAGATAGAGTTAGAAACATCGATGAGAGAGTCATCTATCAGCTGCCTCTTGCACGCCGCCTACTGGGTATGTGCCTGCAACCAAGGTACATGCCCTTGACAGGAATCGAACCTCGGACCCTTCAGTCCGCAGGCTGACGCTCTATCCACTGAACCAACGCGGTTTCGGCTGGGATTAATATTTTTAAGCAAGTGTCAGAGAATAATGTGGAGTATGTCTCGAATTTCTGTTCTACTCCCTACATCAGTTGTTCTCAACTCTGGCTACATATCAGTACCCAATGAGGGCATTTAAAAAATAGCTATGCTAGGCCCCACCCCAGACCGACTGAATCAGAGTTTCTGGGGGTACACTCAGGTCTGTATTTTTTTTTTAAAGCTCCCCAAGTAATTATAATGTGCATCCAGGATTCAGAACAGCTGCCCTACACCAGTAGCTCTTAAACTTGAGAGAGTATCAGAATCATCTATCTAAAAGATATTGTGAAAACACAGATTGTTGGGTCCCAGCTGGGAATTTCTGACTCAGTAGGTTTGAGGAAGAACTTTAAAATCTGCATTTCTACTCAGCCAGCGTGACTCAGTGGGTGAGCGTTGACTTGTGAACCAAGAGTTCACAGTTCGATTCCCAGTCAGGGCACATGCCCGGGTTGC
Source organism: Pipistrellus hanaki (assembly GCF_964339955.1). Taxonomy (NCBI): domain Eukaryota; kingdom Metazoa; phylum Chordata; class Mammalia; order Chiroptera; family Vespertilionidae; genus Pipistrellus; species Pipistrellus hanaki. Next base: position 40,316,019 of record NC_140504.1, read on the forward strand.
ATGCTTGATCCCTAGTGTGGGGCATGCAGGATGCAGCCAATCAATAATTCTCTCATCACTGATGTTTCTATTTCTCTCTTCCTCTCCCTCCTCTCTAAAATCAATAAAAATATATATTTTTTAAATCTGCATTTCTAACAAGATACGTACTAATGGCCCAAGGGCCACACTGAGAGTTACTGCCACTTTCCTAGTTGAATATTGAGTTGTTCTAAGTTAATTTTATGATAAATATAGTAGAGGCCTGATGCACGGAATTCATGCAAGAGTAGGCCTTCCTTCCCCCAGCTGTCGGCACCAGCTTCCCCCCTTGTACCCAGAACCTTCCCTCGCAGCCCCAGCTTCCTCCGGAAGGATGTCCAGTCTAATTAGCATATTACGCTTTTATTATTTTAGATTAGTTTGCTCCTTGATATGGATTTTTGAGCAGGTTTTCAACAGTGTCAGCCAAAGAAAAGGGTTTTTCTGCCTGATTGTCGTGGCTTGGTGGTTGAGTCTTTACCTATGAACCTGGAGGTGGTGGTTCAATTTCTGATCAGGGCACACGCCCGGGGTGCAGGCTCCATTCCCCAATGTGGGGCATGCAGGAGGCAGCCAATCAATGATTCTCTTCCATCATTTATGTTTCTCTCTCTTCCCCTCTCCCTTCCTCTCTGAAATCAATTTAAAAAAAAAAAATTTAAGGATTTTCTGCTTAATCATCAATTAAAACAGGTAACTCAATTTGTCAGAATACACCATTGCCTGAGAACTGCAGTTACTAAAGCTCAACCAGATGAAACTGGATACAATACAATTCAACCATTAGTAAGCACCTCCCATACCATGCTGGGAACACCATGAGTAAGTCATTCTTTCCTTCCCAGTGACAGACAATCAGACAGGATTGCTGTGCACACAAGTAGCTATGGAGTCAGACCATGACAGTGGAGGTAACTGTGAAAACCTAGGTGGGGGAGGGGAGGCTCAGAAGGACTTAGGGGAGCTTTACAGCAGGATCCCCAAGGGGACGACCATTTTTCCACCGTCCACACACATTTTACAATACCAGTGCAGCAGATCCCCTGCCCCTGGAGGGTGCATCTGGACCTTGTCCCCAGGCATTATGGGAGCCCAGACAAATATAAGTTTCAGGCTGCAGGCAGGTTCTGTGGTGTATCTACCTTTGAACTTTTTACAGCAATTAACCAACGCCTCACACACATAGGCGTTTCTGAATACCTGGGAGTGATAAAAAAAAATGTAATCTTGAAGGTAAACCTAATGCACCCAGAGGGAAAGGAGGTCAGGTTCAGGTTACCAGTTTTTTTGCTCTCTAAGTAGTAACCCCATTCCAGGCCTAAGACACCATAGGCATTTAAGAAGTGAGCTTAGGTAACCAGAATACAGTTAACACACAAAGCTGGTGTTGGGATAAGGTGAAAAGCAGCAGTTTTCCTGTGGCTTGTTTCTATAGATTTGGAAAAAGTAAGAGAGGAAGACTCCTCAGGGATTAACTCCTAATGCAGGGACCCCACTGTAACCCTCCTCTGGGGTATACACATAGTAGGTGCTCAAGTCATGCTCTTTCGAATTGAAATAACTTGAGTTCCTTACTGAGTCTGAAAAACATTTAGTCATAGGACTTTATCTGACATTCAGCAGCTGATTCAGCTGAGGGAATTCACGGAGATCTGTCAAGAAGTAATTTCAAAATCCAAATGCACAATCACCAACTAGGAACAGAATCCCTCTCACACATCCCACCAACCAGACTGAAGCACCTTCAACGACACTCTGGGCCCTGAAGACGCTGGACAAAGAAAATTTGTAGAAGTCAAAACTTTTCTCAAGATAAGAACACCTACAAACAATACGACGTTGTCAGAAGAACTGAAGTCGACGTGGAAAGTTAGCTGCTGAAAGCACCCTTTGGAGTGCAATGTCGCTGCAGGCTTGGTGCCTCCCACTAGGACACAGCTCCCAGGCAGCCTCTCCTACTTATCAACTGGCTATTGGAAGTTATTATCTTATTTTTGACAAAGGTAGCTTTAGTTCACTAGGCTCAATCTTAGAAGTTACCCACAATTACTTCTTTTACAACTAAATTGTAATTTTTACCTTTAAAGAGCAGTACAGAATCAAGTGTCAAATGATCAAAAATTAAAATTGCCCCCAATTATAGTCCTCTTAATGATTAGGTTCTTTTTCGTGAATATATACCAAATAAAAGTACTGAAAATAACAAGTATCTCCATGTTACCGTGCTGTGATTAATCTGATCAAAACTGTCTTCATTGTCTGTCTGTTACATAATCCTGGATTTCGATGATTTCAACAGAGCGCTCTTCTCTGAATGGGTGAATTTGTAACCACTTCCTGTCACGGGAAAGTTACAAAGGGATCATCCTAAATTCTTCCATAATAGGATGGTACCCAGATATTAGCAGTTTGCATCTCAAGAGCACTGTAAACCTAAAATGAATCAAGATGATAGCTTACTGAATGGTGAAATACCATTATTTCCAATTGCAACAGAACAGAACTAGAATTTACTACCTTTTTAAAATATATATATTTTTATTGATTTTAGAGAGGAAAGGAGAGGAAGAGAGAGATAGAAACATCGATAATTAGAGGGAATCATTGATTGGCTGCCTCTTGTACATTAGACCGAGCCTGCAACCCAGGCATGTGCCCTTGACTGGAATTGAACCTGGGACCCTTGAGTCCATAGGCCAATGCTCTATCCACTGAGCCAAACTGGCTAGGGCTAGAATTTACTACCTTTTCTTTAAGGGGAGGGGGAGGTGGTACTTAACAAAGGAACTAAGATAAACAAGATCATAAGAGGTACATTTAAACTACTTAAGGGAGTGAAATATAAACATTTGACTGTTTTGTGGGGGGAAATACATCAAAATTTTTAACTATGGAGAGGTCAACAATCTACTCTGAGCATTCAAGAAAGGAGAGGGGTGAGAGCAGGATAATGCAGGATACACTCTGCTTGAATGGAATATATAAATTATGTAGAAAATGTAATACTATATTTACCCCAATGATTTTTAAACAATATCAAAAAGCATGAATCTTTCTTAAAGTGCCGGCACTCTTAACAAGAGTCTGACATTCTATAAGCCTCGTCTACTCATATTCAAAAAGAAACATGTCACTTCACATAACTTACCAAGTTAACAGGACCTTTAAGAGAAAAAGCTAAAGGGGTTACGGGAATATGTAATGCAAGTCAAGTAAGCACCGAGAGGCGATAAAAAGGTAAAGATGCAACTATTTCAAATACTATATTTGACCGAAGTCAAAGTAATTTAGGACATTCCACGACAGAGTTGGTGGGGTTTGCTTGAGTTTGGCAAAATGCTCATACAGAATGAATCATTCAACAACGAACCCGCAGGGATATGCCTAACATCAAAAGCAATACAAAATGTTACCAATTTCTTCCAATATACAAACACATAATAAAGCTAGGCACCAAAGGTCTGAGGGCCTGGTGTCTTTGCATTTTTTTTTTTTTTTAAATAAGTTTTTATTTTTCATATTATTACAAATGTTCCTTCCCCCCCACCCCCCCACCATTGCTCTCCTCCACCAGGTTCCCACCCCTTTCCCCTCTCCCCATTGTCCTCATCCATAGATGCACAGTTTATGTTCAGTCTCTTCCCACGCCCCCCTCTCCCCTTTTCCCCAAGAATCGTCAGTTCACTCCCCTTCCATACCTCTGATTCTATTATATTCAACAGTTAATATTGTTCATCAGATTTTTTTAATTTCCTTGGTTTTTAGATTCACTTGTTGATAATTACGTATTTGTTGTTCATAATTTTTATCTTTGTTTACTTTCTCTTCTGAAAGAACCCCCTTCAGCAATTCATATAATTCTGGTTTGGTGGTGATGAACTCCTTTAGCTTTTTTTTATTAGTGAAGCTCTTTATCTGGCCTTCGATTCTGAGTGATAGCTTCGCCGGGTAGCTTATTTTTGGCTGTAGGTTCTTGCTATTCATCACCTTGTATATTTCTTGCCATTCCCTTCTGGCCTGCATGGTTTCTGTTGAGAAGTCAGCTGACAATCGTATAGGTGCTCCTTTATAAGTTACTACCTTCTTTGCTCTTGCTTCTTTTAATATTCTCTCTTTATCTTTTGCTCTTGGAATTTTAATAATGATGTGTCTCGGTGTGGTCCTCTTTGGATTCCTTTTGTTTGGAGTTCTGTGCACTTCCTGGACTTGTAAGTCAAATTCTTTCACCAGGTGGGGGAAGTTTTCTGTCACTATTTCTTTCAGTATGTTTTCGATATCTTGCTCTCTCTCATCTTCTGGAACCCCCATAATTCTGATGTTGGTTCGCTTGAAGTTGTCCCAGAGGTTTCTTACATTATCTTCAATTTTCTGGATTCTCTTGCCTTCTAGCTTCTGTGGAGGAGTGTCTTCTGGCTCTTTATGTTCCAAATCTTTGACTTGATTCTTGCGATCTTCCCTTCTGTTTTTAGGACTCTGTAGAATATTTTTTATTTCAGACAATGTATTCTTTATTTCTTGTTGTTCCCTTATCATTTCTTGATGGTCTCTTTTCATATCCTCATAGGCCTTATCCATCTTTTCTAGGAAATTCTTGAAAAACCTTATAAGCGTAGATTTGAACTCTATATCCAGACGCTTTTTGTCCTCCATTTCTTTCGTTTGTGATCTATTTTGTTGTCGCATTTCGCAGTTACAGACGGGACGGGGTTTCAGGGTGGAGCCTGCAGCTTTGGCTTCCGTCAGCCCCGCCCTATGCGGGTCCTTCAGTGCTCGCTGCCGGCGCCTCTGAGAGAAAGGTGGCCTCGATTTTCGCCTGCTGCCAAACAGTCTATGCTCTCCCACAATGAGCCCGGTATTGGGGTTCAGTTCAGTTGGAAGTGGAGTTGGAGGTGGCGTTCACAGCAGTCTGGAGCCCCAGTCTCCTTCCCGTCAGGGCAATCCCGCGGCACAGCCGACCGTCCCTTCTCTGGGGGCAGTGTGCGCGCCTCCGGGACCTCCTTTCTCCGCTACCCCGGGGTTCCGACTTACAGCCCAGCTCCCTATGGCTGAGCCTGAGTCCCCGGGGTCTGGCCCAGAACGGGGGTTCAGAGCAGTCAGGGGCCCAGCACAGTCGGAGTTTTATCTCCTTTCCGCTAGGGAACGCCCGCCAGGCACTCGGCCTCCCTCCTCTCCGGCTCCGTCCTCTTCGCGTGCGCCGCGTGTCTCTGTACCTTAGGCTTTTACAGCTCCTCCGTGCTTCCTTCTGGTTTTCTCCTTGCTTCTTGTTGTAGGATTTCCAGTCAGTCGACTTTCCTGTAGTTCTGGGTAATGTCCATTTTATATTTTAGTTGTATTTTATTAAAATTGTTGTGTGCGGCTGCGGCTAGTTGCCTACCCGAGCAGCCATCTTGGATTCTCTGTGTCTTTGCATTTTTAATAGGGGGAAATATTCACCTTGTCTTATATCAAAGTGACCGCTGCATTTGCCTGAGAAAGATGTTCTACAGTAAATAGCACATTTCTTAGAAAACCAGTGATTTTAAAGAAGAGTAAATATATTTTCCTCTTGAAGACCATGGCTAACCACAGTATGGCACAATTCTGGAGGAATCAGACCTCACCCAGTTACAAAAATAGCAAAAAGGACTCTTGTTGCTGGCAGAAAAGAGACAAGCATCTGTACTGATACAAGAACAACCTTCTAAAACTTTTTTATTAGGCATGAAAACCCCCAGCTCTTTCAGATAAGGCTGAAAGATAAAAACTTAACTGTGTTTTATAAAAAGGAGAGGCACTAAAATCATTCTTCAGGGGAAAAATAACAGAAAGAGGTGACAAAGAATAAGGGGGAAAAAAGGAAAAACTTAGGTTACACGCCAAACACGGGGCGCCATCTGAGGACTTGGCACAACGGGGCCTCGATCCCCTCACCTGTGAAGTGAGGACAGTGGTGTCTGCCTCCCTCGCCGTACAAGGTATTATGAAAATTAAATAGAGATTTTAAAAGGATTCAGTAACCCATAATTGTTATTATTGTTGTTTTGTAAGGAACACCAGTTTTGCTCCAAAGGGGCACATTATAAATACTAATATAAGGGAATTATTCTTTTCATTATAAGCCCCAAAACCAACCAAGCCTTTGATTGGCTGACTTTTCCTGACTCACTTAATTAAATACTAGATGGCTGGTGATGTTCCCCATCCTCTGGTAGTCAGCTTTTGACTAATCCCTTCCCACTGAATGTGTCTAAGGAACAAAATAAGGCGCAGTGACTATATGTAACTCAGTGACTCGGTGGCAAAAGGCAGTGTGGTGTCTCACTCACTGGGATTACTCATTCCGGATGCCCACAGTCATGTTGTGAGCAGACCTATGTAGAAGCCCAGGTGTGAGGGACTGAGACGCTAGCCAGAGAGAAACTGAGGCCTGCCAACAACCACACGCGTGAGCCTGGTATAATAGTAGATCTTCTGGACAAGCTGGGCCTTCAAATGACTGCGGTCCCAATGGGCAACTTAACTGCAATTTCATAAAAGGTGCTGAGCTACAAAAACCCAGCTAAGCTGCTGCCACAGTCCTGACCCGCAGGAAATGTGTAAAATAACCCTGGCCAGGTGGCTCAGCTGGCTGGAGCGTTGTCCCATGCACCAGAAGGTGGCAGGTTCCATTCCCTGTCAGGGCACATACCTGGATTTCGGGTTCTATCCCTGGTGATGGCATATGGGATCAATGTCCATCAATGTCTCTCTCTCTCCCATCAATCTTTCTTTCTTTCTCTATCTCTCTCAATTAACATTTAAGATCAGTTGCTCTTCCCTGGTTACAAATGATCGTATTCATTGGTAAATCCTATAATTTTTACACTTGCCTTGTTTTTAACAGTAACTTCCAATGGTCTCTCCTTAAACTGATCATATTTATTACGTAAAAACACACCTTGAGTGTGATTCTTGTCATCTACCTATTATCTTACAATAGGAGGATAGCTGATGTGTGTTTTTCAAGTAGTTTTTCTGCTGTAATGTATTTGGGTTACAGAGAGAAATAGCTACAGCGAAAATTATATTGTCATGTAATCCTACTGAATCTAATAATACTACTAAGATTATCCTACTGAATCTAATAATACTAAGATTAACCTACACTATATATATATATATATATATATATATATATATATATATATATATATATATAATTGACTTTTTACAGAGAGGAAGGAAGAGGGATAGAGAGTTAGAAACATCAATGAGAGAGAAATATCGATTCAGCTGCCTCCTGCACACTCCCTACTGGGGATGTGCCTGCAACCAAGGTACATGCCCTTGACTGGAACTGAACCTGGGACCCTTCAGTCCGCAGGACGACACTCTATCCACTGAGCCAAACTGGTTAGGGCGATTAATATACACTTAAAAAAAAAACCAACTGATTTATAAAACCTATTCTGATTCCACCAAATTTGAAGCTCTGTTTTCCCAACTCATTTTGCAGCCCTGTGCAGCTGCTCTTTGCAGCTCACCTCATGTTTTAAAGAGCCTTCATACCTAGTATGCCCATGAAGATTTTATTCCGCTTAGGCCAAAGATTTGGTCAAAACTTTGAAAAAAACCCAGTCACAAAAGAGCAAAATCTTTGAACTAGTATTCCCCTCACCCCTAACCCCATTATAAAACAAAGAAGAAAAAAAGAGGGAAATAGAAATTATTAATGATATGTTATTATGCCTTTAATTTTAATTCACCCAAAAATATTTAATGAGCAGTTATGTCTACTATTCAAGGCATTCAAGTCCAAATAATGGAGCTGGCTATTTCTGTAGAACTGAAATTTAGATCCTCACCAACGAGGGGAGCCCAGTGAAAACCTGATGCCTACACTCCTGGGTGAGTATTATGCCTGACCAGAGAAGACTTGCAGACATGCTTATAGCAGTTACTAAAGAGCTGTTTCATTCTGCGTGTAAATTACAGGACAAAGAGATACACTTTGAAAATGCTAATTTCAACTGTCAGAGTAGTTTTGTGGGGTTTTTTTTAGGGGGTTGTTGTTGTTTGTTTGTTTTTTTAAAGATCTCAAAGGCTACTGGCATTTTTCTTTCAGTTTGGCCTGGAGGAGCATTTACTGAACCCGGGGCCAAGAAGTGAAATCCATATGGCCTTCAATTTCCTTAGCTTACATACAAGGAAGTGCAACAGTAACCAAAACACTTTTCAAACTTATTTTTAAAAGCAGTTTTTCAGCACGGGGATTTTCCCACCAACTACATTCTATGCTTTTCAAACTACCTGCCTTCTATCAGATGTTGATTTACAGGCAGAACTCAAGTTCTTATTTTTTTTAAATGTTTGCTGGACACATGAGAATCACATTTTCTTAAGAGGTGGTTTAAAACAGACCTATACTAGTTGTTGGCCCGGTGTTAAAATGGAGAAGGTGTAGTTTAGGCTGATGTAGAAACATGCTTCTCCTCTTCTATGGAAACAGAGGCTTATTTTTTTGCTCGTGAACATAATTGTGAAACACTACACACACAAACATGTAAGACTGTTGCACATTCAGCGTATGTGCATTCCATATTCACAAAGGGACTTCAGATGGCTTAATGTAACAAAAACACAATAAAATCATCCCATAAAGATAAAACTATAGGGCCTTTGTATTTGGAAGAAAGTAATGATTCCAGAGAACTAGACTAAGGATGGTGGCTGCAACTGAGACCTAATTTTAATTTTGAGCTTCAACGCAGCTATTATTATTAGATAAGAGACATACTAGTTTATCCAGTTTATCAAGAGGACATTTCCCTCACTCACCGATAAGCCTTAAGCATAAGAATACTACACATAATGGAGAGTGTCTTCAACATCATTTTGTAGAAATATGCAGTTTCATATGGCAGAGGCAGCCAACTGGCAACTCATGGGCCAAATTCAACCCACAGCTATCCTCTTTGACCCTCACAGTGTCCCTCAAATGTTTTTAATTGTTGCCAATATTTAACATAAGAACTCCTTCTCTTAAAAAATCAGCCGAAACTGATTTGGCTCAGTGGATAGAGTGTCGGCCTGAGGACCAAAAGGTCCCAGGTTCAATTGCGGTCAAGGGCATGTACCTTGGTTGCAGGCACATCCCCAGTAGGGGGTGTGCAAGAGGCAGCTATTGATGATTCTCTCTCATCGATGTTTCTAACTTTCTATCCCTCTCTCTTCCTCTCTGTAAAAAATCAATAAAATATATTTAAAAAAAATAAATAAGTAAATAAAAATTTTAGAAAGAAAAAGAAAAATCAGATGTGGGTGCACTGACCCTACATTTCCACCAGCAACAGTCAGCTGGAGCTTACTACCGTGTTTCCCCAAAAATAAGACATCCTCCGAAAATAAGACCTACTTACAGGTTTCCTTCTGAGTGAAATATATGGCATCTCCCCGAAAATAAGGCCCCCCTAGGCTAAACATGAGAGATTTGGTCCACTGATTCTGAAAGAAATGGAGTCACAAGAAATTCACCAGGAAATTCAGGAATTGGATTGTTATGATGATGTTCCAGAGGATGATGACATGATTGTCATTGAATAAATGAGTAAATTCTTGATACTGTAGGATTCACGGTTTGTCTGGTTTATGTTGACAACTACCGTACTACCGTACCATATACAGCTAATAAATTTCCTTTTTTTTTCATTTAACAATAAATGTGTACTGTATTCTTCTCCATGGAAAAATAAGACATCCCCTGAAAATAAGACCTAGCGCATCTTTGGGAGCAAAAATTAATATAAGACACTATCTTATTTTCAGGGAAACAGGGTATCTATATAGTGGTCTCTTTTAAACAGTCTAATTACAAAACGTGGGTGCACAATATGAAATCACCAGTCTCCGAAGGCCAGTCTGCAGGAAGCTAGAGTGATGGAGTGAACAGGATTATGGAGCAAAGAGGGGAGCCGCACATTAGAACCACCCAGGAGGCTCTTTAAACAACACAGAAGCAGAAGTCCCAGGACTTTGGTGTGTATCAGAGAGCAATGGCTCACGTCCCTGCGGAGGTGCTGGCCTTCCATGATAACCAGATGACAATGTTTTGAAGATCACCCCTGTGAAACCCCAACACAGGTCCCGTGTCACCAGATCCCTCGGTCCTCAAAGGCAGTCGACTCCAATGGCTCTGCCAAAAGCTGGAGGACAGTCATTGGCCAAGGAGAGTTTCGGGGAAAGTCCCCGAGGGCAAGAGCTCTGGGCCGCTGACGGTAGAAAAACCTATAGATTTGGTCGTCCGGCATGCAGTTGGCAAATCAAATGTCTGTTGCGGAAGTGAAGGGGACAGGAGAGAGAAGGCCATTCCAAAGGGAGGGGATGGAGAAGTAGCAGAGGCAGGGTCTAAACCACATGTGTCAAACACAAGGCCCGCGGGCCAAATCCAGCCCGCCAGGCCTTGCAATGTGGCCCGCACCGCGCTGTCATCACTGCACTCCGCTGTCAGTTTATGACATTGTCAGTTTATGACTGTTCAGTAAACCATTCGGCCCGCGATTTAGGCTGGATTTTAGATTTTGGCCCCTTCTCTGATTGAGTTCGACACCCCTAGTCTAAACGGTCCTCAAGAAAGAGCTTTGGATCTGTCAACTGGCTGACCGAGGAATGGATTCAAGGCCTGGGAGTAATGCTTTCAAACTGCTTTTTAAAGCAGCAAACCTCAAATTCTAAATGAAACTTCAATATATAAAACAGCAATGAGTGCAGCAGACTTCTGATTGGAAGGTGGGTAAGAAGCCGAATTCCCTACGTACAGACATCTACTCTCTCTTCCCATGAATTTGCCACCTGCCCGAACTCCTCAGGCTCGGTGGAATGTGCTGTTAAGAGCACTGCCATGGGAAATAAAAGACAGAATTCTGGGCTGGAAATTTTTAAGGCAGATAGTAACACCTTGACCATAATTGTTATAGATGAACTAAAGCCATAAATCATTTTTCAGTATCAAAATTATTGTTTTGAAATCATTGCTGAATTGGACACCATTAATACAAAAATCAAGGAACCAAAGTGCTAACTCTTCCCTGGTAAGCCTCATAAAATGTATCAAGAATTATATGAGAATCAACCACCTGTTCCCAGTCTTCAATAACCCTTAAAACAACGTCCATGTCAAACTTACCTACTTTATAAACCTGTCCCTTTGGTCATTTAAAATAACTGACTTACCAGAACCTTTGTCACCTCAAACCTTTTGTGAAGAAAATAAATAAGTAAAATGTGAATTTAAAAAATATATATCTTAACTGAAAAATTGAAAGAATATTAATCACCTAGTAGTTTGTTCTTTTATTCCTTAAAAGGAAGACTAAGCCTTACATTTTTAAATATCTGAGCTTAAAGCTTGGTTTCTCAAGGTCTTCCATGTCATCTTTAAGGGCGACACAACGGAGAGTTTTAAAAAGCTCCGTTTGTGCATTCCCTGTCCATGATTTGAAGGCATCGCTATCAGTCTGAAGAGAAAGGAGGAAAGAGTACAGCTGGATACGGGAGACAGAGGCCAGCTCATTTATGCATCCACAATATTTTCTCTATCCCTCAATGATTAAAAAAAAAAAAAAGGATGTGTTTTCCCTTCACTTCATAGAGAATAAATACAAATTGCACTGCTGCAGAGGGTAGGGGGATGGGAGTGGGGAATCTTTCAGGCCTGGGAAAATCCTTCCCAGGTTTTCAACCCTCAAAAGCCTACAAGGACGTCTGGCCCCCACCACCATGGAGGAGCGCATGTCTGCTTCCCAGGCCGAGGAAGTGTACGCCACAGAACCCATACATTCCAACACATTGAGCAAGCACACACAAGCCTCCTGGCTTCCCCACACTCAGCCAGCGAGGGGGCACGGGGTGGAGGCAGGCCCCGCACCAGGCACCTTCTAGCCCGGCCCCACCATCCAAACACAAAGGGAAGGAGAATAACAGAGAGGGGAAGTGGCCCGTGTGAGGCCTCATAGAAAGAAAGGTAAAACCTTTTGTGGGGCAGGCCGGCCCGCACTCCTGGAGTGTTTAAACATCAAAGAAAAGAACAACGCGTGTGAGACTTCCAGTCCAGTCCTGTGCCACCACTGGAGTCACTCACTGTTTCCCATGCACCATCAGTGAGCTCCCCTCTTCCCCACGCGCTCCCCAGAGAGTGCCGAGCTACCTGACCACGCTCAGTCACCTATGCTTCCATGGCCCCCGGCCTCCTTCCCTCTCTCCTTTTTACCCTCTCTCCCTCTCTTTTTCCTTTCCCTTTCTCTTCCCCCCTTCTTCCTTTCCTCCTATCCTTCCTCCTTTCTTCTTTCTTCCTAACAACTGAAGAGGCTAAACTGCTTTTTTTTTTTTCATCCTCTACCTGTGACTCAAAGATACATAAACATTTTACTCCAAAACCTTATCCTTACAATAATGAGAAACACCTCCCCCCCCCACCCCCACCCCCACCCCCCCCCCCCCCCCCCCGCTCTCTCTCTCTCTCCAAATATCCATTGTTAAACCACAAAGATCAGGAGGGACTAAAGTAAAAGGGCTCCTTGATATACAAAAAACAAACAAACCTAAATAGCCTATCCTCAAACGAGCTTTTCAAATTATCTTCTATTTCATGAATTGATTTGAGGTTAACCTGTCCAGGATCAACACTCAATTACATACTTTTCACTTTGTTTTTTTGAAGAGCAGATATAACGTGGTAATAAGGATGTTTCTTCTGATAATAGTTTAAGCTCCATTAGAAGTTCTAGACTGAGAAAACCCATTATTTTAACCTCATAATAAATATCATAAAACCATGTTCTTATCAAATAAGCACCTCTATACGTAGAAGCAAAACTCTTGTATATCTCATTTCATTGGCACTATCACTGCATCTTAATTCCTATTTACTAAAAAAAGTCACAAATGCATTATAAGTTTAAGTTTTATATCCAAAAATACATATACTATATCTTTTCTGCTTCCTTTGCTATCACTGACATTTTCATGTCAAAAAGGTTTAAAATTGTCTAATGTTAATAAGATGAACCACTTTATAAAAGGTAATTTGCAAGACTCCCTTATTTTCCTTCTCCAAACCCTAGACATGTTAAAATACACAGATAAAAATGAAAGCATATCAAACTTCGTGCAACATTCTAGGTCCTGAACAAAATAGCTTGAGTTTTTTTATGTGGTGGCTTTTTGTGGGTTTTTCTTTTTTCAGAATTAAAAAATATACATATCTGGGCCAAAAGCACAAATGAGCACCGCGCTCCCCCCATACTGCATACATATATGTTTTTCGCACTTAATTTTGAGCCACCACAATATTTTTAAAACATCTTTTTAACTCTATATAATTACCAAAGCTTCTGCTGTAGGATACTTCAAGAAAGCCTCCTCAAGTTATGACTAACACTTTGAGTTTTCTTCCTCTTACACGACATTAAACATATACTAAACTTCAGAGTCATTTCCTCTGCATATCAGTAGCATCCATGTAAATTTTACCTCGTAATCTGAGTTAGGAAAAATATACAAAGTTACTCTATAACCTATGTACACATTAACAAGCTTTCCGCTTTATTGTTGGGGTGCTGCAGTTATATTCAAACGAGATGGACCTCGAGGGCAGCAGGGCCACTGCGTCTAGGAAGCAGGTGGTCAGGCAAAAGGAGGGGCTTTGGCGCCTGGAGCTTTGCGGTCCTACTGTAAGAGGGATAACATACAGATCTCTGCAGGCTGTGGTCAGGATGAAATAGGCAGAAGGCCTAGTCCAGTGCCCAGCATGTCAGTCACCTCTCTTCCTTTTCCCATCTTCTGAGTCAGGATTCCACAGAACATGTGATACCCACCCTGAACTGTACGAACTTAAAAGAATGAAACACCTGGGGAGTTGGAAATAATCTTTTTTCACCTATTTTTTTTCCCTTGGTAATTCCTTCCTCCCTCCCCCAACCACTATCATCTATAGGAGCGTACACAAAAGTTAAAGGAGATGAGGATAAAAAGCTTACAACTGTGGAAAAAATGGACCGTACTGCACATGCTTAGTTTCTTGATTATGTGTCTGAGTGATTATATCGTTAATGAAGAACTCTGAGAAAACTTTATGGATGCTATCCTGTTAATGCTCATTCCATCCCCATGGGAGAGGTCAAAGGCTACATTTGGCACGGAGAATGAAGCAGCGAGGGGAGAGTGCAGTAGAGAGGGGGGAGTGAAGCAGAGAGGTAACAAATCGGACAAGACCTGGCAGCACGAGGAAAGCACACCGAAGCACAGATCTGCCCTCCAGCCATGTTTTGGCTGAAACCTGTGAAGAGCCCATCCTACACTTTCATTTACCAGGGCTACTACCTGTGTGATCTGTATGGCTCCGGTGCTGAAAGATATCTTTCTTGGCAACGTACTATTTCATAACACAAAGGAGGCAACCCTGAAAAAAGCAATGGGAAAACAAAGCCCAACCTGCTGAGTTAGGCATCCCTCCACTTCTGTCTAAGGGCAGCATGACGATGGGAGGAGGTAACACTGCTGGTAATTTTTAAATTATCTCTGTTTCCAATTATTTTTCTCTAAAAAACTGTCACAAAGTACAGATCATGCAGACTGATGGAAGAATAAGACTGTGGCAATGGGTCATTCACAAACAAACCTATTTTCATCTATTTGCATAACGCTTGAATGGTACCCTTTGAATCTCACAACACTTTTCAGGTGACTTCTTTAATATAGAATACTGTACATATTGTAAATGAAGCACTCTGGACTGAAGCTCAGAAGATCTGAGTTCTAGCTCTAATGGCCATGAGGCTTTAGGGCAAGTTATTCAATTTCTCTGAGACTTTTTTACAGTTTCCTCATCTGTGGGGAAAAAAAGGGGGTGGGGGGATATTGTCCGATATTCTTCATTTGAAATGAATGAAATAATGCATGAAAGAGGCTGTGACATCATCAGCACTATATAAATATAAGATACAGCAGGTGCTTAAAAATACTTCTATCTCCCTGAGATAAGGCTACTTTTTACCCATCAGCACATGGACTCATGAAACAACCTTTCTGGTCACATTTAAAACAAGTATTAAAACCTCAAACTTCCCCTAAGGCAAACTGTCACCCATTTGTACACATTATTTATATGCTAATAAGGAAAACTGAAAATACCATTCTTATTGCAGTGATCCCATAACGTATTTTCTTGATCATTAGCTACAACATTTCTTATAATCTAGATAAGTATCAGAAAGTCTAAAACCTGTGTCAGCACTCTTAATTTTCATTTATTGGACTCATTAAAATACCTATTTTATGAAATGTTCTTGGTAGTGAACAGAATGAGAACATTTTAGATATTTGCATATTTTAAGAAATAACATGTACAACAGATAACCCGGAAATCCAGGAATAAGCAATAAAATGTATCTCAAAACTGTAAGCCTATCATTTAGAGAGACCCAGAGGCTTGGAGAGGAGACATATTATCTATTAAATGATGGACATATGCTGAGCTTTTGGACCTCATTGTCTGCTAGTAATGCAACAGCATTCATTTTCTCTGGTCTACTTACTCTACACCTCACTCTGTCATTAGACTCAGCCAAACCAGAGAGACAGTTATTATAGTTCCCATCCTCTTTGCGAGCCAAATCAACAGTATCTGAATTTTTTTTTCCAGAAGAAAATAATTTTTCTTCACTATTTTATGGAAAGACCAGACTAAAGTCCATCATCAACACAGGAAAAGTAAAACCTTAAAAATAATGCTTTGAGCACTCTGCAATTTTGCTTCCCAAAATAGAACCCATACAGTCCATGCCACCAAATGAAAATTACAAGTTTGTAAGCATGAATTCAAATTATAAAGTTAAAGATTTTTTTAAAAAAATTAATGGTGATAATCAGAGGAAACAATGTTAACTGGTAGGTGTTTCTTGTCTATTTGTTATTATGTTTCCTTCAATGAAAGTGCTTTGAATGACTACCCAAACTAACCTGAACCTAAGTTTAAGTATAAAAAGAATTAAACTCTGACTAATAAATTTGGACATGTTTTATTAAACAGATTTGTCTCATCCTTCAAGTTCAGAAGTTAATCATAACTTTTGAGAGATTATGTTTTTATGTTAAGTTTTAGAAAATTGGTTTAGCCAAGCTTTACCACTTTCTTTAACAACATCGAAGACACTTTGGTGATATTCAAATAGAATTTTAAAAAGTATTACTTTGAACTATATAATTTAACATCCTCCAAAGAAACTAGTTTAATCCTATGCTTCTTCTAATGAAATTGATTTTCTCACAGTACATTTGTTTTGCAAAATAATGTACTGCCTTGCCCAGTATAGAATTTCTAAAGGAATCTGCATATGCAAATCCTGAATTTCCTAACACTTAAAAATGGCTTACAGATCATCAAAGCCTTCACAGTCACTTGTTAACTGTATTAGTGAGAGGGGACTTCCAAGCAAAAAGGAAGGAGAGTAAGTTTTGTGTTGGAAATGCTCACTAGAAGAAGCCACTAAGGTGCCAGTGCCCAGGCTTCGACATGGTTAACCTCCTCCAGGGCAAATGAATTTGGAGTTATGCATCACTCAGGCAAGTATCATTGGATTTGATTTCCTTTGTCACAAGGTTCAAACATCTATTGATTTTCATTTGCCTTTTCATAACTGAAATCCAGAGTAATTGTTGCTCAATTAAAGATTTCCTTCTTTCTTCCCTCTAGATACCATCTGTTTGAAACTACTGTCCCCAACAAACACACACACACACACACACACACACACACACACACCCATGTGCACACACCCCACTGAATCACAGAGATGACACATGTAAGTTTAAATAATATCCTCTAACAACTCTGACCAATTGCTCATCTACTTTTGAGGATTTCATTAGCAGGCTTGGAAGAGTGATTCAGCAGTCGACAGCAAATATTTATAAAGTTGAAAATATCAAACATGCATAAATAGTTCCTGTAGAAATCTGACTTCCATAGTTTTGACTTTTAATAAATGTACCCAAGTTACTTCCTTTTTACACACACATCAACATTATTTACATCCCCCAGTTTAAAAGTCAGAGCTACCTCCATAAAATCAAAACAATAGTGAAATGTAAACTTTAACCTGCCATTAGTTATAACTTTTCTAATGTCCTTTACAATACTTTTCTTCTTGAAAAATATATTGTACTTTATATATTTATGTATGAAAGGTGTCATACAACTATTACTAATCTTTCATCTTCTCTATATAAGTGATAATCTCAAGTTAACAAAAAAAAAAACTCTGAGAGCATAATTTACTGTTCATCTTATACTAATTAAGGCATAATTACAAAAACATTTATTATTTTTTGAAAATACAATTTGGCAAATGTATTACATGCCAGCCAATCAACTTTTAGAATTAATATTTAGGTTTTTGGCCATTTAATACTTTTATAAGTTACTATAAGACAAGTTAAAATTGATGTGAATTTGGAAAATTGAAAAATCAAGCAGAATATAAAATCTATTTTGATTTATAGATTTCAGGGTTGTTTTTTTTAGTATTTAACTAAATATAAAAACATCAAATGACCAGTCATTTAAAAACATAAAGTAGAATTCTTAACCTATGTTATTACATAAATTATCAAGTAATTTTTTTCTTTATTGCTTTCATTTTAATTTTAATAAATTATCTTCTAAAGGTCACAAAAATGTGTGATTCTCTATGACATTACCTAGAATCACATAAAAAAAATTATTAGTCTTTTTTAAAATGGGAAACTAAACATTCAACTTAAAGTCAAATCAAAAGTAACCCGACAGTTTAATATAAAATTTTACCTTAATATATAGTATATCCAAATATGGAACCTATGTAATTAAATCCAGGCATTCATTTCCAATTCAACAAATTCTTGATAGAAGAAACTACCATGTGATTTTAACCTCTTAAAATCTTTTCTGTTGCTACAGAATTAAAAATTGATGTAGTAAAAGCCTTTGTTGTGGGGAGGGCTAGAGGTTGGCTGTTTTTTTTCTTTTTGGTATTTAATTCAACTATACACAATGTAGTACATACAAGCAAAATACAATTGAGATACTGTTTTCTTTAACATTCCTATAGGAGACCAAATTCATTTGCATTGGAGAGAACACAATTACTGATTTTAAGTCATGAAAGACAAATTCATAGCTTTTTCCTACACTACCTCATAGTATTCACACCATCTCAGTGAAAGCATGTCTAGCATCAATTAGTTATTTCCTAGAAGTGGGCAGAAATTACATTTTTCAAAATTTTGTTTCTTACAGAATCATTCAACTTCAGTTACAAAGCACATTCAAGTTAGCATATGTCTTAGTTCAAAACAATTTATACAGTGTGTATACACACACACACACACACACACACACACACACAACTAAACACTCATGACATCAAAAATGAAATTTCTATCAAGGAAACTTCCACAGCTTTTAACAAAACTTTAAAGCCCTTACCAGTTTGTTCATCATTGAGAAATCTTTGTTTCAGATATACTACCAAGAAATATGAATAGAGAAAAAAAGATTAAAAGATTTTTATTCAACAGAGCCTGAACTCAACTTAGAAAGAGAAATAGTTTGTATATGGTTCACATTACAATAATTTGAATCTAATAAGAATGAAATACATGTGACAAAAAGAAAGAAAAGTTTTCTATTTCTGAGTGACCTTAGAAAATAATGGTATCTAGTCTGTCTAATGTAACAGCGCCTATAGACTGATATACCAAAGACCCAATTGGTAAGCAAATGGCATGCCAATAATTGCATCACTTAAGATAAAAACATCTCCTCCTAATGGCTTTAAAAAAATCTATTCATAATGTATATATTAAAACTGATTCTTGAGAACACAAAGAAATCAGAACAATATAAAGAGAATGAGCACTCAATTGGTGAGTGATTATTTAAGTAAGCAAGCCATCAAAATGAATTGTTTTCCTCATATTTTCACTTCAACTCACACAAAAAACACATATAGAACTGACTTAACGCT
Source organism: Pipistrellus hanaki (assembly GCF_964339955.1). Classification (NCBI taxonomy): domain Eukaryota; kingdom Metazoa; phylum Chordata; class Mammalia; order Chiroptera; family Vespertilionidae; genus Pipistrellus; species Pipistrellus hanaki. The sequence continues at coordinate 40,335,059 of NC_140504.1, forward strand.
GACAAATTTACTCCTAATGTGTTAATTTTCATAGAAATGCAACAAAAGAACACTAACATAGTCACCATATAATATAAAAGCTTTGGTTTCAAATGTCACACAGTACCCTGCTTTTTGAAAGCCACCACCGTGGTAGTGTCCTGTACATGAGAACACACAACTGCTCCATCCCAGGAGTCTGAGCTCAGTGCATACCACTCATTAGCTATCTCTCCCTTAGCCTGCAGTACAAGTAACTAATTTCTGCATTTTAAACTAATAAAGGGGGGAAGGGGGAGATTAAAACCATCCAATCAGCAATGATGTAACCCTCTACAGCAGCAGCTTATGCATACATTTGGTATGTCAGACATCTTCAGAGTAGTGAATCATACACAGCACATTTCAATCTGCCCCCTAGGTATTTCATATCGCCCACATGTTCAAAGAAACCATGCACTAATAGGGCTGTACAAGCCCTAGATTGCTCTTTATTTAACTAATACTAAAAACCTGGGATATGCTCTTAATTCTGAACTCTTATATAAACACCACAAAATTGTTTTAAGTAACACTCGATCTACCAGCAAATTATCTCTGCCTTTTGAACAACAACAACAACAACAAAAATAGTATGTTTGTGAGAAGTTTTAGGAGATACTAATAACTTTAGATAAACTGGTTTTCACTTATATTGCAACATGAAATGAGACACCAACTCACCAAAGTTAAAATAGCACTGAGTTTTACAAATTACAACATAAAAAAAGTACTCCAAACAGCTTTATTGCCAATACAATTAGGCATTTGTAGAAACATAGCCAATTAAATACTTTAGGTGATTCTTTCAAACTTTGTTCAATATATTCAAATTTTCAACTGTTGTAAGATTAGTAATTTAAACTTACAACAAATAATGTATCAGAAAGCTACTACTTGGATTTCTGAAGCAAAAAATAAATTAAAGAAAAGTATACAAATTTAGAATACATCTTTTCCTAGAGAACTAGCTTAATATTACACACAAAACTGCAAATCACGACTTTTACCTCTTTTTTAAAAAAGTATTAAGTAGTTTTCTGATATGCCACAGAATCGTTTGCAAACAAAAGATATTCTTGTTGCTTATTTAAGATAAAACATATCTGTAAACGTGCACACAATTTTTTAAATTTCTTTAACAAAATATCTAAGCATTCATTAAATTTGGATAGTTTGTTTTAAAATCTATTCAATCCTGGCAAAAATCAAGTAAATGGTTACATTATTGAGAATCAGAGATTTTAAAGATAGTAAATCAAAGACTTAGATTCTCTCCAATTCAGCTACTTAATGACTAACGGTGGAAAAATGTTATGTGAATGGGATACAAACTAAGTTACAACACATTGGAGGGGGGAAAAATCTAGAATAATAAAGGGTCCAAATTTAAAGTCCACAATGAACTTTAAAACAAAGATGTTGTTCATTCTCTCCTCATGGACAGACATTTCTCATGTAAGCAAATCACAGGAGAATTCCAACCTCCACAAACCTTTTTACTCCTTCATTAACAACAGTGCACTTAAATATAACTATAGATTTCATAGTGATAGTTGGGCTAGCCTCAAACATATCTTAAAAGCAACAGCAACAACCAAGCGCTCAGAAGCAATATTCAGCAGTCATTACAGTGACTACAAAAGTCTGGCTTTTAACTGCTATCCAATCCAAACATCCCACTTCTTTAGAGTACTCTGCAAAATATTGACCCCTTACTGAATTATTTTATTATTCAACATTAAGCTATCTAAAAAAAAGAAAACTAATTAATTGCTAAGTTTGGTTAAGCAATTTAGCTGACACAGTCAATGTTTACTCTTAACATCTCACAGGAAGTCTTGACAAGCATTTGTTGCCATTGTGCTGGGGTGGGAGGCAAGTTTTGACAAACAAGTTCAACAGTCCCTTCAAAATTTAACACAGATAGAGCTCGATACACATACATACACATACACACACACACACACACACACACACACACACACACACACAACTCCCAATAAGGCACCAGATATTTTCCAAGACCAGTAAACACCTTATATAATGAAAGTAAATAACGTAACTTTCTAAACTATGTTATAACCAATACCAATGCCTTTTTACAAAATCACAAAAGCACATTTTAAAAAAACGGAGTGCATTTTTTCTTTTACTTATACGTTAAGCCCAATCACAAAATAAGCAAAAATGTATTTACCTGAGCTTTTTAGAGACTGAGTAATCAACTTCCATGATTTTCCCATGCAACTCCACTTTACCTTTAAAACAGAAATTAAAGCACTCAGAACCTTCCTTGCAGGAAACCGGCGGGGGTCTAGGAGGAGCACGCACAGAGCCCCACGCCCGCTCCGGGCTCCGCCTTCGGGCGCCCTCAATGGGTCTCCTACCGGCTCCAGCTGGGCAAACTTGGTTCCCAGTGGGGGAAGAAAAGATGGGCGCCCCGGCTCTGGGGGGACGAAATGGGGCGGGTGTGAGCCAGAATCCCACCCCAGGTAGAGCTGTGGGTGGCATTACCGGAAAAACAAATTTAATAAAGAGCGGCGCCAATTTGAAAGGATGAGCTCATTTGAAACTCAAGCTGCAGGGCTCGCGCGGCCGCGTTTCCCTCGGGCCCCCCACCTCTCCATTACGCTCCCAGGGGTCCCCAAGCCTCCGCAGCGCTCCACTCCCAGCCAAGCGCTCCTCTGGGCACCCCCCCCCCCCCATAAGACGCGCAGGAGCCCCCCGGGGTCCACTCTCCTGCAAGAAGAGGCGAGTCCCCGCGGGCTTCTGGGTGTCACCTTGGCCTCGCCGCCGCCCCGCCCCCACCCCGCGCGCCGGTGGGGAAAGGGCTCGGGCCCGGCCCGGGGTCCTGGGGCGCAGGCTGGGGGTCGGGGGGCGAGCGCAGCCCCGGGCGGCGCGGGTGCGAGAGGGAGAGTCGGGGAGTGCGCGCGCGCGCGGGCGTGTGAGCCGCTCTCCGTCTCCCGTCTGGGCTCCGGCGCGCGCGCGGGGCCCCCCGGTCTCCTCTTTCCCGGTTCTCAGCCCGGGCCCCCACCGAGTTGAGACAGGGCACCTCGTAAAAAGGTGCTTCTGGCCGAGCGGGAGGCGGGGGGGCAGGCGGCGGGAAGCCCCCCGCCTCGAGCTCTTCTCAATAAAATCGGACAAAAAATTCAGAGAAAAATAGGAGCGCTTGGAGGGGGACGAGCGAGAGGCAACGGAGGTTCGGGGAGAGGAGCGGAGAGAGAGGTGCCGTCGTTCTCAGGAGCTGGGGCCGAGGGCGCCTCCAAACTTCAGAGAGAGGGCCATCGGGACGGCGCCGAGGGGGTGCCCAAAGTGGGGGGCCGCGGGGCGAGGTGGGGAGAAGGGGGGGTGACTCAAAGGGGAGCGCGCGGCTCCGGGACGCCCGAAGGCACAAGGTCCTGGGCACGAGGCACGGGGAAGGGGGGATAAGGTCCGATCGAGCCGAGGAGATGCAGGATTTTTGGGGGGGTCCCTGACCAAAGGGGTGGACGAGGAGGTCGGTGAAGTGGGGGGACGGGACGGGGACTCTCTAAGGATGGGGGTGGGGAAACTCTGAAGAGCAAAGCTCGGAGAGCCGGGGGAACGAGAGGTGCCCTCCAGGGAGCGAGCGAGCATCGGGGACCCCCGGAGCCGCACAGGGGTCGCCCGTGGGCTGCTGCTGGGGGGGGCAAAGAGTGAGTCCGAGCTGCGGGGGAGGGGAGCGGCGGTCCGAACTGAGGGTCCGGTGCGGGGACGTGAGCGCGCGGGCACCGGAGCCCCCGCCGGGCGCCGCCCGCCCGCCGGGCTCGGCCTCTCGGGGCGCCGTCCGGGCTGGAGCCGGGAGCGGCAGGGGGAGGGGGGACCCAGCGCCCGGTGCTCACCCGAGAGGGTCTCGATGGCGCGGATGGCCCAGTTCTGGTCCGGGTAGTCCACGAAGGCGTAGCCGGACTTGAGCAGGACCTGTCCCGCCAGAGGCAGCTTCCTGTCCCCGAAGAGCTGCCGGAGGTCGTCGGCGGTGACGGCGGGGCTCAGGTTCCCGATGTAAAGCTTGTTCATCATCCGCGTCTTCCCCCGAGAGCCCGCCCGCCCGCGGCTCCCCCGGCCCGGTACCCGGCGCTCCTCGCCTCCTCCTCCTCCGCTACCCTCGGCTCTTCTCCTCCTCCTCCTCCTCCACCACCACCTCCCCCCTCCCCGCCCTCCGCCCGCCACCCACCCCCACCCTCAGCCTGGCTCCCCCCACCGCGCCGCCCGGCCCGCCCGGGGGCAGAGGCAGAGGCTGAGGCGGAGGCGGGGACTCGCGCGGCGGCTCCCTCCTCGGGGCAGAGTCCCGGGCCGGGCGGGCGGCGGCGGCGCGCGGACAAAGCGCTCTCTCTGCCTCCCTCTCTCTCCCTCTCGAGGCGGCGGTGGGAGGAGGAGCGGCGGGCGGCGGCGGCGGCAGCGCACCCCGCGAGTGTCTGTGAGAGAGTTTGTCCCGCCGTGTGCGCCGCCGAGAGTGAGCGAGCGAGCGAGAGAGAGAGCGCGCGCCCCCTCCCCGCCCGCCCGGCGCCGTGCGCCCCTGGCCTCGCGCTCCGAGCGCTCCGCGCGCCTCCCCGGCTCTCGCCCCGCGCGCGGCGGGCGGAAGCGGGGCTCCCGGGCGCCAGGACCCCAGGACCCCAGGACCCCCGGCGGGCGCGGCGCGGAGACCGGCGGGCGAACGGCGGGGCGGGGGGTGGGGGGCGCGGGGGAAGGAGCGACCGGGCGCCGCAGACGCGGAAGGGCACGGGCGGTGGGAGCGCGTGGAGAGGGCTGTGTGCAAGGTGGACCGGATGTGTGGGTGCCGGGGCCCGCGGGGAGGTGTGTCCCCGAGGTGAGAGGCGAGTCCGGGCGGGGAGACAACAACTTTCTCGCGGCGGCGGAGGCGGCGGCGGCGGGTGGGTCGGGTCTGGCGCCCGGCGCGTTGCTGGGCGGAGCGCTCGCTCCGGGACCGGCTCCCCGGCGGCGGCGCGTGTGGTCGAGGGATCGCGCGTGGGAGTCGGGACGATCGGGGCTCTGGTCCGGCCGGCCCTCACGTCCCCTACGCCCCGCGGACGCTCCCCCGGCCCTGGGCCTCAGTTTCCCGGTCCGGGTGAGGAGACGGGAGGCCAGAGCGGAGTCCCATCCCCTCCTCCGCCCGCACTTGGGGCGTGGGGAGGGGGGGGGGGGGCGCGCAGCCTGGCGTTGGCAGCTGCTCTCCGTTCTGGGAAGCGTCGGAGGCGGCCGGGGCGCCGCCAGGTGGAGGGCGGGGAGGGGACCGGGGCTGCGGCCGGGAGGACGAAGCTCGCTGAGAGGCCGGGTTCAGTCCCAGGGCCGGAGCGGCAGTGCTCGGGCTGGGTAGGAGTTCCCCGAACACGGGAGGGGCCGGGAGAGGAGAGGAAAAAACGTGACCGACGGAAGAGGCAGGGTTGGGATGAGAGCTGCCCGAGCCGAGGGTCTTGGGGAGGAGCCAGACAGACTGGAGACCGCTGCTGGAAGTCTGCTGGTTAGAGCCCAGTCCCAGCCAGGAAATGAAATATTACAAGAAATTAAAAAAAAAAAAAAAAAAAAGGCAGGATTCAGAGATGAAGAGACAGAAGGAGATTCCAAGATCTGAACTTGGATCTGGGTGGGGGGCGACTTAGGAGAGGTGGTTTGACAGAAGATATGTGTTGTTCTGTTTTTTGTTTTTCTACGGCGTCTCTTGGTGGAGAAGCCGCAAATATAGGGATGGGACAGATTCGAATCTCCTGGCTGGGTTGTGAAGTACTGCCTTTCCCAAACTTTCCTGTTGATGAGTGGGGTGGAGGGAACATGGTTTCTTTTTTTTAAAAAAAAAAAAAAAAAAGAGAAAGAAGCCAAAACCGGTATGGCTCAGCGGTAGAGCGTCGACAGAGCGTCGGTCTGCGGATTGAAAGGTCCCAGGTTCGATTCCGGTCAAGGGCATGTACGTTGGTTGTGGGTACATCCCTGGTAGGGGATGTGCAAGAGGCAGCTGGTCGGTGTTTCTCTCTCATCAACGTTTCTAGCTCTCTATCTCTCTCCCTTCCTCTCTGTAAAAAATCAATAAAATATATGTAAAAAAAAAAAAAAAAAAAAGTTCCTTGGACCCTGAAGACTGACTCTGTGACCTTGGATTTTGTAGTTTCCACAAACACTGTCAGGTGCAAGGCCTATCTGCTTAGGGCTCAGATCTTCCTCCTCTGTGCCCCCAGCCGCGTTTCCTGGCATGTTCCAGTATTTTTGAGCCTAAGTTTTCTCATCTATAGAAAGAGGATAGAACAACCAACTCTTGACAGGGTTGTAAGGGCTACATGAAAGATAACTAAGTAGCCCTAACCGGTTTGGCTCAATGGATAGAGCAATGGCCTGTGGACTCAAGGGGCCCAGGTTTGATTCCAGTCAAGGGCATGTACCTTAGTTGTGGGCACATCCCCAGTGGGGGATGTGCAGGAGGCAGCTGATGGACGATGGACGGATGTTTCTAACTATCCCTCTCCCTTCCTCTCTGTAAAAAGTCAAATAAATAAATATATATATATATATATATATATATATATATATATAGTAACTAAGTAGTGCATTGAGATGCAGTGGACATGCATTTGGTGCTTTTTTTTTTTTTTTTCTTTCCCCCAGAAACTTGTGAATTTCAAATACTTTCTTTTGGGGAAGGAGACTCCTTAAGTAATTATGTATCCAGAGGAGGAAACAATGTATTTATTCTCACCTAGACATTTGCAGTTGCTTTCGTTTCCAATATTCACATATTTGCTCTCTCTAGAAAAGGAATTGGGTTTTTACTGCTCCAGAGGTTGGGAATGGTCTCATTCCCCACACTAATAGATGAGCTGGGTATGAATGCTTCCCTACGAAAATGTAGTGGAGAATCACAAATGAAAGCTGCTGTGTGTGCATAAATTTTAGCAGACTGGGGGATTGGACAACAAGAGGACAGGCTATCAGATTTTTAGCACGGATGCCCTAACTGGTGTGGTCACCTTTATATTTATATCCAGTAATTCCGAGCTCTAGAAGAGAGTAGAGAGAGCGGCAGGGCTCGTTGATCTCATTCTTCTCTGGAAGTTTGGTAAAACTTTTTTGTTGTGGAATATTTTCAGATATGTCAACTCCTTGGTTCTGCAAAACCACAAACATTTTAGCATGGGTTCTCTAGTGGGCAGCAAGCATCCAAGGATTCTTGGCAGAGGTGGCTTCTGGTGAACTCTTCTACCCTGTTTCACCAGGTCACTTTCAAACTTTTTTTCCTGGGAAATAACTGCTCTTTGCTGTGATTTGTGTGTCCCACCCTGCCGGTGGTTTGTAAACAGTGGTGCTGCAGGATGGTGAGGATGATGGAGGACATGTTTCCACCACACCTCTGAGTTGTAGAATCCTCACAGGTTCTTCTCCTAGGGCAGTGGTCAGCAAACTCATTGGTCAACAGAGCAGACTATCAACAGTACAACGATTGACATTTCTTTTGAGAGCCACGTGTTTTAAACTTAAACTTCTTCTAACGCCACTTCTTCAAAATAGACTTGCCCAGGCCATGGTATTTTGTGGAAGAGCCACACTCAAGGGGCCAAAGAGTCACATTTTGCCGATCATGGTGCTAGGGGAGAGAGGACAGCCTCCAAATGCAAATCAGAAATCCAGAGGTCATGTCCCCTGCCTGACAAAACTTTATTTTCTATCTGTTTTCTCCTAAGTTCCCTTAACTCTTTTTTTTTTTTAATGTATTTTATTGATTTTTTTTTTTTTTTTTTTTTTTACAGGGAGGAAGGGAGAGGGATAGAGAGTTAGAAACATCGATCAGCTGCCTCTTGCACACTCCCCACTGGGGATGTGCCCGCAACTAAGGTACATGCCCTTGACTGGAATTGAACCTGGGACCCTTGAGTCCGCAGGCTGACGCTTTATCCACTGAGCCAAACCAGTTAGGGCCCCCTTAACTCTTTACCTCCATTCTAGAGATGAATTGGAAATCGATCTGGACTAAATTTATACCGAATAAACCAAGATTTTATAAATGTTCAACTGAGGTCAGATTTTGGAGAAATTCTTGCAGTAGGCACATTACTTTTGAAAGCATGTATTAACTGTCCTTTTTCTCAAGAGTTTCAAAGGTAGTACAGATCCTCCTGGTTTCCCAGTGATTCTTCTGGGCAGACCGGTGGTACAGTAGCTGGGACAAGATCTGTTAATACCCTGTTTCCCCGAAAATAAGACAGTGTCTTATATTAATTTTTTCTCCCAAAGTTGCGCTAGGTCTTATTTTCAGGGGATGTCTTATCTTTCCATGCGCTAGGTCTTATTTTCGGAGTATGTCTTATTTTTTGGGGAAACACGGTACCACTTTGCAGGTAGGAAAACTGAGTAGCAGAAAGTAGAACCGTTTCTTCATGGTCATACAGAGGACTTGAAACTTGAGGAGCAAACACATTTTAGCTTCCCACGAGCCAGTGACATATGAAGGCTTTGTCTTGGACTTTGATGACCAAAACATTGCTGTCTGTGGACAGCGCTCCTCCTGATAGCATAACCTTCTGAATCTGCTAAACTGTGGTGGAAATGTGTTTTTTTTTGTTTTTGGTTTTTTTTGTGTTTTTTTTTAAATATATTTTATTGATTTTTCACAGAGAGGAAGAGAGAGGGATAGAGAGTTAGAAACACCGATGAGAGAGAATCATCGATCAGCTGCCTCTTGCACACCCCCCACTGGGGATGCGCCCGCAACCAAGGTACATGCCCTTGACCGGAATCGAACCTGGGACCTTTCAGTCCGCAGGCCGATGCTCTATCCACTGAGCCAAACTGGTCCCGGCGGAAATGTTTTTGTTTTAACGATGGTGATCATTATAGCCAGTGTTTCTAGGTGATATAAGGAGTGTTAAGGACAATGAAGCTGATTTGCTATACTGTTTGAGGGGGAAAAATTTTTTTAAAAAAATACATACATATATATATATATATATGGTGGTATCAGCCCCTGCTTGCTCATGATTCAGTGGTAGGGTAATCTCGTTTAGATACCTTTTCTTGCATTGGCAAAAGAGAAATTGTCTGACCTTAGTTGAGTTCATTCATATCTCTGAGCTTCCAATTCCTCACTTGAAAAATATCCCAACCTACTTCCTCCCTGTAAACTTTGTCTCTCCTGCACTTTTCTTGTTTTCCACGTACTGGGCCATCTCGCAGCTCTGCCCCTGTGCACATGCTGCTGCCTCTCCCTGGAATGCATTCATTCCCCTGATCAACTCCTGCCCCCTCCTCCGATGTGACTCCGGGATACACACAGAACTTCATTTACTTATGGTATTTGTTTATTTAAAAATATATATGTACTGATTTCAGAGAGGAAGGGACAGGGAGAGAGAGAAAAATATCAATGATGAGAGAAATCATCAATTGGCTTCCTCCTACATGCTCCGTACTGGGAATCGAGCCCACAACCCAGGCATGTGCCCTTGAGTGGCATCGAACCCAGAACCTATCAGTCCGCAGGCTAATGCTCTAACCATTGAGCAAAACCAGCTGGGGCCAGAACTTTGTTTATACAGATAAAAAGTATCTTGTCTAAGTGGTGATGGTTGCATGACTTTGTGAATATACTAAAAACCACTGAACTATACATTCTAAATGGGTGAATTTTGTGGTATGTGAATTAAATGGCAATTTTTAAAGAATTGTATAAGAAAAGAAAGTCTTCCCTACTGGATGGCAAAATTCTGGAAAAAGAGAGTTTTGTCTTTTTTACCCTTTGGCCAGTATCAAACCTGGTATACAATAGGGGCTCAGGCAGTATTTGTTGATTAAACAATGACCAGCTGAGGTTTACTCTAAGGATTAAATGAACAGGTATGCACAAAGGTACCTGTTTTGCACAATGCTTTGTCAATGTAGCAGGAGGAAATTTTCACTTTCCTTGTCTTGTTGAATTCATTCATTTATTCGTGGCATTACATAATGTTAGGCACTGAGGTTGCAGAAGTGGGTAAACATCAGCCTGCTCTCAAGGAGTTTGTGATCAGTGGAGGAGGAAGATGAATAAACAGGTTACAGTGTGGCATTCAGGTGCCACAGTAGACTGTGAGCATAGGAGAGAGGAGATCAAAACTGTTATTGGAAATGGGTTTTGAAGGATAAGTAGGGGTTTGCTAAGATAGAAGGAATAGCAGAAGGAACAGTATATGCAAAGGCACAGAGACATGAAATAGCATCTGCCCCACACTTCAGAAATAAGTTTGAGAAAAAGAGAACTAAGGAAGTAATGGTGTGTGTGTGTGTGTGTGTGTGTGTGTGTGTGTGTGAAGGGGTGGGGTGTGTGTGTGTGTGTGTGTGAAGGGGTGGGGTGGTTCAGAATTAAAGGAGTGACTCTCATGTTGAAGGGGTTCACTGAAGGTCCAGAACAAAAGATCCAGAGCAAAAGCATACCATGGTGAAACTTAGAACTCGAATTATAAAAGCATCTGAGAGAAAATAGAGGTCCCATAAAAACGATTTGGAAAGAGAATGGGAATGTATTTTTTCTAAAACACAAAGGTATTTGGAAAGCAGTAATGCCTTCAAAATGGAACGGAAATGATTTTCAATCTAGAAGTCTAAACCAAGTTAGACCATCAATTAAAAAGACATGAAGGACCCTGTGCCGCCTCCTGCTCTCTGTTATTCTTTTGAGTCATTGAAACTAAAGGTTCCCGAGCGAGGCTGTGTGGATCCCTGGGGTAGGTAGGTCACAGGCCTTTGCTGTCCAATGCCTTTTACACCATTTCCTACTCTGTCCCATACAGTCCATTTCGAACCTCCAGTCTTTTTTCCCCCTCGCTCCCATTAATCACAATATGTTTATTTGCTCAATCCTTGATTACATGTATTTTTTTTAAAAAGCTAACCCAGTCCTCTGTAAAAAACAAATATACTGTGAAATAAAATAAATAAAAGATATGAAGGATTTAAACATGTCTCCATTTGGGGAAGCTGCTGGAGGATGACATGCCAGCAAGATTGGGAGAGGAAGACATGGGATTTGAGAAATATGGAATCCAACCCAGGAGACTGTTGAGAAGATCCAGAATGCCAGGAATGCAGCCATCCAGAGAGCAAACAGCACAGATCAGAACAAAAGAATAGATGGCTTGGGAAGTGAAGTCTTCAAGGAACACACACACACACACACACACACACAAAACAAAAAACAACAACAACAGCTGGGACCGGTTTGGCTCAATGGATAGAGCGTCGGCTTGGGGACTGAAGGGTCCCGGGTTCGATTCCGGTCGGGGGCATGTACCTTGGTTGCGGGCATATCCCCAGTAGGGGGTATGCAAGAGGCAGCTGATGGATGACTCTCTCTCATCGATGTTTCTAACTGTCTATCTCTCTCCCTTCCTCTCTGTATAAAAACAATAAAATATATTTAAAAAAAAAAAACAACAACAACAAAACACCAAAATGGGACTCGAATATAAATGCATAGTAATTATTTCTGAGAGGATGGCAGGCATCTTGGAAATTGGTGAGAAAAAAATCACAGGTATAGGAAAAGCTTGGCACATGGAAAAACAAGGAAATCATTAACTCTAGGAAAAACACATGGTCATACAAGAAAGGAGCAATGGTCATAGGCACAACAGTGAAAATATTTGTACAGTCATAATGTAAACAGTGATGTATTATCCAAACTGCATAAAGAGAACTTACAAATCAATCAGAAAAAAGGCAACCATTAGAAAAATGGGGGGAAATGAACAGGCTCATTCACAGGTGAACCTCAAATACACAGCTTAACTTGTGAGTAATTGGACAAATTAAGCTAAAACTATTCACAAATTGACAAAAATTTAAAAATTCTGTTGAGCCGAAACCGGTTTGACTCAGTGGATAGAGCATCGGCCTGCGGACTGAAAGGTCTCGGGTTCGATTCCGGTCAAGGGCCTGTACATTGGTTGCGGGCACATCCCTGGTAGGGGGTGTGCAGGAGGCAACTGGTCAATGTTTCTCATCGATGTTTCTATCTCTCTATCCCTCTCCCTTCCTCTCTGGAAAATCAAGAAAATATATTTTAAAAATAAAAAAATAAAAATTCTGTTGAGAAAAGAAATTGGTGAGGGTGTGGAGCCTCAGAAGGATCCATCCTCTGCTGGCGAGAGTTTACGTCGGTACAATTAACTCTGGTAAGCAATTTGTCAATATCTCGTGAAAAGGAATGGATAGGCCCCCTGCCAATCATTCTCCCTTCTCATAGATGGTCTTCTCGTGCCATCTCATCTCTCTCCACACCCTTCTATTGCTCTTCATCTACACGAGGTGTCAGCTGACAACCTTGCTTTGTATTTCATTGAGAAAATAGAAGCATTCAAAAGAGCCCTGCAACAAATTCCAACTATATCTGCCTGCATTCCTGCATCTGTGCCCATAGACTGCCTTCTCTTCTGTTACTACTAGTGTGCACCGGTGGGGTCCCTCTGCCTGGCCTGCGGGGATCAGCTGAAACCGTCAGTCCCAAGGGATGTACTAGTGCGTGAAGCAGCAGGCAGGCAGGGAGGAGCCGAGCCGCTCCTGCTAATCCTGGCCCCACTGTACCTGTCACCACCACCACTTGGTAAGCTTGCTGCTGCTCCACTGTGGCCTCCCTGCGCCCATCATAGGTAGATATCAGTGCTCATGACCAAGAAGCGGCCACAGGCTTGCGCCCAGTCAGTCCCCATGCTGGTCCCAGACCTGGTCCAGATGGGGGAAGGAGCATGCAGGGTGAGTGTCCATGGGAGAGGCTCACACCACCACAGCTGTGCTCGCCAGCCATGAGCCCAGCATCCGGTGCCCTTTGGTCAGCTGAGTAGCACTCCTGCTATGGGAACGCACTGACCACCAGGGGGGACAGCTCCTGCATTGAGTGTCTGCCCCCTGGTGGTCAGTGGGTGTCAGCAACTGGTCAAATGGCCACTTAGGCCATATACCAATAGGCCAAATGGCCACACACACACACACACACACACACACACACACACACTAGAGGCCCAGTGCACAACATTTGTGCACTGGGAGGTGTCCCTCAGCCCAGCCTGCATCCTTTAGCACTCCAGGAGCCTTTGGCGGATGTCCAAGGAGCAGGCCTAAAATGCAGTTGGACATCCTTAGTGCTGCTGCAGAGGTGGGAGAAGCTCCTACCACCACCACTGTCCTCATCAGCCATCAGCCCAGCTTGTAGCTGAGTGGCGCTCCCTCTGTGGGAGTGCACTGACCATCAGGGGACAGCTCCCGCATTGAGCATCTGCTCCCTGGTGGTCAGTGTGTGTCATAGTGACTGGTTGTTCCACTGTTCATTCGATTTGCATATCACCCTTTTATTATATAGGATAGACTAGAGGCCCAGTGCATGAAATTCATACACTGGTAGTGTCCCTAGCGGCTGCTGGCTGCCAGCTGGATACTCCCTCCCTTCTCCTAGCCAACTATGTCCCTACCTGCAGGTCCCAATGGCCACACTGCTGCCTGGCTCCCAGGTGCTGAGGGAGTAGGGCAGTGGACCCGCCCCCACCGCCCCAGCTGGTCATTGCCTTCGGGAGCCCAATCACCCTGCCGATTATGCCACCACCCCTGCTGCCACTGCCCAGCTCCCAGGCGCTGAAGGAGCCTGGTGGCAGCCCCGCCACTGCCTCTGGTCACCACCTGCAGAGGCCCAATCGCCCTGCCAATTGTCCTGCCACCACCACTGGTTGCCCTGTGATCAGATTGGCAGGGTATCGGGCCCCTGCCCGGCAACCAGTGGCCGGCACTCACCGTGGCCTAGGACCACACCCACTCACTTGCTCCACCATCCCACCCCAGTCCCGCTCTCATCGTATGGCAGCGCCTCCACTGCTGCCAGCACCATGTTGCCAATGCCCACCATGTTCTGCGCTGCCCCCTGGTGGTCAGCACATTTCATAGCAAGCAGTCGAACTCCAATCTAGAGGACAATTTGCATATTAGGCTTTTATTATATAGGATAGGATGTCTGACTGTGTGTGGTCCAGTAGAGGAACAAACTGACGACTTCAGAGAAAGTGAAGAAACACACTCACACTTTGACCTGGCAATTTCTCCTCTACAGAAATTCTACATATGTACAAGGAAACATACAAGGTCCATGGTAGCACTAGGGTAATGAGAAGTGGAACCTAAATGTCCATCAGCAAGAAAATGGATAAAAATTAATAAATTGTTGAATAGTAAAAAAACAACAACAATGTATATCAGGTCAGTATGTACATTTATTTTTGTTCTCTAGAATTATAAGTGGTTCCCTTCCTAATAAAATAAATGAAATAGGCTACATGTGTCAACATTAAACCAAAACATAATGCTGAATGAAAATTTACATTGTAGAAGGATACTAGGTGTACCAGTTAATCAAAATTTTTTCAATAGATGGAGTTGATATATATGCAATTTGATATGTATGCTATTTTGTTGTATTAACAACAAGCTTCAAAACTTCATATGTTAAATTTGCTGAAGGTGTTAACATCATAGATATTTTTACACTTAAAAATGTCAAATTTCATTTTTTAAAAAAAAGCATTTGCGGGAAGTTTTATTTCATTCTTTTGAAAAAGGTGCTGCTGAATACTTTGGAAAGCTTATGGTTCAAAGAAGGTTCTTTGTCCATCTATGCTTACCAAAAACTTTGAAGACCAAGAATTACAAACATTGCTCTGACCGGTTTGGCTCAGTGGATAGAGTGTCAGCTTGCGGACTGAAGGGTCCCAGGTTTGATTCCAGTCAAGGGCATGTACCCTGGTTGTGGGCACATCCCCAGTGTGGGCTGTGTAAGAGGCAGCTGATCGATGTTTCTCTCTCGTCAGTGTTTCTAACTCTCTATCCTTCTCCCTTCCTCTCTGTAAAAAATCAATAAAATATATATATTTTTTAAAAAGAATTCCAAGCATTATTGGATGAAGATGCGTGTCAAACTGAAAAACAACTTGCTGAAGATTAAATGTTGCTCAGCAAAAATTTCTGATCATTTACAATCAATGGAAAAGATTTTTTTAATAATAATCTTTATTGTTCAGATATTACAGGTGTTCCTCTTTTTTTCCACCCATAGCTTCCTTTCACCTGATTCCCCACCCCACCCCATGCCCTTACCTCACGCCAGTGTCTTCATCCATAGGTGTAAGATTTTTTTCCAATCTCTTCCCGCAACCCTCAGACCCCCTTTCTCCTGAGAATTGAACAACAAAAGGACATCAATGGGAAAGATTTTAAAGGAAGGAAAATGGGTGCCACATCAACTGAACAAAAGACAAATGGAAAACTGAA
The DNA here is from genome assembly GCF_964339955.1 of Pipistrellus hanaki. NCBI lineage: Eukaryota > Metazoa > Chordata > Mammalia > Chiroptera > Vespertilionidae > Pipistrellus > Pipistrellus hanaki. Next base: position 40,350,359 of record NC_140504.1, read on the forward strand.
AAGTCACCAGTAAATCATATTACAGTAGCATTTTTCTATGAAATGAAAGTTTCTTTTGCTGATTTACTCAAGAGTCCTCAAACTTGGTTGCGCGAGAGTTTGCAGAAGACTGGCAGATAACCAATGCTAGCATGGCCAGAAAAATGACTGAGGGCGTAACTTCCACTTCTTGCTTTTCTGCCATCTGCTGGGCCTCAATTGTTAACTTCTTCAGCTGACCCCATGTTGGCACCTTGGTTTTTGTATAGCCTTCGTCATCTTCCTTTTCCACTTTGCTATCATCAGGGCAAGTCTCAGTCTTTTGAACGATGGGACAAGGAACTTCTCTGGGTCCATTGTGGTGACGTACATAACTCTCTGGCATCCAAATTGTCTGTGCTGCTCCTTTTGGAAAGATACAAACACAACCTCTTCCCCACATCATTACTGGATCTGGTCCAAACCATTGCCCAGTCTGTGCATCCTTCCATTGGGCTAATCCTGCGGAGGCTATTGTACAGGAGGCCCGATGCCTTTCGGCTGCTTATGACCTTCTGCATCGCAATTCAAAAAATTTAAAGCATAGAAAACATGACTAAGTTTGTTTTGAGGTGACTCATAACATCCGTCTCCCCCTTTCTGTATTAGTAATTGCATTTTAAGAGTACGATTTGCTCTTTCCACTATTGCTTGACCTTGAAGTTGTAAGGGATACCAGTTTTATGACAAATTCGATATTGCTGACAAAAATGTTGAAAAGCAGAACTAGTGTATGCGGGTCCATTGTCTTTAGCTCTAAGGGAAGACCCAGTCCTGCAAAGGCAGCTAGGCAATGATTAATTGCATGCTTGGCATTCTCCCCCGTTTGGGGAGTCGCAAAGATAAAGCGGTATCAGGTATCTACATTAACATGTCCCCATCTATGATTACCAAGTTCCAGTATGTGGGTGACATCCATTTGCCAAATTTGATTAGGTTCAAGACCCTTAGAATTAACCCCCAATGATTGTACAGGGCAATGAATTACACACTGAGAGCACTGCTTAACCATTTGACGAGCTTGCTCCCTAGAAATACGGAATTGTTTGTGTAAGGCAGCAGCATTTTGATGATGCAAAGCATGGGAGGACTGGGCAAGAGAAAATGGGGTGGCCTCTTGCATCACAGCAAGGAGGCGATCAATAACATCATTGCCTATAGCTAATGGACCAAGGAGTCCTGAATGAGATTGGATATGACCAATAAAGCAGGGAAATGGTCATTCTCTAATGACTTTTTAAAGGTTGAAAAATAAATGAAAGAGTTCCTCTGAATTAGTGTGCCCTATAGTAGCCGTTTCAATTAGTTTGGCCATACTTACCACATAGGCACTATCACTATATAGGTTAATGGGCTCCGTAGCAAAATCTGTCAAGGCATAGATAAGAGCTTGTATTTCTACCCGTTGTGCTGAAATATAAGGGGTTTGAAGGACCTTTGCACCTCTGCTGCAGTAGTATCCTGCTTTTCCAGAACTGTTTCCATCTGTAAAAATGACGTATAGGTTGTGACTTCACTATCTTTGGGAAGGTAAAGGTAGTAACTACGAGAAATTGTAAAACCTTATTTGCTGGATAATGGTTACCAACTTGTCCAGAGAAATTAGCAAGTGCAACTTGCCAATTCGTTGATCGTTGCCAGAGCCAGTCTTGCTGTATAGCTAGCTGTAAATGACACTACAATAAGATCAGGGTCTTGGCCTACTAATTGGCCTGTTCAAAAGAGGGCTCGAGCTATTAGCTGGGAAACTGAATCATGGGAAGGAGTTAATATCTTAGTTGGAGAATGAGCCAAATATAGCCATTCAATAACTCCAGGAGCTTGCCAAATGACCCCAGTGGGTGTATGTGTCGTAGGGAAAATTAAAACCTGTAAGGGAAGGGAGTAATCAATTCTATAATAGTAAGTTGTGCTGAACTTAAGGCATCCTCAACTTTATGTAAGGCTGTCTTGGGTTCCTCTGTCAAGCAGCGTGGGGATGATGGAGATGAATCTCCCCTCAGTATATGAAATAAAGGGCTTAAGTCAGCAGTGGTTAATTTTTTTTAAATATATATTTTATTGATTTTTTTACAGAGAGGAAGGGAGAGAAATAGAGAGCTAGAAACGTCCATGAGAGAGAATCGACCAGTTGCCTCTTGCACACCCCCTACCGGGGATGTGCCCACAACCAACGTACATGCCCCTGACCGGAATCGAACCTGGGACCTTTCAGTCCGCAGACGGACGCTCTACCACTGAGCCAAATTGGTTTCGGCAGCAGTGGTTAATTTTAAAGCAGGTTGAACCTAGTTAATATCTCCTAATAATTTTTGGAAGTCATTTAATGTATTAAGTGTCAGTCCAAATTTGAATTTTCTGAGGTTTTATTGTTTTTTCCCTCACTAATGCTGCCAAGATAAGAAAAAGGAAATGTCCTTTGAACTTTTTTGGGTGCTATGCATAATCCAGCACAATGCAGGGAAGCCTGCAAATCTATGTAGATATTATTTAGATGCATTCCATTTCTATGAACTAAGAGAATGTCATCCATATAATATAAGCCTCGGTAGATTTTTTCTTTATAGTATTTATGGCTGCAGCCACAAAATCCTCACATAAGGTAGAACAGCGTTTTTCAACCGCTGTTCCGCGGCACACTAGTGTGCCGCGAGATGTTGCCTGGTGTGCCGTAGGTGCAGACAAGACAAGAATTTTATAATTTTTCACTATTTTGTTTACTTAATATTTCATAATAAAGTAATTATAAAATACTTTCTTTGTGTTTATTTGATTCCTATTCAAGAGAATTACTTTATATATAGTCAATATAGGCACAGAGTTAAATTTTTTAACATTTTCTAATGGTGGTGTGCCTCGTGATTTTTTTCATGAAACAAGTGTGCCTTTGCCCAAAAAAGGTTGAAAAACACTGAGGTAGAACTATTGGCCATGCCCTGAGGCAATACTTTAGCATATTTCCCTTGCTTCCTCCAATCCTTGCCCATATGTGGGAGGAAGTGCATTCTCTGGAGGGCTCTCTCCCACAGGAGCTCTAGCCCCAGGGACTGGAGGAGGCAGCAGAGGTGCCCATGGTGGAGTGGAGGCCTTTGGCAACCTTCATCCATCTGTCTTGATTCCCCTGCCACATTCCTCCACTCCCCTTCTGGAGTGGGCTCTAGGCAGTCCGGAATCAGGGACCACAGACTGAAAGTAGAGGCAGGCATTTCCTCTGGACCTTCAGCTATCTAATGATCACTAAGTTGTTTTCCTACCTTCTCCCATGCCTCTATATTTACCTTTTCTTCCTCAGAAAACCATGGGCAGGTTTTACTCACAAAACCCAAAAAATCGAAAAGTTGTTCATACCTCACAGAACAGCCCCTTGCTTGGAGCACAGCCTTAAGCATGGATACACATACATTCTTTTTCTGTGATCCTGAATTTCCCATGTTTTACACCTAGCTAGTACAACACACCTACGTTACTTGACTGCGTATGCATGCCTTGGGGCCTCCTTTCACCTGACAATTGCAGTTTGCTCACACTCAGGTCCATGTTGAGTGCCACTTGGGCCAAACTCAGCCCCACATTGGGTGCCACTTGAGCCGCGCCAGCACAGCCAAGGGTGCAGTGAGCCTGAGGGAGGGACGGCAAAGGATAAACAAAAGAAAGACACAGAGAATAAGCTGGGTCTAGATGGATCTTCTGTGCGAGACTAAGAGCACAGAACAGATCCAGACTGCAAGCTGATGCTTTATTTTATAGTCAGAGGTAAACAAGGTGATTTACAATGTTCTTGTAAGCTTCACTTATTTTGGCAGCACTTGCTGCACTTTCCACAGCCCATTAGCTACCCAGGAAAGATCTAGGGAGCCGGTACAAGATCAAGCTTAATTATGCTAAGAGGGCTGTGCCCTCTAAGCTGGGATTTGTTTGTGGCTTTACCTGCAGGTCGGTCTAAGCTTAACCCTATAACTGCTCCCTACATTGGAGTGATGGTTAATTTGCATATTACTCTTTTATTAGATAGGATAGAGGCCTGGTGCATGGGTAGGGGCTGGCTGGTTTGCCCTGAAGGGTGTCTAAATCAGGGTGGTGGTTACCTTGGGGCATGGGGTAGCCTGAGCAAGGGGCCTGTGGTAGTTTGAAGCCGGCCACACACCCCAGTGACTCAAGTGGAGGCCCTGGTATCTGGGATTTATTTATCTTCTATAATTGAAACTTTGTAGTTTTGAGTGGAGGCCAGGGCCAGCAAGAGCAGAGCAGGAAGCTTGGCTCCCTCCATTGCCCGGGCAACCCAAGCCTCCTGCTCTCTCTGTGGCTGCAGCTATCTTGGTTTGGTTAATTTGCATACTCATTTCTGATTGGCTGGCAGGCATAGCTTGTGGATGTCTTGGAGGTACAGTCAATTTGCATGTTTCTCTTTTATTAGTGTAGATTAGTTTAGAGTTTTTTGTGTTTAGCCTGAGGGCATATGATCCAAATACAGTGGTTAAAAGTTATTTGGGTTTTATTTCCCACTTTATTGTTGGTTTTCTTATTTGAAATTTGGTTAGTTCATATTTTTTTTGTGTTTTTTATTCTATTTTATTGATCTTTTACAGAGAGGAAGAGAGAGGGACAAGAGTTAGAAACATTGATGAGAGAGAATCATTGATCAGCTGCTTCTTCCACACCCCCCAGTGGGGATGTGTCTGCAACTAAGGTACATGCCCTTGACCGGAATCAAACCTGGGACCTTTCAGTCTGCAGGTCGATGCTCTATCCAAACTGGTTTTGTCTGTTTTTTATATTATAGTTTTTCACTCATCTTTGTTGATTTTATTTTTCTCTCTTTGCTGTTGTTGAGTGTGTAAAACTTAAAAACACAAAATATATAGCCAGATGACTTCCATCCCTTCTCTATTCCTGCGATTCTCTCCAGCTTATTCCCAACTAACACCTGAGGGTAACCAAACTTATTAAACTCTAGTTTATCTTTCCTGTGTTTCTTTTTGTATAAATCAATATGTACATATGTTTTTTATTTTTCTACCAAAAAAAAAAAAAAAAAGGTAGCCTACTGCAAATACTTTTTTGCCCTTTGATTTCTTCACTTAATATGTCCTGGAAATCATTCCATATCTCATATAAATTAACTTTTTAAACAACTGCATAGTACTCATATGTCATATATTTGTGCATTTCTGTGGCTTCCAATTTTTTAAATTTAAAAAACAATGATGATGGAGAAACCAAGATGGCAGCATAGGGTAGACACCTGAATGCAGCCTACCACAACAAATTTGAATTTAGAACTGAAAAACAGGGGAAAACATCGCCCTGAAGTGCCGGACGGCTGACTGAGAGGAGGCTCTACCATCTGGGAAGGAGAGAGAAGGCACGCTGAACCTCAGGAACTGTGAAGGTACAGAGAACTGTGTGCGCGAAAAGGCAGCCACCCGACTTTGCTGCCGGCTTGCTTGCGGAGTGCAGAGAGGGCAGGCCGAGTTTGCTACTGGCTTACTCCCTGCGCGCGGAGAGGGCGGACAGCTAATGCATGGCTAGCTTTCTTGTTCGAGAGGAAAACAGAACCACCCTATTGCTCTGATAGACGGCCCCAGACAGGGAAAGGCCAGACTGTCAGGCAATGGGCAGAGATCTCTCGGAAGTGTGTGAAGCCAGCAGCTATTACTGCAGGACTCAGAAACCAGACCCTCGTAGGGAGGGGCTGACTAAAGCTTGTCTGCATCACCCGAGACTCTGCCCCATCCAAGCAGAGCACAGAAGCCCTTCCAGTGGCTAGCTTTCTTGTTCGGACTCTCCTAGGGAGTGACAGACAGGAATCCAAAGCTTGTCTGCGCCTATACCAAAGAGGTGAGTGTGCGCCTACAACCAATCTTGCGGGATTCACCGAAGCTTGGCGGTGCCACCCCAAGACTCCGCCCCATCTAAGAGGAATACAGAAACCCTCCTAGCTGAGACACTTCTGATTCTCATAGCCAATTGGCTTGGAGATTAACACTTCCCAGTGATACCAACAACAAGCAAGGCTTAACAACAAGACTGCACACACAGCCCACAAAGGGCTACACCAAGACTCTCAGGTAACTGAGAGGCTGAACCACTGAACCATATAGGACACCTTAGCACACAAAGCCACCCTACCAACTCAGGGAAGCTGTGAAAATGCCGAGACAAGGAAATAGATCACAAACAAAAGAAATGGAGGACAAGAAGCGACTGGAAATAGAGTTCAAAACCACGTTTGTAAGGTTTTTCAAGAATCTCCTAGAAAAGGCCGATAAAATAAATGAGACCTATGAGAATATGAAAAGGGATCAACTAGAAATAAAGAATACATTGTCTGAAATAAAAAATATTATACAGAGTCCTAAAAACAGAACGGAGCATCGCAAGAATCAAGTCAAAGATTTGGAACACAAAGAGCCAGAGGACACTCCTCTGCAAAAGCAAGAAGACAAGAGAATCCAGAAAGTTGAAGATAGTGTAAGAAACCTCTGGGACAATTTCAAATGAACCAACATCAGAATTATGGGTGTCCCAGAAGGAGAGAGCAAGATACCAAAAGAATACTGGAAGAAATAGTGACAGAAAACTTCCCCAACCTAGGGAAAGAAATAGAATTACAAGTCCAGGAAGCACACAGAACCCCAAACAAAAGGAATCCAAAGAGGACCACACCAAGACACATCATAATTAAAATCCCAAGAGCAAAAGACAAAGAGAGAATATTAAAAGCAGCAAGAACAAAGCAGGTAGTTACCTATAAAGGAGCACCCATATGATTGTCAGCTGATTTCTCAACAGAAATCATGCAGGCCAGCCAAAATCGGTTTGGCTCAGTGGTAGAGCGTCAGTCTATGGACTGAAAGGTCCCAGGTTCGATTCCAGTCAAGGGCATATACCTGCGTTGTGGGCACATCCCGAGTAGGGGGTGTGCAAGAGGCAGCTGGTTGATGTTTCTCTCTCATCGACGTTTGTAGCTCTCTATCTCTCTCCCTTCCTCTCTGTAAAAAATCAATAAAATAAATAAATAAATAAATAAATAAATAAATAAATAAATAAATAAAAACCATGCAGACCAGACAGGAATGGCAAAAATATTCAAGGTGATAAATAGCAAGAACCTACAGCCAAAAATACTCTACCCAGCAAAGCTATCACTCAGAATCAAAGGCCAGATAAAGAGCTTCACAAATAAAAAATAAAAAAAGCTAAAGGAGTTCATCACCGCCAAACCAGAATTATATGAATTGCTGAAAGGGGTTCTTTAGGAAGAGGAAGAAGATATAGATACAAATTATGATCAACAAATACGTAACTATCAACAAGTGAAACTAAAAGCCAAAGGAATTAAAAAACCTGATGAACAATATTAACTGGTGAATACAATAGAATCAGAGGTATGGAAGGGGAGTGAACTGACGATTCTCAGGGAAAAGGGGAGTGGGGGGTGCGGGAAGAGCCTGAACAAAAACTGTGCACCTATGGATGAGGACAATTGGGGGTGGGGACAGGGCAGAAGATGGGGTGGGAACCTGGTGAAGGGGAGCAATGGAGGGGGAAAAAATGAGGAACATTTGTAATAATATTAACAATAAAGATTTATTAAAAAAATAAAAATAAATAAATAAAAATAAAAAACAATGATGATATAAACAACCTTTATGCATATATTTTTGTATTGTTTAATTTATATTCAGGGTAAATTCTTAGGAATGGGATTCCTAGGTCAAAAGATTGTATATGTCAGTGGTTTTCAGCCTTCCTAATGCCGCCACCCTTTAATACAGTTCCTCATGTTTGGTGACCCCCAACCATAAAATTATGTTTCTTGCTACTTTATAACTGTAATTTTGCTACTGTTAATGAATCATAATGTAAATATCTGTGTTTTCCAATGGTCTTAGGCTCTACAGCAGTGGTTCTCAACCTGTGGGTCATGACCACTAGCAGGATCACATAAGATCATCAGAAAACCAGCAGTCAGACATCCCTTTCACAATCTGGGACCACTGGCTCCTCCCTGCTCATCTCCCTCCCTGCTCATCTCCCTGCTCATCTCCCTACTCATCTAACTGCTCATCACACTTAACTACCCTCTCCCTTCTGGCCTCGTCATCCTCAACTGCCCCCTCCCCCCTGCAGGCATAGTTGCTCCCAACTGCCCCACCCACTGGCCTGGACACCCCTAACTGCTCCCCTGCTGGCCTGGTCATCCCTTAATGCCCCCCCCCCTCCAACCTGGTCACCTCTCACTGCCCCCTGTGCTGGTCTGGTCACCCTCAATTGCCCCCCTTGTGGGCCTGGTAGCCCCGTGCAGGCTGTTGCTCGGTCATTGGGTTGCCCCTCACTAACCCCCTGCCAGCCTGGTCACCCACACAGCCTGCTGCTCAGTCATTTGGTTGTCCCTCACTAACCCCCCTGCCAGCCTGGTCACTCCACACAGCCTCTTTGTTCATCTGTTGGGTTGTTTCGGATGTGATGGTTGCTTAGCCTTTTATATATATAAATGTTGCAAATATTTTCTTCCATGTTTTACCTTTTTTTTTTTCTATGCAAAGTTTTTATTTTGTTTTTTTGGTGTGTATGTTTTTTTAATGTAGTCAAGGTTATCAATCTCTTCTTTCTTTCCATTTGATTTTGAATTATAGTTAGAAAACTTTCCTCTGCACTCAGGTTAAAGAGAAATTCATTCATTTTTTTTCAAATGGGACTTGTGTGGTTTCATTTTTATATTTAGATCGCTGTTCCATTTGGAATTTTTTTTTTAATTTGGTTATGAAGTATGGTTCTAATTTTACCTTTATGTCCAAATAGATAACTAGTTGATCCAATACTATTTATTAAAAATCCTTTTGGTCCAGACATTTTGAGATTCCACCTTTATCATATACTAAAGTTTCATATGTACTTGGTTCTATTTCTGGACTTATTTTTCTCCTGGTTTGTCTACCTATTCATGTGCCCATATTGCACTATTTAATTATAAAAACTTTATAGTGTATTTTCATACCTGATATTCCTAGTCTCCCTGTATCTTTTTATTAGGGTGAGGGGAATACTGGCTATTCTTGCAAGTTTGTTTTTCCATATGAAGTTTAATACCAACTTATCTAGCTCCATAAAAAGCTGTATTTTATTGAGATCACATTATATTATAAATTAACTTAGGGATAACAGACAACTTTATGATGTGAATTATTCTATTTAAGCACAAAAGCTGTTATTCCATTCACCAATTTCATTTCATAAAAACAAAACAAAACATTGGGATTCTAGCTATGTCAGAAAAGGGGAGATATGGCCGAAACCGGTTTGGCTCAATGGATAGAGCGTCGGCTTGGGGACTGAAGGGACCCGAGTTCGATTCCGGTCAAGGGCATGTACCTTGGTTGTGGGCATATCCCCAGTAGGGGGTGTGCAAGAGGCAGCTGATCGATGACTCTCTCTCATTGATGTTTCTAACTCTCTATTTCTTTCCCTTCCTCTCTGTATGAAATCAATAAAATATATATTTAAAAAAAAAGAAAAAAAAAGAAAAGGGGAGATATGGAAAAACCAAACGTTACTGACCTCAATGGAAAGCCAATAGATTATGGCTAAAATCTATAAAGCAAAGAATAAGATAAGCAGATTAGTTAGAAATCTATATAAAAGCCTAAGCCACCAGCCGGTAGCTATGATGCAAACTGACCAGCAGGGGGCAGACGCTCATGCAGGAGCTGCAGTGACTTAGCAGCTGCGGTTCTAGGATGACACACATGGAACTAGAGAGGAGGGAGCCTGATTCCAGGGTACGTCACCTGAAAACTGCCCTCTCCCAATCTGGGACCCTTTGGGGGATGTCATAGAGCCGAGGGACCCACCCTTGCTGGGCCTCTAGTACATAAATAAATACCATGGGAAGAAACAAGCTTCAAAAGTGAGAGGACTGCCCTGACCGGTTTGGCTCAGTGTATAGAGCATTGAACTGGAGACTCAAGGGTCCCAGGTTAAATTCCAGTCAAGGACATGTGCCTTGGTTGTAGGCAAGTCCCCAGTAGAGGAATGTGCAGGAGGCAGCTAGTCAATGTTTCTATCTCATCAATGTTTCTAAGTCTCTATCTCTCTCCCCTCCTCTCTGTAAAAAAAAAAAAAAAAAAAAAAATCAATAGAATACATTTAAAAATAAAAATAACATAAAATAAATTTTAAAAATGTGAGAGGATTACTTTTAATGAAGCTTTTAGTACATATATTAGTCAGGAGCCTGGTAGGAAACAGATGGCACACTCAATCAAAGTAATTGAGAATCTAATAGAAATACTGTTTAGAGATGTGAGTGCAGTTAAAGAACATAGGCAAGGACTGGTGATGCCTCTTGCCACTAGCAGCAACAAGTGGCCATCACCACTGCTTGGCCTAAAGAGTGATGAGTGGGACAATGTAAAGGAACAAGAGAGCTATAGGGAGGACTTCCCAATAGAAACCTTGGACTGGGATGAAACTCAGTCACTGTTCATTGCAGCGTGACAGATTGGGAGCTGACGGAATAAATACCATCTTCCTCTCCTCCCACTCCCGCCAGTGCCTTCTACTGGCTGCACCAGAGGACAGACTGTGCCATTTGTAATGACCAGCCTCCAGCACACAACAGGGCAAAATACACAGGATTACTTGTGCACACACTTAAATACTGTAAAAGTACAGTATATAGTAAAACAATAAAAACCAACTTTCGTCAGTGAATGTATGGTCTAAGGCAGTGATCAGCAAACTGTGGCTCGCGAGCCACATGTGGGCAGCTCTTTGGCCCCTTGAGTGTGGCTTTTCCACAAAATACCACGTGTGGGCGCACACAGACAGTGCGATTGAAACTTCGTGGCCCATGCGCTGAGGTAGGTTTTCAGCTCAAAAGAAATTTCAATCGTTGTACTGTTGATATTTGGCTCTGCTGACTAATGAGTTTGCCAACCACTGGTCTAAGGGAACATGGGTCATTTAATTATAATAAATGTTGAAAAGTGGTAAAAGCCTGAAGAGCGACTGGGGATGTTTCCAGTGAGGGAATTCTGACATATTCGCTGGAGGGACTGCAACATTCAGTCTAAGACAGTCACGTCTGCAGAAACACTGGGAGCCTCTTGTTTTTTCAATTAAGTGTCCATTATTGGTACACTGGCCTCAGTAAGTAAACACCCCCTCCCTGCCCACAGGCCATGAGGATTTAGTCTTAGTTCCTGGTTTCTAATTTATTCTGCATTTGGATTCTTTGATGCTCTGCCCTTCCCCTATGTTTTTTGCCTCCTCCATTGTACACTGTTCCTCTGAGATAGGAAAGCATTGTGTAAAGTGCTGTGTTTTAGTCCATAAAGCCTAGAATCGAATTCCCTAACTTTCAGTTACTAGCTGTGTGACCTTAACAAAGTTACCTAGCCTCTCTGAGCCTCAATTCCATTAAAAAAAAAATATATATATATATATATATATATTATTGTTTTTTTTATAGAGAGGAAGGGAGAGGGATAGAGAGTTAGAAACATCGATGAGAGAGAAACATCGACCAGCCGTGTTCTGCACACACACACACCCCCAACCGGGGATGTGCCCGCAACTAAGGTACATGCCCTTGAAGGAATCAAACCTGGGACCCTTCAGTCCACAGACCAATGCTCCATCCACTGAGCCAAACCAGTTCCAGCTCAATTCCATTTTGTAGAAGGAGACTAGCACCTAACTCATGGAATTGCTGAAAGTTTAAAAATGCTGTGTGTCAAGTACCTGGCACGAGGCCTGGCACTCAGTAGTTGGCAGGTGAGGATGTTACTGCCCTGGTGCAGGCTGTGGGGCTTTCCCTCCTCCCGCTGAGGTTCTTGACTTGGAGCGCGTTAGTGTCACTACAAATGAAAGTAGCTCTTCTGACAACTACCTGGCGCAGGATAAATTTCTAGACATAGTTGGAAAGGACCTTAGCAAGAATCACATCCATCTTCCGGGTGGATGCAGGAGATTCTGCCACAGGGCTCCTTACAGGTGGTTACCCCATCTCTGCCCATGCCCGCGGAGAGCTCACCACCTCTGGAAGAAGGTTATCGGAAGATGGAAGGAAAGCTTTTCCTTGAATTGAGCAGGTATCAGTTTTCCCACTAATTAGAGACTCAAAACCATTTAGTGCTAAAAGAAATCTTCAAGCCCACCAACTTTTTTTATGAATGTTAGAGAAATTTGAGGCTCAGAGAGGAGAGGGAAGGCTCTATTCTTAATGGCAATGCTGTGCGGAACTACCGGGACAGCCTCTTTCCCTCCCATACTAGCTGTCAGCATGGCCTCTGGTTCTTTCGGAGCCCCCCTCCCATTCCCTCAAATGAATGAAGGTCTACTCTTCACCATTCTGATCACTCACCTTTGCAAATGCAAGTTTGTGATGTCCAGAATTAAACCTACTTTTTATGGCAACCTGGCCCCAAGACGATCTGTGAGTGAGATCCAAGGCAAAGGTATATGGCCGTTAGTCCCAGAAAGGCCAAAACCAGCAGGCTATTTTTAGAAATGGGGCTAGTGGTAGTTGTACACTTCTATGCAGGTCCTGTTCCCTGGATACTTAGAATTTGTCTCATATACCTTTAAAATATCAGTGCCAGGTCCAGAAAAGGCCCTCAGTAATACTAATATGGATTTCATTTTACCTTTTACCCCCTAATAAATACTAAAAAAGGACAAGGATTAGAGAGAGGGGAGTGTGTCAAAGTAAGAAATAGACATGTACTCAAAGCCAAAGTTCTTAATTAGCAGTTTTCCCAAGTAAAGTGTTGGACGTACCACGTGACTTCAAAATAAACCTAAGCAAAAGTTCTAGCAGTCCGGTGTTGTTGGCATTTTCTGGTCATGTTGATAAGGCGCTATGGCCTGGAATAAGATGCTATAAGCCTGGTGATTCCTTTTATTCAAAGCTAGAAAATTATTTCTTGTTCTCACAACATTTACGAGAAGAGGAAAGGAGGAGGCATGGCTGAAAATACTACTCTATTATTCCACTGAGTAAGCCTCAGAGAAGTTATATGTCTTCATGAAATTGCTGTAATCACCAAAATATTTAACAAGATGCCATTTGACTCCGTGATTTGTTTTAAGATCAGTACCATACCTGGTCATTGGTTTCTGAGATTTCCTTTTCTAAATCTTAAAAACCAATGAACATTGATATTATAATGAGTAGACTAAATTCTAGTTTTAAAGAAAGATGTCTATTTTTATATCCCAGATACCGCTATTTTCTTTATCCGTGTAATTTTTTTCCATTTTAGACAAATTGGATATATGCCCTCCTGGATAATATTTTTAAAAAGAGCCCTCCCTTATATGAAAGACATTTTTAGCAATCATTCCAGAAGCAGCTGATTGCATTAGTTAATTACTGTCAAAAAGAACAGCTAAATATCATTCACAAACAAAATTGTTGTTTTTGTCACAAGTTTGCCATTATTCAGATTGACAATTTTTAAATAATGCACATGCAGCTGCTTATAGGCATTTTTTTTATTGTTGCTATTTTAGGGGATTTTTCCCCCCCTGTGTTGTGAGTGTTTCTTTGTTCTTTTCCCAGTTGTTGCTATTTTAAAAAGAATAACTAGACATAGAACTATTAGCAGCATTCACCAGGTCAATAAAATACGCTAACAGCTAACTCCTACCACATTCTCTAGCGGAATTTGTCCTGGGCTCAAGCTAGACTGGAAGACTAAATGTGGAGGCAGGCAGGGCACGCATGAGCACATTTTCACTGTGCTCCAGTCTGAGGAGGGTTTTGGTGCAGTAGAGTAAGTGTATGTTGTGGCTTTGAATTATTTTTTTAAAGACTATAAAATCTTATCACAGTCTCAAATATTTTTTATCTTATAGGCAAAACATTTTTTCTGTGATAAGGCATCATCCAATTAATAATGGAAATCAGTGGGAAATGCGGTTCCATTCTTTTTTTTTAAGTAAATATTTTTTTAAATATATTTTATTGATTTTTTACAGAGAGGAAGAGAGAGGGATAGAGAGTTAGAAACATCTATCAGCTGCCTCCTGCACACTCCCTACTGGGGATGTGCCCACAACCAAGGTACATGCCCTTGACAGGAATTGAACCTGGGACCCTTCAGTCCCCAGGCAGACACTCCATCCACTTAGCCAAACTGGTTAGGACTGTTCCATTCTTAAAACGAATGTTATAACCATTTCTGAGCTTTTCATTTGGCCTGTCTTTTCTGGGAGAAAGAAAGGAGGTGAAAGAGAAGTAGGTAGTTACTGTATCCTCAGGGTTTATGATATTATTCAGTTTAGAAGTTGTCTGGTTTTTTTTAATCCAGCAGTAAAAAAAATTTGAATTGTCCCACTCAGTTACTCCTAAACCCTGTTGCCAAAAACAAAAGGAATAGATAATGTTGACAAAGATGCTGCTTTTGATGAGATGCAAAAACAGGCTTTCTCCAGTAAGCTATTAACTCACATCAGAAACAAAAGAATGTGGCTACCATCATGTGGTACACATCAATTAGACAAGGAATGGGCACAGCTTTAGAAATAGGAAACCTGAGTCTAGTCTTCACCACTTCTTTACTCTTATGCACATGGGATAATTCATTTCCGAGTCTCAATTTCCAGCTGGAGGCAGAGTGCTGGATCTGATCATCTTTTGGGGGTGTCTTTCAGGGATAAAATCTATTAACAGAATTCTTCTTGGGAAAGTAGCCGTCTTTGTTTCAGGAAATACCATGATATGCCCCTAGGGTGTAAAGGCTGACTAGGGCTCAGGCAACCAAAAACTGCCAAAAGGCTGTACTTGCAGAAGCAGGAAATTAATTTTTCTTGGAAGCCAGGATGGGGAGAAGTTGCTCTCTATAGGGTGGGGAGTGAGGAGAGGAGAGGGGAGGGCTAGGGGATTTTTGGAGGAAGGGCCCTGCATGGGGTAAAGTCAGTGAGAAACCTTCAGTAGGGAATGATCAAAGGACATTTATATGCAGAAAGCTTAAAAAGTAATTGTAAGTGCTTTATGGTATAAAGGGTAATGTGACCCTTCTTCCAGACCCCTACATCTGAGTGAACTTGAACATAGTTATGTTCTGTATTATGAGTCAGGGTTTGTTGAAAAGAGGAGCAAGGAGCCATATGGACAGTTTGGAGAACAGAGATATTTTCAGAAAAGCTGGAGCTGGGAGGCATACAGACCTCTGAAAGGCATGGTAAGCAGAAGGCATGGTAGGGCTATGGACACATATGGGGCTCAAACATGAAGGGACCAGCAGAGCCCAGCTGACATGTGGGTGACCCTGAGACGCAGCCTCGGGTGTTTTGTCTTTTCAAGCCTTTGGGGCTTCAGAATCCATTTTTTACTAAGATTCCCCTGTGATTCTGATGTGGGCACAGCCTGAGACTTCTTCCCCCACCAACCACCACCACCAGGGCCTGAACACTGACAAAAATTGGGGAAGGGAGCAGAAAAAATATATTTTTTAAAATTTTTTTACTATCTGGGGGAATGTTATTTAGAAGTGAGAATTCTTTTTTAAGATTTTTTTTTCAATTTTATTGATTTTTTACAAAGGAAGAGAGAGGGAGAGAGAGTTAGAAATATTAATGAGAGAGAATCATCGACCAGCTGCTTCTTGCACACCCCCTACTGGGAATGTGCCCACAACCAAGGTACATGCCCTTGACCAGAATCGAACCTGGAACCTTTCAGGATAGGCCGATGCTCTATCCACTGAGCCAAACCGGTTTTGGCAGGAATTATTTTTTTAAAAAGAGAAATATTTTAAGTGATAAAAAGCAAGAACCTACAACCAAGATTACTCACCCAGCAAACTATCATCTAGAATTGAAGGTCAGATAAAGTGCTTCCCAGACAAGAAAAAGCTAAAGGAGTTCATCACCACCAAACTTGTATTACATGAAATGTTAAAGGATTTTCTTTAAGAACAAGAGAAAAAAGTCAAATATAGGATCAAGAAAATGGCAATGAATACATGCCTATCAACAATTGAATCTAGCAGGAACTGGTTTGGCTCAGTGGATAGAGCGTTGGCCTGTAGACTGAAGGGTCCCAGGTTCGATTCCAGTCAAGGGCATGTACCTTGGTTGTGGGCACATCCCCTGTAGGGGTTGTGCAGGAGGCAGCTGGTCGATGTTTCTCTTACATCGATGTTTCTAACTCTCTATCCCTCTCTCTTCCTCTCTGTAAAAAATCAATAAAATATATTTTAAAAAATTGAATCTAAAAATCAAAATAAATGAGCAAGAAGAACAGATACAGACTCAAAGATACACAGAACGCCTTGACACCTGCCTGATGGGAGGGAGTGTTGGGAGGTTGGGTGAAAAAAGTGAAGGGATTTAGAGTACAGATTAGTCATAGTCCCTCGACACAGACAATAGACAGGTGAAGGCATGAAACGGGGAGTTGGTTGGAAGGGGGCAACCTCCATTCATCATTGGTTAACAGAGAAGCTCGTGGGAGCATTAACTTCCTGATATTTCCAGACTGATCAAGCAAGGGTTGACCACATTTCTGTGACTAGAGAAAGCCCTCAGGCAGAGAGGCACAGGTCCTTACAGTGAGAAGCTATTGGTTATATGGGAACACTGAGTGCTGAAGGCACATGGTAGTACACTGATAATGTCTGTAATGTTTAATATTATGGAATAGCTACTGTGATTCAGGCACTTAGTGCCTGAACATTTTCTGTAATCCCCACAATTTTACACATTATTATTAGTTCTATGTTTCAGGTGAAGCTCAGGATTTCCAGTCAAGATGGCAGCATAGATAAACGTGGTACTCGCTGCCTCCCACAACCACTTCAAAAATACAACTACACTACAGAGCAACCGTCAGTCAGAACCGCTTGAAGTCCAAGTGAATGTAAGTCCTGCAACTAGGTATTTAAAGAAAAAGCCATATCAAGACTAGTAGGAGGGGCAGAGAGGTAGTCTGGGCTGGTCCCACACTCACATGTGTCAGATAAAAATTGGGAGGGATATCTTGATGCAGAGGTCTCCCTGAGGAGTGAAGGATCTAAGTACCACTCATATCCCCCAGCCCAGAGTTCTAGTGCCAGGAAGAGAAATCCCTGTAGCTTTGGGCTATAAAAGCCGGTGGGAAATGTAGCTGAGTGACATGGAGGCTGTTGGAGTCCCAGGAAGTTCTTAAAAAGCTCCATGCATGGATTTACTTGGACTCACTTCCTCTGAGCTCCAGTGCTGGGGCAGAACCTTGAAGGGAACTAGAAACATATGTGGAGGAACTGAATTTTTTGGCATCAGGGCAAGAACTAGGTGGGGGGGTGGGTAGAAGAGAGTTTGGGAGGGGGGACGAGGGGCAGCTTTCTGTCAGACAGAAGCCATTGCTTCTTTTCTGAGACCACCCCAACAGAGCTGACAGGCAGGTACCATATCTGAGTCTCAATCAACCTGGATCACACTGTTTGTTCCAGCCTGGTGATTCCCTGAGATACTCCACCTCTCAAATTCTAGGCCCACCCAATCCATTTACAGTGGCTTTTCCATACAACTGCCCTCTCGTGCTTTATGCTTTGGACTTTCCTAATATCACTGAAACAAGCAGCCTTTGCATACCCCCTACCTCTTACTAAGTTGCCCCAGGCCCTGAACTACCATGTTTCCCCGAAAATAAGACATCCTCCAAAAATAAGACCTACTTACAGGTTTCCTTCTGATTGAAATATAAGGCATCTCCCCGAAAATAAGGCCCCCCTAGGCCAAACATGAGAGATTTGGTCCACTGATTCTGAAAGAAATGGAGTCACAAGAAATTCACCAGGAAATTCAGGAATTGGATTGTTATGATGATATTCCAGAAGATGATGACATGATTGTCATTGAATAAATGAGTAAATTCTTCATACTGTAGGATTCACAGTTTGTCTGGTTTGTGTTGACAACTACCGTACTACCGTACTGTATACAGGTAATAAATTTCCTTTATTTTCATTTAACAATAAATGTGTTTCGTATTCTTCTTCATGGAAAAATAAGACATCCCCTGAAAATAAGACCTAGCACATCTTTGGGAGCAAAAATTAATATAAGACACTGTCTTATTTTCGGGGAAACAGGGTAATAGCAGTCTGCCTTGGCTCTCAGTTTGGCCTCTCCAGGGCACCTGCAAACCCAACATAAGTAGCAGTCATCTCCAGATGTCTCTATAGCAAGGCACAGGCAGTGGATAACTTGAGACTTCCCAGGAGGCCCCAGAGCCAGTGTACCCAGTGGATAGCTTCAGTCCATGTTAGGCTAGATTACAACCCTACCACCTCAACAAGCGTCACACTCAAGGGGCAGACTCAGTGAACACCAAAGCCCCAATGAAGCAAGTCCTGCTCTGTAGGGTCAATTTCTGCACAGCAGCTCATCTACTGTAGTCACAATTGCAAGAAGCCACCACTTGCCAATGCTGTCAGGAGAGTGCACCAAGGAACTTGGAAGGCCGATGGACCTTGGGTGTTAGTAGGGCTGACACTAAGCACCTCATCTGTTGAGTCAGTGGTGGCTCAAGGCAATTCTCTAACCTGATAATCCTTTTACTGTTTACCAAACTTTACCTTTTATATGCCTGTATGCATTGCTAAAGGGAAAAATGTGTATTCAAGTAAATAAATATTGGACCAGGCCAGAAGTCCGTGTGTTTATTCAAGAAAGAGACTCCACCCTGGCCCCCAATGCCTTCTAAACACATATTTCTTGTATAGCATTTTCATTTGTGTGTCAGCCCCTCCTTCAGATCCTGAACCACGCCTCGAAGGTTGTGGCACACAATCAGTCCTTGAAGCTGACTGGCCTGGGTGTGAGTCTGTCCCAGTGATGACAATCGCAATCAAGGCTCAACTATAATAGGACAGTGCACACAGCCCACACAGGGGCTCCACTAAGTCCCAGGCACTGTTTATTTATGTTAGTAGTATGACCATCCTCAGGAGGAAAAAGAGGACAAGAAATTACATAATTTATCAAGTAAGGTCCCGACTAGTAAGTGATGAACCTGCAATTCTAGGTGCAATTTGCCTGACATCAGACTGTGTATTTGTTCACTAAAATGCATTTCCTGCCTGAGATGGAAGCTATGTTCAAGCTCTGTATTCATGTGGTTAGCATATTGCCTGAAACAAACATGCCTATAATATTTTGGGGTTAAATAAATGAGCCAAATTCATCAGGAAGTATAATAAAAAATATGAATGAGTATCACTGAGCAAATAATTAATTGGGAAGAAACGCTAACCCAGAAAGCTAAATATCAGAATATTTACCCCCCCCCCCAAAAAAGATAAAAATCAATGCAAGAAAACCTAAAAGACTTAGAACATAGATTAGAAAGAGTCAAGTGAAAACAGTAGTGCACCTATGGGAACTAGAGAAGGCTAACAGTGTGGAAATTATCAGGGAAATTTGGGGGGAGGGGGGTGGGTGTAGAAAGCTGCTGAATAGAGAAGTAGCATAAAATTTTTTGTGTGATTATTTGTTTACTGCCTCTCTCTCATTTGAAACAGTTAGCTCCATGAGAGTGGAAATCGTCTCTCTCCTGTTTCTCACATCTTAAGTGCTTAACACAGTGTCTGACATAAGGTTGGGGCTCAATCAATGGTTTGTTTAATGAACTAAAGAAAGCTGAGCTTTTGTTGAAACCGGTTTGGCTCAGTGGATAGAGCATCAGCCTGCAAACTCAAGGGTCCCAGGTTCGATTCCGGTCAAGGGCATGTACCTTGGTTGTGGGCACATCCCCAGTAAGGGGTGTGTAAGAGGCAGCTGATCGATGACTCTCTCTCATCGATGTTTCTAGCTCTCTATCTCTCTCCCTTCCTCTCTGTACAAAATCAATAAAATATATTAAAAAAATAAAAGAAAGAAAACTGAGCTTTCAATAATAAATCCCATTTTTAAAAAAATCATTGATAACAGACACCTGAGGTGGTCTGAAACACTGCCCCACAAGACAGAGTTTATGCTTTTGAATCTGTGAGTTCTTCAGCAACAAAAGTGATGCTATGTAATTTCTAAAGCTTCCAAAGGTGACTAATAAGTTTTGTTGCTTTTTTAAAGGATCATTATGAACTTATGAATATATTACCGTTATTTCAAATAATTGTATTATTCTTATGAACATTTTTAGGCAATTGGGCAGTTTTTCCAGTTGGGGGCATTGGATGTCTCTTAAAATTAGTTCTTGGGCTATTGTAACACACCCTCAGTAGCTTTGTTTTTTTCCCTAAATTTTTAGAAATATATATATATTATTGATTTTTTACAGAGAGGAACAGAGAGTTAGAAACATTGACCAGCTGCCTCCTGCACACCCCCCACTAGGGATGCCTGCAGGCCAACACTCTATCCACTGAGCCAAACTGGTTAGGGCACCCTCAGTAGCTTTTAATGGCTTTCTTATTTTGTGACATGTTTCAGGCTCCATTTACATATTTCCTGCCCCAGATATGGAATCAATCACTTCTCTGAAGAACTCTGGTTTCTTTAAATATGAAATGAATTTTGGACACCACAGTCTGGGTAGAATGCTTATTGGTATTTTATTGGCCTTGTATCTAGGCATTTTCAATAAATATAACTAGAAAGTTCTCTTTTATTAAATGATAAAATACATCATGAATTTATAGTTATGTTTCTCATTCAAGTTCAGGATTACAAATTTTTTACTTATTCTCATCTATCTTAGTCTATTTCTACTTTTTTCTCAACACTGAAAAACCAATGTACTCACTCTTTTGCTTTATCCCACAAGGCACACACCACAATATTAGAATAACAATACTGACACTAACACAAACATAATTACTGAAAACAGTTTAAAATTTTGTTGTTTTTTCTGTCCTGAAGGTATATCCCACTAAGAATATACAGTCAAATTACAGTATTTTAAACTCATTTGAAATAATTCATATTTGTATGGCTATGCCAACCAACTCAATATACAGTTAGGTTTATTTCATTTTCCTTTTGATTTTTAGGGATTGCTTTTTTAAAATTACATGTTTTATGATTATATAAAATGTTTATATGACCCCACAGTCAAATGGATCAAACAAGATATATTGAGAAAGTTTCAGCTTCTGTCCATGTTTCTAGCTTTTCCTTCCCTCTAGTATACCATACACACTTTTTTGGCTGCTTTTTATCATTTATTAATATGTCTGGGATATCACTTTATAGCCATATACTGTATAAATGTAGTCCTCATTTCCTTTTACATGTCACTGTATTCCATTGTATGTATATACTATTAATCCTACCAGTTCCCTCTTGATGGATAGTCTACTGGATTAAATCTACATTGAATTATTTCTAGTCTTTTGTTATAAGTAATTAAATATCTACCCTCTTAAAATAGTTGGTTCGAGTATTGGAACTATCTCTTTATAACCAAGTTTGTTCGTTGTCTTCAGGGAGAGTAATAAGCAGGTCTTATGGACCTAGAAACGAGATTCCAATTTTCCAAGTCCCAAACTTTCCCAATTCTTTTGTATTATTTATTTGGAATTTCTCTATATTGTATTTAAGTATTAAAAGTATTTAATACAGTTGAAACCGGTTAAGCTCAGTGGATAGAGCGTCTGCTTGGGGATTGAAGGGTCCCGGGTTTGATTCCAGTCAAGGGCATGTACGTTGGTTGCAGGCACATCCCCAGTGGAGGGTGTGCAAGAGGCAGCTGATCGATGATTCTCTCGCATCAATGTTTCTAACTCTCTATCCCTCTCTCTTCCTCTCTGTAAAAAATCAATTAAATAAATAAATAAATAAATAAATAAATAAAACCTAAATTGTTTATTTATTTTTTTAATAAATCTTTATTGTTCATATTATTACAAAAGTTCCTCATTTTTTCCCTCTCCACCAGGTTCCCACTGCCCTTTCCCCCCCCCCCCCCCCCCCCCCCGCCATTGCCCTCATCCATAGGTACACAGTTTATGTTCAGTCTCTTCCCGCACTCCCCTCTCCTCTTTTCCCCTAGGCTTGTCAGTCCACTCCCTTTCCGTACCTCTGATTCTATTATATTCAACAGTTAATATTATTCATCAGGCTTTTTAATTCCCTTGGTTTTTAGATTCACTTGTTGATAGTTACATATTTGTTGTTTATAATTTTTAAAAATATATATTTTATTGATTTTGTACAGAGAGGAAGGGAGAGAGATAGAGAGTTAGAAACATCGACGAGAGAGAGTCATCGATCAGCTGCCTCTTGCACACCCCCTACTGGGGATATGCCCGCAACAAAGGTACATGCCCTTGACAGGAATCGAACCCGGGACCTTTCAGTCCCCAAGCCGACGCTCTATCCATTGAGCCAAACCAGTTTCGGCTGTTGTTTATAATTTTTATCCTTATTTTCTTCCTCTTCCTAAAGAACCCCCTTCAACAATTCATATAATTCTGGTTTGATGGTGATGAACTCCTTTAGCTTTTTTTTATTTGTGAAGCTCTTTATCTGGCCTTTGATTCTGAGTGATAGCTTTGCTGGGTAGAGTATTTTTGGCTGTAGGTTCTTACTATTCATCACCTTGAATATTTCTTGCCATTCCCATCTGGCCTGCAGGGTTTCTGTTGAGAAATCAGCTGATAATCGTATGGGTGCTCCTTTATAGGTAACTACCTGCTTTGCTCTTGCTGCTTTTAATATTCTCTCTTTGTCTTTTGCTCTTGGAATTTTTTTTTTGTTGTTGTTCTAGTAAAAACTTTTATTTATTTATTTATTTATTTATTTATTTATTTATTTATTTATTTTAATATATTTTATTGATTTTTTTTTTTTGCCCCCCTCCCTCCCTCCCACACTGCTCTTGGAATTTTAATTATGATTTGTCTTGGTGTGATCCTCTTTGGATTCCTTTTGTTTGGGGTTCTGTGTGCTTCCTGGACTTGTAAGTCTAATTCTTTCACCAGGTGGGGGAAGTTTTCTGTCACTATTTCTTTCAATATGTTTTCGATATCTTGCTCTCTGTCATCTTCTGGGACCCCCATAATTCTGATGTTGGCTTGCTTGAAGTTGTCCCAGAGGTTTCTTACACTATCTTCAACTTTCTGGATTCTCTTGTCTTCTTGCTTCTGTGGAGGAGTGTCCTCTGGCTCTTTGTGTTCCAAGTCTTTGACTTGATTCTTGCAATCTTCCATTCTGTTTTTAGGACTCTGTATAATATTTTTTATTTCAGAGAATGTATTCTTTATTTCTTGTTGATCCCTTATTACTTCTAGTTGATCCTTTATTATTTCTAGTTGATCCCTTTTCATATCTTCATAGGTCTTGTTTATTTTATCGGCCTTTTCTAGGAGATTCTTGAAAAACCTTATAAGCGTGGTTTTGAACTCTAAATCCAATCGTTTTTTGTCCTCCATTTCTTTCATTTGTGATCTGTTTCCTTGTCTCAGCATTTTCGCTTTTCCCTGAGTTGGTAGGGTGGGAGAATCAGCTGTATCTATGCCAGGGGACAGCCTTATTCGACTAGACTTGGAAAACTGAAGAGCCTCTGTGCTCAGCTTGGAGGGGGCTGAGTTTCAGGGTGGAGTCTACAGCCTTGGTTTCCGGTTAGCCCTGCCTTATGAGGTTCCTGAGTCTCAGTGTTCCTCAGTGTCCTTTGGTATTCGCTGCAAGCACCTCTGAGAGAAAGGTGCCCTAGAGTTTCGCCCGCTACCAGACAGTCTAGTCTCTCCCCCAATGAGCCTGCAACTGGGGTTCAGTGTAGTTGGAAGTGGAGGTCAGAGCAGTCTGGATCTTTTGTCTCTTTCCCGCTAGGGCAATCCAATGGCTCAATCAGCAGTCTGTCCTCTGCGTGAAATGTGTGTGACTCGGGGGCTCTGTCTTTCGCTGCTCCCCTGAACTTCCACGTTACAGCCCAGATTCCCTCTGTATGAGCCTGGGGCTCGAGGGGCTCATCCAGAACTGGGGCTCAGCACAGTCTGGAGCTTTTATCTCCTTCCCGCTAGGAAACACCAGCCAGGCACTCAGCCACCCCCTCCTCTCCAGCTCCGTCCTCTCTGCGCATGCAACGTGTCTCCGTACCTTAGGCTTTTACAGCTCCTCTGATTTTCCTTCTGGTTTTCTCTTTCCTTCTTGTTGTAGAATTTCCAGTCAGTCAACTTTCCTGTAGTTCTGGATAATGTCCACTTTATATTTTAGTTGTATTTTTTGAAATTGTTGTGTTAGGTGGTTACCTATGCCGCCATCTTGGTTTCTCCCTAAAACCTAAATTGTTTAAAAAAAATAGTATTTAATACAAACTTTATTAGACTTTTTTCTCTCTCATGCATAGTGAGAATATATAGTCTTTTGTGAAATCTTTGTTTCTTATATATATTTTATTAGGTCACAAGGTAAAATGTATTTCTTATTGTGAGTCATAGTCAAAAGGCACGTAATCAAAAGAGGATGGAATATCTATAAGTACTGATGATTAAAATGATTTTTATTTTATATATATATATATATATATTTTTTTTTCTATTAAGGTAGTTTGTTGGTTTTTTTTTTTAAATCCCTCAACCCTAAATTTTCTAAAGATAGAGGCAGCAACCTTCCCAGGCTGTAGCTACCCTTCTACCTCCATCAGCCACATATAAGGTGCTAAGAGTTAAAGAGGAACACTTTGACCTCTGACCCCTTCTGGACAGGAAGTCCTGATTGATCCCCAAAGTTTTACCTGATTCTTCTCCCTGTCAGGTCCTCTGTTTGTGGGGGTAGGGTTCCTAAATACCAAAAATTATACTGAGAGAGAAATAAAGGAGAGCACAAATAAAATAGATTTCATAATGAAAGCTAGTTATTTAAAAGAACTGCTTATATTTTTAAAAACTTGGAAGGATAAACCATAACATTTTTTGAAAGGTTATCTGTAAGAGGAGCGGGAAATAGAATAGAGGAGAGGAATAGAAGCTAGACTTGTTTGCAGATTTGACTTGCAACTATGTAAATATTTTATGTAATTATAAAACAAAATTAAGATTTAAAAGCAATCTCTTAAAAATTGAAAGCAAAATAAAACAAATAAAACTAACTGTGAATCAAGTTAGTGGCAAACACATACAGAGGAGACCTATTTCAAGTGAATTTAAAACAGTAATTTGATCGCTTTTCCCAGTGGGATATACCCTAAAGACAAAAAGAACTGCTTAAAAATTTTAAACTGTTTATGGCAATCATGTTTCTGGTAGTTGCGTTGGTATTGTTTCTGAGACTGTTGAATGTGTTCTGTGGGGTGAAGAAAATGAACTAATGATGTGATAGTCTAGTATCAGCCACAGTGCCCCTGACAACCAGGATTCTTAGCATGGGAAAAAGAAAATACAGATGTAAGATAGAAGTTAAGTATAAACCCTCAATTTCAATTGTAAGTATCAGTATAAACTCATGATGAATTTATCTTAGAAAAAAGAATTTTCTAGTTCTGTCCATCTTGAAGGCCTAAACATAATGACCAATAAGTAAAAATGAACGCTCAAGGATATGTTTTTATTGGTTTTTAGAGAGAGGGGGGAAGGAAAAGAGAGAGAGAAGAGAGAGAGAGAGAGAGAGAGAGAGAGAGAGAGAGAGAGAGAGAGAGAGATTGAATAATTGCCTCCCAAATGTATCCCTGCAACCCAGGCATGTGCCCTGACCAGGAATCAAACCTCCAACCAACTGAGCCATCCAGGCAGAGAAAAGTAGGATTGTTTGGAGAAATGCTGATTCCATGACTGGGCAGCCTGCAATACTAAATAGAAAGAGAGTTATCAAAGCCCAATGCCAATGGGCTTAGAAGCCAACTTTCAGAGTCTCCCACTGGCCGAAGATGGGGTAATGTGTTTATATAAATATGTGTAAGCTAATACCAGTTCACAATAATACTAAAAATTAACTGGTCACTGCTGGAAGATATAAGTGAACAATTCATTATTTTTTTAAAAATATTCTTTTTTTCCTTTATAAACTGTAAAATTGGGTAACTAAATAGATGAGAGGGTTCCTTTATTAAAAAGTATTCCAGCTAATAAATGAAAAAATATCTGATGAACATATATAGATGTTGAATATCACCATTTGGAAGTCCTAATGAATTAATTGGTCTAGTGATTGGTATTAAATAGCTTCTATCACCAATAAAGACAACAAGACATAGTGTGCCTCCTAATGGAAGATCACAGTACCACCCAAAAAGTTGTGTCAAAAAAATTTAAGCCTGAACATGACCAGGTCTCTACATCTAATTACCAATTTACAAAGGGGTGGAGGAAATCGGAAGATAGAGAAACATGCTAAATGGCAGAATGGAAATGCAGTCCTCAACTTACAGATTGTGATAAATTCTTCAGGACAAATGAGCCATTTTCTTGAAATTCAAGAGAAAAAAGAGAGGTGGAGGAGAAAACTGAAGTGAAAGAGAATTCAGAGACATCAACAAATCACAATGTAGAGATCTCTTTTTTTTTAAAAAATCATGATTCAAGCAAATTGTAAAGCCATACTTATACTCTCAAATATAACATCTGAGACAATTGCAAACTGAACTCCAATGGAATATGTGATGGTATTAAGAAATTATTGATCATTATACTAGATATTGTGCTTTTTACTTTAAAAAACATAACATTTTTTGCCGGGACCGGTTTAGCTCAATGGATAGAGCGTTGGCTTGGGGACTGAAGGGACCCGGGTTCGATTCCAGTCAAGGGCATGTACCTTGGTTGCGGGCATATCCCCAGTAGGGGGTGTGCAAGAGGCAACTGATCGATGACTCTCTCTCATCGATGTTTCTAACTCTCTATCTCTCTCCCTTCCTCTCTGTACAAAATCAATAAAATATATTAAAAAAAAACAAAAAAAAAAACATAACATTTTTTAATTTAAGAAACAAGTTCTCAAAATTTAATCATGCATACTAGTTATAAATAAAATATTTTGAATTTTCTTTAAAATAATATAAGAAGGGAGAAAGTTGCTGGACAAAGAGATGGCATAAACATAGCTATGTCTTGATTATTGTTCAAGATGGTAATGAACACTTGGAAGTTCATCATACTATTGTGTCTTCATTTTATATAGATTAAAATTTTCTGATAATAAAAAGTTAAAAAGCCAAAACCGGTTTGGCTCAGTGGTAGAGCGTCGGTCTGCGGACTGAAAGGTCCTGGGTTCGATTCCAGTCAAGGGCATGTACATTGGTTGCGGGCCCATCCCCGGTAGAGAGTGTGCCAGAGGCAGCTGGTCGATGTTTCTCTCTCATCAACGTTTCTAGCTCTCTATCCCTCTCTCCTCCTCTCTGTAAAAAATCAATAAAATATATATTTTTTAAAAAAGTTAAAGAAAAAAGAAATTGTTAAATTTATAAGATTCCACAGAGAGGTTAAATAAGATGTAAGCTAAGAAGACTCCACTTATTTTGGTAATTAAGATAGCCTTTTCAGCATAGTGTCAGTGGAATAGTGACGACAGAAGACAATTTGCAATAGGTTAAAAAATGATCATTTAGAATACCTTCATGCCTTCGAGTTAAGAGAGGGTTTTCTACTACCTCTCCCTTTCTAATTTATAATTATGAAAAATTCCAAACCAAGAATAAAGTGAGGATAGAATAATGAACCTCCATGTACCTATTACCCAACTACAATAATTGTCAATATTTTGCCAATGTTCTTTCATCTGTGCCCCTCCTCCATTTTTTGATGGACTAATTCAGAGAAAATGTCAGATGTCATTTAATTTCACTTGTAAATAACCCAGTACTCATTTCTAATTGCTAAGGACTTTTTTCTAACTAACATAAAAACATTAGCACACTTAACAAAATTAAAAATAATTTTAAAAGGATATCTTAAGATATAAAAGCACAAATCACAAAGAAAAAGTGTATAGAGCACCAGCCTGCGGACTGAAGGGTCCCAGGTTCGATTCCCATCAAGGGCATGTGCCTTGGTTGCAGGCACATCCCCAGTGGGGAATGTGCAGGAGGCCACTGATTGATGTTTCTCTCTCATCAACGTTTCTAACTATCTATCCCTCTCCCTTCCTCTCTGTAAAAAATCAATAAAATATATTTTTTTTAAAAAGAAAAAGTGTATATATATTTACTAGAGGCCGGGAGGGATTGAGGGAGAGTTCCAGGGCATGTCTGGTCCATCTTGCCCAGTCCCAATTGGCCGAACCCCAGCAACAAGCTAACCTACTGGTCAGAGTGTCTATCCCCTGGTGGTCAATGCACATCATAGTGACTGGTAGAACGAATGGTTGTCCACTTAACATACCGTGTTTCCCCGAAAATAAGACATCCTCTGAAAATAAGACCTAGCATATGGAAAGATAAGACATCCCCTGAAAATAAGACCTAGCGCAACTTTGGGAGAAAAAAATTAATATAAGACA
This sequence comes from Pipistrellus hanaki, assembly GCF_964339955.1. Taxonomy (NCBI): domain Eukaryota; kingdom Metazoa; phylum Chordata; class Mammalia; order Chiroptera; family Vespertilionidae; genus Pipistrellus; species Pipistrellus hanaki. The sequence goes on from NC_140504.1 coordinate 40,378,742, forward strand.
CTGTCTTATTTTCGGGGAAACAGGGTATTAGGCTTTTATTATATAGTATTAACATTTAAGATTTAAAAATTCTGTTTAACAAAGATTATCACAAAAATGGAAAAGATAGACTAAAAACGATAAATGCATATGACAAAGATTAAAGAGCCACAACAAATCAAGAAGAGAAAGGCAAACAAGCCCTGGCTGGTTTGGCTCAGTGGATAGAGTGTCGGCCTGCAGATTGAAGAGTCCGGGGTTTGATTCTGGTCAGGTTGTGGGCTCAATCTCCATTGGGGGGCATGCAGAAGGCAACCAGTCAATGATTCTCTCTCATCATTGATGTTTCTATCTCTCTCTCTCTCCCTCTCCCTTTCTGAAATCAATAAAAATATATAAAAAAGAAAAAGAAAGGCAAGCCATCCAATAGAATATTAGTCAAAGAATAAGGGATAACTTACAGAGGAGAAAATTTAAGCATGCAATAAACATGAAAAAAAATGATCATTTCCCTAGTAATCAGGAAAAGGTAAAGTAAGGCTACAATGAGGTACCATTTTATATTTCTTATATGGACAAAATTTAATCCGATAAGATAATATATTGGCAAAAATGTAGACAAACGAAGAATTCTCAGGGACCACTAATGGAAGTGTAAACTGAATAGTTGTTGAAGAGAAATTTGGGAATATCTACCAAAGCTGAAAAAGTGTATATACCCTATGTTCCAACAATTCCCCTACTAGATGTAGAGCCCATAAAAACCTTGCATATTTGTATAAGAAAGTACAAGACTGTTTATTGCAGTATTATTTGCAATAGAAAAAAATGGAACAACCTAAATGTCCAACTGAAGGAGGATAGATAAATTGTGCTTTATTCATATGAAGGAACACTAAATAGAAGTTAAAATGTCTGTCAACCTCAAAAAACATGTTGCGTAAAGAACACAAAATATAAGAAAAACATAAAGTATCACATCATTTATGTACAGCTTGTAAATTGTAAAATAATTGCATAGTTTATGAATATATATATATATATATATATATATATATATATATATATATATGGCTAATATGCAAAGTGTCCCCACAGGAGTTCAACCGGGAGACCGGGACTTCTATCACTGGCTATGATGTGCACTGACCACCAGGGAGCGGCATGGAAATAAGGTCCCGATCGGCCCTGATTGCCAGCCAGGCCTAGGGACCCTACCTGTGCACAAATTTCATGCACCAGGCCTCTAGTATTCACATAAAATACTGGTATGTAAATATGTGTGGGAATGATGAATGCCAATTTCAGGGTTCCAGTTATATCTGTGAAAAAAAAGAAGTTAACATAAGTGGCTTCAACTGTATCTGTAATGTATGTTTTAAGATCTAAGATTAAAACCTAAAAATCTGAAACATTAAGAGCTAACTGGGTACATGGATGTTTGTTATGTTTTTACTCGATACTTTTCTATATGTTTGAAACATGGCTAAAAGGAGGGTGGGTGGAGGTGAAGAGGGAAACGAGGAAATGGAAGCAGTGAGGACATTGGCTCTGAAGCCCGGGAGCGAGGATAGTACTGTAGTTAGAAAAGGAAGAAAAGCCAAACTTCTCATGGAGTCACCAGTTTGAAATGTTGTCAGGTTAAAAGGCCAAGCCATGCCTTTTCAGTTTTCATTATCCCCCTCCAGTGTGACAAATAGTTGGCAAATTAGTAAGCACTCTATGACTTTTGCTGAATGGAGTTAATAGCCAAACTTGCTCCCAAAGAAACAGTTGGCATCGATAAGATATACACTAGTAGTTGAACATTCCTTTTTAACAAGGTGGCTCAGAATTTCCTGAATGGATTCCTCTGGGAACAATTGTTTCCCTTCCTAAAAATGCCATATCCTCTGACTAAATGGGGGTTTTTGCCACACTTGTCAGCACTGATTACAATTCAGCATTCTTTCTCAATTAAAACCCTAGCATAAAAAGGTATCTTTTTAAAACAGCTTTATTGAGGTTATAATCATAAAATTCAGCCATTGTAAGGGTATAGTTCAGTGACTATTAACAAATTTATAGAGGTGTACAATTATCACCATACTCCAGTTTTAAAATATTTCTATTACATCAAAAAATAATCTCAATCCCATTTGCAGTTAATCTCATGCCCAGGCTGCCACTGGTTTTCTGTTTCTATAAATTTGCCTCTTCTGGGCATTTCATAAACATGGAATTATATCCTGTGTAGCGTCTGAGACTGGCTACTTTCACTTAATGTTTTTGAGGTTTATCCATATTTAAGCATGTATTGTAATTAGAATTACATTCCTTTTTATTGCCAAATTGTATTTAATCCTATCAATCTACCATGCCTTTTTTTTTTTTTATCTATTTATCAAGTGATGAACATTTAGGTCATTTCCAGTTTGGGGCTATATGAAGAATGCTATGAACATTTACATACATGTCTTTTTGTATGGACATATTTTCATTTCTCTTGGGTAGATTCTGGGAGTTGAGTGGCTGGGTTATATGGTAAGTTGATTTTTTAAAGGAACTGTTTAACTATTTTCCAAAGTGGCTATACCATCTTACATTTCTACTAGCAATGTGAGGGTTCCAGTTTTTTCACTTCCTCACCAACACTTGTTATTGTCTGTATTTATAATTATAGCCATTCTAGTGGGTGTGAAGTGGTATTTCATTTTGGTTTTAATGTGCATTTCCCTAATGACTAATGTCATTGAGCATATTTTCATGTGTTTATTTTATACAAATGGCCTGGTGCACAGATTCATGCACATTGAAAGGAAATTAGTTAGAAGAAATATTTTTAGAACTTACGGCCAAAGTTAGAATCACATGCCCCATGAGGAATCGTGTGTCACCTGAGAACCATCACCCCAGTTTGGCAACTCCTGCATTGAGTATCTGCCCCCTGGTGGTCAGTGCATGTCATACGTACCAGTCAGTTGGCCAGTCGGCTGATCACTTAGCCTTTTATATATATAGATATGGCTGTCTTTTTGGTGAAATACTTATTTAAATCTTTTGCCCATTTTTCAAATTGAGTGTGTAATTTGTTATTGAAATGTAAAAGTTCTTTATATGTTCTGGGTAAAAGTCATTTATCAGATATGTGATTTGCAAATATTTTTCTATCAGTCCATGGCTTATTTTTTTTTCCAGGTTCTTCATGGTATATTTTTATACTACAGAAGTCAACCTCAATTACTAGAGGTATTCAAAATTTTAATGGAAGCAAAATGTAAAACATGAAACCATAAACATCCCAGAAGAAAACAAGCAGTAAAATCTCACATAGCAGAATTTTCACTGATACATCTCCTAGGGCTGTGTTCGGCAAACTGTGGCTCGCAAGCCGCATGTGGCTCTTTGGCCCCTTGAATGTGGCTCTTCCACAAAATACCACGGCCTGGGTGAGTCTATTTTGAAGTGGTGTTAGAAGAAGTTTAAAAAATTTCACTCTCAAGAGAAATTCCAATCATTGTACTGTTGATATTTAGCTCTGTTGACTAATGAGTTTGCCGACCACTGTCCTAGGGCAAGAGATACAAAAGAAAAAATAGATAAACGGGATTACATCAAACTAAAAAGCTCTGCACAGCAAAAGAAACTGTCATCAAAATGAAAAGGGAACCCACCTTATGGAAGAACATATTTCTGCTCAAGGGCACATACCTCAGTAGCAGGCTTTATTTCTGCGTGTGGGATGACTAATTGATGTGTCTCTCTCACATCAATGTTTCTCTCTGTGTGTGTCTCTCCCCCTCCTTTTATGGTCTCTAAAGGCCAAAGTGGTGAGAGATTTTAAATTTATTAGGTCATCAGGATATCAAGTGGGCTGAGCCCCCAATTGGTGCCCGCCCCCAGGGGTGGGTAGTTAAGAGATTTTTTAAAAAATATATTTTATTGATTTTTACAGAGAGGAAGAGAGAAGGATATAGAGTTAGAAACATCGATGAGAGGATCATCAATCAGCTGCCTCTTGCACACCCCCTACTGGGGATGTGCCCGCAACCAAGGCACATGCCCTTGACCGGAATCAAACCTGGGACCTTTCAGTCCCCAAGCTGATGCTCTATCCACTGAGCCAAACCGGTTTTGGCAGTTAAGAGATTTTAAAGAACTGTAGGTGGGCTTTTTGTGGGAGGAGCATTCTCTGGGCAGTCCAGATCCCGGGAAGGTCCAGAAGGGAGAGATAATGGTCTTAGCAAATGGAATGTGGTTTAAGTGAAAGGGAATGTCTGTTGTGAAGTGGCCTAAAGGTCAGTCAGTTCCCAGGGGAGGGAGTATCCATTCAATTATTTGATCAGACTTAACACTTCCCTTCCACTCTCTCTAAAAATCAATGGAAAAATATTCTCAGATGAGGATTTAAAAAATAAACTACAATGAGGAATCTCTTCAACACCTGCCAGAATGGCTATCATCAATACTAATAATAGAGTAATATGCAAATTAACCAACACTCTGCTTACAAAAGCCACACCCACAAGCCAATTGGAGCAAGTATGCAAATCAACCCAACAAATATGGTGATTAATTTGCATGTGCGGAGGGAGGAAGGAGTGAAGACTGAAGACAGCATAGATTCTATGCCATAGAAGGAAGAGGGAGGGAAAGTGGAAAGCAAGGTGGCTGCAGCTGCTGGAGGGAAAGCACTGGCAGCACATGTGGGGTGGGAGGGGCGAGGTGTGCAGCAGCGGCAGGAAGTAGTGGGAGCAGCGGGCATGGTGGGTTGGGTGGGCGGGGCAGGGTGTGCAGTGGTGGGGCAGGCGGGACAAGCTGGGCCCGCACTGCCCATTCTGCCCACCCTGCCCTGGCCGCTGCAGTGGGAGAGGTGAGGGAGAGGGAAGATGGCGGAAGGGAAGCCGGGTGGAAGTCTTGCAGGAATATTCCTGCAACAGGTGCCTAGCTATCAATAAAAAATAACAAGTGCTAGTGAGGATATGAAGAAAAGGGAACATAGTGCAGCCACTATGGAAACAGTATGGAGCTTCCTCAAAAAATGAAAAATGGAACTGCCGTTTGACCCAGTGATCCCACTTCTAGGAATATATCCTAAAAATCCTGAAACACTAATCACAAAGAATATATGCATCCCTATGTGCATAGCAGAGTTATTGGTAATAGCTAAGATTAGGAAATAGCCCAAGTGCCCATCAGTAGAAGAGTGGATAAAAAAGCTGTGGTACATTTACACAATGGAATACTATGCAGCTGTTTAAAAAAAAGGAACTCTTACCCTTTAAGACAACATGGAGGAACCCAGAGAATATTATGCTAAGTGAAATAAGCCAGTCAAAAAAAGGCAAATATTACATAATCCCACCTATCTGTGGAATTTAATGAACAAAATAAATCAGTGAACAAAATAGGTCCAGAGACATGGAAACATGGAACAGAGCGGTAAATCTCAGAGAAAAGAGGAGATTTGGGTAGGGATGGGAAGAGATTAACCAAAGAACTTATATACATATATGTAAAGCTCAAGCATACAGACAATAGTGTGTGAAGGCCTGGGGTGGGGCATAAGCTGGGTGGATGGAGGTATGGAGGTGGGAAATGTGGGACATCTGTAATACTCTCAATAATTAAGGTACTTTTTTTTTTAAAGCAAAAAAAAAAAAAAAAAAAAAGAAAGAAAGAAAAGAAAAGGAAAATGGGCAAATAGTGGTATGTACATAAAATGGAATACAATAATGTGCTGTACATGCAAAATCTCACTAATAAGTTGAGTGAAAGAAGCCAGTTCCAGAATACAAAACAAGAAAACTATAGTGATGCGAGTCAGAATAGTGGTAACCCCGTGCTGACTAGGGAGAAGGGGGAGACTTCTGGAAATGTCTCACCTTGATCTGGGTCAGCAGTCTGCAAACTCATTGGTCAACAGAGCCAAATAGCAACAGTACGATTGACATTTCTTTTGAGAGCCAAATTTTTTAACTTAATTTGGCACATTGTTATTAGCTTAATTAGGGTACTCCTAAGCTGGCCTTTGCTAAAGAGTCCTCAATCTGATTGAGGCACGTTCACTGAGGTGGACCCCTTCCAACTCTCCCATCCACACTCACCTTGTATACTTGTTTCGTCTATCTCCTTTCGTTCATCCTCTCTCTATGTCCAAACCATCTCAACATACCTTCCTCAAACCTCGACACTACATCTTTCACTCCACAACGTTCCCTAAAATTAACTTAATAAGCTTTACTTTAAGTCTTAAGTCTTAGTTTAACTACAGGTACGTTGAATAAAACTTGATATCATACTTAATAACGATATTATTTATTGATAAAATTAAACTCTTTAAATATCCATAAAGTTAAATCATGACAATGACTGACAAACACTAAGGTGAACAATGGCCTTGCATCTCCTGGGAAAGTCTGGGGAAGTCAGGTTTGTATGTTGTTGAGTTTAATTTTAGGCACGATTCCAGGTTCTCATCAATAAGACAACTTCTCAATTTACTCTTGATAAGGTTTGTGCTTGAAAATGATTTTGGCATAAATATGTAGACCCGAATAAGGAAAGAACAGCAAACGCTAGTTTTTTCACTTGATTATATGAGTCAGGAGTACTATTCCAGGTGTTAAAAATCAACATATCTTCCTTTTCAAAGCAGACCACAACTAAGTTCACATTTGTTCTTCTCCAATATTTCTATATTTCGAGCTCCACACTTCTTTGTTTTTTAAATCCAGCAATTGCATTTCAAAGTTTGCCAATGTCAATATTAAAGGGAGAAAAATTTAATTCTGTCACAGTAGCATTTAGAGGTTTTTTAACAAAGGCTAAAGTCACTTTGCTGTTTCTGAATTCCTGATACCTGTTGAGAAAAGCTTCCCTCATCTTTAAAAGTGTTGCTTTGAAATAGCAAATGTCAATATCAGAATTATTTTCTTGGTGATGTTTCAACAGGCTTGGAAAGTGAATCAACGTTTCTCTTTCAAAATCTTGAGCAAAAAGAGATAATTTGTTTTCGAATGAAGTAACTTCTAGCATCGAAAAAATTGTGTTTCCTTTCCCCTGTAGTTTATGATTAAGCTGATTTATATGAGACGTGATGTCTACCATAAAATAAAATTTTTTGATCCACTGATCATTCGTTAGTTATGGATAGTGAACACCTTTCTCAAAGAGAAATACTTTAATTTCTGTTAATAAGGAAGTGAAATGTTTCCTCTCGATAACCAATGTACTTTGTTATGCAGCAGCAGATCTGCGTACTCACTCTCTGTTTAACTAAAAAGTCTTTAAATTGGCGATGATTAAGAGCGTTAGCTATAATGGAGTTGATGATGTTAATCACCAATTCCATAATTTTGCAGATTTCTTCTGGAAATGTCTTGCATACAAAGCGCTTCTTGATGAATGATGCAGTGGTAAGTGAGTATCTCGTGATTACTTTTTTCTTTCAAAATAGCAACAAACCTGTTTCTTATGCCAGTCGTACTTTTCGCCCCATCTGTTGAAATTGAGACAATTTTATCAAGTGGAATATGATGTTTTTCAATGCATTCAATTACAGCATTTGCTATATCCTCTCCACGTGTTTGACCTTTGAGTGGCAATAATCCTAAAAGTTCTTCTTTAGAACCTGTAATAAATGAAATAAATCGTACAAAAAGTGAAACTTGTGCTGTATCATTTATGTCACAAGACTCGTCAACTGCTATTGATAAAGCTGAAACCAATTTAATATCTTTGACTTGTTGGTCGGTTATATTCAAAGACATATTGACTGTTCTACCTTTCACTCTTTTAGCAGACAATGGTAACTCTTCAATTTTTTTTTTTTTTAAGAATATCTGCTTTGTTCTGAAAACCCAGAAATAGCTCTTCAGATGCATTTATAAAACAACTTTTTATGTATTCCTCCCCCCATGCACTGGGTGAGATGGCCTTGATCGGCCCAATCACCAGCCAGGCTGAGGGACCCCATCATGCACAAATTCGTGCACCAGGCCCCTAGTCATTACATAACATCCCTTTTTAGTCCTGGTAAGTTTCCTTGCTTTGAAGTCTATTTTGTCTGATATTAATACAGCTACTTCAGCTTTCTTTTGACTATGTTTGCATGGTGCAAATTTTTCTATCCTTTTACTTTTAACCTACCCATATAATTTTTCTTAAAGTAAGTTTCCTGTAAATAGCACCTAATTGGATCTTGTTATATCAGGTAGCTGACGGAAAAACTCATGAGGCCAGAATGGCCTATGAATTTATTCGATCATTCGATGGCTCCAGCACCCAGTGACAGAAGTCAGCAGCTTTTAAAGGACTTTTGGCGGGCTTTTTCTGGGCTGAGAATTTTCTGTGCATACCTGGAGGGGAGATAATAGAATGTGGTCACAGCAAGTGAAACATGATCTCAGCAAAGGGAATGTCTGTAGTGAAATGGCCTGAAAAGCCAGTTCCCGAGGGAGGGGTATTGATTCAGTTGTTTGATCAGATCTAACATTCCAGCCTTTTTTGTTTTATGGAATAGGGGCAAAGGTCATGTCTTCTGAAGTTATTTCCTGCTGAGAGGGGATGTCAAGATCATAGGGGGGTGGACTTTGATAGTAGTTGTCACAGCAGCATGATTTCCCCAAGAGGCTGGTTGGCGAAGTCTTGAAAACGGTCCTGTGGAGGGACTTGGGAGGTAAAAGCTGGTCCTGAGGCTGCCACAGCATCACTTGTCTGATTTTGCTGCTTTTCGGGGCTTGGAGCTGAAATACAACTGAGACCTAAATGTTACTTTTAAGGAGGAAAAGATTAGGGGTTGCCTGAGACTAGTTATTTGCTAGACGAGGATTAGTTACTCTGGGGGTGAGGTTTTTATTTTTCTAGTTTTGCCCCTTGCTATTAAAAGGATTTTCTTCTGCCTGATTTTTCTGACTTGTTAACAATGTGAGAAAGGATAAACTCTATTTCCAGCCAAGTTTAGTACTTTAAATTTCCTGAGGTTATAATCTCCCATTTGCTGGCTTAACTTATTTTTACTACACTTTAATCCTTGCTATTTCTACTTTTAAACCTTAAATTACTATATTAAAAACTTTTACTTTCTTTCAAACAGAACAACCTACTTGGTTACCTTTCAGAAAAACAAATAGGAGAGAGACATGACCAATGCTGTAATGCATACATCACAAGTAAAAGTAACTTTCTTTTTACATATGGTGTCTCATTAACGGTGAGATTTAATGGTTGAATAATAACTCTTAGTTTATTCTGTAAGTAGTAGTGAAGAGATTTTTAAATTTCTTCTTTTAAAGCTTACCAGCAAATTTACTTCTAGACAGCATTCTTTTTTGTAGAGGACCCCCTGGGAAAGTACATGAACTTCGGGAGACAGGCAGAACCACTCCCTGGGAACATGCTTCCCCAAAAAGGCTGGACATGTGATCGGAACTGACTTTACCTTTGTCCAGGTGTCGGGGAGCAGGCTGTGATATGTAAATCTAGTCAAGCACCAGGAATGCTAGGGCCTACTCAAAAATGCAAATAAGGCTGAAACCGGTTTGGATCAGTGGTAGACTGAAAGGTCCCAGGTTCCATTCCGGTCAAGGGCATGTACCTTGGTTGCAGGCACATCACGGTAGAGGGTGTGCAAGAGGCAGCTGGTCGATGTTTCTCTCTCATCGACGTTTCTAGCTCTCTATCTCTCTCCCTTCCTCTCTGTAAAAAATCAATAAAATATATATTTTTTAAAATGCAAATAAGCTTCTTTGATCCTAAGTTTTGGTGATACTTCCTGGTATTTTAGGATATATAAATAAATGCACTGTGTAGGCTCGGGGTCCCTGTCTCTTCATCCCACCCAGCTCCCAGCTTTTTAAATTTATCTCTGCATCTTTTTTCTCTCTTTCTTTCTCTCGCTTTCTTTCTCTCTTTCTCTCTCTCTCTCTCTCTCTCTCTCTCTCTCTCTCTCTCTCTTTCTCTCTCTCTCTTTCTTTCTTTCTTTCTTCTTTTCCTTTCTTTTTTTCTTTCTTTTCTCAATCCCTGGCCGCTTCCACTCAGAACTGGTTTCATCTCTCTGTGCTCGACACAGAAAAGGGAGATCCCTGCCATATCTGCCCCCCACCCTGCACTTTTTGGCTAGTGCTCATTTGCAAGTATATGCATATTTTACTTTGGACTTTACTAGAACCAGTTGCTCATAAAATATTGGCTTTTCATATACTAGTAAATGAGTTTATAAGAGACCTTGATTATATTGTGAAAAGCTAACTTATCAAGTAATTAAAGTATACTCCTTTATTGGAAAAGCAAAGTAAGCAAACTTGTACATTTGACCCATGAAGTACTGATGCCACCCCTCCCCCAGCCTCAGCCAATCTAAAGAGCAGGCTGGGGGGATGGGGGAGCAGGGCTGAGGCATGTATACTCTTTAAATTCTGCTGCTAAATATTCTGGTGTCCTGCCAAGCTTAGAAGATGAAACCTCAGGCTTTCTTGCTCAGAGTAAAATGGTCCTTGCCCACCCCACCCCCTTTTTTTTCTTTCCCCCTCTCCCCCTCCCTCTCTGTCCTTGTCAGGGGGGAGATAAGGGCTTTTTAGTTACAGGCAGCCTATAAATTAGCTAGTGGTCTGGCCTTTGTTTAAACTTTAAATAGTTAACTTTAGAACTTATTTCTTTCTTTCAACATTTCTCTTTTCCTTCTCATTACATATGCCACCTTCACATATTTCCCACTTTCAAATTAGCCTTCAAACCTTCTTTCTATGTCCTTCAAAAAATGCATAACCATCCATTAAGTATTGCTACTCTAATATTCTTTCTTTCTGTCATACCTTCAACAACTTGTACAGACCATTTCCTTCTTTTTTCTTTAAAGTGTACTAGAATTCTTCACTCTTAGAAACCTTAATTTTTTTAATGATAACCAAAAAGCAAATAGCCAACATTTCTTAGATTGGCGTTTATCAACACACTTTAAACACACTCCTACTTTCAAGAAAATATACATTCGACAAAGTACAAGAGACCTTCTGTAATAAAAACTAAGAGCAGGCGAATAAAAACAGATCTAGCAATCAATGTTTCAGTATTTTATGCTATTTTAAAATATTTAGATGTTTATCATTTAACCCAGCAATGCTCCAAAGCCTTTAAGTTACCAAAGACTTTGGAACATTATGTATAGGCAAATGAGGCTGGAGAAAAGGCAGGGGGAGGAGGGAGCAGGCCCTGCAGCTTGTTCCCAGGCCTCTTAGCTGCTTGGATTCAAAACTGCCATATTTTCCCTTAGAGATAACATGCTAAGGTTTGGGTGATAATGAGCTCAGCTTCTGTTAAGTAAGCATTAGCAGTTTTGCAGTAAAGAGAGTTGTTCTTTGAGAAGGTGAGGGTGAGAAGGCGCTGAGGTCAGACTAGTTTTTAGAGCATTAAAGGGGTGAGAATACTGGCCTTGGGATGGGAAGGCTCAGTGAGCGGTCCCTTTGCTCAGTGGGAGAAGACTGAAGTTGGGAACCCAGAGGCGAAAGTGTCCAGCGAGCCAAAGAAAGGAGACCATTTCTTGTTCAGAGGAGGGGACAGTCATGGAGGCAATAAGGTGTTTACAGTCCAAGGCATGGCTTGGCCTTGTGGGATGAGAGAGTGAAACTGAGGTAGGTGACTGTGGTTTGGGATAACTGGGTTTTATGAGGAAATGCATGGTAGCCCTGGCCGGGCACCAAGGTAGAATGAGAAAAGAGGTAAGGTGGCTAATGGCTGTGAGACTAATCAGTCAAACCCCATCATAGAGCCTGAGGAGGGGACAAGGGTCCCAGTGAATTCGGAGAGGGCAGAATAAGTGGCCCCAGTGTCAATTAAAAAGGAGATCGGCTTACATGCCACCACAGTGGTTACCCAAGGCTCTGTCCTTGTGATGTAAGTCTGTGGGGTCCTGTCAGGGCCTGGACAACTTCTTCGGTGGCCAGTCCCAAGAGGTCTGGGAGCTCCAAACCAGATCCATAGGGAGGCCATGCCGGACTGGCTGAAGTCCAACCCAGAGGGGCCAGACCATAGTCTGATTTCCAGTGGCCTTCCCTTGCACACCTTGGGCAGGGCCCAGGCTCAGTGTCCTTCCTTGTTGCATTTGAAGCACGGGCCCAGAGAGGGCTAGCCCCTGACTTACCCTGGCTGGAGGACTGGCACTTCGTTTGGGGTTCATGAGAATGGTGGCTAGGAGATGGAAAGCCTCCTTCTGGGCCTTAGCCTTGGCCTGATCTTGCCTTTGTTTTGGATTTGGGTCTCCTCATCTCTATTATTAAAGATCTTAAAGGCCAGGTTAACGAGGTCTTTTTGAGGTGTTTGTGGACCTGTGTCTATTTTTGGAAGTTTGCGGCATATGTCGGGGGCTGGTTAGGATATAAAATGGGTGTTCAGAAGAAGGGATCCCACTGGGGAGGCGGGGTCCAAGGTGGTCAATTTCCGTAAGGCCTCCGTGAGGCGGCAGAGGAGGAGAACTGGGTTTTTGTCAGGGCACTGAGTGATTTCATTAAGTCTGCTGCCTCCCTCGGGGGTAGAATGGGCAGGGGAATAGAAGAGGCTGTTGAGGAAAGCAGTCTTTGGTGGCCTGAGAATGAGTGTTAGATGGGAAAGGGCTGTTTTGGAGCTTATGTTCTCAGGATTTGGGCTCTCAGGAGAAGGTGGTTGCTGGTTAGGAGAGTCTGGGTTTTGGGAATCTACTGCAGGTGAGGGAGGGGAAATATAAGGGATTAGAGGTCAGTGGTCTACTGGGTCAAAAGTAGATTCAGAATCAGAAGTGTTAGGGGTAAGATGTTTTGTGTGAAGGAGAAAGATCTGATGGGTAGGACAGGACTGAGAGAGAGGATTGGGACTGAAGGGTGAAAAAGGCCTGGATGTAGGGAATCTCTGACCATTTTCCATTGCAGTGACAGCAATTATCTAAATGGTGCAGTGTGTTAAATTAAAAGTACCTTTTTCAGGCCATTGAGACTTATTATCTAGTTTGCATTGGGGCCAACCAGTGTTACAAAATAAAATGAGGTGGTCGGGCATGATCTCCCCCGTGAGTGTGCAGAGTGAGTGTGGCCCACGAGACAGGAACAGTGAGTGACAGGACACAAATCCAAAGGTGACTCTTTAGGGCAGGCATCCCTGCTGCTAAACAAATCACCATGAGAAATGAGAGTGGACCGTCTGGACTCGGTGTCCGCAACCCAGAAGGACCCAAAGCCAAATGGCTGAGAAGTCTTCTTGCCTAGCACTAGGACTTTTGAGACGAGAGACTTCTGAGAAGTCAGTGAGAGAGAGTGGGTAGAAGACATGGGACGAGGGGAATTGTGAGCATCACTAACCTAGAGAAGATTGGCCGGTTTGGGATGGAAGGTGAGCAATGGAGGAGAGATGCCCTGTCTGGCGTCCTCCTTGGCTAGCTGGGGGTAGAGGGTGGGGGACCCGTAAGGGAGAGAGGCCTGATTGAGGCCGGTAACCGAGTCACCCAAATAGGATTCGGAGGTAAGCCCAGGGCGAGTTGCCGCTGCCTACTGCTCTCAGAATAGCAAACTCAGGGTGACTGAAGCCAGGGCCATGGCTCCCCATCCTCATGGAACCCTCCCAGGTTTCCAGCACCAAATGTTAGGTCGCTGAAGAAGGAACACACGAGGCCAGAATAGTGAGGGATTACGAATTTATTCGATCATCTGCACACCAGGTGGCTGAGCCTGGATGCTCCAGTAGTCAATGATGGGAGTCAGCGGCTTTTAAAGGACATTTGGCAGGCTTTTTCTGGGTAGAGAATCCTCTGTGCATACCCAGAGGGGAGATAATGGAATGTGGTCGCAGCAAATGAATGTCCATAGTGAAATGGCCTGAAAAGCCAGTTCCCAGGGAAAGGGTATCTATTCAGTTATTTGGTCAGACCTAACAGTTATTTAAAAATAAATAAATAAATAAACAAACAAACAAACAAATAAATAAATAAATAAATAAAAAATATATAATATATATAAAGTTGATTTTTTACAGAGAGGAAGGGAGAGGAATAGAGAGTTACAAACATCAATCAGCTGCCTGCTGCACACCTCCTTCTGGGGATGTGTCTGCAACCAAGGTACATGCCCTTGACTGGAATTGAACCTGGGACACTTCAGTCCATGAGCTGACGCTCTATCCACCAAGCCAAACCGATTAGAGCAATAGTAATTTTCTTGAATCTGGCAATCTGTCTTTTAGTGAGTGTGCTCAGACCATTTCTATCTATCTATATAAAAGCCTAAATGACCATCATGACAGAATGACCAGAATGATCAATCAGTCACTATGATGCACACTGACCACCAGGGGGCAGACGCTCAGTGCAGGAGGTGCCCCTGGTAGTGCTCTCCCACAGGGGGAGCATTGCTCAGCCAAAAGCCAGGCTCATGGCTGGCGAGTGCAACTGCGGCAGCAGGAGCCTCTCCTGATTCTGCAGCAGCATTACTGAGTGGGGAGCAGGGGCAGAAGGGCAGCGGGCCAGGACGAGTGTGAGCTTTGTGGTGCCGGGTCTGGTTTGGGCTCCTCCCTGGCCGCCTGCCATTGGCGTACTCATACATCCCCAAAGGGTCCCAGATTGTGAGGAGGCACAGGCTGGGCTGAGGGACACCCCCCCCACCACCACCCTGTGCACCAAATATATCAACAATTATACTCTAGGTTATACTAGAGTATAATTGTTGATATATTTGGATTGAAATCTACCACCTTACTACTTATTTTTTGTTTGTGCTCTCTTCTGTCTTCCCTTTCATAACTTTTATTTTTATATATTTGATTTTTTTTGGATTCCTTCTTAATTAAATTCATTGGGGTTTTGGCCACATCTCTATATAGTTTTTTTCACTAGTTGCTCTAGTGATTACAATATATGTAATGCCTCTTCTGCAACATCTGAAAACTGTTGTTTCATGTATTTTGTCCATTTTTATAATTGTTTAAGGTGGGAGGTCTGGTTGAATATCAGTTTCTGTCATGGCTAAACATAAACCCTTACCTTTCAGGCAATTTAGTATTTTTAATTTTTGGAGATGATGGAAATAGCCTACATTATGATTTTTGTGGTGGTTACATGACTATATACATGTCACAACTCACACCTTAGCACAGAAATGTGTAGTAAAAATTGGTAAGTTTTAGTGTATATAGATTATACCTCAATAAAGCTTATGAAAAGGCAAAATGGAGACTTTTGAAATAAGGTGATAATATTATTAGGTATTCCAGGCACACAAATAAGTATAGAGAATAATTTAGAAAATGCCCTTCTCGCTCACATTATAAAATAAGACAATATAAATACAACCAGAAGCTCCCTCTGTCTCCCTCCCCCCTCTGCAGAGTAAACCACTATCTTGGATTTTCTGTTTATTATCTTCATGCTTGTTTCTATCATCTTACTTCAATGTATGTATCATCTTACTTCATATTTATGTCTCAATTAATATTGGTTTCCCTGACTTTTTTAAAAAATATACTTTATTGATTTTTATAGAGAGGAAGAGAGGGATAGAGAGCTAGAAACATTGATGAAAGAGAAACATGGATCAGCTGCCTCCTGCACACTTCCCACTAGGGATGTGCCCACAACCAATGTACATGCCCTTGACTGGAATTGAACCTGGGACCCTTAAGTTCGCAGGCCAATGCCCTATCCACTGAGCCAAACTAGTTAGGGTTGTTTTCCCTGCTTTTAAATTTGACGTGTTTCACCCATCTAGCTGTTTTTAAGTGATGTGATAATAAATAAGCAAACCCACAAACATAATTATATTTATATTAGTTTTAGCCTTGGGCCTGTACAGAAATGCACAAAGTTTACCAAATTCTCCACATTTTGAACCAACTACCTCATGAGAGAAAGCCAAGGAAATCACTGTCATTTATTTCTCTGCCCAGGGTGGAAATATTAGCGAACATTCACTCTTGGCAAGTGGCATGAAAGGCAGTTTTTAAGCCTAGCCCTGTTCCATCAGCTGTAGTCAAGACTCATGCACCGAGCGGTGACAAGGGTTTAGCCACTCCATTGCCCTGAGTCAGCGGGCCTCCTGGTGCCTGGTGTCAGCAGTTTCTGGTCAGAGAGTGACTTGCTGGACATTTTCCTGCTTTCTGCTGGAGAGAGGTGATTGTCTCAGGAAAACTGAGTCCAGCTCTTAGATACAAGCTAGACCATTAACTGCAAATATTATTAATCCCTTAATAAGGGTCAGAAATATCTGTAATCCCTTCCCTCTGTGAGTTTTTATAAGGTGCATCCCACACGTCTGACCCATCCTCCAGGGCACAGGATCATATGGCATCTCCTTCCTCACACAAGCTCTGGTTCCCCCAATTCAAAACGCTGGCTGCTGCTTTTGGCTTTCATCTGTGCATCTTCTATCATTTCCTACATGTGCTACGTTAATTTCAGTACCTGTCTTGTTTCCTCTGTTAAAGTCAGGGACCTTTGTATGCCAGTTTATCTTCATCTACTTCCACTTGCTTCACCCTCAGTGACTAGTAAAATCTCTAACACTGTAACTTTATTCAGTAAATAAATGAATGAGTGGCTTTAACAAATATTAATTACTAGAGGCCCAGTGCACAAATTCATGCACGGGTGGGGTTCCTTGACCTGGCTTACAATGGGGCTGATTGGGGCTGCCTCGCCCAGGGACCGAGGGAGGTTAGCTGGCTGGCTAGGGAGAAGGGAAGGGACTGCAGGAGGTTGGCTATGTTAAAGTGGCAGCAGCTCCTGCATTGAGCATTTGCTCCCTGGTGGTCAGTGCATATCATAGAGACTGGTCACAGGTTGTTCAGTCGTTCGATTGTTTGATTATTTGGTTGCTTAGGCTTTTATATAGAGAGATTTGTTTCACTTTATCACACCAAATTTAGAACAACAGAAACACTTTGCTCATGAAATGACTCTGTATAACATTTGTATTCTCTAGTTTAATTCCACTTTTGGTTCATGTAACTCCTCAAGAAAAAGCCAATCACCGCTGTCACTAGCAAGACGACAGCTCATAAACACAGCTGGATCCTCCAGAATGAGTTTTATTTTCCCTTAACCTTTGCTTATTCAAAGTAGAGTCTCATTTTCTTTGCCATTGTTCTCCTCAGCTATGGCAAGCTCCTTGTCTAGAGCTCGTATTCCTTGATTTCCCAACAGATCAGTTTTGATCACCAGTAATATGGTTAGATTTCCTGAACTGCCACACAGCTAAATCAAAAGTTCTAAACAGAAACAAGAGGGACATCAAACAGGAGAGCCTGTTTTCAAATTCCCAGACACATAAAATTCAGAAACAGTAACTAACCTTTCTGAAGCTTAAGGAAGATTTAATCAGGAAAAGTGATGAAAAGCTTGTCTACGTTAGCACACGTGCACACACAATTCCCTCCTACCCACACTTTTTTTGCATATACTTTTTTCTACTTTTGGCCAAGCATAATACATTTCTATTTTGTTCGGTGAAATCAGTTCCTTCCATTGGAATGTGTGGAATTCCCATTAATACGTAAATAATGGAGGAAAAGAATTAATGTGCTTATAATTTATTTTATAAAAGGTGTTTTTGTCAAAATACTTTAAAAATCATATGAAACTAGAGAATATAAATAGAAACACAGGAGACTCTCCTCTTCTGGTATCAGTTTCCCCCCCAGCAACAACCACCAACACCTATTCTACCTTTCCTTCTAGTATTTCTTGTATAATAGTATCTATTTTAATTTCTAAATGTTATTTCTTACTTTCTCAGTTTTAGACATTATTCATTTCTTGTTATGGAAGATGAGATCTTAGCACCCTTTACTTAGTCATCCACCTTTTCTTCCTCCCCATCCTCTCAATATGTGTATGTCACAATTTTCAGTGTATTAATAATATGCATCATTTACCTTAATATGACTATGTTGATATTGTTCACTACTGAGGCAAAGTACTGTAGTATGTTATGAATAGATTTTTTTATTATTCTTTCTCTCCCCCTCCCCAGCTTTACAGAGGTATGGCTGACAAAAATTGTGTATATTTGAGGTATGTGATGTTTTCTTTTTTTTGCTATTCAAATCCTTTCTATATATCTTTACTTCATTTTAAACATTTTGTTATGTGAAATGAAACATACATTAAGAAAAGTACTTAAGACATATGTCATAACATAGTCATAACATGAACATTATTATAGTTTTCATATTGATGAAAAATAACTTCACCAGCCTGCCTCTCTCCCGTTACTTCCTCATCACAACCCTTTTTATTGCTGCTTAAGGTAACTATTCTTCTCACTTAATGAGACTAACTTCCCTGCTTTCCTCTGTAGTTTTACCACCCAAGTATGCATTCCTAATATACATTTTCAGTCTGCCTGTTTTTTGAATTTTATATAAATGGATTCATACTGTGCACATTTCTGGTGCTTTATTGTTTTTGCTAAACACTGTAATATTTGTTGACTATTACTGTAGTTGATTCTTTTCATTCATGATTTAGAAATGGTTATCTGTTATTCTAGCTTCATGGTCGGCAAACTGCGACTCGCGAGCCACATACGGCTCTTTGGCTCCTTGAGTGTGACTCTTCCACAAAATACCATGGCCTGGGCAACTCTGTTTTGAAGAAGTGGTGTTAGAAGAAATTTAAGTTTAAAAAATTTGTCTCTCAAAAGAAATTTCTATCATTGTACTGTTGATATTTGGCTCTGTTGACTAATGAGTTTGTCCACCACTCCTCTAGCTTATTGCATTTTTAAGTCTTACCTTTTCAGAAAATATATTTAATCTGTTGCTTGGCCAAAAGTTAACACCAACAATTATTCTGTATTAGCTGCAAGATATGATGATTTTTATTTATTTTTTTGCTTACCGCCTCAGCTTTAAAAAAACACACCTTGTTATACAGCCCTAGTTGATAGATAGAGCATCGGCCTGAGGACTGAAGGGTTCTGGGTTCAATTCTGTCAAGGGCACGTACCTTGGTTGCAGGCTCCATCTTTGATCCTTGACCCTGGTTGGGCCCGTGTGAAAGGCAACCAATTGATGTGTCTCTCTCACATCGATGATTTCTTCTTCTTCTTCTTCTTTTAATTTTTAAATGAATATTTCTCTTAATCCATTGAAGAAATTCCATTTTTTAAATATATATTTTATTGATTTTTTTACAGAGAGGAGGAGGAGAGACGGATAGAGAGCTAGAAAAGTCGATGAGAGAGAAACATCGGCCAGCTGCCTCTTGCACACCCCCTACCGGGGATGTGCTCGTAACCAATGTACATGCCCTTGACCGGAATTGAACCTGGGACCTTTCAGTCTGCAGACCCACGCTCTACCACTGAGCCAAACAGGTTTGGGCTCGATGATTCTCTTTCTGTGCCTCTCTCCACTTCTCTAAAATTCAATGGGAAAATATCCTCAGGGGAGGATTAAAAAAAAAAAAAAACCTATAAAATTGTTATACATACGGTACAATAAAGTACATAAACTTAAGGGTGGAGCTCAATGAATTTTTACAAATTTACATTTGTAAACACCACTAGGACCAACAAAGGCTTCCTCATGCCTTTCCAGTCAATATCAACATTCCACAAATATCAACTATTCTGACTTCCTTTTTCTTTTTAAATATATTTTATTGATTTTTTTACAGAGAGAAAGGGAGAAGGATAGAGAGCAAGAAACATAGATGACGAGAGAAACATCAACCAGCTGCCTCCTGTACAATCCCCCCTGGGGATGTTCCTGCAACTAATGTACATGGCCTTGACAGGAATTGAACCTGGGACCTTTCAGTCCACAGACCGATGCTCTATCCACTGAGCCAAACCGGTTTTGGCTCAACAATAATTTCCCTTTTGTTGAACTTCATGTAAGTGAAATCATATAGTACATTTTCTTTTGTGTCTTTCAATATGTTTTAGGGTTTCATTCCTGTGGTTGGGTGTTCTAGTAGTATAGTTTTTATCACATGAATATATCACAATTAGTTTTTATATTCTGGATTATAATAAATAAAACTGCTCTGAACAGTCTTGAGCATGTCGTGTGTGTGTGTGTGTGTGTGTGTGTGTGTGTATTCATACACACACAGACACATACATACACACACAGACACACACACTCTTGGACATATGCATAGATATGGAATTGCTGAGTAACAAGACTGCTGCATATTTAACTTTATCAAAGCTGTTTTCCAAGTAGCTTTAGAAAGTGATTCTAGCCCTATCCCAGTTTGGCCCAGTGGAAAGAATGTCGGCCTGCGGACTGAGGGATCCCAGGTTCGATTCTGGCCAGGGGCATGTGCATGGATTGCAGCTCGATCCCCCGCAGGGTGTGTGCAAGAGGCAGCCAGTCGTTGATGTTTCTATCTCTCTCTCCCTCTTCCTTCCTTTCTGAAATTAATAAATACATTAAAAAAAAAAAGTAAGTGATTCTACTAGTAACACTTTATACTCCAAATGGCCATGCTTGCGTATTCCAGTTGCTTCATATCATCATCAGCACAGTGTTGTCAGTCTTTTAAAAAATTATCCAGGGATTGGAAAACTTTTTCTGTCACTGGTCATATAGAAAATATATTAGATTTTTATGGATCAACCATTTAACTCTATCATTGTAGTGCAAAAGCAATCATTGACAATAAGTAAACAAATGGGCATGTTTGCATTTGCTGATCATTAGTCTAAAACATCTTTTCCATCACATTTGTATACCAGCCAGTGTGTAAAAGAGAAGAAAAGTGAAAGGCATCCTTCTTTTGTTTAAGAGCATGGCCCACAATTACACCAACCATTTTACCCACATCTTATTGGTCAGCATTTTGTTATATGACCAGTTTGCAAGAAAGAATGGAAAATTATTTAGCCTGGTCTTTTGTAATCACCTAAAAGTTTCAGGAGATCTATTAAAAGAGAAAAGGAGGCTGAAACCGGTTTCACTCAGTGGATAAAGCGTTGGCCTGTGGACTCAAGGGTCCCAGGTTCAATTCCGGTCAAGGGCATGTACATTGGTTGTGGGCACATCCCCAGTAGGGGGTGTGCAAGAGGCAGCTGATCGATGATTCTCTCTCAATATTTCTAACTCTCTATCCCTTTCTCTTCCTCTCTGTAAAAAATCAATAAAATATATTTTTTAAAAAGAGAAAAGGAGAATGGATATTTATAGTGATGTTTTCATATATGTATTAATTAGGAAATGATTATCACAATCAGGCTAATTAACACATCCATCACCTCCTATAATTAGCATGTATATGTGCATGTGCAGACGCATTGAGAATGCTTGTGATCTACTCTTAGCAATTTTCAGGTGTATAGAAATTATTAAAACTGTAATTACTTTTCTGTACTTTAGGTCTTCAGGACATATTTAGCTTATAAGTGAAAATCTGTATGCTTTGACAAACATCTTCCTTTTCCACACACCCCCAGCCTCTGTAACCATCATTCTACTACCTGTTACGATATATACTAGAGGCCCAGTGCATAAAAGTTCATGCACTGGAGGGGGAGTCCCTCAGCCCAGCCTGCCCCCTCCCAGTCTGGGAGCCCTCAGGGGCGGGAGGTGACCTGGTGATCAGGGGAAGGCAATGCCCCCATCACACTTCTGCTGCCACTGCCAGCAGTGCAAGCCTTGGCTGGCCTTAGTTACCTGAGCCTCAGTGGCCCTGGGCTGCTGGGCAGCCACCATCAGAGACTTGCCTGTGTCAGGCTGGGCCCTGGGTGGCTGGGGGCGTTGAGGGGACTGGGGGATTCCAGAGGCAGGCGAGTGTAGCAGCCGGCAGGATCTGCCTGGGGTCAGGCCCAGCTGTGCCATATGCCTGCCACCCTGGCAGGGCTGAGGGGGACTGTGTGCCACCATCTTGTGGCTGTGGGTGCTGCCTTTTTTGAGCATGGTAGTCAATTAGCCTATTCTCTCCTTACTGGTTGTGGGCACTGCCAGTTTTGTGAGGACATGATGGTCAATTAGCACATTCCCTCTTTCTAGACTATATTTTTTTTCACTCAACTGTTGATGGACACCTAGAGCATTTCCATATCTTGGAAATGTGTAAATGTGTGCAGATATATCTTTGAGATAGTGATTTTATGTCCTTTGAATATTTATGTGAAGTAGGATTACTAGCTATTTTTAAATTTTTTTTTAGGAACCTCCATACTGTTTTCCATAGTGGCTGCACCAATTTACTATATCCTACAGCAGTGCACAAGGGTTCCCTTTTCTCCACATCCTTGCCAACACTTTTCATCTTTTAAAAATGCTTTTTTATTTTTTTGTTTATCCTTACCTAGGGATATTTTTTTCTGTTGATTTTTTTTAGAGAGTGGAAAGGAGGGGAGACAGATGTGAAGGACACATCAACTGGTTGCCTCCCTCACACGCCCCAAATGGCGCCAGAGATCAAGCCTGCAACCAAGATACATGCCCTAAAGAATTGAACCTGAGACCCTTCAGTCTGCAGGCCAATACTCTTTATCAACTGAGCCAAACCAGCTAGGGCTTATTTTTATTCTTTTTTATAATAGCCATTCTATTGTATTATATATGGGGTGATATCTCACTATAGTTTCGATTTGCATTTTTCTCTTGATTAGTGATGTTGAACATATTTTCAAATACATGTTGGTTATTTGTATATATTCTTTGAAAAAATATTTCCCAGGCCAGTTGCCCATTTTTAATCAGGTTGTTTTCTTTGCTATTGAGTTGTAGAAGTTCCTTGTATATTTTGGATGTTAACCCTTCATTGGTTATATGGTTTGCAAATGTTTTTCCCATTCCATTAATCACCTTTTCATTATGTTTCCTTTGCTGTGCAGTAACTTTTTAGTTTAATGCAGTTCCATTTGTTGATTTTTGCTTTTGTTATCTGGCATCAAATCAAAAAAAGCATTGCCAAGACCAATATTGAAGATCCCCGCCCCCCGCCCCTTTCATCTAGTTTTGTGATTTCAGGTCTTACATTTAAGTATTTAATCCATTTTGAGTGGAGTTTGGTTTATGGTATACACGTCCAATTTTATTTTTCTGAAGATCCACTTTTTCCAACACCGTTTTTTGAAAAGACTTTTTTCCAGTGTATATTCTTGGCATCATTAACTTGGCATCATGTATTCTTGGCACAAAGATTAGTTGATTATATATGTGTGGGTTTATTTTTGGCCTCTTTTGTCTGTTCCATTAGTGTTTGTTTTTAGTACCATACTGTTTTGATTAATGTAGCTTTGTAATATCATTTGAAATCATGAAATGTGATGCCTTTTTTTTTTTTTTTTTTTTTTTTAACAGAGGGGGAGAGAGGATAGAAACACCCATGAGTGAGAAACATTGATCAGCTGCCTCCAGCATGCCCCTTACTGGGGATCTAGCTCAAAACCTGGGCATGTGCCTTGACCAGGAATAAAATATTGACCTCCTAGTTAATGGGCCAATGTTCAACCATTGAGTCACGCTGGCCAGTCCTATTTTTATTTTTTAAAGTACCTCCATATTGTTTTCCAAAGCTGCTAAACCAACTTACATTGCCACCAAGGCACAAGGGTTTCCTTTTCTCAGCAAGTTCTTTTTCTTAAAGATGTAGTTTCTCCTGATAAATCTGATTATAATCTAATAAAGCTTCCTTCATAGGTTAGTCTTTTTTCCATAGAGGCCTTGAAAATTGTTTGCTTACCATTAATTTTTAACAGCTTTAATGTTTTGTTAGCTTCTTGAACATGTTTAGTACCTTCCTTAGGTTTGGAAAGTTCCCTTTGTTTCTTTGAATAGGTTCTCTGTTCCTTTCCTTCCTCTTCTGGGATACCACTTATCCGACTATTGCTCTTTCTAATGGAGTCAGATAGTTCTCATAGAATTAAAAAAAAAAAAATCTTTTACACTTTCGTCATATCTAGTACCTTTTAACAGTTCAGCAAGTTGATAGGACCCCAGTAGATGGCGCTACAGCACTTTTTAACCTGCTCTAATTCTTTGGGGGCTACAGTTGTGGTGGGGTGTTGCTGAGGCCCTGGGGATTGCTACCTAGGTGACCAGGGTGGTGGGTATTCCATGTGTCTTGGTTGACTAGACCTCAGGGAACCACCACACTGGTGGGTGAGGGGAACAGGTAGGCAAGCCCTCTCATTTTTTATAGCTGCAGACAGCACTGTGGTCTAGCTAGTCCAGATTTGATTCCACTGCTACCACTCTACGAGGGATGGGGAGTCAGGGGGCTTAATTCTTGAAGCCTATAGACTTTCTGCTGGGTTGTAGCGTGAGGCTGCACCCCAACTATTTCACTGCTACTGCCTTATCTGGGGCCTAGGTGGCCAGGGAATTCTGTGGACACCTTCCGTCCTGCTGCCCCCATGTATTCCAGTATGTCCACTTTCAGATGTACCAATATGTGGATCTCTCGGGTTAAGAAACGTCGTTGGATTATAGATGTCCACCCAGTTGTAAATTTAAAGGGAGACATACCAAGGTGTTTTCTAACTCAACCATGCTTATGTGTACTATATCTTAACTTCTTCCCTCCAAAACTTCTATTACCAATATCCTTAAATGATCTATGCTCAACATTACTGATAGTTCCCCATATCATCACAAAAGCAAGAATTTTCCTTTCCAAAACACGAACTTGTAATATGCCTTGGTAAAACTAGTTTAGGCTCACCTTATGCACAGGTCACTTAAGGTTTCTGGTCTTTTTTAAGGGTTGAACATAATTCCTCTACTACGTGAGACCTATGTTCAAGATATTTAGTTTTTTTGTTATATGATCAATCAGACCTTAGCTGGTTGGCCCAAAGCAAATTGCTGATGGTTAACTCAATTGATAAATCCAATCATATTTATCCTCCAAAATTAATTGCATAAAAATTTTATGACATAATTTATCCTGGGCAAAACTTTGTCTAATTCAGAATTCCCCAAGCTTTGCAAAGTTTAAATACCAATGGGAATGATTTCATTTTGAGGCATGCTTTATGTAACAATTTACAAACACAGCGGCTTAGGGTCCTCAAAGGCCCCTCAAAATTACTGTTGACCTGTGTTTACTAGGTCCTTTACACTACAGATTTCAGCTATTTTAATTCAGTAATCTCCAAATCAACTTACATCTGATTTCATCTTAGTCCTGCAGCTATTAGCAATATTTTGATAGTATTGGCATATAAAAATACTGGGTTCTTTTCCCTTCAAACATTTCAAGACTAATTTATATTTTCCCTAAATTATCTGCCATTCACTGCCTCCCATGATAATCTATGGCAATTAACCCAAGGGACCAGTTTAGAGTATGCACATTTCTTCCATGAAACTAGATGACTACCAGCACCACAGCATGTGAATAGACTACAACTTCAAACCTTTAATCCATCCTATAATCAAACCCTTCTACCCCCCACCCCTTCTGGATCATTCTACAACTCAATTGTATAATCATGTAAGGGATCTATGTATTTATAACAGCTACCGGAAGTACAAGAGGCATATATCTTGCTGAGTTAAAAGTTTGAGAAATTAAGGCCTACAAATATTATATATGCTTCATTAACTATTAATTATCTAGATTAGAGGCAGAATGGCATAACTATGAATACTGTGGACTGAAACTATGCTCTGATCCTGGCACTGGACCTTTAACAAATGTTTGACTTAAAGTACAAACATTATGATTGCTACAGACTAAATGAATATATGTAAAGTGCTTTGTAACATTGGACATACTAAAAATATAGTCATACCCTTTGTTACTGCATTTTGCAGAAACTGAGTTTTTTCACCAAAATCATAGCAAGACCCATCACCAGCAAAAAGATAGACTTGAAGGTTCAAGCAGTTTTTTTTTTTTCTTTAAAGCAATCAAGTATTAAGGCATGTACAGGCATGTACATTAGAAAATCATTGATTGGTTGCCCCCTGAATGACTCCTACTGGGGATCGAGGACACAATCCTAGCATGTGCCCTTGACCAGAATTGAACCCAGAACCTTCAATCTCCTGACCAATGCTTTATTCACCGAGTCAAACCAGTTAGGGCAGCAAGTATATTATTTTTTAAGACAATGCTATTGCACTTTATAAGATCACAGTGTACTGTAAACATGGCTTTTGTTAAGCACTGGGAAAATAAAATTAACATAATTCACCTGTGATGTTCTAGAACCAAACCTCTCTTATGCCTGTACTATATAAAGATCAGCAGGCTGCCCAGCAGTGTTTGAGTGTTGACCCATAAACCAAAGGTCACTGGTTCAATTCCTGATCAGAGCACATGCCCAGGTTGTAGACTCTTTCCCTGGTTGGGGGTGTGCAGGAGAGACAGCTGATTAATGTTTCTTCTCCATATCTATTTCCCTTCCCCTCTCTCAAATCAATTAAAAGATCAGCAGGCCAACCAAATAGCCCACCTATAGCAATTTCCACAGAATTGGCCACAATTTACATGAAATTTGGAAGAAACAATACTGAGAACACGCATTTCAGGCACCCTCAGGATAAGGGTGAAGGTAGTTATTTAATACAATGCCAACCCCCAAGTAGAGAGGATCATTGGTTAAGTACTCCTTAGGTTAAAGTAAAATCTTTGTAAACTAAACTGTACCAGCATTTTACTTTTCATTTGCATTTATTTAACACAGTTCTCAAAACATTTGAGTGAAATTGGGCCTCCTCTGGTATGCAAAGGACCTGAAATAATATTTAAAAAATGAACAGGCAGTCTTCAGTTCATCCACAACACAGTAGTGTTTCTTTCTCCAAATTCTGAAGCACCCAGTTTCTTTCATGTAGTCTAAAAGCTAGAACAAGAGTACATTTGTGGTGGAATGTATTGTCACTTGCTGATAACCAGTTGAAATACCATCGTTGAGAAATAGCCTTTTAAAGCTGTATACTGTGCCACTCTTTACCTGCTATATAATACAGATTACATAAAGGCTGACAAATTCACATTAATATAAGCATTAAGCATTTGCTGTATTGAAAGATCATTAGTTCTAATACTAGCAGTACTGAGTTACAGAGCATAATTTTTAATATTTAGTTGCAGGTATATTAGCTATGGTATGTTCCAATGACTAAAGGAAAATGAACATTTTTGTCTTCAAATTTACTATTGACAACCTAGTCTGAACAATTCTGCTAAGCACTGATGTTAGAAAGAAAAGTAAAAATCAAACTTTATTGTTGCTTTTGCCATTTGGTAGCATTTTACACACAGGCTTCCATCTTCAGAATACACCCTGGATTCAGTAGAAAAACCCTTTAAATGAAGTTTTGTACAATAAAAACTTCTCAGCAGTCAAAATTTAGACTGTAAAAAAATACATGCAAAACATACTTTTCTGAAAACACTTAACTTGGAACAAAGCACCGAACTACACAAATGCAGAATGAGAACAGCATTTCAACTCCACCAAAAGTAGTCATCATAAAAGGTGTAAAAGTCACCTAACTTCACTAGGCACTGTTCACTTTTTAAACAGGAGACAATAAAAAATATTGTCCACAAACAATATCCAAACTCTAAGGTAGATTTCAGAAAGCCTTCCATTTCATGCTTTAATAGCGACCTGGAATTGGAGAGAGAGAAAGGGCATTAATACTGAGAACTGATTAGCAAGAATATTTTACTGAGAATTTTAGAATGATCTGTCATTCAGAGATTCCTATTGTACCAGATTCTCTTCCATAAAAATACAGTTAGATAAAAAAAAGAAAAAAAAAAAAAGAAAATACAGGGAGACTCTCACACAAGAGTCATTCTAGAAATGAGAATCAATGTGAAACAATTGGGAATTATCAACCTGAGCTAAAGTTAAGCCACAAAGTTATTCCCAAACTGTGCAAAAATTATAAGCACTTGTGCTAAAAATGGTGACACTACCTACCCACATACCTTTCAGAGAGGAAGGGAAAAGGAGAAATAGGCACATCAATGGTGAATCATTGATAACCTGCCTCCTGTATGCCCCCTACTGGGGACTGAGACTGCAACCTGTGCATGTGATGCTGTGCCCTTGACCGGAATCAAACCCAGGACCCTTCAGCCCACAGGCCAATGCTCTATCCACCAAGGCAAACCAGCTAGGGCTACATTTATTCTTTTAATTTTAGGGTTATTTTCCTACCATCTGGAACCTTATCAAGTTTGCAGGATTATCTATACTAATAAAAGGGTAATATGCTAATTAGACTAGACATCCTGTGGACAAAGCCACAGTGGCAAGGGCCGAGGCAAAGGTGTTAGGGGTGATCAGGCTGGCAGGCAGGCGAGTGGTTAGGAGCCAGCAGTCCCAGATTGTGAGAGGGATATCTGACTGCCAATTTAGGCTTGAGCCCTCCCTGATTAAAGAGGGGGTAAGCCAGGCTGAGGGAACCCCCCAACCTCTTTGCATGATTTTTGTGCACCGGGCCTCTAATCTATAGTAGTAGTAGTAGTAATAATAATAATAATAATGTGTCATGTGCTAATTAGACTGGATGTCCTTCCAGACAAAGCCAGGGCTGCAAGGGAAGCCCAGGTCCTGGGTATCAGAGAGAAACCAGATCCAGAAGCCAGGGGAAGAAAGGCCTACTCTTGCACAAATTTTGTGTGTTGGTCCTCTAGTATATAATAAAACTACTGGCCCTAACTGGTTTGTCTCCGTGGATAGAGCATTGACCTGCAGACTGAAAGATCACAGGTTCAATTTGTACCTTGGTTGCAAGAACATCCCCAGTAGGGAATGTGCAGGAGGCAGCTGATCGGTGTTTCTCTCTCATCGATGTTTCTAACTCTCTATCTCTATCCCTCTCCCTTCCTCTGTAATAAACAAACAAATAAATACTACTTTAATATGTATATAAAACACTACTTGAACAAACCCCTTCTGCAAAAGAGTTACTCTGTTATGGTTTAGCAAATTAAGTAGGGCAAGCCATATTATTACAATATTTAAACTAAATAATATCAAGTAAAAAACTTACGAGGTGAATATGATCGAGATCTGGAACGTGATCTATATCCTCCACGACTATAGTAAGGAGAAGGTGACCGCCTTCTGTAAACAATTATCAAAACCATTTAGGATTCCAGAGATCACAATTAGATGAAAAGACATAATTATGCAGTCCCTGTATCAGTTTCTGAAACTAGAAGATTACCATCAACCTTCAAAAACTTTGTATTAGTCATGGGATTTCAAGGTTTGATCACCCAATACTACCAGAAGTCAAATACTCCTTGCTGTTTCATCCATTGATAATGTACTAACCAATTTTAAATTCTAAATAAAGTGAGAAAAAGTCTTTCCCACTAATTCTAAGCACACCCTCATGAACTACACCCAAAATAAATTTCACTAGTTTTATCAAAGAGATTTCAATTTGTTAAGACTGACTAAACAGCCAACAACAACAAAAAAATGTAGCAAAAGAGAATAGCTTTCAGGAATAGATACTAAAAATATTATGGGTCCTAATCAATGACCGTATACCATCATTACTTTATTCAAGTACAAAACTGATACCACTGAGTAAAAGCTTAACCAATTTCTACAAATGCACAAAACCATGGCCACATCACTTGGGGTCAGTTACAACATTTTATGAACTTCATGCAATCCAATCTTGAGCGATTCCTCATAATTTAACTACCAAAAGACTAGTAACGGAATCTTCATGTGAACCCTTTTCCACTTATAACCCTTCTCCTGGCATACCTGTAAATCTGATCCCTGTCTTGAGCAGCTCTCCATCCTCCTCCACCTCCACCACCTCCTCTGTAAAGGCAGAAATTCATTAATTTTTATGAGTTTTTGAAAGAATTTTCAATTCATGAAGTAAAACATTAAGAGCTACTTTTGCCACTCTTTTTATAAAATGGCACAGAGCTCTGGCTAAAACAACTATTATTACAACAAGGAATATAAGTAAATGCTCAAATTAATTAAAATAAAGATCAAATCTACCACTTTAATACCCTCATTTCCATTAAGCAATTCCTCAAGTGCCATTTAATGCAAAAACACTCTAAATAAATAAAATGTTGTCCAAAATAAGATGCTGGACAATGCCAGAAGCACCCTATGGCCTCACTTCCACAGATATTAGGACATCAACAATTGTCAATTTCACAAAACATTATCAAATAGTTTTTTTTTGAAAAATATATATTTTATTGATTTTCCACAGAGAGGAAGTGAGAGGGATAGAGAGTCAGAAACATCGATGAGAGAGAATCATCGACCAGCTGCCTCCTGCACACCCTCCACCGGGGATGTGCGGGAGGCAGCTGATCGATGTTTCTGACTTTCTATGTCCCTCTCCCTTTCTCTGTGTAAAAAATCAATTAAAAAAAAAAAAGATTTCTATACCCCAACACAGATTACTACTGTGGCAATACTTATTACACAATTTAGATTCGGCAGGGTTTCTCAATTATTGCTGCTGCTAAAATAAAGGAAACTTTACTTTGATCTTTGGAAGTATTCTTTTGTTTTTCAAGTATGATAGGCATAACCTTACCAACTCCATAAAAATTTCAAGTTTGATAATGAACAAACTAATACTATTTTTCTTATATACTTCCATGGACTCTTCCAAACTTAGTGCAC
The DNA here is from genome assembly GCF_964339955.1 of Pipistrellus hanaki. Lineage (NCBI taxonomy): Eukaryota > Metazoa > Chordata > Mammalia > Chiroptera > Vespertilionidae > Pipistrellus > Pipistrellus hanaki. The sequence goes on from NC_140504.1 coordinate 40,409,266, forward strand.
GATTCATTAGATGCACAACACCCCCCAACCCTGCTTTATAAAGTGTTAACTTTCAAAGCACAGCTTATTTTGCTTTAAAAACAGTACTAAAACAAAAAACAGGAAAAACTAAAATATAGCCTGTAATTGTTTCTGCCATGCTCAAAGTATACAGATTAAAGAGATAAAACCTAAAAATCTGGTTTAAAAACTAGCTCTCGATATCTTGGCATAAAAAGTAATGCTTTTATTAAAGGCGACAAAAGGCATACTGCTGCTTTAAGTTGCAAATGAGGCGCATTCTCCCTTCTAGGGAACCTGCACCCCCCAACCTTTCCATTTTCCCCTCTTCTCCCCAGGCATGTTACCTCTGCTTTTTTCTCTCCTAAGCTCCAAGGGTCCTTCAACCATAACTTTTTACATAAACTTTCTCAGTTGCAACCGAGATTCAGATCATGTCTTTGGCAACTTAAAACTCACATTATGGTTAACTTACCTGTATGATCTGCTATAGTAGTCCCGATCGTCATAGCCTCGATCATATCCTCTGTCGTAGTAATCACGACGGCGTGAGCTGCCACTGTGAAGAGTATTAAATCTTTATAAAATATCAAGTAGCCTTTCCAATCTTTCTAGACATGACTTTTTGCTGTTAAAAACTGTTTAGATATTTATTAACAGCAGCAGAGGAATGCCATGACCATTTGGTTCCTTAAGGTTAATACAACCTACACAGCCAAACTAAAGGACATGATTGGGAAATTGCTTCAAGTATAATCTCTATCTTCTTCTGAGAAAAAATTCATAGGCCTATTAATGAGTTAACTGGGAAATGAGTATTACTCTCCTTTAAATTTTCACCTAGTGGATAAACATAAAAATGTACATAAATATATATATTTTAAAATGTATTTTTTATTGATTTTAGAAAGGGAGATAGAAATATCAATGAGAGAATTGGTATTTCTATCTTTCTCTCTTCCTGCCTTTGAAATAATAATAATAAAGAAGAAATGGCCGAAGCTGGTTTGGTTCAGTGGATAGAGCGTCGGTCTGCAGACTAAAAGGTCCCAGGTTTGATTCCGGTCAGGGGCATGTACATGGTTGCGGGCACATCCTCAGTAGGGGGTGTGCAGGAGGCAGCTGGTTGATGTTCTCTCTCATCGACGTTTCTAGCTCTCTATCCCTCTCCCTTCCTCTCTGTGGAAAATCAATAAATTAAAAAGAAAAAAAGAAATGTGTTCTTAAAAAAAGTGGGGGAGGGCCACATACATCCTAACATACTTTCAACTTGAGCCAATCTGTCAATTCCACATTTTCAAACAAGAAAAATAAAATCATATGGAGAACACGGTTTTGAGACTGGAAGTTCAGCCTATTACAACATGGCAATTATGGTACAATTCTCTGCCTTACATAAGAGATTTATATTTAAGTAAAAAAAAAAAAAAACAAAACACTCCAAATTAGAGCTGTTAATACACACACTGATAAGAATAACAAATAATAACTATCTTATCAGTTCAGCCCATGCTTTCCACTCTGCTTAAGGAAACAAAATAACTAAAGAATGCACTTAAGTATGATTTACACAAACTTGATTTTAACTATAATGGTTAAGTTTCCATTCTGGGAAAAATAATCCAAACCAGAAACATTTAATTACCCAAGCAAAACTGAATATATGGCATCTCTTTATGATAAAGTGGAATGGGATCTATGTAATGGTGTCAATCAGATTCTGTGTCACAATCAGAATGTTTCCACAGAATATATATTACCAAATATAATTTTAGCTAGTTAAGAAAAAAAGTAAAAATTATTCATACTATGGAAAGATCAGATGAAATGCCAAAGATTTCCCTGTAGCAAATGGAGGAAGTGAACACATTAAATCATCAATAAAATTTCTATCTTGAAAATAAACTTACTAGGTAGGTCTTCCCATATAAATTCCTGGTGTTGGGGTATGTGGTCTTTTTGTTATAGAGAAATCAACTCTGATTCTACGTCCATCAAGTTCCATTCCATTGGCACGCTCTTTTGCCTAAAATAAACATATACATACGTACATACATAAAGTTGTTAGTATATACATCCTGGACAGTAGTTAAAAATAAAGTCTGACGGGATGTTTCAGCTAGATGCATTTTTTATTTCAATATTGATAAAACATCATGGCCCACAACTTTAGGTTGTTTCTTCTATTAAATTTTTAAAAGTCAGTCATGAAACTCAGGAGGAAAGTTTATCAAAAAAGCCACAAAGGTCAATTTAAATCAGGTAATTGAAGTAATTTAACAACAAACTTAACAGTGCTTCTAGCTCTAAAGCAATACACATTCAACAAACCATTAGGTATAATTTGAAATAGTTGGGAGTAAGATTTCTTTCTTAAGTGTATACGAAATTCAAATTTCAGTGGCCACAAAGGTTTTAAGTCCCAGCCATTAACTTACAGATTGTCTATTGCTGCTTTTGTATTACAATGACAGCACTGAAAAGTTGTGACTGGTATTCCCCTAATGGCTCATAAGGGCTCAAATATTTAGTTATTTTTAGCAGAAAAGTCAATGGATCCCTGCTATGGAAGCAAAAAGCTGAATGAAGACAGCTACATATAGCTCCTTCATCTAAAATATACAGCAATGAAACTTCAAAGTAGATTTAAATTTCCAATTCCAATTATGCTGTTTTCGTTGTTGAAAGTTTAAGCCCTCAGAAGATAGTTTCTAGCACTACTGATTCAGATACAAAATACTACTAATGCTATTCAGAAAGCTGTGGAACTGTAGTAGAAAATCAGGGAAACAAGGCCTATGCTACTAGTAACCATGGGAAAAACCCTATTTATCTCTTTGGTCATGCATGACTAAAATGAAGCACAATGAAATCTTAAGAAGTCCCTTTAAACATCTTAAATTCTAGTCTATCCTAATTACTTGCATTTTACTTTCCATTCTTGCTTTAGCAGAATGGTTTTAAAAAATAAGTATAGTTTTCATAAATATGTAATTTTACTTAGAGCTAAACTCCCAATCTTAATATTGACCTCAGATTATTTATGTCCCATATTCACTAAGTAAATGTTCACTTTTAGTCAACATAATTATTTTTTTAACTTTCATTGTTCTGACTGAAGCCAACATTTCAATATGAAAGCAGTTCCTTTTTATTGAGTCACAGTTATCCATTTTAAATGTTGTTCATCATAGAAAATGGCTCAATGTAAACACTGATGAAATATTCTAAAGAGTATTAGCCTCCTTATATTTTAGATAACTACACTTAGTATGTATATCATTATCTGGAATCAGTCATGTATGAAGTGCTGTCCTCAGGATTTACTTCAAAATAATGTGGTGGTAGTGTTGGGTGACTGAGTTGGACGTATAGCAGGCCAGAAGCAAAGTATAATGAAGTGGGGTATAATATAACCAATTGCGCTGTCATACTTTTTAATTATTCTGTTTACAATGTAGTTTACAATGTAGAGGCAGGCTTTTACTTACTTCCTTGGCATCATCTACATTTTCAAAGTATACAAAGGCAAATCCTCTTGAACGTCTAGATTGTTGGTCATATACAATAGACACATCGGCAATGGGGCCATATTTAGAAAATACTTCTCTTAGATCTCTTTCTGTAGTGTACAAGCTCAATCCAAATACTCCAAGACAACAGTTGGGATCAGGATTTGCCTAAAAATAGAAAAATAGATTTTAAACTTTTAAAAAACTTTGCCATAAGTCAAATAAACAGGGAACACTATAGACACATTAGCCAAAAGTGTCAGTATGAATAAAAGTAGATAAACAGACTAAATAAACACTTTAAAAATGAATGTGTTACAGCAAGTGCTGCAAGCATGTTTAAGAATGGGCAGAAAGACACTGGCCAGTTTGGCTCAGTGGTAAGAGCACTGACCCACAGACCGTTAAGATTCCGGTCAAGGGCACGTACCTCCGTTGCAGGCTTGATCACCGGCACCGGTCGAGGCGTGTGCGGGAGGCAACCAGTGGATGTGTCTCTCTCACATCGATGTTTTTCTCCCTCTGTCTCTCCCCCTCCCTTCCACCCTCTCTATAAAACAAAGAAACAAAACAAAAATCAATGGAAAAGGTATCCCCAGATGAGGATTAGCTAAAACAAACAAACACATGGTCAGAAAGGATTACAACAGGAGCAATTTTAATCTTAGAATTAAGTAGAAGGAGTAAAGGTTACATACTATTAAAAAACTCTTTGGGGGGAGATAGGAGGGCAATTTTGAGTGATTCACTTTCTAGGAATTTATTTTAAGAAATATTCACATAGCCTAGCTTTTGTGGTTGAGGGTCGACCCAGGAACCAAGAGGTCCCCAGTCAGGGTACGTGCTTGGGTTACAAGCTCGATCCCCTGTAGGGGGCATGCAGGAGGCAGCCAATCAATGCCCCTCTCATCTACGTTTCTATCTCTATCCCTCTCCAAAGATGTGCACTAAACTGTTAAGACATTAAACAGCTTGCTTGCAATCATTATAATAAAGAAAAATGAATCACGTCTTAACATTCCAGTTGCCATAATGAATTACCCCAAGTTTTCATTTATTTACTCTAAATTCCGTTCCACTCTCAAACACACACTCTACATAAATGCTATATGATTTAATGTACTAATATAATAATAGTAATGCACATGGAGATTTTATTTGATGGACTGAATTACCAATGTGATAATGCTCTAACTTAAATATGAATGATAGTCCAAATGTAGACCTTACATGTGAGACACCTTTTATTTTTTAAAAGGTGGCAGCGGAGGGGGAGGGGAATAGATTTGTTGATCCACTTTATGCATATATTCACTAGTTGATTCTTATTTGTCCTGATTGGGTTGATTGAACTCACTACCTTGGCATATCAGGAAGTCACTCAAACCATTTAAATTACCTGGCCAGGCTGGGAGATATCTTTTAAGAAGAGATTACAAAACACTAGAAAGCCTCAAAAAGTAACTCTGTTAATGCTCCACTGTAAAAATTAGTTCTAACTTCAAAAAGAGATAGGACTATTAAATTAAGTGGTGTTAGACAGTCTATTGCTTCAAAAACAATATTTTTTATCATACCCGATTCCCGACATGACGTCTGCGAGTAGACATGGGAGAATGACTGTGGCTATGTCGCCTCCGATAATCTCGACTGTAAGACCTGCTACGGGATCGTCTATGGGAGCGAGACCGAGATCGTGATCTTGTATAATGCCTTCGAGAACTCCTTCTGGATCTAGACCTGCAAAACAAAGGCTTAAAGGTCATGACTAAATAGCTGACAAAATATGACTTTCATTTGTTTTAATACTCTAGAGCACATGTGTCAAACACAAGGCCCGCGGGCCAAATCCAGCCCGCCAGGCCTTGCAATGTGGCCCGCACCGCGCTGTCATCACTGCACTCCGGGGTCAGTTTATGACATTGTCAGTTTATGACTGTTCAGTAAACCATTCTGCCCGAGATTTAGGCTGGATTTTATATTTTGGCCCCTTCTCTGATTGAGTTTGACACCCCTACTCTAGAGTAAACTCCACAAGACAGAACAGAATCCAGGCATATACATATTAGCATGATACCAAATGGGTGGGATTGATACTTTTTTTCTGTACCAATAGTCAATGCAACTGTTAGAGTCCCAAAACCACTAGTTCTCTTCCAACCTTTCTTATTAAAAAATTAAAAGCGAAGACATTCAATTATCTTTTGAAAATAAGGAAACATGCATTCATACTAGCTTAATCTGTCTCCTTCTTAGAATACCACCCTATTTTTTCTGCTTCTTCCATTATTCCCACCATTCACGTAAGATAAAATCACCATCATAGTAGTTTCCTCTGTTGTGTTTTAAAAGCAACCAGTTGTTTTTAACTAGACAGACTGATGCTATGAATAGTTATCTAAATCAGGATTGACACATTTTAAGAGAGAAAAGGTATTGGGGGGAGGGAGGGTTAATGATGCTTCATAACAGGCTTATAATGGGGCTTTCCTGGTCAAACCAGGATGTATGGCATACTTTTGACCAACATGAACTGGTACTATTACTAACTTGCCTTTATATCAGGAAGCTAAGGTGGAAAAAGGTTAATCTGCCCAAACCAGAAAAAAAGAGAACAGATTTGAAGCCTAACTCTAAAGCCCAGGCTTTTAACGATTAAACAGTCTTCCGTCTTCTAGAACTTATGATTAACTTCATTTCTACTAACTATTATACAGGCCAACAAATAATCTAATCCTCTCTATCAAAGTTCACACCAATTTCAAAGCTAAGAGCAAGTCTTTCTTACCTAGATTCAGATCTGGACCTGGACTTTGATCTGGAACGTCTGGAATCTTCCTTGGAGCGAGACCTTGCAGGGGTATGCCTTGCAGATTTCGCAGATCCATGAGCACTTCCACTTCTGGAAGCAGAACGGGATTCCTACACGTAGATGTCAAAAGTTTAATTTGTATACTTTCTGGGCAACTTTAAAAACAAATAAGCTGCTGTGAAATAAATGGTGAGGGAAAGCAATCCCCTTCCAAGGTCAGAAAATATAAGGGCAGGAATTGAATATACCCAGTATAACAGTTGCATTGCTCCAATTGACGTAAGTTGATTAACTTGAAGTTCCACCTTTTTGGAGCAGGGATAAGTTAACTGATCCACTTTCTTCAGAAAGAGGGGGAGGTGTCAGAGCCAAGCAGCTGAGTGATTGTTCAAGGACTGTGTTTAGGGCATGTTATTCCATAAAGATTAGGGTGAGAAACAATCTTATTAATAATAACTATGACTTCTATCCATTATACCTATTTCAGTCAAGTTACCATCAATAAAAACAAAACCCTATGAAATTCATGAAACTTACTTTTAAAATGCTTTTGATTTTTTATTAAGACCATAACTTTTCAAATTGTTATTCAGTGGGAAAGGAGAGAAGGACAACCTTTTTCAAGTCCTAGAGAAATGTAGAAGCCTAGTGGAAAGCAAGGACCAGCTTGAAGGACACAAGACAGTTAAGACCCTGTTCCATCTAATCATGGTAGGAGGCATTGGAAGGCCCAGAAACAAAAGAAACCAGATGGAGCTACAGCAGAAAGGTAGTGAATTGTGCAAAGGTTAAGAGTAAAGAGGGTGCCAGAGAACTATTGCTTCCTCAGTCAAATGGAGATGAGCCAGGGCAAATGAAAAGTTAGAAAAGCTATCTAATGTACCTACTAAAACCAGGGTATTAAATTAGGAACTTCTAATCTAGGCTTAGAAAGGGAATATAGAATTATATGTAAAACCAAAGTCTTAGATGTACTACATACCCATAGCTTTCCCAATCAAAACTGGGATTAGCCAGTAGGTAAGTGGCACAAAAAGGAAAATCTCTCTCAGAACAAAACTAACAATAGAATGAATAAGACAACCAGCAGTTTACTAATGGCCAACTAATCAGCAGAAAAGGCATACATATTTAATAATGGAATCAGAGAAACATTCTGTCTGATGAAGAAACAGAAAACTGGGTAAAGAGAACATCCACACTTACACTACTGATAGCTAAGGCATCATCAAACAAGACAACCTTTATTTCAAGTTACCAAATGTTAGGCAAATTAAAAGGCATAAGTAAAATTCAGTAAGTTTTTCCACCCAAGATAGAATAAAAATGGCCAGATTAAAAAAGAACCAAAATTATTATGAAGGGAAGAATGGATATTGAAGCTGCTGGATAAAAGTTAGGGACCTCCCTATGTGGTAGACCTTTAGAATATCCTGGCTGTTCTTGAAAAAATAGAACAGGACTATTTTTAAATTACAGCCTCAAACATTTTAGACTATGTTCTAGACTTACAGCACAATAGAGAAAATTTGGAGGATCCTTACTATGACACCCAGAGAAAAAAATTTATATACAACGATGAGACATTAAAATAGAAGATTAGAATAGAGAAGAAAAGAGGTAACTCAGCCTGTAAAATAAGTTCTGGTTTCTAGGCCACAACAACTTTAGAAACCTTCCCAACATTTCGAAGTCATCATAAAACATGGTGTGATGTGATACCATATGTGAAAATTTCCACTCCTTCCCTCCAGGAGTGATAATAAAGTCAAAGAAATAGATGGTATTAAAGAAAGAAAGAAAAGAAAGAAAAGAAAGAAAAGAAAGAAAAGAAAGGAAGGAAGGAAGGAAGGAAGGAAGGAAGGAAGGAAGGAAGGAAGGAAGGAAGGAAGGAAGGAAAGAAGGTACTTTTGGACAAAGTAATTTCCAAAAATGGGGGCTTAGATTCTACCACAGGCAAAATCTAATCTAGAAGAGAAGATATAGTAGTAATGACCCAAAAGTTACTAAAGCATTTGTTTACTCCATTACCACAATGATTATGTCATGGAACAATTATAACCTTAAATGGAAACCAAAGACAACTTGCTCTGGAAGGGAGCAGAATATGGGTGCTTCACAATAGGAGCTAAAATGATTACCAACAAAGTTACAGTTAATTGAAACCAGTCAGAATAGGGATCTGAATAGGAAGGGTCAAGATTCCCTTTCTGTCAAAACCGGTTTGGCTCAGTGGATAGAACATTGGCTTGCGGACTGAAGGGTTCCAGGTTCGATTCCGGTCAAGGGCATGTACCTTGGTTGCTGGCACATCCCTAGTAGGGGGTGTGCAGGAGGCAGCTGATCAATGTTTCTCTGTCATCCATGTTTCTAACTCTCTGTCCCTCTCTCTTCCTCTCTGTAAAAAAATCAATAAAATATATTTTAAAAAAAAGATTCCCTTTCTTTAAAAAGCTTCTTGCTTTTATTAAATAGAACAGCCTTCTAAGCCATATTGAGACCTCCCGAGCCATGAAATTCTAACAGATCAAGAATTCACGCAGCCTCTGAAACTACCTGGCATATATATTTTGTGGGCAGTTATTTCTTTAACCAGGAAAGAAGGAAACACCAGAATGCAAAAATTTCCCTTTCTATACTGATACTTGGTTAGTTTAACATCTAAACAATGCCTGCACCAACTGTTCTCACCAGGAATATCCTTTAAAAAGTTAAACCTTTTTATAGTTATGTTGGCCATTAGCTGGTTTTGGAAATACATGCAAGGAAATTTAGCCTGTCTAGAAGAAATGAGATCTAAAATTAAATTATTAGCCAAATATAAAAGCATATAGTTAACTTTAAACCTTAATCCACAGGCAAATGTGTAAAACCAGCTGGGAAAACCCTCCACACAAGGAAAATTTAGTCTACTCTCAACTGACAAACAATAGGTGTCAACATTAAATCCTACCAAAAGAAGCACTACTTTGGATCTCTGTACTTCAAGAAGAATCATGAACTAAGATGAACATACTTAAAACAAAGACAAAAATTCCCTGGAAACGTCTTGAAGAATTCAGTTATGAAGTGGAAATCACATAGTAACATACAACTTACAGGAAACACCAGGGAAAAAAGTCAGCCTTATAATAAAACACCTTATTCTCATCTTCCTATTGGGAGAAGGCGGTAGCTAAGAAAACCTGTGCAAGGTGACAGAAGTGGGAACAGCCATCCAATTGCTAGGTCGCTCCTGTATTATTTAAAAGACTGGATGCAGTAACTAGATTTAAAACTGGCTCTTGTAGACCTAGATGCATTTAAAAACACAAGTCGCCTATCTAGAGCAAATTTTAGCTATTCTAGAGTTGGGTATCTTCATTTCTTAAAAGCCCCAAACATGTTTATGATGCTAGTTAAGTCTCACTGACTTAGCCAACTTCAGAAGTGTTATGCATCCTACCTGTTTTTTTTTTCTGGACAAAGGCATCTTCCTGGAACTTTATCTCTGCTTCATCTACACCCTTTACTGCCCAAGACAAGAGGCCTGTCCCTTAACCCCCAAGGGTAAACAAAATACCTTAATGGGTGAGATGGTAGAACATCAATGTTTATTTTTGCACTTTATCTACCTTGGGCAATTTAATCAAACCCAACTGTCTTCTTTCCCCTCCCCCCAGGACTAATTAACCCTTTGCACTCAGCTGTCCCCTCTCAGGGGACATTGCAGTTTATTAGTGATTACGGGGAATTGAGTTATTTCAACGCACTCGGCCACAAAGTAGCGTCGAGTAGCTGATAGCCAATGTCCAGAATGGTTCAGAGTGCAAAGGGTTAAGTTTTTTCTCTTTTGGACCTCTAGAACCTTTTAGTCTCCTATTAAGTGTCCAGGGTCTTGAATAGAAATATCCATTCACATCACTTTTACCTCAACTCTCTGCCTATTTGTAAGTAATTCAGTATGCAAAGTTACATTATGAATTTAATATTAGTTTGTAGGTGGATTTTTTTTCTTTACAAAGCAGTAAGTAATGGGACAAGGCAAATGCTGCAAACTGTCTCCTATAAATGGAAATAATTTTCTCCTTGCAAGATACAGAAATAGAAATACTATTTTTAAAAAAGCCATTGATGATAGGCCCTAACACCTCAGAAAATTGGATCCCTTTAGAAATGCAACTTAAGCCACCTTTTCCATGAGCAATAGATCCAACAACTCTTGAGGAAAGTTTTTGTGTGTTTTTTAAAGTTGTAATTCAATTTACTGGGGTAAGATTGGTCAATAGGTATATAAGTTTCAGGTGAGAGGAAAAGTTGTTTTTTGGGTTTTCACGTCAGAAAGGAGAAGTGATAGATAACCTTGGCTTCTCCAATAGGGTAGAAATAGAAGACAGCTGTTGGTTGGCTATCATTGAGTATTACTTTGATGTGTACTTGTTCCATCCAAATGAAGGCAACATCATTACAATCATCTGACTCTTCTATTCAGCTACAATAAAACATACAGAAAGGAAAATGACAGAACTTTTAGACTAATTCTCCCATAAGTGGTGGGAATGGAGAACCAGAAGAAAACTACTTTATAAACCCATACCTCTTACATCATTATAATAGCTAAGTGTTAATTAGCAGGAAATGAGAAAAAGAAATAAAGCTGATTTTGGAATGAAGCACCTGCTATTGCCATTTTGAGTTAGATATCCTGTTCACTTTTATGTGAGACCCACCTTATTCTAAGGGAAGCCACAGTATTTTTAGCAGTACCCCTTGTCATTCAGCTGGAATAAGCATTAAACAGAAAAGAATTAAGAATCATCCATGTGAATTTAGCATACATGCACCTTAAAAGTTAGGACCTAAAGTGGTCATAGCTTTCCACTATTGCCATCTGTAAACAAATTTATGTTTTCATAAATGCCAAAATGTATCCTGGTCAATGCTTTGCTTGGATTTTGAGGGCTTGGTTCTATAATCACTCTCCTGACATTCTGTAGGGAAATTATGACAACATCCTATTATATGAGGGAAGGGGGAAGTGGGTTTACAGCTGTTCCTATGGGGGAAAAATACAAATTTTTTGCATACTCAAAACTGTAAACCCACTTTTGCCCCATCCTGTATATTTGCTTAGTACTAAGACAGGGATCAGTGCATGGTAAAAGTCCAGGGGGGTGGCACAGACCACCAGTTCCAACTCTGGAAGTACTTATTCATGTCCCTAAAAGCAGCAGTTAGAAAGACGAAAAAAACCTAGAGAAAACAACATGAAGCCAACTGTTACCCATGCTGGAAAGCTCATTCCTGCCTGGTATTTGACTACAAAAGATTATTTTTTTAAAGTCGCATTTCAATATAATTTGACTAAGAAGTTAAAATTAGAATTACCTAATTTAAACGTTCCCCCTGGAAGGCACTTCTTTACCCTGTATATATTTTCTTCTATTAAACAAATAATGCATGCATGTTTAGCAAAATATACAGGGACACATAAACAGACTAGTAATTACTTAGCGTAGTGCTTTCTGATTCCAGATTACTTCTTATCTTAACTTCATTTTTATTTCTTTTCTTCATTCTTCCGTTTCAAATTCTGACTTCTTTCATCTTCCCCACTTCACATAAATTGCTCAATATTCTACAAGTGGGACTTCTGGTCTGATAATTAGCATGCATTCTTTAATTTTTTCAAATTTCAGCTTCACTTATTCCTGAGCTTCAAATACTCATTTATAAAACTTGTCAAATGACGACTTCCGCATTTTCCTTCTTCAACATTAACCTTAATAGAAAAAGAACAGGATGAAGAATATTTTAAAACTCCAGGATAAAATCCAGTGCCAAAACTGAAACTAGAAAAAAAAATCCCTTGTTTTGGATTTAAAAAATAATTAAAAACACCTAGAATATGCAGCTCAAAAACCTGAAACTATAGTCTTAGTCTCCTGCTGGTTCTAAAATATATATGGTAATCAATCTCATTTGTCATGCTTAAGTTGAATGTGAAGTGCGCTACTGAACATTTACTGTTCATCTAACATTTTAAGAACTGTATTTCACACTTCTTATTTTATCCATCAATACAAAATATGTTAAGTGTCAAAAGCACAACTCCAGTCAAAAAGTGACACGTAAATACAAAAGTGCAAGAAAGGAAAGCATGAACAATTCATTTTGTACCATAACAGGGCTCAGGGTAGGAGATTTACAAATTGTGACTTGCCTTATAAGGTCAAGAAAATGTATTTAATGTCACACATTTTTGTACCGTAGAGCTTTATAGAAAGACAATGTAATGGAATATGAAAAATTTAGACTATATTTAAGTGTTCAACCTACTCCTAGAAAACTGCTCTAGAAATTTTTTATATTCTGAATAGTCCAATTACTAAATTTAGAACTAAAACCACGTCAGCCAACTACTACATTCAAGTAGCTATGAAGGAAAGCAGAACAAATTAGAGTGCAACAATGGTATTTTCAAACTGTTGTAAACTACCCCCCTCAATGAACAAATATCAAAATCTTCTGCAGTTCAAAGGAGAATTTTTACTTTTTTAAAGGTGGCAATATGGGAAAAAGTATAGCTCACCTCTTCAAGTTACTAAAAATATTTAACATCAATATATTAACTAGTGCCTGTTCAACACCTTAAACAAAATACTGTCCTCATAAAACACTCTAGTTTTTCTGCATTTCATCTTATGTCTGTTTCACTGTCAATTTCCTCTCCTAATTTTATTTTCTTTCTGGGAAAAATAAAGCTTTCTTAAAATAAAAATAAAAAAAAGTCTTTATATCTATCTGGGCATAAAGACCGCCATGGTTATTTGTGGAAGTGCTGTCTTTTCTAAGTAAGCCTAATTTCAATATCGTTTTAAAAAGTCAATTATTGTTTACTTAACCAAGGAAAATTTTTAAATAGGTTTTTATTTAAGGGAGTCACAGTAATTAGTTTTTTTTTTTTTTTTTTTAGTATCCATCACTAAAATGTAATGGGAACTGTTTGCTAGCAGCACAAATGTAATCGTGGAATCAGAATGCCCAAGCAGGTTTCCTCCTAGGGCTCCTCTAAAGAGTATGTACAGACACAGGACTTGGATGCAGAAGGTACAGGAATGGAGGCCAAAGCTCTAGATATCACAACTTTTAAATATGGACACCTTCCTGCTATTACTCCTTCCCAACCTTTTCTTTTTTGTATTTGAACTAAATAATGTAAATAAGAGGTTTATTTCAACTTAGCTACCAAGTGGCCACTTTATAAAACCATAAGACCAATTATTGAGCTAATTACTTGGTGAAGAGAGCCTCCTTTGAAATAAGCAGAAACTTGTCCCATCCTGTCAACAATTTTCCCATTAAAACGATTCTAGGTTACAAAAGTGGAATTCATGTAACATTAAAAACGTGCAAACTCATTAGGCTGGTTCCAAGGTTAATATTTTAAAAATTGGGAGGGAGCAAATCAATCTTGCCATTATGGTCATTTCTTGTATCACTATAAGGACTATTTAATCTTTTTTTGCAGCCACTCTACCAGAAGATTGGGTAGATAGAAAAACACTCAAACTGAGAATATACTCTGGAAGAGAAAACAAAACAAAACAAAAAATACACAAAACAAACACAAAAAAACCCCACTATCTGACATACCTCCAGTTTTCAGCCCATGCTTTTGAGAGATCTCTTGCAATAACTGTACTCTAAAATTTACATTCATAAAACATTCAATACTTTCCAGCAAAAGCAAGTTTAAGTATGCTTTTGACTTTCAGAAGACTACCTATTCTTCATCTAATACCTAAGCACAAAAACCAATGCAAAAGACAGACCTCATCTCATGTTATCACATTAGACCATCCATGTTGATGAAAGTAACAATCTGAAAATAACTCCCCAAACCCAATTCAAAGTAAAGGTTTGGGGTAACTTGAAGACTAATTTGCTGTAGTGAAGAACTTTTCTGGCTTGCAGTTTGAAAACAAAACTGACAATAAAATACCTAATTTAATATGGCTCATACCATCCCAAACCTTGGTAAAACACTTAAATTCCCCATCACTATACAATGTGAGATAACACAACTTATGTATAGAAACAGATCAACAAATGACACAGTGCTAAGGTGCAAAAGATATAGACAATGGTAGGTCCATACTCTTGGTAAAAATATCAACTATAAAAATATTAATCACTTAGGTTTGGGGTTTTATTGGCTATAAATGGGAATTGGATGTACAAGTGGAATTCCATTTATCTCTCACCATCAAAATTCTTATCCACCCCCCCAAACCAGTATTACTTACCTTATCACTTGGAATTTCAGTTTCACAATGTCACTTTCTAGTTTCAGACACCATCTACTTTATTAAAATATTCTTAGCTAACCTGGTTTCTTCAAGAGACTCATATCTAATCACTCACTATGAAACAAACTATTTCCTCTCACGCCATAAATTCAATCCTTAATTAAAGGAAGTTGGTGCAATGGCTACCATTTTCTAGAAAAGAATTAGATTGAGATGTTTTAATTATAAAAGTTAGAATTTGGGGCTAAAAGCAAAGAATGCACAAAGAATTATAAACAGAAAACAATGCAGAATCTGAAGGGCAGCTTGATGTGATGGTATCCAGACACTATTCATGTCTAAGGAAAGTTAAGATTGAAGATAAAGTACCTATATTGCAAATATGTCTATAAAAATAGCCAATATTCTACCAAATGTGACAACTGTTAAGAGTGACTCTTATAGCAAAGATGTCAGCCCATTTGCAGAAAAAAATAAAATAAAAATAGTTTGCAGGCAAGTTTTGGAAATTCTGGAGGATACTTTAATTTGGAGACCATAAAAGTTTTTTATTTACTTTTTGCATAGGTTCGGCCAGATAAGGGACCTCAACTCTAATTAGAGACACATTTCTTGTAATCAACTTTAACACAAAAATCCCAGGTAAAGGTAAAAGATAAATTCTGCCATAAAAATGTGACATGAACCACAAATATTCAACAACACACCCAACATACACATTTAAAACAAGACAAGGGAAGGCATACTAAATCAGTTTTAAGAGGATACTTTATTACTGCATATACACACATTTCTATTTAGAAGAGGAACAACTTCCAATGTCTAAAGGATTAGGGGCAAAAAAATCCTGGTGTTACTTTGAGATTTGTGAGTGTATTAGATTATATAAAGGAAGGGTGAGATTACAGCGGAACTGAGATTTTATGAGCGATTTTATTTACATGGTCAGTTTGGAATGTTTGAGAGCCTAATGAAAAGTAATTTTTCAGGCTCCACAAAGATACAGGCATGTCCAAGATTACTGCCCTGAAAGCAACTTTTTCACTGCTTTCAGGCACATTCAAAAGCAAGTTTTTTGCTAATCAGACCTGACTGTTCTACCCTCCCAGCCCTTTTTATGGTAATTTAACTGTTCCACTGACCTTTATGGTTTGCGAAACATTCGTTGGAGTCCAAACACATGTTTTAGGTCTATTCTAACAACCCCAGGTTCAAACCACCAATTGGAAAGCAAACATACAAAACACCAAATCAAATAAAATGGAAGAATCCCACAACTTCAAGTTTAGAAATGTCTTCCAGGAAAAATCATGACTCCTGAGTAAGAATTTTTTTTCTTCTAATATATAACTTAAAGTTATTTTATATCTTTCTCTTTTCATAATACTTAGTGAATACCTATTCTATGTAATAACATTATGGAAAACACTAGGATGTACAGAAGAAAATATGCCCGATTCAAAAAAATTCTAATTGATGACACCTCTTCAGCTGTCTCAAACCTGGACCTAACCACAACTGTTTCTCTTGTGTAAAACATACTTTTCTTTTAGGCAAATTTTCATCCCCTCAAGGTCACGATCCGAGTAACTCTTCCAGGAATATTCAACTAAGCTAGTCAGAGACCTGTCATATTGTAGTCCCTAAACAATGCAAAAGTACCCAGTAATTGTTTTAACACTGACCACTAAAAATTATCGTTTGCCTTCCAGCCGAAATATCAATGACTGGTTTCCAAAGTATATTAAACTAGTAGAAACTAGAAGTCACAATCTTCACAATTTGTGAGCCCAATTCAAACTCACTTACCCTATGAAACATTCACCTAAATATATATAAGGGAGACCCGACTGATTCAAGCCAAATCAAACAGATTTTGCTCCAATGTTACACAGTAAGTTCAGTAAAGCGCCAGGAGCTAAGATATTTTTAAGCCACTCGAATCTGTTTTTACACGCGTTGGCTAAGATACCTGAGACTTACCTGACAATTAGATTTATTTTGAGGTGGCTCTACTAGGAAAGGGGGACTGTTAAAAACACCTATCTTACTTCTATCAAGTTAAAAAATCAAATTCTATGGTGCTTTTTACCACTCTTCTAACAAATTCTCCTTAATCTCCAAACATGCAAGACTCTGGCAAGCCTTGCATTGTCATTAGAGCCTACACCCTGCCACCCTTTATAACGTGCAGTCTAAAACCTGGGAACTGTTTTATTCCTAAACCTAATCAACCCGCACCAA
Organism: Pipistrellus hanaki; assembly: GCF_964339955.1. Taxonomy (NCBI): domain Eukaryota; kingdom Metazoa; phylum Chordata; class Mammalia; order Chiroptera; family Vespertilionidae; genus Pipistrellus; species Pipistrellus hanaki. The sequence continues at coordinate 40,426,125 of NC_140504.1, forward strand.
ACTCCACCTGGGAGGCGGAGACTTTAAAAAAACAAAAACAAAAAGAACAGGTACAAGTGGTCCACAGAATTAGAATGTCTCGAAACAAAGGAAGTAGCGGCGCCGTAAATGGTCGTTGCCCGCCAATTTGTCGTATACAACCCCATGGAAAAATACCTACTCCATAAAAAATAAGAAAACGTTAAGAGATCTCGTGGTCTCTTCTATTGGTATACTCTGATAACGGGTTTTGGTTTGAAAGCCCTTTCGGTATCAAATAAAAGCGCTCCATTTAGGCCTACCACAAAGCCCGCGCGCAATCTCCTCAATTAACGGGCCGAGAACTGCGTTGGCCTCAGCTGGGTTCTCCCCATCCTAAAAGAAGCCCCAAGAACACACAAGGTTCCACCCTCGGGAGAGGAGGGGGTTGCTTCATAAGACGACCCTTTGTTAATCCAAACACCGCGTGAAAGTCCCCAAAGAACGTGCTTTCTTTTCTTTTTCTAACCCACGTAGGCCTGTGAGGCGCGGGGCCAGCCCGCGTGGAGTCGCGGCTCTGCCGCCATTTTGTGCCTCTGGCAGCGCGCCCGGCCCGCCAGCCCAAGATGGCGGCGGCAAGGCCTCGCCGGAGAGCAACGGCGAAATAAGATCCCGCACCCCTCCCCCAACACCGAGGGGACGCAGCGGCCATCTTAATCCCCCCTTGTAACAGAAAAAAACCGCCGACTCGGGTCCGGGGCCACGTAAACCTGCCTCTCTGACCTTCTTCACGAATAAAAACACTTATTCACAAACGCCTTTTCAATCCGACTCCTCTCCTCTCCTCTCCTCCCGGCCTGACTTCGGAGCCAAAATCGCCCCACCTCCCTGTCCGAGGCCGGCGGGCCTGGAAAGAGATGCAAGAAGCTGGGACCACACAGCCGCCGGGACCACACAGCCGCCCGCCCCCCCCGTTGCACCTCTACGTACCCGCTCGCCGTAGTTCTGCTCGCCGCTGTCGCTCATGACTCGCTGCTGCTGCCGCTGCCTCCGCCGCCGCCGCTCGGCTCGATGTGCTTCAACCGAAGCTGCCGACCTCTTGCGCCTTCTTGACAGAGGCTCGGCCGCGGCCTGTCAGCGTTTCCCCGCCGCCGGGAACCCGACCGCTCCGCGCCGCTGCCACACGGGCTCTGAGTCTCGCGGATGTGACGCAGCGTCTTTAGCTAGGCCCCGCCCCCTCTCAAAAGGCGCGCTTTGTTGGCCCCGCCCCTCGGCGCCCGGGTTCCTTCCCCGCAAAGGCGCCACTCGAACCGGATATGACGTAGCGCCGCCTTCCGTGGGGGCCCCACCCTCTCCTCTGTCCCAGCGAGGCGGGAAAGTAAGCCCCTGGCTATGATGCCGCCAGGGAAATCGTCATAAGCAGAGGAAGGGGGGGGGGGGGGTGCGGGGAGATATCCACTGTTTATCCGTCTTCCATTTCTTTTTTTTTTCTACTTTATTCGTTTCTATTTTTGTGTCTTCTTTTTGGGCAGGTATCCATGTACTGGGTTCTTTATTTTGCATTTATTTAGCTTTACTTGTAGATCTCTCTTTGTTAAATAAACGTCCATGTAAGCACCTATTAAATGCCAAAGCACTCTACTGGATCCTGATGCGCTGACGTCAGACAATCTACGAAGAAGTTAATAAACTAGGATTTTAAGCACTAGAGGCACCTATAACTCTAGTAATTGTTAGGTCGAGGCAGGGGGGAAGCCCATAGCCGATGCAAGCATCTGCAAGGTAGATGGTGACAAAGATAGCTGGCGCCCTCCTAGACCCCTGGCCCAGGCAGGAATTCCACACCTCTCATGCCCTCCACCCTCCCCTCACTAAACAGTTGTATAAGAGAAGTACCTAAGCCGCTTTTTGGCGTCAACGTCCCTGGCCCACCCTCGGACCAGCGAGCTTCGCCCGGGAGCGCAATATTAAAACCTACCCCCTCCCCCCCTTTTAGTCGCCTGGACTCTGTGCCTTGCTTCGTCGTCCCAAGGAGGGAAGGTTAGGTATTTCATCACCCGACTTTCCATAGTTTCAGTTACCTGGATCAACTGTGAAAGTGTTAAATGGAAAGTTCCATAAATGAACAACTTGCAGTTTTAACTGCACCATTCTGAGTGGCATGATTAAATCTCATACCACCCGTCTCTGTCCAGCCTGGGATGTGAGTCATATCATTATCCAGCCACTCCAGGCCGTCTATCCTCCCAGCATTGCAGTGCTTGTGGTCAAGTAACCTTTATTTTACTTAACAGTGGCCCCGAAATGCAAGAGTAGTGATGCTACCACAAAAAAAAAAAAAAGGCCCTAAACTGCTTCCTTTAGTGAAAAGATGAGTACAGTACAATAAAATATTTTGAGAGACACCACTTTCACATAACTTTTATTATAGTATATTGTTTCAATTATTGGTGTTAATCTCTTACTTTCATTTATAAATGAAACTTTACCATAGTTATGTATGTATGGGGAAAAGAAGTATACATAGCTGCCAGAAACCGATCATTGTCATTAATAGAGAGATGTGGATAGGAAATCTGGAAGGCCGGGGTCATTAATAAATGCTCTGAAAGGTTGGAGCTTATCACTCATTGTTTAGTTGAGACGTTGGTAGCTAAAGCAGCCTCCACCTGTTACTCTAATGTAAAGTCTTGCTGATTGGCTATTATTGGAATTTCCTGCCTAAAGGATATGAGTGTATCCCTTAACCTTAATAAAAGGGATAGCAAAGCCAGAGCGAGTGTAGTCCTCCCCCTACATGTGGGCTCCCGCCTGGCCCCCAATATTTCCAAATTAATACTTTTCTAGTCTCTTTTCATTTATGTGCGGCCTTTTCCAGAACTCGAACCTTGAACCACTCGGAACGTGAAAGGGGTTCCTAAAATAGCGTGTAGTATCTGTGGTTTCAGGCATCCACTATAGGTCATGGGACACATCCCCTATGGATGGGGAGGAGGGAACTACTATAGTGGAAAGAGCCAGACTTGGAAGTTGAGTCCTCTCTGTACCTGTTGTTTCCTCATCTTTTAAAGTAAATTATGGTACTGGACTGGTGAGGTACTTTGATACCGGTAAAACAAAAAAAATTAAAAAAAAAATCGATATATATATTATTGATTTTTTTTAATACAGAGAGGAAGGGAGAGGATAGAGAGTTAGAAACATTGATGAGAGAGAAACATCCATCAGCTGCCTCCTGCACACTCCCCACTGAGGATGTGCCCGCAACCAAGGTACATGCCCTTGACTGGAATCAAACCTGGGACCCTTGAGTCCGCAGGCCGATGCTCTACCCACTGAGCCAAACCGGTCAGGGCCAAAAAAATTTTAAACAACTATATTGAGATATGATTCATATAGCATGCAAAACTCCCATTTAAAGTGTACAATTCAAAATGGCTTTTATTATATAGACAGAATGGTGCAACTATTACCACAATCAATTTTAGAACAGTTTCATTGCCCTGCAAAAGGATACTTGTACTCAATGGTTATTGCCAATCTCTCTCCTCACCTTCTCAGCGCTAAGGAATCTCATATCTGTTATGCCCAGACTTTATGGTCCCCAAGGACCACCAGGGAGCCGAGTCCGATGCAATAAACAAAAGAGCCTTTTTCCATGCTAGCATGGGCTCTGTCCCACTCACCCTGGCAGCATGGCGGAAGAGAGAGTGAATTTCACCCAGTCCAGGGGTTTTACTCAGGTCGGTGGTGATGTCACTGCCTCAGCTAACCCTGATTGGTTGGGTGAGGGCTAGAGTCCAGCCACAGAATGGAGGATAACTCCGCCCTGCCCCACAGTGGAGTCAGGAGCCCATCCTCGCCCCGCCCTGCCCTCTCAATATCTACTTTGTCTCTATATTTTTCCTATTCTGGACAGCCTATATAATAAAGAATTAATATACAAATGGTTGTTGTGGCCTCGTGCCCGCCCGCCCTCCTGCCCTTGAGCCCTCATGCCCTCGATCCAGGGCCTCCCTGCCCTGCAGGGCTTGACAGGGGTGGGTCCAGCCAAGTCTGGGTCTCCTGTGATTTTGAGGTGTGTGCAGGTGGGCAGAGACTTGACTCTGGGCCCTGCAGCATGCTCAGACTTTGACAGGGGGGAGATTTTCATACTCATTTTATAAATTTCTTTCATCTCTGACACTTCTATTATAGAGAAAGGGCAAATAGCAATATTAAAATATTTCCTCTAATTAATTCCCTTTTAATGTGCACGAATTTCATGGCCCCACCCTTTTGGTGTTTGCCAATTTAATTATAATGTATCTTGGTGTTGGTCTTTTTATGTTCATCTTGTTTGGGACGCTGTGAGCTTCTTGAACTTGTGTGAGTTTTTTCTTCCCAATATCAGTTTTCTGTCATTATTTCTTCAAACACGTTTTCTATTCCTTGCTCAGTTTCCTCTCCTTGCACCCCTATTATGCGGATGTTGTTTTGTTTTGTGTTATCTCAATGCTCCCTTAGGCTCTCCTCCTGTTTTTTAATTTTTTTTTTTTTCCCGGTTGCTGCTCTGCTTGGGTATTTTTTTCCTACCTTGTCTTCTAGCTCACTGATGCAGTTCTCAGCTTTTTCTAGTCTACTGTTGATGCTTTCTATTGTGTTTTTTATTGCAGCTATGTCATTCTTCATTTCTTCTTAGTTCTTCATTTCCTCTTGGTTCTTACACATGTTGTTGAATTTGTCTTCCTTCCTTTTCAGGATCCTTAAGACTATTGCTCTGAATTCTTTCTCTGATGAATTGCTTGCCTCCATTTTGATTACTTCTTTTTCCGGTGATTTCTCCTTTTTGTTCGTATGGGGACTGTTTCTTTGTCTCCCCATTTTCACTCTTCTCAGGGTGTCTGGTTATGTGGCTCTTTCTCTACCGTGTTGACTTTAAGGCACAAAATACAACTCAATAAGACACAACAAAGAGGGCACAAAACACAATTATATTCACGATACCAATAATCCCACCAGAGAAAAGCCAATTGAGGGAGAGAAAGGAGCACAAAAATGACATTGAAAAAAGGTAAGAAGGAAAAGAAAAAAGAAGGGGGAAAATAAATGTATATGGGGAGAAAAATCCAAAAAACCAACAATTAAACCAAAAAATGCAAACAATAAACACCCAGAAAAGAAAGAAGGAAACTGAAGAGCAGAGCTTATTTCCAGAATGTAAGTTCAAGGAATTGAATTGGAAAATGGCCATGATTCAGTATACAGGAGGTAGAAAGAGAATAAGTGTATAAGAATAAAAGTAAAAAACAAACTACTAAAAAAAGTAGAAAATGTTTGGAAAAATAATTAAAAATATAATAATTAAAATATATATAAAATTTAAAAATATAAAAATTTCCTCTTTAATCTACATATCTATGTATTCATCTATTTTTGGAAAAGGCGAATAGAGAGCAGATAGGCCTGAGTTGGTAATTGAAACTGATTAAGCTATTAGAAGAAGAGAATAAGTGAGGAGAGGAAAAACAAAAGCATAAAATAAGAACAAAAAACAAACTAATAAACAATAAAACAAACAACTACAAGAAATAAAGAAAAAATTTGGCTAGTGAAGAAAGAGAAAAGAGAAGTGTGCATGAATTTGGAGGATGGGAGAGGAAATTAGATATATGAGTCATTCAACTTTAATAGCAATGCATCAATAAAGCAGATAAAGGAGGTCAATTTTTAACAGGAAGTAAAAAAAGGATTGAGAAAAATTTAAGCAGGAATAGAAGAGAAACAGGATGAAAAAGGGAAAAGTGAGGAAGAAAGTGTTGGTATAAAGGAAAAAATGAGATAGAGTAAAATAATGATAAAAAAAAATAAAAATAGAATGTAGAACACTAATAAAAAATAAATAAAAAATGGAAAAAAGGTAAAAAAAATAATAAATTAAAATAATAATAAAAATAAAAAATAAAGTGAGAAAAATTTTTTTAGTTTCTTAAGTAAAGGATAAAAAATAAAAAAGTTAAGTTCATTCACTTCAGCGGCGCTTCAATGTCCTACAGGGGCTGGTTTAAGACCCCTCTCTACTGTTCTTCCTGTCAGGTAGTCAGCACAATGTTGAAGTTCCCAGCAATCCACGTTTCCTGTGTGTCATATGCCATAACCTTAGTTTCAAGCAGGTGGGATCAATCTTCCCACTTTGTTTTTCTGCCTGCTTTCAGTCGTATTTATACAAGCATCTATTTCTGACATAGACCTTAGGTGGCAGTGTTTCTGTATTCGTTTCTGGGACCAAATGGCCTCTCAACTCATTCCCCCAGGGTTCCCTGGGGTTATTTAGAATCTTCCTTTCCCTGCTGCACTCAAGACTGGGTGCAGCTGCACTGCTAGGAGGAGCCTGGTCTTCAGGAGAAAAATGTCTTCAGGGTTGAAGGGATGGACTATCTCTCTCTATTCTACTCCCCAGTTTTGACAAAAACCACCTTCCCTTGCATTCTGGGTGAGTATTTTTTTTTTCATGGAAAGATCCTATGCAATGGATTTAGCAACTAAAAGCAAGGAAGTTATAAAGACAGAGCAGCCCTGACTGGTGTGGCTCAGTGGATAGAGTGTCGATTCCGAGGTTTGATTCTGGTCAAGGGCATGTACCTTGGTTGGGGGCACATCCCCAGTAGGGACATGCAGGAGAAAGCTGATCAATGTTTCTCTCTCATGGATGTTTCTAACTCTCTATCCCTCTCTTTTCCTCTCTGTAAAAATCAATAAAATATTTATTAAAAAAAAAAAAAAAGTCAGAGCAAACCACACTACAGCAAACCACGCTACCTCGTGTCTTTCTCCCCTGGCACTGCATGGCCAGTGTAGAACTTCAGGCTGCCTTTCTGGTTTGTGCAGATTGCAACAATGTGCTGCTTGGATTTATTCTCTATCCGAGGTTACTCCCATGGCCTAGAGAAGAGCCAGATATGGCTTCCAAATTTGATTATTGATTACAGAGTCTACACTCTCTTTCTCAACATTTCTTCTTTTTCAACATCCAGGGGTTAAAAAGGTGAATTATAGTATTGATTTTAGGTTTTAGAAAAGTGATTACAGTGTGGAGCATAAATTTGAGGAGTGATGTGGGCCAGGAAAACTGGAGATGGATGGAAGAGGAGCACAGTCTCTGTTGGGCATTGTGCAGAGCATACCTAGCAAGGGTCAATGAAAACTGAGGCAATGTGCTTTTTATACCCAGAGGAAGAGGCTCCTTTTTCAAATTCAGTAACATCATTTGATTATTTGGGTCAGTGACAGGTAAACCAGTTCTTAGACTGCTTTAAAAATTATTTTTCATCCTAATATATAAAAACCTTGATTCTGTGACATCTGCAATGACTGGGAGGCTCGACCAACCAAAAGTCAGTCCTGCAGTCAGCACTGGGTTGCCCTGAGAGAAGCAGGGTCTGATCCATTGCCTTTGTGGCAGCTATTGCTCAGCACTTGCCTCCTGGCCTGGTCAGCAGCCGCGCCTCCATTTCTCTTCAGGCCTCCACCAGGGATGCTTATCAGCCCCACCTTTCTAATAAGGCCCAATTGATAGGCCCAGAGATGCTGACTGGCATAGAAATGGACCAATCAGAATAAAATCTGGGTCAACTGTGAGGAGCCAATGGCTGTCTAGAGGTGGAGCTTTTGACACTGACTGGCATAGAAACTGACCAATAAGAACCAAATTAGCTGGCAGAGGAGGGCATTTTGGGGCCAGATCAGGCCTTCAGGGGAGGCAGTTGGGGGCGAGATCAGGCCAGTAGAGGAGGGCAGTTGGAGGCAATCAGGCTGGCCGGGAAGAACAGTTGGGGGTGAGATCAGGCTGGAAGAGGAGGGCAGTTGGAGGCAATCAGGCTGGCCGGGAAGAACAGTTGGGGGTGAGATCAGGCTGGAAGAGGAGGGCAGTTGCAGGTGAGATCAGGCCAGCAGGGGAGGGCAGTTTGGGGGCAACCAGGCTGGCAGGGGAGGGCAGTTGGGGGTAATTGGGCCAGCAGGGGAGCAGTTAGGTGTTAATCAGGCCAACAGGGAGCAGTTAGGGGGTGATCAGGCTGGCAGGCAGAAGTGGTTAGGGGCAATCAGGCAGGCAGGCAGGCAGGCGAGTGGTTAGGAGCCAGCAGTCCCAGATTATGAGAGGGATGTCTGACTGCCGGTTTAGGCCTGATCCCATAGCCTGGGCAAGTAGCTGAGGGCCGTTTGCAGGCTGGCCACACCCCCACACCCTGCAGGGGGACATGGCTAGCCTGGGCGAGGGGTGGAGGGCTGTTTGGGGGTGGTTTTCAGGCCGGCCAAGCCCACAGCTTTGTCCGAAAGGTTTCCTGGTCTAATTAGCATATTACTCTTTTTATTAGAATAGATTATACTTTTAGTTGGTTACTGATAGTGTGAGAAATGCTATTGGTTTTGTATATTGATTTAATATTCAGAGAGCTTAAATAACTTACTAGTTCTAATAGTTTGTATCCAGACTCTTTTTAAAAAATATATTTTTATTGATTTCAGAGAGGAAGGGAGAGGGAGAGAGAGATAAAAACATCAACGATGAGAGAGAATAATTGATTGGCTGCCTTCTCCATGCCCCCTATGGGGGATCGAGCCCACATCCCGGGACCTCTTGATTTGTGGGATGATGCTCCATCTACTGACCACCACAGTCAGGCTGTATCTAGATTCTATTGCTATTTTTAGATAGGTGATACATTCATTTGCAAATAATGATAATTTACCTCTTTATTTCCAAATTTTATAACTCTTATTTCTTGTTATTACTAGATTTAAGGTTCAAGGAGGAATCTAAAGACTTAAAGAAATTGGAACATTATAGTGGATTTCTCTTTTGCAATCTGTTCATCTCCCCTCTAGCTATGTCCTGAAAGAACCCAGGAGATACTTCTCTCATTCAAGCACTAAGAAATACTTTCATGCAATGAACATCAATGTTAAAAAATAGACCTATGGAGCCTAGCTGGTGTGGCTCAATGGTTGAGCCAGGGACCAGGAGGTCATGCTTCGATTCCTGGTCAGGGCACATGCCCAAGTTATGTGCTTGATCCCCAGTGTGGGACATGCAGGAGGCAGCAAATCAAAGATTCTCTCTCATCATTGATGTTTCTATCTCTATTTTCCTCTCCTTTCCTCTCTGAAATCAATAAACATATATTTAAAAAAAATAGAACTGTAGATATTGTTCTTTGTCAATATTTAGCTTCTGTGGGTAATATGAAGTAGGGGGTGACCCCAATATTCGTAATTTGGACCAATTAAACCAATGCCAACTCATCCGTATATTCCTGGAATTATTGTAGATGTTCTGGAAGTCCTAGCCGTACACAGGACTCAGAATCGCCTCAGTTAAGTTTTAAATGAGATTAGATCATTTCCACCAGGTGGTGCCATGCCTCAACCGGAACAGATGTGCTTAGAAAACACTGGATCTGAATCTATGGATCAGCCCTAGTTTGGGTCACCTGGAGCACTTTATTAGATCCTCAATAACATATTTCTGCATTTTTGGCAATTGATGTTTTGGATTTGACTTTTTTGGTGTATTTTATTGGCATATTTCCATAGAAATTTGCCATAATTATTATGTGGCATAATCTCTGTATTGTCTTTCTGACCTATACAGTAAGAGTTATTATGGTAGAAAAGCCAAGTGGAAGCCCCTGGAATTCTTTTTTTCCTATCATCATAATGAAATTTTGTAGAACCACAGATATTAGGGCCAACATCAAAGAATTTTGAGACACAAAGATAGTGGTTCCTTTCTTAGACCCATTTATCTCACAAGTTAGACTGTGCAAAAGGCAAATGAATGTTAGAGAATGACAGTGGATTACTTTAAGTTAATTAGGTGATAACACCAATTGAATTTGTTATTCCATATGGTCTCCTTTTTTTGGGGAAATAAATGTAAGACCTGGTAACTAATATATAGCTGTTGATCTAACAAATTATATTTAGTCTTGATTCCAATAAAATGAGAACATCTTTTTCCTAGGAGGGACAGCAGTACAACTTCATTGTCTGTCATCAAACTTAGCTCAATTCTGATTCTGTGCTACGGAAGGATTTATTGTTTCCTCAGTCCACAGGCTGATACACACTAGCCCACTACATAAATGGTATTAGGATGCAATGACCTACGTGCCTTTGTAAAAAACAATTATGTCAGAGGATGGGAGAAGAATCACATGAAATTACAATGATGTATCATCTCATTGACATTTTTGGGGACCAGCTGATTTCTCTCCAAATGGAAGGACTAATAGTTGCACCACTAAGAAAAAAGCGTAATTTTTGATGGGTTGTTGACCAGTAATGATAAATCTGGTGGTAAAAAATTATGAAAAGTATATCCCTCGCTGGTGTAGTTTAGTTGGTTGGGTCTTGTCCAGCGCACCAAAAGGTTGCTGGTTCAATTCCTGGTCAGAGCACAATGCTCTGGTTGTGGGCTTGATCCTCAGTGGTAGGTGTCCAATCAATGTTATGCTCTCACATAGATGTTTCTCTCTCCTCTCCTTTCCTCTCTAAAAATCAATAAACTTATTTTTTTTTTTTAAAAAAAAATATGAACATTATTTGATAACAAAGTATTTAAAATTTTTAAAATATATTTTATTGATTTTTTACAGAGATGAAGGGAGAGAGATAGAGAGTTAGAAACATCAATGAGAGAGAAACATGGATCAGCTGTCTCCTGCACACCCCCTACTGGGGATGTACCTGCAACCAAGGTACATGCCCTTGACCGGGATCAAACCCGGGACCTTTCAGTCCACAGGCTGACACTCTATCCACTGAGCCAAACCGGGTTTGGCAATAAACTTATTTCTTTAAAAAGAAAAACTATCGTAACCTTACATAGTTAGATGTAATTCTAGGATGTAATTTAATTTTCTCAAGAATTCAAGTCTTAGAATAAAAGTTTGATTAGCTGAGGTGCTGCTGGCTATCCACAAAGATAACAATGGGTAGATGAGAAGGCAATCCAGCTATTCAGTTGCATTTTTATGTACATACCAATATATTTGGGGCTGATTTTTCTCTCTGTTCTCCATCTCCCTCAATATTTGATATAGAAAAATTTGCTTGTTAAATTAATGAATGGTGGGCAAATTTTTAAGATGGAATATAAGGGAATTAAAAGATAGATGAGCATCGTCCTGAGATGATGATCCTGAGTACAATAATTGAGATTTTGGTTTAATCACATTTAAGAGGTTAAAGATATAAGAGGTAGTTGCATTATGTTAGATATTATTGTTTTTAAAGTAGTGTGGGAAGAAACGTATATGTTGGTTTTGTGGAGCTAAATGGGTAGACTATGGTGAAACTTGCCTCTCTCATGGTCACTTAGCATCTGAATTCCTTTCCCATGATTAGAGGAATCGCCATACAGAGCAGAGTCTGATTCTAATGCAAAAGTCATAGATCCCAGATATTTGCTAGGTACTATTAAGTATTTCTCTCTTTACTGCATCCAGCACGGCTAGAGAGCAAATAGTCCTGAGTAGGGGTGCGGGGGATTGAGAAAATGAAACAGTAAGGAAAGCTGGAACCCATTAGAACAGTTGTCCTGTGATGGAGAGATAGTGACCCAGAACCGGTGCAGCACGTTAATTATATATAGCACGATTCCAGGAAGTTTTACTGAAGTTTAAAACAAAGGGATTTATAAGAAATCATGGTTAAAGATCAAGCTATAATTTTTCATTCTTGTGGCTTCTTTATAATTGTCATTCCTGGCTAAGCCCAGATAATTGTGTCTGTTCCTTGTGCCTGGCTGAATTTAGATAATGAAACCTATCCCTGGCACTTGAGCTAAGGGTCAGGCTGATGACATACTTGCCTCTGGCACGGTACGTCTCCAGGGACGTGGCTCTGCCAATGCCACTGGACTCAGCTGACAATAATTAGAGAAATGCTCATGTGCCTTCTCAGGTGCTCTCTTCAAGGTACCACCCTAGTCTTAGAATCAGACGTTAATGTTGCAAAGGAATGTAGAGGATGAATTCTGGAAATGGGTATAGACACCAGTAGCAGCTACATGCAGTTACCAGGGGCAGCAGGGTAGCGGTTCTAATTCTCCTGGTCCATATCCAGAGTCCATAGTGTTGGTGATTATAAGCTGTGACTCCTCAGTGGCTTATAAACATACCAGATCTGTGAGATCATTTTGAGATCTGTCCTGGCTGCTCAGCCTCTCTGAGCTTTGTTCTAAGCATTTCTGAATTCTGAGATTGTCCCATATCCTATCTAATAAAAGAGTAATAATCAAATTGACCATCACTTCAACACACAAGATGTATCAAAGATGGCCGCCCCCATGTAGACACAATATGGCCACCACAAGATGGCCAGCAGGGGAGGGCAGTTGTGGGTGATCAGGCCAGCAGTGGAGGGCCATTGGGAGGGACCAGGCCTGCAAGGGAGGGTAGTTGAGGGTGATCAGGCTAGCAGGGGAGGGCAGTTAGGGGTGACTGGACCGGCAGAGGAGGGCAATTGGTGGGGGACCAGGACTGCAGGGGAGGGCAGTTGTAGGGGGGCAGGCCTGCAAAGGAAGATAGTTCAGGGTGATCAGGCCAGGGAGGGCAGTAAGGGGTCACTGGGCTGGCAGAGGGCAGTTGGGTGGGGGGGACCAGGCCGGCAGGGGAGGGCAGTTGGGGGAAACCAGGCCAGCAGGGGAGGGCAGTTGGGGGGGACCAGGCCTAAAGGTGAGGATAGTTAGGGGCAACCAGGATTACATGAGAGGGGAATTGAGGGGAACCAGGCTGGCAGGGGAAGGCTGTTAGGGGTGACTAGGCTGTCAGGGGAGCAATTAGACTTTGATCTGGCAGGCAGAAGTGGTTAGGGGCAAACAGGCAGGCAGGCAGGTGAGTGTGGTTGGGAGCTACCAGTCCTGAATTGAAAGAGTGATGTCTGACTGCCCCATCCGGGATCGGCTCTAAATGGGCAGTCGGATATCTCTTGAGGGGTCCCAGATTGGAGAGGGTGTGGACTGGGCTGAGGGACATTCCCCCAACCCCCCAGTGCACAAATTTCATGCACCAAGCCTCTAGTCACTTGAATAATTTTCATAATCAGTGTCTGTTGTTTGCAAATAAGAATCTTGATTAATTAAATCTTTATTTTTTATCTAAATTTTTTCATTTAATTTTTAAAATTCTTTATTGTTTAAAGTAATATATATAATATTACATATGTTCTCTTTTCCTCCCATTGACCTCTCCCTGGCCACCCTCACCGCTCAGCACATACCCTTACCCTGCTAGTGTCTGTGTCCATTGGTTATGCTTATATGTATGCATACAAGTTCTTTGGTTGATTTCTTACCATGCCCCCCTCTTCTGTCTTCCTTCTAAAGTTTGATGGTCTGTTCAATGCTTCTCTGTCTCAGGATCTACTTTTTAAAATATATATATATTTTATTGATTTTTTACAGAGAGGAAGAGAGAGGAACAGAGAGTTAGAAACATCGATGAGAGAGAATCATCCATCAGTTGCCTCTTGCTGGGGATGTGCCCATAACCAAGGTACATGCCCTTGACCGGAATCGAACCTGGGACCTTTCAATCCTCAGGCCAACGCTGTATCCACTGAGCCAAACCGGTTTTGGCTAGGATCTACTTTTGTTAATCAGTTTCTGTTGTTCATTATAACACAAATGAGTGAGATAATGTGATATTTATCTTTCTCTGACTAGTATATTTCACTTAGCATAATGCTCTCCATATCCATCCATGCTGTTATGAATGGTAAGAGTTCTTTCTTTTTTACAGCAGCATAGTATTCCATTGTATAGATGTACCACTGTTTTTTAATCCATTCATCTGCTGATGGGCACTTGGGCTGTTTACAAATCTTAGCTATTGTAAATTGTGCTGCTATGAACATAGGGGTGTATATATCCTTTCTGATCAGTGTTTCTAATTTCTTGGGATATATTCCTAAAAGTGGGATTACTGGGTCCAATGGGAGTTCCATTTTTACTTTTTTGAGGAAATGGCATACTGTTTTCCACAGTGGCTACACCAGTCTGCATTTCAACTAGAAGTGCACAAGGGTTCCTTTTTTTCCATATCCTCATCAGCACTTGTTGTTTGTTGATTTGTTGATGATAGCCATGCTGACAGGTGTGAGATGGTACTTCACTGTCATTTTGATTTACATCTCTCAGATGATTAGTGACTTTAAAAAAATATATATTTTATTGATTTTTTACAGAGAGGAAAGGAGAGGGAGAATTAGAAACATTGATGAAAGAAAAACATCAATCAGCTGCATCCTGCACACCCTCTACTGGGGATGTGCCTGCAACCAAGGTACATGTCCTTGACTAGAATCAAACCTGGGACCCTTGAGACCACAGGCTGATGCTCTACCCACTGAGCCACACCGGTTAGGGCTGATTAGTGACTTTGAGCATGTTTTCATATGTCTCATGTTTTCATCTGTATGTCAATTTTTGGAAAGTGTCAGTTTAAGTCTTTTGCCCATTTTTTGATTGAATTGTTTATCTTCCTTTTGTTAAGATATATGAGTTCCTATACATTTGGACATTAGGTCCTTATTGGATATAACATTGGCAAATATGTTCTCCCATCCTGTGGGCTTTCTTGTTTTGTTGATGGTTTCTTTGGCTGTGCAGAAGCTTTTTATTTTGATGTAGTTCCATTTGTTTATATTTTCCTTAGTTACCACTGCCCTAGGACCTGTATCGGTAAAGATATTGCTATGACATATGTCTGATATTTTGATGCCTATGGATTCTACTAAGATTTTTATGGTTTCCCATCTTATATTAAATTCTTTATCCATTTTGAGTTTATGTTTTGTATGGTGTCAGTTGATGATCTAGTTTCACATTTTTTTGCATTAATCTGTCCAATTTTCCCAACCCTTTTATTGAAGAGACTGTCTTGACTCCATTGAATGCTCTTGCCTCCTTTGTCAAATATTAATTGAGCGTAATGGCTTGTGTCGATTTCTGGGTTTTCTGTTCTATTCCATTGGTGTATATGTCTGTTCTTGTGCCAGTATCAGGCAGTTTTGAAAACAGCGGCTTTGTAATTTAACTTCATATCTGCTATTGTCATCCCTCCAACTTTGTTCTTCTTTCTCAAGATTGCTGTAGCTATTCGGGATCTTTTTTTTATTCCATATGAATTTTTGGAGAGTTTGTTCTAGGTCTGTGAAATATGCCATTGGTATTTTAATGGGGATTGCATTAAATCTTTAGATTGTTTTGGGTAGTATGGACATTTTAATGATGTTGATTCTACCAATCCATGAGCATGGTATATTCTTCCATTTGTTTATGTCTTTCTCTTATCTCTTTTTTCAATGTCCTCTAGTTCTGTGTATAGTTCTTTTATCTCCTTAGTTCAATTTATTCATAGGTATCTTAATTTTTTTTGGTGCAATGATACATGGGATCTTTTTTATTATTTATCTTTCTTTTGAGTTTATTATTGGTGTACAAAAAAGCCATAGATTTTTGGGTGTTAATTTTGTATTCTGCTACATCCCTAAATTCTGGGACCCCTTGGGGGATGTCAGAGAGCTGGTTTCAGCCCAATCCCCACAGGCCAGGTAGAGGGACCCCACTGTTGCATAAATCCATTCACTGGGCCTCTATTTTTTTAAAATATATTTTTATTGATTTTTTATAGAGAGGATAGAGGGATAGAGAGCTAGAAACGTCGATGAGAGAGAAACATCGATCAGCTGCCTCTTGCACACCCTCTACTGAGGATGTGCCCACAACCAATGTACATGCCCTTGACCGGAATAGAACCCTGGACCTTTCAGTCTGCAGACCGACGGAGCCAAACCGGTTTCGGCTGGGCCTCTATTTTTGTTATAATAACATTGAGAAATTGTTGAATACTTACCATGTTTCTACTTGTCCTGGGAGGGATTAGTCTAGTTAAAAAAAATGAAGTTTTTGGTTTCTATCCAGTGCAAATATTACAGGTTGGTACCTGCCCATTTTAGCTTTTCCTATTCAGTAACTTCTTGTTTTTCCTATAGGTCATTTTTAAAGTAAACTTTCTAATGAAATATAAACAGAAAAAACTACAGATTTTCACTGTACAGCTGGGGAGGATATGTAAAAAAAAAGGAACCCTCGTGCACTGCTAGTGGGAATGCAAATTGGTGCAGCTACTGTGGAAAATAGTATAGAGTTTCCTCAAAAAAGTAAAAATAGAACTCCCATTTGACCCAGTAATCCCACTTCTAGGAATATATCCCAAGAAATCAGAAACACTAATAGGATCTTGGTGAGACAGCAGCGGAGCCTTGCTCTCCAAGTTTTGCAATGCTACCTAAGGGTGATGAGAAGAAGAGAGATGCTGGAAAGTAGGCCAAGAAAGATAAACATCCCCATGAACAAGTTTGGGGGAAGGCCAAAAAGAAGAAGTCGTCCAAAGGCTAAGTTTGGGACAAGCTCAATAACCTAGTCTTGTTTGACAAAGCAGCATATGGCAAATTCTGTAAGGAGGTCCCAACTATAAGCTTATAACCTCAGCTGTTGTCTCCGAGAGACTGAAGGTTTGCAGCTCCTTGGCCAGGGCAGCCCTTCAGGAGCTCCTTAGTAAAGGACTCATTACTAAATTAAATGAACTTATTAAACTTATTAAACTAGTTTCAAAGCACAGAGCTCAAGTAATTCATACCAGAAACACCAAAGGAGGGGATGCCCCAGCTGATGGAGAAATTTCTATAAGATTCAAAAGCAGGAAAATCTGATTTATGGTATTATACATCAGAATATAGTGGTTACTTTTGGAGATAGTGATTGGAAGGAGCTTCTGTAGGGGCTGCTTTAGGGCTGTAATGTTTTCTTTCTTTCTTTCTTTCTTTCTTTCTTTCTTTCTTTATTTCTTTCTTTATTTTAAAAAATATATTTTATTGATTTTTTTACTGAGAGGAATAGAGAGTTAGAAACATCGATGAGAGAGAAACATCGACCAGCTGCCTCCTGCATACCCCCACAGGGGATGTGCCCGCAACCAATGTACATGCCCTTGACCGGAATTGAACCTGGGACTCTTCAGTCCACAGATTGACGCTCTATCCACTGAGCCAAACCGGTTTCGGCAATTTCTTTTTTTATTTAATAAAGTTTTATTTTTCAAAACGTATAGCCGGTCAGACCTGTTGTTCATGTATCTTCTCCAATAGCTGGGGCATCCCCACCTTTGGTGTTTCTGGTGTAAATTACTTGAGCTCTGTGCTTTGAAACTAGTTTAATAAGTTTAATAAGTTTATGAACTAGTTTAATAAGTCCTTTACTAAGGAGTTCCTGAAGGGCTGCCCTGGCCAAGGAGCAGTGAATCTTCAGTCTCTCGGAGACAACAACTGAGGCTATTGTGTTTTCTGTTGTAGTTCATTATTAATAATTATGTATAATACGATATGTAAAAATTAAATTACGAAATTTTTATTAAGATGTTTCTTACATATCATTATATTGGCTGGGCTGCAAAAGTATTCGTATTCAACAATCTAGCTGAATGCTGTTGGGAGCCATCAGAGTTGAGACAAGCAACTCCGTCTTAAGAAAATACAACTCCATCTTAGAATTAAGTTTCTTCTAGCAGAAGTTATGCGGTGCCCTGCGGGTTTGGCCAGAAGCTAAAGATTAACCTGCCGCTTAACACATCTTGCTCCAGAGGATCTCTGCAAAGTCCCCTTCCTGATCCTGCCCCATAGCTAGCTCGGCCTTGGAATGTTACACCTTGGAATGTTACACCGCCCTGGCAGTTAGTCAGTCCTGTGTTGCCAGATACCTTACCACCTTGTCGCTCAGTGCCTAAACCAATTACCTATACACTGTCAAAGACCCCGCTGCGTAGGCAACCCTGCCCCCCTTTGTTCCTGCTGTATATATACTGCCATTCCAAAAATAAAGTTTGAGGCTTGATCAGAACTTTGTCTTGCCTCCATTTCTCCGTGCCCCTGTCCCTTCTTTTCATCCTCCACAGGTCCTCCCTCTCCCCACATTGCTGTGCCCTGCAGGTCGGGGCAGAATGCCTAGGTGGCAACTCCCTTTTTTTTTTTTTTTTTTTTAAGACAGCTTAAAAAATATGCAAGTCATTGTATTATGTTCTAATCAAAGAGTGAGAATAATAATGTCACATCATGCTTAGTCATCTGACTCTACTACCACCATATTGCATAAAATAAACAACTCATAGTCTATATGTGTATATGCATGTATGTGTGTATAATATTTTCTTTACAACCCGGAATCACACAATATATGCAGTTCTCTATTCTATTGATGGTCTTTCCCTTATTGAATAACTCATGAGGTCTTCAGGCAACTGCAGCAGCATCTCTGAAAAACCTTCCCTAACACCTCCAGTCTGGGTTTTGTGTTTTTCCTCCATAACGTATGTCCCCTCTGCCACTTCCCTCTACTGTAGTTTTTTAAAAAAATTGATTTTCAGAGAGAGAAGAAAGAGAGAGGTCGATTTGTTGTTCTGCTTATTTATGCATTCATTGGTTGATTCTTTTTAAAAATATATATATTTTATTGATTTTTTACAGAGAAGAAGGGAGAGAGAAACATCGACCAGCTGCCTCTTGCACACCCCCTACCGGGGATGTGCCTGCAACCAATATATTAGTACATGCCCTTGACCGGAATCAAACCTGGGACCTCTCAGTCCACAGACCAACGCTCTACCACTGAGCCAAACCAGTTTAGGCAATTTGGTTGATTCTTGAATGTGTCCTGATCAGAGGTTGAACTGCAGCCTTGGTGTATTGGGACGATGCTCTAACCAACTGAGCTACCTGGCCAGGGCTCTCTATTGTATTTTTATTTACTATCGATAGTTTATCTCCCTTAAAAGATCTGAACCAGCAGGCCTTCTAGTTCAATGCTTAATATACCAAAGACACTCAATACATTTTTGCTGAGCACATGAGTGAGTGAGTAAGCTAGCTGAGAACAGCCCCAAAACTAAACAAAGGAGGAGCACAATAAGGGGTGTGGTAATCAGAAGTGGCTTATAGCTCTCATGCTTGAAGAGGAATTATTATAGCTGCTGTTGCTGCTCGAAGAAAGTTCAGCTTCTCCACTTACTCCTTCTTTGTCCGGTAACATGACCAGCAAGAAGATAATTACAGTGTTTGGAGCAACAGGTAAAAAACTTACTTTTAAAGTGCATGCTGACTGCATACTCTCCTGTCTTTGTTTTTAAAGTCAGAGCCTGCCAGTGTGGGTGACTTTCCTGCCCTTTGGAGGAAATTAAGAAAAGTGTCCTATTGCTTGGATTTCTGATCTAGTAAAGGGGCTGGTGATTTTATTTTATTTGTCATAAATGATCTCAGCAGGACAAGGACAACTGACATATTCTCTCTTCCTCAGTCGTGTGCTGACTTGGTATGTTTCATTTCAACATAAGCTATCCTTTGGAGATTGTTCTCCGTTCACTTCCTGACAAGTGAAAGAAGCCAGTGTGGGTCTGTAGGGCATATCTTCATGCCTAACCAATCAATACCTCAGCCATTCTGAAAGGACGGAGCGGGTGAGGGTTAGGCATGTGTGCTGAGTGACTGGGTCTGCTGCTGCAGCCTTTTAACTGTCCTCCCTGATTTCAATCTTATCTCTTTTACAATCTGTTCTTTACAGCCAGAGCCTTTGCAAAATGTTGGTCAAATCAGGCCACATCTATTCAATCTGTTCTCATTTCAGCTTCCTGATGATCCATTTGAAACTATCAGATCATGACATGCCTCTGCTCAAAACCCTCCAACAACTGCCTCCTCCTCCCCAATCTCGAAGTAAAATGCAAAGTCCAGCTAATGGGCCCCCAACTTTTTACCCTCTCCTTTACTTGCTCAGGTGTTCCTCAAATACACTCCTACTTAAGTCCTTTGCTTTGGCTGCCCCCTCAGTCTCCAGCTACCTACACTGCTTCCTCCCTCATTTCAACCAAACCTCTGCTCAGATGTCCCCCTTTCCATGAGCACTTTCCAGACCTCCATATTTAAACTTGCAGCTCCACTCCCTTTTACTGTTATCTGGCTGCTCTTGCTGCTTGATTTCCTTCCTTACCCCTTATCTTTCCACAGGAGAAGATAAGCTCTATGAGCAAAAGAATTTTGTGTAAAAAGAGGAAAGGACTAAAGCAAGGAGAAGAGAGAAATAAATTTGCAAAAACCAATAGCCAGTTATGACATTGACTTTAGAAGAAGTTCTTACCTTTTGAGACAGCATGGATGGACATGGAGATTATTATACTAAGTGAAATAAACCAGTCAGAGAAAGACAAACATCATATGATCTCACTTATATTTGGAATCTATAAATTGACAAACAAAATAAAAGCAGAAGCATGGTTTCAACTAACAGCTGTAAGCGGGGAGAGGGGTGAGGAGATTGGATGAAAGAAGGTGAAGAGATTAGTCCAAAAATATATACGTATACATAACACATAGACACAGATAACAGTTGGAAAGGGGGGTCAGGGTAGATGGAGGTGGGCAAAGGGAGGTAATGGAAATAGAGACTTTGCTTTGGGTGATGGGCGCACTATGCAGTGTGCAGATGTTTTCTTGAGTTGTATACTTGAAACTGTTATAGCATTGTAATAAGCTAGGAAAATTCCAGGTCAAGCAGAATAGGAAAACTAAATCGTTAAACCACAAAGCAGCCCAACCTAGGCTCTCCTGTTGCTTCTTCTATATTTAATCGACCTAACTATATTTTTGCTGTGGTCAACAAATTCTTGCTTGCTTTTCTATCCTATGTCTCTTCATTGAAATCTTTCCTTTAAGAAGACAAGAACTCAGTGTTAGGTCCGTGCCAAGAGATGAGTATTTAATAAATTTTATTACATTCTCTCACAGGGGGCTGAGACCGGTATACCTTGTAGGGAGAGCAGGCTATTTATATCTCCTGTGCAGGACAGGACAACAGCTGAGACTGGGTACGGTCTAGAGGCTGGATGTGAGCGGTTTACTAGAAAGTAGAAGCCTTAAGTCATATCTTACAAAACCTAAATGAGAATAATAGGGAAACCAGAGGGAAGGCAAGAGCCCAAGCAGGGCCAAATGGAAAAGTACTGAGCACAGGAGAAAGGTAGAGAATATGCCTGACACTGAGGTCTCCTCCTCTCTCCAGTAGTAAAATGTGTATGGTTTTGCGAACCAAGGTCATCTCAATAAATTCAATTAAGTACTAGTAAAAAGAAAAAAAAAAAAAGGTAAATGGGACATGGAGATGATTGTATAAAGCATTAGGGTGAAAGTGAGAATATTGTTATTTTCCTGAAAGAAATAAGAAGCCATTAAAAGAGTTTGAGCAGAGTGACTAGATATGAGTTCTACGTTATAAGGATCATTTTAGGATCAGGATCAGATTTTTGAAGAGGGTATAGGGGCAAGGACTGAAGCAGGAAGACCTTTAGGAGGCTCTGCCATAGTCCAACCAAGATGACTGTGGCTTAGATGGGAATGGTGGCAAAGAGGTGGTAGGGAGTGATCAGATTCCAGATATGTTTTAAAGAGAGTTGACAGGGACGGTGTGGTGATCGAGAGTGAGGGAAGGGGGCAAGGAGGGTGGAGGGGCAGAAGAGGATGGAGGATGGAATATGGTATAAAGGGATAATTGGGAATGGGAAAAGAAAAGAAAAAAAAAAGAGTTGACAGGGATAACCTGATAGACCAGCTTTCAGAGGTGAGAAGAAAAGAGCAAGCAATGAATTTAGTGTTCTGGCTTGAGCAAATGGAAGATCAAGTTGTGATTCACCAAAATGGGGAGGATTTAAGTGAGGCAGATCAAAAAATGCTGGGAGTTTTGTTTTTGTCTCAAATTTGAGTTGCCGCCTAGGCTGTTGAATATGAACCTTGGGAGTGGCTCTTAAAGGGATCAGATCAGATGTGTCAGAGTTAAAGAAAGTTGCTTCCTACTTAGCCAAG
This sequence comes from Pipistrellus hanaki, assembly GCF_964339955.1. Classification (NCBI taxonomy): domain Eukaryota; kingdom Metazoa; phylum Chordata; class Mammalia; order Chiroptera; family Vespertilionidae; genus Pipistrellus; species Pipistrellus hanaki. Next base: position 40,448,025 of record NC_140504.1, read on the forward strand.
AGGCTGGGTGGGCTGATCACTTTATTGCCCAGGGATTGTCCATAGTTCAGTTACTGAGGAGTTCTGGGAGTGTTTGGGTCAAGCATGTTAAACTCTTGGCCCGTGGGCTTCATGGGGCCCACAACAGATATTTTTGCAGCCCAGCCAATGTAACAGAATGTAAAAAACATTTTAATGAAAATTTTTTAACTTCATTTTTATAATATCCTGTTATATGTAAGTATTAATAATGAACTACAATGTTTGCTAGTGACTAATTACTATATTCATTGTGTTGCATTCATTTATTTTATGCGCCTTATGCATAGGCGCACCATTTCTCTCCACTACTACTAGCAGCGAATATTTTAGCAGCCAATTGCCACATCATTAGTCTTATCTTGTTTGGTGTGCACAACAAGAAATGTTTTGCTTTCTGAGACAAGAAAAATAGGTTTATTTGCGTTACACTTATTAATTTGTACCGTTATTCAGTGTCTGGTAAGTTAATATTCAAAAAAGTATTAATTTTATTAAAATGTTCTGTTATTTTATGTTAACGATTACTCATTTTTCAGCCCTTTGTATTCAGTATGTCTCTACCAAAATAAAGCTATGTTTCTATGGAAATTTAAGCTTTTGTTTTTTTGTGGCCAACATAAACATAAACCTTGTTTATTTGGCCTGTGTTAGCCTTTGAGTTTGGCATGCCTGGTTTGGGTGTTTGAGATAGAGGGTTGCCTTATTTAGCAGATACAAATATAAGATGCCTAGTTAAAATAAAAAAAATAACATATTTTTTCATGGATTTCAGAGAAAAAGAGAAAGAGAAAGATAGAAATATCAATGATGAGAGAGAATGATTGATTGGCGGCCTCCTGCATGTTCCACACCAAGGATTGAGCTGGCAACCCAGGCATGTGCCCTGACAGGGAATCAACCTTGACTTCTTGGTTCATTAGTTGAAGCTCAGTCACTGAGCCACACAGGCTGGGACTAGTTAAATTTGACAGGAACATGTCTTAACCCTTTCCTTGCATGTGTTTGCACATCAAACTCTGAACAGTGCTTGCCATTCAAATGCTACTGTGGATATAAAAAGGGGTTCTATGGAAAGAGACATCACAGGGTGACCTGACCATAAATTCCTAACTGGACAGATCATGATGGGTAGTCATACCTCAGGCATATAAGTTCTTTAGAAGGGCTTATCTGGGCCTTAAACGAATCCTGTCCATTGCTTCTGTGCATGGACCTTCAAAGGTTAACACACCTTTGAAATAACCAGCCTCAAGAGAGCACATAATCTTATTAACTATCCTGCAATCTCTAATTCCTACCTTTTCTGCTACCTTCATGTAATCTTCCCTTCTTTCCCTCCTTAATTTCAAATGCATAAAATAAACTGCAAAAAACTGTTATTCTGCAGAGCATTTAAGATTTTGCTCACTGGCATATGTTATCAATTGGCTCAAATAATTTTAGTATATGTGCTGCCAAAGCAAGCACTCAAGTAAACTCTTACAAAAATTCTCTACAGATTTGGATGTTTTTTATGTTGACACTGTCCTCAATATGGTATTACCTTGAAGATAACTGGGTCCAAGAGGGAATGATCCAGAATAAATGGGGAGGGTCTGGGACAAATGAGTATGTCAAGAATGGGTGCTCTGGGAGCTGCTTTTTCAGGCTGATAAGTTTATGGTTATGTCTTGCTAATTTAAAGGAAAAGGGCCAAGATGGATAAGTACTTTTTTTTGGTTTGGGTCTTAGTAAAACTTAAAAAATGGGAGTGATAAGAGAGCCAGTTCTGGTTTTGGTCCAGCTCCTCTTATTTATACAGGTTTAGGCAGGACTGTCTAAGTTAAGAGTTGAGAAAACAGAGGTTTCAGTTTTTTCACATCATTCATTCATTCATTTATTCACTCATTCAACATATAGATGTTGAAAACTTGCAATTTGCCAGAGAATAGTCTCAGCACATGGTTGAAAACAAGGAGAACCCAGTTTAGTAGGAGGATTTTTAGGAAATGGTTACAATAGTCAGTGATATGGGCTGAATTGTTTTTCCCACCAAAATAATTCATATGTTGAAGCCCTAGTTTCTAGTATCTCTAAAATTTCACATTATGTAAATAATGTAAGACTTATTCATTGTGCTGGGCACTCAGTGGCCCCTTAATCTGAAAACTCATTTAGTATCTTTGAACTCTGGGAAATTATCTTCTTTGATAATTCCATATATCCATTTTCTCTAGACTCTCATTCTGGAATTCCCTTGGTTTGATCCTCTATTTTCTCCTTCCTGTTTTCCATTTCTTTTTAATTTTGAGAGATTTCTTCAACTTTTTCCATGGGAAACTTACTTCTGCTATAATATTTTAAATTTCTGACAGCTTCCTTTTCTCTTCTGAATGCTCTTCTCCTGCCTCCATCTCCCTTTTTATTGGTGCAATATGCAGATGTAATATTCTGAATGCAAAATCTTCTCCAACCTCTGAAGACATTAATGCTTTAAAATTTTCTTCTATACACTGCATTGCTTATACTTACCTTTATCAATTTATTTATTTTAGTTTTTTTGGAGGCTTTCTTCAAACATCTGGTGACCTTTGGCTGTGTGTTCATACTACTAGGGCACTAAACTCCAACCAAATTTCCTCGTGCAAAAGCAGAGCCCATTGACAGCAGAACCTATTGGGTTATTGGTGGTGCATCAGTTGGGGTTTCACACAAAATAAGTGCCACACTTTTTCAGAGAAGCCAAGGAAAAAAATAAAAGTTGAAAGGGAAGAGACCAATAATGAATAAGTAAGCAATAAGAGGAAGGAGTAGAGGACCTGAGAGATTACCAAAACCCAGGAAGAGTAGCAACATGGAGATAGCCACCTTTCTTTCTGTCCTTGGATTTCCTGCTGCTGCTGCCTATTATTGGCCAGACCAAACCTGAGAGCATGAAGAGAGCCCATTGATGGAGTACAGTACAGGTCAACCTCCCAGGGCACTAAGAAGGGTGCAGAAGGTGAATGTAGATCTGAAGGCGTGAAAAACATACACAGGACAGATATCCAAACAGTTTGATAGAGGATCCCAAATGTTAGTAACCCAGCACAGTACCTGGCATATATCACAGAGTATTCAGTAAATATTTGTAGAGTACATAAATTAGGCAAGTAATGAAAGTAATGATCATATCAATGACTTTGAATGCCATAAAAAGAAACTTATGCAATTTTTCAGCTTAAAAATAAAAGAGGAAGCTCTTTTGAAAAGAAAATTTTGTGAAGAACCTCAAAATAAAATCTCTAACCAAATAAAAATAGATTTCCCCAGTTCAATCTGGGCTACAGGGTCTGGCACCCTCCACACTTGGCCTCGTTGTTGAGGAGCACACGAGACTTGGATGGAAAGTTTGTAAGGACATTCCGAGAAAAGGGAAGTGAGTGGAAAGACATCTGTCCTGTTTATCAAAATTTCAACTTAGGGGAGACTTAGGGGAGTGTCGAAGGTGGCACCCTAATTATTCCTTGACCTTTCCAAACAAGTCTGTGAAAGTGCAGATCCCTGGGTGTTTACTGGAACCCTTATGCCTAATCTTTGGGTGCCCTTGCCTTGAGGACAATGCAAACACACCTGTCCTCCCAAGATTACTCACCCTACTAATTGTATCTAAAGATAAAAATTCCAATAAAAGCCTAATGAGGCAGGCAATCAAGGCTGCCTTGTTGCTATAGCCGGTTGGTCCCTTAGCCTCTCTTTCACAGCAAATGTCTCAGAGTAATCCATTCATCTGTCACTCAAGCTCTGCTGGCCAACCATGGCAAGGTGGTGCCCTGTGTGAGGAGCTTCTGCAATTATTATCTCAGGCCTTTCCCATTCTTTCTCTGCCCCATGGACTTTTCAAAGGTGTCCCTGAGATGGCGATGAGGAACCTAGTTTGAAAACCACTGTTGCAAAAATGGGAATGCCTCCTGAAATAGTTATTATAATAGATATACTCCGAATAGTGGTAATTCCTGACCAGCTATTTTTTTAGTGAACATTCCTCCTGAACCTTCCTCTGTTTCTTCTTCACTGCAGGATCTCAAGGTGGCTCTGTGGCCAGGACTCTTTTGGAGAGCAAAAAGTTTGTTGTAAGAGCAGTGACCAGGAATGTGACTCAACCAAAAGCACTGGTGCTCCAAGAACTTGGTGCTGAGGTGGTAAAAGGGGACCTGAATGATAAAGCACTGGTGGAGGCTGCCTTAAAAGATGCCTATGGGGTCTTCCTAGTGACCAACTACTGGGAACATCACAGCAAGGAGGATGAAGTGTGTCAGGTGGGAACACCTTTGAGCCCTTTCCTCTTACCTTTCCTGGCTGCTCTGCCCTCCCTTGAAGGGGGTGGGCCTTAAGGCTGAGCAAAAAGAGCCTCCACAAAATCTCTCTGGTATTTATGAAATATATGCACTTGAAGTATTTCTTTGATTGTGAAGTCAGTGTTCTAAAGCACATGTCCACATCTCAAGACCGTGGACATCTGAGGATGACTGTGCAGTGGAGCCGGTCATTTGTCTGTAGATGACATGTGAAGGGTACCCCACAAATTAAGGTAACTCCGAAGTGAAAAGGAAAGAACAAAAATGTAATGAGTATATTTTTACTTTTGGCAGAGAATTTGGGGAGAAATGAATAATGGGTACATAGAAAAAAACTAAAGCAAATAAACCCAGAGAAAATAAAAGTTTGTAGAAAAAAAATAAATTTAACCATAGAATATTTACTTGGTTCAACTTCAGCGGTTTGTAGGCACTACTTTTTGATTTAGCCCAACATTATGATATTGGGAATATGAAAAAAGGGAATTGCATATATGTGTATGGTGGTGTTTGGCTGTGTGTGTCTGTGTCAGAGAGAGAGAAAGGAAGAGAGAGAGAGAGAGAGAGAGAGAGAGAGAGAGAGAGAGAGAGAGAGAGAATATTAAAGATGAGGACTCATATTTCAGAGTAAGAATTTAGTAGATGATATCTTAAACTGAAAAAAATAAAGCATTAGTAGTGCAAACCTGTTATTTAGAAATAAAGAAACAGCTAAAAGAGATGAAAGTGGTTACTTCTTGAGAGCAGTTATCAGCATGAGGGCTCAGGGAACATCTTTATCTTATAAGTTCAAACCCTCCCTCCCCCCTTTCCTATTTGAAATGTGTATAAATTTGAAAAATGTGAAGATTAGATTTTTAAAATGTAATTGATGTAATCAGTCTCTTGCAGAAATGGCATAATTCAAACAATTAAGAGCAGGAGTGAGCCATTTCAGGAATGTCTGTTAAATTAATTATACCATTTATAGCTTGTCTTTTAGTGATAAACTTTTGAATTTCTCATATTAGGAACTCTGGGTTCAAATTCTGATATCCACTTACTATGAAACCCATGAGTACAAAGTCACTTCTCTGCTCACTTTATGCCTCTACTAAACACAGATTAATTATGTCTTTTCTACTTGCTACATGGGGCTTTGTAAGAAAAAAAGAGAAGGAAACAGTGGAAAGAAAGAAGAAAGAAAAAAGAGAGTGAGAGAAAGAGGAGAGAGAGAGAGAAAGAGAGAAGAGAGAGAGAGATGAAGGTGCTTTAGAAAATTTGGAGAGAGAGAGAGAGAGAGAGAGAGAGAGAGAGAGAGAGAGAGAGAGAGTCTCTATTATGCCCTCAATATCCAAATGATGTGCAGATATAATTAATTAGCAGAAAAAATTATTACACTGTATGAATATTGTTTACTCAGGTATCCCTGGGGCTCATATATAAATAAATGTGGCAGTTGATCCAAAGATACTGATAGCCTAGACTTGAGGAAGAGACCAGGTGTTTCTGCCGGTTCCCACCAGGCTGCCTCTTAGCTTCTGATGAAGTTCAGTCTTGTGACATGGTGAAGCCTCTGCCCACCAACACTGGTGGCCTCTAAGTTGGTAACTTGAATGTGTTTTGATTCTGGAAGAGCTCCTTTTCTATGGAGGACAATATGAAAAGGAAGGGGGGAAGGGAAAGCAGTACCTGCCTTCCTGTCCATATGCGAATACAGCGATCTATATGAAGAATTTACTTTGTTCCTTAGGGGAAGCTGGTGGCAGATGTCACCAAGCGCCTGGGTCTGAAGCACGTGGTGTTCAGCGGCCTGGAGAACGTCAAGCGTCTGACCGGAGGGAAGTTGGCGGTTGATCACTTTGATAGGAAGGGAGAGGTGGAGGAGTATTTCTGGTCCATTGGTGTTCCCATGACCAGCATCCACTTGGCAGCTTACTTTGAAAACTTCCTCACTATATGGAAGCCCAAGAAAGCCTCTGATGGAGATTACTACACCTTGGGTAAGTGGAATTTGTAGTGAAAGTTGACCAGACACCTGCTGTCTTCCCTTTCTCCTCCTTTGTCCCCTTCCTCCCTCTTTTCAGTGGACATAAATCATTTGAGTGCCTACTATGTGCTTACCTCTGTGTGAAGTGCTGAGAGGCATACAATATTGTTTTAAACTTCACAGAGAACTGGTTCTTGGACTGGAAACAAACACAAGGGACTTTACTTCCAGTCTGAACAATCGGGTGCTCTTTATCCAAACCGTTAGCTGTGCAACCTCAAGCCTTAGTTTCCTCAAGTCTAATGGAAAAGTTGGACAAGATGACTTTTTTGTTTTGTTTTGTTTTGTTTTGTTTTGTTTTGTTAATCCTCACTGGAGGATATTTTTCCATTGATTTTTAGAGAGAGTGGAAGGGAGAAGGAGAGACACACACAAAGAAACATCAATGTGAGAGAGACATATGGATTGGTTGCCTCTTGCAAGCACCCTGACCAGAACTGGGGATCAAGCCTGCATCAGAGGTATGTGTCCTTGACCTGAATCAAACCCAGGACCCTTCAGTCCGTGGGCTGCTGCTCTATCCACTGAGTCATAGTGGATAATATAAGGTGACTTCTAAGGTTCCTTCTAGCTCATCCATCAGACCTATGGTAGCAACAGGGAAAACATGCTCCTCTTGACCTGAGTCCAATGGTCTGAATCCCTAGAGGGGCCCTGACTCTCTAGAGAAAGAATCTGATTCTGAAGGTCTGGACTGGGGCCAGGAGTGCTATAGTTTTAAGAAGGGTTCCTAATAAGTCTAATGCTCCAGTCCACTGGCTGGACTTCCTCTGCCCTTTGGAGACATTTTCTTTGTCCACAGTCCTAGGTGGCTCAGTGGCGAGGGGAGAGACCCAGGAGGCAGCCAAGGGAGCAGAGATGGGGGCCTGTAGGCGAGGCTCCAGAGGCCGGATCAGCAGAAAGAGTGCCCACCTACCCCAGTGACAAGCTGACTCTAAGATTTTTGACTTGAAAAACTGGAATGATAGACTTGAAATGGGGCAGTCTGTAGGTGGAGCAAGTTGTTGGGGGGAGGGGAGGTGGTGGCGCTATAGGAATTCATTTTGAAGCTCATTGACATGTTTATTAAACAATCAAGTAAGGACGTTGAGCAGGAAATTGGTCAATAGAGCCTGAAATTCAGCAGAGAAATCTGGATTATAGATTATAACTAATAATACTTTGCACAAAGCAGATAATGGTGTAAATGGTGGCTTTTAAAAAATCAATACCCAGGCATTATGGTACTTGCTCAAACTAAACCTTGTAATGAATTGTGCATAGATTGTGGCCACTAGGTGTTATATTGGTTTTCTACCTTTTGTGTATGGTTAATTAATTCAAATTGGTAAGACCTACCCAGGATATGATATAATCACCCCTCTCTCTCTCTCTCTCTCTCTCTCTCTCTCTCTCTCTCTCTCTCTCTCTCTCTCTCTTTTACTAGCACTGCCTATGGAGGACATTCCCTTGGATGGCATCTCTGTTGCTGATATTGGAGCAGTCGTCTCTAGAATTTTTGATTCTCCAGAAGAGTTCTTAGGCAAAGCTGTGGGCCTCAGTGCAGAAGCGCTAACAGTACAGCAATATGCTGATGTTTTGTCCAAGATTTTGGGGAAAGATATCCGAGATGCAAAGGTGAGGTCTTAGAAGATATAAATGTGATCATAAGAGTCCACCTTGGCTCACACCCCACTGACTTAGACATTCTGGTAAACTCTGAATGAATTTAGGCAAGGGTTCAGCTTAGGCTGTCAGCAGAAATTGAAGAGGATTTCAGTTCCACCAATCTATCTGGTATGGGTGCATCTGAATCCCAGTCTTATGGCTTTATTTCTTTAGCTTAAGGTTAATCAGCTTGTTAGAGTAAACTTACTTCTGTGTGGCAAGAATTTAGAATCTGAAGACTGAGGTACAACTTTTTCATATACACTACCGAACTCTTCTCTCATAAGCACTCTTTGCTGATCATTCCAGTCTGCCAGATGTGGGCGAGGCACTTACCTTTCTGAGCCTCAGCTTCTTCCTTTGTGAAGTGGGATAGTAGCATCTACCTCAGGATGATCTTGTGGACATTAGAGAGAATATATTTAAGGGGCTCAGCACAGTGTGTGGTATGTACATACCTTTTGGTATATAGCAAGTACCTATCTTTGAGGAGTTTACATCAGAGTGAAAATATTAATGCACATGAAGTCACAGGGATCAGTACAGCTATCACACTATAGGTGTTTAATTGTGTTGTCCACAGTCTCTGTGACCAAAGAAGGGTAGGAGAAGGCTTCATGGAAAAAGTGGCTTTGAGGTGTCCTTGAGGGTGGGCAAGACTGTGTTTAGGTGGAGGGAATGATGGGGCTGTCCTGGCTAAATTCTAGAATTCTAAACTCTTGCCTAGCTAAATCCACATGGATGAACCAGAGGTAGTATGAGAAAGTGAGCAAATCCTGGCTCTGCCCTTACCTATCTGTGGAATCTTGGCAAGTTACTTAACCTCTTTAATCTCAGTTTCTTCATTTGGTAAAAGAAGTTATTCTCTCTCTCTCTCTCTCTCTCTCTCTCTATATATATATATATATATATATATATATATACACACACCCTAATATGCAAAGTGTCCCCCTTGGGAGTTCGACCGATTGGGAGTTCGATCACTCACCATGATGCATGTTGACTACTATGGGGCAGCATGGGTTGAAGGGAGGCCCCAGCCGGCAGCTGGCAGCCATTAGGAGCCCTACCCATGCACAAATTTCGTTTACTGGGCCTCTACTACCTAATAAGATTGATTAGAGGATGACATGATATATAAATGGCAGGCACCTGGCACTGGGTTGGCAATTAGTAAGTCCTTGATAATTGATCATGGTTAAAGTCAGGTGGGAATGGCCTAGAGTGTGGATAGGACAGACCTTATACAGAAAAGTGAGAGGAACTGATGATACCACATCACCAGCCATTTCTCCAAAGCTGGTGTTGATAAGAGGAAGGAGAACAGGGCTTCTGAGAAGGAAGTCTGTGTGCCTTGCAGAGACACCCTCAGAGCTGAAAGGAGGCTCCATACCTTCTTTCAAGCTGGCAGGCATGGGCTAGCCTGCCTTTTTGCTTCCCTTGGCTGCATCCCACCATCTGTAAAATGAGTGTTTTCTGGATGATTTCTAAGGTCAGACCCAGCACATTCTCTCTATAGGAGGGGTCCACAATTAGGACCTGCCACCTGCTTTTTTAAAATAAAGATTTATTGGAACACAGCCACACCACTGTTTATATATTGTCTCTGGCTGTTTTCATGATACATTGGTAGAATTAAGTAGTTGTGACTTAGCCCATATAACCCACAAAGCTTTAAATATTTGTATCTAGCCTTCTAGGAAACATTTTGTTGACACCCACTCTAGAATGTTTCCTAGAGTTAGGCCCAGAAAGCTGATTTTTCTTTTCATCTGTAACTCTTGCTTCCAGTGAGTCTTGAGTCATGAAGGGTAACCTAGTTTCCCAATTCAGAGTCAGAAACAGGAGCTACAAGGAGGCTACGAAACCCTAAAACATTATTATAGGTGTCTTTAATGAAGAAAATAAGTTACCCCCAAACTCAGGATGACAGCCAATCACACAAAAGATGGACTCATGAGAGTATCTGCAAAGTCACGTGTACCTGGTGTAAATATACTTCCCAGGACTGACCCCTCTCCAAGGGCATTTGCATTTGGGCCTTATATTTCTTTTGTTTCATGGGGTTTGAAGTCTATACAGAAGAAGGAAAGAAGGGGGAAGGGGTGTGGGCATGTGGAGAGTGCTCATTCTCAGAGGGCCAGGTGGACGTGCTCAGGACTTTCCAAGCATCACTGAGTCGCATACTTGGTCCCCGACTCTACTTGGTACATCGTTATTTCACAACTCAGCAGAACTTCTCTAGCACCAAAAGTTTTAGGGCATTAGAAGTTGGAAGTTCTACAGAATGGTTAATGCAGTGCTTAGTAACTAGTCTGACTTGAAGATGCTGCCCAGGGTTCTAGAGTGGTGGGGGAAATGCTTAGGCAGCATGCTTCTCTGGGGAAGGATGCATGTGGCCACAAGGTGGCGCTCCAGCACCGGCAGTCTGACTCCAACTGCCAGTCTGGTCAGAAGGAGGCATAACTGCTTCAGTAAGTGCATGCCCTGGAACAGACTCCCATCAGGAACTCTGGTCTGGCTGAAACTGTCTGTCTAACCCCAAAAAGAACATGGTCCTCTCAGAAAGTGAGACACAAACAAAATCTCTTTTCTTCAAAAATCTGCAGAAAAGAACCCCGTATTTCACTAGGAATATTAGTTGTCAAAGTTCTAGGATGACGGAGTAACTCAAGGAGAGAGACATTGTCAAAGTCATCTTCCATGCTTTTCATGTAGTCTTCTTACTAAACATTTAAATTGTTTTCTTATTTCAAATACAAATGCTTATTTCAGAAAATACAGAAAATTATGAAAAAAACCCCCACAAAAATCACGTACTCAGAGATAGCAACTAAGAAGATCTGACACGTTATATTCTAGTCTTTTTCCAATATCTATATGTTTGTATCTAGCTTTTTCATTTAATGTTATATTAAATTAAAGTTCTTTAAAACATTAATTTTAATAGCTACACAATATTCTTAAAGTATATATAGACTAAAATTTATTCTGCCATTTCTTGTTTTTGCATAGGCACATTTTTCTTTTTTTAAAAATATATATTTTGTTGATTTAAAAGAATATTTTATTGATTTTTTTACAGAGAGGAAGAGATAGGGATAGAGAGTTAGAAACATTGATGAGAGAGAATAATCAATCAGCTGCCCCCTGCACACCTCCCATTGGGGATGTGCCCACAATCAAGGCACATGCCCCCGACCAGAATTGAACCTGGGACCCTTCAGTCCACAGGCTGATGCTCTATCTACTGAGGAAAACTGGCCAGGGCAGGCACATTTTTCTTAATTTTCCATATTATAAATGTCATATGACAATCATTTTTTATAAAAAAATATTTTCATTGATTTCAGAGAGGAACGGAGATGGAGAGAGAGATAGAAACATCAATGATTAGAGAGAATCATTGATTGGCTACCTCCTATATACCCCGTATTGGGGATAGAGCCCATAGCCCAGGCATGTGCCCTTGACTGGAATTGTACCTTGGATCCTTCAGTCCCCAAGCCCATGCTCTATCCACTGAGCCAAACCAGCCAGGGTGACCATGAGTTGTTTGTGTGTACAATTTCAAAGGCCAAGTGGAATAGTAAGGTTAGAGTTTATTTTTGGGGGCTAAAGACAGATTACACTGGATCCAATAGTTAGAAATGGTCTTAGGTAATTCAGGAGGGGAAACTATTGATGTAGTTAGTGGCAGAGGGACGCAGGGGTGGGTTCTGTGGAAGGTGACAGAAGACAGCTCAGTAAGTGTGTGGTGTGTAGCATTTGTTTGAACATGGGCCTGGCAGAGTCTGGGATGGTTGAAGTCAAGATGCTCATTTCTAATCAAGGATTGAAATGATGATGAAAGGGCATCAGCCAGGAGGAAAGGATAGAGAGCCTGGTGCCTGAGTACTGCATGGAGGCGGAGGGCCAGGTGGGTAGACTGTTTGAGATGGCTGCTGAGGGAATGTATATGAAAGCAGGTCAGAAAGAAACTCACTACAGATTGATTCATATGCCTTTCAGCCTTAAAACAAAAAAGCAAAAAAAAAAAAAAAAAAAAAAAAAAAAAAAGAAAGGAAGAAAGGAAGGAAGGAAGAAAGAAAAGAAAGCAGGTCAAATGAAGGGAGGACAGATCTATAGTTTTTTATCCAAAATGCTTGGGACCAGAAACAATTTGGCTTTCAGAAGCTGCAGCTTTTAGCTAGATTGTGTTCTAGATGTATTATGTAACATCACCATCAAGGGCAGGACAAGAACCTGTAATATCTCTGCAGAAAAATATATGACTATTTCCACTAAACGGCAGCATTGAAAAGCATAAATAGCTTCAAAGTTCAGATCAGAATCAGTTCAGAAAAGTCAGTTGCTGTCAAATTGCTTATGAAAAAAAAACTGGAGAGCTTCTTGGGTTTTGGAGTTAGGCTGAAGAATGGTGGACCTATATCATCTTTAAGGTGAATCATTTATTAATCAAACTATTTTCAATGAGAGCTAAAACATTTCCTTTTTAAAAAATTTATAATTTTTTTTTTTTTAAACTTAAAAGATCACGCTGGAAGCTTACGAGAAGCTGGGGTTTCCCGGAGTGGAGGAAATGGCCAACATGTTTCGTTTCTATCACATGAAGCCAGACCGTGATGTCAAGCTCACCCACCAACTAAACCCCGAAGTCAAAAGCTTCAGCCGGTTTGTCTCAGAGAACAAGGAAGCCTTGATGGGCATTTAACTGTTCACACAGGCCCCTCACAACTTTCTTTTCCCTGATTCTGGCCCTCTGTAGAGCACATCTCCATTTACAGAACAGATATGTTACAATGCAATTGATTGCAACTCCAAAGCTGTTCCTGAAATACACTCTTAAGTAGGCAACATGGAAATTTGATTCACATATAACTTTGCAGCTAGTGATCAGGATGGTACACCTGTTTGGTTAAGTAAGAAGCCCCAAACTGGCCCCTTCTGTAGCTCTGACCCCCCAACAGCCAAGTCGCCTCATCAGACTCTGGCCTGAGGAGCTTGGAGCTTCTTCCCTAACATGAATGGGGGGTGGCCACTCAGCTTTCTCCTGCCTAACTGATCCAGCGCCCTGGCTCTGAACCTCTCCTTGGCAGTTCCAGTTTTTTTAAAATTTTTTTTTATTTTTCCCCCCAAGTGTGTTGTCATATTCTCAGTGAACTAAGTAATTTCAATTTCTTAAAAAAATATATTTTTATTAATTTCAGAGAGGAAGGGAGAGGGAGAAAGAGATAGAAACATCAATGATGAGAATCATTTATTGGTTGCCTCCTGCACATCCCCTATTGGGGACCGAGCCTGCAACATGGGCATATGCCCTGGCCAGGAATTGAACTGTGACCTCCTGATTCATAGGTCAGTGCTCAACCCCTGAGCTACTCTTGTGGGGCTAATTTCTTTAAAAACAAAACAAAACAAAAACACGACAACAAACCAACACAAAAGAAAACCTTTGTCGATAACTTTCTGGGGGAACATGGTGTTCAATGAACAAGCACAAATATTAAAAACTCCAACATTCAGTTTTGCTTCAGGGTTGAAAGTTAACATTCTCTGTTTAATTCATTAAACCAACTATTGAATCATCATTCAATATCTGTATTCATCTATTCATTCTTCTGTCCTTCAATTAAGCCAAGGGCCTTTGGATATTTAGAACATCATCTGTGGGCCACACAAAATTAACAACTTAAAAATTAGCTGCTATATTCGGTCAAACATTCAGTTAACTCGCTCCTAATGCCTTTGCAGGGCCAGACCAAATGACTTCGTGGGCCATATACGGCCTGGGGGCTGGATGTTTCCCACCACTGATTTAGGCATTCCACAAACTTTATTTTTGGCACCAGTACTGATGGTGAATTTGGAACTTCTCTTTCCTATGTGCTTTCCTTTTAAAAAAAATTCTCATTCGAGGATATTTTTTTACATGGATTTCTAGAGTGAGTGGAAGGGTCAGAGGAATAGGGGAGAGAGAGGAGAAACATCGATGTGAGAGAGACACATCGATTGGCTGCCTCCCACACATGCCTCCACCGGGGCTGGGTAACTCTGCAACCTAGGTAGGTGCTCTTGACTGGAAATTGAACCCAGGATCCTTCAGTCTGTAGGCTGATGTTCTAACCAGTGTTTCCCAAAGTGTGGTACGCATACCCTAAGGGGTATGGGAAGAGTTTGGTGGAGGTACACGTTGCAGCGGAGTTTGGTGGGCATATGCACTGCACCGTGCTTAGCTGCGCCTAAGTCTACGTTCTCATGAGTATGAGGGGTACTCAGCGTTATGAAAATTATAGAAGGGTACACATATATCAAAAGTTTGGGAAACACTGAAAAATGGCCAGGGCCTATGTGCTTTCTTATCAGAGTGGTCTATGTTTTGAAGGCTACCATGGCTCCTTTTCAGTTTGTGGTTGGCTTTGAGTCATGCTAGGGCAAGGGGGCCTTCTAATCATGTAGCTCCAAGCCAAACCCAGAGGCTCTGCAATGGATGAAGGCAGGAGCTTGAGGCAAGGGTTGGAGAAAGGTAGGGAAGTGGAAAGAGGAGGTGAGGGAAGGGCCCCCATAGTATTGTTTATATCTCTGGCTTAGCATTTTCTATGCCTCATTTACTAATTTTCCTCTTGGCTGTGAGTGACTGGCACTCCTTTATATCCTGGTACTTGGCACATGATAGGTGATCAATAAATGTTGGTTATCTAAATGAGTGAATAAAGCCAATGGATCATATCATTGCAAGAAAGGGAAATAAACAGGTGTCTAAGTTGGAGAGTGTTAAGAACCAGCAAGTGGTACTTAAAGGGCCAGAGATTGTCCACTTCTGGGGGAGGCAGGCAGGCAGTGACTGGTGTTGGGAGTGGCTGAGTAAAGATGGCGGTGCCTGTGGGTCTGACTCTCCAAGAAAGAAGCCTTGGAGATGCCAAATATCAGCCTTTTGGGTCTTTCAAGGCACCCAGTGGTATGTCTGTGTTGAAGGAAATATGTTGGAGTTATTGCATTTTGATTCTTGAGGGGAAATTGAAGTCCAAGTGCATTTGAAGACCACTCTCCTTTTCAGACTGCTCTCTGCTTACCCTCTGAGCAGTAAACTCACTGCAGCTCAAGCTCTCAACCCTAGGAAACGGGTCTGGATAAATTTCTAAAAAGGGAAAAACAAAACAAAACCCTAACCTAAAAATAGGTGTTTTATTACTCATCTGGTGGGCCAGGCAGGAGGAATGGCTGCTGTCTCCTAAACAGGACTCAGTGTCCCCGAACTGGTGAGTGTCTGCAGGTCACATGGCTTCCTTGTGTGCTTGCTGGGTGGCTGGCTGGCTCTTTTGGCCTTTGGAACAAGGTTGGGGTAGCCCTCAGCCAGCCTTGCCATTGTTCCTACAAAGCACAAGGAGCTCTTTTGGGATTTGGAAGCGAACCTTACAGTATTTGGGTTTGGCTTGGAGCTACATGATTAGAAGGCCCCTTTGCCTTAACATAACACAAAGCCAACCACAAACTGAAGAGGAGCCATTGTAGCGTTTGGAGCATAGACCACTCTGATAAGAAAACACATAGAGCCAAAACCGGTTTGCTCAGTGGATAGAGCGTCACCTCCAGACTGAAAAGTCCCAGGTTCAATTCTGGTCAAGAGCATGTACCTTGGTTGTGGGCACATCCCCAGTAGGGGTGTCCCGCAAGAGACAGCTGATCGATGTTTCTCTCTCATTGATGTTTCTAACTCTCTATCCCTCTGTCTTCCTCTCTGTAAAAAATCAATAAAATATATTTAAAAAAAAAAAAGAAAGCACTTAGGGCCTGGCCATTTTTCTCAGTGGTTAGAATATCAGCCTACAGACTGAAGGATCCTGGGTCCAATTCCCAGTCAAGGGCACCTACTTAGGTTGCAAGTTACCCACCCCGGGTGGAGACATTTGGGAGGCAGTCGATATGTCTCTCTCACATCGATGAGATAAGATGGTGTTTTTTAGGGCCTTGGTTTGCATCCCCATCACACTTGACCAATAAGAGGAAAGAAAGAACAGGGAATGTTAGCTTTAAACATTTTACATTTGTTGTCTGTAGACAAGGGACTTCCCCACCATCTGTCGTCTCCCCCACGGACAATCTTTAGGCCTAGGGAGAGGAAAGCTTTCTTTTGGAGTTGCTCAGAGTACACACTTGGGGACTCAAGAGAGGCACAGAGGGTGAAAGTAAGGCTGTGAGCCATTGCGGGGAAAAAAACCCCCACCCTCTGTTGACCACAGGGAATGGATTTGGGGAGGACAGGGGATGGCACAGAAGGGATGCAGGAGGAAATCTCTCCCTATGATTCTAGAAGTCAGATCATGCTGAATGCAATTCCTGACCTTCCACTGACTGGCTGGGTGAACTGGGGCCAGTCACTTAACCTCTCTGGGTTTCAGTTTTCTTATCCTCACAAGGGGCTGCTGGAAGGACTGAAAGATTGAAAGCATGGAAAGCTCTTTGGACAATCTTTGGTAGATAGCAAGTGCCCAATAAACGGTAGCTGTAATTATCGAGACAAATTCCTGCCCTTGTTGCTTTTACACAGTACTGGAGTTCTGAGGTGCCCACGGGCTGCTCCAGGTCTCCCTCACCCACCTGCTCACCCACTGGCTTCCCCCTGCAAGTTCCTCGTGCCTTGACTGCCCTCTGCTGGTGGTCTGGTCCCTGCCCATCTTCCTTTGCCCGCCACTAGATGGCAGGACAAACCTAGCCTGAGAAAGGTCACTCTAACCCAGTGGTTCCCAACCTGTTTTTGGCCATGCCCCACCTAAGCATCTCTAAATTCCTGATGGCCCTCGTGACATATAATTCTTATTATTCAAAAAGCAAACTCCTTGGTGCATATTACAGACCCCTTTCTCTCTCTCAGACTCTCTCATCATCTTCCTTGGTCATTTCAGTGAGTAAATGCTGGGCATCTTCCCTATGCCTGGCACTACAGCCCTGGCCTGACCCACGGTAGAGGGTGGGCCTCAGGTCAGAGGTGAGCCTTCCATTGAAACAGGCCTTAGGCCCTGGCCCTGGGAGCACAGGAGCGAGGGCAGAACCTGGGTGTGGGCACTCTTACCCTGGCTTCTCCACCATCATCCTCTCTTACCTTCCAACTCTGGAGTCCCATCAGGACTGCACAAAGGGCAGAGGCAAATTCCCCAAAAGGAATTGGGGCACTGTTAGGAAAAGGAAGTGAATGCTGGACAGGTCCCAAGGTCTACTCTCCAAAGTAGCTGTTTTTTGGCAATGGAGTCAACTGCTGGACTCCTAGCAGAAGCGAACAGGAAGGCAATCGCATGAATTTAACACATCCCAGAGGATAGGTTTTTATAGCATTTCTGAAGGGCTACGCAGCAATCTGTTCCAAGAGGATTAAAAATGTGCACACTCTTACCTGGCGACACTACCTCTAGGAAGCCTATTTTAAGTAAATATGTAAACACAAATATAAAAAAATAAATAAAATTTCCAGGATTTTATATGGAAGTGTTATTCATGAGAGTAAAAAAAAGGAAGTAAGCTAACTGTTCAGCATTAAAGGGATGGATAATTAAATTGTTGAGTAGTTTAAAAACTACCTTAAATTTTGAAACTATTATTTGTAAAGAATTTTTACTAAAAAAAAAAAAATGTTTTAAGTGAAAAATGTTGGATGTCAAATAACATTATATCTGGTTTATTAATTCCAATTGTGTAAAGTATACATGTACATGGTAAAATATTGAGAGGAAAAGCACAAAGATGTTACTACTAGTGGTTTTCACTGAAAAATGAAATTTTGAAAAAGAAGAAGTTCTTACCATTTGCAACAGCATGAATGGAACTGGAGAGCATCATGCTAAGTGAAATAAGCCAGTCAGAGAAAGACAAATGCCACATGATCTCACTCATTTGTGGAAAATAATGAACAACATAAATGGATGAACAGGAACAGATCCAGAGGCAGAGAAGCATTGATCAGACTGACAGATCTCAGAGAGAAGTTAGGGAGGGTGAGCGAAAGGAGATCAACCAAAGGACTTGTATGCATGAATATAAGCCTCACCAATGGATATGAACACCAGGGGGGTGAGGACATGAGTGAGGGGATTTTGGAGTTAATGGAGGGATGAGGACACTTAATCAATAAAGAAATTTAAAAAATTTAAAAAAGATAAATGAAATTTTAGTTGATCTCTATTTTCTCCTTTTAATTTTCCCTTTTCTGCAGCTTTCCATAACTAAAATGTTAATTAGATGTTTAATTTTATGCAAAAAATTACTTTTATAATTTAACAGATATCATAGATTGTCCTAATTCTTTCCTTTGTTAGGATAACCATAATAATTGTTACTTATGAAGGTTCGCTGTGTATCACCCACTGTGCTCAGAGCTATATGTAGATTCTTTCACTAAATCTTTGCACCAACACCATAAACAAGGCCATGTCCTCATTTTACAGATAAAGAAACAGACGTCGTAAATTTTAGTAATTTTCCCAAAGTCACCTAATCAGTAGGTGGCAAAGCCAGAATTGAGATTCACATCCGAATGTCTCTAAAGTTGGTGAGCTTTCCACCATACAGGAACTTGGGTCAGTGCAGTTCTCAGGTTATGAAAGGACTGGGTTGTCAAATTCATTCAGGATTCAGTTGTTTGGAATTTGGGACATATTTTCTCTTAGAAACACTGTAGAGATGAGACTCCAACCTGCATAAAGATCAACCCTCCCCAAACTGGTGGAACCACATCTACTCACATGCTGTGAAATCACAACTTCAGATAAGACGCTTCCTGCAAACCTTCTCCCAGATGCACGCAGAGAATAATGAAACTGATGTTCCGGTGAGGACAGGCAGTATTTGGGCAAGTCACAAGGAAGAAAAGAAAGCATAGCCAAGAGGTGCCTCAGGGTACAGGCCAAAGCCAAGGGGTCTGAATGGCTGGTGGGAATGCATCAGGATGGGGGAGGGAGGCTGCATGGAAACCTGGGAGATAACAGGTGTTAAAGCTAAAGGTTTTCAAGAGCCAGGCAGTTAACTGAATGAAGTTAGACCAGATGTAAACAACAGAATAGTGGGGACTGTGGCAGGGGGAGACTGCATGGCCCACCTACAGGTACTGAGTTAAAATTTAACAGAAACACAGTGACGCCAAACATACATTGCCTCAGCTGTTTCCTAGAAGGATGGCTTTCTGATCCTCATGTGGAACCATCCAATTTTGTGGAGGAGTGAGGCTGCAAGGACTGTGAGTGGAGGGCTTGACCACGATGAGGAAGAGCAAGAACAAGATTCGGGGTCCCCTACTTTGGCAATGGGACTGTGGGGGGTGGGGGGAGCTGGCTGGCAGCAGCTGCTCTGGTTTGTGTGTCCTTACAAATGAAGCATCCATTCCCTCATTGCTTCTAGCAGAGGTTGGGCCATAGAGGCAGAGAAAGAACAAAGGAACCAACATTTGCTGAAAGCTGCACTTTTCTCATAGTCGGCATTTCATTGAAGCCTTATTATCTCCCGGAGAAGTTGGTATATGTGGCACACTGGCTAGATATTTACCACACCTGTTTCCACGTCTTTCTGGGCACAGCTGGACTGCACTCCTAAGTGTTCTTTGCCATTAATGGCATCCATGTAACTGTGATAGATACACTAGCATGTGAGAAGTGTGTGCCATTTCTAGGCCCAGCATAAAACTTTCTCATCATCTGCACCCTATCTTTGGATTGTCGTCTACAAGCCTGATGACTTTGAAAGCCATGTTTAGAAAATGGTGAAGCCAAAGAAAGAACCCAGGCACTTAAGTCATTTATAAGCCATTCAGTCTAAGGCACTTTGTTATAGCAACTTGAACAGACTAGGACAAGGTTCAAACTTTGAAACCTGAGATTCCAACTCTTCCACCTTTGATCCAGCCTCATCCCTAAGACCTTTCAATGGTAGAAATGATAGTAGTAATAATAATCCTATCTAATAAAAGAGTAATATGCAAATTGACTGTCACTCCCAACACGCAGATGGCTGTCCCCATGTGGTCAAAGATGGCTACCCCCATGTGGACACAAGATGGCCGCCACAAGATGGCCAGCAGGGGAGGGCAGTTGTGGGTGATCAGGCCAGCAAGGGAAGGCAGTTGGGAGGGACCAGGCCTGCAGGGGAGGGCAATTAGGAGTGACCAGGCCAGCAGGGAGGTCAGCTAGGGGTGACCAGGCTGGCAGAGGAGGGCAGTTGGGGGTGACCAGGCCTGCAGGCAGGACAGTTAGAGATAACTAGGCCAGCAGGGGAGGGCAGTTAAGGGCAACTGGGCAAGCTGGGGAGCAGTTAGGCATCAATCAGGCTGGCAGGGGAGTGGTTAGAGGGTGCTCAGGCTGGCAGGCAGAGTAGTTAGGGGCAATTAGACAGGCAGGCAGGTGAGTGTGGTTGGGAGTCAGCCGTCCTGGATTGGAGAGGGTACAGGCTGGGCTGAGGGACACACACCTTTGTGCACAAATTTTGTGCACTGGGTCCTCTAGTAATAGTAATAATAACAAACCTTCATTAGATTACTTATTCCCCAGACCCTCCTCCAGGCACTCTCAATGGTCACTCTTCATAGCATTCTCTATAAAGGAGGTACTATTACTATCACCACTTAGATATGAGGAAAGTGGGGCATAGGTAGGTTAAATGGCAGAATCTGCATTCAAATCCCAGTGGTGTGACCAGGCCTGATTCATATGACCATGACATCATTGCATATCGGTATAACTTCAGCATGTGACTTGAGACTCTCTACCATACATCCTAAATTTTCCCTGAGGGCCCTTTACTCTGGTTCTCTCTCTCCTGGGAATCCCTGTGTTTTTCCCAGAGCCTCCCTCTACGGAAAAGAAGCTGGGTCTGGACTCAAATTCTATGTTCCAGTCCCAGGTACCAGCTGTCAAACCCCTCTGCTCTCTGACTCTCATTTCCCCCTTCTCTACAATGGGAACTTTACTGTTCTTCTCACAGGGCCTCGGTGACTATGATGTGAGAATAATGTATGCAAGTGTGCCTTGCAAACTCTGGGGTCCTATACAAAGGTAAAGGAATCAACATCATTTTTCCTCTTATTTCCCAAATGTCACAATATTTTTATATAGTCTGTACTTCACTATACCAAAGTTTGCTTATATATTTTCTTGGACACATGGCTTCACCTTTCTGAGCCCTAGGTCCCACATTTGTGAAATGGGCACATTACCATCTGTTCCATAGGGCGATCGCGGGGATTATATGCATTCGTGTTTTTAAAGAATTAGACACATAACAGACACTAAAAAAATGTTTTGCATGCTTCCCAAACCTTGACTTTTCTCAAGGTGCCAGGAACAAATCATTTCTGTCTTACACTAGAAGGCAGTCCCGAGTTGTGCCTTCTCTCTTCCTTCGGTAACAAATAAATGGCACCTGTCTTCTTGGAGCTTCTGATTTGATTCAGTATTAACTGTGGAATATTTACTTAGCAAAGAAAAGTACTTTTCATGTTCCTTTTGACTGTGTCACCCACACGCACACCCGCCGCCCGGTGCCTATGCTAAATCGGCAGAACCTTCTGCGCGCACAGCGGCTCTCTGTGACCCGGGCGTGCTTGTTCAGCTGAAATTGCTTGTGTCTGGCACAGACCTTCTCTTCTGATTTTGGCAGGACTTCAGGGAGCGAAAACGCTGGGTTAGTGTTAGGGCTGGGATTAGAATTTGAGACTCAACAGATCATACTGTTAACACTTCTCCTCTTTGCTAACTTTATGAAGTTCAAGAAAAGCTTTCTGGGGAACGGCACCAACTTATTTGCCAAAAGCTGGGATGGGCCAAGGATGATGTAGTCAGCATTTGGAATCTACTTGCCTAGAATGTAACAGCCAAGGAGAGGAGAAGGATGTGCTGTGGAGCTGGGAAGTGGGGAGCGGTGGGGGAAGTGTGTAAGAACTTGGAAGGAGTCAGGATGCTGAACAGGCTGGGCTCCTTGTGGTTCCACCCCCACAACATCTCCCAAGTCTCAAGCCATCCCTTCCTCTCCTCCTTTGGCGCAGCCCCTGCCCTGGTCCTCATCACCCTCACCGACGACAGCCATACTTTCTGATAAGTCTCCTTGTCCCTTTTCTTCCTAAACACTGCTGCCAGTTCTTTTAAAATATAAATATGCTTATTGATTTTTAGAGAGAGAAGAAGGAGAGGAGAAACACAAACACCAGTGAAAGAGGGATATCATCAATCAGCTGCCTACTGCATGGCCCCCACTGGGGATCAGCCCACAACCTGGGCATGTGCCCTGACTGGGAATCAAACCGGTGACCTCTTTTGTCCCAGTCAACATTCAACCACTGAGCCACACTGGCCGGACTGCTCCCAGTTTTTATTCCTCTGCTTACACACATTCAGGGCTTTCTGGTGCTCCTCAAATAAAAGCCTCATCTTTAGCACAGTGCTCAAAGCCCAGACAAGCAGGCCCCAAACCATCCTCTGTCCTCATCTCATCCCTCTACACATGCTGGCCCACTGGTGTGCCCGTTCATCTCAGCCCGCCAGCCTTTGTCCGGCTGCCCCTCTGCCTGCTTGTTCTCCCCTAATTCTCATCATTGCCTGGGGGACTCCTCATCCCCCAGGACCTAGTTCAATGTGGCTCCTTTGGCAAAGCCTTTTTCAACTCCTCCAGGCAAAGTGGATGCCCCTCCTTTTTACTCTATGGCACTGTGGGCTGCACTTGTTTGTGTGTGCCACTAGGTGAGCTTGGGGACAGACTTAGCCTTATTTATGTCTTCTCCATCCCCACCTAGTGACTTGTTCAGCATATGTAACCACTTGAATTAAAATATTAAAATAGTATTGTTTTTTTTACAGAGAGGAAGAGAGAGGGATAGTTAGAAACATCGATGAGAGAGAATCATCGATCAGCTACCTCTTGCACACCCCCTACTGGGGATGTGGACGCAAACAAGATACATGTCCTTGACCGGTATCGAACCTGGGACCTTTCAGTCCGCAGACTGATGCTCTATCCATTGAGCCAAACCGGTTTCGGCACCACTTGAATTTTTGAAAGCTGGTGGGATAAACTCCTAGGTTGCCAGGTAGGAACCAGAGAAATAGACTGCACTTCTGGCTGTGTCAGGCTCACTGGTTTGGCCTTTCCTGATCTCCATGGAAGTTTAGTGGTCTGGGTGAATGCCTTCCTGTTTACCACAGGAAACTGCTCCCTGAGAATGTTTTAGAAGGTGTCCCAACTGGTAGGCACTTTAGTCCAATTAGGCTTCCGACATGGATCTCCATTATGTGGCAGACCCTGAGTTGTACCCACCTACTGTGACTGTCCCGCCATGGAACTTCTCATAGCTTAGTCAGGGAGAGACACATGCCATTTTAAGGCAAGGCATGAAGCTTGATGGGGTGCTCAGTCAAGTCTTGGGATATCAGGGTAGGCTTCTTGGAGGAGGTGGTATCTAAACTGAATGTTAGAGGGTATACAGGAGGTAGACAGGCAAGGACAGTGCACTTAACCAACATAGCCTCAAGTGGCCAGGATCATGCAGGACTGAAAGACTATTGGTGGGGTGGGAAAGAAGGTGAGATGAAGATAGAGCTATCAAGAATGAAGATGAACATCTACACAATGGAATACTATGCTGCCATTAAAAGAAGGAATTCTCATCATTTGCAGCAACCTGGATAGAATTGGAGAACATCATGCTGAGTGAAATAAGCCAGTCAATGAAAGAGAAATACCACATGACCTCACTCATTTATGGATAATAAAGAACATTATAAACTGATGAACCAAAAGATAGATATAAAGACAGTAAAGCAACAAGCAGACTGTCAAATTACAGTGGGGAGGGTAGGGAGATCTGGGGGAGATAAGAGATCAACCGAAGGACTTGTATACATGCATGTAAGTACAACCAATGGACACAAAACTCTGGGGAAAGAGGGTATGTATGGGAGGGGGGGCAATGTTAAAATATGTACACAGATAATAATTAAAAAAAAAAAGAATGAAGATGATAGCATTTGAATTGGACTTTGAAAGATGAGTTTTGGATGATGGAGATGAGAATAGGGTAGAGTTTGGAGGACAATCTGGGCAGAAGAAAAGCATCAGCAAAGCATAGAGCAGCTTGTTTTAAGTGATCCACTTCAAGAAGATTTTTACTTAAGAGGTGGGTCATGGAGGGAGGCAAGGGTCCAGTCATGGACGGTCTAAATGGTGACACGTGTGCCCAGCTGGCATGGCTCAATGGTTGAGTGTTGATCTATAAACCAGGAGGTTATGGTTTGATTCCTGGTCAGGGCATATGCTTGGATTGGGGGCTGGATCCCCAGTGGGAGTGGGCAGGAGGCAGCCAATCAATGATTCTTTCTCATCATTGATGTTTCTCTCTCTTCCTTTCTCTCTGAAATATATATATATATATATATATCCGTGTTTCCCTGAGAATAAGACCTAGTGCATGGAAAGATAAGACATCCCCTGAAAATAAGACCTGGCGCAACTTTGGGAGAAAAAATTAACATAAGACACTGTCTTATTTTCGGGGAAGCAGGATATATATATATATGTATGTGTGTGTATATATATATATATATATATATATATATATATATATATATATATGTATATATGCCTAAGTGACTGTGTGACTGTTCAACTGTTTGACCAATAGCTATGACACACACTGATCACCAGGGGCTAGATGGGTCAACTTGCTGCTGGGGTCTGGCTGATGGGGACTGGGTGAGATGGGCCAGACATGCCCTGGAGCCCTCCCACAGTCCCTCTCTGGCACCAATTGGGCACTGGCCTGCTCCCTCTCGCAATCTGGGACCCCTCAGAGGATGTCCGCAGGCCAGGCCAAGGGACCCCATGGGCGCATGAATCCATGCACTGGGCCTCTAGTAAAAATACATTTTTAAAAATGGTGGCACTCTATATTCTAATGATCTCCTATTAACAGTGGGGTTTTCAAAATAGGGGAGGAGGACCTGGGACTCAGTCAGTTCTAATATCAATTATCAACTGGCAAAACTGCAGGAGGTTCCTCACTTCTGCTTTCATCTTCTCCGTTTCCACTCAGCTGATCCTCCTAGCAGCAGGGTTAGGAATTGAAGTTACCTAGAGCCCCACAGTGCTGAGAGCAAAGCACACACCTCTCTCTGGAGACAACCACCTACACACCCCTCCCCTGAAAGAAGAGCCTGAGCACTCCTTCTGGGCTAGTGTATTCTCAGAACTTTGGGTTTTCCAAGCATTGAGCATTTCAGATAGGTCAGGGAATATGGAAATTGAGAGGTCCCTAGCCTCCTGCTAACAGCTGAAGGAGCCTTAGGTCAGAGCCCAAAGGAGTGGGCTGTGATATTGTTTATCAGCCTCCGAAAGAGATTTAACCTGTTCCAATAATTTCTCTGCTCTTAGCCCCAGGCTCTGCCAGGAAGGTGGGTCTGTTGGAACATGAGAATCCTGACAAGTTCTGGGAAACAACAGGGGAGCCTAAATGGAAGAAACTTTCTTTAGGTGGAGCCTAAATGGAAGAAACTTTCTTTAGGTGGAGCCTAAATGGAAGAAACTTTCTTTCTGGCAGTCCTCAGGCCCTTGACCTCAGGTTTAAGATTCAGCCCTCATACAAGAAGGGCCTTCTGCTTAGTTGCACAATAAACAGCTCTTGTACAAACTGCTGCCTTTGGGTGGGAATGGGCAATGAAATGGTTCCAAGTGGAAACTCCAAGTTGATCATTCAGTCATGGCAGCTTCCCTCCTGACCAAAACCTGGGCATCTCTGCTGATGACTCAGGAGGGGTCCTGGCCTTGCATTAGTAACTGCCCGGGGAAGGGACAAAGGTTCTCCTAGCTACTTGGAGCTAGGAGAAATGTCTTGTGAAGGCAGCCTCAAGATCATCCAAGAAACTCTGCTTTGGTACCTACTGTGGGCCAGACACTAATATGGCTGCTAGGGACACAGCTGCAGATAAGACCCAGTCTGTGCTTTCACACTAATTGCCGCAGGAGGAGTGGAGACTCAGTTAGGACCCTTTTGTTTGCAATGGTGACAGTGCTGCTTCCATCTGACTTAAGCAAAGAAAGAGAACAGGCACAACAGCGGACAGAGTGCAGCTTTTTTGCTTTCTGGGTTGACTCCATTCTCAGACCAGCTTTATTTTTGTTGTTGCAAGATGACTCTTAACAGCTACTGGGGCTACCTAACTGGCTCATGTCTAATGGGAAAGAGAAAAACTTCTTTCCCAGGATTATTAGCAAAAGCCTCATGATGCATCACTGGCTGTAAACAGGCCCCAGGCCCATTTCTCAGCCCAGTGTAGGTAGGAGAGAAGAGATGAAGCACTGAGGAGCTCATATCTAGGTTTCATGCTTCATCTTTGAGCCAAGGGTGGGGCCCCGGCCAAAGCCATCAGCTGAAGGTGAGAGAGGGGAGTAGGGTTGTGGTTACCTGAGGGTTGAATGAGAACTGATGACAAAAATGGGATACTTTACGGTAAACTAAATTAACAGTTAGGGCTCTGTGTACAGCAACCCAAAGCAAGTAAAGCAAAAACAGTAATAATAGCCCTGGACAGCTGCTCAATGCTTAGAGCATTGGTTCACACACCAAAGGAACTCGGTTCAATTCCTGGTCAAGGGCACATACCTTGGTTGCAGGTTCATCTCTGGCCCTGGTATAGCTGATATGGGAGGCAACCGATCGATGTCCCTCTCTCTCTGTTTTTCTGTCTCTCTGGCCCCTCCTTCTCCCTCCTTTTTACTCTCTGAAAATCAATGGAAAAAATATCCTTGGGTAAGGGTTAAAAAATTAATAATAATTCTGATGCTAATAATAATAATAATAATGAAAATATAAAGTAGGGGTCACAGGATCAAATGAAGAGTTAAACAACACATTTTCTCAAAGGTTAGCTCTTAGATGCGGTGGAGATCTCTGTCAGTGACTCCATGACATAGCTTGAGGCTTGTGTAGGTTATACTCACTGCCTTTGCTTTTCTAACTCCTTTGTTTCATGACATCCTTTAATGTTCAACCTCAATGATTAGGCTAGGCCGATATGATACCCAAGGGGTAAGAGCAGAGTGATGGGGAAAACCCAGGTCTTTGGTGACATTGCTCAGCAGTTGTTATCAGCCAGATAGAGGGCCCATCTTATCTCATCTTATGTGAGGCAGGTTTTTACATTTCTCTTTTCATTTTGCTCATGGTTTGAATTCGTCTACTACTTTCACCCAAAAAGCATCCAAATCTGTCCAAATTCAAACAACCACCATCAGGGCTCTCCATTTCATCTGGCTTCTCTCTAATGCTGGCTATACTCCACTGCAGGAGGGCTACACACACACATCTGAATGGTTCTGTGTTTGAAAAAGCATAGGGAAGGGCTCTGATTGATCTGGCATGAACAGATGGCCTGCACTCTGGATCAATTATGTGCCCAGGGATGGGATATATTCTGAATGGCACAGCTTGGGTTACTTGTCTATAATCTTGGATTAATCAGCCTTTGGCAGGAAGGGCTTGAGGGAGGAACAGAATAGATGTTGCTTCGGGGAATGGGTATCCTATTGCATCTGCATATACTCCTACCAAGGTTTTCAAAGTGTGGTCCCCAGACTCCCAGTAGGTGCATCCCAGGGAGATTGTCAGAAATGCAAATTCTTAGGCCCCCACCTCAGGTCTCCAGAAGCAGAAACTGGTTGAGGCCCAGCAATGAGCACCAGGTTTTCTGATGCAGACCAATGAGAACTACCGGCCACAATTATATAAGAACTAACAGCAAATGCCAGGGTGGTTAAAAAAAAAAAAAAGTAGCAATAATGTTTGATCAGAGAATGAGGAAAGCCTTAAAAAAGAAGGTCTTAGAGATGGTTTATAAGATTGGGTAGATTGCTTCAAATTAATATAATTTGTAATTAAAAAGAATTTTAAAAATCCTTCACTCAAGTCAACTGTTTGCTTTTACGTATGGTTTTTTCCCATTCTTGGTCCATGAAAAAACATATATATTTTTTGGTAACTAACACAGGTTGACTTTTCTATTGATATTTTACTTTTTTTCATTTACCAGTTTTCTTCCTATACACGATGGTTTCTATCAAAGCATTTTGAACATTTACAATGACTTTGGGAAAATTTATTTTAAAAAATTTTAGAGGCTATCTCTA
Organism: Pipistrellus hanaki; assembly: GCF_964339955.1. Taxonomy (NCBI): domain Eukaryota; kingdom Metazoa; phylum Chordata; class Mammalia; order Chiroptera; family Vespertilionidae; genus Pipistrellus; species Pipistrellus hanaki. The sequence continues at coordinate 40,476,186 of NC_140504.1, forward strand.
GATTCACCACCCTAACCCAATCATTGTGATCATTTTTTTCTAGTCTTTTTTTCTGTGGAAGTCAAATACATATTAGAACAATAGTAGGTATATCACCGGGACCGGTTTGGCTCGGTGGACAGAGCCTCGGCCTGCGGACTGAAAGGTCCCGGGTTCGATTCCGGGCAAGGGCATGTACCTTGGTTGCAGGCACATCCTCAGTAGGGGGTGTGCAAGAGGCAGCTGATCGATGATTCTCTCTCATTGATGTTTCTAACTCTCTATCTCTCTCTTCCTCTCTGTGAAAAATCAATAATATATATATATATATATATATATATATATATATATATATATATAAAAGAACAATAGTAGGTATAGCACAAACATTACTGTTTATTACTGAATAGTTTAATTATGCACAAGAGGAGAGCAAACAAATTTATTATAACTTATTAAACCAATCCAATAAGGGATGTTTTGGTTGTTTTCAGTTTCTGCTATAATAAACATCTTTGTGTATAAAGTGCTTTCTCTTACATTTTGAGTTATTTCCTTAGAATAGACTTCCAGAAGTGGAATTAAAAGGTCACAGGATACAAACTCTTTTATGGTTTTTGATGCCTTATGCCAAATTTCTTCCAAAAGGTTTATACCAATTTATATTACCACCAGCAACGTGTGTGAATGCCAGCTTTTCCACAACCTTGGCAGTTGGGGCATTTTAATTAAACAAACAAATTTTTTTTTCTTTTTTTTTTTTGCCAATTTAATAGGGGAAGAACTTTACCTTGTTTTAAGTTGCATTTTTACTACTTTACCTAACATTACTTAATAAATATTTTCCCATGTTGCTTTGATGTTCTTAAAATCTCTTTTATGATTGCAAAACCTTTTTATGGTTGGGATTTAATGAGTGAATATAAAGGTGGGCCATTCTAGTTTAGAGATCACCATGAGCCACAGTGCAGGAAAGGTCAAACACAGCCTGTCAGAAATGGAATTCATTGTTATCAGTATCCTTCTCCTTCTGGGCTCCCATCTTATTGAATAGCATCACCAGACATCTCATCATTCAAGCCGAAGCCTGGGCATCATTGTTGACTTCTCCCTGTGCTTCATTACCTCCATTCAATCAATAATCACGCCCCCTAAATTGGTGTGTGTGATTTTTTTTTTTTTAAATAACAGGAGAGCAGTGAACACAGTCCCCCACTACCACAAATTATGCAGCCACGTTTCCACATTTGGGGAAATTGCAGGGGTCAGCACATCCCGAGTGCAATGGATAAGCCTTGCTCTGGGAAATCCACCTTCATGACCGTGGCATCTCCTCTGCTAGCTAAGTATCCCTAAATCGCTCTTGATACCTTACAGCTACTACTTGAGTTCAAGCCATATCATCTGTTTCCAACACTATTACAGAAACTGCCTAATGCGTCTTGTTTCCCTCTAAGCCCTGCTCCACACAGCAGGCATTCCTATCCTTTCCCTACCCTCATAGGACTCAAGGGCTTTAACAACTTCCTTTTACTTTCAGGATGGAGTCCCCAAATTCCTTTAGTCTATTTTGCAAACCCTCCGTGATCTGAACCCAGCCCAGCTGGTTTTGAGGTGGTGCAGTTAGGAGGTTGAGTAGTTCTCTTTCTCCTGAGCTGTGAAGGGACCCTGTCCAAGACCTTTGAGGACCACAGCTATATTCCCAAAGTAGTGGACTGGAGAGGAAGGGGAAACATTACCTGGTTCACATGCGCAGTCTCTCTGACATAATCTATATCCAACCAGCTCAACAGTGCTTTACCCTGGAGCTACTCAATGTAGCTCCAAGTTTGGTTCACAAAATGTTTATTATTGATTCATGATGGGGTGAGTACAGGAATAGAAAGAAGGCATTTAGAAACAGTTGGAGCAAATTGGTTGTAATTTTTTTTGTTTGTTTAGAATCTAATAATAAAACATGAGAAATGAGTTTCTATTTTGTGAGTCTTTAACATTTCATTTGTCTATTAATGGATTTTATTGCATTATATAAATTATTGGTCTCCACTGCAATGAATTGAAAATTTTAAAATAAAAGCTCTTTGACCACAGATAGTTTGACATGCACTCTCTTGGAAAAGTTCAGTCTGAAACAATCTTCTCATAAATTTGTAAGTGCACTTTCTGGAGTAAGGAGATGTTTGAGTGCCCAGCTGGAAGGGTGTCTTTCAAAGATTTAAGGAAAATCACAGAGAGAAAGAAATCACAACTTTTGTTTATATCTTGATTTTCATAAAGAAACTGGTTAAAACCGGAAGTTCTGCTTCTGACCATCAAGTTAGGATGTAACAGTACTTGACATATTGGAGGTGATGGTAATTTGGAACACTTAAGAGGGGGGATTGGTTTCAAGCAAGTCTTTACTTTTCTGGTCTGTAAAATGAAGGGGTGGGAAGAAAAAAAAAGACTTTCAATGTCCCTTTCAGCTCTAATACCGTGCGCTTTCATAACTCTATGATTTCCTATTTAGTTTAGAACTTTTCTAATAAAGACAATTGCTGGTATGTCACATGGAGAAACAGGAGGGATTGAAAGAAGATTCTTTCCCTCTCCTCTCCTCTCCTCTCCTCTCCTCTCCTCTCCTCTCCTCTCCTCTCCTCTCCTCTCCTCTCCTCTCCTCTCCTCTCCTCTCCTCTCCTCTCCTCTCCTCTCTCTCTCTCTCCCTCCCTTTCTGTCTCTTTTTCTCTCCCCCTCTCTCCATTTCCCTCTCTCTCCCTCTCTCCCATTTCCACAAACTCACCAACTTTAATGGAAGAAACTATCAACACTGACTCAACTTTCAGAGACCTGGTTCTCACCACTACCTGGCTGTGTCACGGAGGACAGATGACCTCACTTGTTTGTGCCCTCTGCTATGTCATGAGGAGACTGGTTGTCAAGGGATCCCACAGGGGGTGGAAGGCAGAAGGATGGAGAGAAGGAGCCAAGTAGGTTGTGTACTTCTTGGGGACACCCTCAGCCAGAACAGTTCCTCTTTTGTCTTTTGAGATCAGGCCTTTGTGTAAGATTTTATTAGAAGAAATAGTTCATTGCTATAAAAAGGTTGGAAAAACTACCAGGCTATATGATTGCCAAAGTCCCCTTTAGGTTTTGTTTGGTTATTGGCATTGTACAATTAGTGGCAGATGCCTGGCTTGCAGTCATATTGTCTAGGAGGCAGGCAAGTTATAGAAATGGAGAGGTTGGGTGTAAGCCTAGCAGGGAGCAGGGAGGACTGTGATGAATATGGAAGTGCTCCCCCTGTCTACAGGGGACCTTAGAAATTCAGCTCCTGCCCTTGTTGCCATGTGGGGATGTGGGCCCTGCTCTAGGGCCTGTGCATCCAATATGTATTCAGGGAGCTCAATGTGACTCATCTGCCTCCATACAGACTGTGGCTCACCTGAAATTCTTAGAATTTTTTTTCAGTCCTAAATAACCAGCACACATGAACTAGCAGGCTGGTAGGCTGAATCATCTTGCTAATTGTTTAGCACCATATCTGGCTCATGGTACACAGACTGTGGATGTTAGCTATCATTATTATTATCATCATCATTATTACCTCATAATGCTGTGGCAAACTTGGACCCATTAATAATTGCAACTGAATTGTAACATAATTATACAATTTTGTGCTATTCAAGCTTAATTCCTTTAAAAGTCATATCATAAAACTGGAGCATTTTGGAGAATTACTGACAAGAGGAAAAAGGAAATAAATGATGCTTCACTATGAACTTGAGTCATGTCCAAGGTAGGTTCTATGTTGTTCTGCCAAAGCGGCCTTGCAGACTCATCACGGCTCACAATGAAAACTGTGTGGCTGCCCAGCACGACTGAATACTTGATGTACTAGCTCTTAAAGGCAGATGTTCCAGTGACAATAAAACAACACAGTCACACTCAGATAGGTGTCTGGATTGCTGGCTTCTTACTCACATGATAGTTTTAAAGCAAGTTATAATATCCATAGAATAAGGCCTCCTTAGTTACTTTTTTTCAAAAATGTCTTGGCTTGTCTATCAAGTTTATAAATTTATTTTTTTCCAGATAAACTTGCTTACTTCTGAATGTCCAAAGCCTGATTTCAGATACCATGGTGAAATCCTCTCCAGGCAACTGGTACTACCTATACAAAAATAAAAATAATTTTAAAATGTTGTAAAATTAAAAAAAAAATTAAATGCTGTCTCAGTTTTACCAGCTTAGCAAAATCATTATCATTACTTCACATTCATCTCAAATATATTTGTACACTGTTAAGTAAATTAAATACTCATGATTTCATTGAATTTGTTAGCAACTGGCAAAGGGGTAGGTGGTTACAAAAAGGAGTAGGACAGTTTCTACATTCAAAGGCGGAGTACACAGAGAGGTAAGGAAGAATTCTAAAATGGAATAAATAAAATATAGGATGACTTGAATGGGAGGTGGCTAGGGAAAAGGAAGAAAAAGGGCTGATTAACTCTGACTGTGGTGTTATCTCGCTTAAAATTCCTAAATCACTTTGAAACCCATTTTAGCAGAGGGTTTCTGATGCTGAGGTCCCAACTGAATCTGGGGGATAGAGTTATATTTATTACTATGGACAGTTTGTGTTTTCCTTTTATTAAATTTTATATTAAGAAGTAAACTGACTCTGGCTGGGACGCTCAGTTGGTTAGAGTGTTATCCCAATACACTAAGGTTATGGATTCAATCCCAGGTCAGGGCACATACAAAAATCAACCAACGAATGAACAGATAAGTAGAACAACAAATCTACTGAAACATTACCTTTACATTAGTATGTGTGATATATAGTCTATCACTATGATGAATAACAGTGAAATAATAATATAAATAACAGTGACAAGTATAATATATTTATATATATATATATAGTTTTTTTCTTCATTACAATTATTTCCTTAGGGTAAATTCTGTGGAATTGGGAGTATTGGGTTTAAAAAGATAATTATTATTTTGTCATATTGTTCAATTGTCTTCCTAAAGGTTTGCATGAATTTGCCTTGCATCTAGGTTAAATGGAGTTTCAATTATTCTGTAATAATTCTGAGAACTAGATTTCATAAGTTTTTGTTTTTATTGTTTTAACTTTTGTGTCTTTGAAGACCAATAAAATAGGGGGTCTGTTAAAACTGATTGTTTATTATTTTTTCTTTTGTTAATTACCTGCTGATATTTTTCACCATTTGTCTAATGAGGTTGAGGTAATGTTCTTATGTATGTTTTACAATACTAGAGGCCCAATGCACAAAATTCATGCAAGAGTAGGACTTCCTTCCCTTGGCTGCTGGCACCATCTTCCTTCTGGCACGTAGCCCCAGCTTCTTCTGGAAGGTTGTTTGGAAGGATGTCCTGTCTAATTAGCATATTATGCTTTTATTATTAAAGATAAATAAAAGCTCTTTGGGAATAACTTTTACTAATATACTGGTCAGGGAAGAAACTGACCAGCGTATTAGTAAAAGTAATTCCCAAAGAGCTATTATTTATATTAGCTGAGATCATGCCAATTTTGCCCTGGGCCTCTATGTACTTTGTTCCTATCTCATTATGCTATCATCAGGTTGGCCTACAATGATTGGTATGCATGTCTCCCTCTTTCCTATTAAGCTATGAGCTCCTTTCTATACGACCAACACCTTATGTAGCATCTGATACATCATATTTGCTCAAAATTGCTTGTTAAGGCTTGTTAGAAAAAGAACGTTTGAGGGAAAGGATTAAGTTAGGGAACACACCACAGTGATACCACCATTTTGAATTTCTAGAATTAGAGAGAGACCTGAGTTCTCTTCCTTCAGTGAGGAAGACATAAGGAAAGCCTCTGGCTGACCCTGTGCAGAGCGGTTCAGCAGTTGAAGAGCAGGCCTTCCTCTCTGCCCTGGAGCCTCCCCCAAGACTCGGATCCCACTTGGAGAGCCCTTGGGGGTCGGGGTGGGCAGCTGCTTTCCTTTGGCGCCACTTTCTGGGCAAAAGGTTCCAGTGTTTGGATTTTATTAGCCAATAAAATTAAGGGGAAAATGCTGGGGGGGGGGAAAAAAATCACAGCACACTGTTGCTACTCTTGAGAATGAGTAACATAACTTGCAACTAGACTATTAATGTCTAAATGGATTTTCTGTGCTCCAAGCCAAAACACATTTCATAAACTTACACAGAGATGGATGGAATCCCAGTTAATAAAAACAGTTGTGGGTGGAGGATGCGTGGTCTGTCGGAAGGGGAGCTGATGGATGCTGCGTTGCCGGATTGTTGCATTTAAATGTGGTATTATTTTTAAATAGAAATAAAGCATTTTATTAAGTAATTGAACTTATACATTATTACTAAACTGTAACGCAAAAAAAGTGAATTTATTGAGCAAGTTTTTGGAGGTATAAGTATGTAGATGGTATCTGATGAGGGATCTTGAATAGTTTCCAACATTGTATTGTCAGCCATTTTACTAGTAATACAATCTTGTTTGTCCCTAGTCAGAATGAGGGATGTTTCTTTTAAATTTACATTTATTTGTTGGAGTAATATTCCTTTCAGGATTGATGCAAAGTTCTAAAATTTTAGTTAATACTTGAAAACAAAAATAAACGACTCTACAGACTCTGACAGCTGTGTATGCCTCAAAGAATGATTTCTGTGATCAAGTTCCTTCACAAGCTACTGTGGTAATATATTTCACATTTTCATTTCTTTAGGGCCTCCTTTCTAGTCAGATGAAGAAGGAAGAAAAAGATACAAGTGGTTGCACTGAAAGCCTAAAACGACCCTAGACTTTCATCTAAAAAAGATAACATTTCATTCTATTCTTATAAATCTTCCTCATCCCATTAGATCTCATTAATGGTGATCAGTGGCTGGTCGCCTGGTGTCACTTGAAATTGCAACTGCCTCTTTCAACAATGCCATTTGTAACAATGGCTGGGAAACATGGGGCACAGGACACAAACTGCTTGGACAAAGAAGTTACAATCCTACACATTGTCTTCCTTTTTTCGCGTGTGTGTGTGTGTGTGTGTGTGTGTGTGTGTGTGTGTGTGTGGTACAGATATAATGTAGAAAGCGATAAAACATGAAAAGTAAATATTATGTATATGTAGAATTATACCAAATGTGAAGAGGGTCACGGAATTAAGAGTGGAATTTATTTATTGTTGGTGTATTTTTTTTCTGCAATAAGCCTACCCTTCTTATAGCAGGTAAAAAGGAGCTATTTTTCCTTTTTTTAAAAAATTTTCTGGGAAAATTTAAACAAATGTAAAAATAACAAGACCAGACCAGTACACCTAGACTGTCACCCAGACGATTGCACTGGGTTTCAGACTTGCTTGGGATCCATGACCCCTTTTTCCTTCTTTCTCCCATTTGGACTGGGAGGACCTGGCCCGTGGCTGTCCTACCATTATATTTTGGAAGCAGATAACTTGTTTTTTGGTTTCACAGGTCCATAGATAAAGAGGAATTTGGCTCCAAGCTATACCAGACCCTAAGTTTCAACTATAAACGACTTAGATGATGAAATGTGAACCTTTTTGACTTGATGACATTTAAATGAGATTTTAGATTTAGAGTTGATGATGGAATGACTTAAAACTTTTGAGGATATTGGGATCAGGCGAATATGTTTTGTAGATGGGACAGAGGTGAATTTGGGGGGACCTTAGTTAGTGTTCCCACAAAATTCATATCCTTCCTGGGACCTCAGAGTTTGACCTTATTTGGAAAAAAAAAAAAAAGAATTTGACCTTATTTGGAAATAGGGTCATTCCACATATAGTTAAGATAAGATTATATTGGAGTAGTTTGGGTCGGTAATCCAATGTGACTGCTGTCTATGAGAAGATACACAGACACACAGGGAAACAACCATGTGGTAAACACAGCAGAGATCGGGGTGATGTGTCTAGAAGCCAAGGAATACCAAGGATTGCCAGTTACACCAGAAGCAAGGAGAAGGGCATGGGATAGAGTCTCCCCTAGAGACTTCAGAGGGAGCAAGGCCCTGAGGACACCTCAACTTCAGGCTCTCAGCCTTCAGACCCGTGAGAACATGCATTTCTGTTGCTTTAAGCCATACAGTTTGTGGTGCTTGGCCACAGTAGCCCTAAGAAAGTATTACAACTTGTATATGTGCTACTGTACTGGTATAATATATTATGCACATTATAAAGCACCCACAGAAATAGATACTGAAAAATGTGTAGAGATGAAAAGGTCAATGTTTAAACAATTATTGTATCTCATTTACTTATAGTGTGCAAAAAACCTGAGAGCAATGATATTGAATATTTACTGCTTTTAAATAAACTTTTTAAGTTTACAGAAAAGTTGCAAAGTTAGCACAGAAAGTTCTTCAGAGCCATTTCTGGTATGGATGGGGGAGGGAGAGGGACAGTCAATGCCTCCCAGGTCACCAGGCAGCTGTGATAACCTTGAAGGGAGAACTGACCTTGGAGTTGGAGACCAAACTTAAAGTATAATCCTGCCACCCATCATCTTCCCATAAATGGTTCCTCATCTGAAAACCAGGATGATGACACCTACCTCCTGGAATTGTTGGGGAGATGAAGTAAATCCTAGCTCTGTCGAATGCTGGCTCAATGACTCGGGAGAAGACATTTGACTCTCTAAGGCGCAGTTTCCTCCTCTGTGAGGTGGGGAGAGTCTCACCTTTCCTATAAGGTTATATGGGGTGGGAAGTTGTCCAATTGTAGTCCATCATGCCATTATTCTTCCCTTTATCCCTCAGCCATGTTTCCCAGGCTCTCCTTAAACTGAGTTCTTTTTTTTTTTTTTTTTTTTTTTTTTAAATATATCTTATTGATTTTTTTACAGAGAGGAAGAGAGAGGGATAGTTAGAAACATCGATGAAAGAGAAACATCATCGATCAGCTGCCTCCTGCACAACCCCTACTGGGGATGTGCCTGAAACCACGGTATGATATGTGCCCTTGACCGGAATTGAACCTGGGACCTTTCCACTGAGCCAAACCGGTTTCGGCTAAACTGAGTTCTTGTTTGCGGTTATAAAAACGACAAAAGGCAAATCAAATAGTTATATGGTTTGTTCAGACGCACCACAAAAACTTGCTCTGAAACATACAGCTTGTGGCACTGACAGTGTTGAGCTGTGTGTGTGTGTGTGTGTGTGTGTGTGTGTGTGTGTGAGAGAGAGAGAGAGAGAGAGAGAGAGAGAGAGAGAGAGAGAGAGAGAGAGGAGTGGGGGGAAGAGAGAGAGAGAAAAGAGAGAGGTTGGTGACCCCTTAAGGGCCTTCAGTCTTGAGATTCTTTGTGTCAAGATAAGCAGAATTTGCGCTTGATGCTTTTATGCTGGGAGTAGTTCTCAGCTCTCTGGAAAATTCCAGGAGGAGGCTTCTTCAGTACATATGTCTGAGAAGAGCTGATTTGTGCTAAAACGGGCAAGTGCGTGGGTTGTTCTGCACCATTGCTCCCCAGCGCCGCCCCTCGTCCCCCCTTTTACCAACACCAACGCTAGTCTTGTCTGCTGTTGAGGAGCCTTGCCACCTCTGCTCCTTCCTCCCAGCTTCCCCTGGGGGAGGGGACACCCCAGGCTCTTGACTTCAGTCCTTTTCCATGAGGACAGAGATCACAGAACACCCATGTTAGAGCGGGTCGTTCTTCAACCATTTAGTCTATGTTCCCCAATCTTGCCTACCCTTCAGAATCTCTTAGGGAGCCTTTAAAACATACACACTCCCGGGCCCCGGCCTTGGCGATTTTGGAGAGAAGCCCAGGCTTTGGTATTTTTAAGACAAGTTCCAGCATACCTGGCGCGGCTGAGTAATTGAGCATGGGCCTATGAACCAGGAGGTCACAGTCAGAATCCCCGTGGGGGCACAGGCCTGGGTTGTGGGCTTGATCCCCAGTGTGAGGCATGCGAGAGGCAGCCAATCAATGATTCTCTGTCATCATTAATGACTCTCTCTCTCTCTCTCTCTCTCTCTCTCTCTCTCTCTCTCTCTCTCTCCCTCTCTCCTCCCCCTCTGAAATCTCTCTCCCTTATATACAAAGAGAAGTTCCGCAGATGATTCTAAAGTCCAGGAAGATTTGAGAATTAATCCAGGCTTTTCAGAGTACCTCCTGCTGAAGACAGAGATCTTGTCTGAATTGTTTACCACAGCATCTTCGAGCAACACAAGCATTTGTTCAATAAATGCTCAAACTAACTTCTCAGAGCCCTGAGTGGTTCCCCAGATGCCATGGAGGTCTGGGAGAGAAGAGCCACTTTATTAGGCTGCAGGCCCATCCATATTTCAACTCCAAACACTCACTTTTATCCATTAATTTTTAAATAAATACTTCCAGGTAAGGTATAGAAACCCCAAATTTACTGATAAAGTCTGTTCTAGACAAAAGAACACGGAAGATTTCTCCTGATGCAGCCCAATGGTGTCCTCAATACATGTTCATTAAAAAGTTAAAATTTGTAGTTAAGGAATAATTTTACTATATATTTATGGAATTCCATATAACATTGTAGCCATTTTTTCCTAATAAGCTTTCTTTCTTAGAATGGTTTTAGATTTGCAGAAAAGTTGTGAAGATAGTACAGAGTTCCCATACACCCAGTATCCAGTTTACCCCTATTTTTAATATTTTACATTAGTCAGGTGCATTTGTTACAATTCATGGACCAATATTGCTACATTATCATGAAGTAAACTGCATATTTATTCATATTTCCTAAGTTTTTACGTTATGTCCCTTTTCTGTTTCAGGACTCTATCCAGGATAGCACATTATATTTAGTTGTCTTACACTTTTTCAGTAAAAAAGCATTCATTTTATTGACTACTTTGCAGCTTTGAGGAGAATGTGCCAGGTTTACAGAATACTACTGAAATTTGTCTGTTTTTCTTATGGTTAGATTGGGGTTATGGGTTTGGGGGAGAAAGGCCACAGAGGTAAAGTGCCATTTCATCACATCATGTCAAGGGCATGTGCTATCAATGTGGCATCACTGTGGATGATGACCTTGATCGCCTGACTGAGGTAGTGCTTGTCAGGTTTCTCCACCGTACAATTACTGTTCCCACCCCACTCCTTCTCTACTGTAATCTCTGGGAGGAAATCACTGTGTGCGGCCCACAGTTAAAGAATGGGGGTTATGTAACCTCCCTTGAGGGGGCAGTATCTACATAAATTATTTGAAATTCTGCTTGAAAGATTTCTTCTCTCTCTCTCTCTCTCTCTCTCTCTCTCTCTCTCTCTCTCTCTCTCATTCAGTCATTTATTTCCATGAATATGGAGTCTGGATGTTTATTTTATACTGTGGGTTATAATCCAATGCTTCTTTATTTATTTTGTTCCTCAGATTGTTCCAAGGTTTGGCCATCGGGAACTCTCTCAGCTCCTGTGTTCCTCTGACATCTGGCCATGGCTTTTTAGCACTTCCTTGCTTTCTGGCCCTGCAGCATGCTGAGGCTCATGGTGCATATTTCCTGCCCCAGGTTGTAGCCATTTAAAAGTGTTTTGGCCTGGCTGATGTAGCTCAATGATTGAGCATCCACCCAGGAAGCAAGAGGCCCCTGATTTGATTCCTAGCCGGGCTGTGGCCCAATCCCTTGGGCAGGGGTGGGGGAGAGGGACGAGTGCAGGAGGCAGCTGATAGATGATGTTTCTCTTTCATTGATGTTTCTATCACTCTATCCCTCTCCCTCCCTCTCTCTCTAAAAATTAATTAAAAATTAAAAAAAAGTGGATTTGAATTTTCCTTGTGTATCTCTTAATTTAAGGTTATTGTATATTTTTCTCAGAATAATTGAAACATTTAAAAAGTATTAGGGAAGTGCATCAGGCATTTAGGAATTTTGTGATGTTGGTCAGCTTTTTATTTATTTATTTATTTTTAATATATTTTATTGATTTTTTACAGAGAGGAAGAGAGAGAAACATCGATGAGAGAGAAACACCGAGCAGCTGCCTCTTGCACACCACCTACTGGGGATGTGCCCGCAACCAAGGTACATGTCCATGACCGGAATCGAACCTGGGACCTTTCAGCCCACAGGCCAACGCTCCATCCACTGAGCCAAACTGGTTTCGGCGATGTTGATCAGCTTTTAAAATTTGTGTTTAGCTGATTTCTTTTCTTGGTTGAAATAATTATTATTTTATCCCTAAGTAGATATTCATGATTTTGTATATTACACTTTAAAAAACTCCCCCTAATTATAAAAATTTTAATTCATGGGGAGCTCCTGCTGCCCCTTAGGTGCCTCAGTGAGCCCAAACACTTAAGAGTGAAGTCCTCAATAATCAGGGTCACCCTAGCTGGTTTGGCTCAGTGGATAGAGCGTCAGCCTGGGGACTGAAGAGTCCCAGGTTCCATTTCGGTCAAGGGCACATGGCTGAGTTTCAGACTCAATCCCCAGTGGGGAGCATGCAAGAGGCAGCCAATCAATGATTCTCTCTCATCATTGATGTTTCTGTCTCTCTCTCCCTCTCCCTTCCTCTCTGAAATCAATAATAATAATAATAATAATAATAATAATAATAAAATATATATATATAGTCAGGGTCAAGAGAGAGTGACAAAATAAGGACATAGGAAAAAGCTGGCTCACTGCATGGGCCAGGACAGCTGAGCCTTTCCATAAACCTGTTGCTGGCCATGGGCCTTTGCTAACAGCCCTTCTTTGCCAATTTTACTAAGCACATGGTATTAGTGATTTATTCAGTGAGAACATTTATGTGCTAGGCATCTTTCTGGGCACAGCTGGAGATAATAAATCCCCAACCTTAAGGAACCTACATTGAAGAGAGAGATAAAGATAGGAGGGTATATGGACAGGTGTTCTGGGGCCATAGGGTTCTCCAGGAAAGACTTATTCTTTCCTGCGGGATCAGGGAAGGCTCCACAGAGCAGGGAGATTTGGATTGGGTCTTGACAGATGAGCAGAAGTTTTCCAGGCAGAGAAAGGTCAATTAGGTTAGGGAGTAGACATAGTGTTTTGAAAGGGACTTTTGGGCACACAAGGAATCCTAAGGAGTTCAGCAAACCCCAAATGGAATCATAATTCTTTCAGTATTCTTTCCTAAACTAACAGTTCCTGAAGCAGATCCATCTTTGTAACTCTGGCACCATGACCAGTGGTTCCCAACGTGGGGCACAAGCCCCAAGGGGGTAATTTGATGTTTAAGGGGGGGGGCAATTCGAGAATGAGTTATTAACAACAGATTTTTTTTTTGCATTCCTTATGGCTCTAGGGGCCTCATATACAGTATATAAATATATATTGTGGATACAACTAAATAAAAGGAAGGTGAATGATCCAATTAAGAAATGGACAATGGACCTAAATAGAATATTTTCAAAAGAAGACAGAAGGAAGGCCAAAAGGCACATGAAAACATGCTCAAAGTCACTAATTATACGAGAGATGCAAATCAAAACAACAATGCGGTACCATCTCACACCTGTCAGAATGGCCAACATCAACAAATCAACAAACAACAAGTGTTGGCGAGGTTGCGGAGAAAAAGGAACCCTCGTGCACTGCTGGTGGGAATGCAGACTGGTGCAACCACTGTGGAGAACAGTGTGGAGTTTCCTCAAAAAACTGAAAATGGAACTCCCATTTGATCCAGTAATCCCACTCCTAGGAATATATCCCAAGAAACTAGAAACACCAATCAGAAAGGATTTATGCACCCCTATGTTCATAGCAGCACAATCTACAATAGCCAGAATTTGGAAACAGCCTAGGTGCCCGTCAGCAGATGATTGGATCAAAAAACTTTGGTACATCTACACAATGGAATACTATGCTGCCATAAAAAAGAAGGAATTCTCATCATTTGCAGCAACCTGGATGGAATTGGAGAACATCATGCTGAGTGAAATAAGCCAGTCAATGAAAGAGAAACACCACATGACCTCACTCATTTGTGGATAATAAAGATCATTATAAACTGATGAACCAAAAAATAGATACAGAGACAGTAAAGCAACAAGCAGATTGTCAAATTTCAGCGGGGAGGGGAGGAGGATCTGGGGGAGATAATATCAACTGAAGGACTTGTATACATGCATATAAGTACAACCAATGGACATAAAACTCTGGGGAGGGAGGGGATGTGTGGGAGGGAGGGGGGGGGAAATCAATAAAATATGTAAAAAAAAATAAATTAAAAAAAATATATAGTGACATATTTATGTATTTCAGTTCTCTATTATGTTTTGAAACTTTATTTGCTATTTTTTTTATATCACTTCATATTATTATTATTTTTTCTAACAATTTCTTAGTGATTTCTTCCTCAGTACTTCAACTGTCCTTTGGTTTTTTTTATTTTTCTCTTTCATGGATGCCATGTTCTTTGAAAGCTTGTTTAGACCAAGTTAATGGCCTTTCAGGCTTCTTCTAAGCGAATAGGAGTTCACTTAAAAAAATTTATTGATTTTTTAGAGAGGAAGGGAGGGGGATAGAAAGTTAGAAACATTGATGATAGAGAAACACTGATCAGCTGCCTCCTGCACACCCCCTATTGGGGATGTACCCACAACCCAGGTACATGCCCTTGACCAGAATTGAACTCGAGACCCTTCAGTCCACAGGCCTACACTCTATCCATTGAGCCAAACCAGCTAGAGCTCACTTTTGAATAATAATAATTATATGTAACAGGGGAGGCATCAGGATCTTAGAGATACTTAGGTGAGCCATGGACAAAAAATGGTTGGGAACCACTGACCTAGGCAGTTTTCAGTGAATGGTAGGTGCTCCAGAGCAGTTGTTGAATGAATAAAATAAGACATGCAACTCTCCTTGTGCATAGATTTCTTCAATGTATATGAACATTTGGCTATAAAGATGTCCAGTATAGCATTATATATAATAATAAAAATCTCAAAGGAACTTACATTCCCAACAAAAGTGGGTTGGTTAGACAAAGTATAGTACATTTATTAATACATTAGAATTCTATGTAACAATTAATGACAATAAAGATGTTTATGAATATGGAACAATATATGTAATATGCTGAGTGGAAATAGAAGGTTGCATAAACAATATATAATATAAGCTCAGTTTTATAAATTATATATGTGTGTATATAGACGCATAAACACATGCACGTGTATACCCATATACACATACATTTGGAAATTTGGGGAGGATTTTGCAAATAAATTATAGGTTATTTCAGTTTTCTCCTTTTTGTTTATTTACTCATCCTAATTTTTCTATAATGTGTTTACATTAAATATGTAACAAGAAAAATGTTTTTAGAAGACTCAAGTTTTGAGAAAAATTATTTACTGAAATGCCATAAAACAGTAACCAAAAAGAGTTCCCTACTGCAATGTAAATACTTGTGCATGCATTGGTGCACGCAAGCAAGTGTGTATGCTTGTGAGCATGGTGTAGGTACGTTAACATTTTTGTGAGCATGGTGTAGGTATGTTAATATTTTAACTCCTATTGCCTCATATTGAATAGTCTTTTCCTTACCATTGTCTCAATTAATTCTCATACAGTCTCATATTGTGGGTGAGAAAGTGTAAATCCTGGGAACTGAGGCTCCCAGCTTGTCTTGCCTCCGTCATTATGTGCACATAGCTGGCAACTGGCTGAGCTGAAACTCATTCACAGGCCTCGACTCCAGGGACCAGAGCATTCTTCTTTCCTTTTCTAGAAATTATCCCGAGAGAGGCAAAAGCAAAAACTAAAACCAAACAAACCCAAAAAACAATCCAGCCATAGTAGTACCCCAGGGCTTTTTCCTGGCATTGTATCCTTTAAAAGTTATACTCTAGAAAAATTATTTGATGAAATGCAAGCATGTCCATAAAAATTCTTAAACAAATAAGCATGTTACAAAAAGTATGATCCCATTTTAATGTGAACAAGGATATATTTTCAAGTGAAAAAAGCTAGATGTAGTATATGTAGTATGCAACCTTTCGTAGTAAGAAAGGTATAAAATCAGAATTTATGTTTGTACTAGAAGGATACATACAACTCAAAAGAGGTCCCCCGGGAGTTGGTGGGAAATATGATAGATGGGGGTCTAGTGGAGACAACACTTGTCAAAGAATATCTTCTTAATGATTTTGAACCATTCCAAAATTTAAAATGAAACTTTAACAAATACAGTCATGCCCCACCAGTGTGACTCAGTGATTGAGTGTCAACCTATGAACCAGGAGGTCATGGTTCGATTCCCAGGCAGGGCACACGTGCCAGGGATGTCACTCGATCCCAGTGGGGGTGTGTGTAAGAGGCAGCCAATCAATGATTCTCTCTCATTATTGATGTTGTTATCTCTCTCCCCCTCTCCCTTCCTCTCTGAAATCAATAAACAAATTTTTTTTAAAAATCTAGTAGACATACTAAAATGCTTATTTTTTTTGGGGGGGGGTGGATAAACAGATAATATTTATTTCCTGTTTTGGGTGCATTTGTATTTTCTCTATGTTTTATATATATAAGAGAAGGAGTTATTTTAAAACCTCCTTTTTCTAAACATATTCAAGTGTACCCATGGTTGAAAGGGGTTGAATGAAATTTCTAAAGAATTTTTGGGAAAAAAAGGCATTCTATTGGTTATTGTAAATGTGAATCCCTTTTTATTTATTACATTAATAATCCCTGAAACTATTTAGTATACTAGGTTGCCAGACTGCAAAGATAATTCAGGACCTGGTTTCCATTGTAAGAACACCAGTAGTCCCCAGAATTCCCTCTGGAATTGCGTTAAAAATATGCTCCGGCTAAATGATGAAATGCCGATTTCCCACTGCAAGGCCTGTTCTTCCCACCCTCCACCCCCAAATGTTGATTCAGATAATGCTTTAAAAAGAACCCCACTTTCAGGGAAATGGAAGAAGTCTGGTCTAAAGATATTCTGTGGGCCTTTAGCATTTTTGACTGATTGTGAATTTAATATATTTTTAACTCAATTCAAGTGCTTTTCTCTCAAGAGACTGCTCCTCTGTTTCTCGTCTCTGATGCCTAAGTCGTAGTGGGGAAGTTTGGCTGGGTGTTTGTTGACACATTTTCTGTACAAGGCTATTTGAGAAATACTGACATTTCCCCTAACTTCCTCTTTAGGCATCAACCCAGCTTGTCTCTCCATCCCTGTTGGGGCTCCAGTCTTTTTCTTGGAAGAAAAGAATCTGCTTCACAATCACTTTAAGAGTTTTTTTTTCTTTCTTTCCTTCTCCAGACTTGATTCTGTTCCACAGCCTGGTCCTCTGCCCAGTCAGCTTCTGAACCATGCTGTCTCCCTAAGTGCAGAGTCCTCTGCTCTCAAATTTGGAAGGGACTCTAGAGATCTTTTGAGTTTGCAAATCAGGAATCTTCTCTACCACGTCTTTGCCAGTTAGTCACCCACTGTCTTCTTAAACACCCTAGTGACAGAGAGCTCACTACCTTATAAACAACTGGAGGCCCGATACACGAAATTCATGCAAGGGGCTTAGCCCTTGCAGCCGGTGGCTTGCCTTGGTCCTTGCAGCCCCGACTTCTTCTGGAAGGTCACCTGGATGGATGTCTGGAAGGTCGTTTGGCTGTCTGGTCTAATTAGCATATTACATTTTTATTATTATAGATTAACCATCTATTGTTAGTGTTAGAAAGCCGTTTCCTAAGGAATCTAAGAGCAAGCTTGTGGCTCTCTTGCTTGCTCTCCAGTCAATTTCTAATCCAAGTGAAAATAGTGACCAGAGAGAAGGAGGATGGGGAAGTGGAAATCATTGCACAGCCTGGACCCAAAGGAGCAGGAAATAAATAAATAAATAAATAAATAAATAAATAAATAAATAATCCAGCCAAAACCGGTTTGGCTCGGTGGATAGAGCCTCAGCCTGTGGACTGAAAGGTCTTGGGTTCGATTCCGGTCAGGGGCATGTACCTTGGTTGCAGGCATGTCCCCAGTAGGGGGTGTGCAAGAGGCAGCTGATCAATGACTCTCTCTCATCGAAGTTTCTAACTCTCTATCCTTTCTCTTCCTCTCTGTCAAAAATCAATAAAATATATATTTTTAAAAAATCCAACATTTTCCCTTAGGGCATGGAAAGGGGCTGAAAAGTGCTTTAGATTTAGCCTCAGAAGACAGGCCTTTATCTCAGCTCCATCTTTCAATTACTGACCCAGTAATCTGAGACAAGTCATTTGTACTCTGAATCTAGTTTCTCTCATTTATAAAATTGGAGTTGTAATAACTACTTCACAGGGCAAATGGGAGAACAATGAAATAATGCAGGCGAAAATGCTTTATAATACTATCAAGAGTTCTACAAATAAGAGCATATTTATCTTCTAAGATGCTAGGTATCTAGCTAAGCTGTGAAGCCACTGAGCCCAAGGGACTGACCAAGTGAAGGGCTTGGGGATTTACTCTGCACCTGTGTGTCACTGCAGCATCTGCTGCTGACCACTATTGACCTCCTTTGAGGGGCCAACCAAATGTGATGACAGAATCTGGGCAAGTCAGAGGCTGAAGGATGTGAGTTCCCATCTGATATAAAATGCTGATTTTCAAAATGAATGAGGAGGATTGGTGACTTGCCCAGTCACATAGTGCAACAACAGTGGGCTGGACCTGACCCCAGAAGCTCCTGTAAGGGTTTCTCACATCGGTGCAGTTGGTCTTTTGGATCCTACAGTTTTCAGAGTATAGAACTTCCTGGATCACTGTGGAAAGTTTAACATCTTTGCTCCCTATTCACTCAAGGACAATAGCATCCGCTTGTCCTGTAATAATCAAAAAGGCCTTCCTCATCACAAGAAAAGCTGTTTAAGAAATTACAAGAATAGTGTAAAGAATTTCCACATACTTTTCACAGAGTTTTCTCAAATGCTTACATTTTACCACATTTATGCTCATGCAATCTCTTATTTAATAAAAACTTATAAATATATACTTTATATTTTATTAGAGGCCCAGTGTAAGAAATTCATGCACTAAGGGGGGAGGTGTCCCTCAGCCCAGTCTGCATCCTCTCCAATCCGGGACCCCTTGCAGAATGTCTGACTGCCATTTTAGGCCTGATCCCTTGGAGCGGGCCTAAATCAGCAGTTGGACATCCCTCCCCTCTCACAATCCAGGACTGCTAGCTCCCAACCGCTCATCTGCCTGCCTGCCTGATTACCCCTAACTGCTTCTGCCTGCCAGCCTGATCGATGCCTATCTTGACCTTCCCTGCTGGCCCAGTCACCCCTAACTGCCTTCCCCTGCCAGCCTGGTTTCCTCCAACTGCCCTCCCCTGCAGGCATGGTGCCCCCCAACTAACCTTCCCTGCAGGTCTGGTTCTCCCCAACTACCCTCTCCTGCTGGCCTGTTTGCCTACAACTTCCCTCCCCTACCAGCCATCTTGTGGCGGCCAACTTGTGACTACATGGGGGCGGCCATCTTGTGCAAGGGCATGATGGTCAATTTGCATATTACATCTTTATTATGTAGGATTTTTTTTCCTTAATTTATTCATTGCTCTTATTTATTCTTATTCCTACTATTTTTCTGTTTTCTAAAACATTGATTTATTATTTTTGCCTACTCTCCTATAGTTTATTTTGTTGTTCGTTTTCTAATTTTGGAGCCAAACGTTTATAAAGATATGAAATTTCTTCTGAACAATGTTCATAGGTCTTGATGTTGTTTTTGTTATTATTATTTTTAGATTGACTACAACTTTAGTTATTTCCCCTTAAATCCAAGAAGTATTTGAGACAGAATTTTAAAAATCTTTTTATTTTCTTATTATTACTGGTTTTATTGTACAATATCTGAGAATGTCTTTTTATGGCCCAATACATAGTCACGTTTTGTGAATGTTTCATGGGCCCTTGGAGGAAAGGGGAATGTATGGTTTTTTATTTTATTTTCAGGGTAAAGAGTTAGAATTTTATCTATCAGAACTTCCTTATTAATAATTATCTTTATAAAATCTCTCTTGTCATTTATCCACTTTATCTGTCACTAAAAGGATGAATTAAAGTTTCCTACTAATGTGTTTGTATCTCTTTCTTCTTGTGTCTTTTATAATTTATGCTATATATGATGGTCATTGTTACATTACTTGGTGTATAGATTTTCATAACTATTATATCTTCATTGTAGATCTTTCTTATCTCATTCAGTGTGGTATTTTTTATGTAGAAAGCTTTTAAGACTCTCTGTGGCCACATTTTATCAATATTATCCTTTATGGTTTCTGTGTCATGTGTCATGCTTAATGAGGCTATCTCTGCTTCTACCTTTTAAAACTATTTAGTCATGCTTTCTTCCAGTACTTTTGTGGTTTTGTTTCTTACATAAAAATGTTTAAATCATCTGGAATCTATTGTGATGTAAAGAGTTAGTAAGTGCCTAGCTTCACTCCCAATTGTCCAACCTTGGTCTTTACAGTTGGCTTATCAGATGTCTAAACATCTTTATTGAATAATCAGTTATGGGAGACATCTGTTATTTTCACCTCCTGACCAGAATCCTTTGCTTCTTCTCTTAATAACAGTCCCTTTATTTTTCTTGAGTAGCCACCTCTCTGTCCATATGGTTTTTTGGAATTGATACTACTGGTTCCTGCTCCAGGGTTGAGTAAATACAATAAATAAACAGTGGCCATAGTCATTGGTTCAGGAATGGGGCATAACCAAAGCTAGGACAATCAGAGTCAGGAAGACTCAGCTCTAAGATTTTGATTGGTATTATTTCAAAGGAGATATAATAGTTTGTTTTTTTTTTCCTTCTGTTGGACTTGAGGTTATAAGACTGTAAGCTTAGGCTTCTAGGGACTACTGCCATGTGTAGTGCAAGAATGAAGCAAACACAATGAAAAGGAGAGCTTTGTATAATGCAAAGACACTAGGTACTGGTAATCACATGAGTCTTTGGATACAACTATATCTTACCCGTGGATTTTTTGGTGATGTGAGTCAAATATATACATACACACAGGGATGAGCAAAAGTAAGTTTATAAAGAACTCTGCCAAAGTGTGCTTGAGGATAGCAAGTAGCCTACAAGAATCTATATATATAAAAAGCCAGCGACCAGAATGCCAGAACAACCCGAACAACTGGTTGCTGTGATGCCCACTGTGGCCAGCCAACCACCCCAACCAGGGGTGGGGCTGGCTGGCCAACCTTCTGTGACTCCCCCCGCCCCCCCCCCCCCCATTACTCCCTTGGCCAGCCTGTCCCCGATTGACTCCTATTGGGGTGGGCAGGCCACACCCCACCTGTGCACAAATTCATGTACTGGGCCTCTAGTATATAAATAATGAAGGCTGGCAATTTGAGCACTTAAGAGATTGTACCTAAGTGCACTGTGCTATTGTGACATTCTTTTGAGTTAAAAATCATAATTTGCATGTCTTTTTCCATATAAACAACGATAAACCTATTTTTGTCCACTCTTGTATATACAAACACACACACCTGGAGTTGTTGACTAACTGAAAAAATAATCCACTGACTTGAAATGTTTTTATTATATGGAAAATTATTATATAAACTTATTCCTCTAAATCTGTTCCATTGACTTATTTACTTATTCCAAGGGTCATACATTAGAGAAACTTGGTTTTCAGATATCTTTTGTTTAGTTAAGTTGGTGTTTAAAAACATTTGAATTTGAATGTTGCTGTGAGCATTGGCTGATAACAGTTCTTAGCTGTCTTCTTCTTTAGGGAATTGGTGTTGCCCATAGAGGAGCCTTACTGCAAGGGAGGCTATGACTCTGACCAACCCATACTCTGCCAATGAGTGACTGGCATGGAATGAAAAAAGGCCAATTATTCACTTTTCTCAAAGTGGGACTGTTTTCTAGAGCCTTCTTGCTTAACTTTTCCTCTTTTCCCTTCCCTACTCCTTTTATTTCCCCCTCTTTTGAGGATATTTTCCAATGAATAGGTTGAGCAGAATCCCAATCTCAGACTCTGCTTCTGGGGAATCTCACCTAAGAGGGAAAGAATTCTTTTCATCTAGTCTCATCACTCATCCCCAGGAGCTGTCACTCGCTGTAAGGAGTGGCCTCTCTTAACAATTGAAGCAATGTTAACTGTATCTGCAAGTTTTTTTTTTTTGATCAACTCATCTTTCAAGATATACCAGAAAATCAACATTAGGCAACCACCAATGTGTATATTTATTTATTCAGGCAAGATCATCAGCGGATGATAAAAACATTGTGTAAAATTTAGTTGAGGAACAGGTTACTTATTAATGTCATGGGGGGGTACTTTTATAATAGAAAGAACTGGAATCACCACTTAACAAGTGATCAAACTCAGCATCAATAATACGGGGGCAAACTGATATCACGCTCCTCTTGAAGTGATGTGCTAGGAAGTACACAATAACTCTTAAGTCATATTCCTGCCAAAACAGTTTATCTGAATCCAATCATGAGAAAATATCAGACAAATCTAGCTTGTGAGACATTCTACCAGACAATAGGCTTGGAGAAATGTCATTGCACTTAGGAGCTTGCATTTTATATTAAAAAGTATATAAATAGGAGGATAGATGAATTTAAGGGAAATGTTTGCATGTGTTCATTATATTATTCATTTGAGCTTTTATAGACTTGAAATAAAAAAATAAATAAATCTGTAAACAAAATAAACTATCCTTCACACAAGCACACAAAATATACAAATCTCATGTGCTTTTGAAGTTGTTGTGCATCATTCAATAAAATAGTTCAAACCTATTCTGTCAAATCATATTATGAAATGTGCATTACAATTATGGTCAATACTCATCTTATTTCAGCTTATAATAAGATTTTCCAGTTCCTATTAACAAAAAATAAAATTATATGCTAGCTGCTGGACCAATTAGTTTTAGCAGTATATACCTTTCTTTTTCATTAAATACATGGGAAATTTAATCATAAAGTCTAATGAAATTAATGGAGCTATTTTGGCTTTTTAAATGCATTATCCCCAAAGCTGTCCACCAGAGTTCAATACCCACATGGACACCCATTTACTGAAGGAGTACCTTGCCTTCAGTAATACTCATCACATTAATAATAATTGATAACTTTAGCCACACATAATTTTAAAGCAATGAAGCCTACTATTGTACTATCATCTTGTTTTGGTAACCAGAATATGATGAGCTATATTAGATCTGCATCAGTTTGATCTTGACCTGATGGCTTGAAATAATTTTTTCTTACATATGTTGCAAATTTATTATTTTTAGTTTTGTATATTATTCTTTTTTTTAAAAAAAAAATATATATATATATTATTAATTTTTTACAGCTAGGAAGAGAGAGGGACAGAGAGTTAGAAACATCAATGAGAGAAACATCAATGAGAAAGAAACATTGATCAGCTGCCTCCTGCACACTCCCCACTGGAGATGTGCCCGCAACCAAGGTACATGCCCTTGACCAGAATCGTACCTGGGACCCTTGAGTCCGCAGGCCGACGCTCTATCCACTGAACCAAACTGATTAGGGCTGTATATTATTCTTTATACTAAAGTATTTACTTGAATTAAAAAATAACATCAGACACTTTCCGATGGAAAGTAGGTCGTGGTCTATTTTGGCTGATTGGTTTGAACATGAGGCCCAACTTTGCCAAACCTAGTAAACATTTTCCAGAATGCTTATTATTGAATGTTCTAAATGGAATCTCTGAAGTTTTGGTAAAACTTGGTATTATTTCAAAGGAGATAGTTTTTTATTCTGTGGGATTTGAAGTTATAAGACTGTAAGCTTGGGCTTCCAGGGACCACCACCAGGTGTAGCTCAAGAATGAAACAAACTTAATGAAATCATGTGATAAAACAAAGGCATTTAAACAAAAACTACTTCATAATGTGGCAGACAAGGTCTAAGAGGGTACCAGTGATTCTCACTTCCTGGTATTCTCACCTTTCTGCTATCCCCTCGCCCTGAGTGTGGGTGAAATCTAGGAGTTACTTTAAATAAGAGAATACGGAAAAAATCATGGGATGTATGGAATGTCAACACTTTTGGAAACTATCAGATACAAATCCAAGGGAAAGAATTACAGGCAGCGTGTTTAGCAGTGATTCTCACACTTGAGCAATGCATTGGAATCACATAGAACAGTGGTTGGCCAACAGCGGCTTGTGAGCCACATGTGGCTCTTTGGCCCCTTGAGTGTGTCTCTTCCACAAAATACCACGGCCTGGGTGAGTCTATTTTGAAGAAGTGGTATTAGAAGAAGTTTATGTTTAAAATATTTGGCTCTTAAAAGAAATTTCAATTGTTGTACTCTTGATATTTGGCTCTATTGACTAATGAGTTTGCCGACCACTGGTCTAGAGGGCTTGTTCATAAAACAGATTGCTGGTTCCCAGAATTTCTGATTCAGTAGGTCTGAGGTAGGGCCTGAGAATTTTTATCTCTAACACGTTGCTAGATGTACTGACGGCTTACCTGGAATCCACATGTTAAGAATCACCAATATAGGAGGATCCAAGATGGCTGCGCCCAGGTGAACACCTAGCCGCAGCCGCACACAACAATTTCAATAAAATACAACTAAAATATAAAACGGACATTGCCCAGAACTACAGGAAGGTTGACTGACTGGAAATTCTACAGCGAGAAGTAAGGAGAAAACCAGAAGGAGGTGCGGAGGAGCTGGAAAAGCCCAAGGTACGGAGACACGCGGCGCGCGCGGAGAGGACGGAGCCGGAGAGGAGGGAGGCCGAGTGCCTGGCGGGCGTTCCCTAGCAGAAAGGAGATAAACACTCCGACTGTGCTGGGCCCCCGACTGCTCTGAACCCCAGTTCTATGCCAGACCCCGGGGACTCAGGCTCAGCCATAGGGAGCTGGGCTGTAAGGCAGAACCCCGGGGAAGCGGCAAAAGGAGGTCCCAGAGGCGCGCACACTGCCCCCAGAGAAGGGACGGTCGGCTGTGCCGCGGGATTGCCCTGACGGGAAGGAGACTGGGGCTCCAGACTGCTGTGAACGCCACTTCCAACTCCACTTCCAACTGAACTGAACCCCAATACCAGGCTCATTGTGGGAGAGCATAGACTGTTTGGCAGCAGGCGAAAATCGAGGGCACCTTTCTCTCAGAGGCGCCGGCAGCGAGCACTGAAGGATCTGCATAGGGCGGGGCTGACGGAAGCCAAAGCTGCAGGCTCCACCCTGAAACCCCTTCCCATCTGTAACTGTGAAATGCGACAACAAAATAGATCACAAACGAAAGAAATGGAGGACAAAAAGCGTCTGGATATAGAGTTCAAATCTACGCTTATAAGGTTTTTCAAGAATTTCCTAGAAAAGATGGATAAGGCCTATGAGGATATGAAAAGAGGTCAACTAGAATTAATAAGGAGTCAACAAGAAATGATAAGGGATCAACAAGAAATAAAGAATACATTGTCTGAAATAAAAAATATTTTACAGAGTCCTAAAAACAGAAGGGAAGATCGCAAGAATCAAGTCAAAGATTTGGAACATAAAGAGCCAGAAGACACTCCTCCACAGAAGCTAGAAGGCAAGAGAATCCAGAAAATTGAAGATAATGTAAGAAACCTCTGGGACAACTTCAAGCGAACCAACATCAGAATTATGGGGGTCCCAGAAGATGAGAGAGAGCAAGATATCGAAAACATACTGAAAGAAATAGTGACAGAAAACTTCCCCCACCTGGTGAAAGAATTAGACTTACAATACAAGTCCAGGAAGCGCACAGAACTCCAAACAAAAGGAATCCAAAGAGGACCACACCGAGACACATCATTATTAAAATTCCAAGAGCAAAAGACAAAGAGAGAATATTAAAAGAAGCAAGAGCAAAGAAGGTAGTAACTTATAAAGGAGCACCTATACGATTGTCAGCTGACTTCTCAACAGAAACCATGCAGGCCAGAAGGGAATGGCAAGAAATATTCAAGGTGATGAATAGCAAGAACCTACAGCCAAAAATAATCTACCCAGCAAAGCTATCACTCAGAATCGAAGGCCAGATAAAGAGCTTCACTAATAAAAAAAAAGCTAAAGGAGTTCATCACCACCAAACCAGAATTATATGAATTGCTGAAGGGGGTTCTTTCAGAAGAGAAAGTAAACAAAGATAAAAATTATGAACAACAAATACGTAATTATCAACAAGTGAATCTAAAAACCAAGGAAATTAAAAAAATCTGATGAATAATATTAACTGTTGAATATAATAGAATCAGAGGTATGGAAGGGGAGTGAACTGACGATTCTTGGGGAAAAGGGGAGAGGGGGGCGTGGGAAGAGACTGAACATAAACTGTGCACCTATGGATGAGGACAATGGGGAGAGGGGAAAGGGCAGAGGGTGGGGTGGGAACCTGGTGGAGGAGAGCAATGGTGGGGGGAAAAAAAGGAACATTTGTAATAATATGAAAAATAAAAACTTATTAAAAAATAAAAATAAAATAAAAAATAAATTTTAAAAAAAAGAAGTTAAAAAAAAAAAAGAATCACCAATATAAGAGTCATTTGGTAGCTAATATGTGTTAAAATCTTTTTGGTATACTTCTTGAAAATTGAAAAATGATTAGATTCTAGTGACTGGTAACTTCTATTTTTGTAAGTTAAATAATTTCTAATCTTTTTTTCAACAAAATTGAAGGGGCACATAATAGAGTTGTCAATTGATAGGTCATTTAAGATAATCTATAATGATAAAAGTGTAATATGCTAATTAGACCGGACAGCTGAATGGCCTTCTGGATGTCATTCTGGACGAAGCAGGGGTTCGAGGGGGGTGGGGTGAGGAAAAGCGGGTAGGGGCAATCAGGGAGGCAGGTAGGCGAGCAGTTAGGGGTGATCAGGCAGAAAGGTGAGCAGTTAGGGGCGATCAGGCAAGCAGAGCAGTTAGGGGTGATCAGGCAGACAGGCGAGTGATTATGGGCAATGAGGCAGGCAGAATGGTTAGGGGTGATGAGGCAGGCAGGCAGGTGAGTGGTTAGGAGCCAGAGGTCCCAGATTGTGAGAGGGTGCAGGCCGGGCTGAGGCACCCCAACAATGAAAGATCAGTATGTAAATTTGGCACAGAACTTAGAAGGTCTTCCAAGAATGGAGTGGCATTTGTACATATACACCACTCCTTCCATCCCTAAGCATTTGTTTACGTGTACAAGGTATGTTAGTTAGGGTAGGTTACACGGGTATTACAAATAGACTAAAAAATGGTTCAAACATAATCAAAGTTTATTTCTTAATCAGCAGATGCTCTCCAGCATGTGGTGATTCAAAGGCCCAGCCTTGTGCTTCCACAATCCCTCAGGTCTTGTCGTCATTTATATCCAACTGGAAGGGTGCACAATGGTGGTGTACCTGCTTTCTTAATAGCTCAGAAATAGCACACATTATTTCTGTTTAGAGAGAACCTGTGACATGACCCCTGTGTCTATCTGGGTCCAATCAGGAGAGGAAAACCACAGAGTAATTTGAATAGGGAAAGTTTAATATGAAGAATTACTAACTGTAATGGGAGATTGGTATGACCAGGAATCGGCAGCTCAGAAATAAAGGGATGGCAGATATAAGGAATAAATATTGACTCAGGGCTGGGACAGAGTGCCTAAGGAAGCATCTCTACTTTCTCCTTTCCTCTCCTCTCAAGGCTGAGATGCAAACTTTTGAGAGAGGTGTATCACCTGCAGATTCAGTGATTTGTGAGAAGGGCACAAACTCAGAAAAGCATGTTTTTTGCTTGTTTGTTTTCTTTACAGTGAAAGGATACAGATAGATTAAAAAGAGCAAGCAAAGGCACATAGGGTGGAGTCAGTTGCCCTCCCATTATGCCCTCCCAGTGGAGTCATATGGACAGCACTTATTCTCCCAGCAATGATGTGTGAAAACATCTATGAGGTATTGCCAACTAGGGAATCTCATCATGCCTTGGTGTTTAGGGCTTCTACTGAGGGCTGGTCCACATGGCTGACCTTAGTTACTTAGTCTCCAGCCCTTCCAGAAGTCAACTGATACCATGTGGCCCAAGTCCCCCTACCATAAACCACATTGTTAGCATAGATTAACATGGCCTAGGCCCAATACACTATTCACGGGTAGGATATTTCAAGGGCTTAACAGTTATCTCCCAGGAGCCAGGCAAAGGCCAAATTCTTTTGGAATGTGCAGGATTTGGACAATGTGAGCCTGCTAAGTTAATCCTTTACTATGTTAGACGGTAGGGCTATAGCTCACTGGAGGGCAGGGAAATGCCTGGCTGGTGGAACTTGCTGGAAATCTAAGCTGCTCAAGGCACTTTGCTACAGAACTATCTGGGAGGGAAGCTGCTGGCTGCTGGGGACTACAGGAGCTGGACACCGAAGAAGCTGCTATCACTTCAGGAACCTGCACACAGGAACTAGTAAAACCCTCTTCTCCTTCCAAGTCACTCCAATGCCTTCTACTGACAAAGCTGCAGTGCCAGCTAGCAAAGGAAAAATGTTTAAAGGGCCCAGGTCCATTTCACAGAGCAAACAAAAAGGGTGAATTTGAGCTGATAGGCAACCTATTAATATTAATAACCAGTACAGCTACACTACAAGGGATGCTGGGGATAATAGCCAGTCACACATTTGGCTACAATCTTATTGCCAAGGGAGAAAAGAAAAATGATTTTGGTCAACAGCTAGCTTTCTCTGTCACATGGTATAACTTAGCACTTATTTAAAATTGAAATTAGAAATAGAACTAGTGCTGAGCCCTATCTCATTCTTGTAGTGAATGTATGGAAAAACCAATAACATGCCCATCCCAATGAGATCACTGAGAGACTCATTTCTGTCCAATTTCTACTTTTTATGTTTAACAATTACATATCAGATTTGGTTATATATTTATGCTGTTTTTATCAATTATGAACTGATAGTTTCAATAATCACTCAATACATATTAATTTTTAATTTGCAAAGTCATCATCAAAGGAAATGATTTAAAATAATTTGTGTATAAAACTATGTTAGAGCAAGATAAAAAAGTAGGATAAAGACTTCCAAACATAAAAATGTATTGTTGTATTAGGATAATATTCTTTTGGGAACATACATGAAAATATGGGTTTAACAATAAAAAGGAGTGACAAAAATCTGTTAAAGAAATTGTGAAAAAAGGTAAAACATTTAAAAAGAAGAGGTTGTGTGTTTGGTGATAATTAATGATGATAATTTAGTGATGGTAATTAAATTGCTAATGTAAATAGAATCCATTGTTAAATTGGAATAATTATATTTTAAAAGACAGAATTTGCAATAAATTGAAAATTATACCATTTTCAACTTAAAAAATCCTCACCTGAGGATATGTTCATTGATTTTAGAGTGAGAAGAAGGAAGAGAGAGAAAGAAAAAGAGAGAGAGAAACATCAATATGAGAAAAATATTTACAGGTTGTTTCCTATATGTGCTTCAACTGGGGATTGAACCTGAAACCTAGGTGTGTCCTGACCTGGAATTGAACCCAAAAACTTTTTGGTGTATGAGATGACGCTGCAACCAACTGAGCCACCTGGCTGGGGCTATCCTTTTCAACTTTAAAAAATATAATGGGAAGTTTTTAATGAAAACTTAAAATAGTGAAAAAGGATACCTAGCTTTTCAAAATTCTTTTATAGGGTATGTAAGTCAAACATGTGAAAACTACTGCTCTAATTCATTATTGAATTCTCAACATCTGGCTTGGTACATAGTATTAATAGGTACCCAGTAAATAATGTTTGAATTAAGTAAAGAAGAGAAGGAAGGAATGGCAAATAGATGTATAAACATAAATAATGACCAGTGTAGACAAAGGTTGTGAGAATCAGTAGTCTCATGCTGAAACAAGTACAAATTAATACAGACTTTTTGGTGGGCCTTTGCCATTCATATAAATAGTCTTGAAATGTGTCTACCCTTTGCCGAAATAATGTGTCTTCTTGGAATTTATCCTGATAGTCATAAATAAATAAAGATATTCATTATTATATTTATTCATCCAATAGATATTTCTTAATTACTTACTTGAGAGATACAGCAGTTAACATAAGGGGCATGGACCTGCCTTCATGAAATTTACAGTCTATTGGAGCAGACAATCAACTAACTTTTCAAATATGTGAATAATTAAGAATTGTGAGATGGGCTATGAGAAAGCACACACAAAACTAAGGAGTGCTGAAGAAGAGCCCTATATATTGGGAGACAAGATCATATCTAGGAAGGCCAGGAAATTAAAATTATTCATTTATTTTCAAGATTAGTTGATAGTTTTCCCTGGGGTGACTTTTGAATTGAGGTTTAAAGAATGTGTGGGGGGCCGAAACTGGTTTGGCTCAGTGGATAGAGCGTTGGCTTGCAGACTGAGAGGTCCCAGGTTCTATTCCGGTCAAGAGCATGTACCTTGGTTGCGGGCACATCCCCAGTAGGGGATGTGCAAGAGGCAGCTGATCAATGTTTTTAACTTTCTATCCCTATCTCTTCCTTTCTGTAAAAAATAAACAAAAAAATAAAAAATAAAATAAAAAAAAGAATGTGTGTGGGTTGAGCTGGATTGACTTAGAGGCAGTGTAAAGTTTCAGGTCTAGGGAACAGTTTGTGTTAAGGAGGAAGCAAGGTATAGTTGAGACACCAGAAGAAGGCAGGGTGCTAAACATCATATATAATAATAGAGGCTCAGTGCACAAAATTATTGCAGGAGGGTGTGTCCCTCAGCCCAGCCTGCACCCTCTCCAATCTGGAACCCATCAAGGGATGCCTGACATCCCCTCTCACAATCCAGGACTGCTTGCCTGCCAGCCTGCCTGATTGCCCCTATCTGTTTCTGCCTGCAAGCCCGATCACCCCTAACCACTCCCCTGCCAGCCTGATTGACACCTAACTGCTCACCTGCCAGCCCAATTGCCCCTAACTCCCCTCCCCTGACAGCCTGGGTCCCTCCCAACTGCCCTCTGCTGCAGGCCTGATTGCCCCCAACTGCCCTCCCTTGCAGGCCTGGTCCCTCCCAACTGCCCTCTCCTGCTGGCCTGATCTCCCACAACTGCCCTCCCTTGCTGGTCATCTTGTGGTGGCTATCTTGTGTCCACATGGGGGTAGCCATTTTGACCACATGGGGGTTGCCATATTGTGTGTTGGAGTGATGGTCAATTTGCATATTACCTCTTTATTATATAGGAAAGCCTAATATGCTAAGTATCTAGTCATCTAGTCATCTGGTCAACCAATCAAAGCATAATATACTAATGATATGCTAAGGCTGCTCGCTATGGCTGACCACCAGGGGGCAGACGGTCTACTGGTAGGTTATCTTGCTTTTGGGGTCTGGCCTGCAGCCCTCTTGCGGTCCCTCCCTGGCTAGCCAACCTCTGGCATCCTTCCCTGGCCCTGATCATGCACCAGGGGGATCCCTCGGCCTGGCCTGTGCCCTCTCACAATCTGGGACCCCATTTTCAACCCTGCAGGCCAGGCTGAGGAACCCCACTGGTGCACGAATTCATGCACTGGTCCTCTAGTATAGCATAAAGGAGAGAATGTAGCAAGATGAAGCTGGAGAGATAGGCAAGTACTCACCCCTGTAAGGCCAAAGTAAGGAATTTGGTTTTATCCCAAGAAATGACTACAAATGTTATTTGGAGGAATAATTAACATAAAATAAAATGCACAGAGTTCAGGTGTTCAGCTTGCCAAGTGTTGCCAAACATACATATACCAATCACCTAAGCCAAGAGGTAGAATATTTCTATCACCGCAGAACCTCCCTCCACCCCTTTCCAAATAGTTCCTGCCCACCAATTCCCTGATACCACTTTCTGATTCTATCACCATAGTTTGTTCCTTTCTTGTTATGGAGTAATACAGTATTCTCCTATGTGGATACCACAACTTGTCTAGCTTATCCCTGTTTATGGACATTTGGGTTGTTTTTGGTGGCAATTGTGAATAAAGCTTCTAAACATATTCTTACAGAGGTCTTTTTGTGAACACATGTTTATATCTGTCTTGGGTAAATATTTCATATTGAAATTGTTGGATCATAGAGTAGATGTATGTTTACCTTAATAAGAAACTGCCAAACAGTTTTCCAAAGTGGTTTGTTCCATTTTATACGCCCCCAGGGTTGTATCTTTGCCAACATTTAGTATTGTTATTCTTTTTTTAATTTTAGGTATTCCAGCGGGTATCATGAAAAGTCTCAGGCGTGGGAATGACTTGGGCTTTTAATAAGTCACTCTAACTACAATATGGAGAGGGGTTGGAGTGGTTGTGATGAAACCTGCTAGATGGTGATGGAAATAGTCCAGGTGAGAGATGATGGTGGTGATGGTGGAGACAGATTCAAGAGACATTTAGAAGGTAAAATTAATAGGGGAACATTGGGAAAGGCTCAAATTATTATTTGTTTGTTTGTTTATTTGATTTTGGATGGAGATCACTTGGTTTGGTTTTAAATATTGATATATATTTGTGGTTCCTTAAATCTTCAGGAAAGGGAACTGCTTAAATATATTATATATGTACTTCGAAATAGCATGCAGTTAGGTTTTGTAGGAGAATATTTCTTAGTATGGAAAGATGTTCAAATATATTATTTAAAAAGTAATTTACAAACTTATGTATGCTATAAATATGACCACATTTTAAAATTTAAATAACAATATAGAAAAAAGCCATCTGGAAAGATGTGCAATAAAGTGTTAACTATGATCTCTAGTTGAATTTTTAGAATAGTTTAAAACTTTGCTATGTTTTCTTTTATGTTTTTCTATTAAAAAATATGCCAATTGTATATCATGAAAAAGAAAGTTATTTAAAAAACACATTTCCAAAAAAGAAACTTGAGCATAAAACAAGAATAGAGTCTCTTAAAGATGAGAAAAGTGGTGATAACAGCATCTTAATTGCTAATTTATCCTAAAAAACAAATACCTGTCTGTATACCTTCTGGACAGAATACCTGGCACGGTTTCCTGGGCCTCTTTCAGATTTTAAGAGAATGAAAATGGAAGGGCTAGTAAGAGGCTGGGCTGAATTCAAATCCAGGATTTTGGAACAATGAGCCTTCTCTGATCCCTGTCCCAAATTGAGAGTAAACTCAAACCTTTTTTGGATCCCAGTAGTATTGATTAGTTCTGTATATTATCTCTCTCCCTTTATGGAAATGGCTTGTGCAAGTAATCTATGACCTCCATGTTACTAATTTAGTCCCAGACCTCACCCTTCTTTACACATCAGAAGCGTCTATCATAGTTGGTGTCTCCGTTCTCCTGGAAATAGCCTCCTGGTTATTCCTATTTCATTAGCCATTCTTTTTCAGTCTCTTCTGATGGTTCTTCATCTCTCTGATCCTTAATCTTGGAGTGCCTCAGGGCTCAGTCCTGGAAACTTTTTTTCAATCTATTCTTATTCCCTAGTGATCTCATCCAGTCTCAGCTTTAAATACTCTTTACACATTGATGACTCTTAATTTCTATTTCTGGCCTAGATCTCTCCCCTCAACTCTAGACTTTCATATCTGAATCGCCATTCCCATTTGGATTTACAAGAGGCACCTCCAAGTCAATATGTCCCAAACAGATTGCCTGTTCTTTCCCCACTCTCACCCCCAATTTTTTCTCCTCAGTCTTTTTCTTCTCAGTAAATGGAAACATCAATACTTATGTTCAGGTCAAAAACCTTGGAGCCACAACTGACTTCCTTGTCTCTCCACATCCAAAACCTGTTGGCTCTACCATAACAATATATCCAGATCATGACCTCCTTATTGCCCCGGATAAAGCCACTGTCTCATTTCACCAGGATTACTATAATAGCCTACTAAGGGGTCTTGCTCCCTTACAATCTATTTTCAATTCAGGAGCTTAGGCCAGGATGGCTCAGCAATCATCTAGTTAATCCAATCAACCTCAGAGCTGGGGCCAGAATCTGTGTCTTGCCTCCCAGGGCCTAGTCCTCTTTCCCAGTGTAGCCTCTGTGAACGCTTCAAGAAAGTAATTTTGGAGGCTAACAGCCATGAGTATTTTCAATTTCAACAAAGTGTTACCATTTAAGAAAGTCTGCCAAAAAGATAATGGGAATGAAAAAGTGCTCTGTAAACTGTAAAGTGCTATCCAAAGGTTAGCTATCTGAGGTTCACTGCCAAGGTCAACAAACCCAGGCGGGTGTAGAGCCAGCTCTTAAATTGGAGGAGCTAAGGGAAGGCTGGCCATGCAAGGAGCCCCTCCTGAATGGGACACCGGCATTATTTGCTGAGATCAAAAGGACTCCGTGGCTTATCTGTGTGGTAGTCTTATCCCCACCCCCTATTTTAAGTACAATATATATGCTGAATAAAATTAATGCTCTCATATGTTAGAACGGACGATTTTTCTCTCTGCTCACGACTCCCCTTTTGCCTGTGTTTGAGAGGCCACACACTGAGCTCCAGCCACCTGTACCGCTGGGCAACAAACTGCCCAAGGTTTCCAACCGACTGGAAACGTGTTTTTTCTCCCACATTCGTTTACATTTGTCCCAGCTGCATTAGAATTTAGATTCTACCCATAGCTCTGGCTTTCAAAAGCACATTCTTCTGTCCTCACACTACCTCTTTGTCATTGAACAACTGAATAAGCATTGTTTCCTTGGCTTGGCTGGTGAAAAGGGACCTCATGAAGAGTAAACTTCCCATTTTCTGGGCTTCCTTATCCTAGCGCCCCGCATGAAAAGGGCGGCCCAGTGTTTGGTGACCTCCAGCGTTAGGTTAACGATCTGGGTCTGGGCCCAGCGTGGATAATGAGCCCGTGAATAATGGGACGCTGATTGTCAGAGCCTTATCATGGTGAAGCTGAGAGGCAGAGCTGCTTTGTCCCGGGCTCCCCTGCCTTCTCCCCAAGCGTCTTAATCTGTCTGAGCTAATGGGCTTATGTAGCAGACATTCATTCCTCACAAGCTCCCATTCAGGCGGCTGTGCACCCGTTCGGTCTCAGATGTTTTTACACTTAAGGGCTTGTAAAATGGTCAAAGAGAGAAAGTAGATAAACTTACAGAAAGCCTTCTGTTATAGGCTTGAAAAAAAGGCTCTACTTATTTCTGTACTGTAATAGGAGTCCTGAAAAGCCCAAGGTAAGCTGCGGAAAAAGGATGAAATAGGAACACTAACAGGCACAATACTGCACACAACCCTGCAAACTTCATTTTGTTCCAGACTTTGTCCAAGGGAACCCATGAGAAAAAGACAAATTTGGGAGATTTTTGCACTGCTGCAGGGTTAGAAAAAACAAAGCCGGCAAGTTTTTGCTGTTGTTGTTCTAAGGACCAACTATTAGTAAAACTTTTACTTTTAAGATCAAAACTTATTAAGGGCACATGCCCGGGTTGTGGGCTCAATCCCCAGTGTGGGGTGTGCAGGAGGCAGGCAATCAATGATTCTCTCTCATCATTGATGTTTCTCTCTCTCTCTCCCTTCCTCTATGAAATCAATAAAAATATCTTTAAAAAACACTGAAGTGTGGGTGAGCAGATGGGCTCAAGGGGAAGGGGTGGCTTCAGCTCATCACTGGCTGGGGAAAGGACCTCTTTCTCCTCTCTTTTGGGTCACATTTTCAGCCAGAGTTTAAGAGGTGAGGCCAAAGAGCAGCTGTGTTCTCTTATTTCTGGGTAACAGTTCCCTAAACTACTGTCACCTCCACAATTGGGGTAACGCTCAACAGTTGAGAGACAATAAGAGAAGGAGAGAGGGGGAGAGAGAAAAGGAAAGACATAGCCAGGTGGCTTCTGCTTGCTTTAAAATCAAGACGCTGAGTGCAAGAAAGAGGCGGTTTCAGGCTCTGGGTAAACTGAAAGCGAACTTCTTTATTGTACACAGTACAGAATATAACGCAGCTTGGCAGGATGCATACGGCCCTGCGCAGGGGGAAGTTATTTCAAATCGACTGGCAGGTTAAAGCCTTTCTGCACTGTAGACTTTCCACACTCTGGAAAAGAAGCAAACCCAAACAAACGAACAAACAGAAAAATAAAACCCTCTGGGAGGTGCATGAGTCCGATGGGAATGCAATGGTGATGCCTCCATCCTACACCCCTGACAGCACAGGCCACGCGGTTACAGCAGGGAGGGGGAGCTCAGGCCACGCGATTATTTTCATTCTTGCTAAGAGAGCGTAAACCCATTAAAAAAAACCAAACCAACCCCCCAAAAAACCCCAAACCAGGATAAGCCAAGAAAGGAAAAAAACAAATCCTATACAGCATTTACAACAAATAAATCTCTAGCCAGCCAGGGATAAAATAGGCATCTATGTATATAGACTATGTGTAGGTTAGAAAGCTATAAATATGGTTTGAAAAAGAGTCCTTTGATTAGAGTACAATGCTAATGAAGGCCCAAGCTATAGCTTCAACACCTTTGTACGTTTGAATAGCTTCCAACAGAGGAAAAACCTTGTTTCCATAGCTATAAAATACACCCCTGACCCCAGTGACCGTCTTCACAAATGTGCTGCCGGTCACAGGGGGGGTCATTTGGGACTATGGAGAGCCCCATCCGTAGGAAAACAATTCAAGGTGGGAGTCACCCTGGCGGAGCCCACGCTGTCCTTTACGTGTGGAGCAGCACAGTGGTTCTCAGCGCTAAGTGTCACTGGGGCACCCAGCGCTGTCAACAGAGCAGGCCGGCAGCAAGGTGTTACCGCCTCCTTCCTAATGAACGTTTCCTCTCCTTTGAGCTCCATTTCCACGTAGCTCTAGCTGGGCTGTTGAAAACATTATCAATATAATACAGCAACCAGGTAAGCTTTTTATTTACTTATTTATTTATTTTTTTTTAAGGTGGCGGGAAACTAAAATGCTAGCACTGTTTTACCTGTCAGTGTCACATGTAAGTCTCAAACCCTATGGAATCATATGCAGGGTTGAAAGTCCAAGAAGGAAAGGAAAAAGGAAAAACAAAACGAACCGATGGAACGGAAATTGTCATCAGTCACACCCAGGGACGAGTCCCCTGGGATCCCACCAGGTGACCGGGTTCCAAATGGACGTGACGTGTATTATGTACATCTGCTTTCCAGAGAGGGCGTGTTAAGAGACTGTGGGGAACTATACACATAGGATCTAAGCGGTGTGTTCAGGCCGCCCTGCACACCTTGAAAATGTACAACTCAGGTGCAAGTGTTCCGTCAGGCCGTCTGGTGCAGAAAGCACAAAGCGGGCAGTAAAGGGGGCTTGTCCTTGGCTGAGGGAAAGCCCCCACCAAGCCCCTTTCAAGCTGCAGCGTCTTCATACGTCGGCACTGCCCCATCGAAGGGATGCAGTGCAGGTACCAAAAGGTTTGGTTTATTTTTATTTTTTGCTTTAAATACCAAAACTACAAAAATCAGTTTATAAACTGTTTTTTCCAAAACCACCGCCAAAACAAAACAACCCCCCAAAATCAAAGCAAAGCAAAATACTGTCAAAGTGTTAATCGCCCTTCTCCTGAAATGAAAGCCATCTGCACGCAGCCACGTGGCGGGGAAGAGAAGAGGGGGCTTGTTCTACGTGGTGACCACATGGCCAGAAGGTTCCCAGGAGCAGCGATGCTGATTATTTGAGAACCAGGGAGTGGGTGACAGCTGTTCTGACTTTCCCCTGTCTTTCTAGACAGAGGGGAAACATTTCAGAGGGAGCTAGATGAGCTCTCTGAAGTTTAATGATATATGTTTATCCCTTCCTGGTTTGAGCCTCCCCAACTTAGCCTACCTACTACCCTATGGGGTTGTGGTTTCATTTTCAATAAATTGTGCAAATCAGAGCCCTTCTAGGTAAAGGCATTTAGTAGTCCACGATCGATGCAGATTGTCACACTCTCCCCCAGTTGGTGGGTGCTAACCTGAACAAGGTATTGCTTTGCATATATTGTCCATGGGAAGGAGGCTCCGTTGCAATCTCTTCCCAGAAACCCTGTCAGGATTAGAGCTGAGGCACCAGCCTTTTGGAGGTTTCTCTGTCCCTCCCTGTTCCCACTCCCCAGCCAAGGTATATCTGTCTTTAAGGGTGCCAATCCAGAGACAGCTTGGGTCCTCCAGATAATACTCAAAGGGCAAGTTTTAGGAACAGCCAAAAACACAAACAAAACCACTGCCCTCATTTGCCTGAATGGGAACTGCTAGCTCTAGGGTTTGGCCGCTCAGCCACTCAGAAACTTAGTAAGCAAAGCCTTCAGCATAGGGGAGGCTGCTGCAGCGATCCATGTCCAGGAGGTAAGCGGGGTTGTCTTCAAAGTGTGTCAGCGGCAGGGTATCCTCCTCGCTGAGGTGGCACTCGGACTCTGCTTTCAGGAACGGGCGCTGGTTGTCAGGGAAGGCCATGGAGAAAAGGGCATCCGGGTCACAGACAAACTTGTAGACGTATCGCTCCCCAGCCACCTGAGAGAGAAAACACACCCAGTAAGGCCCAGCTGGAGCAGGGCATGGTGGGGACCAAGCAGAGAATGAGATATTTGTAAGTTACCAACCTCTCAGGAAGCCAGGGACCAAACGAGGCCCATTAGTAACCGATTACCCAGATCATTCAGATTTATTTTGATACATCTTGGGGACCTGCTACCTGCCAAGTGTTGGGTTGACACCACACCTCAGCAGTTGAGATATCTGAATTTCAAAGTCACTCTAGATAGGCTCAATACGCTTTGTTATTTTGAAGGGCTGGGGCAGTGGTTGGCAAACTGCGGCTCTCGAGCCACATGCAGTTCTTTGGCCCCTTGTGTGTGGCTCTTTCACAAAATACCACGTGAGGGTGCACACGTACAGTGCGATTAAACTTCGTGGCCCATGTGTAGAAGTCGGTTTTCGGCTCTCAAGAGAAATTTAAATCGTTGTACTGTTGATATTTGGCTCTATTGACTAATGAGTTTACCGACAACTCAGCTAGGAGTTTGATCAGACGGCCTATGTGGAAATTTTAAGTTTGTTCCAAAGCCAAAAAGAATTGCTTCTTGGCTTACCTGCAGCTTTAAATTGCTCATTCCCTGGTTCTGTTACACTGAGGAATTGATAACTGCTTTATATGGATTTACGCATCATAACACTAAGTAGCACCAAAAAGTCTGGATTATTCCAAGGCCTCATGATGTAGCTGACGAGCAATCTAGGTCACTGGGAACCACTCTCTGCTGGTTGTTTAGCATCACATACTCCCAAAATCACACTGGAAAATCAGCTTCGCTCAGGGAATGCAGACATACATTTAACCATCCCTATTTAGTTTTTCTAAGCCACACTTTTACATCAAATCTCTGGTTCCCCACCTCAAGAGTTGGTTACTTTTCTAACACTTTTGAGAACATTAAACCAACATATTTGAAGGTCTAGATGCTTTAACAACTAAAGACTTCAATGAAACTCTTGTGAGAGTGGAGAATTCAAGTCAATTCCCACACATGCTCCTTTATGGACACAATAATTGGCCTAAGTGTCTGGACATTTTCGTAGAGGCAGTTTAAGCAAAGCAGAGGAGCCTAATTTTCCCATGACTTGTTCCTCACATAACCTCTGGTTTTCGTGTACACACTCAAGAGCAATAAAGGTACTCTTTGTATCTCACTTGACTCTTGTCTTAAGTTTGCTTTTCCAAGACTTTCTCCTACCACAGAATCACTTATGAGGCTGGCGTTTTCTCCAGTTAAGAACTTGAGAAGACCATTTATTTTCCAATGTTCTCCAGCCAGCCATTATAAACAGCCTTATTGCAGAAGCCCTTGACATTCTCTTTGAATGTGGTCAGAGCGGTTTGCGTCTCTTATAACTTCTCACCTTCTGCATGATGCCCTTCTCATAGTAATAGCGTAGAGAACGGCTGAGCTTGTCGTAGTTCATGGCTGGCCGGTTCTTCTGGATACCCCAGCGTCGAGCAACCTGAAGAGACAGGGAAGCAATGGAAACTCATTCCGTGGGCCTAGTGGTTTTTCTCCTGACCCAAGAGAGCCAGTTCTGTACTCTGACTGCCCTGGCCAATGCTCCATTTCCCCGACCTGGAAGGAAAAGCATTTCAATCCTTCAAGACTAAACATCCCACAAAGGTGACGATTCGGTCACAACGGCTAAGAGGTGAGACCTGGAGGTGGAAGAATGCTAGTACTGTCGATTGCAGAGGGCTTGGCTAAAGTCCCAGAGGAAGCGGGCCCTCTACTGTGTCTCCACATATGAATTATTGACCAATACCCGTAGACCATTAACATGTTGCCATTAAGTGCTATAGTTTCTGTAGCAGTCAATAAGGAATAATTAGAATGGTCATTCCTGAAACATTAGAAACACACTAGTGAGTTGCTAATGGGCCAGCAGAGCAAAAGTTCAATTCTAATAAGATTGGAGAGGGGCTGGGAGATGTTTACTTATTGCAGCTCATGGAATAAGGGGGAATCAGATCATTTCAGCCTGCTGCCATCCAATCCCCAGCTCCCAGAGGACTTGCAGAATGGACATTAAAACATGTAGCACCATTATCCACTTAATGAAAAATTAACAGGGTTTCCCAAACAGTTCTGAAGTGCATTATACCCACCCAGTCCACCTGAGGTGCAGTGATGGGGAGAAGTAATTGGAGCTCTGGGCAAAAAAAGTCTCACAGCCAGAAAACTTCCTAGTAGAGTTTACCCATTTCTCAGGACAGCCAAGCAATTTCTGTTCTCAAGTATCTCAAGAGCCCAAATCCTGCCTATAAAGATGACTGTCAAGGCAGGAAAAGAACAACCCTAGAAATGTGAGTTTTCTCAGAGGTCTTTAAATATATGCAAACCAGGGGTCATGTTTTGAACATTTTAAGTCCGTTTGGAAACTTTTTTAAAAAAAGCAAAATAACTATATTAAAACAGCAAATGTTAAATATGGAATGGGAAGTAGGGAGATCGCAAGTGGAAAAGTAAATCGTAAGACAGCATTTTTTGCTTAAAGTATTTGGGCAGAAGGAAAACAACATCTGAATTCGGGATTCTAAAATGACCTTTAATAAATACCAGAAATGATCTGATAAGTAAGGAGGAATGCATCTGTCCTAATTACATTAGAATAATTTAATAGCCATGATTCCACTCTGCCTTGCAAGAAACTGTGAAAGTTAAGTTTCCACTCGTTTACTTCCTGCCCCTATGCACACACGATGTCCTGGCTCTCCTCCTTGCTCCATAATGCATTCATTCAGCTCTGCCTTTGAAAATAGCCAAAAGGGGCAGAACGAACCAAAAATGACATCTGGAAATAGTAGTGTAAAGGGAAACCTGCTAACCTAATATATGTTCTTCTACCCTGGCTCAATAGAAATGGCACCATGAAACCGTACTTCCAACTACTGTCAGCCACAAGTGACGCAGGGACCCTTACAAGAAGCCCAGCCTCATCACTTTAGTATATTTAGTGGTGGAAAACATTCTTGAATATTCCTCCACTTCTGCCACAACCTCTCTTTGCAGTCGCTTGCTTATGCAATAGCTTACTGGAGAGAGGTTCTGTATAGGCACAGACTTCAAAGCATCTGTGGTAGCCATAGTTACTGACTCATCCTCCTGGGCCAGGGCCCTGTGATTCAGTAGCCTTCACCGGGGCTGTTCCTTCTGCAGTAATGCATAATGTGGCCCAACTGCAGAGCAGCTGGGAATCAGGGCTGCCTCATTTCTGGGGTGAGGGGGAGCAGGGAATGGTTGGTTACCAGCTCTTTCTGCCTTTCATCTTTCCCAACCATTTACTTTGATAGCAGGGCATCTTGAGGATGGAGGCTGAAGGAGTTAAAAAAAAAAAATAAATCCACATATCTTTTCCTCCCTTTTCAAGAGAGAGCAGCCACAGCGGGGGGGAACGCTTCTTTCTGCAGCCCATCCTTTTACACCTCCCATGGCATCAGTTATCTGCCACATGTTCAACAAACAACCCTACCCCCAAAATATTCATTAATGCAGATTCAGAGTGAAAATGGCTCCAGATTAAAGCCGAGTCAGTCATAATTGAGAGGGTGCTAAGCTGGACGACTATCAAAAGACATTTGATTAGGGGGCCTGCCAAAACGCAGTTCTAAAACCACAATTTCCATGCACAGTGTAATGGATATTATGGATAATTACCCAGAGTGCACTACTCAGCCACACAGCTGCCTACAATTACGTCCCAAACAGCTTCCTCCTCCACTTCACCCTCCAAGCTCTCCCCACATGACGACTTCTTACAGCTTTTCCGAGGAGTTGGTATCTTCCTGACATTAGCGAGAGAAGGGCCCACCAAGAGTACAGTGGGGGAAAAACACACCACAGATGCTGCCTGTCCTGAGGGGAAGTGCAGAGATGGACCAGAACCGTCCTGGGTAAAGACATAGGAACATTCGGGGTTCATGGAATGCCCGGGATTGCAAGGTGGGGTGGGAAGAAGCACTTCCTGCAGAAACGAAGCTATCCAATCAGCCGAGGGGGGCTCACGGCCACCACAGGCCTCCCACGTGACTTGGGCACTTGGCATTTATGAGCGTTCTGGATTAATATTAGTTTCTTTATTGAGAAAGCCGGGGCCCTTTGCCATCTGTTCATCATTTTCTTTACCACTGGTAGGAGAGCAGAAGATTCAATAACAGCTTTACAAAGGGTCATAACCAGGTTCACCTGCAGCTGTACAGCCTGTGCTTAGGCCTGAGGCAGCGGCAATAAAGTAATAAAAGCTCCTGTTTGTGAAACAGGATAAATCAATAAGGGCTGCCGCAGGACAGATTTACTGTCACAAAGCCTCGGAGAGTCCAGGTGACATGCTTTCCTCAAGCCTCACATAAACCAGGCCGCGTTATGAGGAACAGAATGTGGGCCCACGGCCCCCCAGGATGGCTGGACGGCGAAAACATGGCTCCATTTCCACATGACTTAGCCATAAAGAAACGCTTAGAAACACAACAGTACGGGACTCTGGCTTTGAAGGTAGGTTGAGTTCTGACAGAAACCATTTATAACATGGAAGGTTGACACATTTCCATTTTCGTGAGTGATACAAGGTAAGGAACACCATATGTGCATCTCCTTTTATCACTGCCTCCAATCCACATATTCTCCTCTTAACTTCTAGACCATTTTCTTCTTCCAAATCAAGTGCCAGGTTGTTAACCTTCTGCTGTTAGCCTTCGTACCAACTGAACCCCTTAGTGTGCTAACATGAGCCCTGGAATTAATGGAACAACATTTAAAACTCCAGTTCTTGCTCAAATGATTTCTAAGAACATTGTTTTCATTTCAATGACACATACACAAAGATACTTATGCTCTGCTGATTTAATATATAACACCTAAGTATGTGCTACTCTGCCGAAGCACATGCAAAATTTTCAGGGCTGTTATTTTTTCTCATTTATAATCTCTCTAGAATCAAAGTCAAATAGAAATTAAAAATCAATCCCTTTGAAATATAACTAACTGAGAGTCTAATTTAATTTACTTTGCTATGTGATATTCAGGTAATATCCCTTCTATAATTTTTGTAACGCTGAGTACCCCTCGTATTCATGAGAACGTAGAATTAGGAGTAGCTAAGCATGGTGCAGTGCATATCCCCACCAAACTCTTCCCGTACCCCTGGGGGTACGCGTACCACACTTTGGGAAACACTGAGCTAAGGGGTTCTGTAATATGTCTTCCTCACTGAAAAATGATACTGGTTCTGTACGTAGGCCTTTTTGTCAATAGTTCTGAGCAACAGACAGTAATAATGCTAACGATATTTCTTTTTGTATTAACAAAATAATGAAGGTTTTGTCATCTTTCAACTATTGTGATGTCACATAATATGCTAAAAAAAACCCAACAACCCTAAAGCTTATAAGATTGACCTATCTAAGATTAGAGCCATTTGAAATATGTACCGGGGTAGCTGCATCCTGTAATAGATTACCAAAGCGTCATACAAATATTCTGTAGCTCCACATATAGGCTGGGACACATAAGGGCCGACACAAAAACAAGTTTATCACTGAAACAACACTTGTAAACAGCTTTCTAAGGTGAAAAACTGGCCCCATTTAGATCTTTATGGCCTCCCTCCCCGGACTTTGCAGAAGTGATACTAATGCTTTGTAATATATTTTACAGTGGTGAACGCTGCCTGTCGGTGAATTGTAAACTGACCTCTGAATAATAGAAAGGGCACCGCCAAGCCCAGATCTGAATGAGAAGAGCACCTTTAACAGGGTAACAGCCTCAATGGAGAACTCAACAAGAGCAAACATCACCACCATCAACAAATAAAACATCATTCGAGCCCGGCATCCAGTGCTCACCTCCTCAGGTTCTATCAGCTTGAACTCCATGCCTCGGCCTGTCCAGGCAATGAAGTGGGCATTGGCCGGGTCATCCAGAAGGGTAACCAGGAACTGCCACAGCTGAAGGGAGCCTCGCCTCTGGTAAGGGGGCCCCTCACGATACAT
The DNA here is from genome assembly GCF_964339955.1 of Pipistrellus hanaki. Taxonomy (NCBI): domain Eukaryota; kingdom Metazoa; phylum Chordata; class Mammalia; order Chiroptera; family Vespertilionidae; genus Pipistrellus; species Pipistrellus hanaki. Next base: position 40,520,518 of record NC_140504.1, read on the forward strand.
GGTGGGCTCTTGTTTGACTTTGCCTGTGTGGAACAAAGACACACATGCAATACTTTAACCTTAATTATTTCAGGCGATTTGGGCCAAAAAGAATTAACGCTAATCTGCTATTCATAAGACTGAGGGAAGTGCTCTGACATCCCTGAGCCTCCAGCTTAGCAACAAACCGGATAGGGCCGCTCACCTTCCAGTCTCTCGGGAACAACACAAGTGTCATCGAAGTACAACCGGGGATCTTTTTCGTATGGAAAACCTGAAGGAGAAGTTAAAAAAGAAAGACCACGTTGCTTAACAAATTCTCTGTGTGTTCTATTAAAATTCTGGATCTAAGAACTAAAATGGGGTTCTATCCTTTTGGGGCCTAAGCCCTAACAAGGGAAATATCGATGCCAGACTGAATGTTGGGGGACTTCAAAAGGACTTAGGCCTTTGCGTTCTGATGTAATCGCCAGAGCTTCCGAGCGGCCCTGCTCTGAGAGCGAAGACTGCAGGGAAGCACTGAGTAACCAGAAGCCCCTTCGAATCTTGTTTCTGATGTCTGTATGGATCAGTGTTGCTGTGACTAAGCCTTTACATCTGAAAAGACATCTCATCTATTTCAGCTGGCCTAGCTACATGGATTTGGTTGATCTTTGCATAGTCTCACCATTTTCAACCTTTCTTTGTCGAGGCTGCCCATACACCTCACTCAATTATGAAAGCGTTTGGAGGGAAGAGAGGGTCACCAAATTGAGTCAAGACTTGGGCCTGGGAAGGATTTCACGGAGTAATAATTTTAAAAGCAGGTTGCAGATATTGCCAGGCACATGGAAGGAATCTGAAGAGACGTTCTAGCAATAAAACTTATTCATTTTATAGATAACAAGACAGAAATCAAGAAGGGGGAACTGACTGGCCCAACAATACGTGTACGTGGAAATGAAAGGAAGCCAGGGCAGAAAGTAAAGAGGTCAAGAAGGAAGGAAGGAATGTCCTGTATTGGCAATTCACAAAAACCCTTCATATGCATTCCATGCTGACCACCATGTCACCAGGCATCCTGACAGGATCGGCGGTTCAAATCAAAGCCACTCAATAGACAGGCTTGATGGGGACCACATCTCTCCCCGTGGTCTGGCCTGGTCCCGGGTGTGAGCACTCCAGTGTGCCCTCCTTCTCAGGAGAAAGCACCAGGGGCTCCTGCCTGGTGAATGATGCTCCCTGTGCCCAGTTCTCGGGTCCACTCTCCTGGCTCTGCAGGACAGGTGTATGCGTGCCAGGTCTGCAGTGGGACAGGCGGGGAGGAGGCACTCTGCAGTGAAGGGCTATCTTTCATTTTGAGAGGGATTTGCTATAACTTGAAAAAAATCCACAGATAAAGGTGCCAAGAAACAATCTGCTGTTCTTTCTTCGTGATCAGTCCAGACCAAGTTCTTGGCAGGACCGGCCCCATTTTTAAGAGGCCTGGAACTGGGAAAACACTGCCCAACTGAAAGGAAACCGAGATTTTTATTTTTTTTTGAGGTTTGAATTATTAGTTTGTTTCCTCAGCTCCAAGCACTATTTCTCTGTTTGCTTAACTACCTCAAAGGATGTATAATTTTATTGTCATTTACTTATTATTTAATTCAATAACTATTTTTTGCCAGGTATTCTGCCGGAAGGAGGTAGACCATGAGAACACTACGCTTGTTCTCATGGTGCTCACATCCCAATTGGTGGAGACAATTAAGTAGGAAAAAAATAAATAAATGAGACAATGTGTAGTATGGAATATTTAAAGAGTGTAAGCCCTAGAGCCAGACTGATGGGCCTAGATTAGCTGTGTGACCTTGAATAAGTTAATAAATTTATCTGTGCTCCAGTTTCCTTATAAGATGACTAGGGAAGATAATGATTCCTACCTTATAGGGTTGTGAGAATTTAATGAGCTAATATATATTCCATGGATCTAGTTATCTTTATTCCAGAGTGCCAAGAATAGGTCCTGGTAGATAAGTGTGCAATAAATAATTTAAAAAAGTTAAGATAGTTAATTGCACATTGTGATAAGAACTATTAAGAAATTGAATAATGTGAGAGCTTTATCTTCTATTCTCTCTCATAGATTCTAAATTCCTTGAGGATAAGAATCGTGTTCTCAATATTTTCATATATTCATGACACCTGATACATAAGTGCTCCATAAGTATTTGAAATGAGAGAATCTATAGTCTCCATTAAAAAAGACTTAGAAATACAATGTTAACTTTTAAATCAGGAATTCAATGAACCCTCTGATACATTTATTTTCCAATTTGATTAGAAAACTGACTTTTATGACAAACTGCAATACTTTATATCATCAACAAGAGTTACATCATGCTTTTTGCCTTGTTTGCCAGGAAACTATAGATTCCTGACTTTCCATATGGATTTTGATAACTCCAGTGGTGTTTGAATGGCCTTATTATAGTCATTATAAGTATACTACTTCAAAGTTCACACACCTGTTACACTTGCTGTGTTATTTTTAGAGCTTTTCTTCCTCTGATGTAAAGATAACGCAGTTATAATATACAGGGAGAAAATGTAAAGCTAGATTACCTTCTAGGTTTGTTTTTCAAACTAATCAGATGAAGGCCTGCCTGTGAGTATCGTTTTGATGTATTTTATGGTTTCTAGTTATCACCACATGTGATTCTCTAAAACATCTGGAAGATGCTGTTGGTTTAAGTGAAATGTAAGTCAGTTGAATGTGCGCCAGCAATTACATCAGTTGTGGCTACAACTATCTAATCACTCAAATAAAGGTGGCAGGAAGGAAGGACCTGTTTGAGGAGCAAAGTAGAAATGAGAGATTCAAAACAGCATGCAAAGATTCCAGGTGAACCCTAAGGCAAGAAGGCTATCTTAGTAATCACAGATGCAATCAGAAACACTTGTTCCACTAACTGTTTCACAGGCATCTGTGGTCAAGCCTGTATACGGAGAGAAAAACCATGTCAGAATCATTTTCAGCAATTAAGAACACAGGTCTCTTTGCAACGAACTTCTTCACTGTGTGGGGGGGCGGGGAAAGGAACACAAACTCACCAGGTATTTTGTGTGGAGTAGGCAGCCCAATGCCTTACTAAAAATATTTCCTTTATGTCCTTAAAGCATGCTCCTTTCTAAATGTTGTAATTATGCAAAATGTTCTCCTCCCTCGTCCCCCCCACACTCCTTTATTTTGCCTGCTGCAGACATGAATTGATTCTGTAGAAACATTTGGGAACCTGGAAGAGAGCCCCACACAGCTGTGCCGATCACAGTCAGAGGTCCAATAGAAGCCCTTCCTTCCCAGGGCTGGACACTCACTCTGAATATACCAGTGCCCAGTGCATCGTCTGGTCTCCCCTCCAACCAAGCCAGCGGGAAATAATTTCTCACGGGAACCACTCTTGTGAACCAATCACAAAAACCAGCCAGTGTTTCGTAGTGCTGTTTTATTAGTTCTTTCAAACCTTCCTCTAAAAGTCTAGAGAACAGTGGTTGTCAATTTTGGATGCACATTAGAATCACCTGGGGAGTTTTAGAGGCAACTAAACCCCTGGGTTCCACCCCAGAATTTCTGCTTTAATGCTCTGGGTGAAGCCTGGATAGCAAATGTTTTAAAAGCTTCTCAGGTGATTCCAATGTGGAGCCAAAGCTGAGGCTCTCTGATCTGTAGTAGTTCTCAGACTTGAATGTGGATCAGATCACCTGGCTTATTAAAACATGGATTTCTGGGAGTTTCTTATTCATTTGGGTCCTGAGAATCTGCATTTCAAACAAGTTCCAGATGAAGGTGATGCCCTGGGTTTGATGCATCACTGCTCTATATATTTATGCAGTGATTAATTTGATAGAAAATAAGACATACTTCTGGGGAAGCTGTTGCAAGGAAAAAACTCTCCCGTGTTTCAATGTTCAGAAGAGAAGTCCTGAACCTACCACCTCAAGTCATAACATAATTCCTAAATTCCAGTTTAGGCCGAATGTCTTATATACAGCTGTGTAACCTCCTTGTATGGAAATGTGGAAACCTGGTTGGTTCACCTTTTCTTCACGTTCTCCTCTGAACTCCTAAGATTAGGGTCATTGCTATTGAAAATGCTGGCAGCCCTCACTGTGCTCAGGAGCATGCCTCAGACCCTGTGTGCAAAATAACGAAAGAATATGATCAACTAGGCCTCATATTCATGAGCTAAGGATGGCTTAAACTATGATCTCAAATCTTAGCCTGGAAACTGAGCAATTTCAAGCTTCCTTGAATACTTTTTTTTTTTTTTTTTAAAGTTCCTTACCTTCATGGCTGTTGGAGAAATAGCCCCCTCTCATGTAGGTTGACTGGCAGTTAGGCACTTCTGAAAGAGAAACACAGACATAACACTCTCATCAATCATTTCTGCGGTGAGTCATCACAACAATTGAACTGCAGCTCTGCCGTAAAGCCCTAACCTTCTCCTGTTCCAAGGCCATGTCATTTTGGTCTTGTCTTGGGAAAGAGGTACTACCCTAATAATCAACATGGAAAACACGATATAACCCACCATCTGAAAGTAGGACTCTTGACTCCTAAATCGAGAACTGAGAGAAAAAAAATGTCTTGTTCTCACAACTTGCTCATTTAAAAATTAGTTTAACACCAAACTTGATGAGAGAGTTAATGGTAGAAGAAACTGGCTTTTAAAAGGCCAAGGTTGGAATTTGCCTATAATGACTCTGCAACTTTGGGGTTTTGGACAGGGAGGAGGGTCACTAAGATCTCCCCAATTTACTCTTTATAGCTGATGGTCACATCTAGTTCTGCCGTAAGAGGTGAAGGTATTTTTAGGCCAAAGAGATTAGGGGCTATGAAGCTAGGACAAGAATTGGCAGGAGTGGATTTGGCAAGAATATTTGCACCATGATGGACCATGATGGACCTGCACAGCCATCTCTTCTTCTGGCATCATGTTTTCAAGACAGTGAGTTGAGTTGTGTCTATGCCTGCATATCAAGAAACCACTAAGACCAAATAATTACAGATATAGTAAAACATCTGCTGAGTGTCTTGCTTTAAGGGAGTGGGATGGGGTAAAAAAACTGGTCAGGACAGATTAAAATGTCAATCCCAAAGAAAAATGTAGCTGTTCATGCCTACTCCTGAGAATAAGTACATCAAAGCCTTCAGGAGAAACACCAGTGGGAATTTTACAAATTATTGATACCCACACTTGGTAATTTTTCTATAATAAAGCAACATAAAAAAAAAGATTGGACCCCAGCAATCTTCAGGCTTGGCCTCAGAGGTAATCTCTGCAGCACTTTTAATTGAGTTGTAATTCTGGTTTGGTCCCAGAGGAGGTGACTGTAGCTTCCACCTACTCACTACCACCTTGAAATCTCCCTGCACCACTTTTGACTGCCTCCTGCACTTTCTACCATTTGTATGGCTTTTGTCTTTTACTCAGTTATGTATAGACACACCTGCTTTACTAGCTCCTAAGTTCAGGGCTAATTTTATGAAACTATCCCCCAAAGCCCTACAGGAGGAAGACATTCAATAACGTCCAGAAAGACAGATGAGAGAATGAAGAAAGAAGTGGCATGGCTTCATACTCACCTGAATCAACGCAGTAATCCCGGGGCTCCTGCTTGATGCCCATTGGTGACTGGAACCCATGTGCTGGGGGGCCTGGCATGCCTGGAACCCCATGTTCATAGAGTGGATCATGGTATTCCTGTTTGAATCCCTGAGGGGGTGGGGGAGCTGCAGGGACAATAGGTTCTGACATCTGCCGGTGGTAACTGGGGCGATTATCTCCAGGAACTCCTGACTGAGGAGGGAAGGGGTGGCAGGGTTCAGACAGTTGTCTCTGAAATCTGCAAGAAGAAAGTAGTTATATTGTTTAATTAAGAACATCACGGATACCTACTATAATTTAGCATTGAGGATTAGATGTTCACGTTAAGGAAATTATTTGTAAAGCAATGCCCCTCCGACCAATTTGACAAAATGTTCCTAAACTTTATTTAAAAGATAAAATGATTTTGAAAAAAGATAATGATCTATTCATCACTGACAAATATTATAAAGCCATAATAATACAGGAATAGGAGAAATGAAAGATAGGCATGTCAAAGGAATTGAATGGAAAGCCAGAAACTGTCAATTATATCCCCAAATTTCTTAAGATAGGCATTTCAAATTAGTGGGGGGAAAGGTTGGACTTCTATTTTATACCATATGCTTAAATGAATTTAATATAAAATAAAGATTTAATGTAAAAACATAATAGTAAACATACATGAAAACATAAAATCTTGGAGAAAAACACCTTTTTATACATTTTACCAACAGCAGAAATCACCATAAATATGAACACACCTCATTGTATAAGTTTCTACAACTCAAAAAACATCAGAAACAACACCAACAAAGAAACAACAAACTGGAGGGGTGGGGTGGGGGATCTGTGACAGAAAATACCAGAATCAAATCCCCAAATTAATTGGAGGAAAATTCTCTAACAAAGATAGCAATGTTAATATTGTTGATATAAAGGGGTTTTAAAAATCAATAAAACATGAACATCCCAACTGAAAAAAATGGGTAAACAATATAAATCAGGAAAAATTACTAAAGAAGGAATACTAGCACTCATAAATAAACAAAAAGTTTAACTTCATTAATAATCATAAGGAGAGACAGTTTTCCCCGATTACTTAGAGCACATATGTCAAACACAAGGCCCGCGGGCCAAATCCAGCCCGCCAGGCCTTGCAATGTGGCCCGCACCGCACTGTCATCACTGCACTCCGCTGTCAGTTTATGACATTGTCAGTTTATGACTGTTCAGTAAACCATTCGGCCCGCGATTTAGGCTGGATTTTAGATTTTGGCCCCTTCTCTGATTGAGTTCGACACCCCTAACTTAGAGGATGAGCAGGCAGTTAATAAATCTGTGTCTGACACATAAAAAAAAACACCACACACATTGAAATCATATAGTTAAATATTAGCTACGAAGATGGTCACCAATACAAATGTTTAATAAAGGAACTGGCTAAGGCTGTGGTAATACAGGCATTTAATTGAAAGAAATCATAAAAAATGATGCAATATACAAATATCTGAGGATCTGAAAAGGTATTTTGGATATTATAAGGCAGGCGGTGACTGAGTAAAAGAGCATCACATTTTTGAAAACCTAAGGAAAGTGTGTATAGTGTTATATAAAATCCTGGATTTGTATCTAAACGTTCATATTGCTTATTTTGGGTGGTAATGATTTTAGGTGACTTTCTTTTTTTGCTCATCTATAGTTGAATAAATATGCATTACCCTTTATAATAAAGAGGTAATATGCAAATTAACTGACATGCTGTCACAAGATGGCTGCACCCACAGCGGAGGTGGGGTTCCCATAACAAGTGATCAGTAGGGACCTGAGGCTGCGTGGAGCTGGGCTGGGGTTTGACAGGGTTTGACAGGGGTGGTGCCAGACAGGTCTGGGTCTTGTGCAATTTCGATGTGTGGGTAGCCGGGGACTTGACTCTAGGTCCTGCAGTGCACCTTTGACTCTGATAGGTAGAATATTTTCATACACATTTTACTAATTTTCTTTCATCTCTGACACTTCTATTATAGAGAAAGGGCAAATAACAATATTAAAATATTTCCTCTAATTAATTCCCTTTTAATGTTCACAAATCTCGTGCACTGGGCCACTAGTCCTATATAATAAAAGGTTAATATGCAAATAGACCAAATGGCAGAACAACCGAACAACCAATCAAGACATAATGTGCAATGACATGCTAAGGCTGCTCAACCACTCACTATGATGTGCACTGACCACTAGGAAGCAGATGCTCTGACTGGTAGGTTAGCTTGCTGCTGGGGTCTGGCCTATCGGGCAGAGCAAGATGGGCTGGACATGCCCTGGAATCCTCCTGTAATCCCTCCCCAGCCTGATCATGCCCTGGTGGGATCCCTCAGCCTGGCTTGTGCCCTCTTGCAATCCGGGACCCCTCAGGGGATGTCAGAGAGCCGGTTTCAGCCCGATCCCACAGGCCACTCCCCTTGGGAAGGGGCTAGACACAGGGCTCAAGGCTGGCGGGATGAGCAGGAGTGGCTAGTAGGAGCTGAAGGCAGCATTGGACAGCAGATTTTGGCTGGGTCCCTACAGGCCACCCAGAGGGACCCCACCAGTGCACCAATTTGTGCACCGGGCCTCTAGTTTTATAATAAGACAGACCAATAAAAGCCTTTGTTATTGTTATTTAATGAGTATCATTAATATTCTTTAGCTGTCAGAGAAACCCAAAGGAGTGCTAACTGCCCTTGCCCTGTTGCGAAGGCGGAGCAGTAAAAGGGAAAGCCTGGGGTCCTGAAGTGAAGCCATTTACTAGGGAAGTGATGGGAGCACCTTTTCTTGGTTTCAGTTTCCTCATCTGTAACATGGGGATATACTATCTGACCAAATGCTACTGGAGAGATGAAAAGCGTCATGTCTACAAAAGCATGGTTTCTAACCACCGCGGGACTAGGGTAGACATCAGGAAGGTGGGTGCAAAAGTTAGAGATGGGAACCCTCGATGTGAGGCCTCAGTCCATGAAATATGCATAATTTATGTGTAAAAAGGAAAGCATTTGTGAATATATACCCTCAGGTAAAAAAAAAATACGAGCCAAGGTTCAGGGGGAAAAAAAAGAAAAGATATTAGGACAACTAATTTTTTAAAATCAACAATATAATCCTGTAAAATTAAGGTCTTACTCTCTCCTATTAGTTTGAATCCTATTAATAGCTTTAATCAAATCATCTGAATTTGATTTGAATCAGTCTGTGGCAACAGGTGGCCAACAGATTTCTAGGACATCAAGCTTTCAAATCTTAAACTGAAAAGATTGGGTGCAGATAAAGTACTTTTTAGATCAGGGCACAGCATGGCTCTGAGTCTTTAGTGCCCTATCAAAAGCAGCACCCTATGCCCTGGTGGCATAACTGTGGTCAGCCTGCACAACAGAGGGTGGGTTCGATTCCCCGTCAAGGGGGGAGCATGCAGGAGGCAACCAGTCCACGTGAGAGACATCAATGTTTCTGACTCTCCCCCTCCGCCCTCCCTTCCATTCTCTATAGAAATCAATGGGAAAAATATCCTGAGGATTTTTTAAAAAGCAGCAGCCTAAGATCATTTTACAACATAAAGATCACCAACAATTTTACATATAACGTACCCTTTTATTCCAGAACTAAAAGCATCAGAATCCGCCTGGCCAATGTACTGAATAAGTGTTAAAACTATATATATAAGGCCCAGTGGGTTGAGAGCCTTTCACTGAGGGACTGAATGCATTACAGTGGAACTTCATCAGGAATGAGATTTTCTAGTATGCTGTTATTTAGGGAAACACTTGCAGAGTCTTTAAACAAGTGTAAATTTAAACTTGGGGTTCCACCTGACATTTAGAATTTAACCACACACACACACACAAAAAAAAAACAAACAAACAAAAAAAAAAAACACAATATAGGCACCAGCAGCACACTGCAAACCTGAATTTTGAAGCAGGGACCCCAAAATAAAGATGAGGATATTCTCAAGGCCTTATTTTTATAAAGGACCCAACCCTTGGGCTAGCAGGAAGGAACAGTGATAAAGGCGCTGTTCTCTATCTTTCCCCTCTGCCACCATCTCAGCACCTTCAAAGGTGACCTGCACAAATCACTTCCTTTGATGGCTCCGGGATAGCAGGAACCACTCAGTTCTGTAACCAGAGCCTCTGCAGCTGGCAGGCCCGACCACTCCACTTCCGCTCATCTTCTCACCTTTCAGAGTGAAACTCTAGAGCTGTCCTGGGACAGTCCCATTCAGGAAAAGGGACTTGCATACGGGCATCAGGCAGCATAACTTGAAGGGTTTGTGAAACTTGGGGGCCTGGGATCTGCAGATAGATTCTGTCATTGGGATTGCTCTTGGTTTGTTTGGAGGGAGTGGAAGCGGCCAAGGGGATCTTAAGGGTAGTTCACAAAACCAACATATTTGGAAGAAAGAGTCTCTCAGAGCTTGCAGCTGATAATGGCTTTTATTTGCTGAGATTTGTAAAGTAATTCCGTTCTTCTCCCCTAAATACATTCTGTGAACTTAACTCACTGACCTTCATTTGAACCCTGTTCCCAGTTCGCCATCCTTTGAAGTACCTAAGAATGTGTTGTATACATAATACAGCTGTGACAAAGATGCCTCGAGTTTACTGAGGCAGGCAAGCATTTTCAGTGGAAGAGGGGCCTGGTTCCTAACAAACCTCTGCCCCCTCACCCCCCATCCCCTCTGACCCGCACCCCCAAACTCAGATCCCGACAGGGCCCAGGTGGGCAGTGAAGTCACAGTTGGTGAGCAAAAGGAGACTTCCGACTACCGAGGGATTCTAAATCCAATAGGTTATGGATTAAGGCTTTTTCGGTGCCAGTTTATTTACAGAACCAGTTATTTATTTATCTGTCAGATTTATATAGCGCCTTTTCCTCCCAAGAGCTCACCCACGCTACCAACATTTGGTTTACGTTATGAAAACCGTTAGATGCTTTTTCTGCATTTCCTTTTCGGTTTCTGCTGCCAACACTCAGAGTAAACACAATGCTTAGAGGAAAAGAAGGAGAAAAGTGTGGATTCAAGGAGGGCCTCACAGTGGCCCTGGGTGCCAGGTGAAGCAGTGATGCTCAGTGGTCGTTGAGAGATGATGTGTAAGATCAGCCAAGATATCAACACCGAGTACTTAATATTTCCGGTAAGGCTAAGAGCAGATAGAAAACAGAGAAGCGGCATAGCTGGGTGAGAGGCTCTGGCTGTGAAGTCAGAACATCCTAGGTTGAAACCCAATCTCTACCCTTATTAGCTGTGTGACCTTGGGCGAGTTATATAACTGCTCCGCGCCTCAGTTTCCTCTTCAGTAAAATAAGGACAGCCAGGGGATCTGCCCCAAAAATCTGTTGTAAAGATTATATAAGGTAATATGAAACAGGGCCCCACACTCTGCTAGGTTCTTTTTTTCTTTTTTAAATTTTTTGTCTTTATTTTTAATTAAATTATTATCTGTGTACATATCTTACCATTACCACCCCATGGCACCCCTCCCCCCGTACCCCCCCTCCCCATAGTTTTGTGTCCATTGGTTGTACTTTATGCATGTTTACAAGTCCTTCGGTTGATCTATTATCTCCCCCAGATCTCCCTACCCTCCCCACTGTAATTTGACAGTCTGCTTGTTGCTTCTGCTAGGTTCTTGATAAACATTACGTTTAAACATTGCTATCAATAATTGTACCAGCCTTCCGCAATAAGTCAAATTCAGCAGTTACGCAAATGTAAGGAAAGACGTTAAGGAACTGGGAGAGAGTACTATCACACACACCAAATAGAAGAGCCCACTAGTTGCTGACCCAATATCTAGTTTGCTTTCTCAGAAAGAGAATGCTGATTTATATTCTGGGTGACAATGTGCTACCCAACTTCACACTAATGTTTTATTTTTCCTGCCGTACACCAAGCCAGACACTTGCAAAACAATACCCAAACACGGTCCCTAAAAGCAAATGAGAGAATTCTGAAACAGCTCTCAGGGCTCTGCGAGGCCTGTCAGCTCTGCTTAGACTCAAGTTGGCCCATCTAAACGGCAATAAAACACTGAGTGATAAAACTTTAAAGGCTTAGAAGCTTATCTGATTTCTCAAGATCAAATGTGGAAGGAGATGATGTAACCATGAGATGTCCCCAATATAAAATAGTGAAAGTTTTAGTTTTATATGTACATCATTAGTAAACAGAAAAGATTAGGGATAAAAGAGGGATTTAACATTTTCAAAACTTGCAATTTCTAAAATTGTGGTATCTATTGATATATAATTTTAGGAAGACGTCTTAAGTAGAGTTTCCTTTATGAAATATAAGAGTGCTTTTTAAGCAGTGAAATTGTCATAAAAGTTAACATTCAATAAGTACCTTCTCTGTGCCAATATGATTTTTCATTTTACATGTGGTATCTACTAGTCTCCATTTTCAGATGAAGAAACCAACACTGAGAGCAGTTAATGCTTACCTGAGGTCATACAGACTCAAAACCAGGTCTGTCTGTCCAACTCTAGAGCTACTGGTCCATACTGTTTCTACAATTGTTTTTATAATTGTTTTAAATACTATCTTATGACACTTAAATAAAAATAAAAATATAGCCCAGGCAACTGGAAAACTCTCATAGGTTTGGAAATTAAGAAATATATTTTTTTAAAGAACTCAAGACTAAAAGAAATAATAGCAAACAGTTAAAACTGAATTTTTATTTTTTATTTTTAAAAAATATATTTTTATTGATTTTGTACAGAGAAGAAGGGAGAGAGCTAGAGAGCTAGAAACATCAATGAGAGAGAGTCATCGATCAGCTGCCTCTTGCACACCCCCTACTGGGGATATGCCCGCAACCAAGGTACATGCCCTTGACTGGAATCGAACCTGGGACCCTTCAGTCCCCAAGCCGACGCTCTATCCATTGAGCCAAACCGGTCTCGGCAGTTGAGACTGAATTTTTAAAATACTATACATCATAACTTGTGGGGACAGCTTACGCAGAATTTGGGCGTGGAGATAAAATAAGTGATTGTCACAGCCACGATATTTTGGGGAATTAAAGCAGAAGCTATTAGCAATTACATCCAGACAAGACATGAACCATACACAACATGGGAAAAACTAAATGTATGGTCACCGAGCCTTAGGAGTTCTATTTGGTTTTATGTTTATATTATAAAGAAAAAAAAGCTACACATTAATGAGGTAATCATTCAACCAAAGAAGTTAGAAAAAGAAAAACCGAATGGAAATAAATAAAAATGAGATATTTTAGTAAAATCAGAAATCAGTGATATAGAAAACACCTGATAGAGAGGACGAGTAAAGCCAAAGTTGATTTGTTATAAAGACAAATGAAACTGTCTGCTAAGACTATGAAAGAAAAAAAAAGACCTAGATAAATATCAAACATGAAAAAGGGATACTTACAGATGCTATAGAGGTTTTATTAAAAAAATTATAAACAATTTTCTGGCAGTTAATTTAAAAATTCACACAAAATGAAAAAATTCCTAGAAAAAATAATTTATTAAGTTCACTCAACTAAATAGAAATCCCAGAGCAAAACTATAAAAAGGCAAAAATGCTGAATCAGTAACTAAACATCTTCCACCAAGATAATATCAGACCCACATGATTTTACTGACAAATTCTTCCAAGAATTCACAGAATAAAGAATGCCAATTTCACACAAACTATTCCAAAATTTATAAAAAGGAGGATACCCCCTACTCATTTGATGATATAACCTAATGCTAAAACCCAACAAGGACAATATAAAAAAAAGTATATATTTATCTCACTCATAGTGATGCAAAAGTCCTAAATAAATATTGGAAAATCAAGTCCAGCAACGTATAAAAGATGATACATAACAGGTAAGCTAGGTTTATAAAGTTGGGTCGAAACCGGTTTGGCTCAATGGATAGAGCATCAGCCTGTGGACTTAAGGGTCTCAGGTTCAATGTTGGAAAGGGCATGTACCTTGGTTGCGGGCACATCCCCAGTTATGAGTGTGCAGGAGGCAGCTGATCGATGTTTCTCTCTCATCAATCTTTCTAACTATCTCTCTCCCATTCTCTCTGTAAAAAATCAATGAAATATATTTTTTTAAAAAAAGAATACAAGGTTGGTTCCATATAAATCAGTATAACTCTCTACAGTGGGAAATTAAAAGAAAAATTTCCTTTGATCATCTCAGCAGAGGGAAAAGTGTTTGATAAGAATCAATATCCATTCTGTTAAAAACTCAGTAAACTAGGGATACTAGGAAATTTCCTTTAGCCTAATTAAAAGGTAACAAAAACCCTATCGTAAACATGTGAATTGCTGAAAACAAACTCTCTTAAGATTCAGAACTAAAAACACCCACACTGTAACCATTAGAAATAGATTCCTGAGTCGGTTAAAGAAGGTTCCATTAAGCATCTATGAAACGCAGTGAGTTTGTGCTGCCATTCGTAACACGCTATTAGCAGGAGTACAGGGAAAGGAGACGCATCAGACACACTCACTTCATTCCAGTCCAGGCTAACAAATGAGGCTCAGTCAAGTTCTTCCCTCTCTAAAAGCTGCAAAGTATGACGGACAAAAAACGAACAGCACTTTACTAGGGATGGGCTTTAAAAGAGAAAGTAGAAACAAGAGAAAAACTTGCATATATTAACTCTCTTACTATCCAGCATCTTTAGAGAATTGAGTAATATCTAGTGAATCACAATTCCAGAACACTTAAGCTCCTTTCGAGCTCTGAAGCTTTGGTCATAACCACTGAGGGGGAGAACTTAGCAGGGTAGGCCATTGGTCCTTCAGAAGATGCCACACATGACTGATCCTTTCTAAGTGACTCTGGGGCACTCACTGTCTTCTATCAATATCAGCAGAACAGCTATTACAATTCTGATGCCCTCGGGTCTCAGAATCCTCAAGAAGCAGAGGATTTTTCCAACAGCAGCAATATTTTTAAAAATTTTGTCTTTTCTTGAGTTTTTGCTTCTTGATGTCAAATGAGAGAGCAGTATATTCTAAAATTCTTAGATGATCAATTTAAAAAAAAATATTTTTAATTGGTTTTTTTATAGGGAGGAAGGGAGAGGGATAGAGAGTTAGAAACATCAATAAGAGAGAAACATCAATCAGCTGCCTCTTGCACACCCCCTACTGGGTATGTGCCTGCAACCAAGGTACATGCCCTTGACCAGAATCAAACCCGGGACCCTTGAGTCCACAGGCTGACGCTCCATTCATTGAGCCAAACCGGTCAGGGCAGATGACCAATTTTTAGTTGAGCCTAAACTGAATTGTGGAGTCTCAACTCAAGATGTAATGAGAAATGGTACAGTGAAAGACAGAACCGTATCTGGCCAGTACTATGGGCTTAACGTAGGAATATTTTCTAAGTTCCAGCACCTAGTCATGTAACCGTGGTAAACAGCGCGATGAGAAGCCATGTGAGATTGCAATGGATGAATGAAAAGCACTCTCCTCTCCTCTTCAAGAGCAGCTGTGGTCTTTAAGGATAAATGGAACAGGTCTGAACGTGCCAAATTACAAGGGTTTTTCCTCCTGGAGGGGAGGAAATAGTGATATAAATCACCCTTCCAAGCAAGTATTTATCTTCTAAAAATAAATTTTGAGTTGGGAAGAATTATATACTAAGATTGCATAAAACATGAAGAATGTACTTTTGACTAGATTATATTTTAGTTGTTTATAGTGTAATCTTAGCAAACTATTATCACTTCATCAAGAGACATACCAAAGACAAGTAAGATACTGGGTTAAATGTGGTCTAAACAATGGGGTCTAAATCATGGTTTTAAACCTCAACGGGCTTACTCTATTCTGAAGCGATAAGGCACAGAATGAGCAAAACAAAAACAGATACATATTACAACACGTCTGTAAGTGATGAAGGAATCTAGTGGGATTTTATAGTTTAAGATATGGCTTATGTTCTGATAGTTTAAGAGATAGATGAATAAAGTTCAAGAACAAATTTCTCAAGGTCGCTTGATATTAGTAAATGTTAGCAACCTGCCCCCCACACCTAAATCATAACCAAAACATAAGGCATAGCTGTGAGTTAACACTTTGGTTTCTAAATGGGGGACCGTGCCATTTGGTTGGCTACGTGATATTTAGGAAGTCCGTTAGTTGCTGAGCCTGATTTTCTTATCTGTAAAATAGATTTCTTTTTCTTTTTAATCTGCCTTGTTTACAGAGCTGTTACAGGGCTCCAATAAGACTGCATTTCCTTCTATCCTACAAAATACCGTATCTTTTTGTTAAGGGAGTTAGGTTTTGAAGTAATAGTCCCTCTAACTTAAATAAAGAGTTAGCAGAGAACAAACTACAATTACTAACAAGAGTAATCTGCCCCACTTTCGGGCATGCATAAAAGTTATTAAATATGGTATTATTAAGCTTGTTATCATACATGCCTGTGATTACTGCTACCGTTACAAAATCAGACCAGGGATTTCAGTTTGTCTCATTTCCCATTGTGCTACCCAGAATCTATAAGCAAAATTGTCGTTTTTAAAATGCACTTTGCATCACACAAATATCACTTTATCTCATTAGTTATAGACCAGGGCAATAAGAAAAAAATTCAGAGTACTGAGTACTTGATGCTGAAAGAAAGGGAGGGACTGCAGTAGAGATGGGGATAAAAGAGAGGGTTGGATCGTGATGTCTCAAAGTGTGACAATAATATATCCAGGCCTTGCTCCAGACCCACCAACTCAATCTCTGGGGTACAGCGGGAATCTGCATTTCTAATAAGCCCCCGTGGGAACTCCTGTGTACCCTCAACTTGGAGACTACAGTGCTCTGGTGTGTAAGCATAAGTGCCCCGGTGTTTTTTTTATTTATCGATTCAGAACTTCACCCTTCTCCCCATTTCTCTCAAGGATCTTTGCATCACACCCAGGTAATGGAAGGTCTTTTTATTTTAGACTCATCATTCCTAATGGCAGAGGGGAAGGAGAAGGGAAAGTAAGTCCAAGATGAACAGACAAAATTCAGGAAGGAATCACCCTTTAAAGAAATGCTTACTTTCTGGTTCCTACCTCTTTCCCTCTGGACACTTGAGGTCAGAAACTTTTAACTATCAGGGACCAAAGTTCCTCCTTTTGGGAGGAGGCTGGAGACAAGGCCCCCTCTCTGCCAGGCCTGCCTGAGGACAAACAACCTCCAGCCGAATTAGGGTATTTATTTCCCTGGTTCAGTTAACCTTGAAGACAATTTGATAAGCAATAGGGATTGAGAGAGAAATATGGCATGAGCTGCTTAATGATTTCAGTCAACAATGGAAGTGACCCCAAAAAGGTGGTGATCCTGTAGGATTATAACAAGGCTGAAAAAGTCCTAAAAGCTGGTGATGTCACAGCCACTGGTTCGTCACAGTGCAACGCGTGACTCATGTGTCTGTGTGTGATGCTGGTGCAAACAAACCTACTGAGCAGCAAATCATATTAAAGTGTAGAACATACACTTAGGTGCAGTGCTTTTGATTAGATAACAAAAAGTGACGATGTTACTGGTTTATGGTTTACTATACTTTGGATCCTCATTGTAGAGTGCACAAAAATAGCATGCTGTGTTACGCCAGCATCAGCTTCACACGTCTCGTGTTTATCCCGCTGCTTGATTACATCATTCCTCTTGTGCTTGATTTAATCTTGTGTTGTTTTATAAATTGAGTGGGGCCTATGTGCACAGTGTTTATAGAGTCCACAGTAGTGCGTAGTCATGTTCCAGGCCTTCACGCTCACTCACCGCTCACTCACGGACTCACCCAGAGCAACTCCAGGTCCTCCAATCATGGTAGGTACCCAGACAGGCGGACCATTATTTACTTTACATACATTTTTTTTCTATCCTTTTTCTACGTGTAGACGTTTATATACACAAATATCACTGTGTTACGATTGCCTACGATATTCAGTAACACGCAATACAGGTTTGTAGCTTAGGAGCAACAGGCTACACCATACAGTCTAGGTGTATAGTAGGCTAGACCGGTGGTAGGCAAACTCATTAATCAGCAGAACCAAATATCAAAAATACAACGATTAAAATTTATTTTGAGAGCCAAATTTTTTAAACTTAAAGTTCTTCTAACGCCACTTCTTCAAAATAGACTCTCCCAGGCTGTGGTATTTTGTGTAAGAGCCACGCTCAAGGGGCCAAAGAGCCACATGTGGCTTGCGAGCCGAAGTTTGCCGACCACGGGGCTAGCCCATTTAGGTTTGTGTAAGTGCACTCACTCTATGATGTTCACACGTGCCAAAACTGCCTAACAATGAATTTCTCAGGATGTATCTGCTGTTAAGCAGTGCACGGCTGTATAAATAAGACTTTCTTTTATACATGGTATGACAAATACAAAGTTTACTAAGTATTTGAAATACTGAATATATGTCCAAATCCATCCCTTCCCCTCAATTAATAATCCCTGCAGAAAATCAGGAGGATACTATTTAAAAACACACACACACACACACACAAAAAAAAAACTATTGGAATAAAAATGATATCCAGGCCTGAGTTCACAAACTGGCAGGCTTGCAGGGTAATTTTGCCCGCAGAGAGATTTTGTTTAGTCTGCAAAGTGTTGCTGTTGTTTTTAATTTGAATTAGTTGCCAACTTTAAGAAAGGCAACCTGGAATTTTTACATAAAAATCCAAATTTCCAAATTCTCCTGGAAAAGTGCAAGGCTGTTAACAAGGTAATAACTGGCAAAGCTTGATGGCGGCTGCTTCCTTCAGATGAGTTCTGTTTAAATGGAGGCCCACGACGGAGCCAGCCCCCAATCAGTGCTCACCCCTTGGGCCCTATGTATCACTGGCGTTTGTGGCATTCGGCCTCACCAGGGGAATGAGCACTACCAGCCAAATGAGGTAGCAGTTCTTTATGGTGAGTTTCACAGCAAGGGGGCAAGGGGATTAGAATCAGAAAAGAGTGCTAATGTTTTTCTGCATCTCATTTAGAAATAAAGAAAGTGACCTCTGAGTAAACACGGGGCGGCATTTGGGTTGGACCAGGCCTGGGGGAGGTGCACTCATACATCCTCCCTCCTCTCCTGCCTCTCACCCTCTTACCCACCCAGTGCAGAGCAAGACAGACAGGAAGGAAATGCAATGGCCACCATCTTGCAGCCCTTGGTAAACATCACTGACAACTTGCCGCCTCCATTACCTTCTCATCCCAGAGAGACTTGAAATGAAAAACCTAGACCCCGACCCTCGGGTCCTACCCACCTCTCCCCCCAAGACACCCTACATAAAGGAAGGCCACAAGCAGCCAAAATTCTAGAACACAACAGATAGCAGGCTGGGGAGGCCGGGGCCTAAGTTTCAGGTTTGCAGAGCAGGTTCCCTTAGCACGTTGGTTTGTTTGATGAATAAGCGACTCTGGGCCGACTCTGGGCGAGTTCCTCCTGGTGTGTTAGCTTCCTTGTTTGAAATGTAAAACCAGGAGGTTTCTATCTCAAAAGTAGGTAATTATAAATAAAGTCTTTCGTTCATCTCCTACTGCTAAAATCTGTGAAAACCAGATGGGTAACAATGCCTCCTTATCAGCAAGCTTCCCCAATAGGTAAGTGTTAATAAAGGATGGATGGAAAGCATAAACCAAGGTTCAATTCTAGTATCCAGTAAGCTGCCCTGAGTGAGGGTCAGTGACAGTGTGTCCTGGGAAGTCACCCTTCCCCGAGCTCTGTAATGGGGGGGACAGTAATAATTATCTCCCCATTCCTGCTTCCAAAGGATGTGGTAATGCTTATAAACCACTTGGAATAATACCTCAGGAACAGGCCGACATGTAAACAGGTCACATTCATGTTATTATTAGTCTTACCTCACAAGACGCCGCAGTGGAATGAGAACTTTATAGGCACCTGGTAAATATGACTAACGGGCTCCCGATCTCCCAGTGAGGAAAAGGGAAGGGGGGGGATAGAGGCATCGAAGGAAGCCTGGATCGGCACCCACCTCTGTTCTGATGGATACTGGTTTTCAGGCATCATCTTTGGCATCTGCAGGGGCTGATGTGGTGGCCGGGGGACCGCGAAGGTTTGCTGCTGTGGTCCAGGGTCTGGAAGCGAATGGGGGGTGGGGGCCGGGCCCACCCCTTGCACGGGGCCCGCCGCAGCAGGGTGCACGGAGGTGGGCAGAGTCGCCTGAGGTGGGGGAAATAGGGGGTTCTGATGGGTGGGCGACAGGGGGGTGGTAGGAGGAGTTAATGGCTTGAACCCAGAGGGAGGCTTCCTATCGTAGGCACTGCAAAAAGAAAAAGAAGGAACCAGTGAGCTACAATGAAGCCATTAGCTGGGTCCCCAGGTCCAAAACAGAACGTTGCAGCCCTTGGTTGCCAGGAAATGACAGCATTAACATAGTTAAATTGCTGGCAGCCCTGAGGGAGTATTTGTACCTCTGAAAAGTGACAAACACACTGCGTCACAGGGACTATTTAACACTTCTAGTGATTCTTCTCAAAGATAATTTTAGCCTCTGCTTCCGGTTTCCTTTCTTTCCCCCCCTTCCAACTGAGCTCTCCATGCATGTGTGTGTAAGGTGCCCGGATGGGGCAGAATTTGTGTGTCGGGAGGAGTGTCCCAGACCCTCTCCCAAGGATTCCAGGGTTCCCAGAAATGAGTCAGAATCTTTGTTGAAGACGAATTTCTGCTGCACCATCACTTGAATTAACAACTCTTGTCCTCCCCATCTCCAGTAGATCTATGTTTATCTCCTAGAGCAAAGAATGATTTAAAAATAAAGCCTCGTTCCTGAGCCTGGATATTCTTAAGTAAAGGGCACAAGCATCAGGGCTTGTTCATATATTCTGATTTGAAGATTACCTCTTTGGTGCTTAAAGTTCACATTAACATATGATAGACACGAAGGAGTCTATATTCCCTCCCTCGAAGTCACAGATCAAATATCCCAGGATTCAAGGGTTTTTCCCTCAGAGGGGGCTCAGGACCCCAAGCACTGAGTCCTCTCACCACCCCAGCCAGGTGAACAGTTTTGCATTTCATGCTCAGCACAAAGAAAGGCCAGTTTGAGTGGCCTACACCTAGAGGATTACACTGCGGGAAAGATGGGGTGTGCCATCCTGAGTGCCTGCTGAATCATATTTGAAACAGTCAGCTCGAAGGCTACTTCCTGGCCAGCCTTCTCTGGCTCCACTTACCAATAGTTGTAGAGGCACTTTTCTCCGTAGTTAGCACCGAGAGCCTGCTCATGGCTGCAGGATGACAGCTCGGAGGAGGGGCTGTGCAGCTCCCGTTTGATCTTGGTTGGAGGTGGGGCATGAAGCACCACTGAAACGAGAAGAGGGAGGACAGCCGGTTAACAGGGAGCACAGTGCTTCCTTCTGCAAACCCTGAAATGAGCTGGTTGTTCTTGAAACTCATGTCAAATCACATGCCAGAGAAAGCCAAGTGCTTAAATATAGAATCTTCCATCTAAAACCATTGAAAAGTTCTTTAAACTCAGAAATGATCCATCATATGACACTTTTTAAAAATTTTATTACTTTTTAAATCCTCACCCAGGGATATATATTTTTATTGATTGATTGATTGAGAGGGAGAGAGAGAGAGAGAGATCTCCAGACTGGGGATCGAACCCACAACACAGATGTGTGCCCAGATGGGGAACCTGCAACCAGCTGAGCCACCCAGCCAGGGCCAAGTGTCTTTTCCAAATTTCTTTGGTGTTGGGTCTGCTTCCCAGAGGCTCTGAAACACTTAAAAAATCCTGCAGGTGATGCTCCCCAATGTAGGTGTGATAGAAAACCAAGAATTGCAGGCATGAAGAATTTTGTACCCAAAAAAGACAAAACAGCCAAAAACATATTGGTAGACATTACACATGAACTCATCAAAGACTTGAAATTCCTCTGGCAAATACATTTCATATTTGGAGGCATATTTATAAATTAATTATGTGACTTTTTAAAAGTCCCTCCACAAGCAACTCTAAATATCAGGTCTGAATAGGAGATATTCAACTTTAGGGGCATTTTAAGCCTTTTAAAAGCAAAGGAGTACAACAAAGGACCAGACCACAACCAAGGAAAAGCTAATTGTGTACAGGAAATGTCCTGGAAACCTTTGTGCTTATGTCTGATTTTCCTAGGTTAATGAAATAGCGCACAGAGCTGTTGCTTTCCATTTGGAAGTTAACTGCATAGTCCACATGCAATTTTGAGAAACCAAAGTAACAAGAGTTTTTCAAGTCCAGGTGACTTAGATATAGCAGCTGAACCCAAACTGAACTAAATCAAACCAGGTTTGCCTTTTCTGCTTATCTAGGCGCTACTCATTTTAGAGGAAGCATTTTACCCAAAGTAGGACAAACTTTAAAGATACTGCACTGTGAAGGCTGTTTTCTTCTTGTTTTAGGTCAGAATTGCTACTTTGTCCAGCTATCCTGGAGGGTGGGGGAGGCGAGAATGAGTTAAGCATTTGTGTTAGCCACTTTCCAGTGTATCAAAGGTCTCATTAAATAGCTAACCACAGTCAGTGCCCTGGGATCCCACGAACATTTTGTTTGACTTAGTGTTTACTCCTAAAATATTTTTCAGGAGATTGGTAAATTCTTTGTGATTAAAGGAGGTAAACTTATAGCTAAACAATCCTCCCTTTTCTGTCTAATAAGACTGAACAATCCTCAGGCCAACTGGTTTTCCAGTGCCTCCTCCAACCACGAATTCTGGTCTCAGAAGTGAGCAAATGAGACAGGTGAGTCTATCACTAATGACACATTTATAAAGCAAAGTCCTGCCAGTGACTGACTGGAAAGGACAGGTTTTCATAATTTCTTTCCTACAGAATGCTAACTGCTATTCCTGAGTGCATGAAATACGTTCAGAACTGGAAGATTATATTTAGAAGCCATTAAGAGTCTCTCCCATGATTTTTTGATGGTGACATCATGGCAGCCATTTCTCAGTTGTTATCTAATGTTGTGAGACATTCAGACACAGAAAATGGAGAGGCTTGTTATTGTTAGCATCTCGTTGGTAAACGAGAAGGGAGAGTCAGACAACTGGACCCAGAAACCATTTCTCCAAGGCAGCACTGCCCCTTCGTCACGGCCTCTTCTCCTACTAGTTTTCCATAACAGTTTTGGGAACACAATGAGGAAAGGTGATGATGCCCCAATGTGAACAAAGGTTCTGTGTCTACTTTTCTTACTTTATCTAAAGAAAAGAATTTGCAACCCCTGTTTTACCTAAGTTTAGAAAGTAAATGATTATGGTACCATTCAATATTCTCGTTTCAGATTTTAGAAATGTCTTGACATTTTCACGATATTATTATAAATATTATCAGTCCTGCTGAGAAGACTAATACCAGAGGGTAAACCATAGCTGCCCGAAAAAAAAAATTATATGGCTTCAGGAACAGTGCATATCTACTTTGCAAGAGAACAGAAACTGCCTGATAATTCCAAGTCTTGATTTCTTTAAATGTACACAGCACTCCTAGTGTGGACCGCACCACTTTAGCTCTAAATTATTACCTTCTCTGACCCCCAAATTGTCTTATACCTGGGATCCTATGTTCTCTACACAAAGGACTAGTAATTCAAGTAATATCTGGTGAGTGCTATGGTCTGAATGCTTGTGTCCCTCTCAAATTCATATGTTGAAATCCTAATGTCTATTGTGATGGTATTAAAAGGTGAGGGAACTTTGGGAGATAATTGGGTAAGGAGGGCAGAACCATGTGAGGATGCCAACTTTCTAGACTCTGAAGAGAGCCCTCACCCAACCATGTGGGCACCCTGATCTCAGACTTCCAGCCTCTAAAACTGTGAGAAGTAAACTTGGTGTGTTTTTTTTTTTTTAAATAAGCTACCCAGTCTATGGTATTTTGTTATAGCAGCCTGAATGGATTAAGACAATGAGTGACTGAATGGATTAAATTTCCAATTAATTCTTAACCATATCTAGCCTACAAAGCTAGACACAATGATAGTCATGAATATTTCTTCCCCAGGAATCAACCATTTATAGGAGAAAGAAGAGAGTGGAACACAGCAGGAATGAGAATTGGAAGTTTCACAGACCACTGATAGGAAAGCCATTAGGGGCCCTGTAAGCAGTAAGAAAGAAGGCTCAGCTCTCCAAAGGAACTGCTGAGCCGGGAGATGTCTAAAGGATTCTGATTATGGCACGCGTTAGGCAGAGATAGTGATGTATATTTAAAGCAGGAATGAAGAGCCCAAGGAATGCTCCTTGGCCTTTAGTCTGTTCCTTCCTTTGGTAAATGAGACAGTGATGCTACTTTGAGAAATAAAGAAAATGGCACAGCACCTTGCAGATGGTGCTATGATATTGTGTAATTATACACTTTGCTTTCAAAAATAGTGTCTTAACCTTCATACAGGCGACTTACTGAACGGTGATGAGACCGAGGGCTATAAAGCATGGCAACAAATTGAAATTGAGAAAGAAACATGAACTCTAAAATATTTATGAAGTTTGAAAATAAATGCCAAAGGAGTTGACTATGTGAGTTGATAAGCATTTTATACAATTAAGAGATTTTTCTCAGAGTGACAGAAGATGGGCCCATAAAGCCCATGGTGCTCTGACAACAACTCCTGGTGAATATGAACCACATTCCTTATTGTAAAGATGCCAATCATTCATTTGCTGAGCATCTTCTATGGGCCAGGCATCCTGGAGGCACTGGGATATGATGATAAGCAAAACAGACATGATTCTTCATGGCATGTATAATTTAGTGAGGAATCTGACTTTTAGCATCTTCTCACAGATACAATTAGAGTTAGGCTAGGGCCTCACAGTCCACTTAATCTAGTCCCTTACATTAATAGGTAAGGACCCCGGGGCCCAGAGGCATTAAAGGAATTGCTCAAGGTCTTGGAGCTGCTGCTAATAGAAGGGAGAGGAGGCAAGCATTCCCCACTGTCATTTTGGTAATCAACCACAGGGAGAGAGATGGGAGACATTTCACTCACCCAATTTGTACATTAAAAAATAGAGGACATAAAGCTTTTTTTTCAACTAAAAAAAGAAAAACACATTACACTTAGTTCAGGGGAAACATGCATAAGAACTAATATCTCTGGGAAAGAACAAGGGAGACAGACCAAGAGAGAGGCAGCCTGACAGGCCCTTTAGCATCTAGTACTTTGTGCTGAGTTACGCTTACATACATTAAACCCAATAAAAATTCTCCCCAAACTTACGTCCACTGCCTCCATTTTATAAATGAGAAAACCAAGGCTTAAAAAAGGCGAGTAATCTGTTCTAACCAGATTATATCTGTTCATAGCTGTAAGTGGTCAGAATTCCCACCTAACTAGTTCTCAGCCATTCCGTCACATTGCCTCCCCGATGAAACCTGACAGATAAAGACTATATCATAAAGGGTTTGAAGGAGACAGGGAAAGAGATGGAAAAAGAAGACAACACGGAAGAAGAGAGGGGAAGAATACATTTTGCCAGCTCTCAGGGTCTGTATCCTCATGTTTACTGAATCTGCACTCTCCAGCTGGAGGAACACCTGATCCACCTGCATTCACACAAGGACTTAACACTTTCACCTATCGCTAGGCCCAGGATCCCTCCCCCCTCCTACTGGCAGCCGACATCTCTTGCCTCCAGCAGCTTCTACTTCTTACAGTCCTTGCCTCCAGTTCTAGTGTTCCATCTAAAAGATATCATTCTCCCCTCTATATGCTAGCTGACCAAAATAGTCTGCTCTTTTAGACAACTGCAGGCACTTTGGAAAACTTGGTATCTTCTACAGACAGACAGTAGCTTGCCAGACATGGCACCATTGCCATGAATACCATCTCTTCACAAGCCCTGCCCTCCTGAAATGGCTTCTTGACAATACTCTCTTAATCCCACCTCTGAGGCAAGAACATTTTCAGTGAGCTATTTGGACCTTATTGGACTACGAGACTCTGTGAAGGACCCAGGCAAATACAAATGAGATGCTCTGCTTGTCTGGGGTAGGAAAGACAAGGGTGGCTGGCTGACAAGATTTTAAATCCATATCTGTGAGTGTGCACAACAAAGAACACGGTATGGTGGCTTTGTAGGCCATTATAACACCATTTTAAATTTAGATATGATGTTCATGAATCAACCAACTTAACTTCATAATTACTTTTTTTTTTAACTAGGGAACTCCATGAAAGAATTTTCTCTCTGACAAATTGAACAAAAGTCACGTCTGATGCTAACCAATGCAATAAGTCAAGTACAATAAATAAAAGGCAGGAGAATTAGAATGGAAGAAATATAACATCATTATTTACGGATGGCCTGGTTGGGTTCATAGAAAATATAAAAGTATCCACAAAATATATACAAGCTAATTTACCACAATCATTAGGCCAATATATAAAAAGAACTATTTCCATACACTGTAACTAAAACATGTGAAACTGAAAAAAATGCATCTACAATAGCAACAAATAACATCAAATACCTAGGAACATATCTAATAAAAAGCATGTAAGATACCTCAACTAAAAACTACAAAACCCTAAGAAAAATTAAAGAACTCTCAATAAAAAGAAGGATATGGCATATTTATGAGCTGAAAAGCTTATTATAAAGATATGAATTCTCCCCAAACTTATGTTTAGGCTCCAGGTAACCCCAAACAAAATCTCAGCACTACATAGGAATGAGAATGAAATGTAAATTACATTCAACATGGAGTTTCATAAACATGTTGAGCAAAAGAAGCTAGACAAGAAAGGGTACCTACTCCATGGGTCCATTTGTATACCATTCAAAAGGAGACAAAACTAATCTGTGGTGTTTAAAGTCAGGGTGAAGGTTACTCTTGAGTCTGGGGGTAGTGCCGGTTTAGGGGGCACAGGGAACCTTCTTGTCTTCTGTAAGTTCTAGGTCTTGATCTAAATGTTTATGCAGTTGGTGAAAATCTATCAAACTGTACTCTTATAATCGCTATGTGCTATTTCCAATTAGGTTTCTATTTCTTTGTTTTGTTTTGTTTTTTTTGTTAAGGAGCCCTATCCATCATTAAGATGTCTGAAATTTTATCAATTCTTCTGTGATGGTATAGAAGCAGTCTTTCAAAGAAATACCCCACTCGTTTTAAAATAGAAAAAAATAGACAAGTTGGCCCATTCAAGAGAAACAGTAATTCCCTTTGCTGCTAAAATCTGTTCCCTGCCCACAAGCACAGGCCTATGGGATCTATAGAAGGAAGCTACCCATGCCGGTGCTGGCTGTGAACTTCACTGCTACAGCCTCCAGGATCAAAACAAAGGAAGACACTTTTGTCAAGTGTTACGATGAACAACAATTTAAGTCACAGGAAATTGTTTTGCTTCTTTTCTTAGAAAGACAAAAAAACACCTTGTCCAATAAACCTTTACTTTGGTGTTTCATAATCATCGAAGTTGTAACATGTCGCAGACTGTTGTGAATACGTACAGCACGTATGCAGTTGTCAAGTGTTAAAGAAGTTGCCAATCCGTTACACTGCAGTGTGAGAGGGAGGACGACCAAGCCAGTCCTTGTTTGTCCTGCTTCATACACGGGCTTTGCCTGCCTTCCACCGGTTGTCATTCAGATCTTGTTTGGGGGGGGTTTCCCTCTTCTCTTCCGCAGTTTCATTACCTTCATCTGGGGCAGACTCGTCTTTCCCACACCAGCTGTGCAGGACTGACCTTGGGGAGGACCTTATTTGGTCACACTCGACAGCATGATCTTCTTACTTTACATGGAAAGTTGCGTCTCGTGCGGAAGTTGACTAGAACGGCATGTCCACGAGGCTGCGTCTCAGGTGGCCAGCCTCAGTCTGCAGAGCCTCGTGGCACTTTGGAACAAACATGATGTGGAACCTACACAGTCGTGGTCAGAAACTTCTCAGGATTCCAGGGACATAAACCTGAAGTGAAAGTCTATTCCTAAGCTTATTACTCTCTTTGCCACCAGCTTTAGCTCACTGTTCCTTTCTTAAACCATCACCACCCATCCTCATTTCCCACCATGGTAGGAAATATGTGCTGTGTAGTTCAAGAATGTGAGGATGAAGGAGCCTGAGGCATTTGCCCATACTATTCTTGGGATGGGACAGTGAGTGGAACATGAAGGCAGGCAAAGGGGAAGACTATCAAGCAGACGGACATGTGAACATAAGGTGACACTGGCAAAACAGAACCGAAGAAGCCACCTGGAAGGCAGGTATGGCTTCTTCTCCCCTGACTTACCCCTGACTTGTCAGAGTACCTATTGCCAAAGATCAAAGGGCTTAAGCCACCAAATGCAGCATCCCTTGGTTTTCTTCGATTTGAAGAATAAAACAAAGCAAAAGGCTTACTTCCCAACACAAGTCTGCCTGCCCTCAGCTCTGTCCCTTTTTAGGACACAGTTTGAGACAAAGCTCAAATAGCTAATCAGTAAGAAAAAAAGAGGTAGACAGTATGAGGCTTATTTTTTAAGTTGTCCCATATTACCGGAAGAGGTCAGAAATGTTTTTATTCTAGGGCTGAGATGATTAGAAATTCATTTCAAGCATGAAATATATTATTAACAGCTCAATATTCTTTGTGATTGCTATAGCAGCACTAGTGAGTGACAGGGATATGGCACCCTGATCTGGGAAACAAGAGGTTCAGGGGAGATAAAGTACTAAGTGGTTCTGGCACTTAACAAAGAACATCTGGAACAGGAGAGGCCTTTTGGATTTCCAAACCAAAGAAGAGACGCGCTCAAACGCGTTTCATGGTTCACACCTATTCTGCCTGGAAATTGTTTCCAAAAATAAAAACTCTTAAGTGTTATCGAATTTAGTTAGGGGGCACAGATTCTAAATGAAGAATTGGAGGAGGTATAGGGGAGGAGGTTTGCCATCTTCTTTAATATCTGACACAGCTAAGATTTGAGAGCATAGATTCAAACGTTGAATAGAGTGAAAAATCACCCATAAATCAATTATTTAGTACACTGCTACTCCTGAACATGCACAAGCTATCTCTGACCCAGTAATCTCCATCTGACTCACTGTTTTTACCAGTGCTTTATTTTATTTACTTATTTATATATATTTTTATTGATTTCAGAGAGAAAGGGAGGAGAGAGAGATAGAAACATCAATGATGAGAGAGAATCATTGCTTGGCTGCCTCCTGCATGCCCCACACAGGGGATCGAGCCCACAACCTGGGTATGTGCCCTAACAGGGAATCTAACAATGACCTCCAGGCTCATAGGTCAACACTCAACCACTGAGCCACACGGGGCTGTACCAGTGTTTTAAAGTCAACACAGTAAGAAGGATATCAGCTATGAGAATAGACAACAGGAGAGTTCCAGACTTAAACAGGAGAGACTTCCAGATTTAAGGTTAGCATTCCTGTATTTTGCACTTCTATATATCCTTTTAAAATGTATCTTAAAAAAGTCAAAACTACAAAACAACCAGTCCTCTTAAAAAACTTCAGTGTTATGGGGGAGGGAGGCGGGAAAAGGTAGGCAGATTGTTAAAAGATTGAAGATGGAAGAGACATAACAATAAATGCAATATATGGTTCTTAATGGAATCCTAGATAAAAAAACAGTATCAATATCAGCTATAAAAGACATGTGGGGGCAACTGAGGAATTCTGAATATCAGTGAATAAAAATTAATTTCTATGTAGAAGAATGTCCTTAATCTTTGGAGATGTACACTAAAGTATTTGGAAGTAAAATATCAAAATGTCTGCAACTTACCTCAAATGATCCAGAAATTTAAAAAAAAAATTATATTCAGAGAAATGAAACAAATGTAACAATGTTTTAAAAATAAATCATTAGAACAGGTATAATATCACATCTCCGAGATAGTTAGAGGAAAAAAAATCCTTTATCTATGGTTGACTAAAAAGGTCACAAGTAGATGTGTGAAGAACTTCAAAACCATGCATTCACACGTGAGGAAAGTCACAGAGGCCTATTGCCAAAATGAAAGGATACTGACTTGTTTATTTGTACCTTTACTATGTTTGGATAACAGCCCCAGGAATCTAAAATTACACAAGAACAAATGTTGGTCATACCCTAATTTCTAAGCCAGTGGTTCTCAAATTTTGTGTGTGGCTCTGGCCCATTTAGGAAAGAGAAGGGAACACCCAGGAGCGGACAGAATGAAAACTGCTACTCCTGTCAACATGACTATTGCCCATTGCCCCCTCTGCCAACTGATGTTGTAAAATGACATCAATTACATAAGTACAAATATTAACAAAACTGAAATCTATTAGCAATCCCATATAGATATTAATGTAAATAAGCTAAAACATACATCCAACTCAAGAACACAAAGCATTCTTGGGGGAAAACATGGAGAACACCCATTCTTTGTGAATATATATGCCCAAGAGGTTTAGAACATTACCAAAACAGCGGGACAACTCATTAGATTTCATCCCAGAGTATTTAAGAGGATATAGTGCAACCCTGGCCAGTTATTCAAAATGGTTAGAGCCTTGGTACAAGCACTCAAGTGTCACAGGTTCAATTCCCAGTCAAGGGCAGGTACATGGGTTGCAAGTTCAATCCCCAACTCTGGTGGGGCGAGTGTGGGAGGCAACCAATCGTATATCCCTCTCACATTGATGTTTCCTTCTCTCTTTCTCAAATCAATGGGGAAAATATCCTCAGGTGAGGATTAACAAAAAAGAAAAAAAAAAAAAAAAAAAAGAGAGAATGGTGCAACCAACACCAACCTGTGAAGGTTGACAAAATTAAAAATAATTAAAGTTTTCTTCCTTGAGGTTCTCCTTTATGCTCTTCCCTCCAAAGCAGCTGGTTTGGCTCCACCTGCCTATAAAGGCTGAGCAGGGCCAGGGCCAGAAGTTGGAAATGGGTGGCTGTTGGTGAGCACAGGAGACTTGGTTGGAAAGTTTGTAAGGAGGACATTCTGAGAGAAGGGAAGTGTGCTGAAGGCGGCCTGCCCTGTTTATTGGAATCCCGAATTAGGAGAGTGCCAAAGGCAGCGCCCCTAATTATTCCTTGACTTTTCCAAACAAGCCTTGTGTGCTTCCCCAATCTCGGTACCTGGGCTTATCATAGGTGCTCTGAGCCTTAAGGAAAAATGACAAGTGTTTCTGGGGGCTCCAACTGGTCCAACCTCGCTTGTCAGCCTAGGAGATCAGAAAGGAATGTGGAGCTGAAGACCTACACTGTGTGGGAAGAAAGTATGTGGGAAAATCCTCTGTACATTTATATTCTGGGAATCAAGGATGGATGTAGGACTCATGTGGAATCAAGGCTTTCCGTGTAACTCGTGGTAAATATGACAAACATCTCGTACAGCCAAAATCTAGGTAAGCATACCACATACAGGGGCAGAGATTCCAGGCAGGCACATTCTACAATCTCAAACTACAAGAAAAGCTGAATTTTTCCTGGACAAAGTCCTACAAGAAGCAAGCAAGGTAGAATTTGGTATCAGTAAGT
This sequence comes from Pipistrellus hanaki, assembly GCF_964339955.1. Lineage (NCBI taxonomy): Eukaryota > Metazoa > Chordata > Mammalia > Chiroptera > Vespertilionidae > Pipistrellus > Pipistrellus hanaki. The sequence goes on from NC_140504.1 coordinate 40,551,592, forward strand.
ATAGGAAACGACCTCTTCAGGACTGATGGGAGGCAATAGAATTCAGAATTTTAGGTTGGTGATTAACCATGGTGGTGGTGAAGGGTGGGTGGGGTTATGGTGTGGATTACCTCAGGTAATTTCCTCCTTGTCCTGTTTTCTCAGTAAGGACCCAAATACTATCCTGCTAATGGTTTATTTCAGGGCCCTAGGGGTCAGTTTCAACATGAGGAAGCACAATTCATTAGTTAACAATTCTAGAAGGCCTTCCTATATCATCTGTACAAGAAATAACAAAAAAGCCAAATTAGCAACTGATAAAGCTAGTTCCTGGAACATTTGGTTCCAGGAATCAGATTTCTCCTAAGCTGTGGCAAAAACCTAGTCAGCAGGAGAGAGGCTTCAGGAGTTGATGTGTGAACAACAACAAAAAACACACTCTTATTTTTCATGATTTAGAGCTAGAAACTTGGGATAATATAATCAGCTTAAAAAAAGAACAAGTAAAGAAAAAAGGCTTTGAACTTCTGACATAAGCTATGGGAAAAGATAGAGCGAACCAATAGGGTTAGGGCTACATTAATATAGAAACAGGATCAACCCGAGAGCGAGACTTAAGACTTGATGATCCTGCATAAAAATGCTGGGGAATTCCAGAGTGAAAGGATAACCAATGAGACTGGAGCCAGGTCTTGGTCCAGTGGGAAAAGAGGTGAGGGAGAAAGACACCTTTCTTGCCCATCAGAGTAGATGGAAATTTATACCAAGTATTTGGAAATTCAAGAGCTGGAACCTGTTTTGGAATGCAAGCCAGGAATACTGTGTTGGTGAGCTCGTATTATAAAACTTATTATAAAACTGGTGCACAAAATTCGTGCTCAGATGTGGGGGGATTTCCTTTAGCCGTCCTGCACCCTCTCCAATCTTGGACTTCCTTCAGTCTGGGACCACTGGCTCCTAACTGCTCACCTGCCTGCCTGCCTGATCACCCCTAACCACTCTGCCTATGGGCTTGCTCACCCCCAACTGGCCCCCAAGGCTGGCCTGTGCGCCTTCAACTGACCGCACTCTCCCCACCCCAGCCTGATCACCTCCAACTACCCTCCCCTCCTGGTCTGATTGCCCCTAACTGCCTCTGCCTTGGCCCTGCCACCATGGCTTTGTCCAGAAGGATGTCCGGAATAATAATTATTATCCTTTTATTAGTATAGATGATAGGTACTTACTTGATAGTGTGGAGACTGTCTCCAGAGAGCCCTCTTTCAACTCACAACAGGGATGGTAAAAAAACAGGCTTAGTAGGGTCATGAGAAGATCCTATATAATAAAAGCCTAATATGCTAAATGTCCAACGGTCTGTTCGACTGTTCGGCCAGTCGCTATGATGCACATTGACCACCAGGGGGCAGATGCTCTGACCAGTAGGTTAGCTTGCTGCTGGGGTCTGGCCATCGGGACTGGGCAAGATGGGTTGAATACCCCTGAGCTCTCCCACAGTTCCTCCCCTACGCTGATCGTGCATTGGTAGAGTGCCTTTGCCTGGCCTGTGCCCTCTCATAATCCGGGACCCTTCATGGGATGTTGGAGAGCTGTTTCAGCCCGATCCCTGGAGGCCAGGCTGAGGGACCCCACCAGTGCACAAATCCATGCACAGAGCCTCCAGTTATTTCAGAATTCTGATAATGGAAATCCCAAAGCCTTAAATATCACATTAGAAAGCAAGGGGAGCTTAGTTCTAGCAGATTTGGCTCAGTGGATAGAGCATCGGCCTGTGGACTTAAGGGTCCCAAGTTCAATTCTGGTCAAGGGCACGTATCTTGGTTGCAGACTCCTTCCTGGTCTGACCCTGGTCAGGGCTTATGCAAGAGGCAACCAATTGATGTGTTTCCACATCAATATTTTCTCTGTCTTTCCCTCTCTCCCCCATTCTCTCTAAAAAATGAATGGAAAGATGTCCTTGTGTAAGGATTAAAAAATAAATAAATAAAAATAAAAGTAAAGGGAGCTTAGACAAGTAGTCCAATATAAAAAATACACAGGGATGGGCAAAAGTAGATTAAATTGCCAGCCATCATTACCTAAAAGATAAATTGTAAGAATATAAAATAATAATAATATGGCAAAGAATACAAGTAATACAATAAGTAATAAATAATACAAGTGTAAACTGTGTTTTGCATACTGACAACTGTAAACCTATTTTTGCCAACCCCTTGTATAAACAGCATCAGTAGAGAGCAGTATCTGAAACAACTCTAAGAGGCCACCTGCAAAGGCAGTGGAATTTCTCCCAGAAAACAGGAATTAGAGCTCCTGATAGAGTTTCTCCCACCCGGGTTTTAAATCAGACAACAGGATTGATACCACGGAGGAGTTAACACCACAAGGCTGTTCCCTGTAAACCTCTCTTCCATTTTCTGTTTATCTCGGATCACCCTAAATCTCTGCTATGGACTCGAGCTGACAACAGCAACACGGGTCTACGTGGAGCCACAGATAAATGTATTGGGCTTGTAGAACTTTCCTTTCTCTGGGGAAATGCTGGCGGGATGTAGGACTGGTGCTTGGATGACAAGATGCGGCAGTGCTCACGTTGGCGTGGAGAGGGACGTGTCTGGACATTTTGTTTGCACAAGGCTGGTGTTAGTTTATGCCCTCACTGCTCTCTGGAATGTGGAATATGTGCTACAAGACAGACTCGACAGTGGAGAAGCCCAGCTCCAGAGACGCCAAAGCACATCAGCGGTTTCAGCGTAAGGCGCCCCCCCACCCCACTCCCACCAGGTTGCAGCTCCCATTGGACCCCAAAACAAAGTCCTTCTGGCTAGAGTAAACGATAGAAATAATGGTTTTACACGTATAACGAGACTTTAATTTCTCTGTGGGAAGGGGTGGGGGCTGACCAAACACGGGGATTATACTTTACAGGGCCTTATTCGGGCATTCTTCACACTGCTGGGATCGTACAATTTAAACTGAGGTATGTTTATATTATCTAGTGGCTTCATAGAATGGGGAGGAGAGGAGGTGATTTAGAGGTTTGCTTCTACTAGTCCCAGCTCAATGATTAGAACAACCCCCCCCCAACATTTCCTCTCTCCTTCGCTCCTCCCCCCATCGCCTCTTTCAACAATAGTAGCAGCTGGTCGGCAGGCCAGCACATGGTTATCTCAAAATCAAATTTCCCCCATGAAAGTCAGTTTGGGAAGTCACTGTATCATGTACAACTGCGACTCAAAAGTTGGTCAGCTCAGGCTGACCACTTGAAATGTCGGGGGTGGGAGGGTGTCCTGCCCTTCATGGGAGCTCGAGGCTTCCCCTACCTGTTCACCCCCCCTCCAGAGAGGAAAACATCTGGTCCGATTCAAGGATGACACCCCAGTTCTGGAGGACAGTGATGGGATATGGGATAGCTTTGGCTAAGGAGAGCAAAAGTGGCCCTCAAGGCGGTTCCCCTCTCCAGCTGCAAGGAGCTTGGAAGCTGCTCCTCAGCAGGGGAAGAAGTGGGGGTGACAATGGGTCTTCCGAAAAGAGTCCCCAAGGCTGACCAGTGGTCCAAGGACAAGTCTTATCAGGATAAAGAATTTGGCTGGTCGTGTTCTTGGTCATCCACTCGGAGGACCAGTTGCTAAATGGGATTTGGGATGCTGGCCTTGTCCTCACTTCACCTCTATCAGTACTAACAATAATGACACGAGTGACTTTTTTTTTTTTTTAAGATTTCTATTCTAAGTCTGGCTAAAATAGAAGGAAAGAGATTCTTTGTATTAATGCTTCTTCTCTCCTCCTCCTTTTAAAAGAAGTGGTTGTGCTAGGAAGAGGGGCCCAATGAGGAATGTATGTACCAAACCAGGGATGTCCTGACTCACAGAGGGGGAACTGGTTAGAAACGAGCGTCTATCACGGAATAGCTGCATCTCATTCTTGGCACGAAACTGCAAACCTTTCAAATAGTCCTTTCCAAACAGAAAACTCTCTGCTATCAATTAAAGAAGATAATTTAATACCAATGGTCGTAGAGAGGGTTTTTTTTTTTTTTTTTTTAAACTCAGATAAACTTCCTTTAAGAGCACACCAGAATTATTTTGGAAGTATAGATTAGATTTGTGCAGTGCCTTTTCTTCAAAGAACTCATTTATCCTACTAATTGAGGCTTGCTACTTTAGAATTCTGAACAAGGAAACCCAGAGGCCTTGAATGTGAGAGCCAGAAATTAAAAGGAGGAAAAGGAGCTTAGAAAGGAACGGGCCCACTTTCGATGGAGGTAGGGCTCGTGTATTCATAGACATGGGGCACTTTCACAAAAACACCGTGTATAGGACGAATATTTCTAATTGTGTAAGATGTCACCCCCCCAAACTTGTGGGTTATGGAGACACCCAAGCATTTGATAGTCAAATAAAAGGCTTGTCCGCGCCTACAAAGCTGACCTCGAGGAGAGTCAAGACAGAAGGAAGTGGTTCCTTTGGTTGTGAGTGCACCGCCCCTTTCCACTGCCACAGGCTGGATGGATCTTTTCAGACCTGCAGCTGTGAGACCTGGCTTCCACCTGGGGTCTTTGGTTACCTTCCAGCTGAAGTGACTGCTGGGACGAGAAGGTGACTGACTGGCCTGTTTAAGCCAAAAGGAGGGGCCAAGTATGATTCATACCATCTACTTTCCTGGGGCAGCTGTTCAGAAAATTTTTTTTATTTTTATTTTTTTAAAAAGTATATTTTATTGATTTTTTTACAGAGAGGAAGGGAGAGGGATAGAGTTAGAAACATCGATGAGAGAGAAACATGGACCAGCTGCCTCCTGCACACCCCCTACCGGGGATGTGCCCGCAACCAAGGTACATGCCCTTGACCGGAATCGAACCTGGGACCCTTCAGTCTGCAGGCCGACGCTCCACTGAGCCAAACCAGTTTTGGCTGTTCAAAAATTTTTAATAAATATTCAGTCTTTACCAATAAGATAGACAACTATTCGTTTAATTTTCACAGCTGAGAAAGAGGCCTAAAGAGAGCTCTGTCCTCCCCACTGGAGTGCTATCAGAGATGACGGGATGGCTTCCCCTACCTTGGGTCAACCTTAGCGTTTCCCACGGAGGGCTGCTCACGGTGGAATGCACCATTAGGTAAAGGGGAAACAGGGCATTTTTTCCTGAAAGGGGGGGGAAAATGCAAAGATGAAACCTTCTCTCACATCCCTTCTATAATGTATTTCCAATTTATGTAATTCTCATTTACATTGGCAGTAAAGGGAATACTTGAAATAGGATCTAAGCACTGTGGAAAAATTTATCTTCCAATTTAAAATTCATCTTTAAAACCTGACAGGAGAAAAATCCCAGCTAGGGAAGGAATCGGCGCCTCTCGCCATTCCTTCTATCTATAGCCCTCCGCCCAAAGCAGCCCCTCGAGGGTGTCAGGGTGCCTGAACTGTGGCTGTTCTCCCGCACATGCTCTTTCTGGGAAACACAGCATTAGCTGCACGAAGGCTAAATGCATCCCTAGGAAGACTTGGCTGGTGTGTGTGTTTAAAAGGGGAATCGGAAAAGGAGCAGTAGCCCTACGAGCTCTTTTCTATTTATCTCTAAGGTCATCCCAAGGACTCTCAGCACTCAGGTCTTGAGACCCCCTAAGAGGCTGGACTTGGGGGCTGTTGAAAGATGGGGTGGGAAGGGAACATTAAATAGAGAATGTGGTAGGGTGCAAAAGACATCCACCAGGTACTGGCTGTGTACAGAGCAGGTGCAATGGCTGGGACAGGCATGAGGAAACATAAGGCAGGGATTCTCTGCTATTGGAGACACCTAGAGCCAAAGAGAATTTGTTTCCTGTGTCAACAGAATGGAAATTGGGAAGCAGGGACGAAGTTTAATATTGCATCAAGATACCCAACACTGCGCATTAAAACCCTATGCTGCTTTCTCCCTAATCCTCCAGATTCCTATTCTAAGAGGCAACCATTGAAAGTTTGAAAGAAGATTCCAGGCTGGTGGGTGAGGAAAGGAATTAAAAGGGACTTGAGGAGGGGCAGAAATGTTCTGACTCGAGGTATCCCTCAACACTAAATTATTCTCTACCAAAATTCAGGTTAGGAAATTTAAGGGGAGGCATTCCAGGATCTGGTCTTTACAGCGGGGCGGTCACCTAGAAGAGACCCCCCCTCCCTTTTCTAGTCTACCCTTTCTATGCGAAAAGCATGAAAGACCCTCATTAAGTGCCCTTTCAGGCAATTACAAAGCGTTTCCAGGCCCTGGGCTGAAAAGTGTTTATGTAAGCTGAAGTCCTCCTCAGCAGGCACAAACACCAGCATCCTTTCACACAGCTGATAGCTAGGGTTACCTCCTGAGAGGCTTCAGACTCTCACAAAAGGACAAGCTGCCCAGGCCTGTTCCTCTTTTAATAGAGAAGGACCAACTTACACGGAGGGGACGATTTCAGAAGAAAAAAACCTCCTTATGGCAGAACACAGATGCAAACGGCCTCATTTTGGTGGTGAGGACAGGGATTAGGGACGAAGAAGAGCTCTTTACAAAACCCTGAGGAAATGGCACTGGATTAACATGAAGTTTTGTTTTGCTGTTTAAAGGATTGTCCCTTCTATGTGCATCGTGCAGCTCTTCGGGTAGTCTGTGAGGCGCTAGCCGAGATCCTGGAGGATGTTTAGGGATTGTTACCTTGGCTAGTGTACCCCTAGAACCTGGTCTCATCCTGGGGTGGGGCTACCCTGGCTCTGGGGTTGCTGCTCAGAGGCTGGGCTCTTTCTGGTACTGGATGTTCATTTGAAGAAGCAGCCATGGTAGGGTTCCCCTATAGCCGAGTACTAGTCTGGGACGTGTCACTTTAAGATGACACCTATCTGACCACAATGGGAAATTAACGAGAAGGAAGGCCAAAGAGTAGAGAAACTACAGCTTTGTAGCTCCCATGTTAAAGCGAAAGCCTGAACAAGAAATACCTGCATGGGAGGGTGGAGTGGGGGCAGGCAAACAGCCATCCTGCAGGCCCAGGGAAGACTGGAGCCTGCAGCAGGAGAATGGGCGGGAAACTTCACTGGGAAGCTAGAGACCCGGCCCCAGGGGAAGCAGGAGATAAAAGGGTAATATCCTCAGATCAAGTCTCAACGCCTCTCCCTCCAGGGAAGCTAAACCACCCACTCCTATTGTCACTCCTTTTAGACAGCTACAGTCTACCAGCACCCTGGGAGACCATGAAAGCGGCGGGGGGGGGGGGGGGGGGGGGGGAGGCACCCAGATTGGCCAGGAGCAGCCCTTCCCCCATACACCCAGGCCCGCAGCCCGGCAGTGGAGGGGTTAAAGCCAGCGCTTGAAAGAAAACTCCAAACCCCATTAAAGCCCAGGCTCAGGCTCGGAGCACAGGGAGCAGCAGCAGCGAAGCCAAAGGAAACTCATGCTGGAGGTCCTCCAAGCTGCCAATCACAAGCATATTTCCAACAGTCCCAGTGTTGTTCGAGTTGGTTGTTTTTCCACAAGGCTACACAATGGGGTCTGGTTATTCATTGAAAAAAAAAGTCTGCGAGGGAGCCCCGCCCTCCATTCACAACCAATTTGGAATGCTCCATTCAGCAAGAGGGGGGCTTGCAGCTCGGCTCGCTGGGGCGGTCGGAGCAGAGCCCAGCTGTCGCCGCGGGGACGCTTGCTCGCCCAGCGAGCTGTGTTTATGTAAGAAATTCAGACGCTGCAGGCGCCTGCCCGCTCCGCAGCCTCCCTCCCTCCGATTCAGAGGGCTCTCAGACCGGGGCTGAAATCTGCAAGGGTGTGCAAGTCCGCTCCCAGGGGGGCCGGCGAGTGCCCCCTGGCAGAGGGGGAGGAGGGGCAGGAGAAAACTATCTTGCACCACAGCCCGGTTCCTAATCGGACTGTCGCTACTGGCCCAGAGAAACAGACTTCAGCGGCATTTCTCCTACCCCCGGGGGAGAGCTGGTTTGCATCAGAGGACAGCTTTCTCTGGAAGCTGCTGGCCTTTCCAGACTCCTGGCTGGTGCACTCGTTGCCAATTGCTACGTCGGGAGCCACCTGGTCTCCCCCCCCCCCCCCCCCCCAGGGGAGAGGGTCTCTGGGGACTCTGCTAGATGTGGCTGCGGAGGGGGAGGGGGAGGGGGAGGCGGCACGCTACCTACTATGAACACATCCACTCCCAGTTTCTTTTCCTGGCTCCTCGTCCAGCCTGGGAGGTTTATAATCCCCTCTGAACACCCAGGCGACATCCAAGGGGAAGAGCAGTGGAGATCTAGGGCTACGCCAAGGACAATGTAAGAGAAGGTACAAGGCTCAAAACTGGTTTGGTTTCTTCGATAAATTTTTTCCAAACCTTCAATAACCGCCCTGAGAGAGATCGCATGAAGCCAGTCTGCCAATCTGACTTTTTTTTTTTCCCAAGGAGAAACACACTACTCTGTGAAAATTAAAGCCAGGAAATAAATGTTCGTCGTTTCCTCTTTTCATAAAACATCTGCCTATTTTTCCAATGCCCTGTGCTAAGACCTTTTCTCTCTGCCGCTGCCACCCCCGCTCCCTGGTGAACTGGGGAGGTGGCTCGGGAAGCATTTGTCTCGAGTCCTTCTGACCACAGAATCGGGATCAATGCCCGGGCTGTTCTGCAGATCTGCCTCAAACACCTGGCCCTTTAAAGGCTAGATCTTATCCTGCTCCCTGGCATCTCGCAGCCTCTGCCTTAACTCCCCACCCCCCCTGCTTTCTCCTTCTAGGCATGGGTGCCTCCTGGATTTGCTAAGCAGGGTCCTTTCCTGGGGGTGGGGTGGGGGAGAGACTGGGAGCTGAGAGCCTTTTTCCCTGAGGAGAACTGCTAGCCCATGACCTACCTGCTAAGCCCAAAGGTGTACTTATATTATGGCCACACACACACACACACACACACACACACACACACACACACACATTAGGGCCTACGATGATTTTGCCCCTTCTTCAAGCTTAGCCCCTAAGAGGAATGGGACAATGATAGAAACTGACGACCAAGGCCTCTGTTAAATGAGCTTGATGAGTTCACAAAATAAATTTTTAAAAAAGCAATCTAATCCGGTACTGGCATCAGCATGCCTGGCACTTGTCCAAGAGCCGCCGGGAGCTGCAACATGACGAGACTCCGCGCTCCTCGGATGGCAAGCAGAGGAGCTGTGTGTGCCAGGGCGCAGATGGGCCGGAGCGGCCTCAAGGGCAGCCGGGTGCCCAACAGGGGCCGTCCGCCTCGGAGCCTGGACGTACTTGACCATCGTTAAAACCTAAGAGACATGTGGAGGGAACCACACACACCACCTTACTCCACCACCAATGACACTACTAGAAGGCAGAAATGGCAGATAGTACAAATTCTCAGCTTTATCAGACTGCCCGTCTTCATCTTATAAAAGGGAAGAAAGAAGAAAGATAGGGGACAAACGGTAATTTCTTGAGGGATGACAGGATTTTGTTACCTGGAATCTACCTAAGTGATCCCCCAGGCAGACCTGATGTAATCCCCCATCCCAGGCGGTTCTCACCAAACACAAAGGCCTGAGAAGGTTCCTAGGTTTTATCAGAGGACTAAAAGCAGGAAGACATCTGAGAGGCAGAGAAAAATCCATCGTTTTTAATAAGCCTAACTGAGTTAAAGTTAGAGGAAAACAGATTTGTATAAGCACCTGGCTCTTCAAGTTAAATGGGAACTCTAGGCCTTGGCTCCTTAAGAGACTTGGGTCTAAGGATCTTGGACGCTATCAAAATGGGAAGACACCAATCCTTTAGCACCCTCTCAGCGGTCAGAACTAGCTCAGAGACTTTGAAAATACACGGTAACCAGGAGTGAAATAATCTCCCTTTACCCCACATTTTCCTCCGGCTTTCTTCAACATTCTTCCTTCTCCCTACTTTCCAACTACTGGCTTCAAAAACGATAAATTATACCCTTGCTTCTTCAACATTCTCATTTAAAAAATATATATTCTTATTGATTCTAGAGAGGAAGGGAGAGGGAGAGAGAGGAGATAGAAACATCAATGATGAGAAAGTCATTGATAGGCTGCCTCCTGCACGCCCCCTTACTGGGGATGGAGCCTGCAAGGTGGGCATGTGTCCTGACTGGGAATCCAACAGTGACCTCCTGGCTCAAACCACTGGGCAACACTGGCCGGGCAACATTCTCATTTTTAAAGTGCCTACAGTTTTCTTTCTTACTTTCTATAACAAAAAAGACTTTAGGAGGATCCTTTCAAGTGGAAATGGTCAGGACCAGAGAGCAAGTAAACCTAGAGTTTTGCTACAGCACCTCTCAGTCCAATGGTTATGTTCTCTCCAAAAGGAAGGCACTGCCTCTACCACATCAACCTCAGATAGTAAAAAAGGAAATAAAAAATCCCACTGAATAAGCTCACATTGAAACAGGACTAAGATCAATGTGTTTTCGGCTCAAGGGCTGTCATAATAGTTAATCCTATTTCCCCAGCCATCTATGAAAAGTATTTATGAAAAGTCAATTTCACAGGTTAATTAGATAGTCCTTTGAAAATTACTTGTACTTCCTCCAGTCCAGCCATTCTTTTTGAGACACATATTTAAAAATAACAGTTCAGGGGGAAAAAAAGGTCACTTAGATTTTAAAACAGTTCTCTAAATTATACTTAGTATGGAGGCCATGTTTTTAAAATAAGATTTTTATCATGCCTCTGCCCAGCATAAAATATTTGTTATTTGAGATGTTGGTAAACATTCACAATATTACAAATGACATAAATAAGACAGAAAAAATTGAAATCTGCATTTAAAAAACCACGATTTGTACATGCTAAAATCCATTAATATCCTTAAATGCTCAAGCACTCAGTTCAGAAAAATCAATATAACTCCCTCCCACCTCACCCCAAATCTATGGGTTTTGAGTCCCCACACTTACTTGTCTATGGTTTTGATTTGTAGTTAATTCTGTGAAAATGTATAGTAAAAATGTGTATGCATCTATCTACTGACCCAGATTCCCTGGTTTGGTAGCTCCATGTGTTAATTCACATATTGAGCCACATGCATTTATAATTAATATATATAACACAGTTTTATCTATAACTTGCTAATATGTCTTCTAGGAAACATGTCCATTTTATAATTTTACTGTTTTATAATTTCTCTCTCTCTTGTAGTCCTGGATGAAAAAAACTCAAAGCACTGAGATATTTAATAAGTGTCTCAGGATCACGGAATAAAGAGAACTGGGGTTTTGAACCAGGCAGCCGGCAGTCTCTCTAAGGCTCTCCTGAGGGCCGTCTGGAGGTGTTTGAAATAACTGGGCACACCTGAACCCGCCAGCACCCCCTGCCTCTGTAGCTTTTGCTTCTTTAAGGATATTATTGAATAATTTCTTCTTATCATTTTACCTAACCCCTGCTATTGGCCTAACACTAGTCAGTCTCTCCAGCTAGCCAGATTTATACGAGACCTTCTGTAAAATGAAGGGATTGGACAAGAATTATCTTTGCAAGAAACCTCCAGCTCAAACAATCTGGGTTTTTCAGGGTTACGTCTCAGGACCACGGGACACTGGGGTGACCTTGGCAGAATACCTATAGGCTATAGGTTGCACTCTTTATTCCCTTGGATTTGACCTTTAAGAGTTTCCAGGTGGGAGATACTTTACTAATTGTGAAGTAAGATTAGATAAGACTTAGAACAATGGTTTCATTTATTCAAATCACACTTGTGGATGGATGCCTAGAGCTAGAATACTTAACAAAATATCATCTCTTTAGAAGTGGACCTCGTTAGTGCTTGCTGAAGAAAGTACACCATAGTTTCCAAAACTGAATTCTAAAGTAAAGACAATTACCCACATGATATTTCATTTCTGTCTCTCCTACAGTCTCTCACACGCACAACAGAAAATTAACCAAATCGGCGTTACCAGCGAAGGCAGGCCATTCCAAGGGGCAGGCCACGGGAGAGTGCTTGTTTCAAACGACCTGCTGGAGTAGGGAAAGGCTTGTTTTACCAAGCCAAGTGCAGGCTTGTTTCATAGTTCACGGACTAGCTGATTCAAACCAACTTATAAAGTTTCATTAAATCTGAATGAATGAGCTTCTCCCACTCCCCTGAAATAATCACAGGCTCCTCCGGAAGGAGAAGTGACAGGAGTAGAAGCGGATCCTCAGCCCAAGGCTGTGAGAGACACTCACAGAGGAGTGGGCCCAGCCTTGGGCTCTGCCAGCATCCGTGCATCTACACTGTTAGCTTCAACAGAAGTCAAACCAGCCACACCAACAGCAAGGCTGATGGATGAAGGATACACCATTCCAAATTTGTGCTCTTCCCTAACCTCTAAAGCAAGTGGATCTGTTAAAATCTATTCTTCTTGAAGGTCCATCTCCAGAAATAATAGAGAAGGGGAAAGAATTATTAAAATACCTTTCAAGGCTACTCAACCATCTGTCTTATCCTTAAAAGACAGCAAAGCTCAACCATAAGAAGTTAAAGCAAAAAGCAAACAAGGTAAAAAACACAGCACACTTGGTAAGCAGAAATGTCTCCCAAAGCACCTCCATTTTAGGTATGACAACTTAATGAAAGAATTTAGCACATCCTACTCGCTTCTAAGGAGTCAAAAGCCATTTATTGATTCTTTCCTTTCAGCTTACTCCTGCAGATAAATATCTCCCCGAGTATAAATCCTGGTGGCTGACATCTTTCTCTAAAGAACGCACCTCTGCTCTAGCCCATGAAATCAATTTGAATGCAGTCATCTCACCTCCCTTTCACTCTTTTGGGTTATAGTGAAACAAACAAAAGTGTCATAAAAGCATTTCAATGAACCTCTGCCAAGAAAGCCACCTCCCAAACAGACTGCGATTTATGCTGCTCTGAGCAAGAACTGGAAAAGCTGGGCCAAGTTATCAACACGGAACAGAGTGGGATTACAAATCTTGCCTTTTATCTTATGTATGCATTCATGCATGCATGTGCACTCACACACTCACACACACACACACACACACACACACACACACACACCCCACTTTGGGTTATTTTTATTTAGTCTTTCAGTGGCAAATTTCCCAATCACTTAAAAGCAACCAAAGGGCAAAATTGAACATCATTTACTTTCCTAAGCAAATATCCAAAGCAAGCTGTGACAGAGCTAAGGTAACCATGCATCTATGGGTTATAGTTTATCCCCTTTTAAAGTCTCATGGCATTATGCCTCGAATATGAGACCTATCATTAAAGAATGTTTAGCTGGTGCCTCTGATCTTTCATCGAATGATTTAGAACACCCAGATTTTACGGAGACTCAGAGACACCCTCTCTCCCGAAGCATTTTCTCTCTCTCTCTTTATGTCATTCATTTTCTCTTGTTCCCTCTCTCTAAAACAAAGCCGGGAAGAATTTGTTGGTACAAAATGAGAAATTGAATCCTTGCCTGGCTCAGGTGCTTGCTATTATAAACTATGACTAAGAGACATGAATTTCTCTATGATGCAACTCTCAAGAGAGGCAGCCTTTTCTCCAGGCCTCTCTTAAACCTGCTCATTCGCCAGTGACTAATGCTCTCTAGAGCTGCCCTGTGCTGCTCAAATTTCATCAGCCAGCTTTGTCCTTGATAGCTCTGCCTGGACCATAAAAGCTCCCCAAACCTGTTGAGGACAGCTCTGAAAGATCAGGGCAAAGCTAGCCACACCCCTGCCAGCTTGGAGAGCTGTCTTTTTAGATGGCCACCTTATTTCTTATCTCAATGACATGATTACTTAATGACCTTTTGTAAAGTAGTTTTACTCTTCTCTGAACGATAAAGTACTGACAACACGTGAAAATTAGGAGTCAATCAGGTCACCTTGCGACCATCCCTTTTCAGCTTAGAAGTAGAAAACAAAACTGACAACATGGTAGGCAAGCCACAATGAACTGAACCTTCCATTAATTATTTTCTGCACCTTGAAAATAAAATAAAATGTCAGGCTCATGATGTGCATCAAGGACTTAATTCATAAAACAAATAAAAAGCATTGTAAGATAATGTCTGGTTAATGGATGTTTGGTCCAACATCTTATATACCATGTCAATTAATTTATAATCTTGAGCTTGAAGCCTTACAATATTCTTAGGGAATAAGAAATTCAGGGTTAAATTATGTTCGGTAAACTTTACCTATAATAGGATAAAAGCACTTTAGAAATAATTTCAATAAGGAATGAAACCAATGTTTTGGGGTTAACTTTATTAAAAGAAACAAAATGCATTCCACTGTCCAAAAATGCTGTCTATATAGCTGGAAAAAAAAAAAAAAAAAGCCATCTAGACATGGATAATCCAAGACCAAACAATTTCAGAACAAATCAGCCACCGCCAGAAAGGTACTCACAGTTATCAGACTGAAAATCTGGGACAAACTGTTCATCATCAGGAACTTGTGCTGAAAAAGAGATTTTTTAATTTTAGACCTTAACGTTTTATTAAAAAGCACAGCAAAATGTTTTACATGGAAAAATAGGGCAGCCAAGAAACTTGCCTTCAGCTAACCAAGCCTCTTGAAGTTGACTGAGATCCTGAAACAACTCTAGAATTCAAAACAGAAGACACCACAATGAGAATTTCTCTGTTGGGGGGAGAAGGGGAGAATCTACGTGCAGCTTTCCCTCGGGGCCACTTGAGGAAGCCACAGCACAGAGGGGAACGCTTCGCTACCTTCAGAATCATGGGCCAAATCTGTGTCCAAAAACTTCCTCTTTCTGTCAGTCACAGGCCGCCCTCTACACTCCTCTGATCTAGATTTCTGAAAAAAAGGCAAACAAACAGTGAAGACTCAGGTGTAAAAAAAAAAAAGGGTCTTGAAGGGGGTGGTGTTACTAAATCAATAAGGAGAAGACTGGAATTTGAAGAGGGAGGACAAAACAAATCAAAAGCCACAGAAACTTACCCCAGGAACCATAAAAGGGACTTGCTGGTCATAAAACCCATCCATGGTGCTTCCAAGGTCTCGAATATCACTTTGAAAGGTTTCAGCATTGAGTAATTTCTGGGGGGAAGGGGTCCTCCTGTAATATGAATTTGGGAAGATTTTAACTGAGAGGGGGGAGAGAAATGAAATAATTTTTCCATCCTTTCTTTAGGGCCTATGTAAATCACTACCTTTCTTTGAGTACGTGAAGCCCACTCAAGGTGTTAGCTCTACAGACTAACGCTGGGTGTAAGGGCATCAAAGGTTCATCGTGTACTTAGCACCAAATCCATTTATTCATCCTTTTCTCTCTCTCTATCATTAGAGTATAGGCTTGCTATTATCTTTCCTTTGTGTTTTTTTTAAAAAAGGAGGGACACCTTAGTTTCATTATAAAAGGGTGATTTCAAGTTCTCTTCAATAGAAGATTCTCCAAGGCATTTGTAGTGCTGGGATTGTTATATATATAATCTAATTCTTCTACTACCGTGACAGGAAGTAGAAAACTGGGTTTAAGCATTCTAAATTATTGGCAATTAAGAATCTGACATACATAGTGTTTCTAAAAGTATTTTGTAGGTCAGTGGCAAAACACTATATATAGTTCCATGAATATATCCACCAAAGGTATACTTATCTTCACATTGCTCTTTACTAAAACTTAAACCTTCTGTCCAAACAGGTGTGTGTCTGTAATGTCACAAATAATCTCCATGGCAACTTACAGAGATATCTATGATATCTCTAACTTCTAAAAGAATAAAATAACTATGAAAAGTAATGGATAAAGGAAACTAAGTTCCATCGTACAGATCTTTTTTAACAGCAAAAGATCCATGAAAAGAAAATTCAATATTTTCCTTATACTGATGTCCATTCTCCTCCCCCCTCCCAAACATAAAAATTATAAAATTAAACTTGTTTCAGTACTGTCAAATCTTGGGGTTGGAAAGAGAAATTGGGGGTTAAAATGGAGAGGAGGGAACTTTTTCTAATTTGGGAGGAATAAAACAACAATTTTAGGAAGGTACCATCTTCCTGAACAATGTTTTCTTCTCCAAATAAGGAATACACAGTTAAGTCAACAAAATGGGAAAAACAGTTCCACCCTCTCGAACTTTAAACATTGTAAAATGCGTAAGGGTAACACTTTTGTTTAACTTGTATATAAACTTTAAACAGGCAACTTTTTCTCAGTGGACAATTCCATCCAATTTGTTTTTCACACTGTGGATCATATCAAATTTTGGTGAGCGGGATGGAAGGAAACCCTTCACCGCCAGCCTCCTCTCAGCACTTTGGCACAAGTAATCAGATATTTTCAGTCAAAGAGAAAGAGGGAGAGGAGCAAAGCTGCAACCAGTTCATCATTTCCTACAAAAAAACCCAACAACACTCCTGCTGGCCTGCTTGCGTGCCTTCCAAATATCGCTAAAACGTTCAGAATAAAAAGCCCCTTTATCAAATGTCACCAACCCTTATACAAAACCTGAGAATCACCAGCACTGCGTTGAGGGGCATGGAAATGAGTCTTCCGTGCCCTTCAAAAACCTGTCCGATTAAATCCTGGCCTTGGAAGTTCTGTGAATTTCTACTCGGGGTAGGGGACAACGGGTAGGAGATCGGAGGGGGAACCGGAGGGGGAAGATATATTCAGAGACTCGAGATAAAAATACGCTGCAAAATACTTCACCATGACGAGCAAATATATTTTTAAAAATTAAATAGAAGAAAGAAGGATGCCATAATGCGAATCCCAGAGGCATTGAAGATCTTTAAAGCAGCCCTCGCAGTTCAAGGGCTAGATAAATCGTGTTCAAAGTACATATATATATGTATATATTTAAACCTGAAGGGAAGGTTGAGTTCATCCAGGAGTTTAAACTACTTCCTTTGCTCCCTTCCTCCGCCCCCCCCCCCCCCGTCCCCCCGCCCCTCGCCCCCCGCGTCCTCCTCGGTGCCCCCAGGAAAACTTTAACGCGGAGCAGCGGAGCGGCCCAGGCCCCTCCCCCGCGGCGCACAGCGGACCCGGTTTTATGAATGGGAGAGCGAACCGCGGCAGCCACATCAGGTACAGCCTGTAACTGGATCCCTCGCGCTGGGCCCCATTCACAAAACAAGACACACTTCCACCCAATTCCCAGCCTTCCCCATTCATGAGAACTCCTTCGGCGGCGCCCCCGCCCCCACTCCCAACGCACGCCCAGCCTCCGACGCAGGCCCCTCACCCCAGCGTTTTAGGAAGCAGGCTCAATGCTTCATTCACAAAAAAGGGAGAGGGGAAAAAAAAAAAAAAAGCCGCAGGCAGGGAGCAGGAGCCAACGAAAGAAACTCGCTTCATTCATAAAGTCACTCACATTCATAAAACCGAGCTGCGGCGCCGGGAGCTACCAACCGCCCCCAATTCCACCCCTTCCCCCCAAAAGACCCTCCGAACACCCCTCCTTTGGCACCTCTTCTCAACGAGGAGTTCTACCTCCCCCCGCCCCCAGAGGTCCCCTCTCCTCTGAAAATGAGGTTAGATCCCTAATCCTGCGCGAGGCTCCAGCATCGCTCCATCCTCCCCCCTCCCCCGCCCCCATCACCACCGCACCCGTTTTTTTCTCCCCACCGTCCCCAGGCCGCTGTTTGGATGCTCCCGGATTTCTCGGGAATCGCTGTGCAGCTTGACGCTCAGTTCGCTGGGGGCTTGGGTGTCCACTTTCCACACCCCGAAACTTGCAAGGCCTGCAAGTTCCGGGCCGACCTCCAATCCCGCAGGCTGCACAAGCCTAATGTCACTGAACTGCTCCTGGTGTTCTGGGACATCACCTCCCAAATACCGCCCCCCCCCCATACTGTTCTCGGCCCCCTCCTCCCCACAGTCTCTTCTCCGCCGACCGTCTCTTCTCGCGAGCCTCCAGGTCCCCTCGGGGCTCTCAGACCTCCGGAGACTATAAAGCCCCGCGACTCCGCGCCCCCATCCCCGCCCGGGAGCCCCCGCACTTCGCGCTCCCGAGCGCTTCCCCCGAGGCGTGCGGAAACCCGCTCTCCACGCGCTCCGGAACCGTTAGCCACCCCTGCCGGAGCCTCCCAGAAACCGAACCGGACCGGGTCGCGAGAGGAGGGGGCAGTCAGAACCCGGGGGCGGGGGGAAGGGAAACTCATCTCAAATAAAAAGTGCACCCCGATGTGAAGATTATGAATCAGCCCTTCCGACCCTCGTTCCTGGACTCCCCCCTCGTAAGCCCCCCCAACGCGCCCTCACCTGAGGCGGCGGCTCTCCCCGTGCAGCGGCCCCGGGCGCAGGCGCGCTCACGCACGCGCGCACCGGGCCTGGGCGCCTAAGCAAATGGCTGGGCCGAACCGCTCTGGGCACAGGGAACCGCTCCGCGCACCAGCCGCTGGACTCTGCGCCGCAGCTGCCAGCCAGGCTGGAGCACTGGCCCGGCCCCCCGCGGCCCGCTGCTCCGCCCGTCGCCATTGGCCCCTCGCCCTAGCCCTGCCGCGTTCCCATTGGCTTAAGGCTGCTCCCTTAGCTGTCCATCACCTCTTGTTTACCCTGTCTGCGGGCAAATCCAGCCTGGCCGCCCCATCAACTCAGGCTCCCATTGGTCAATGGGACGTCCCTCCCCACCCCTCAGGGATCTGTTTTACATAATCTATGCACCGGGGGGCCATTGACCAATCAGCACAGGCTTGTTTATATAATGAATGTAAGGACGTTTTTCATTCATAAAAAACACGACCTGAGGGGGGAAGCTTAGCTGAGTCAGTGAAGCCCTTAAAGGGGCCGAGGCCCGGAGGAACTGCGGTTGCTTGTCTCCTCGCAGGTCTCCCAACTTTTCACATTGGCACGGCTCTTCTTCCCTCTTCTTCCCCATTCACCCATTTCTCCCACTAGCTACCCGTTACCGCCAGGATTGGGGCCCCATGGGCAACAGACATTTACAGCTGCAGAACCGAGCAAAAATGAGCATTTTTAGAATTCAGGCGAGAGGAATTCGTCATTCCACCCAGAGAGAAACTCGCTGACCGACCTGGGCGTTCGGCCCACAGAAACACAGAGAATGGAAACCGAGCCCTCTAATCTTAGTTACCTTTAAGAGAGGCCTTCATTTCCTTTAACCAGGTTTCCAGTGTGGGAAGAATAAGCAGCATCTCCCTTTAAAATCTGAGCTCTTGTGAACAGATTTTTAGTTACTATTTTATACTGGCAAGGCCTAAGGCCGAACCCAATCCAGTTTTCTATCCATGTTTAATGGCCGTGTATAATCCCCCCCGCCAGAGTGGGGTTTTGGATCCGAGATGAGAGAGAGAGGGTCGTCGCTCCACGAAATCCTCTCACGGGAGGGGGCACCAACCAGTCAACCGACCTAGCGACATAAATCCCTCGGAAAAGCGCTTGCAGAGTTAGACCGCCTGCCTCCCTCCCTCCTGGGGGCTGCTTGTTTTCCATTTAAGTGTTGAATGCAAGATGGTGCGTTTGCGAATTAGATCCCGTGCAGCTGGGAGCGAGGAGAAGCTACTCTGCTTGCCAAACGATGGGGCACTAACTGCAATTGCCGAGATTCTTAACAGGGCGTTCCGGGAAACAAATAAACAGTCTTCTCCCGGCTCTCTCTCCCCCCCCCCCCCCCCCCCCCGCCCCATACCCTCTCCTGCGGGGAGGCTCTGCTCTACCCTAGGATGCCCAGGCTTGTGAGGGAGCTCTGCCCTGCCTGCCATTCATCCCCAGTGGGGTGGAAAAACGCCAAATGTTAGGAGAGGAGAGAGCCTCTAGTAAAGGGGTCCCCAGGGTAGCGAACTCTGGGGTTGCTCCTCGATCCCACCAGAAAGAATGCAGTGTGGATTTTTAGAGGGGGGGGGGGGGAAGAGGAGGGGAAGATTATTTTAAGTCAAAATTTGCCCATTTTTTTTTTTTTTTTTCCTGTTTCCACTCCTGTGTATCTTAAACAGAGCCAGCAGGCACTTGGTCTGTAGTTTAAAGCTCAAGAAAGGTGGGAGTTGACCCAAGGGGCCTGAAATACCCTGATTGAATCCTGGGCTCAGCACTGACCAGGCACGCGCTATATTATTGATTTTGGGAGACCCTGAGGTGGGCACGAGTTGATAGGTGGGAAAGTGCTCAGCACTTTTAACAAGCAGTTCTATGATATCTAATTTCCTAGCAGAGCATTCTGCTATTGGCCCCAGTTCCAGTCAAGTTTTCCCTTAATGCTTCTCCTCCTTCCCCAGATAGCACCATTTCCGTTTGGTGACTAGAGGTGTTATCCTAGTCCAGTTGTGTTCCCAGGGTGTTGCTGACATCCCTGAAGCTTCTATCTCTCCAGCTAGACTCAGGGCCCAGCTTAGCTCCTGGGTCCTCCTCCCCCCCAGCCTGTCTGCCCGAATCCTGTTCCACCTCTTCTCATCTTATCTGCCATCTGATCTAGTTTCTCCAGAATTGTACTTCTCTTTGCTTAAATCTGTCTGAGGCTCTAGCCCTCTGGAAGGCCTGCAGCCCATGGGGCCACATGGCCTTTCCATACATATAAGCCATGACACATTGATCACGCTTATATATATTAGGGATGAAAGAAGAGGGAGAGAGACAGGTAGAAACATCAAGGATGAGAGAGAATCATCAATTGGCTGCCTTTTGCACACCCCACACTGGGGATCGAGCCTGCAACCCAGGCATGTGCCCAAACCAGGAACCGAACTGTGACCTCCTGATTCATAGGCTGATGCAGGCCAGGCTCAATCATACTTTATAATTCTACCTGCAAGGATACAGTGCAGGACTTTCTCCACGGGTTGGCACTTGATGCCTGGAGTGTGGCTCTTGTGACTTTTGCCTCAAGCCAAGGTTCCTCATTCCATCTTGGAAGAGAAGTTGGTATTTCTGGATTAAGTAGTAATAAATAGTGGCTAAATTGAGGGCACAGAAGGAGTTGGGGAATGGGTTCTTATGAGAAGACTGTTACAGACATAAGATTATATGCTGGGATTTGCCTAGAATAGAGATCTAGTCAATTAATTATTTTTCGTTCAGTAAAAAAAAAAAAATTTGTATCAAATACTCAGTCAGCTCTTGTGCTAGGCAATAAAGTTACAGAGATAAATATGTTCCAGTCTGTGTCTTGGAGGAGCCCACAATCTATGGTACGATTTCAGCAGCTGAAGTTTACTGAGCACTTATTACTAATATATGATCTGTTCATATCATATATAATTATCTACAGATTACCTTATTTAATCCTCATAACAGCACTGAAGTGGTCTCTACAATTATCTGCATTTTTTTAGACAAGAAATAGAGGCACAGAGAGATTAAGTAACTTGCTAATAGATACACAGCTTGCAGGTTGCTGAACTTGGAAAAGCCATAAGGCTGGAGATCTAGCATATGCTTCTGTTACTCAGAAAACATCGGTTGAATCCCATTTATCCAGTAGAGGACAAAACTGGCTGGAATTACAGGGAAGCAGGCTTTTATCTCGTATAGGGTTAGAAAGGATTTCAGAATGTTTGGCTTGCCCCAGTGAATGAATGTAATGAGTCTCCTGCCACAGGAAGCATTTACGCAGAAAGATTTAGGGAGAGTGCACAGGGGCTAGTGCACTGGGTAAGAGAGATGAACTCAGAGGACTGCTCCAGCTCTAACAGACTGTGATTCTGAAAATTTGGAGCTTGTATTGGACAGGGAGTTCAGGTCCTGGGCCCTGGATCCTTGGCTCTGAGTTGAAATGTGTGGGTATATCTCCTGACGACTAATCTTGACAGACTGACTCCTAGGCCCAAAGCTGCTTCTTTGCTGCCTCTTTCTTCTCCTTCTCCTTCTCCTCCTTCTCCTTCTCCTTCTCCTTCTCCTTCTCCTTCTCCTTCTCCTTCTCCTTCTCCTTCTCCTTCTCCTTCTCCTTCTCCTTCTCCTTCTCCTTCTCCTTCTCCTTCTCCTTCTCCTTCTCCTTCTCCTTCTCCTTCTCCTTCTCCTTCTCCTTCTCCTTCTCCTTCTCCTCCTCCTCCTCCTCCTCCTCCTCCTCCTCCTCCTCCTCCTCCTCCTCCTCCTCCTCCTCCTCCTCCTTCTTCTTCTTCTTCTTCTTCTTCTTCTTCTTCTTCTTCTTCTTCTTCTTCTTCTTCTGTTTTCCCTTCTTAGGGACTTACTTTCCTTACTCCCATCTGCACCCCACTTCCCATCTTTTCTTGCTCCCTTTGTAAGAAGTGTCAGTAGTTAGAAGTTCTTTGTCCAGTACATTGAGTCTTTCCTCCTAAGAACATTGCTTACATTGGAGTTTTTGTCTGGCATGGGTTCTAATGTACCCCCTCCTCCAGGAAAGAACCGGACTGGAAAAGATAAAAAGACAGACCTGCCCTCTGGAACATTCATCTAGAGTCAATCTAGCCTTTGTCCTCAGGCAGTAGCAAAACTCACTTAATCACAGTAGGATAACTGGCCTCTTGTCCTTCAATTTGCAGTGTGTCTACAGAGAACAACATAGAAGGAAAGAAAAACAAGTGTCTTGCCCCAAGCCTGAAAGCTTCCACCTCCCCTTAGGGGACCACTTCTAAAGTTTTCCCTTAAAATCCCCAAAGCAAGTTAAAATGCAAAGCAAGCAACCTGCCTTGAGCTGATGACCATCAAAATGGTGGTGGGAAATGTGGCAACCTCATGATCTTGGTTCCACACATTAGGAAAATGCCCCGAGTCCGTGTGTTAGCAATGCTGTCTGTGGTTAGTGCAGCCCTGTCGGGAGGCTGGGTGTGGGCTACATGATCCCAGGAGTCCTCTCCCATTCTTGTATCATAAGGAGGAAAGGACTTGAGGAGAGTGTCAAAAAAGTATCCAAATGTTTTTCTTGTCTTCAAGGGAAAAAGGATTCTATCTGGCTGGCACAGCTTTCTTTCTAAAAGTCAGAAATAAATACCCTAAAAATTGAGGAGAGAAACTGGTTTGGCTCAGTGGTAGAGCGTCAGTCTGCAGACTGAAAGGTCCCAGGTTCGATTCCGGTCAAGGGCACGTACCTTGGTTGCAGGCACATCCCCCGTAGGGGGTGTGCAAGAGGCAGCTGGTCGATGTTTCTCTTTCATCGACGTTTCTAGCTCTCTATCCCTCTCTCCTCCTCTCTGTAAAAAATCAATGAAAAAAAAAATGATCCTTAAAAAAAAACCATAAATAAATAAAAAAATAAAATCCTTTAGATTCAATATCTCTTTAAGCAAAGAAGGGCCATATCATCTTCAGGGTTCCTTACAACCAAGGAATAATAACAACTGACATTTGCTCACTGCTTAATACGAGCCAGACTCTTTTCTAAACACTTAATATTTTTTAAAAATATATTTTATTGATTTTTTACAGAGAGGAAGGGAGAGAGATAGAGAGCTAGAAACATCGATGAGAGAGAAACATCGACCAGCTGCCTCTTGCATACCCTCTACTGGGGATGTGCCCTTGACTGGAATCGAACCTGGGATCTTTCAGTCCGAAGACCAACGCTCTACCACTGAGCCAAACCGGTTTCAGCAACACTTCATATGTTTGAACACTTCTTGTCCCCAACAACAGCCCTCTGAGGGAGCTAGTATTATTATCACTTTCACCTTTTCCAGGTGAAAAAAAAAATGTAGGTACAGGAAGGTTGCATAAATCGCTCCGGTCACAGCGCTAGCACACTGTAAGAGAGTGCGTGTGCACAAGGGGCCCCCTCCAAAGTCTGGGTAGGAACCACTCTGCTGGGCTGCCTAGTGAAACCCTGTGTGCATAGTGACAACGGCCGACACTGAAAAAGCACTTTACAGTGTCAGGCCCATTAGGGGCCTTGCTAATATTAACCTACTTGATCCTCCTAACATCCCTGTGATGTAGATACCATCATTATCTCTTTTATCACTGAGGGACGGAGGCACAGAGGTTAGGTAACCTGCCCAAGATCACATAGCTCCTAAGATCTTGGAGTCCAGTGCAGATCTTGAACAGAGACCTTGCTCTGAAATACTGTACCCTGTGGTCCTCGTTCCTGCAGTCTCCCACTCTATCCATTTCCCTCATCTTGCCTTTGGGGCCCTGGTTGCTTATCTTCCACTCCCAGGAGAGTCACAGTGATTCCTTGGGAATGTGCTTCAGCAGCTCCAGCCAGATTTCTGATTTAGTATCTGGGGCAGCTACAATTTGTCTTCATTAAAACCACGTTAGAAAGAGAAATTACCTTTACCGAGCATCCCCTATGCCTCTATATGCCAGGCTCTGTGCTAGATACTTTACATACACTGTCTTTTTTTTTTTTAATTAATATATTTTATTGATGTCAGAGAGGGATGGTGAGGGAAAGAGAGATAGAAACATCAGTGATGAGAGAGAATCCCTGATTGGCTGCCTCTTGCACACCCCACCCTGGGGATCAAGCCTGCAACCTGAGCATGTGCCCTTGACCAGAATCGAACCCGGGACCCTTCAATCCACAGGCCAATGCTCTATCCACTGAGCCAAACCAGCTGGGGCTACACACACTGTCTAATTTAATATTCCCAATTATTCTTGGAGACAGTAATAATACCCAATTTGATTTTGTATAATTTGAGGGTCAAAGTGAGGTTAAAAATCATGTCCGAATTTTCCATTAAGAAGGAGCAAGCCATGTTCTTGGCCATCTGACCTTCTGACCCTCTGACCTCGTGGGGCCTTATTCCTCTCCTGGCTCCTTTCCTGAGCTTGAGGACTTCCTTTCTCCTAATTTTCAACTCTTAGATTTCATAAAACATCTACTATAAAAAAAAAAAAAAAAAAAAAAAAGCTAGTGACACATAATACATTTAGATTGCTGATGTTTTGAGAGGTTTCTTCCTTAAGCCCCAAACCTTACAAAAACATTAGGGTGGAAATCTTTGGGAACTTCCCATGGCTTCCCTTACCTTCAGAAGAGAGTCCAGCTCTGCAGCAGGATCTTCACCACGGCCGATAACCCTGCAGTCTCTCCGTGGCCCTCGGGTCTGGCCATGCAGGACAGAGTCGCCTGTTCTTCAAGCCAGTCAGATGCCAGCATCCTGCTCTACCTCTAAGGCTATGAAAGACTGCCTGTCCCCACAGGAAGGAGCCTTAGGCTACTGGGATTTGGGGGACCCCATGTCTGGTTTTTAGAGTTTTCTTGATTCTTTTCCACGTGAACTTGTCAATCAGAACTCAATATATTAAGAACAAGCTTCTCCCGCAGCCCCTCAGGTCTGCTGTAGTTCTCTGCCTCTGCTCTGCCGTAAGCTTGGAAACCAGCAGACCAAGTGGGCTTGAAATGGGCGCAGAGCTAAAGGGCCCCCTCTAATGAGGAAGTAGATGGACTCGAATGTGTAGACTTGGCAAAATCTATTTTGACCAGTTAGAGTCCTTCTTTTGCTTCCTTTTATGCCCTTAGTGGAGAGACTCCTATGGTTAACCCTTGCTGCACTGTGCCCAGACTTTGGCCCCCAAAGTCAGAGTATCAGGCTAACTCAGAATTGCCTGTTTGGGGCTGCAAAAGGCCTCACTTTGGCATTGCCAGGCAGCTCCCCTGGGTGACTTTGGAAACCAGTTTTCAGACACATTACAACAGGTCTGGGGTCTTAAAGTTAGTCATTAGGGGAGTGATCATTCATATTTTGGAATCATGGGATACATCTCACAGGTGCTTAAAAATCACCAACCAAAGGGCATAGAAAGACTTCCAACATAATATGCACTGTGATGGCCTCAGTTGCAGCATCGATCACATTGTTCACATGTCTGTGTTGCCCACGGGACAACTTCCTCTAATAGGGACCCTCTCAGATGCTTGTCTCTATTACCCAGCCCCAAACATAGCTCCTGGCACTTAGCAGGTGGTCACCAAAGGATGAATGAATATGTGAATGAGCAAGCAAAGCATTGTATTATACTTGAGAAAGGGGGGTGGCTGGGTTACCTTCTCTTTGTGGGTTGTATTTATGTAGGCCCAGCTCCTGCCTGCCCCAGGGTGGGAGAAGAATGAAATGCTGGTTGCCTGGCCTCTGCAGTTGCTCAGGCTTCACACCAAAGAAAATGCTTCACTTCCTTAGCAGCCATACCCGGGCCCGGGGACACTGAGTTTCATTTCACTCAGATTTGGGATGGCGTGGAGCTTGGTGGGATCCTACAGCCTCATCTCAGCTCTCAGCCACACAGAGGAATTCATCCTGCACTAAAATGCCCACACCGCCCATCTCCACTTCTGAAATCCAGGCCTGTGCAGGAGGGAGGGATCACCTCCTCACTAACTCATTCAGCTCATATCCTCCCCCAGAGGTGCTGCCTGATCCCCTGGGCTGGTGGTCTTGACTAGGTTGAAAGAACCACTTCCTATTTCTCCTCTAACCTTCCTGGTTCTCCTAAGTGTGACCAGCGACCTGGGATAGGCCCCAGTGCCCCTGGAGGATTTTGTTTTTTTGACAGCCCAGAAAGATCAACATTTTGGCTTGATCGCTGAGAAGTTTTCTTCATTAAGTAGTCTCCTGGTTGGGGGAATTTCACATGCCCTTTGACTTGAACCAACTTTGAAATCTTTCCTCACTTTTTAAAAAAATGTATTTTATTGATTTTTTACAGAGAGGAAAGTAGAGGGACAGAGAGCTAGAAACATCAATGAGAGAGAAACATTGACCAGCTGCCTCCTGCTCATCCCTACCGGGGATGTGCCCACAACCAAGGTACATGCCCTTGACCGGAATAGAACCTGGGACCTTTCAGTCTGCAGACCGATGCTCTATAAACTGAGCTTCTCGGCTTCTTTCCTCACTTTCATTGCTCCTTTCTTCAAAACCTAATTACTCTGTATATTCATCTGGCTTTCATTTGGACCTTAGGAATGCTCATCTTGAACCTGGAAACTGAACTCAGGGCCTGTTCTGACAGGGCTGTCTGAGCCACGGTAGAATGTAAGAGCTAAATATGGTCTTCCTCTTCCTCCTTCCGTGTTCAAGCTGACTTCAGTGACAAGATGTAGTTTTTCATTACAGAATCCACGTTTTACCCTTTCCAACCCACACATTCCGGGCTGGAATGCAGGTAGCATTCATTTACAACTATGTGTACACCTCACAAATGTAAATGGTAACGAGGTAACCCATATGGTAATATGGTAATAGCTTTACAGACTCATGTCTGGATGAAGTTCTTTATTTATTCAAAGATTTTCAGACTTACACCCCCTTGCATTCCAGATTTACCGCCTTCTCTCACAGCTACTGAATGACACCTGTGCTCCGCTGTGTTGTGAACAGAACAAGAACATGGACGGAAAGTCCTTCTCATGTCTCAGTTTCACCACTGGTCCTGCTCATTTCACTTCTCTGCTCATCAGTCTCCTATTCGAAAAATGGGTATAATAACTCCTGCCTCACAGAGTTGGCTAGTGTGTGTGCACGAGTGTGCATGTGTGCATGTGTGTGTGTGTGTGTGCGTGTGCGTGTGCGTGTGCGTGTGTGTGTGTGTGTGTGTGTGTGTGCGCGCGCGCGCAGGGGGCGGGGGCGGGGGGTCCAGCGCCCAGTGCGTATGGCAGTGGAACTAGGTTTCCATCGTGGCTCTGCCGTTTCTAAGTGGGTGAATTTGAGCAAACTTGATCTTTCTGGGCTTCAGTTTTGTCATTTGTAAAAGAGGAGTAATAGTGCAAACTTTAAGGATTCTGAGTAGGAATAAATAGAACATTCCAAAAGCATTGAGCAGAGTGTCTGGCATAGAGTCGGAACAGAATACATTTTGCTTCCTCCCCTCTTCTTGATATGCATTGAGGTGCTGGGTGCTAACATTTCATGACTGCTACTGACCTTTTCAGTATTCCCTGGGATAAATTAAAGAATTCCCAACATCTTGCTTCTCGATGTGATATTTCCCCCTTGTAGATTTCACTTAGTGTTTGCTTCTTAACCAATTTTCTCTGATGCCCAGTGTTTCTCTCTTCTTCACTGATTTCTGAAGGGAATACAGGAATTCTGTTGGATCTCAGGACAGAGGGCAGAAAGCCTTCATGTGCTGTGAGTGGGAGCATGCCGGGGTATTCGTTGTCAGAAAATGGGATGTGGAGATCACATGCAGATAAAGGCACAAGTGTGTGTGAGTGTGTGTACACTGGGGAAAGAGGGTTGTAATGTGTCTGAAAACTGGTTTCCAAAGTCACCCAGGTGTCCTGGCTCACAGCAATAATAATTTTCTTAATAGACCACCAAGATGTTTTTAAAAGGACTACCACAAAAGCATGTGGTACATAATTCTATCCATGGACCAAGGACACTTTTATTAGTAGGAAATGGGAATTTATTTTAATTTTACATATAAAACTACAACCATGAGCCTGTGTCTGTGAAATAAACAAGCTGTTGAGACACGGGATGGGCTGTTGCTGAGGCTTTTCCATGATTTTTCACCAGGGGCTTGTTTGCCCCCTTTGCCATCTGCAGGCTGTCACTAGAGACAGGCAGAGCTGCTGATACCAAAGGTTTGACAAAAGCTGAGGGGAGAAAACAGAACACTGAGAAAATTGTACCTCTGAGCACCATTTGGACAAGACTCCATTATTCTATTTTAGTGAAGGAACACTTCTTTCCAACTGATGGCACTTCTGAGTGTCACTTAAGTGTAGCTCGCAGGAAAGGGAAGGCTGAGCTGAATGCTGGGGTGCAGTGAAGGGTAAGGAGGATGGGGGTGTAGGGGTGATGTAGGGCAGAGGAAGGTGCGTTTGGAGGGAGTAAACTGTGCATGGGGATCTGAGGAATCTGGATCTGATTCCTTGGGTAAGAGCGAGTCAAGGTAAGTTCTGGAATAGGGAAGTGACAAATGGAAAGGGGAAATTTGGGGAAGACAAATCTCAAGGGTGTGAAGGGTAGCCTGAAGTACATTGGAATAGAGAGGGGAGGGAAAAATAGTGTAGATTGTGGATGAAGAGATGGGGGTATCAAAGAAAGCATTTGTTAGCCCCCTCCTCGTCCTGGCTTCAGCACTCCGAAGTGTACATGAGCAGCATTGGGTCTACAGAAAAAATGCCAGAGGCTGCCTATGGACTACTGGGACTCTGAGGGCCTCAGAATGATTGGAATCAACTCAGCAAATCCTGGCATTGAGGAGGGAGAACAGAGTTCTAAATGCCTTCAATGAGTGACTAAGTTCACTCCGGGCTGGGGAGGAGGCTCATGTCTGCTCCTCCCTTTGCCTCCTTTTCCACCTTCACACCTGGGATTTCCTCTAAGAGCCCTTCCTCCCACTTGGCCATGAATGGTAGAGGTTAGTTCAAGGCATTTTGAATCCAAGGGCTGACAAGTAACAGAATCCTGCAGGCTGTTACATTTATTTACTTTAAAAGGCTCAGCACATTATTACTTGTAAGGGAGCAGGATCAGAAATAGGAATTGTTCTTGCCTCTGGCAGGTGTGCATGTCTATTGTGACACTTCAAAAATTTTAATTTTTGCCTAATTCCAGAGAGTTTCCAGATAGGTAATAGTATCACTTTTAAATAACTTTCACAAATTTGTTTTGTTAATTTTAAAAATTATTCTTAATTCACCCAAACTGGAAATTTTGTTTCTGCAAAGTTTTAAAAGTATTTCAAATCATAAAATCATATACACATTGTGTGCAATTTGGAAAATATGAAACAAAAAAAACCCGTTAAAAATAAACTAACAAGCACCTATTTCTAGAAATAATTACTGTTAACATTTAGACATATTTCTCCTCTGTCTTTATTCTTTTCTGTTTTGCATATTAGCCTTTTCTGTATATATGTCAGCTTATTATGGAAGGTTCTGAAATTCTAAGAATTCCTCAGGAGGAAGCAAACAAAATACAAAGATCCCTTTCTATATATAGAAAAGGCTAATATGCAAATTAACTGAATGATGAAACAACCAGTCACTATCACTCACAGCTGGCGAGTGCAGTGGCGGTGGGAGCCTCCCCTGCCTCTGCAGCAGCAGCACTAAGGGTATCTGATTGCTGGAGTGTGAGAGGGTGTAGGCCAGGCTGAGGGACACCCCCGAGTACACAAATTTTGTGCACTGGGCCTCTAGTAATGGAGATATGTAAGGGAGATATATTTTTTAATGTGTAAGTTCACATTGTGCCCAGCCGTATATTACAGGCTTGTTCCAGGGCATTAAACTATCTTCATAAACTACTTTTTTTTTTTAATACACTAAAACTTTAAGGTTTGACTGATAATGCCTTTTTATGGCTATAACAACATTTATTTGTTTCATTGTTTTCCTTCTGTTGGGTATTAGGTTGTTTCCATTTCTTCTGAGGCTAAAAACAACACCATCATCGACGTCTTTGTGTGTGCAAGTGTATGCCTTTGTGTGTTTTAATATAGGTGTGACTGTTTGAGATCTGGCCAGACTTTGTTGCCTATTTCAGATGAGGGTCGAGTCAAATTCCCCCTTCCCATTGTGAATGACAGCTGTCAGACAAAGGGAGGACTGTACCATGGCATCCATCTAGCTCCTGGGAGAGGCAGTAACACTGAGCACAGGGGTGTTGTAAACACATCACAGGGGGCTTGTGATTCTACTATGTAATGGGGAGAGGGGGGAATCTAAAAGACAATTCATTTTCAAAGGAAACAGGTTTTCAAAATGTCTTTTGGATTGATTGGGTTAATTCTGTGTGGCTTTAAAATTACATTGCATGTGTTAAAAAGTAGGATCTAATGAGGTAGAGAATAGCAGTTGCTTTGAATAACAAATGAGTAGGAATAAGCAGACAGTGGCTTCTTATTCAGACAGTGAAGGCTGGCTCAACTGGTGAAGCAGTCCCCAGAAAAGAGCCTTAAAGTCATTAAATCAGACTTCTGGCCCTAGCTGGGCTATCTTGGGCAAGTTGCTTGGCCTCTCTGAGCCTCAGAATCCTGACTTACAAAATGAGGTAGATGGTGACACCAATATTTTTTACCTGCAGTTTGTTGAGAGGATTCAAACACCGAGAAAGAGGGCAAATGGAAGCTGAGATTGCCTTAGGAAGTAATAAAGACTTGCTCTTGGCCCAGAATTCTAGACAAATGTGCATGTTCTCAGGACAGCTCAACCCAGAAGACTCAAGCTTATCAGAGAGTGGAAATGAGGGGAAGGCCAGGGTTATATTTTCAGAATCCACTGTGGGGATCTTAAGTGATCTCTCTTCAGGCATTTAATAAGTGTTTTAATTTGCACTGGGTTTCCATATCTGATAGTTCAATATTGGGTGTGTGTTGTTGTTTTTTGTTAATCCTCAAACAAGGATATTTTCCCATTGATTTTTAGAGAGAGTGGAAGGGAGGAGGAGAGACAGAGAGAGAGAAACATCCATGTAAGACACATCCATTGGTTGCCTCCCTCACATGCCCTGACCAGGGATTGAACCTGCAACTGAGATGTGAACTTTTGACTGGAATTGAACTTGGGACCCTTCAGTCCACGGGCTGACATTGTCCACTTAGCCAAACCAGCTAGGGCTGTTGTGTTGTTTTTTTGTCCCAGACTGTAAGTAGGGACAGGGCTGGGCTAAGGGAATGCTGAAACATTGCATTTCTCGGTCAGACGTTTTGAAACCTGCAATCAGACTTGAGACTGTATTCGGAAACAACTGTATCCGATGTCAGCTTATTATGGAAGGTTCTGAACTTCTAAGAATTCCTCAGGAGGAAGCAAACAAAATACAAAAATCCCTTCCTAATTTTCGGCCACTGGGAACTTTTGTCCTACTGACTTCTCTAATCATTCAGCCCTTTTGTTAAGATGTTGGCACGCAGATCCGTGGCCTGTGATGCTTGGGTGGCAGAAGGCCAGCTTCTGTGGGACTGGAGATAAGAAGGTTTGGTTCAACACACACACACATTTCTTAGCGATAGACTTCTCCATTAGTTAGTTAACCCTGGGCATTAAGGAAAGGGTTCTGGTGCCAGTGTGTTTTCAAATCACAGATATGGCACTTCTGAATCTGTGGAACGGTAGGAAAGAGAATCTTGTGATCACCCGTCACATCTGGGATTCTGACAGGCCTACAGGGGTTTTTATTTAGAAATGTTCAAGGGGGAATTTGTCATCCATTCTTCATTTGCTTCTCTCCGGGAAGGAAAGGGTTACACTCTTCCTGCCCCGATGTGAACATTTTATTCTCCCAGTTCTTTGAAGTGCCCTCAGAGAATTAAGCATCAGGCTGAAGGCAGCTCTGTGTATCTTTGCAGCAGATTAGAACATATTCTCATTTTATTTGTTCACAGAACAAATATTTCCCTTGGAATGAAACCGAGGCAGTGGAGCAGGATCAGGCAGGACCAGCCACCAAAGGCGGCAACCCCCAGCCCCCAGGCCAGGCCAGCTCAGGGCCTACATGATTAATGCCCTGATTGCCTCTGCAGGCCCCATGGACCCATCTGAGTATATTGAGTCATTTATTCAGTCAGAAATAACTCCTGAGCTCCAACCATACCTCGATCATTGTGCAGGGTACAGAAATAAAAAGAGAAACAGGTTCTGTCCTCAAGGGGCTCATCGTCAAGTTAGGGGAGATAAAAGATGTTTGTGTATGAATGACTTTAATCCAGGCAAGAAAAGATAAGTCTTCAGAGTTCCGAAGATCAAATGTTTTGAGGTGGGTAATTATTCTGTGTGTTGGGTGTGTGTATGAGTGGTGGGACTAGTGGGTGTGTGGTGCAGTTGGCTGTGGTGTGTATGTCCCTCTGTGTGTGGGGGTTACTTGTATATGGTGTGTATATGTGTGTGGGGAGTGTGGTATGTATGTGTGTGTATATAGTAAGTGATGCTATTGATGAATATGGGTGTGAGTGTGTGGTGGTATGTAGGAAGTATGTTATGGTAGTGTGTATGTACAATATATGTATGCTGTGATTATATATCATGATGGTGATTGAAATGAGGTAGGCAAAGGAAGATTGGTAAGGAATATATGTATGTTGGTTCATGGTGGTGATGGTGGTGGTGTGTGTGTATGTGTGTATGTGTATGTGTGTGTGTGTGTGTGTGTGTGTGTGTGTGTGTGTGAGAGAGAGAGAGAGAGAGAGAGAGAGAGAGAGAGAGAGAGAGAGAAAGAGAGTATGTTGGTCATGGTAGTGTTAGGACTGAGAGAAGGCAGGCCTATTGGCAAGTGAAGATGGGAAGGAGTAGAACTGGTTGGGACAGGACAGGAGGAGGGCCCAGCAGGCAGAGGAACTGGACCACTAAAGGCATGGAGATGAGGAAGTCCAGGGAATGTATGAGGGGAGGGCAAGGCATAGGAAATAAGCTAGGATGGAGTGTTTAATTTTGATAAGTCCTTTCTGATTAAGACAAAGGCAGTTTTGCATTCCCCAGCTGTCCCTTTTCCTAAGCTCATGTGAGGATCTTGGGTTAAAGGTGCCATTTTCTTTCCCAAAGATCAAACCCCAGATAGGACTTAGGCCTATGACAGAACCACTGAGTGTATTCTGGGCCCCTTTTCCACCTGGGCTGCTACACCAGGAATGGTTCTTAGAGTTTGCAACCTCCCAAACTCTCAGAAGAGCCAAGGTGGATTCTACTGGGCTTGGGGCAAAGGAAGTCTAAATGCTAGAATCCTGGAGGCAAAGGTCAGAAGAAAGTGCAGTGTGCATGCATCTACCTGCCAGTAAAGTAGGGGATCGCTAGCTCCCTAACATTCATGGGCTGCCCTGGCTAGATTTGCATTTTGTGGAACTTTTTAAAGAGGCCAATGGTAGGAGCTGGCTCTCTGTTTCAATTTTGGTTTGCTTTTCATTACTTTTCCCTCCCTAGATAGGGTCAAAGCTGCTGCATGATTAAACATTGGCTAGATAAGCATGATTGTTTTCCCCATTTTATTAGACAAGGGAAGGAAACTGACATTTATAAAAAGTGTAATGTTTGCAAGACACATGTCATCATTCTAGTCCCCTGAGAGGTAAATATTATCATCCCCATTCAGCAGAGGAGGAAATAGGTCTAAGAGAGGTAAAGTAACTGGCACAAGATCGCCCTGTTCACCTCTGCAGTGAGCTCCCCATCCCTGGTCACTCAGCGAAATTTGAACCCAAGTCTGTTTGGCACTAAAGACCTTGCTCTTTTTATGATGCTTCCTGAACTTCAGTAGGCAGGATGATGTAGTGAAATGATGATGCATTTTAGCAGAAGTTCAAAGCCAAGCTCTTCCCTTCTTTGCTTCCTTGGCAAATGTTCATCTGGATTTTGAAGACTTAGTATAAAAAAATTTAAGTATCTCATTAATAATTTTATAGTGATTACATTTGCAATGATAGTATTTGAGATATGTTGAGTTAAATAAAAACACTTGATTACTTTCACCTGTTCCTTTTTTACACTTCTTAAAAAATGGTAGGACTGAGAGAGGGCAGGCCTATTAGCAAGTGGCTAACAGGAAAATTTAAACTTTCCAATGTGGCACACATTATATTTCTATTGAGCAGCTCCACTCTAGAAGAATGAAAACATAGGGTGATAGTTCCTATTTCCGCGCAATTTGATTTGAGAATATTTATCATGTGACCTCCCCAGGAAGACACACAAAAGTTGCTTAACAGGTACTTTCTCTCCCTCTCCGCATCATTTAAGTGGCCACTGTAGGGGGCTTCACTGTGGAAACCTTGGTCCTATGATAATATGGAGAGGGTGTCAGGTGACAGCTGCAGAGCCTCTTGTTCAGCTCACTTGAAGATTCCTTAGTTTTTGTGTCCTACTTCTTGAGAGATAGTTGTAATTGTCCCCTTGACCCTTCCCCCTAAAACAAACAAACAAACAAACAAACACACACACACAAATCCAAAGAAACAACTCAGGGCTGGCAATCACATGAAATAAATGTTGCTTATTGCCATACCCCCTTAGCCATCTTTGTTTTTCTTTCCTTTTGAAAAAAACAACAAAAAAACCTTACATGAAATGTTTTGAGTGTATAATATCTTCATTGGATTGAAAGAGAAGAGAAATCATTGGATTAATGATAAGGTTTTTTTCTAATTAGATTCATAAAACTGGGAAAGATCTTGGGAATTGAATAATCCCATTCAGATGCCCTGTGCTCAGAACGTGAGGCTCTGAGAGGCTAATGGTCTTGCCTAGGGTAACAGACCAGCCAAGGTGGATGGGGCCTGGGATCTGGTCTCCTGATCCCCCTCTTCAACATGCATCTGCTACACCACATTGCCCATTTCTCTCTGAATGCTTTCTTCCCAGCTCCTCCCTCCCAAAGCAATCCCTTCCCACCTGCAGTTTGATAGTTCATTCTCTTCTGCCTGTCTCTCTGACCCAGGGTCTTCCCTTTAACATAAGGGGTGGTAGAAATGGGAGTCAAAAAGATCTAGACAGTCTAAAGGATGGGTAGAAATTAACAAGATGAAATGTAACATTAAAAAAAAAAAAAGTTTGAATAGCCACTAACAAATGGAGCCAGGAGACTTTCTTGGCCTCACCAGAGGTTCAAGTGAGAAGACGATATGTGTGTGTTTGAAGGAACACAGGCATCTGGCCTTGGAAAAACCTTAGTTTCTTCATCTTTATTAACTTCCCTGGATTGTTGTAATGAGTAAATGAGACCACATTTCTGAAAGGACTTTGTGATCTATGAAGCACTATAGCCATGGTAGTTATTGGCATTCACTAGGTGCTAAGAGATGTTGGCTGTGTTAGCAGAATGAAGGAACAGGGTGACAGAGTTGCCAAAGAAAGCCAGTGTGACATCCAGAGGAAAGGCTGCAGCTCTGCCTTGTTCACCTGTTTCTGTGCTGTGTTCAGTTCTGGGAATCACATTTTGAGAGGGACCTTAGCAAACATGTTTTTCCAGAGAAAGTTGCAAGAGTAAGTTAGGGTCCAAGAGTCATGACATATAAGGAATGATTTAATGATTTAGAGGATGTTTAGTCTGGCATGAAAATTAAAAATAAAGATTTAGGGTTGGATAGCTGTTTCCAAATATCTAAAAGCTGTCCTGCAGATGAGAGGTGAGGTTTTGTGTTGCTAGTGACCAAGTCAGGGCTCTATAATGGGAGCTAATGGCAGGCAGATTTTGGTGCAATAGGAGCCTATCTAAGGCTCAGAGAACTGATCTCATTTGGGCTCCTGGGAAGGTAGTGGGCTTTCCATCAGCAGAAGTCTTCAAGGAAGGTGACTGGGCATGGGACAGTGCTGTGCTGGGGAGTCTTGCTTTGGCTGAGAGGTTAGGCCAGTTGTTCTCTGTGATCCCTCCCACTCAGAGATCATGATTATCTCCTGGTGTCTCTGATCTTTCTGATCTATTTCCCTCACCATTTCGGCTGCCTTTGACTTTCTATTTCCTCTGTAAGCAGCACTAAGGTTTTAGATTTGTAAATATTTCTGCAATGATCGATAGTCTGGTTTAATGAAAAGTAGGAGGAGAGAACATTCAAGAACAAAGACAGTTTTATTACTCTCAGGGACACACAGTAACCTTTTAAGTTGGGGAAGAAGCAGGAACCTGGTCTGGTGTATTAGAAAGTCTTTTTTTTTTTTTTTTTTTTAAATATATTTTATTGATTTTTTTTTGCCCCCCTCCCTCCCATACATATCCTCCCTCCCCAGAGTTTTATGTCCATTGGTTGTACTTATATGCATGTATACAAGTCCTTCGGTTGATCTATTATCTCCCCCAATTCTCCCTCCCCTCCCCGCTATAATTTGACACTCTGCTTGTTGACTTACTGTCTCTATATCTATCTTTTGGTTCATCAGTTTATAATGTTCTTTAAGTCTTGTAAATGCTACAGCAAATGGGTTATTCTTTGCTGTTGTTGAACATGCAAACACAACTGCTAAAGACCTTTGTTCTTAAATGGACCAGCACCTTCCTTATTTATGAAATTCTTTTGTTAGCTACAGATTTCAGGAAAATTCTCCCTGTAAGAATTCTATATCATAAACTACTTTCTGGATTCATAATTTAAGTGTTTTGCTGACTTGGTCATATGAAATTAGGTGTAGATGTTTTATTTATTTCTTGACTTCAGAAAAGCCATTTTCTTCAGGAAAATATTGTTCACGCATAGTTAGTGTTGCAGTTGGGAAGTGAGAGAATAGTTGAATCTCCCCAGTGGAGTGGGCAGCTGAGCTATTTCCAGGATTTTGTTCTGCCCGAGTAGCAATTATGCATCTGTCTCACAGTGCCCCACCTCAACATCCCAACAGCCCTTATTTCAGAAACCTCCATCTAGACGGAGGCACAAAATAGAACTCGGCAGGTCCAGGTGGAAAGGGGGAGGGGTTAGGTAGGAGTGAGTAACATTTTGG
This sequence comes from Pipistrellus hanaki, assembly GCF_964339955.1. NCBI lineage: Eukaryota > Metazoa > Chordata > Mammalia > Chiroptera > Vespertilionidae > Pipistrellus > Pipistrellus hanaki. The sequence continues at coordinate 40,588,713 of NC_140504.1, forward strand.
TTAGGTTCCCGGAGGCTGGAGTCCTTGCCCAGCCCTGAGGATGACAGTGGGGATGTGGAGAAGACTAAGGGTTCAGGGCGTGAGTTCTGGGGCTCTTGGAATCTAGTGGTTCAATTGAAGCAGGAATAGCCATAGAGACAGCAGCAATTGCTCTTCAAACCCCAGGGACTGGCCAGTGAGGCCAAGCCGGGCAGAAAGGCAGCGGCTGCACAGACAACAGGAGCCTGCAAGCAGTTGCAAAGCATCCATGGCCTCATCCTCTGGAGCTGTTACTCCATTGCAGGCCCCAGTCCGTGCTGCAGTGATGTTGAACCCACATCTCCTCCACTCCTTGCCTAGCCCCACCCAGGTGTGACCTTGAACCCTTGGCTCAGGACAGCATCAGCCTGAGGCCAGATGATGGACTTGTTCCTGGGGGTCTAAATTCTGGGGAGAGAAGCCAGGCAATTCTGATGTGAAGTTCACACCTTCACTTTCCATGTGCCCTTTCATTCCAAACCTGCTTCCTCTTCAGAATTCTTCTGTCTCAGGGGGCTCATCTACAGGCTCCAGATTCTGAGTTGTTCTAAAGCCCTGGCTTGACTCTGTCCTCCAGAGTTCCTGCCCTCTAGTGTGGTGTGGTGCAGTGGCTCCCAAACTTTCATGAGCACACAGGTTTATCTATAGCATGGATCATAAACAATCAGAATTCAGGGTCCCACTCTCAGATATCATGACTCAGGACTTCTGAGTGGGGCCTAGGCATCTGGACCTCAGGGGTTTCTGATGTAAGTAGTCCATGGGCCACACTTGGAGAAACTCTAATTTAGAGAAGAGAGCATATTAGGGTAGGAGAGAGACAGAACTGAGTTACTTATTGTGTTACTTGTTGAGCAAGTTAATTACCACGTCTGAGACTTTTTTTTCCTCACCTATAAAATGCTAACCACTTCATAGGAGAGTTTTCAGATGTCAGTGAGATGATAGATACATAATGTTTAGCAAGGGCTTATTTTATAAAGGATTTTTGGCTTCCTTTCCCCCTCCTTCAACACCTGGAAAGTAGCAACAGAGACCTTCAATTCTTACCAGTCCTGGCATATCAGTGGAACTTCCCTGGCAGTGGGCAAGTGTGGGAAGGTTACAGGGTAGTCCAGAGGAGCATGAGTGTCTCCAGTGCCTGTGGCTGATCAGACAATCTGGATTTCTCAAGCAACAGCATGAAATAACTCAGAAGTCAGAGGTCAGCAGTCTGCTGCCATTTTTATTTGTAGTAAACCACAGTCAGGACATACGTATACACAGTACATTACAGAACAAGTCCACGGCACTCTATGCAGGCAGACGGGCAGGCTGGAACAGGCAACCACCATCACAGAACCACATATCTGTGGGTGGGGGCAGCAGTGGAGGTGGACAAGCAAGGAGGGAAGGATCTGGACCCTGGCGCTGTGCGAACTATTTGCTGCCTCAGTCTCGGTTGGTAGAGCCTACATTTCTGGGCTGCAGTTAAGGTGCGTTGGGACCTGTAGCTTCAACTTGTGCCCAGGATCACCCCCAAACACTGAGGTTTAGCTAAGCTCCCTAAATGGAAGCAGTGTTTTCCATTAGTGGGATTGAATTCTCTCCTAACACACTGGCAGTTAGGAAGGGTAAAATAGGTTAGATACACAGGAGGGAATCTACTTACACTTTAAGGATTGAGTGTGTCTGTAGATGTGTGTGTGTGTGTGTGTGTGTGTGTGTGTGTGTGTGCGCGCGCGTGTGTATAAACCTAGGTGGAGGGCTTATCAAAGAGTTTCCTTGTAGTGTGTTTTGTTTCATGTTGGTCCCCCAAATCAGTTGATTTCTGAGCATGACCAATCCTCAAGAGGGAAGGTAGATCTTTGCTGAGGGATGGCAGTAGCCTTCCTGAGTCAGCAGGGCTCGGGGAAGACCCAGGAGAATGAGAACTCTGCCCTCTCTGTGATGACCATAGCATTTACCCCAGGTGAAGGCAAGGTCATTGAAGTGGGAAGGTCTTTAGAGCCTCTTTGTTTGGTAGATGGAGAAAGAGAGGACTCAGAAGGCTAAAGGACATGTCTGTCCAAGGCCATGTGGCTGAGACCGGACTGTAGCCCACTCCCCATGTTGATCTTGTTTCCCAGGCAGGTTTCTTCATCCCTCATACCATCATGGGATGTGGAATGGCTCCCTTCATCATCAGCCTCTAGGGAACATTTATCAGACTTTTCCAAGATAGAGGGGTCTTACTTGTTTTCTGAAGAGAGAGAAAAGCATCCATCAGAACCCCCTTAGCTGGTGGCTTCTTGGAATTATGATTACTTGCTAACAATAACAACTTCTCTGTGATAGCTACCAAGCATTGAGGACGATGGTACAGAGAGGCACAAAAGATTCTTCCCATTTTATGAAAGAGGGCAGCTGTGCTGTAAGCTGGGTCAGCAACTTGCTGAAGGATCCTCTTCTTTTCGGTTCACTCTCCTGCCTCTTGCTATCTAGAGAAGAAACAAGTAAATAATAAATAAAATGTTGCATTTTTTGAAGTCACCTGGTTTTCAGGTGACCTAGTCACTAGACATACTGCCTCTATCAAGACTGTAAGCCAAAAGAGGGTGTGTGTGTGTGTGTGTGTGTGTGTGTGTGTGTAGGGTAAGAGATTAAAAAAAAAAAAAGACTGTAAGCTACCTTGGCATGTTTCCACAGATCAAAAAGGGCAATATCTGGAGCATTAGGCACTGGCCAACTGTAGACATTGCTTGCCCCTACCCAGATGTCTTGGAGAATGGCTTTGGAGAGGAATTATGCATGTGGTGACATAGGAACCAATGCCGAATGGCCACCATTCTTTATTTAGTTATAATCATCAGAGCACAGGCATTATGCTGTGCTGGCTACCAACTCTGTATGCAAGTTTGGATTCACTGATATCTTAAAAAGGGCCTTTCCAACAGGAGGGGCCTATCATCCCTGCTCAATGGACTTTTCATGTTTATTGAAATAGTCTATTGGACTATTGTGTCTCCAGTTGGGTTATACTTATGATTTAAAAAAAATATTTTATTGATTTTTTTTACAGAGAGTAAAAGAGAGGGATAGAGAGTTAGAAACATTGATAAGAGAGAATCATCAATCAGCTGCCTCCTGCACACTCCCTACTGGGGATATTCCTGCAAGCAACCAAGGTATAATACATGCCCTTAACCAGAATCAAACCTGGGACCCTTCAGTCTAACACTCTATCCACTGAGCCAAACCAGTTAGGGCTATACTTATGGGTTTTTGATTATGTGTTCTGTTTTTGTTGATTTTACAGAAGCTAAGCCCTCTTAACTTCTATGGCCTCTAGTCCCTTCTTGGTTCCTGATTCTGTTGTTACATGGAAACTAATATTCTTATGATCTGGATGTTCAACTATGTCACTTTGGGATAAACCTCCTATCAGTTCTATACCCACAAAGGTACTTTATGTCTGAGATGTGACTCAAAAGGGAATGAGAAAAAGAAGAGTAGTAATAAACAGAGAGGTTTGAGTTAAACATTAAGGACAATTTGTAGAAGGGAGAACTTGTGAGACACTTGAATACATCCTTGATATTGGGCTCTGGACACTATCCTCTGATCTTTCTTGGGCCCTTTAAACACAGACTTGCTTGGAGTTAACAAAGTGGGCAGATATTCTGATTTTATATATGGACATTCTAAAAATAGAATCATGGGGGAAAAAAGAAGAAAAATATAATGAAAATAAAAGAAGAAAGAGTGAAAGAAGCAGGAACTAGGGGTGGGTGGAGGTTGTGAAAAGCAGAATGTGATGGGAAAAGATGAGAGGTAAGAGGACTGCATTCAGCTATGGTAAGTTAGGGGGCAGTGCCTGGCAAATAAATATTGTTAAATAATAAAATATGTATTAATGAATGCTATCTAATAAAGAGGGAATATGCTAATCAACTGTCATGCCCTCACAAAGTTGGCAGCACCCACAACCAATAAGGAGGGAATATGCTAATTGACTGCCATACCCTCAAAGATGGCAGTAGCCACAGTCACAAGATGGTGGTGCCCAGTCCTCTCAGCCCCACTGGGGTGGCAGGCATGCTTGCCTGCCTCTGGAGTCCCCTAGTCCCCTCAGCCCCCCAGCTGCCCAGGGCTGGCCTGAGGCACAGGCAAGCCTCTGATGGCAGCTTTCCAGCTGCCCAGGTCCAGCCTGAGGTGAGGCAAGCCTCAGATGGTGGCTGCCAGCCACCCAGGGCTGCCCAAGGCTTAAGTAACCAGGGCTGCCCGAGGCTTATGCTGCTGGCAGTGGCAGCAGCAGAGGTGTGATGGGGGTCTTCTTTCTCTGATTGCCAGGTTGCCTCCCACCCTGAGGGCTCCCGGACTGTGAGAGGGGGCAGGCCAGACTGAGGGAACCCCCCCCTCCAGTGCATGAATTTTCATGTACTCGGCCTCTTGTAAATGAATAATTGTATTAGTCCTCCTCTCCAGCCCCATTGTACATGTAGGAAAACTGAGATACTATAGGACTTGCCCAGGTCCCTGTCACGGCAGGAAGTGGAGTTGGTCCCATGTGAGAAGCAGTGATATGTTGAGCAGAGGTTGAGGAATGCAGTACCTGATCTGATGCTGTGTGGACAGGAAGTGTGTTGGGTCGTGGTCTATGAGCTCAGTAAGGAGAGTGAGAACAGGCACAGCCTGAGACCCCGATCTTCTCTGCCATTGCCTCCAGCACCTGGGCTTGGGGCAACTGAGGCAGCATCGCAGAGCATCACAGCAAAGGACCTCATGGATCCTCCATTTCCTCAATGGCTGGAGAAAAACCAAGTCCTAACCTTAATCTTCTCTTTGCCTCTGGGAAGCCATGTAAAACACCCACTAAATTTGGAGATTGGGTCTCTTTGCTTCTCTTTGTTTCCTGAGGACAGTTCCCAAAAGTTTCTAGTTGGCCCCCAGAAAATGGAGTCTGGGAAAGGAAAGTTCTCTCCAAGTCAATTGGAGGCAGGATCAATTTCCTGTAGATGACCTGCCTTTGAGAACATTCAACAGATTTCCATAAATGTCCTTTCTTTTCCTCTGTGGGGAGATGGGAATTCCCATTTATTTCATCTCTCTCTCTCTGCCCTAGACCCTGTTCACAAACATCTCAGAAGGGACATTGAAATTGGAGCCCTCTGAGATGTCAAGGAGGCTTCTGTCCTCAGATCCCATTTTATTTATTTTATTGCTCCTCTGGTGATCCAAAGAGCTGAGAAAAGGAGCAATGCCACTATGAAAGGGGCTCAACTTATGCAAGTGAACTTGGTCTTTTGAATACTGATTTCCTCCCATCAGAAAGCTGTGTCAGTTTTAATCACTGGGATGTAGGAGGGAACATTGTGCTTCCTCGACTACTGCTACAAACAGTACAAGTAAGCCTCTCAGAGGGCTCTGTTTCGAGGAGAAAGAGAAAAGAAAAATCACATTGCCTACAGAAGGCAACGAGACAGTGCAGAGACCCAGCCACCATCCATCTCCTGGGAAGGCCTGCCAATAGCTCTTACATAACTCCAATGAGCTCATGTGTTTTCACACCCATCCGCAGATCCTGGGCATCAGGGCCAGGGGTTAGGTTGAAGGAAGGAGCTCAGAAGAGACTGTGTTCTTTCAAAGAAGGGGCACTCTGGAAAGAAAACAAGTTCCTACACTCAAGATGGTGAAAATAATTTTCATTGGACTAACATGGACGTTCATTGCTCATGGCAGCAACATCAGGCAAGGAGAAGGTGACGCTTGGTCTATGAATGCCATGGTATGGGGGAAGGAAGGGTGGGGGGTGTTTAATGAGTCAAAGGTATGCAGATAGGCACTGAGGGGATGGTTAGGAAAACTTTTCCTACTTATGTGTGGGAAGCCAGATACGTGATGGGTTAGGTTTGCCAGCCACAGCTGGGAATCAGGCCATGGTTGAGTATCAGGTCTTGTCTTCCAGTTGTTGCCACCAGCTAGGTGGTTCTTGAATAGGAAACTCATTTCATTTATTGACTGAGACAGGATGAATATTCTGGAACCTGCTGATTCATTTGACCTGCTTCCCTTTTGTTTGGCAGAATCACTGAGCCAGCAGACTTTTGCAAGCAAACTAACCAACATCTTGCCTATATCTTGTCCAGATCACCTGCAGTCTGCCCGCCCTTACCCCAGTAGCTAAGCACAGAGCTAGTGTAATGATACCCACTTCCCTTACACTTTGCCTACTGAAAATAAAACCTCATCCTGCATAAGGGAGCCAACGTCTCTCAACTAGGCTTCCCAGATATTCTCTTGGGGGTTGACACACTTCCAGTTCAGTTGTGCCCCAGTGGAAGATCTGTCTGTAGATCTCAGCTGCTTACCCCTCCCCAGTCTGGCTCCATATTCTTCACTTATGGAGGCAATGATAATAATATTTTTTAAATCTGATTAAATGAATTTACAGATATGTTGTTTCACCTGTCGAAAATAATACTGTGCCCAATCTTTCTATAACTACTAATGCTTTAAACAATTTTTATTTAAAAAATAAGAACACACAGTATTCAGATAAATTGCTAACTCTGGCATCATTCACGCTGATAACACTTCCCAACTTAGTGTCTTCTGAGAATTTAGTTTACCACTGTCTTTTCAGATCAATCAAGAACATTTTGCCGGGACCGGTTTGGCTCAATGGATAGAGCGTCGGCTTGGGGACTGAAGGGTCCCGGGTTCGATTCCGGTCAAGGGCATGTACCTTGGTTGCGGGCATATCCCCAGTAGGGGGTGTGCAAGAGGCAGCTGATCGATGACTCTCTCTCATCGATGTTTCTGACTCTCTATCTCTCTCCCTTCCTCTCTGTACAAAATCAATAAAATATATTTTAAAAAAAAAAAAAGAACATTTTGAATACAGTTAAACCCTTCCTTAGAGTAATACCTGATTAACTTCTATTTGTGACAACTGGAGTCGGTCAGTTAGGAAATGACTGAGCTCATATACTCAACACTCTGACATCTTTCTCCAGCAACGAGGAGGACACTCACAAACTCTAACACTTAAGAAAGGATCTCCCATAATGATGTATGTGCAATATTTTGGTGTGAGATGTTATGACATCTATAATTCACTTAAAATACTTTGATGAAAGAAAAGATAAAACAAATGTGGCAAAATGATAAGAACTGTTGACTCTAAGTGACAGGTATGTGGGTTCTCATTATACTCATGGCTCTGCTTTCCCATATGTTTGAAAAATTTCATAATAAAAAGAAATGATTACCAGATGTTCTAATTCGAGGAAGTGTATTTAATAGGGGATGGGGGAGCTTCAGGAGGCTGAAAGCGAGGGGATGGAAGTGGAAATTGCTTCATCTTCTTAGGTTTATGATCATTTCCTTAATGCCTGGTGGTAGTGGAGTATGATGATAGAAGCTCCAAACAACAATTCACTGACATCCTCTATTATTAACACCCTCCATGCATATGTGGTTCTCTAAGTGAAAAGATTTAGTTCTCAATCCTTTTAACTCAAGAGTGTTGGGGAGAGAGGAAGTATTCACCAGGATTTTTTCTTCTTTTTTTTGAAGATCATGCCATTTTCTGGTAACCAATAGGTACCAGTTCTCTTAAAAAAATAAAAAAGATAAACAAATAAATTCATTAATTACTGTTGTCTAGTCCCTCAACAGAAAATGCTGACTTTCTGGAGTCTCCTTCTGGATTGAGACTTACACTGTGTAGTTTATAAATTCCTTTCCTTTTGTACTCTCTAAGGTAAAAAGAAATAATCATTTTATTATCCTCCACCTTGTAGTTCTTAGTTAGATTCCATTTTAAAAATAAATTTTTTTGAAAAGAAAAATAATTCAATTTTTTTTGGGGGGACATCATTTTAGAAGCATTCTTTTATCCTAAATTATAATTCATCTAAGAAATTTTTAAAAGATCACTTCGAACTTCCATTCCACCTTTTACGATCAGTTACTAAGTCAGATGTTTGTCTACCTGACCTAATTTCACTGCTCCTGATTTAAAATTTTTTTTTTAAATTTATTCAGAGAGGAAGGGAGAGGGAGAGAGAGATAGAACATCAATGATGAGAGAGAAACATAAATTGGCTGTCTCCTGCATGCTTCCTACTGGTGATGGAGTCTGCAACCTGGGCATGCACTCTTGACTGGAATAAAACCCGGGACCCTTCAGTCTGTAGGCTGACACTATATCCACTAAGCCAAACCAGCTAGAGCTCATTGTTCTTGATCTTCAATATGGTCTCTGTGAATCTTTTAATATGACCTTTCATGTTAGGTGAATGCTCTAATCTCATAGACTGGGCATTCATTGTTGACTGTCTATTCTCAGAGTAGTGCTTTTAGGATATGGCCAAGATGGTGCCTTGGAGAGTGAACCTAAGAAAAAGGGAGGTGGGTAAGGTGTTCATGGACCTTCTGCTGCCTACATCTGCCCCTTCTCCTCAGTGTGCCTCCGTGCCCAAATGAATGGTACTTGCCACCTCTGCTCTGTGGAAGAGGGAGGAGAGAGACTTGGATTTTCAATTTGAGAAGGAAGGAAGTCATGTACAGGGGATTGGTTTAGGGGCAGCAAATCCCTGCCACCATGCTTGAAGCTCAGAAGAACCATTGAGGGCACCACAGGTGTGAACATGGACTTTGAATGCAGATACTGACAGATCTGAATCCTGGATCTGCCCCCATGAGGCTTGCTCTCATTTGTTTCTCGGTTTCCTCATTTGACAAATGGGGAACCACATAGCACCAATTTTATTAGGTTCTTATGAAGTTTAAAAGTAGTCTAAAAGTAATTGGCTTTGGCCTGGCTGGCAAGGCTCAGTGGTTGAGCATTGGACCTACGAGTACCAGGACATCACGTTTCAATTCTTGGCCAAGGCACATGTACCTGTTATGGGGGGAGGGCATGCAGGAGGCAGCTAATCAATGATTCTCTCTAATCATTAAGATTTCTAGCTTTCTCTCCCTCTCCCTCTCTGAAATCAATAAAAAACATATTTAAAAAAGTAATAGGCTTTGGGCTGGACAATAAACGATAGTTGCTATTTAGGAACAATTTCATCAATGCCTGGAAATTTCCATTTTACCATTAACTCAACTTTATGCTTTAAAAATAAGAGATTTCTCTGTCCTTTTATCCATTTTTGGACCATAGTGTTCATGCTCATATCCTTTGCCCAAATAAATCTGCTAAAAAATTTTCAGTCCTCTATCTCTTTTCATCTCATGAATCTGTATCTTATTATGTGGGTCTCTTACTGTGTGGTAACTCCACTTGTGTGCTGTTTTTTTATTCTTTGTCAATGATGATCTGATCGCTAAGAAGTAGAATGCAAATATTTCTGTCTTTCTGTCCAAGTTGAATTTCGTATTTTCTGAATCATGAAGCTGCCCTCCGTGTGACCTAGAAAGCCCTTTGATGATCCATATTTAGCTGAATCCATCAGTCAACAGATGTCTGGGTAGTTAGAGGCCCCCATGAGCTCCCTCTACATCCTGTGGTTTCAAGTTCCTGAGTTGTTAGTTAAAAAGCTTTCATCCCCGCTCCCCCACCTCCCTCCCTATCTAATTCCAGGGTAGAAGGACAGAGACTCACTTACTGTACCTATTAATTCATTTAACAAATATTTACTCATTAGCTGCTATACATTAAATACTGGGTTAGATGTTATCCTCTTTGCTTCCAAATTGCATTTAGAATAGCCCTCCATGTTTCCCGATTAATTCTCTAGAATCTGCATTGAGCATCCAATTAAATGGTCTCTTCTATTTGCAGTGTTTCCTGACCCCTGGGAGACTTGGAGGCTTAATTGAAAATTCTGCTGCCTTGCTACAATGTACCTGTCCTTGCCTCCACAAATTTCAGGATAGCATAGGTTTATCATTGGCTCTATCTAAGTGAGTTTAGTTAGCAGGTGAGGCTGCAGGGCACTGCTTGCCATCCTGCACCATGGACATGAAAAATAAAGTGGTAGCAAGGGTGTAATGACCAGCAGGTTAAAGCAGCTAATTCCCAGAAACCTTTGGTTTCCTATGTCCCTGGTTTCCCACAGAGATGCCCATAAAGAAAAATTCCTCTCTGTTTTTTGAGCTTTCTGGATCGCCCCATTAGTTTGCATCTCTTGGCATCTGAAAGGCAGCCTGCCATTCTGTTCTCCTGTGGAACACAGATGGCCCAGCCCACGCCTATCACTAATGAGGATCACATGCAAAGCCTTCTTGCTGGAGGTTCCTTTCCACAACCCTAGCTCTCCTTCCCCAAACAGGCCAGTCACCGCTGACCATGGCATTGCAGTCTGAGAAAGGTGCTTGGGGCTCTCTTACTCAGAAAGATAAATAGAAAATTTATTTATGTAGGCCTTGGGAAATGAGTCCCATCCCATTAGCATTTAAAACATTGATGATTGCCAAAACCGGTTTGGCTCAGTGGATAGAGTGTCGGTCTGCGGACTGAAAGGTCCCAGGTTTGATTCCGGTCAAGGGCATGTACATCGGTTGCGGGCACATCCCCGGCAGTGGGTGTGCAGGAGGCAGCTAATCGATGTTTCTCTCTCATAGACGTTTCTAGCTCTCTATCCCTCTTCCTTCCTCTCTGTGGAAAATCAATAAAATATATTTTTTAAAAAAACATTGATGATTAATGGATGACTGCCAATTTGATTGCAAGAATGAGGTAGTGGGTTTTAGCTGTCCATGGAGGTTGTTGAATTTAAATGTGGGCAAGCACTGGAAGTTCTTAAATAGGAATATGATTAGATGGATATACAGAGGTTGACCAGATAGGAGATTACAATGTCATGTAATCTCACCCAGGATGATAGCAGGGTGGGAAATAAGAATGTTAAAGACACTAAAATATAGTAGAAAAGCATACATTTTTTCCCCTGCTATACTTAGTGAGAAAGAGCCATGTCAAATCCCAGCTCTATCACTTGCTATCTATCTGATCTTAGATAAGTACTTCACCTTTCAATATATAGTTCCTTACCTGTGGAATAAGTACCAACAATGCCCACATCGTAGGCTACTCTAAGGTTTAAATGGGATAGCACACGAAAAGACATTGATGCAGTGCCTTGCTCCCAGTAAGCAATACGTGGGTACTCCCTTTTCTGTTTCCTCTCTGTAGTAGAAAGTTATGCGATGCACTCCAATATGCTGGATTATCAGGTGAGCTAAAAACAAGGGCCCCATGTGCAAATCTGTACAAATTTGCTCTTCTTTTCTTCTTAAAATCTGATTGATATTTGAGATGTGGGATAGTTTCTTTTTCATTGTTATTGCAAGTCAGAAGCAGGTCTGGTATTTGTGACTAGGAGAAGAATTCTGAACCACTAATATGGACCCCGATAGAAATGCAAAATTTCTTTTTGTCCTAATACTTTAACTCATTCCTTTAATTATCACGCTACCAAGGAGAGATCACGACCACTGGCTTCCCTTGAGGGTACAATGAGTCAGATTAGCCCTCCCATGTATAAATGTGGTCCAACTGGTCAGTATCCACTTATCCAGACATCTCTCTGGGAGTCATTTTTCATTCTTTCAAAAAACAAGAGGCTCCAAGGTATGCTGTTTAAAAAGAAGTAATAGAGCTATTGACTTAACTTTCATGCCTACAGAAACACTTCAACGGTTTTTTGAACAAGGTAGAACAACCACTGCTTGTTTCCCACCCAATTGGGTCAAGGCTTTCCCTATAAGAGCTGGTGGCTATTCATTCCCTCACAAGGTAGCACTCTCCTTATTAGGTCAGCTCTAAGAGCGGTTATTAAATTGAGTAAAAATAGACTTCTTAACAACTGTGCTGTTTAAACCCAGTTCTGTTCTCTGGAGTTACACAGATGAAGTCTGACCCCATGTCAGCTCCTCATGTTTTCTCCTTAATTTTTCCCAGTCCCTCCCCACTCAGAGGACAGAGTCCAGATCCTTGATTCTTGCTCGAAGACATGAAGAACAATGGGAACAATAAAAGTAGTTCAACAATCACATAGAAGGAACAAGAAAGAGTGCCATAAAATGGACACTCCTTATCCGAGAAAATTACTTTTTGGAAGATTATTGCAGAAGATGTTTACTTTCGTGTTCCCATCTTCCCTGAAGACAAAAATGGTAGGCTTAAGGCAGTGTTTCTGATCTATAGATGTTGGTAGATAAATAAAGGTCCCTACGGCTCTTTACTGTGGGTTCTTAGAGGTAAGCCCCGGTATGCATCTTTTAGAAGGGGATCTAGTACTTGACCACAGAACTTCTTTTTTCATGGAGCATTTTATGGATACCAGTATTTTGTGAAACACATTTTAGGTAATTCCTATTTAAGAACTTCCAGTGCTTGCCCACATTTAAATTCAACAGATATTCTGTTTGAAATAAGTTCCTGATTGATTATTATTGCTGGATCCGGGAACTGGTGGCTAAGAAACACCGGGACGTTTCCGTGCTTGGAAAGTTGGTAGACTCTTCTTCTCCCTCCCCATCTCCCTTCCCCTCTCCCTTTAACACTAGCATTAGGCACCCACCTGCCTGGGAGTTTTGAGGGAAGGGTAAGCCTGTGACATGGGGAATCTTGGAGTCTAGATCCTTCCTATCCCCATGATTCTATTTTTATGATCCCAATTGTGATAGTATTCCATAGAAGGTACTAGCTGGGACAGGAGGTAACTGAGAATTTTGGCCAGCAGGAAACAGGGATGGAGATAGGAAAAGTTGATGCAATTATTTTTGGCAGGAGTTGGAACCAAGGCAGCAGGAGAGAGTAAGTTTTAAGACTCTCTGGCAAAGAAACTTCCTAATCTGTCACTGAGAATGTGTAAAAAAGTGATTAGTGGGTCTCTATATTTATCATGATTACTCACAAATATGTAATTTACATAATATATGCAGCACATTAAGTACTATGTTACCTTATATAATGTGCATATGTATAATGTATATACATGTTATGTAATGCCAGTCTGGAGGCTCTTCCAGGTTCTGCCAAGTATTTCCTAATTTATTTGGCAATTTTAACATATCTTTTCCATCTGGAAAAAACTCTCTTGAGAGGAGCTGGTCTCTGACCTGAAATATAATCATCTTATTAAGTCAATCTCAATTCTCAACACACTGGAAGAAACCCACAAAGACCAGGCCATGGCAACTCCTAGCCCATTAGTCCAGGGACAACACAAGGTGTCAAAGATTTCCTGTTTTATTCTTTGTATTGCTAGTGGGGTAGAAGGGTGGGGGCAGGTGAGAACATGTCAGTGGCATGGCCAGCCTAAGGTGAGGAATCAAAACTGAGTTATCCCCAAGTTTGTTATACTCTGGCTCTAAGAAAGATTTGGGACACGACTCTCAAGTAACATTATAAGTCCTATGCACTAGGGTAGAGTGGGCAGAGGGCCAGTCTCTGACTTGTGAATCTTTGAGAATCAGTTTCATGTGTTCATAGTGCCATGTGTCAACAGCCTCAGTGTTGAGAGATCAGGGCTGAAACACATGCAAACACTTCTGTAAATGCCTTAGCAAGGGTGACCCCCAAACCGAACCTGTGTGTGTTTCAGAATCAACTGGCTTCCAAGATGGTACCTGCTGTCATTCTGGAGCTTGTTGATCCCATCACCAACTCCTCAGGAGATTCTTCCGGTGGCCTGGTTTTCCCCTTGCCTGGTGCTCTGCACGGTTAGGTTGAGCAGGATGGTCTTAGATGTCCAGTCCACATGGTCCTAGATGACTGCTTCCTTCAGAGTTAGAATCAATTTGTACATACAATTGTAATTTTCCTCTCCTTGTACAAAGCTCCCGACTCAGGGTCAGGAGATTAGAGGAAGCTCAGTGGAGCAATGCCCAGGGAGCCCAGGTTTCCTCTTGAGGAATCTCAGAGAGGATGGAGGCCTGAAGGAACAAGGCAAATGTTTCTTCTACCGAAGAAGCTCCACAGACCCTCGGGAAAGGAGGGTAATGCCAGCACCAGCTGAAAGAAGCCCACTGAGCTTTGTTGAGACCCCTCTGGGTACTGGCTGGCAGTACCTTGCAGAAGATATCTCAGCTCTCCTGTGATTTTTCACTGAGGTTATTCCTGCAGTCAGGTTGTTTCCATGCTGAGAGACTATGAAAACCATGATGAGGTGTTATGTGGAGAGTTTGATGATCTGTTCAGTGCCTTCAACTCAGACTGACTTCTCATCAGTTCAGGCCAAAGAGAATCATTGAGAAGCATCATGAGGCCTCATTTTTTCATGTGGGCTTGCCCTATGCCCACATGTGTTGCACATTCATTCTTCCCTGGGAACCTGGATCCAAATGGAATCATTTCTCAGTGACCAGAATTGACCCTGTTCTAAGATGCGTGGTTATTTTCTCTATTGAGTATCTCCTTTTTTTTTTTTTTTTTTTTTTTTTTTTTTTTTTTTTAGCATCTTCTTAAGTGGCACCTATTCCAAACCACATTAGCCAAGATATCATGGACAAGTCTCTTAACATTTCTGATAAATGGAAGAATAAATCCTGCCCAGTATATAGCTCATGGTTGTTTTAATGATCCAGAATAGGAGTTCTTAGTTTCTCTATGATAAGAATCTACTTTCATTTCCCTTAAATCTCACAGTCACCACAGGGCAATGTGTCTTGATAAGGAAATGGTGGGATGGAGGAGTAAAAACCTTCTTTATCTATTCCATTTTCTGTTCCTATGCTAAATATATATTTTTAAATCAGCAAAAGTCCATCAGTAAATAAATATTTATATTTATAAATATATATGCAACACATATGTACACAAATAAGACCATCAAAAGGGCCTTCAGGTCATACTCTGGGAGTACCAGGTACAAATAGGCTGGAGGAACCACCATCTGATGGTTTGTCTCCTGGTCTCCTCAGCAAACGGCCCTTCTCGCCCGACTTCTCTGCCTTCAGGAATAGACTGCCACCAGGGCTTGGAACTCAAACAGGAAACACACTTTGGCTTGAAAAAGAAAGAAGCTGGGGGTGGTTTTTTTTTTCCCTTCCCTTTTTACACAATATTATGACACCAATTTGAAAAATAAATCCCAGTTTCTCTGCTTTTCCTCCCAGGTGTTCACAGAACTAAGAAAATAAATACCACATCTAAGGTATGCTGTGCAGGCAGCTCTGGGGGCTCCTGGAGCCGTCTCTAAACAAACACAGCCACCAGGAGAAGGCTTAGGGAAATAACAAGTGCCCACTGACAGCAGAGAGAACCAAGAATGGAAACACAGCTTTGCACAGCCTTTCTGCATCCTCAGCAGGTTTAGGGAAAAGCTGTCGCTGTCGCTGGAAGGACGACCAAGAAATCAACGTGCGCTTGCTGAGCCCTGCCAAGGGTTATGCTCTGAGCGCTGGAGGCCATTTGTCTCTTTACAGAGGGACCTTTGTGTAGGCTTTCTGGATTGAAAGCTCTTTCCCTTGGCCACATCCCATCTCATCATAGGCAGGAAACCTGCAGCCTGTTCCTTGCGAGTGTCCATGAGAAACTTACAGGGCTAGTGGGAAGGAAGGGGAGTTCTTCTTCAATCTGGGAAAGCCTCACCCAAGGCCTTCTGGGAATGTGGAAATTGCTGCATGAGCCAACCATACACTGGTGGGGCCCAAGTCCACTCAAAATGTTCTGTTGTCACTGGCTCTGTTAGGGTGTGTTCATTGTTGAAATAAAGAGAATATATGGCAGGGTGAAGGTTTCCTCTTGAAGGGTGGCTTTGCTTCTGCTGGCTAGAGAGGAGAGTGTGTGTGCTCATGTGTGTATGTGTGTGTGTGTGTGTGTGTGTATGTGTGTTACAGTTTCTTGTTTTCTTTCTTGGTTTAACTGGCAATTGGCACATTGTTTAGTCTTTTGAACGGCTCTTCCTTCTCAGTGAAAAGAAGCTGCTCTTCTGGGGAGGTCCCATCATCATGGGTGCTTGGTTCTTGTGAATAATTTTAATCTAAAAGCAAAGAGGCAGAACTGAATTAGTGGCATGGAATCCCAGAAGCCTATGGGAGAGTGAGTTTCCGAGAGAGGAAGGAAGGCCAGCTTAAGGTTGGAAGGAGCCCCATGCAGAAGGACGACTGTCCTTGAACAACTTCAGAATTGGCAACTGGACCCTGACTAGGCCTGGAGTTTGGCACTGCTGGAAATGAGGGGTGGAAGCACTGGGGACAGACAAGTATGAGCTTCCCACGTGGTAATCAGCTCGCACCTGTCTTGTGTCCTTGCTATTCATAGACTTTCAGAATGTCACAGCCGGAGGATACCTTAGGGACCATCTCATTCAACCTCTCTGCAGGATAAAGGCCTAAGGTTACACAGAATGGGACAGAACATCTAGAGCTCAGTTCTCAACTTCCCATCCTCCATTCCTAGCCATTCCTGCTTAGGCAGTGCTGGGATGTCAACCAGTAACTCAAAGTTGACCTTCTGCTGAACCCCTGACTTAAGCAACATGATCTGGAGAATTCACAAGTGTGTCTCTTAGGTCTTACCTCTTTTCTTCACCTTCTAGGAAAGATATAACTTTATTTTAAAAGCATGTGAGTGGTTTTTATTTTTAAAAAATTTTAGGTTTTATGAGTATTTTCTCCTGTAAACTTTAAGTCAATTTGAAGTAGAAGACATTTGTGAATGTTCATTGTCCTCAGGGCATGGCTTCAAAATGCTTAATCCCTATTTACATGTGGCCTGGTGACACTGCCACTTCAATAATCTGCATTATTAGTCTATCAACAACACTTATCAAGTTTGATGTATTCAGAGTAGGAAGATGATGTGGGAACAAGAGAAATTTAGGATTCAAAGATCAGGGTTTGTGTCTCAGAATTCCCACCTTTTTCTATGAGCCTTTGGAAAAATCCCTTAGCCTTTAAAACCCTGTATGGTCAACTGTAATATGAGGATATTTGTCTTATTTTTCTCACAAGTTGTGAAGGACAACTGGTAGACTATCAATGAAAGTCCACCATAAAGTATAAAATGGTAAGTAACAGTTAAATAATTATCTTACTTTGTAGGAGAATGAAAAAGATGTATATCAAAAGCAACAGAATCTAGGAGCCCATTCTCATGTGTTTTTTTTTTTTATCATATTATTGGAAATGACAGTGTGACCACAGAAAGTAACAGAGGAAGTATTGGAGAAACATCTTTAAATGAATGTAGCCTTAACCAAGTGGTGCCAAAAAGAAATTAGCTAAGGAATGAGAATATTTGAAAAATAATTTTAACATCTGAAAGGAAGGGAAAGAAATATGCTGCTGAAAAGAGAAAGGGAAGACACTGGGTAGAGGGGCTACATATAAACTGGTTGAATGGGGGGCAAAGGATGAGACATAGGTTGGGAATACAGATGGGATAGGGCTGTAAGGGGTTTAACGTGAGGTAATAGGGAACTATGATAACTTATTAAGCTGGAGAATAACATGATGAAAAAGAGTTTTGGGAAAATTATTCAACAGTTGTCAGAATGAGATGGAATGAAGGAAGAGTCTGACCAAGGGGGTACTATGGAAGCCAGGTTTAAATTTATAAGGTCCTAAGATATGGAAAGGAAAAGGTGGGACCAAAAGCTGTTGTGAAAATTTCCTGAGTAATCGAAGCTGAAAATGACTCTCATGTTGGTCTAGAGTCTGGAGATCTGGAAGGGGAATCCATCTTTCTGTTCTGTGGTAGTCACCAGAGGAACAAACCAAGAACATTTCAAGCCACATTTTGTGCTATGTGCCTTATTATGGGCATTATGGTTATTCCAGGATTTATGGAAGTGAGGCATAGACTGGGGACTCTGACAGCACTTCCCTGTAGCATATAATTTTGCCCTCTCTGATGACAGCAATTTGTGGCACATTTCCGTGTGGTAAACCTTCTCTTACTCCCTGAGCACACAAGTCCCCCAAGGGGAAGAACTTCATCTTACTCACCTTGGTATTCCTGGAGCAAGTGCAGTGCCTATTCAGAGGACATGCTGTGGAAGTACTGATGGATTTGAAAACCAAGAAGAGAGAGAGAACACCATGGCAGTGGGGGGTGGCTATGCTTGAGGCAGAGTAGCAACTGGCACTGCCTACATTTCCCATTGATGGAGCCCATTTTTTTCAGATGATAGAAGATCTTGACTTCTCCTTTTTTTCCTCTCTAGCTGAGCTATTTGCTTGCTTGTTAGCACTTCCAGGGCAAAGAGGAGGAAATGAAACTCAAATCCCTCTCATTTGGATTTTCAGCAGTTTTGATGAAGGTCTTGATTGGGTAGGAGTTTGGAGACCCTGAGTAATATGAGATTTTGATGTGGTTTGTGGATTCTAATACTATAGGCAACTGAGAGTTGACTGTATGTATACTCACTAAAAACAAGAAATATGAGTTCATATCCTCTTTTGGAGTCAAAGAGATGCCAGTCTCTTATCCCCTTATGCCCAAATTAGGAGGGGGTTGGTGAAATTAAATAGGGAAGATTTCATTTTAGAAGGTAGTTGGATGTGGCTAAACCTGACTTTTTGACCCCTGATGGAATGAGAGCATTCATGTTTCTGTAGTTAGAACTAAATTTCTCTGGTAATTGGGCAGGTCAGGCAGTTATGATTTCTTAAACACCTTCCATAATATTTACAACATCTGACAAGCATTAGGGACAGCAGCCCCATGTGCCTAGTTCTCTGCTCTATTATAGAGATAAGTGTTACAGCGGGCTCTTGTGATAGCTTGAAATTCACAAAACTACTGCAGCATTTAATTCCCCTTTGAAAAGAGTAAATTTTAAAATTTCACTAGTGCTGGGAGTTGACTTTGTTTTGGGGGCCATCTTCTGGAAATCAACACATTTTTATTACTTCAAGAGAAGCAATAAACTGAGAGACTTACTCCTCATCGTTGCCCTCTCAGGGCAAATAATTCGAAACATGCCCAGCAAAATGGCCAATAACTTTAAGAGGAGACCCTTCCCCGATCATTTGGGAAGTATCCAAGTCTGCCCTAATTTCAGTTGGAGATAAATAGAGAGGCGGAAACTTGAAAGGTCTCAACTTGACTTGTTAAAAAGTCAAGGAAATATTAAAGTGAGCCTTGAGGAGGATAGAGGGGGTTTGCAAAGTTTTTCAGATCTTAGCTATTTCTGGGTTCTCCAAGATCTTAGGTGGCCCAGCTTCATAAGAGTGTTTCCTGCATCAGAGGATTTCAAATGTAGCTGGATCATTGGGTTTTACGAGGGGTGGAGAAGTCTGGGGTTAATTGATAGGTCAGGAAGTTCGACTAGATTATTGGTTTTCAAAGTGTGGTCCCTAGACTTGCAGCATCAGCATTTCCTGAAAACTTGTCAGAAATGCAAATTCTTAAGGCATCCAGACCTACTGAATAAGAAATCCAGCAATCTGTGTTTTGAAAGCCCTCCAGGTTATTGGAATGTATACTCAAGTTTGGGAATCACTGGACTAGCAGAATCCCTTTCAACTTTGAGATCCTACTGGTACTATTACCTAACTCTGAGAGAAGGTTCTTAATTTCAAAGCTCAAATGATGCCGCCTAACTAGTGATAAAGCATGAGAGGCCATCTTAAAGTGCTACAAGCACAAGGCAAGTCTGTTTAAATTGAGACTATTTTATACACAAAAATCTTTATGTATAAACAAATATATTCCTATTTTTGAAAATTTAGAAATTATGGAAAAAATTTAAAAATCACCTCAAAGTAATTGCTGTTAACTTTTTGATATTTTTTTTTTCCAGTTTGTTTCTGTGCTTATATATTTTTAATAAAATTAAAATCAGTTATTTTCATTTAACATTATTCTGAAAGCATTTCTGATATCATTAAAGATTCATTATATAATTTCCAGTGGCTGAAAATTATTCAATTTGATGACTTTCACATAGCTTATCTAACTATATATCTAAATATTGGGCTTTAGGTAATTTCTAATTTTTCCCCCTAATATGAATAATATAGACATTGACATTTTAAAACACTGGCTTCTGTATTTCTGGAAACTTGTATTTTACTTAGAATAAATACCTAAAAATATATGAACAATTTTAAGGGTTAGAGTAAATGAACTGGGTCAATGTATATTAATATTTGCAAGGATCTTCTTGATACATGGTTCCTAATGCTTCCCAGTGCAGCTGTACCAGTTTCTACTCTAGCCTCACTGGTTGAATGTGCCTGACTCGTCACACCCTTGACAACAATGAATATTATTTTTAAAAGAAAAACAAATTAGGTAAATTTGTTTAATTTGGTAAATGAAACATGTCAGGGCTTTCTCACTATTTTAATTTGAAATTCTTTCTCCCCCTTTTTTCTTAATTTGTTATATTAAATATTGTTTTATGGGTTTATTAGCCCATGGCAATTCTTCTGTGAATTGTCTGTTCACAACTGCATCCCTAGTATTTTCTCCTGCTGGTTTCTAAGAGATGAGAATTAATCTGCTCATTGAGATAGCTGTTGCAAACATCATGTCCTTAACCTTTTAAAGATCTATATTGATTCTTGGCTTGTAGAGTTTTAAACTTGTTAATAGTCCAAAATGTCACATTTTCCTCTTGAAAAAGTCCCTGCTCACAGTGTGTTGACAGTCACCTATATTTCCCCCCTAGCTAGTAACATTTAATTCTTTAATAGAATTAGAGTTTTTCTGTTTTGTTTCTGGGGTATAGAGTTGAGAAATTGATGTATAATGCCATTTCCCAGTCAGGTAATTTTTTGGCTAGTATATGTTAAACAGTTCATTGCCTTTAAATTGGTTTATGATCTTCCATTTTTTTTTTCCTTCATTAGTTTTTATGTACTAGGGTTTCTTAGGGCCTCTTCTGTACAGTTGATTTATCTATACAATATTGTGCCAACTACTGTGGCTTTATAGCTGTTTTAATATCTTGTGGGAAGCCCTTTCTCATAGTTCTTTCATTAAATGCCTTCAATATTGCATTGGTTTTTTTTGTTTGTTTTTTTTCTAAGTTAAAAAACAATTGCAATAAGATTTTGTTTGGGATTTCTATTTAGAAACAGGTTTCTAAATTCAAATCTTTTAAAAATATTTGTTAAATCTTTAAGTCGTCATCTATTTTTATATCTCTCATATTATGTAATGCCTTATCTATAATAATAAAAGTATAATATGCTAATTAGATCAGATAGTTGAGCAGTAGAACCAGAGGCTGGGGCTATGAGGGCTGAGCCCCTTGCACAATTTTGTAAATCGGCCCTCTAATACTTAAATAAAACCATTATCGCATTTATATTTTTATGGCAATTATTATATATTTTTACATTTTTTATATTTTATTGATTTTTTTACAGAGAGGAAGAGAGAGGGATAGAGAGTTAGAAACATCGATGAGCAAGAATCATAGATCAGCTGCCTCTTGCACACCCCCTACTGGGGATGTGCCCTCAACCAAGGTACATGCCCTTGACCGGAATCGAACCTGGGACCTTTCAGTCCGCAGGCCAACACTCTATCCATTGAGCCAAACCGGTTTCGGCTATTTTTACATTTTAATAGCTATGATAATTGGTTTTCTCTTTTTGAAATTAGGTTTTCAAATATTTGACATGTTTAAAGAACTAGTTTTAGGTTTTCCTGTTTTTAAATTATTTAATTTCTACTTTATTTTTATTATTTTTCTTCCTTCTGCCTCTCCTATTTTGTTTTATTCTTATTCTTCTAATTTTGAAATTATTCACTATTCTTTTCCTCTTTTGAATGATAAGTGTATATGGGTCTCTGAACATACCTCCAAATATGGTTTAAGCTATATTCTATAAGTTTGAATGAGAGTCTTTTTAATTTTTATTATCCTTAGTCAATAATGGTGGTTTTAATCTCTTGAATGTACTGTTCTTTAGAAAAATTTAAAATCACTGAATAATTAAATTTTGTTTGCTTGTTTATTTGATCTATTACTATTAATTTCTAGTTTTATTGCTTTGCGGTTAAATAAAATAAACTTTATAATTTCTGCTTCTGATTTTATATAGATTCTTTGGCAAATTTGTTTGTGATCTATTTTAGTAAATATTCTGTGGATCCTTGAAATAAGTGGAGATATTTAATTTGTTTATAGGTTATCAAGTTATTTCATTCAAGTTTTATATCACTCATTTATTTATTTTTTAAAGGTAAAAACAAATATTTTAAAGCTTCTTAATATTGGTCTTTCTGTCAGTTTTTATCATAATAATCAGGCCACTCAGAGTATATTGATACTATTTCTCACATTATATATTTTGATTCCACTATTAGATACCTGAAGTTTTATGACCATTATATTATATCTCATACTTGACTATACTTTTTATCAAATAAAATTGGCCTTCTTTATTCTACTCTCTGTTTTTGGCACGTTGGCAAGTTAGTTTGCCTAAAATTAATATAATTAACAATGACATTTATTACTTTTAACTTCTCTGTGCCTGAAAAAGGAATGACAAATTATATATATATATATATATATATATATATATATATATATATATATATATATATAAAATTTTGTTTTAGGTATATCTCTTATAAGCATGACATTAAATTTTAATTTTTAATCTCCTTTTATTAGGGGACTTTAACACACTTATATTTTTTGTCATTATTGATGTATTGAGTCTTAATATTTTTCATCATACTTCAAAATTTTTTTTGTTTCCTTATTTGCTTTCTGTTTTTGCTACATTGATAAGGTTCATAAATTTTATATTCTCCCAGATTTGAAAAGTGTGTACCCTGTTTTTAGTTTCACTAAAGGATTATTTTGTTATTAAAATTTCTTCTGAGAAACTCTTTTAAATAGACAAGGTGAAAAGATACAATGAAAAATTTAACATATCTTTTTTATTCCTTCAACAACATCTCCTAAATGCTTTCAGTGTTGTTTAAGAGAACTTTAGGTTTGGGATTCCATTATGTATCTTCTCCTATAAAGAATGATCCATTTGCATTTATTTATATAACTGTATTTAACAGTTTTTTAAAACTTCATTTTAATTTAACTGGCTTCAGTTTTTATCAAAAGTTCTTTTTTTGCTGTGATGTCCCAGTAGAAATCTCATGAAAACTTTTTTTTTTCTTGTGGAAGACCACTTGATGTTCTGAAGGGCTCAAAACAGCAGGTTATTGAGGCATCTGAATACTTACCAGAGTGAGAAAACTTAGAAATATGACTTTTGTCTTTTGAGATTTGTCTCATGATAGTATAGAGAATATTACTGACGTAAAATATCTCATGAAGACCCTGGGTCTCTTTACCACAGAGCTTCTAGCTGAGTTTCAGCAGAGAAGAAACTAGGAAGAAAACTGCCGGGCTCCTATAGCATTGCTAAGGGGAGAGCTAACATAGTATAAAGGGAATGAGGATGTCCCTTTGTTTTTGTTTGTTCAGTTGTTCAGTCCTTTGTTCAGTGTTCAACAAAGATTATTGCACAACTATTAGAAAATCAGGCACAGTGTTAGGTGCTGGGTGAACACCATAAATAAAATAGGTAACTCATGTGGTTACTCTTTCAGTGGAGTTCTCAGATAGGTCCTCGGGGCTGCGGCGAACTCATGATGAGTGTGTACATGCATTGTGGGAATCCCTCGCCCACCCCAGGAGCTCCCGGGGGTGACTGGTTGGAAGTTAGAGGTTAAGTGTGCAGATTTGACTTCAACATAAAGAAGCACTTTCTAACAATTAGACTTGTTCATCAGCAGAACAGTCTTTCTTCTGGTGTGGTCAATTCCCTGCCACTGGAATGACTCAAGTTGAGGATCTCAAGGATAGTATAAACAAAGTCTCAGAAGAATTGTGAGCTTTCATTCAATTTTGGAACTGATGCCTCACAAGTGCCTGGAACATAGCAGGTATTCAATTAAAGCTTGGCCGGTAAATGAATGGATAGATGAATGAAGTGAAAGAGAGGATGATTTCTCAAAGCCTGTGCAACTCTGAGATTCAGTGATTTCACCTTAGGTCAGGGCTCCAAAAGGACCCAAAATAAAGCTTTTCATACTCACCTCAAAGACTGGGAAAACTTACCATGCAAGGTGGCTGCATCCAGGGCTCTCCATCCACTTGCATCGGCAGCAACTTGTTTGTCCTGGAACCCCAGAGAACCAAGATAACACAGTGAGCTTATTAGAGTCAGAGAACCAGGGCAACTGAAGTGGGAAGACCTTATCTGCCCACATAGGAGTGGTTCTCTAAGACTGTCTTGGGAGGTTATTTTAAAAAAAAAATTCCCAGGCCCACGTCAAGGATACTGACTTGCCACGTCCAGAACACTGCATTTTGATAAGTACTATGGGTGATTTTGTTGTTTTGGTCTTCAGACCCTACTTTGAGGATCACTACCCTGGGGGAGCAGTGAAGTCCACAGAAGCCTGGGAAACAGTGGCTAACAAGTAGAGCAGCATAACTGCTAATCAGACCCTCAAACTATCAGCCAGAGGGCCTGCAGTTGGTGCTAAAAACTTCACTGAAATGGGAAAGGATACGAAATGGGAAAAGACCTGGTTTCTATGTTGAATGAGAAGTTGCATTGTGTCAATGACATAATGTCTCCAACTTGTACAAGGTACAGCTCAGATATGAGTGTGTCTTGCCTTGCCTCTGATCCTAACCATCCCCTCTTTTATCTGTTGCACAACACTACACTCAGCAGTTGCACGAATTGTGGACCAGGATTAGCAGGGAAATGGGGTCATTGGGAATATTGTTCCCATTGGTAGCGAGGAGAGAAAAGGAGACAATGTTGTTGTTGCTTTTGTTTGGGACAAAGCTTCTCTGGCAAGTATATTGTCAAAAGAAGAGAGATGAGGTCTTTGATCTTTCTTCTGTTGAAGAGTTGAGAATTCATACTACCTCACCTTTGGGAGAAAAGGCAGGTCCTTCCAGAGGTCTCTGGTCTGGGTGAGTAGGGAACAGTTGCTACCCACTGGACAGGAAGCCCTCACCTGACAACTGCCCCATTTTTGAAACTATAAAATGTGGGAGGCAAGTTGTGTGTGATGTGGATGATTCTCTGACCCTGGGGATATTTAAAACAACAACAATAATAATAACAAACCTAATAGTCAAACAAATAATAAGAGGAGAGAGTGAATTTTTGTTTTGAGGACTGAGGAGAGAACCTGGAAAATGCCCAGGAGGATAGAGCTACTGGCTCACCCACTCTGTTTTTATCTGGAAATAGTCTACTGAATATAAAGAGAAATCTCTCCTTCTTTTACATAGATTTAAAAAAAAATTCTTTCATGATTAAGATGTTACATTCTTTATGGTCTACATAAGCTATAGCTTAGATGTGCTGATTTTACCTACCCAATATTACAGTCATGGTGACTGGACAGGGAAGAGATTTATCTGAAAAGCAGACGACCCAGCCCAGCAACTTTCCAGAGAGAAAGAGGAGCAAAGCTTTGGGGAAATACCAGAAAAAACAGAGAAGACACAGGGACAGAATGATGAAAAGGGGTTCGTGGGATAGACCCTTCAGCTAAGAGACACCAAGGAACAATTTCAGGGGACCATTCGGAGGATGCAGGGAGTGTCAAGAGCAGGGTTTCCATAAATGTGCTCTGAGGACACTTGCCCAAGAGGTTCTTGGGAGAAAAGGATTCTGTAGTCAAATTCCTTTGGGAAACCTGCATGCTGTGGTCCCCTCTAGGAGATCCCCAAGGCACACTAATAGATTTTATCTGCAGAGATTGAATGGGGAAAAAAAGGAACAAAGATTGCTGAAATAATCATGTGGAGAAGAAGCTGATTAGTTGCATTGATTAAACAGAAGCAGTCCAAATCACAGGATCCCTTCCTTTAGACTCCTTCTTTTCTAGGCACCTGCAGTGGCTGACCTGATGGTCCATACCCTAAAGAACCATTACCCTCTTAGTCAATTACAATGGGTTTCCTGATGTTGATGGTTTAGCTCTACAAAGCATATAGAAAACAGTGTTTCTAAGCCCACTGTCCAAGAAAGAGCAGAGCAGAAAGCCTGCTTTCTGTCAGAGTGTGCCCTCTGGCATACAACTAACAATTTAATTTGTAAATATAAAAAGGCAAGGAGTCTTATACTCCTGCTTAGAGAATTTCTCCAATTCATTCTAAGACAACAGCAAAGTGGTTGTGTTGGACCCTCTAGTTTATGTCCTCAGTGACTGCATTATATCCACTTTGGAAAATGGTCTCCAAAGAAAGACAGTCTTTATAAATGTTATCAAGTTCTGCCCCCATGCTTCCTGCACTTAAATCTAGGAACAAATCAGGAGACTTGGAGGATGCTAGGTAATGTGGAAGCATACCTGATGGTGACAGAGGAGCACTGGGCCAGCCTCCTGCCCGCACTCTTCAGGCCAGTGTAGATCTGCCCCATTTCCATGGCTCCCTCTAGTCCCACCACTTCAAGAAGCTGGTCACTGAGGTCTGCAGAGTGAGACAAGCAAAAGTAGTACATATACATCTCTGTGTTCCTTGGGTGGGTTTTGGCCAGAAGGTCTAGGCCCTAGATGGCCAATCCATATGTCAATATCTCTTCATCTCCCACCAAACAGCATTTTCATAATTATTCTGAAAAAGGAATTTCTTCAAAGGTCATTAAGTGTACCTTTTCATGAACAGAAACCCAGTTCAAGTGAAAAAAAGGTGTTGATTCAGAACATTACTATGCACCCAATGAATAGGGTGGCATAGCAAGAAGCCTCTTCAAATGTGGAGTAACATTAAAGATGAACCAAGCTATTTCTGAAATTACTTTCAACCTAAAAAGACATTGGATTGGGATTAATATAGGAAGCAATGTTGATGAATACCATTATTCATAGCTGGGTCAAGTTTCTCTTCTCTGAATGTCTGAATAACGTCTTGGCCCTACTGATGATGACTGATGGCTAATTAACCTCAATTTTGGCCTATGGTAAGCCATGGTGAACCAACCTCCTTGGACCTCCTTGAAGAAATCAGTGACCTCTTTCAGGACACCAGGTGCCTAATCTGAGCCAAGGAAAAGAATATTTTACCTACACCAGATTATTCTGGGTCCACAGTAGAAAAAGAGGAACAGAAAATATTAGTCTCAGGCTCAGAGTCGCAGAGTGTCGAGGACCTCCCACAGTGGCAGTAACTTCTGATTTGACACCTGGAAGAGATCCTTTTTTCAAGTTCCTGAGGCTTCGATTGTGCCTGCCCAATTTATTGTGAAAGCAATGGAAGACTTAAGATTTGATGTTGGGCCCAAGTCTCCCTTTTACAACACAACTTTTATTTATTTAAAACAGAAACAAAATAAAAAGGCAGACTCTTTAAAAGCTTCCATTCTTTTGCCTACTACAGCAAAGGCACTTTTTTTCATAGGTCGTAGCTAATCACTAACATCCTGTTAATAGCCACAAACTAAAAATGGTGTCTATGTTATTTTTTTTGTTTTGTTTACATAACAGATGGCTTCTGTCTTCTAAGGAACCTCATGATATATTGCAATAATGTTTATTAACATTGGCAAGCAGATATTTGGGTTTGTTCTTACTTTTTTTTGTTTTGTTTAAAAGACTATTGTTTAAAAAACATTCTCTTGATGGATGTATTTGTAGTGAAGACAGTTAAACAAACCATTGCGCTGACCACAAATGTGTCAACATGGCTAATGTCTAACCTATTGGTAATCACTGGTGAACATCAACTGCCAACAGACACACAAATTGCTTTATTCTTTCTGTAACAGGTATATGGCTGTAGCTTCCCCCCTCTATGACCATTGGCACTCCCATTCTCATTCTCTCTGAAAACATACTATCTCTTTAAAGTCTCCATCTAATTTGGACTTGGAACAAGAAGCCATGAAGGGCAATGTTTGCTTAGGCAAACGCTCCAGGCTCTCTTAAGGAGTTTACTTCCAATAAACAACACATGTCTAAACCTCTAGTCACTTAATTAGTTTCCTTCTTACCAAAGAGCATTAAATAACCATTGGTAATTTTAGCTTACTGTGTCATTTTAACAGTGTCAGTGAAGTCAACATGGGTTATGAGAGAGAGAGAGAGAGAGAGAGAGAGAGAGAGAGAGAGAGAGAGAGAGAGAGAGGAGGAAGAAGAAGAGGAGGAGAAGGAAAAGGAGGGAGGAGAGAAGTATATATAGGGTGAAGAAGGTGGAAGAGTTCTATTAGGGTAGAAGAAAGGAAGAGAAGCAGACCTTTTTAAAAGTTTCTCTAGTGGCAGAGGGACAGATGTCTTATAAAATGTTGCTCTTTGTACCAGGCTTTGGTAGCTGACAGAGCTGTGGCATAGTTCAATGTTTTCCCCTCCTTGAAACATTCCCTGGTAACAAGATGTTCTAAGAAGCAGAGGACTTAATGGACTCAAGTGTTTCAGTTTTTACAATGTCTTGGTCTTTTAACAAATTTTCTGGTTGAGTGGCTTTAGCTCTAACGTTGTTATCACTTCCCACACATTACCTTACAGTTATCACTTCCCACACATTACCTTGCTTCTTGGCTCTGGAAGAGAAGTAATGAAGGCTGATCTCATCAGCATGGTGGGTGTGTGGGGGGCAGGGGCTTGCACAAATGTGGAACTGAGGAGATAAATGTAGGAGCTAGGCTCTCACATACACTTTTTGCCATTCTGCCTTTGACTTTGTATTCTGAATCTTCCCTGGCATAAAGGGGCTAGGATGACTCCTGTCTACCACTGAAGAAAGACTGACTGCTCTTCTATCTCTTTACCATTTCTTAACTGATTTTTCTTTCAACTTCCTAAAATGGCTATCAGGAAGCTCTGAGGTAAAGAAACCTATTTATCTCTGTTTCCCAAAACATATGGGACCACGAGGCTATTCTTTTGTGTGATACTTAGGAAGTTTTCTTAGGGACACACTTTGGAAATACTGGCATCACTGGATTCCCTTTACTGTTTTCTAGCACAGAGATACTTACACACAAATTAAATTAGCTTTAAAATGAAAAAGAATCGAATGCAAATCAATGTCCAGGCACACAAAACAATTAAATGTTTAGAACTTAGAACCCAGAATCAGGACATCTGGTATACCAGATGTCTGTTTTACCGTAGGTACCTATGATTCAGAGTGTGTTTTTGGAAGTCATTTCATCTCCATAATGTCTTTACACTTATCAATCATAAGTATTTAAGTTAATTCCTGTTTTACTTACTCATTTATTCTTTCAACAGCTACTGAGTAGCAACCAAGTGCCAGGAACTCTGTTCAGAAGTGGGGTACAAAATATTTTAGTTTGGGAGGTTTTGTTTTTTTTTGCCACAAGGGAGAAAAGTGTTAGGTATAGAAAATGCTACTGTACTTGAACTATAGGAATAAGGAAGCTGAGTAACTGATTCTTACTGGTCAAGGTTGGAAGGGAGGTGCCAGTGGGGAAGATCTTGAAGGATGACTGCCGAGGCAATTTGCTGGATTAAGAAAGAGGAAGAATATTCCAGGGACAAGGATTATCATCTATAGTATTGGATAGTCACAGGATGAAGAGAAAAATTCATTTAGCAATAAACCCACTTGGCAATTTTACTAGAGAATATAAAAAACTAGAGGCCCAGTGCACAGATTTGTGCAGGGGCAGGGGCATAGGGTCACGCAGCCTGGCATGCGCCCTCTCGCAATCCAGGACCCCTTGGGGGATGTAGCAGTGCGCCAAGCCACAAGGAGGCCAGGAGGAGCCCAAGCTGGGGCCGGGCGCAGCTCATGCTCATCTCAGCACTGCTGTGGAATTGGGAGAGGCTCCCCCTGCTTGCCAGCCATGAGTCTGGCTTCTGGCTGAGCTGTGCTCCTCCTGTGGGAGCTCACTGATCACTGGGGATGGGGGGGATGGGGGTGGGGGGAGAGCTCCTGTGTTGAGCATCTGCCCCCTGGTGATCAGTGTGCATTACAGTGACTGGTTGACTGGTTGTTCTGGTCATTCAGTCATAACGGTTGCTTAGGCTTTTATATACATAAATATTTCTACCCAAGGAGAAGTACTATTCAGGGAGGAAAGAAAAGGGAGAGAGATATAGAAACATTAATGATGAGAATCATTGATCAGCTGCCTCCTACACACCTCCTAGGGACTGAACCCGCAACCCACACATGGAATTGAACCTCTCTGCCTCCAGATTCACAGGTCAATGATCACTGAGCCACACTGACCAGGAAAGATATATATATATATTTTTTTTACAAAACTATATAAAGAGGGTCTGTGGGCTGGGCTCAAGTTTGCAGTGACCATAGAGTGAGGCCACTCAGCACTGTTCTTGGTTACAAAGCCTTATGTAGTGCTTGAGTGCAATGAACACTTAATATGTACTCTCCGAAAAAGAATAAAAGGTAAACAGGGAAATGAAAAGGGGGAAAATGTGGAAGCAAAGGAGGGTCAGTCAGGACAATAGCATTTCTGATTTGGCCCACTTGATTCAGTCTCTAGTACACAACTTTATAGATGCAAATCTGCTTGTGTCGTGCCCACACCCATAACCACAAGTGCTGCGAAGAGAAGATGAAATATGCAGTCTTTCACACCTGTGATAAGTGGAAGCTGGCAGAAAACTTGTTGGGAAGAAACTTTCATACAGCTGATTCATTCATTTTGCTCTTGACACCGATCACAAGAAATCATTGCCAGAATCTAAGTTCGTACAAATGTGAACACTGTAGCATCAATTGTAATACAGGCATACCTTGTGTTATTGTGCTTTGCTTTCTTGCCATTTTTACAAATTGAAGGCAAGACCCTCCACCAACAGAAAGATCTCACTTGCTTTATTGCAATACTTGCTTTACTCTGGCTGCCTGGAACTTAACCCACAGTATCTCTGAGGTATGTCTGTAGTGAAATCTTCTCTTTCTTATTCCTAACTCTATGAAAATAGTTAAATCAATTATATGGTACCCATATGATAGAATTTTATGCTGCCATTAAAATATTTACTAAGTTTCAAAACCATTAAACACGTATATGTTATAATGGTAAGTGTGAAGGAGGAATATAAACTTACTTATAGAGCCTGATTTCAACTATGTAAGAATATACATAGAAGCAAAGAACAAATTACCCTAAAATTCTAACAGTGGTGAGTTCTGGGTAATTAGATTAAAGGGGATTGTTATTTTCTGCTTTATGCTTTTCTAGGTGTTTCATATTTTCTGTAAGTATGATCAATGTTTCAATTTAAAAGTCCTTAAAAGAAAACCTATCAACCACTCTTCATACAAGTAAAGATGATATAAATTTCTGGCTTGATGCCCAAGACCCATTCCCATCTGGCAAGAAGCTGCCTGTGCAGTTTATTTCCTGACATTGGAGGGCTAGGTACCAGCTCCAGACATACACAACAGCATGGAATTCCCCAGGTAAACCCTTCTGTCTCCCTCCTTTGTGCCACTACATATGCTGTTCCCCTGCTTGAAATGCCCTCTTCCACTTTTTACTGTCTATCAAAACTCAGTTCCAGTGCCATCAACTTCCAGAAACCTCCCTGGACTTCCATGCCTGCAGTTTGATTTAGATACTCCTCCTTAAACTTCCCCAGGTAGATATGGTCAAAGAGAGAACAAGGGGCTGAATGTATTGTTGCAGGAATTACTGGGCCTGGTTTGAATAGGGAAAGAGGTGAAGGGCTGGGTGGAAAGGGAGAAGGCCAGTAAGACACTTGATGAGTTCAGGGACCAGGTATTCTGAGACAGTAGTAGAAAGAGGGTTGGAAAGAGGTGTTGTGAGCAAAGCAGCTCCAGTGCACGACAAGTTCTGCCTGTGGCCCCAATAGTGGGCAACAAAAGTAGAGGGTGGTGATGAGGATTGGAGTCAAGGAGAAGTGAGGCAAGTTTGGTGGTTCCTAAACTTTGCTGCCTGTTAGAGTTACAGCAGGTCCTCAAACAATGTTGTTTTGGTCAACCTCACTTCATTGTAATGTTGATGAAATGCCACAGGAACGTAACTCTTATTTATATCAATTCACCTATGGTAAAAGTGGTTTCATTGTATGTCATTTTGCTTAAAGTGGCAGAACCTATCGAATATGTTAAGTGAAGACTTACTGTACCTGGCGAGCTTTTACAAATAATGATGCCTAGGTTGCATCAGTTAAATCAGAATGAGCCAGCTATCACTCTTTGTTTTTTAAGATTACAGAATGGAGCACTGTTTGGGAACCACTGGGCTAGGTTTTTGGATGGGTCATTCCCAGAGGCCAGTGGTTTCCACAATGTGGTCTCAGAGCAGCAGCAGCAGCATCACCTGGGAACTTGTTAGAAACAAACCCCCAGACCCCACCCAGACCCGTTGAGTCAGAAACTCTTGGTTGTGCCCAATACTCTGTGTTCTAACAAGCCCTTTAGAATCTTTAGAAGATTCTCAGGCACACTCAAGTTTGATAATTTGAGCCCTAAGCAATAAAACTGCCCCAACACATGCAGGAGTTGGAGTGAAAAAGAATATCAACAAGTTACTTCCTATTGTTTTCATCTAGAGCTTCTTTACTTGAAAATTCAGAATTAGGAATAACGATATTGATATCAAAGTGTGATTATGAGATTAAATGTCAGACTTGTATACAAAAGAGTGGACATTAAAAATATATTAGTTTCACTTTCCTTTCCTGCCACATTCATCCTGCCAACTGTCAACAACAACTAATTGCCTATCTCCTGTCTTAGAATTGTATACAAGAGTCCCTCAAAAAATATATTTGGGCTTAAACATACAAAAACAGGAAATCTTCCATGTTCCTCATACTTTCTTACATCCATGGAAAGGCTGCAAATCCAGGTGAGCTTTAGATTAAATGGGCATCCTGCTCAGTCTGGTTTTTTTCCTCCTTTAATCTCTTTCCAGATTCTGTTCATTTGTCTACTTCTTTGATCTCAGCAGCCCCATTTTGCTTTTATTTTTTTTTAGTTCTTCCCACTGTCAGGAGGAGGGGTTGGAGCTCAAAACTGACAGGTAAAGCTGGTAGAGCTCTCATATATAAGGGGCACCTCTGACCTGTGTGTTCCCCTCTTAAGACCCTTAGGTGGCTCCGGAAGTCCAATAAGGGACAATGTCTTAGTTTCTTAGCTAAGAGTTAAAGATCATTAGCTATCTAACCCTGTGCCATGCACAGCTATCCCTCTGTCTGGAGAATTCCCCTTTTCTCTCCTAGGATACACCAGGCAATACGCTTCTTCCTTTTCCTGTGCTCAGATTGTGGGTCTCACCCATGACAATTATTTCTGGTCATCTCATTCTCCCAAATCCACTGAGAGCTGCAGGCAGGGCTGCTCTCTTACTTTACTTCTTTGCATCCATAGCAAGTAGCTCAGCCCTTGGCATATAAAAGACACCCAATATATTTTTGTTGAATAAATCAAATAAGTTTAGTGCCAAAGAGCTTGACAGATTTGGCTGAAAGAGGAAAAAGGTAATGGTTAATAGTCAATGATGATGATGATGATGATGATGATGATGATGATAACTAATCGCCTTGACTGAACTGGGTAATAGGCTTTCCATGAATTAGCTCATTTAATCTGCATATAACATGATGATTACCCAGTCTGGTTTTTGCCTCCTTTAATGCATGATGCATATGATCATTCTTATCTTGGCTGCTGGATCACGTTAATGAAAGTTTAGTCATTTAAGATGCAAAGGAAACAGAAGATATATGGGTGTCATGATCTGGGCTCCTCACTTGTGGTGACTTCAGGAAATATGGGAGATTCTTAACCTAACAGGATGCCTTGCTATCCTCAATCTCACTTCCACCCGTTTCCCCCATCTTTGCACTCCAGGATTTAGGTCTAAGGCATGCAATGGACCACCCAGGAAATCTAGCAACCCTCCGTGGAGATATTAAAACCCTGACTATGTGAACCATCCCACCATAGTGTTGAGGAAGCCTACCATCTACCCTCGGGTAGTTGTGTCATATATTAAAACCTGTGGGCACTGTCCCTTTACCTGGGTTACAGCAGCACAGGTGAACTGAGATGCAAGGTGTCATTTCTTTAGGCTGGAATCATATCAACTCAGTGGATAACACTAATTAGCTAATGCTGATCTGGAGCTCTTACTTGTAGAGGTATGTGCCTGATTAATTAGAAATGCAAAATAAAATTTATCACTACTGGATAAGTGCCTCTGATAGACAAGTATAGAATCATGTGGGTAAAGGAAAATGCTGAGAAACTGCACATTTTCTCAGTTTGGGGCTAACAGCTTAATGATTGTGTCCATATTGGGTAGATTGCTTTCTCTTAGTCTATTCATAGGCCTGCCATAACAAAATCCCACAGTCTGGGTGGCTTAAAAAACACAAATTTATATTCTCTCAGTTCTGCAGGCTGGAAGGCCAAGAACAAGGTGCAGGCAGGATTACATTTCTCTGAGGCCTCTCTCCTTGGTTTGCAGTGGCCACACCTTGCTGCCTCTTCATATGGCCTTTTCTCTGTGAACGTAAATTTGCAAATTCCTGGTGTGTCCATGTGTCCAAATTTCCTCTTCTTATTTTTTGTTTTGTTCAATCCCTGTTTCACCCAGCCCTCCACTACCTTCTCTTCTGACAGCTGTCAGTCTGTTCTCTGTATCTGACTCTGTTTCTATTTTGTTTGTTTGCTTATTTTGTTCATTAGATTCCACATATACATGAAATCATATGGTATTTGTCTTTCTCTGACTGGCTTAGTTCACTTAGTTTAGTATTCTTTGGGTCTATCCATGTTGTTGCAAAAGGTAAGATTTCTTTCTTTCTTTTCCTTTTTTTTTTTTAACAGCCAAGTAGTATTCCAGTGTGTTACCACAGCTTTTGTATCCGCTCATCTACTGATGGGCACTTAGGTGCTTCCAAATCGTGGCTATTGTAAACAACGCTGTTCTGAACATAGGAGTGCATATATTCTTTCTAATCAGTGTTTCTAATTGGGGTTCTTCAGCTATATCCTGAGAAGTGGAATTGCTGGGTCATAAGGCAGCCTCATTTTTAATTTTTGAGGAAACTCCATACTGTTTCCCACAGTAGCTACACCAGCTGCACTCCTACCAACAGTATACAAAGGTTTCCTTTTCTCCACATCCTTGCCAGCACCTATTGATTTATTGATGATAGCCATTGTGACAGGTGTGAGATGATATCTTCTTGTGGTTTTAATTTGCATCTTTCTGATGATCAGAGAGATGTTTGTGAGGAAAAAAATATATACTACAAGAATAAATAATAATACAAGAATAAACTGTTTTGTGTACTCACAATTGTAAACCTACTTTTGCCTACCCCTGTATACATTTTTGGGGGGAACAAAATTTCCCCCATGATGGGGACAATAATAAAACTTACTTTGTGGATTATTTTGAGGGCAAAAAGAGTTACAGAATACGGGGGTGTTTTGTAAATAGCAATAGTAACGGCCTTATAACTGCTCCTTAGAAGCTGACACGCACTGGGGTTGTGTGGGACTTTCTTACTCTCCTCAGAAAGGAAGGATGCAAGCCCAGCTCTGCCTTGTGGTGGGGCCAGGTTCAGTCCCCACAGTCTAGACAGGTGAGTGTAGCTGGCAGGCCTCTTTCAGACTTGGCCTGCCAAGATTGCGGCAGGCTTCACCTCAGCCTCATCCCCTGACTCCTAATTTCCATGGAGATGGGTCACGTGCCCTTGGCAGGCAGCTCAGCACCCAAAGCCCAACAAAGCCATGCACTGATCAGCCCGTCTAAGCTTCCCACTGGGTCTGGATTGTATAGATGAAAGGCTGCTCCCAGCTAAAGAGCTTCAAAGCTGGCTTAGAAGCATGGTAGCCTGAAAATAGCCTGAGGGTAGGGAGATGGAAAGAACCCCAAAAGACGTTTCCTGAACTTCTGAAGGGGAGAGGTCTTTTCAGTTTCCTTGGGCCACAAGAGGTGAGTAAGAAAGGCAGGCTATAATTGGCCAAACAGGATCCCCAGCCCCCATGTTCCCACCTGGACTCTCAAAGGCCCTCAGGTATCCCCCCATAACTAACCCGAAGAATAGTCTCTGACCAATGCTTTCCCTAGAAAGCTTAGCTCAGACACAGGATAGAGGCAGACTGGCCAGCCAACTACACAGGCAAGAGGGCTCATTCCCTGGCTTTCTGTAAACACAACACAAAGCACGTGCCCCTGAGACAGGCTGTGAGTTTAGACTGTGGCCTTGGGACAGACTTGGGTCTGAATCCTATTGCTTGGCACTCACTAGTCTTATTACCTTGGAAGAAGTTACTTAACTACTCTGAGTCTCTCTTTTATCTGGAAAATATGGGTATAAAAGCTCACTGGCAGGGTTGTTGTGAGGTTCAAAAGTGATGCCATTAACTGCCCGGCACAGAGAGCACACACAGGCCCTCAAGAAACAGTTGCTGTTATTGTGATGTGTGTTTTCTTAGGAAGGGAGATCCTTAGGAAATTCTGATTTTGCTACACAGTAAGTGCATCGCCTCCTGCAGTTGGTTATTAATGTAACTCAGAGAAATTAGTGCAGGAGGAGGAAGTGGAGTTGTAGGAGATAAAAGAGGAGGATGGCTAGGGGAAGAGGGAAGAGAGGAAGGGGGAAGAATAGAGTGCCATGGAAAAGAGGAGCAGGGATTCCATGAAGGGCAGAGATACTGTAATCTTGAGATTTTAGGGTGACCGCCCCTCCTGGTGAGTAAAATATCTATAGTTCTACTAACTTTACTCAAAAGCAGGGAGGACACTCAGCTTTTTATTTGGAAATGAGTTCCCTTTCTTCTCTTGTGTATGCAACACAATCCCACAAGGGTCAGGCCTTTTTTGTTCCTGGGCTGAGAAAGGAGGGAGCAGAGTAGGATCTGAAGATCTCTTAGGCATGGATTTGACAGCCCTGGTCCAAGTGAGCACCCCCTTTGAGGGGAGATGCTTTTGTGCCCTCCCCTTATTACCAAGGCTTTCAAGTCTCTTCTGCTCCCAGGGGTCTGTGAAGTAGCAACAGGCATAGAAATAGTCTTGAACTCCAGATAATCCAGACGGAAGTGGGCAGAGGGGAGAACTATCAAGAGCCTCTGCTTTCTCAAGAGGAGAGAGGATGCAGGGTCAAGGGAGAGGGAATGTGTCAGCCCAGCAGGCAGGGGCAGGGGTTTCGGTTTCTGCTCTGGCTATTTAGTTTTGTGATCTTAAACAAGTCGCTCCCTCCTTCAGGGCCTCCATTTTTCCATATTGGGAAGGGAGCATGTTATCCTTGAGGTCTGTCTGAGCTCCTCCAACAAGGGCAGTGGAGGCTGGACTTTCTGAGTGTCTGGGTCAAGAGCAAGTTGGCAGCAGTCCTCTCCATTCCTCACAATACTCAGAAGACAGAATGTTCAGTTCAACCCTACACGGAGAGAGTGCTAGTTCACAATGACCATTGTGTTGGTTCCTGAGAGCCAGCTTGAGTGGAGGGGCATGGATCCTCCATTCTGCAAAATTTTCTCTTTCTGGGTGAGGCAGGGTTCTGGTGAAGGCTCTGTACATTGGAGAGGAGGCTCTTAAACCTCTCTATGCTAAGGTCAGGGGAGAAGCAGAGTGCAGGGAATTGTGTGGTAGGGAATTTCTCAGGAAGACAGGATCCCCTGGAGATGGCTCTGAAGTCAAGGTCTGATATTATCATGTCTCTAATAAAAACCCAGGGTGAGAATGTCTTGTATGGCCTGGGAGACAGTAGAGCTACAGGGAATCTTGACCTGGTGGTTCTAGTTAGGGGTGAAGAGAATGACTATTCCTGGGAGCAGTCTCTAGGCCAGGCCTAGAGCTTTACAAAGGTTTTTGCTTTTAATCCATTGGCAATTCTGTCACAGGTAGAAACCATTATCCCAATATTAAAAAATAAAAACAGCAGCAACAACCTCCTTGAAGCTCAGAGAGGTGGAGGAACTTGCCTAATATCACAAAGCTGGCAAGTGGGGAAGCTGGAGTTCTAACCTCTCTGACTCCAAAAATAATCTCAGAATGAAGGACTCAAGGCAGAGACAAACTCTCTTCAAGTGATAGGGTGTCTGGTGAGCTTGGTGTTGGGGGAACCTCAAGATTCTTGGTAACACAATCCTATTAAGTGGAATTCGGGGTATTAGCAGGCATTCCTTTGCTCACTGAACTCAAGAAGCTTCAATTTCAGGCATAGTGTATGTAATAAAATCAATCTGTGGTTAGGTTTTGTAGTTCAGCTTGAAGCGGATTCTTGGGCATGAGAAACATAAGGCACACAGCAGAGATCTACACTGACCATGCGCATCCCAGCTGGGAGAGATGTGCACCCCACCCACCTGCCTCAAAGGAGAGTTGCAATCAGGAGGGGTGTTTTCTGGTTGTGGGGTCAGGATCAGCCAGAAATAGGGAGGCGGGGGGAGAGTACTGTGATGTGTATGGGAAGAATGCCATGTTTGGAATTCTAGCACTTGGCTCTAGTCCCAGATCCACCAATTAGTGTGGCCCTGGACAAGTCAATTAACCTCCCTGGGCCTCATTTTTCTAATTATAAAGTCTCTCTGTCGGGGATTAAAATAAGATGATGAATGTGAAATGCTTCTAGCATATAGTGCTAAATTCAAGTAGGTGCTTAACACATGGTGAATGAATTGGCCTGAAAATGGGAAGAGATGGGTGCTGGCAGTGTGCTTGAGATGGAAAAGATGCAGGCCCCTGTTTAAGGGCATTCATTCTGTGAACAGGAGCTGCTGGTATCAGGGAGGGGGTTAGGTGTAGAGGCAGACAAGAGAAGGCTGAGATTGCAGGTAGATGCTGGGGTCCTGTTGGCTTTTTTGTGGGGAAGGAGGAATCTCCCACGTGGCAGTGTTCCCTTTGTATGTCTCCCACTTCCTGTTGACTTTGTCCATTCTTCCTTTTTGGGCCATTGACTCCCAGTTCAAGGCCTTAGAGTTGTAAGTCTGACTTTTTGCATCAGCCTCCTAACTGGTCTCCTTGCGACCCATTCCTTTATTTTTTCTTTAATCCAAATGGAACACTCTATCACCTCTTCCTGTTAGTCAAAGAATCACGGACAACAAATTCCATGGCCTTGTTTTTTGCTACTTTTGTGTGCTAGTTCCCTGGCCCATCTTCCCCTTCTCTCATTCATTGTTTTTTTTTTTTTTTTTTTTTTTTTTTATCCTTTCAGCTTCAAGTATTTGCACACATAGCACATTACCAGTATATTTTGTTCATTCATTCATTAAATATTCATAGATCATTCCTAGGTGCATGGCACACATGCTGGGCAGCTGAGGATAGAGTTCCTAAGGAGGAACCCTTTTTTTCTTACCTCCCACACTCTTATGATACTCTGTTTCTGCTGCTCCATGGTGCTTGCCTCTAATACCAGTGCTAATATGATCGTTCCACATGTATTTCATCCATGTTTACTGTGAACTACTGAAGGGCTAGATCATGTGACACTCTTGCTTGCATTCTCTACAGCATCTGGAGTGCTGCTGTAGCTTCTTGAAGGCAAGCTTGAATCTAGGCTCTATTGTATAATGCTTGTGTGTTCTCTACCTCAGTGTTCTCAGCCATAAAATGAATTAAATTATGAAATGTGCAGCAGGCTTGGCCCATAAGTAAGTGCTCAGCAAACAACAGTCCGATATATACTTATTGATTAATTGAGAAGATGAAACACTTCTTGCACACATTAGAAACCAATCAAGAAGATACCTACTAGTGTTCTTGCTGTGCAGACGATGTGGCCAGCGTGGAGTTTTGCTATGGGCTGGGTCTAAGAAGGTGCCCCATATAACATAGCTGAAGAACCGCGGGAAGAAGGGCTGGTGCACGGGCCAAGATAAGGCAAGCACAGGAGGGAAAAATGTAAAGTGTCTAGGCCTGCCAAAGAGCTAGTCTAGAAGTTTC
The DNA here is from genome assembly GCF_964339955.1 of Pipistrellus hanaki. Classification (NCBI taxonomy): domain Eukaryota; kingdom Metazoa; phylum Chordata; class Mammalia; order Chiroptera; family Vespertilionidae; genus Pipistrellus; species Pipistrellus hanaki. Next base: position 40,628,478 of record NC_140504.1, read on the forward strand.
TTCTGCATATGAAAAATGAAAGTTCCTTGGCTCTGTGGTTCTATTTTGAGAAGCAAACCTCCTAAGGCAGGAATGAAGTTGGAGTGTTACTCCAGGTTGGACCTGTGTGTACAAGTTTCCCCTCTGCAGATGCTGAGCAGCCTGGGGGCACACTTCAACCTTGACAGCCCCTCCAGGTCTTTGGGTGAGGGGGGCAGCGTGAGTGTGAGTCCTCTTGATTTAGAAGTCAGCTGAAGAAGAATGAATGATTGCTTTTCTTTGAATTTCCAGTGAATTCCAGTTGGGTTAGGGCCAGCCATAAATGAGAGGCTGGAGTGGGCATTCTGGTGTGTGTAGAAAAGAACCCTGTGTTTGAAACCCTCCTCGGACATAGCCTCTAGTCAGACCCACTATTCATGTGACCTTGGATAGGTCAATTAACCTCACCCAGGCTCCTTTTTCTAATACATAAAGTTTCTTTCTGGCATTATTAGGGGATTAGCCAGCCTACCAGGGCAGTGCTTGTCAAACTTTAGTATCACAGGCAATCTTGTTGAAACACAGATTCTGCTGCAGGAGGTCTGGCCTGGGACTTGAGAGTCTGCATTTTTTATACTCTCTGGCAATGCCAGTGCTGCTGGGTGTGGACCACAAGAGGCTCTAGTGCAGGGATTGGCAAACCACAGCTCAAGAGACAAATTCAGCCTGCTGCTTGTTTGTGTCAGTAAATGAGTTGGGACACAGCCATGCCCACTTGTTTATGTATTGTCCACAGCTGCTTTTTTGCGAATGGACAGAGTTGAGTATATATGAGATTATATGGCCTGCAGAACTTATTTTAATAGTTACTATGTGGTCCTTTACAGAAAAAGTTTTCCAACCCCTGCTCTACTGGACCTAGGGCCGGCCTGTGTGATCTAAAATATTTACATTTCAGTCCGGTTTTGGCCAAAGGCAAGCCACTTCACCTTGCTGGTTCTCACTTACTTTATCTAGAGGATAAAATGATCTCTACATTTCTAAGAGGGATCTGATATCAGAATTTCAGTACTACGTAGAAGACATCATAATTTCTGTAGAAACAGGCATCTGACAACAGGTTGTATGGACTTCATTTGGAAGCTGCAAGAGCATGCCTGATCTAAACGGCAGAGTCTAGCAGGTAACCTCTGCCAGATGCCACAAGAATGACTGCTTGATGTTGAGTCAGCTGGGAAGAGAAAGGGGCTTAGGAGACCGAGGACAGGAGGCAGAGGGAAGGTGGGCCTTGTAGGCCAGCTTCCAGTGCAAATGCATGACTCTGGGTCTCTAGCTTAGGCAACAGGTGATGTCATTAACAAGGCAGGGAATGTAGGGAGGGGCAGTGGGTTGTAGGAGGTGGGTAGGGTGTGTAAAAAGGGGAAAGATAATGCCTACTTTGGGGCATGTTGATTCAGCGTGGGTACTTGAAGGACTGAATGAAAAAGTTGAGATTTCTTATAAAAAAAAATAGAGCAAAGTCTCTCAGTAGGCATGCATTTAACAGCAATGATGTATCTGTTGCCATGGTTACTTCCCAGAGCTGAGGCGAGTCCCAGTGTATACAGTCCCCCTCAAAATATACCCCCCACAGGCTCTTTAGGGGTTACTCATCTTACCCTATCTCAGCCCCCAAAGAGACCTTGGCCAGAGAGATCTCTGTGAAATGCATACTTTCTAGGAACAATTCTAGTTCCTCTCAACCCAAATGAGCAGTGAGTGGCCAACTCTGCTCACTATAATAGTCTTTCTGGTCAAATCTGTATTGAGTGTAGAAATTGGGAACCTACAGCCCTGGACAGCTCCTGAACCCAACAGGCCACTTTCTGGTATGGTTTCACACAAGTGAAAAGAAAGCCCGAGAAACAATGAACTCATGTGCTTGCAATTATTTTGTTGTCTCCTCTAAGCTCTAGTTCCCCACATGGGAGTGTGACTCTCAGATGGCTGGATGGCATCCCATTCCCTTGCTTTGGGATTCAGGGAATGGTCCATACAAAGAGTGAAAATCCACATGGGCATAGTACACAGGCAAACGAACCAGGTGTGCCCTGCAGAAGTAGTGAAGTCAACTGACTCTGAAGACCTTTCCAGACAAGATCTCAGTATGAGGGCAGCAGATTGGACGACTGTGTGCAGTTGCCAGGAGGGAACCTCTCTGAGTGCCTACTCTGTTGGTTTGAGTACCAGGTTAGTGAGGCCCAACTATGAGCCATATACTGACTGGCTGGTCTTGTTGAGGTCCTGGGTAGCCACGAGACTCTGCTTCTTAGCATTATCACAGATCTTAATTATGTGCCTATCTGGGGGGATTATTTTATAGACACCTGGCTTCTGCACTCTCTACTGGCTATGGAGACTATGTCTGTTTTTGTTCATTATTGTTCCCTGATGCCTGGCACTTGGCAGGTGCTTTATAAATGTGCACTGAATATGACATAAAGCATGTTCCCATTATTGGGAAATTGACTCAAAGTATACATTCTACTAACAGTGTCTGTCTCCCTGTTTTTGTTTACTAGGAATGTAAATATTATTACCTGTTGAAGTTCTAGGGAAATTTCCCCCTCTTTATTTAGAATCAAATGGAATTGGCTAAAAAGAAAAACCAACAAACAAAAAAACACTGAGAGTAATGTGGCTCTAATATCAAGTAGTAAGATGGGCCAAGTATGGGTGACACAGCCTCAAGGTTGCTGCTGGCTCGATCCTGAAGGCTGGATTGGGACAGATATGAGCCTGAGTGAAGAGTTTTGAGAAAATGTTCTGGAAGTCTGCACCTTCATATCTAGGGTGGGGCTAGAGAGAAACAATGGCAGTGCTGTCCAGAGCTTTGCTCTCCAGCCTCTCAGGGACTGATCCAGTTTTGTGCTTTGCCCTTGGTGCTTCACCTGGATTCAAGACTTAGGCATCCTTTTCCTCAACTTGCTTCACTGCTCAGCCGGCTCTGTGTAACCCCCACATTGGCAGCAATCGCCAAACACTTCAGCACAGTGACAACAAATAACTCCAGAGTTACAGGTTGTTGGAGCCCCGGGTAATTTAAAGAGAATCTAGATCAAATTCCTGAAGCAGTCTTCAAGACAGTAAAATTATAAATTTGGCCCATTTAAAAAATCATATACTAAATAATTATCACTGTCCACTTATCACTTAATGATAATTCTGATTACTAGTGATCAAGTGCTCACATTGTTCCAGGCACTCTGCTAAGTACCCTACATGGATGATCTCTTTTACCCTCAAACAATGCTGAGGGAGAGAGACTCTAATTGTTTTCATTTTATAGCAATGATTCAGTGGAGAGGTTCAATGATTCAACCAGCATCACATGGTTGGTGGTGTGAAGGCCTGTGGTCTTCTAACTTCTAGTTCAATGTTCAGTCCCTTACTCTACACCGACTCTCAAGTACAAATCTTCTAAGTTGTATTTGAATTACTTATCTGAAGATAGCCAGCACATCTCTTACTTATCAAAAGAGTTTCTAATGGTGAAATTCAGTCTCACTAATACTCACATATGACTCTTTATGAGACTATCTCACCCCCAAGATTTTTCACTAAGTGCCTGTTCCTGTCCAGCTCCAGAATCTATTGCCCATTCCACTAGCAGGCTGAGGCAGGACCCTTTCTCCTTCTCCCCTTCCCTCCAACAAACATTTCTGTGGGATAATGTGAGCCAAGTAGGATGTTAGTCTTTGAAGGGAACACAAAGACAAATACATCCTCCCTGGTACTGGCAGAAGATATGATGAAGATGCGCTTGCCTATGGAGAAGGGAAACCAATATCAGTGTACTGTCAAGTCAGAAGGTGAAATTAAATGCTCTAGGAATTCAGAGGCTGGACTCACATCCAGAGGCTCCAGGAAGGAGTGGGCCCTTGAGATGGGTCTTGCAGGAAGAGCAGAATTTAAAAAGTATATGTGGAGCCTTTCCTGGACTGGGTTATAAATTCTTCCCATTTTCTGAGTACCTGGCTTGTAGAATACACACAGTACATTTTCTAGCTGGATACTAGCCATTTGGGGCTAGGCTAGAAATCATGGGCTTTGTTTCGATGCCACCACTGGACATGAATTATACAAGTTCTATCCCTGCTCTGGGCCTCTGTTTTGCCTCAATATGAAATAGGAATATGGATGGGAGTGGTTAGGTCCTTGCTCATGGTTTCCTGGTTAGAATTATATTAAGTTAATATAGGCAAAACTATTTACAAGCCAAAATGAAATACAAATATAAGAGACTGTCACTATTCTTATGATGTTATGAAAACTAAAAAGAACCAATATCTATGTACTACTCATATATCTAACAACCTTTTTAGACTAACTGTACTGGGTCAGGCACTGGGAATACAAAGCTGAATAATGTCCATCTTTCATCCTTGGAATATAAAAGGTCGAGGAAAGGAGACAGTAGGTACAGTACAATTGATGACATGAATTTAATGTGCTAGAACAAAGGCTGATCTGGAGTTTGCATGAGTGCTGCTCTTTCTTGATGATAGTGCACTTAGATGGCAATACTAACGATAAAAACTTCAAAATCAGGAATTCCACTGTCATGCTCCAGCATGTAATACATATTCATCATCTTCATAAAAAACTAGGTGGTATTATGCCCATTTTATAGACAAGGAAGCTGAGACTCAGGGAGTTGAGGTCACTTTCTAAGGTTTATAAAACTATAAAGGGTAAATGTAAACCCAGGTCATTTAACTGCTTGGTGTTTTCCCAAGTTCCCCTTATTGCTTTCTAATCAGCCATTTTTTCTATAGAATTCATTCCATTCTAATCTTGGATGACCTTCTTTCTTGGATTGCTTTTCCGAGGAGAAAGATTTATGATAAGAAAGATTTGACACTAATCCCTTATATTGTCATTTCCTCTTATACTTTCTATGATAAATTCCTTCCCTCCTACTACTCTCTTTTGACTCCTTCCTCATCTCCAATCCTAGTGAAAGTACTAAAGAGTAAAGAATCCCCCAAAATGAACAGCATGCAGAGAGAGAGATTCTTGCCTTCTCAGCAGCTGGCCTATAAACTGTAGAACAAAACATACTAAAAGAAGGAAGAGATGGCCATACAATTCTGTTCAAGGAGTCCACAAGACCAAGCCTGTCCATGTCTTAATTTTGTGGAGCCATAAAGAACATATAATCTATAGAAACTTATATGAATGTCAGCCTCACCTACTTTACAGATAATGAAAATTGAAAACCAAGAATGTGAAAGGACTTGCCCAACATCACCCACTCATGAGAAGCAATATGAACTAGAACCCTGATCTCTTGACTCCTAGGCCAATGTTTTTCCACTAAATAGGTTGTCTCATTAGCTTTTCTCCATTAACATCTCAACTTACATGAGATCATGACCCTTTCAAAAAGAAAGCTCAATGTCAGTGTCTTTGCAAATCCCAGAAGCCAGGGCCCCTTCTCAGCCTCTACAATGCTTAGCTCATGACCTAGTCCAAAGAACAGGAAGTAGCTTCATTTTTAGCTCTGAAAGCACATTCTGGGAAAGGGGGATTTGGGGAAGACAGTTCCTGGACATGGTGGTCAAGAGAGATCAGCAGACACATTACTATTGCGTGAAGGGGAAGATACATAGTCAGATATGTAAGGGGAAAATCTTCCTTGAGTCTTAACCCAACCATGTGCTCATCAAGATCTTTCTCAAGCCCCTGCTTGGGGGAGAGGAGGAGTCTTTGCTGATTCTGTTCTGATGGGGCTGGATGCCTATGTGGGGGTTGGGGGTGGGGCAGGAGCACTAGGGCAGGAAAGTTTTCAGGAACTTTGTACACTTTCCAGTGCTCCCCCCACCCACTGCTAGCACCCACAACTTCCCTTGCCAAGGGAGGAAGGAGGAACACATTATTCAGTTTAATAATTTACACAAGTTGGGAAATTTACTGTGTAAAATAAAGGGGACTTAAGAAGGCAACAGATAAAAATTCCTGAGTCTTCTCTTTCAGGATGGAGGTGTGGCGATGATCTCGCCTTGGGATATAACAATTTGGTTGTCTAATAAGATGGGTTCAAAACAAACAAGTAACCTTTCCATTTGATGGTCAACTGAGCTCTGTCTCCTTTTATTGGTGGAATTACATTCCATCTTAGCACCAATAGCTTGGGACAGACCTGGACTCATGGACACTTGTCTATGTCAGTGGGTCTCAAACCTGTCAGTTCATCAGAATCATCTGGGGAGCTCATTACCAGGAACCAGAGATTAATTAGGTAGATCTGGGTTAGGGCTCAGGAATCTTCATTTATAACAAGCAGGCCTGGTTTAAGAACTAATGATCTGGTTCAACCCCTATCCATTCAGCTATCAAAATTTTACATATGATACAGGTTTTACAACAAAGAAAACAGAGATGTCAAAAGTGGGTTGTTGGCAGTATTTGGACTCAAACCCAGCCTCTTGCCTCCTGGTGTGATGTCTTTACCAATGCCTCCCCAGCTCACCAGTCCATTGAGAACCACTGAGGATCAGTGGGGCCCTTTCCTCCAATCCACAGAGGAGTCAGAGCTGCCAGGAGCTCTGTTAAGTCTCCACTTGGTTCTTTGGTAGAAATGGCTGGGAAGAAATAGAGGTAAAGGTAGTCTTAAGGGTGCTCTCAGAAGCCTGATGGGTTGAAAGGAGAAGGCACAACTGATAGGCTTCTAAGGCATACTAACTGGTTGTTCCAGACAGAAAGAATAGTTTGTTCATGGAAGCAGTCTGCAGTGCTTGAGAAGCCAAAGGGAGTGAGGTGGGGAGTAACAAAAGATAAAGTCTCAGAGGTGATGGGAGGCCAGACTATCTGGGGTCCTCCAGGCCATATGAAGATCTTTGGCTTTTATTCTGAGTCACTGCAGGACTTGGAGCATGAGGGTGGCATAATCTGACATATTTTTTCAGTGGTGGGACATACTCTACAGGGCAGGGGCACATGCAGGAAATTCAGTTAGGAGAATTTGCAGTAATCTCAGGGACAAAGGATGGTGGCTCACACCAAGGTGGTAGGAATGCAGTGGTGAGAAGTAGGTGGAACCTTTACTTTGAAAAGTAAAGCTAACAGATTTTCTGATCAATTGGATGTGAGATGTGCAATAGAAACGGGAGTCAAGGATGATGCAAAGTATGTTAGCTCCAGCAACAGGCAGGGTGCTCTTATTATCAACTGAGATGGGGAAGGCTGTGGGTGGAGAAGGTTGGGGGAGGGACATCAGTTCTGTTTTGGACGAGCTGAGTCATTGGCACTAAAGTGGTATTTAAATAAAGTCTCACCACTGGATGAGGTCATCAAGGGAGTAATTATAGACAGAAAAGAAAAGAGGGCTGGTGACCCTCCAGCGTTAAGAGGTTAGAGAGAAGATGGGGTGTTAACTAAAGAGAGTGAGAAAGAGTAACCAGTGGGTGGGTTAGGAGGAAAACCATGTGTGGAGTCATAGAAGCCACATATTTTCAGGAAGAGGGAGTGATCAGTTGGGTCAAATGCCACTGGCAGGTGACTTGAGATCAAGGTTGAAAATGACTATTGGATATAAATATTGGAGGACACTTGTAACCTTGATAGGAGCAGCATTTGACTCCTGACCTCATGGAGTCCCACAACTTGACTATTGTCATTAAGAGCTCCATATTGTTAATTTTCTCTTCTCAATTAGGTTGTAAACTTTGCAACATCAGGGAGAATGAGTCAGTGTATCCCCAGAGCATGAATACCACCCACAGGAATACTCTCTCATCTGGGCACTCACCTAGAACAGGTTTCCTCATGCCTGACTTACCTTGGATGCAGAATTTCAGTTCCTTGGGGTCAGTGACAACCTTTCTGCTTTCCTGGATCACTGCCCGATTCTTCTTGGTTTCTCCCCAGAGATTGGTGCCACCATACATGCTTGGAATGTTGAGAATGGCAATGCCTTCAAGGAAGATGTTGCTCAGGTCCACCCCAACCCCGTCACACTGAGGGGAGGGGCAGAAAGAAAAGGTCATCTGTTAGTATACTCAGTTCACTCCAATATAAAGTTGTGTGTGTGTGTGTGTGTGTGTGTGTGTGTGTGTATGGGGTCTCTCATGAAGGATGTGACTGGCCCACAGCCACCAGCCTACTTTTGTAAGAAGCTGAATCCTGGGTAAAGTTGTTCAGGCCCTAATACTTTTGGCCATGGTAGTGAGATGAGGGAGATCCAGTCTTGGTCAGCTGTGGGGAAGAGGGCACACGGCTCCAGTGATGTTCTATAGGCTTTAGGGATGGTTCACAAGACAATTAATTGCAAACCTGCTCTCCAGCCCAGCCTAATTATCACCAATTCTGACCTTCCCTAAACATTGTGAAGATTTGACAGTACACTGAGTCCAGAACACACAGATTCTCAACAATGACAGGAAAGTTTCACTTACCACCTCTTATTTTATCCCTCCTGTGAAAGTAGACTTTAAGAGTTGGAAGGCTTTCAGAATTTGCTTGTCTCTGCATCTGTATCATAAGTGCAAGTTTGGCATATGTGCTTGCTGACGTAGCACAGTTTTTATTTATTTATTTTGTTATCCAATCTCCACCACCTGAATTACCTTCCAGGTATAATACAAAAGGCCAGCAGGCTTGAATTTGCCTGTCTCATATACAGATAAAGTCAGACCACTTTGCCATAATGTTTTCCAGTGCAGGAAGAAATGTATTAGCTTTGATCCTTGTTCATCAGGATTGTGGGTAGTTTACTTCATTTACAGAAGCAAAAACTGGACAGAGAAGTGAGCTAAGGTTGCACAGCTGATAAATAACAGAACAGGGGCTCTAAGTTTGGGAATTTCACTACAAAGCCCAAGCTTTTCATCTTGCTTATTGTGAATCAGGAAAAATCAACAGCATGCAACTAAAACCCATGGTCTTTAAGGTTATCTACAAATCTAAACTTCTAGAGATTTCTCAACAGAGGAGAAATAGAAAGGTGTGGCTTGTTGCCATTCATATTTATTTACCTTCTGATTTCTTTGATGCTCTTAATTTATTGTTCCTTATTCCCATGGATTGTTTTACCAATTATAAAATGGAGTAGAGTGAGATCCTCTGGTAAGTATGAACTCATTGGTTCATTGTGAAATTCTGATTATTTGAAAGGTCTCTTTATGTTGAACCACATGCTTTTTCTTCTTGGCTTCTGCCCAGAAGTCCTATTCTCCCTTCTGAAGCTCAATAAAATGACCCTGTTGCTCCTCCATGGGGACAGCTCACCAGATGCATGATGCAATCATCATCATTGCGCATATGTATTAAGCATTGCCACCTGCCAGGTGAGCTTTTATATACACTTCATTTATTACCTTTATAACAATCTTACATGTTAGTTACTATGACTACTCCCTTTTTACATTTGGGGAAACTGAAGCACAGTTTAGTAACTTGCTTAAAGTAATAGAACTTACAAATGGAAGTACTATACAAATTTGATGGCAGATAGTAGGGGCCCATGTCTTAACCACTCCTGTACTTCTCCTTCCTCTTGCACCATTTTGGTTGTGTCTTTTCTGGGGTGAGCACTGTCAACTCTCTCAGTCCCCTCCTGTAGGACTTAGTTTTTCAAACATCCCCCATCCTCGTTGCCCTGATTTGCACACACTACAGTTTGTTATTCTGTAAGGCCCCCAGCATTAAAAGGAACACCAATGATAGGATCCAATGGCACAAGTGACAATGGCAGGAACACTAGTTGGGCTGGGATCCTATGCCACTATGATACAAGGAATGAGATCCCTATTTGTACATATGGTCAAACTTGCACTAGCTCTTTGGTTAGCAGTTAAATGATAGCTGTATCAGTTTAGCTTGAATGGGTAGTCATATACGTCACCTACACCCTGATCCCATCACCGATTTCTCTGCCAGCTCTTCCCTATCCTGAACTTATAGAGGTATTGAAAAAAAAATAACTTAGACATAGGGCTTTACATTTATGTCAATTAATTCCATCTGGCTTTCAGCCCAGGCCTAGTCTAATCCATCTAATTTAATTTAAATCTTCATTCTATGACCTTTTACCATAGCCTCCCTATCATTTGGGGATTAAGTCATTAATACATGTATATAAGGGGCAAAAAAAACAGGGACTACATTCTCTCTTTGGTCAGCTTAACACATCATACATTGTGCACCAAATAGCCCTAGGGTTGTGGCTATCATACCGGGGCTGCATCCTCTGGACTGAACTGTCAACAGCCCACTTTTAATTTCAGTGTGGAATCATGGGACTTTGAGATGAGAGGGACCCTAAAGAACATACTCCATCTTTCATAAATAAGGCCCAGCACAGTTAAGGGGCTTGGCCTGTGGTCACCCAAGTTACTATTGGTGGAGCTAGACTAGTATCCTGGTATCCAGACCTCAATTCTGTGTTCTTTCCACTAAAACCTAAGACGTTATGCTCAGATCAAATAATATTTCCTAACTGAGCACTCTACAATCCCTATCAGAAAAAGAATAAGAGAACTCATATACTTTCCATGCTCTTTTTTGCTTCAAACATCATCTAACACTGTGTTTGACCTTCAGCTGGCTTTTGTGCATTCAAATCTGGTTACATGCCCATCCCGTGTCTTTGTGTGTATGTGCACTGTGCCCTGAAGGCACGGGCTCAATCCAGACCACCCTGTTGCAATTGGGTAATTCTTTTTTACACTCTTTTCCTTCTTCCTCTCAATAGAATTAATGACTTGTTAGGAGTTTATTTTGAAATGTCTTCCATCATTTCATCCTTTATGCACATATTCTTATTTAGGAATGTAGGCTAGAATCTTCACTGAGCCAGACTTCACTTTTCTCCAAACTCTCTGAAAAGAGCTTTGCTCGGGTCTTTGCCCAGTATTGTCTTTGTGTATCCTACATAGCACCATCACTTTACCTGTTGGTTGTTGTTACTTCTGCTTCACCTCAATTTCTTCATTGCTGGCCAAAATGCCCCCTCCCTTCTGAGAGGAAATAGTAATAATATTTGTAGCTCAAGATTATGCACTGTGCTTGTCCTTCACTTACATTCTCTCCTGGGATTCTCACATGAGTGCAACGAAGGAGGCATAATTACTGCCCACAACTGACAAGGTATCACAGGGGTAAAGGGCTTACTCATGATCACTCAACTTCCACTCTACAAGCTGCCAGAGCTAGACTGCAGAGCCCAGCAGTCAGGTGCCAGATCCTACCTTGGAGATGAAAGTCAGTGACGCAAATCGAGACTTTGGCTGATGCTAGACTTATAGCAAAATTAAACTTCCAGCTATTATTTAAATAACTGACATTTCCCACCACTACTCTGTCTTGTAGAGTACTTAGAGTGGTTATGGCACATCATTGTTGAAGATAAGTATTATTATATTTTTGTTCTGTGCCAGTTTTGTTAAAAAAATATTTACCATTAGCACAGCATAGTTCTTGGGACATAGATTCCACAAATCACCTTTCTTCCCTATTGCAGTGTTAAGTGTATCATGCCCCTTCCATCTCCAGTCATACGAGCTAGGAGTGTTAACTTTAATTTGGTTAAGTCAACCTCTCTCTGGAAGAGCCAACAGTCCTCACTCTGTTTTCTGAAAAATTGTCCCTTTCCCCCATTATCTCCTTGAAAATAGAAGAGGTGGGAGGAGCCTGGAGACTATTGGACAGTAGATGCCTCTACCCTTGAAATGTACCTATTTGGAAGCCAAAAGGCAATGCAGTGTTGGAAAGAGGTTGCCTGGGCTTGGAGATTGAGAGACATGAGGTGACTAGTAAATCTTGGTTCCTTCACTTACCAGCTGCATTGGTTCCTTACCCTCTTTGGGTTTTAATTTGTCATTTGTAAGAGGTCGGTGGGATGGAGGGAAAAACAATTCTTCAGGGTCTGATTAGTCTCTGGGAGGCAGTAACATTCCATATTCTTTGCATTATTATTACAGTTATTAGTATTTCCTGTGCCATGAAACATATTTCGGCCTGAAATCATTCTCCCACTACCTGAAACCTTGCTGGTAGCATTCTAATGACTCTGTGGCCCGACTTATGCCAGTCAAAGCCTTGACACCCATATCTGCATGCCCAGTCTTCAGAGTTCGTGAACTAGACAACACATACTGATTTCTTTCAGAACCCCAGGCCCGCCTAGGTCTCTGGAAAGGTGGAAAGCGTTTAGGAAAGTGAGCCAACAGTGGTACATTGTCAGCTTAAATGGAGCACAGGCCCTCGGGCCTCCCAGGCGGGTTTCTGAGCTAAATCCTCCACCAGTTCCATGACGTCATCCGTCCCCCTCCCGCTGCTCCCACTCTGGGGGCTTCCAAGGAGAGCGCAAGGAAGGCGGCGGTCCCAGCGGGCACCATCAGCCATCCCTTAATTTGGAATTGTGCCAGTCGATTCCCCTCGAAGGCCAGGCTGCGCTGCAGCGAACTCAGGTATTTATAGATCAGTTTGGAGCGGAAACAGAAAGCTCTTGTCCCGGGCAGCGAGCGCGCACACGCCTGCATCCCTGCTCCCAAGGTGCGTGGGAGGCAAGGTGTAGGGCCGCGGCTGCAGGCTGGGGTGGGGCGGGGTGCATGGAGACCAGCCCCGCTCCAGCCCCCTTGGAAGCGGTTCAGGAATCTGCCCCAACACAGGCCTGGAGCAGAGCGGCCTGCGCCCGCCCGCCTCCTCCCAGGCCTGGCTGCGCTGCCCGCAGCTGTCGGCCACGCTCTACATTGGGTTCCTTTTGCCCAGACGATACCCACACTTCTGGTTTCTCTCTGAGCCCAGGATGGTTTGTTTGTTTGGTGGAGGCCCGGTGCATAGGTAACCGGAAACTTGGTTACGAAGCCAAGGCGCAGTTGTGTGCACACTAAATGCACTAGGAATTCGTATTTATCTTCTCCCTCCCAATCCACTGCCCCCCCCCCCCCGCCCCGCCCCATTTCGAATCTTAAAACCCACATAATTCTGGGCAGAACTAGGATCTGCCAAGTTATCTGTGCCCTCTGAAAGGGACAGAAAGCAGAGGGCGTGAGAGAGGGAGGGCATTGATGCTTCCCTGCCAGGCTGTGGGCTTTTCCACCCCACTCCCTCCTCTCAGCGCCCCCAACCCCCCTTCCCCGCCCCTTCCCTTCTCAGTGACCTGAAAAGGCTGCGGATCTAAACTTTCTCTCCCCTGAGCAAGGCCGCCTCCATTTCAGCCCTGTGGATCCTATTTCTGAAGGTCCGCAGAGAAGGAGATCCCATAATTTATTTGATGACCTGTTTCAGTTTTTAGCAACTAGGAAATTCTCCCTTCTTCTAACCTCGATTCACGGTGCCACCATCATAGGGATTTTCTCTGGGTTAGAGTGCAGATCTTTATTTATTTTATATATTTTTTCATACTCCTGCCATTGGGTTGTGTCTGCTGTCTGGAATGACCTCTCCCAGCCCAGACTAACTCAGTCCGCAATGGCTCTGGAAGTCCTTTCCCCTTTCAGCTTAAAATGTTCTTTCTTAGGTTTCCTGCGTTATGTAATTTGTTCTTCCCATATTTGATTCTTTCTTTTTAAATCTTGTTTAAACTCTACCCCAGTTCATTTCCCCACCTCTATACCAAACTATTTTATAGCAAAGCCCTGATACTATAGCATTTAATCTATAAATACTTCTGTATGTATCTTTAAATAATTACCCCAATACCATTATTACTATTAGAAAGTAACAATAATCCCCAAATATCAATAACTATCCAGTAATTGTACAAATTTCCTCCGTAGTTTCATTTAAAAAAATAATTGGTTGGTCTGAAAGGTCTACAAATTAAATTTGGTTGATATGTCTTTTCACTTTTTTATTTATTTTTATTTTTTTATCTATAAGTTCCCCATGTTTTTTCCCCCTTGTCTTTTAATATTTATTGAAGGAAATGGGTTATTTGTCCCATAGAACTCTGCTTCCAAGATTTTAATGTGGGTACAAATCACTGCAGGGTTATTAAAGTGCAGATTCTGATTCAGGCAGTCTGAGGTAGGGCCTGAGACTCTGCATTTCTACATACTCCTTGTAATACTGATGCTGTGTGTGGGATGGACCACACTTTGAGAAATAGGCTGTAGTGTTCCCTAGATTCTGGATTTTTTTTGATTGCATCTGAAGTGTCTTTTAAACATATTCTCCGTCTGTCTACTCTGTTTTCACTAAATTGATACTCTTAGATCAGAGGCCTGATCAGATCCAGGGTTTGAATCCTTTTGGCAAGAATACTTTACTAGTGGGGTTGTATATTTCCCATTGCATCTCATTAGGAGACATACAGTTTGCTTGTCTCATTTTTTGGATGTTAGATTGGTTAGTAAATTCAGGTGTTGTCATCCTGAATCTTCCATTATGGAGATCGTAATCAGGGGAGGATGATCCCTGCCTAGATCCATTACGACAGTTCCCCTCAGGACACCTTAGCACCCTTTCTCTGCCTTTCTTCCAAATCTCTATAAATGTCATCTTCTCCATGAATTCTTCCCTGTCCACTCTCCAAGAAAGGGTCTCTCTCCTCTCTTCTCTGTATACATGTTCTCATGGAACCAGAGGCCTGAAGAGTCTTGAAAGGTCATTCAGTGCAGTCACCTCATTTTGTAGCTGAGAAAAATGAAATTTAAAGAGATGAAAGAAATGGCCCCAGCCACACAGGTAATTAGAGTCAGAATATCTAGAATTAGACCTTTGTTCATTTGGATCGGCAACCAAAAGGTCCTGAGTGATTTTGAAAAGAGGAGTTTTTTGGCAGCTGGATGAGGGCCAAAGCACAGAAAGCCAGATGGAACATTAGATTTGGTAATCTCTAATTACCAAAATGAGAACAATGAGACCTAAAGCTGGTAACTGACCTTTCCAGATTACACAACTATCTCTTCAAAGAGCCAGGGTTTAACTAGGACTTCAGATGAGTAGGAGTGATAGTGAGGGAACAGAGTCAGAATTACCATGTGGTTGGGTGACAAATGGGGCTAGAGAGAAGATTTGGTCTAAAAGGGTAATATGATTGAGGAAAAGGCTTTTCTTGAATGATTGAGGCAGAGAAGATACTCAATGACTACGGGTGGGATGAATGCCTACAGAGAGGAGGAAGTTGGGAATGCCTAGGATGGGAAGTAGGTGGAGTGGAGGAGAAGATGCTGAACATAGTGGCAGGCCAGAGGTCTGGGGATGATACTGGAGTCCTTTCCCAAGTGAGTGAGACATGCGGTGGGGCATCTTTTGAAGAGGGATGTTAGAAAGTGCTAGGCATGATTTAGGGAAAATAATGTTTCAATTACAGTGGGGAGGAAGGGAAAAGACTGAGGAAGATGTGGATGACATCTGGACCCACTTGAATATGGGTTCTGATGAGCTGAGAGGGGATGGGCAGAAGGATAGAATGGCTTCCCTCCATGCTTGACAAAAGCAGTTGACATAAAGACCTACCCAAGATCACTGCTCCCACCTTTTTTGAGGGATCAGGATGCTGATAGCCATTAGGTGAAGGGAAAGCACCCGTATACCATTCTGTATAGCCCCAGGGTCCAGTAGGATCCTGGTAAGGATGTGGTGGAAGTACTCATTTACAGTGGGGACATTTCTGCTTTGAAAGGTGGGGAGGATGTTCTCTCTGTGAATTGGTCGGCCAGATTGGAATGTAAGTTAGATTCTGGGAAGCCTGGGTACATTGGAGCAAGGTCCCATTTAGTTTGGAAAGAGGAAAGTAGTTGAGGAAGAAGAGTGTTAGCTGGGTTCTAGCAAAGGCCAGACATATTACCTGACACTGATTTGCTTATAGGCCACAGAGTTGGGCCTACTTGCTTTTGTTTCTGCTGTATTCACCACCTAAATTGCTCATCAACTCTTTTAGGTCTATTAAATCCTACCCTTCCAGCTCCTTCTCTGAATTTTCATTGCTTTGTTTTTGTCTCATTGGGAATGCATATTCTGACATGTCTTATGCATATTTGCCAGTTCTCAGGAGACAGTAAGCTTTCAGAGGGTAGAGCCCATATGTTAATTACATTGCTCTCTATTCTCCATAGTTTCTGGCATGTCTTACCCATATCAGATGTGCAATATAACTATTCGTTAATTGAAAGAAAGAACAAGTGGAGAAATCCCAAAATGGAAACAAAGGTGTTCCTTAAAGGACCTGATAAGTTTTTTGTTCCTTCCAGATGAATCCCCATAACTTCCCAGGATAAATATATTGGCAGTATAAAGTGGACTGAGTGTCCAGGTTAGGAAGAGATATGGAAGGTTAACCCACGTCTGAAAGGAGTGGTCCTCTGATCACAGATAAGGGAAATCTACATCTGAATAACTGGTAACAAGAATAGGGTACATGGAGCACAGTTTATATGAGAGACATTAAGAGACAGAAGACAAAAGTATCCATCAAGGATGATGAGAACTTATGTACTTTGTGCTAGACCCTGGGGATGGAACAGAAATGGGACAAAATTCCTGTGTTTAAGGTGCTTCCAGCAGGTCAAGGCTAGAGGCAGTGGGGTGCTGCTAAATGCTTCTCATCAGGATCTCCAGAAAAAAAGGAGAAGAAGAACAAGCAGCAGCTCTGATTGTGGTATTCCCTGCTGTAAATGCTCTCACTATGGCAAGTTTCAAGCTACCTATGTAAAACCAGTGTTGGGAAGAGATGTGCTATCAAGCAAGCCGGTTTAGCACACCAGGGGAAGGAAGTAGATGTCTGCATATCTGCAGGGCCTATGGCCAAGATAGAGAAATTTATTGGGAGTGAAAGAAAAGCAGCCAGGGCGAACAATGATGTCTATTTTCCCTAGAGAAGCACTGGAGTGAATGTTTTTGTTGTCAATAATATGTGTCTCCTGAGGGAAGAAAAAGCGATAAATTGAGTGTTGTTGGTGAGTGGTGATAGCATTATTGGAAAGACAGTCTAGTACAATTTTAAAAATTGGCCTGGTATATAGGTAAATCTGATAGGACAGTGGCTTCCTTGCATTCAGAGGGGCTGTTTTATATTATTTTAGGATCTAATGTCTGCTGAGGGCAGTTAGATACTAATACTAATACACACATATGTTATATGGTAACATTAATATATATCATTTATTGAGTAACATTATAAACTAGGCACTTCAAATGACAATCCTTGCAACCCTACAGTATTAGTATTTGTGGCCTTATTTTTACAGATGAAGAAATATTGACTCAATGAAACTAAGGAAGGTCCTTCTTTTCCAAATTTATTTAGGTTCATGGTAGACTTCATGAATCTGCAGGTTTCCTGAGTGAAATGTGAATGACAAGAACAAGAAGACAGCTCAACTTATAGAGTATCTAGTGTGCTATTACCTAAGAAGTCATTTTTTGAATATTCTAGATACAAGGGATTTGCTTCTTCATTTTAAAGAGGACACTGGAGAAATATGGAGTCTATCAAGAGAGGAGTGGCCAGGATAGTCATGGGTCTGTTCATCGAGTCATATAAGGAACTGGGGATGATGAGTTCAGAAGATCAATACTAGACAACATGGAGGATAGATCTTCAGCCCAATGAAGGGCAGTCATGTGGAAGAGCAAGATGGCATGTTCTGTGTGCCACCAGAGAGCAGACATAGGTCCAGTGGATGGGGAATTCAGTGCTATATCCCACAAACACTTATTATGCACTTATTTCAAACATTGTGCTAAGTGCCAACAAGGGAAGGATATGGTGATGAATGGGTCACACATCCTTGTTCCACATTGGGAAGAACTTTCTAAAATTCTGAGCTGTCCAGCAATGGAACGGGCATCTGGAAAAGTAGTGAGCTGCCTATCCTTGTAGTATTCAGGAGGAGGCTGGATGTGCACTTAGCAGAAGGTGCCAAAAATGAGTTTATTGAGTGGTAAGTGGGACTAAATCCCCTTCCCGATCAGAGATTCAGCGTCTGTGTTCAGCTTTGCTTTGGCAGGCTAGAGTGCTGCTCTGAAAAAAAGTGTCATCTGATTTCCCCCCTCCCCCCCACTTCCCACCAGCCTTTCCACCCAGCTGTGCACTCTGCTTTCTCTGACAGTGAGCTCTGGTGGGCCAGTGAGACTGGAAGGTGGCTGCCATGGGTGACAGGGATGATGGAGTTTTGGCGGGTTTGTGTGGGTTCAAGGAATGCAGCATTGAAGCCATGTACACACAACCTGCTTAAGAACATCCCATGGGCAGAAAATGTTTTCTTCCTCTTCAGCCCTCCTCTGTTGCTGTGCCAGGCGGGCACAATGGTGCCTTTCAGAGGGGCAGCTGGAAGGGGGTGTTGGCAGGGAGGCTGGAAGTAGAACATTGCAGCTGGGGGGAACCAAATTCATTTCCAGGAGCAAACCTGCTCTGGGTGCCAGTTTCCAAAACAAAAACTGCTATTTCTGAGAGCTCAAGGTGGTGGGTTGTCTCAGAGTTGGACAGAGGGCAAAGCCATTTCCTATCCACTGTTCCACCCTCCCAAGTTAGAGAAACCTGGTGTGTTGAGGCATTCTTGCTCTGGATGCAGATTAATAGGCTTTTTGGTCATCTGGGGAGCTCAGGCTAACTTGAGGTGGATGGGGCTCTCTGAGGGGTCAGACTTTCCAGCAGACAGAGCAGGCTAATGGCCATAGGGACTGGCAGGGCTCAGAGGCAAAAGGCCTGCAGGCCATTAGATAGGGCTCAGAATGGAGATCCCATTCTTCTATCTTTCAGGACTACTTCCCCTGCCCCTTAGCTGCCTGGCACCCTTGGTGCCATATGGGCTCTGCCCACTCACTGTCTTAACTCCTTTTGGTGGGAAAGAGGTGGGAGAACTCTGGCATTTCCTGTCCTGGGTTCACAGTTGTCCCACACCCTCTGCTACTTTCAAAGGTCCCAGCAACAGCTCCGAGATGGGCGTGGGAGGTTGGAGTGCCAGACTGCAGGCTCAGCTATCTCCCCTTTTGTGTTACAAATGCAGCCAGGTGGGCAGACAAAGCCACCCTTTTATATTGGTGGCTTCCAACAAAAAATACCTCAAGTGGTAATTTCTATTAGTGTTCACACTAATTATGAGATTTTCCACACGTTGATTCAATTTTACAATCAATATAGAGCAATTACTTCATTTCAGGCATTGTGCTGGGCCTGGGGATACAGAAGGAATAAGATAGAGTCCTTGCTTCAGAGAGCTGAGTGCCATGTCCCAGTGGGAACCCCATTACTACAATAGCTCAGTAGGCATACCCATGAACTAGGTGGACCATGGAAGGGTAGTGCTGTAGTATTATCGGGGCATGTGTGCTTGAAACTCAGCTGAGCTTGGAGTGCTTCTTATCTTTCAGGAACTCAGTTTTCTTATGTAAATAATGGGAATAATACACACCATGCAGAGTTGTTATGAAGATTAAATAAGGTGATGTATGCAAGCGCTGAGACAGAACTTGTTGCAAGATCAGTGTTCCCTAAGTGGCTGCTGTTGTTATTAATTTGTTGGTCCTAAGAACTTGAGATATAGCATGTATGTGTGCACAGTGGTAGTTATCTGATCCCTTGTTAGATTATGTGCTCTTCCTAAAATAGTCAATTCTTCTAACTCCTTAATTCCTCTTAGGATCAACAAGTTTATGACCTCACTGACGAACGTAGATAAATAAAAACCTATGGGATGTATTGTCTATAATATTTTCTGTCTGTTTCTGTTGTAGAAGCAGAAAAAGATTAAAATAGTTCTGTTCCCTGAGATCTCTGAGTCTCCTGAGTGTAGAAATGAAGATCATAAATTATTTCCAATATTCTAAAAAGTCTAAGAGAAATAATATATTTGCCACTGACAGCCCCAATTTCATTATCACTTAAAAGATGCATTTGCTTGGGGAAAGTTATTGTTTCACTAAGGGACCTAGGCAGTAGAAAAGTGAAGCTTGCTGGGGCAGAGGTTAGCCTGGAGATCTTCCAGGAACCTTTTAATCTAACCTGCTGAGTCATGTGACCCCAGCCTCGGTTTTCTGATACCTGCTTGGGCCTTGTCTATCCACTGGGCTGAATCCTCATGCTTTGTGAAATATAGGCATGGGAATTCATTCTTAAAAGTTATTCCAAAGTCATTGGAAGATACAAAGTATGGATAGCCAGGAGTCTGAAGACAAAGAAAATCAAAGCAATTCACGAAGAACAAAGGAAATGAAAAAGAACAACAACAACAAAAAGCATATGGGTGAATGGAGGCTAAAGTGAAATACAGGGTACACATTTGAAGGAAATAAAAAAGCTGGTGACTTAAGAGAGAGAAAACGTTATGTGTCAGAAACTGCAACAAACAATGGAATTTTATAGAAAAATAATTTCTTCCTAGTGGGCTCAAAGACTTTAAGGATCAGTGAAGAAACTTATAGTCAGTGCATGGCTAAATGAGATAGAGAGATAGGGAGCATAAAGCTGGGTTTAAAAATGGGTAAGGATTTAAGAACTCAAAGAATCACAGAGGTCCTCTAGAGGCCTGCATTTAAAGAAACAAGGGGTAATATAGGGTTGAAGCAAGACCCATATAACAGTGCTGATCCCTAATGGTGAGATTGTGGGTGGTTACTTTTCTTTTCTGTCCTTCCATAGTTTAAAATGTTCTACCATGAATTTGGATTACTTTTATAATCAGGAAAAGACTTCATTGGACATAGCAGGAGGGAGCAGGAAGAAACAGACATAGGGGCATCTGGACTAGAGAGAACTGTAGGATGAGCAAGAAGAGGAAATCTGAAGTGGCAAGTGCTGCCTTGGGTGCTCTCACCATGAAGATAGTGCTGGAATGATGGAGTCAATGCATTTGGCTGAGGAAGGAAAAGGCCAGAAGTGACTATCTCTCCAAGGCCCATTCCAGCCTTCCTTTTGACTTTAGGGTTTGATGCATAATCAGGATGTTGCCTTTCATTTTTCCATGAACTCAAAATCCCTTCCAATGCTTTTCTCAGCTTTCCCTTCCCCATGAATGTGTTTTCATTTCATCTTTCTTGGGATGACTATGGCTGGGTAGATGGGCTGAGCACCTGGCCAGTTCCCACTTTCATTACTCCAAGCTCTGTAAGGCCCCACCTGCCTGTGCTGAGAAGTGACGATGCCAGAAGAGGCCAAGATGATTGAAGATCTTTCCCCTCTAACTTAAAAGTGTGCAATATTGCAGGTGGATACCGAGATAGAATAAGAGAATGCCCCCAGTTGGAGCTGGAGAGCCATGTATTCTCTTCTGCCACTTATTGGCCAACCTGTAAAATTCTTGATTTCTCTCTCTCTCTCTTTTTATTTTTTAAAGAAACAATGGTGCTTGGTTGTACTGGAATCACTGAAGGTATCTGCCCAACCTGAAAGTAATCAGATTCATTGTTTATTCAGCTTCTTTACATGCACATGGCTGTGCTAAGTATGTAAGTTTTAGAATTTATGATTCTCAAAGACAGGGCCAATATCATGATAGGGATTAAATATCCCCAGCATTGTGCCCAGTATACTCCCTTTTGTAAAATTAAATTTTAAAAAAATTGAGATGAAATTCACATAATACAATATAACAACTTCCAAGTTATATTTCAGTGGCATTTAGGACTTTCACTCACACTGCCTTTTTAAAATGTTAAAATAACATAATTATTTGGGTTGGTTCCATTTTGTTGTAATAAAAAACGTGCTTCCTTGCTTATCCTCACGTGCAGCAAATTCCCTAGGTCTTGGTTGTGAGGACCTGGCTGGGTCATATGGTCCTCAAAATGATTTTCAGTTCAGCATAGACTGCCAGACAAAGTGGTCGACCACTTAGGTTCCCACTGGCGGTGTCTGACAGTTCCCATTTCTGCCTTTCTCATTGCTATTGCTAGACGCCATGAACTAAGCTCTATCAACATTGACATGGAGAGATCTTAAGAACTTAATGGTGAGTGAAAAATGCAAGTTGCAGAGTGAAAAGAAATGGGGGGAAACTCAGTTCTACCTGCAATATTTTATTTCTTTGGTTAAAATATACTTGAAGGGAATAAAACAAAATATTGACAAATACCAATTCTAAGTGAGTGGGCAATGGGAGTGTTTGACATACTGTTCTAAGGACTTTGTAGTATTTTTTTTTTTTAAACCTCAGTTGAAAGAGGAGGGGGAACTGATGTACAGAGATTTCCAAAACATACTGGAGAACAATTATTTTTGAGCAGCTTCCAAACTGGGACTCACTTTCCCCATGCAGAGGTTCACGTTACTGGAGCTGGCTCGCCTTCCCTTGTGAACATTGTTTTAAAGCAGATGAAATATCAAGGAATTTTGGAAGCTCTTATTTTTAGCCAGTAAAATGAAAAATTTCCACAGCATGTAAAATAAGTGCTCCAGTTGAAGCCTGCCTAGTTTGCTCCACCTAACTATGATCACATCAAAAACTTGTGCAAGGCTATTCTGGGCCTGGGGTGCGGAGATGACTCACCGAGTCCCTCCCTCGCCCCATCCCCCACCTGTTTATTCAGGTGAAATCAGATTAAAATGAACATCAAGGGCAGCTTTGAGAAGGAAGAGAAGCCAGAGACTCTGAGAGACCCTGAGGGATGGCCCTAGACAGAGGTGATGAGAGTCACGAGGGTGACATGCTGGCTTCTTAATTAGGGTCAGCCACAATGTACTGAGCTCTCACTTCCCAGGAACAGACGAGTTTTCACAGGCCTTCCTGTGTGTTCCTGTGAAGGAGCATTTAGGGTGAGCATTTGGAATATTTTTTATGCTTGCTTGCGCGCTCTCTCTCTCTCTCTCTCTCTCTCTCTCTCTCTCTCTCTCTCTCTTTCTTTCTTTCTCTCTCTCTCTCTATCTCTCTCTTTGTTTAATCTTCACCCAAGGATTTTTTTTTCCCCATTGATTTTTAGAGAGAGTGGAAGGAAGGGAGGGAGGGACAGAGAGAGGTAGAGAGGAGAGGGAGAGCATTGATAAGTTGCCTCCACAGGAGCCCCATCTGGGGCAGCGGGGGTGAGGGAGGGTAGGGATAGTGGGGAAGGACCCAACCTGCATCCAGGTACCTGCTCTTGACCAGGAATCCAACCCACAATCCTTTGGTATAAGGGGCAGTGCTTAACCACTGAGCACACCAGTCAGGGCTGTGTTCTCTTTTTGATAAGTGTAAAAATCTCATGCCTAGTTTTAATGTTATCTGAAATATTAAATAAAAATATGCAAATAAAAGCAAATCAGATATGCCTCACAACTGGTTGAGAATCTCTGCTCCAGACTAAAGTGCCAGTACTGCCCTGAAAGTCCCCGGTTTTGGTCAAATCTGTATTTGAAGCCTGACCTGACCACTCATAGGCTGCGGACTTCAGGTGAGCTTCTTGCCTTCTTTCAGCTTCTATCCTCTTCTTTGTAAAGGTGATTTCGACACCTGCCACTTGAGGCTGCTTTGCAGATTCTGGGAGGCACTTAGCACCATTGCCAGTTACTTAAAAAAACAACCCTGAAAACTTTATTCTGAGTTAATAGCCTTGGGAAGTAGGTTTACCCCTTTTGCTCCATTTTGTAGATGAGAATACTGAGGCTCAGACACACAGTTTAGCAAGTTACTTCATCTAATTGCAGAACAGGGCTAACCCCTGGTCTTGTGTGACTAGGCCAGGCCCTTTCACTGGGCCAGCCCTGGCCTAGTGTGTGCATGTGAGCAATTGATCTCAAGGCACCTTCTCTCCCCTCTTGTCCTGGATGATCTGGCCCACGTGACCCTCCAGGACCGCTGGATCCAGTCTGCTTAGCACTCACTAAGTGAATCCTATACTCCCTCTTATGTCAACTGGGCTGTAAGCTTCACTTCAGAGAAGACCAAGTTTCTTAGTCTTTCTCAACAAGCCACTGACCCCAGAGGTTGAATTCCATGTGAGAGGCTTTTAATGGAGACCCTCCCTGCATAATCTCATTTTAGCTCCGTTTCACCATCCAACTTTTGTATATATATTTTATTGATTTTTTTTTTTTTACAGAGAGGAAGAGAGAGGGATAGTTAGAAACATTGATGAGAAAGAATCATTGATCAGCTGCCTCTTGCACATCCCCTACTTGGGGATGTGCCTGCAACCAAGGTACATGCCCTTGACCGGAATCGAACCTGGGACCCTTTAGTCCGCAGGCCGACGCTCTATCCACTGAGCCAAACCGGTTTTGGCCCAACTTTTTTTTTTTTTAATATCAGTGACACACACAGAGAGAATCTAAATAGACATTGTTATCTGTTCCCCTCTACCCTTTTCCTTTGTATTCTTTCTCAAGTTGCCGAACCTCTCAGCCTTAGTTTCCTCACCCATAAAGTGAGGACATTAATATTTGCCCTGAATGTTCTGTGGGTCAAAATGAGATGCTACGTAGGAAAACTGGTAAATTTGGAGGCAGTTTTCCTCTCTGACTCTCACCTACCATCCAGCCAAAACCTGTTCCTTTCTCAAGTGAGCAGGAGGACTGTCTTCTGCTCTGAAAGTACTTCTCAGCAGCCCTCCCAGCTGCCTCAGCTGGAGGGAACCGAAGGGTCCCACACTCAGTGAAGGAAGAAGAAAGTGCTGAGTTCACTGAGTCTCTAGCGTAGTCAGATAGAACTCTGTTTATGGCTTCTAAGCTACACTCATTCCAGGAGATATAGAATCTTCTCTCTTACCAGGTGTTAGCAATGGAATCTCGGTCAAGTTACTCAGTGTATCTGAGACTCAGTTTCTTCATTTAAAAAATGTGGTAGTCCTTGCTTCGTTGGGTTATTATGTCAAACGAGGACACATGATGACAGGCAGTCAGAGCATGTGGCTTTTTTTTTTTTTTTTTTTAAATTTTTGTTTCCCTTCTGTTTACCTTTCAAAACCTCTGTGCCTCCTCTTGTTTTTCCATGAAATGGGGATAATAATGCCTGGCCTGTGGAGCTCACCAGGTTGCTGTGTGACTATGGAAAAAAGACTACGGTAGGGCTTTGAAATGGTGACGTGTGGTGTTTACCTGCCTGGGTTTATTCTTGGGGCTGCTGGCCTTGAACTGATGGGTGTGTTGGTCCTCACAGGCCTGAGCTGATGTGTGCACTGTAGAAGGTCACTTAGCATAGCTTCTCCTCCTGCTCTTCCTGAGGGCCCTGTGCTCTCTCCGCTAGCTGCCTGTGGTGCTGGGCAGCCTCCTCACACCTGCCACTCACTTGCCTTGTTCTCCTGCCTCTCTGTCCCTCTGTCCCCTCTCACAAGGCACAGGACCATCCATGCACTGCTCTCTAGATGCAAAAATGGTGCCTGTCCCAATCTTGCTCACTGCCAGGAGCTGCTGTCACATGACACCCCACTTCTTAGCCTCATGAATAAATAGTAAAAGGACTCATTATGAGGAGATAAGGGAAACAGGAAGTGCCCCTAAAAGCCACCCTCCCCCCTCCACCAGAGGCCACCAGCATCTTCAGCACCCAGGCGACCAGCCTGCTGTGCACTTGAGGAAGAGCTCTTGCATTTTGGATCCAGAGGGGACCTTAGGCAAGGCTGGCACGGAGGTGGGGGTAGGGAGGGCGGGCCACAGAGGCAGGGGGACAGAGCTGCTCTATTCTGGGTTCAGTTTCAAGGCCAGCTGCAGGGAGAACAAGCAGTCGCTGTATGCCTGCAGCTGGCAGTGGCAAGGCCAGGGCTGTTTCTCACTTAGGGTATATTTAAAGAGTGCCCACTACATGGTCCTGCCAACAGGAAAAATGCAGACTCTCTGGTAGCCATGCTCGGCACTCCTCTTTCGCTGCAGCCTCCAGGCAATGGATTTGTGTATCATCCGAGGATGGCTGGCTTCAACCTCTCCAGGTGTTGGATGGTTCCTCCTAGGGACACAACCTGGGCTCCCAGGTCTCTGCCCTCTAACTTGAGCTGCCAAAAGCTCCTGGGATGAGCCGGATTGGCTCCTCCCACCCTGTGGTTGGTAACCCAGCAACCAAGGGGAGAGACAGACAGATGAGTCAAATGCAAGCCCAGAATCTCTGGCTTTGTGTTCTGTTTGTGAACACTCCCTGTGAACACAGACTCCCTTCCGGCGGGGAGTGGTGGGGCTTTCCCACACTGCTTCAGGCCAAATGCTCCTTTTTAAAGAATGCCCAGACCCCACTTGCCAGCTAATGCAGACTTAGGAACAAAGCCGGTGGGCCAGGGGGAGACCATCTTGGCTGAACTCTCTGGCTTTGCCATTCACAAGTGAAATGAGACCACAGGCTTGAATCTCATGGGTTGGTGGGGTTGGTGACTGAGAACCATGGGCCAGGAAACCAATGGGCCTGAGGTATTGCAGAACAGAGACCGAGCTGGTGTGCATAGAAGTTTGGACTTTTAGGTGGCCAGGGACAGAGCAGGGAGAGGACTTCACTAGAGCAATTCAGCAGAAGTGGGGTGGGTGGGTGGAGGGGGCAGCTTATCAACCCAGGAAGGGAAGTTGACAGGCAAACTCTCTGAGGCAGGCAGGCTGCTACAAGTGCCGGAAGAGTCAGTAAATCACGAGTGCACCAACAGGATCAGCTACATAATTTGAAGGGCCCAGTTCAAAATGAAAATGCAGGGCCCTTTGTTAAGATTATTAAGAATTTCAAGATGGTGACTGAAGAGCATTCAATAAAGGGCTCTTCTGAGTGACCACACAGGTTGCACACCCACAAAGCCAACACTGAGTACCTATAAGTCAGCTCCTTGAAGCAGCTATCAAAGCTGAAGCGGGTGAGCTCGGGGATGTCTGGTCACCTCTGGCCTTACTTCCTCTCACCCCTGCTGCCCCGTGGCCCCCAGTTCCCAGGCTTTTACTGGGCTTAGGACATTGCCCCTACCTTAGCAGCAGCTCTTCTCCCTGTGCTTGCTGCAACTAAGTCTTCACATCTCTGAAGGCCACAGTGGGAAGAGGGCTGAGGGCAGGAATAGACTGTGGCCCTGGGTCCTTTGGGCCATTAGACCTCAGAACCCCAAGGGTCCCTGGACAGGCCAACACAGGCTGGTGCAGCAATTAGAGCCTCCTCTGAGTGAGGCTGCAGAGGATGGAGGTACAACGTTCAGATTACACTCTGGGTCACCAATTAAGGACCCATGGGGACATGTCCTGAAGGTGTGTGTGACAGTCCAGGAAGCTTTCTCCCTATTTGGGAACTTACCTCCAACTCTATGTGGTCATGGAGTTTCTTGCAGGTGGCTGCAAAGGTCTCTGAGGTGCCAAATTCAAAGTACCACAGCTTGTTCTTCATCCTGGACCATGAAGCAGAGACACGGCTGAGTATTCTGTATCTGAGATGGTTATGTAAAACAGCTACACAATCGGGGTGTGGAGGCCCAACTCCCCAGCGCTCCCCAAGCTTCTGTTTTCAGCACTTGTTAATCAAATGATTAGGGGTGAATTTTTAAAATTTATTTTCCCCAAACTTTGAGCTGCTGATGTTGGTCCAGGGACCATACTTGAACTTGTGAGCACCTGGAGACTACATTTGTGATTCTGAAACATTAGAATTCATAAAAATTACCTGAGGGATGTGAATAAAATGCGGTTTCCTGGGCTCCTATGTGCAGAGATTCTATGTGATAATTGTGGGATGGGGCCCAGGAATATGCATTTTTGTGAGTGCCCAGGTAATAAAGAATGTTACACAGGGGGTCAGTTGTCATAACTTTCAGAAACATTATTGCTGTAGATCCCAATGAAATAACAACTGAGGAAGAAAACATTCTGATTAAGTCTGAAAGAGAGGATTTCTCAGGGAGGATAGAATGAGGGTCAGTGTCTTTCAATAGAAAATGATGGCAAAAGACCCAATAACAGGAAAAACACAGATTGTCATAAATGTCAAGGTTGAGCATTCTTCTCCAGCAGCGTGAGCATCTCTGTAGCCAGGAGACCTGCTTTGTGATTCCATTTTCAAATATCACTGCAGGTCTGAATCATGACTTTTGAAAGTTATTGCCAGGAGATTTAGAGTTTTAATAAAAATTTCCGGAAGCCACAAGCTATTTTTGTCTAAAAGTGACTCTTTTGAAGATCTAATAAGGTTAAGAGGTCATGGTTAGGTCAATATTGAAGGATGACTGAAAGGATCAAAATGACTACTCGTCCATTGCCTCTTAGATGCCCATTGCTGGCTGAGTGACATTTGGCAAGTTTTTAAGCCTCAGTTTCCTCATCTGTGAAATGGAGATAGTAAAAAGATCTGCTTCAAAGCATAGTTGAGATTAGATGAGATGATTGCATAGTAAACTTAGCAAGTATGTTAGCTACTTTTAGCTATTATTTAATGTCTTGCATTGGCATATTTAGACAACATAGTAAGGCAAAAATGACAGATCAGGTTGAGTAGTCACATAATTATACATTCAAATCTTCCTGGGACAGAGAGATGTGATTATATTCGTCAGATCATGTGTCTTGACTTTTGAGTGAAAACATATGTTCTTCACATGTCTAACCTAATAGATTTTTCCAGAGTCATAGATCACACTCTAATCCTTGGTTAATTATCTTGACTGATCAAGTGATTATCCAAAGATGTTGATTGAAACTATGCTTCTGAAAAAGTACATGTTTGGTGTGAAAAAAAGCATTTATCAATTTAAGAAACACTCATTGTGCCAGGACTAGATGGGCGTCTATTGATGCTGCAATGAAGAACAAAACAAAACCCTCCATGAGCCAGGCACCTGGGAAAATCGGGAAAGGAAACAGACTATAGTGTTGTGAGCTAAGCAGTTAGTACTGGGAATAGCTAAGAGGAGGTGACATCCTGTTCTTAGTGGGGATAGGGGTAGTTAGAGAAAGGATCCTAGGCAGGCAATGCCAGAGTTGAATTCTGAAGGATGTAGAAGGGAATAGAGAAGGTGAAGAAAGAACACTCCAGGAAGAGGAAGAAGATAAGGCAATAGCTCAGGGCAAGAGGTAGCATTTGCCAGCAAGGTTGGAGAGGCAGATAGGAGCAAGATTATTAAGGTTGGGGATGCTATACTTCAGTGTTTGGGCTTTATCTTAAAGTCTATAGTCTGCCATGGGTCATCCTTAAGAGGGTTTAGTGGTGAGAGTGGTGGCACTAGTGACCTTATCAGGTTTGTCCTATTTAAAGATCACTCTGTACGTGGAGAGTGGATTGGAAGGGGTGGGTACAGACTAGAAGCCAGCCCAGAGAACAGTTTGGAGGTAGTATAGAAATTCAAGAGACAATTGGGAAGGGCCTGGAACAAAAGCAGTGACAATAGAGTTCAGGAGAAGAGAATGGATTCACAAGCTAAAATTTAGGAGGTGGAATTCACAGCACTGGTTGGTTAAGGAGTGAGTGAGAAAGAGTACCAGGTAACACACCCAACTTTTTGTCTTATATAGCATGGTAGATGGCAGATGCCATTCACTGAGAGAGGGGCACAGGAGATCAATGGGAGCCCTCTTTATAATAGAAAAGAAGCACTTTTGGTTTTTGGCTCATTTACCTATTCATCCATCCATCCATCCATCCATCCATCCATCTATCCATCCATCCATCCTTCTATCCATTCATCTATAAATATCTATTGAGCCCTACTATGAGCCAGGCACTGTGTAGGGCCTAGAATCTCTGTCCTCACAGAACTTACATACTTTTAATAGCTTTACCAAGACACTAACACTTGACCTCTGACCCACAGCAGACTAGCTGTTTGAAATTTAAGAGCTTTTATTTCTCCTGTTTTAACTGAGGCAAATTTTAGTTAGAAGTGAATGCATTCTATTCCCATGGCTCTTCACTTTTGTACTCTGATGAACATTTTACATATGCAATCTCTCTCAATTCTTAGAAAACCCCTATGAGATAGGTACTATTGCCTGAGATAGGGAAAGAAAGACTGGAGGAGGTAAGTAACTTGCCCAAGGTAGCAAAGCAAGAATGTGCAGAGGAGTCATCCAACTCAGACTGTCTGACCCCAGTTGTGCTTTGCTGCCCTGCAACCTAATCTTAGCATGCTTTTTCATATTGTGTGGTGTGGTGGTGTGCGCTCCTAATGCACTTACTAGACTGCTGTGGTTCTCCTTCACCAGGTAGTTAAATGGATGTATCTGGGGACTGGGGTGTTAGTGGTTGCATCACATCCTAGGAAATGCTGTCTGATGAAGAGTGTCAGGCCCTCCCAGCACCCAGCATCCGGAGGCTCTAGAGGAGTTAGAATCTCATTTGTCACAGAAACCCTCCTGATCTTGAATTTACATAGTCTGAGAGGGTCAGCGAGATGCTCCCAGTACATCTGCACCTCTCCTTCTCTGAGAAATGGGCAGAGGCAGTGTGCCAGTGAACCAGCCCAAACACAGAGTGAAAAAGAAAGCTGGAGATAAACCTAAATTGCTCTTTAGGTACCTACCACTGCAGGTTCAACACGGGCCTTTTTCAGCCAGCCATTATAACAGAGTGCAGTGTGGTCTAAGGTAAAGACCCCAGAATGGAATCAAGGATCCCTGGGTTCAAGTTTGGACTCTACCCTTTGTGGATCATGTAGCTTTGAGCAATTTGTTTTTTCTTTTCTGAGCTTCTTTACCCATAAAATGGGCTTATACTTAACACAGTGTTAAAAATATTAAATGAGACATGTAAAACCATCTAAAATCGATCTTGGTGTACAGAAGGCCCACATCCTCTTTACACAATATATGTTCATTGATTCAATGTTACTGATGCCTTGTCAATAATCAAAGTACTCTCTTCCTAATTAAGGTCACTTATCTGGTGACTGAGAAAAATAGCTACTAGCCTTATTTTTGAAATGATATAAAGGGGGACTATTTGGTTTCCTCTGTTCTAGCCACCAAAATGGTTGATAATACAAAGGCAAGAGTTATGGGGGTAGGAACAGAGAAGAAAAGAGGCTCCTATTGGGAGAAAGGCTGATCAGGTAAGGTGGCTCTCATAACCCTGAATGACTGAATTAGCTATTAATGGTGGGCCCTGAAGTGGAGGTAGGCTTTAGGCCAAGTGATATAAGAGAAGATAAGACAGAACCTTTCTTTGTGTATGTTGGGGTGTTGTTGCCAAGGACTTTACTGGCAGGCTTATCTAAGGCGGGTTCCCTGTGGGTTACTGGCGGCCCCCTTTCTCAGCTGCTAGAAGATTAGGAAGGAAACCAAACTCCCAACCTACTGTCACTGCATACCAAGACACCAGGGAGCAGTAATATGGATTCTTCTACACTGTACTATGTACACTGTCAGAGAAGATCCATATAGTAAGGGGTGCTGACTGCTTGTTTGTTGGCCTGGAAGTAGAGAAAGCTTCTTGTCAGGAAGACTTTGGCCTTTTGGTTTTGTAGTCAGGCAAACATTTTACATTTCTTATCTCTTTCCATTCTCAGAAGAACCCTCTAAGTCGGTACTGTTGCTGAAAATAAAGAAATTCCCAGGTTGAAGTGAATTCTCCTTTGCCTCATCTTCCCTTTCTTCCTTTTTCTTTACCAACTCCAGTGCCAGCACCTTTCCAAAGCCTTTGGTGAAAGTTGATAGGCATGAGATACCTCACAATTTGACAGGGAATCCTTCCCCTTCCCTCCCCTGCCCATCTGTCTGACAACCAGACAGACTGGATGCCAATGTCCCTGCTTCTATTTTGAAGATGTCTCCCAGCCACGTTCCTCTTAGCTCTTGCTGGAGGTCTACTGCTGCTGCATGTGGCACTGGTTTTTGTCTGTTTTATCTTCACTTGTACAAGAACATGGCATTTGGAATCTGAGAGGCGAGGGCTCATGACCAGCTTTGCCACCCACTGGCGAGTCAAGTTATTTAAGTGCTTCAGACCTTCGTCTCTTCTTCTACAAAATGGGAATATTATTCTCTGCCCAACAGTTGTGAAGCTCATGTGGCAAATGCAAAGCACCAAGCAGGTGTTTAATGCATGGTAAGTGCTCACTAACTGTTCTCCCTTGTTGCTAGGAAACACAATCACTGGAGACTCATCCCCCAGCGGCTGCAGGAGTGGAGGCAGTGTGGGGATCTATCTCAGGCAGCCAATATTTTTTTGAATAGAATAAAACTCACAATGTTTTAATGACTTCTGAATTCGTTTTCTGCATTTGTCTTCCTGCGTTTTCTTTGGTCCATCATTTCTTTCTTTCTCATAATCACCTTTGAGATGACTAATCCTTAACCAGTTGTCCTGAGGCTGGTTTCCAGGTCCTTAAGACTCCTAGGTTCACTGTCAGGCTCTGAATTTTCCAGGTGAACCCGTCTTTGAGGTAGAAGACCCTCATCTAGGGCACTCTCAGTCACACAGAGGAGTGGG
The DNA here is from genome assembly GCF_964339955.1 of Pipistrellus hanaki. Lineage (NCBI taxonomy): Eukaryota > Metazoa > Chordata > Mammalia > Chiroptera > Vespertilionidae > Pipistrellus > Pipistrellus hanaki. The sequence continues at coordinate 40,660,640 of NC_140504.1, forward strand.
AAACAGCAGCAGTGACACGGGGGCTTGACTATATTTCTGGGTTTTCTTAATTTACCCCCTTGCTTTATATATATATAAAAAATAATGTTGATTACACACTAATTAGTTGAATCTTTTCATTTGACAGATGAGAGAAAAATTAGACTAATTAAAAATATTCTTTTTTATATTTGTTAACAATTTTGGGACCGGATTCAGTCATCCTCCTGTCAGCCTAAGAATAGCCTGTTTTCAAGGATGGCCACGAGTGAAACCAAGCTAGCTGCCAGGCATTTTCACCAGCAAAGGCCATGAGCTTCTGGTGGTTCTTTTCTGAAAATCTAAGGACTTTTTAGGGCAACATACTTTTGAAGACATCAAAACATGAAAATGTTTCTTTGGGCTTAGAAGGCTACAAAGAAGATACTACAGCTATTTCTAGAAATAGGAGCCCTTGAAGAGAAGGTATTCCTCTTTGTGGTTTGGGCTTTGACAATCGGGCTCCTTGAATGGGCCACGATTTAGTCAGTTAGGCCTTCTGTGTCAGCGAGGTGAGGCATGTGTTGTGTTGAAGTGGTAGAGACTATGCTGAGCCCGCAGGCAGGAGACCCACCATCCAGCCCTGGTTTACACACTGGCCTGTGACACCACAAGAGTTGGTTGGGGTTGCCCAGCCTCAGTTCCCTCATCCTACAATGGAAGACTCTGAAAAGCTGACTTCTAGGGTTTCTCCAAACTTCCTGACATCTTGAGATAACACAATACAGCGTAGGGAAGAAGGGCCCATGTGTTCCTCAAGTGCTGTCACTAAGGAGCATAATGCCCAACTATTTCCATAGCTGCCACTTTTAAAAGAGAAAGAAATACGTGTTTTTATGTAAGACCTCCTGATTATTAGAGTTAGCAAGTAATTCGACTTTTTAAAAGAACGCTGCATAGGCCCAAAACTACACATCTGGGGAAAATGATGCCTAGCTTACATTAATTATAAATTTTCATAAGGTTCATCTTAATTAAAAAACAAAACAAATGATCTCACTTATTACTCTAGAGGGTTTTCTGGGTTATTGGTGGTGTTATTGTTCCTACTAGTGAAGCTAGTAGACTAGTGTTAGGTTATTAAGATAAATAATAATCTAACAACATCAAGCAGCTATGATAATAACACAAAGGGCAATGCAAACCGAATTGAATTATAATTGAACTAGAGGCCTGGTGCATGAAATTCGTGCATGGGGGTGCGTGTCCCTCAGCCTAGTCTGCTCCCTCTCCAATCTGGGATCCCTCAAGGGATGTCCGACTGCTTGTTTAGGCCCAATCCCAGTAGGATTGGGCCTAAACTGGCAGTTGGATATCCCTTTCACAATCCAGGACTGCTGGTTCCCAACTACTCGCCTACCTGCCTTCCTGATTGCCCCAAACTGCTTCTGCCTGCCAGCTTGATCACCCTCTAACCCAGGGGTCCTCAAACTTTTTAAAGTGGGGGCCAGATCACGGTCCCTCAGAGAGCTGGAGGGCCGGACTATATGAACTACTAATCCCTACTGTAACACCTTGGCTGCGCTCACTGCCCAAAAAACCTGGCGGGCAGGATCAGACTCCCCTGGGGGCTGCATGTGGCCCGCGGGCCGTAGTTTGAAGACCCCTGCTCTAACCCCTTCCCTGCCAATCTGATTGATGCCTAACTGCTCCCTGCCAGCCTATTTGACCTTAACTGCCCTCCCCTGCAGGCCTGGTCCCTCCCAGTTGCTCTCCCCTGCAGGCCTGGTCCCCCCCAATTGTTCTCCCCTGCAGGCCTGGGTCTCCCCCAACTGCCCTTCCCTGCAGGCCTGGTTGCCCACAACTTCCCTCCTCTGCCGACCTGGTCACCCCTAACTGTCTTCTACTGCTGGCCTGGTCCCTCCCAATTGCCCCCCCCTGCTGGCCTGATTGCCCACAACTACCCTCCCTTGCAGGCCTGGCCCCTCCCAATTGCCCTTCCCTGCTGGCTATCTTGTGGTGGCCATCTTGTGTCCACATGGGGGCAGCCATCTTTGACCACATGGGGACATCAATCTTGTGTGTTGGGGTGATGGTCAATTTGCATATTACTCTTTTATTAGATAGGATGATGACTATTGGTAAGAATATTAAGAATTCTTTATCTGTTTACATTTTACATTTTTAAATCCCAAGTGCTTTTGGAAGTTTAGTAATTGTGTTAACCAAAGTTTAGATCAAAGGTTAAAAAAGAGGTGGGGGGGGGGGGGGGAGGTGGGGAAAGCAGGTGTGCTTGGTTCTAAGGCCAGGATATCAAGTCCTGTAAGGAGTCCATGGCTGTCACCTCACAGGTGCTGCAGAGGCCATCTGTGTCACCTCACAACCAGCTGCCCTGGCCCATCAGAAAGCTTGTCACCACATCTAATCCACCCTGCATGCTGTCCCCTGTTCTCACTGCTCATTGGAATGGGCATTTGGTGACCCTCAGGCATGGAGCTGTGGATGGAAGAATCTCTTCCAAGAGTGGGCAGTGGCCCTTTGGTACAAGGGAAAGTGAGCCCCAGCAATCAGGAAGGAGACTTAATAAATAGCTATTTTTGTTCTCTGAGCATGTCTCTTGTGCCTGCTGTTCCTGCCAAAAGATTTGTTTTGGCTCAGTGTATTTCAGCTTCATGGGGCAAGGTATTCCCTGGCTTTTTTTCATGCTGGGGACAGGACTGGTGCTCATGTCATTAAGAAAAATCTACGGTGGTGAATGAAAGGGAGGACTGAAGACCAGAGGTCAGAAGAGGGTGGGTGGAAACATGGGGAACAAAAAGATGGGAGAGCTCAAGGAGGGCCTAAAGAAAATAAAAAGGAACAGAAAGGAGGGAAAGACTCACCAAGCATGTATTTTATAGTATTTTATGGAATTCTCTTAATAACCTATGAAGACACTTAAGTCATTTTAATGTGTGAAAAATTACCTATAAAATCACAGGTGACAGATCATTTGCACTTAAGGGGCCTTTGGGGTCCAGGGATTCCAAGCCAGGAAATTACAAGTTCCAAGGATTCTTTGGAAGAGTCCAGGAGTTGCAGTCAACATTTCTTAATGTGGAATAGTGTTTGTGCATTTGCTCATTGTAAAGAATGCATAGGCTAACTAGTGGATTAAATTTTTTTTATGTGGAATGGAATTAACTCAATTATCTCCAGAGGCACTGATTGAATGGCAAATGGATATTGTTGAATAATAAAAATGGGAAAGTGAATTACTACCTAGAACAGCTTACTGGATATCTTATTCAATACTAGAGGCCCGGTGCATGAAAATCCATGCACTGACGGGGGTTCCCTCAGCCTGGCCTGCCTCTCTCACAGTCTGGGAGCCCTCAGGGGCGGGAGGCGACCTGGCCATCAGTGGAAGGCGACGCCCCATCACATCTCTACTGCTGCCACTGCCAACAGCACAAGCCTCAGGCGGCCCTGGTTACCTGAGCCTCAGGCGGCCCTGGGCGGCTGGGGGGGCTGAAGGCACTGGGAGACTCTTGAGGTAGGTGTGTGGAGGCACTGATTACCACATACCTGCCACCCTGGTGGGGCTGAGGGGACTGGGCGCCGCCATCTTGTGGCTGTGGTCATCACCATCTTTGGGGGTGGTACTGTTAATTAGCATATTCATTCCTTATTGGCTGTGGTCATCACCATTTTTGAGGGTGGTACTGTTAATTAGCATATTCATTCCTTATTGGCTGTAGGCACTGCTATCTTTGCAAAGGCATGAGGGTCAATTAGCACATTCCCTCTTTGTTAGATAGGATGGCTCCCACAGTGGGGGTGTTCAGGAATGAATAAAAATAATGCACTCTTTGATAGAACAAGGGTGCATGCAGAACCGGTACTCCATCCCAACTCTGGAAATTGGCTCTCTTCTAAGCCATAATAGCCTTCTCATGGTACAGACTAGCAAACTGAAACCAGTCCTGATGATGCACTGGCTGGAATTCAAACCCCAGCTCCTGTTGCTATGCCGAAGAGACATCTGAGAGAAATGGAAAAGTCAATCAGAGCCCCACAGCTAGTGACTGTGAAACTGGGTAATTCTTATTCTTGCTTGTTAGCTGGCTTGGCTCACTACTTCTCTTGCCATGGACACAGTCAGGAGATCCCAGCTCTAAGTTGGTTGGCTTTGGCTGTTCAGGACCCCTTGGCACTCTTGGCCACAGTGTCTGAGTTCTGGGCATCCCTATTGGTCTCTGGTCTCCACTCTTGCCCTAGAGTAATATTGGGTCAAACCCGCTGGCCCCACGTCCAAAGTGACCTCTCCACATCTTCAAGGGTAAGTCTGGGCTCCAGAGAATGTCTTCTCTCTGAACAGTGACCCTTTTCTTCCATACAAGACAGATTGTGTTTGTTTCCAAGGACTATGGGCATATTCTTCATCAGTAGGCTCTCCCAAATTCTGTCTGGCACCTGACAGCATCTCCTCCTAAGGGCAGTACTCCAGCACAAAGCCTGCCAAAGTCTGAAATCAGATCCTTCCCCAACGCTGCACCCAGGGACACACACATGTGCGCGTGTCGGAACACACGCAGGCCAGGACAGGGAGCTTCTCTGAGACTCCATCCACAGTTACTATAGTTGCTCACAGATACTGCCTCCCTGAGACCCACAGCCCGGCTTGAGAACTGCTACAGAGATGTGAATGCCACCACATGGCCCTGCCACTTTGGGGGTGACCCTCGGGACAGACAGCTGGTGAGGCAGCTAGGGTTTTCTCTCCTGAGGGCCCGAGTCTCTGGAGTGTTTTTCCACTTAGTATCTGTCCTTGCCAAGATAAAATAACTCCCTTCCCCCCGCCCCCCCCCCCCAAAAAAAAAAAAATCTCAGTGTTTGGCTGCTTTTAGCAATCCTTTCTTCCTTTGAAGTTTTATTCGTGGAATGAAAATCCCCTTTAGGATGATTTGGCTGAGGCTAGAGGGCTCTGAACAAGCTTGCTCTCATAGTTCTCAGAGAACAAAGTCAAACACTGGGACCAAATGAAACCCTGCTCCCGGAGGGGAAGGACAGAGGCAGATGTGTGCCTCACAGGTTCTCAATAGCTTTCTGATTCTGAACTATGCTCTACCAACATTCACACACCCAGAAAGTGGGACAGTGAAAGCCTTGGTGAGCAACTACAGCTGATTGAAGGGAAGCCCTAAATGTACAGAGAGGACAGGCCACTTTGCTGGGACTGAGCTCTTGCGGAGGAAGGCCAGTTCCAGGGCCTAATCAATTAAGTCTAGAAACTAGGAATGGTCTGTGTGAGCTGGAGAAAACTGCAGAAGCAGGATTGCACTCTGACCTTACTGTAATTCCCAGGTGGGCCCTGACAGAGATAGCCAAGCTAATCCCTCCTGCCCCAGCTCACCCCCATCTGTTGAGAATCACATATCCAGTGTTCTCTGTGTGCTGAACCTCTGCAGTAGGAGCTTAATAAACCAAAGGCTCCCCCCCATGTGGTCATCACATCTACCTGCTGTGGTAGGTACTGTGGAGGTTATTTTGTAAATGTGCTTGCGAATTTGCTCTTTGGCAAATGCAAGGGTAGACTGTCATGGTGTCTGAGGAGATGCAAGCTTAATGAGTCTGCATCTCCTTGCTTCCTTCCACAACCAGCCTTTCTGGGCATGAGGCAGTGCCTGAGTTATGATAGGTCAGGTTACAAAAGTTCCTTGGTTAAGCCACTTGTTTGTCACTCTGAGCACATCTCCCCATAGAAACAATGTTATGTTGACGTTGATTCCTAGGCTAACCTACAAAAGCCAATTAACCCGTTACATAGCCAATGTCTGGTTTGGAGACAGCTTGGTGGAACAGAAGAAGCTCTAGTTAGAAGCCAGAAAGGTCAGTCACTTACTTGCTCTGTGGCCTTGGGCAAGTGACTTAGTCTCTGTTCCTTAGTTGCTTCATCTTTGAATTGGGATAGTATTGCCTACCTCGCAGGGATTGTTAGGAAGGTTAAATGAGAAAGTATAGATAGGCCACATGGCATACATTCAAATAATGGTGCAATAGAACTCCACTGCTATGTGTAAAACTAGCTTTGGGGCCTTAAGAATTCTGAGTTCCAGCTGGAAATATAAGTGGCATGTCTTTCTTGCTAAATTTGGATTGGAGAATCTTTGCTTTCCTCAACTTCCTGGGGGAAAACACAGGACAGTTCTCCCAACCCTAAAATCCCTCATGGCCACCCTGAAGTCTGGGCTGGAGTTCTTATGGGGTGAGGAGAAGAGGTAGGAAGGCAAGTACAGAACATAACATAAGGATGCATCCGATTTCTTCTTTCTGCTATGATAAAACTACAAGATGATCTGGTTACTTCCTACTGAGTTTCCTGTGTCCTCTACACTATCCACCAGGTGGATACCTCTTGGTCAGAATTAAATAATTTAATCTAATTAGTAGTTCTTTCCTTGTTTTCTTTACCTTTTCAGTCATGAAATTGTTAGCAAGGCAAGTCAACAATTCATTAGATGGGAGGTGCGTGGATAAGTACTCCCTTCCCGTCCCTGTTTCATCTTCTTCCTCTGCCAGTTTAAAAAATCTTAAATGGGAAGACATCCACCAGAACCTGGCTCTGCCTGAGAAGACTAGCAGACCCTGCCAGCAAAATTCTTTCTGCTTCGCCCTTTTGAAAAATCTCATCCATATGCTTTCGGCTTCGCTTCTGCTCTGACATTTGTGACTTCTTATACTGTGTGTACACTCCTAACACCCATTTCAATGACTGAGCTCATGTGCACTTGTTCTCCTCCATTCCCCCCCACCCACCAACCTGGCTCGGCATTTTGGCTGTGTGCTCTACCCCACTCTCTCTCTGTTGTCTCCGGGGAGGTCACGCTCATCTCTCCTGATGAACATGATTCCCCTTTGCTCCCTCTCTGTGTAGTTGGCAAATGTGCCCCGCTATGTCTGTGACCTGCTGCTCCTCCCTCCAGTTCCTCTGGAGAATGGCTTGGCATCTCTTCTGCCGGGCCTCTTACTTCTAGTTCACACCTGCTGCCCCACAGTGGGCTGTGATTTTAGAGTTTCATTTGAACATTCTACTTTATCCCCCTTAAGTCTCATTTTAATGCTCTCCTGCTTGGTCTTCAGGTTTCTGACCACAAATATTTCTTTTGGTTTATGTGACAAGCTCCCAGTGCCTTGCGAGGGGCCTGCCATTCCAGCATTGAAATCTACTGTCCAGAAGAACAGCTGTTCTCAAATCAGCTGCAGAGCAGCTCTGCGTCTGCCCTACGTGCCTGGTTCTTCTACAAGTAGGACTCATTGCGGAGGAAGAGACTAAAACATTGCCTCTGGCCCACGCCTGATAGTTTCCTACCCAAGACACCAGAGTCACTGAGATACTGGCAGTATTCTTCTGGACGTCTCTCTCAGCCCACACCCACAGGCAGAAGGGAGACAGTTTATGGATACAAGTTTTTCTGTATTTTTTTTCATCTCTAACACAGGGGTCTCTCTCCATTGTGAATTCAGCAAAATAGTGGTCTTATTAGATGCTCTGAAATAGGAGGATTCTGTATTCAAGTACATTTGGGTACTTGAGCCTGTTTTTGCATGGTCTCAATAGGTTGGAATCTAGATTAAAGCTATAGAATATCGTACAGAAAAGAAATATATTTAATTTGGAATTTCCCAGTGTACTTGATGATTGACCTCTCTGCCTTCTATCTTCCTGTGATTTTCCTTTTAACATCTCGTGGAATTTGCTTTAATCAATGTTACTTTAATGCACATCTGAAGGAGAGTACTTGGGTAGCTACCTCCATAGGTTATTTTCAAACTTCATGATGATCTCCTTAGTAGTTCTGTTTTCCCTTCTCTGGAAGGTCCAAACCCATCCTCCTTGAGTACAATCTCATACTTCTATGTTTATTCCCCAAACAGGGGTTGGGTATTTCCTCTTTACTTCCATGTCAAATCTGTGTATTAATCAGACTCTGACTTTGCTTTATGCTCTCTTTGACATTCTGAGTCCATTTCCTTTCTGGTACATTTATTTTATGAAACCTAGGAACCCTTCAATAGTGTGAATACACTGACTTCTTAAGTTTTTCTCAAGCCAATTCATTGTATCCTTTGGTGAGACCAGTTTATATTTGCATCACCAATAATTTGTGACCAATTAAAGCAAGGAAAATAAATAATTGGTCCCATCACATCATTGGAGGCTCATGGATCTCTTGAGGCTTAAAAACGTGTTTATTTTTGTTATTAATTTTTGTTAATCCTCACCTGAGGATATTTTTTTTCCCATTTTCCATTGATTTTTAGAAAGAGTGGAAAGGAGGGAGGGGAAGATATATATATATATATATATATATATATATATATATATGTATATATATGTATATATATATATATATATATATATATATATATATATATATATATAAAGAGAGAGAGAGAGAGAGAGAGAGAGAGAGAGAGAGAGAGAGATGAGAGAGAAACATTATTTGATTGACTTTTGCAGGTGCCACAACTATGATTGAACCAGCAACCCAGGTATGTGTCCTGACCAGGAATTGAACCCACCATCTTATGACATACAAGACTACACTCCAACCAACTGAGCCATCTAACCAGGGCCACCTTTGTTTTTAAAATTGGAAGAGTTTATATACACACCTGGAGCCCAGTTTCTCTTGAGAAATAAGATCTGTTCATACTTGGCTGCTTTCCAGCTTGGAAATAATTGGCTGGAGCTGAGTACTGGCTGCTCCCATTACACAGGGCACATGCTGTCCACTTTGCTAGAGTCCCTACCACTCCTTAAAGCCTCAAATACACTTACTTCCCCAATACACATTAACTCTCTGGCTTCTGGTGGCATTTGGATTTGTGAACTTGCTTATAGGCCTTTGTAGTTTCCTCCCGAAATTTTCCTAGAAGTTGCCTCAAAAACGTCTCCCTTCCCAATCTGATCCTTTCCATCTGAGCTGTTAGCACCTTTGGTTATGAATCCTAATATGTATTTGATTTCAAGGTTTGACCAGCTTCAGCAGGGTAGGAGCTGAAGCTGTTGGCATTTGCAAAGATTACATGTACAGCAATAAAATATAATCCCCAAATCCACCTTTTCTGGGAAAAATATTTTCAGTTCTATACTTATAAGTCAGGCCCAACCTGGCTTTCTCAATTATTTAACAATCATGGGACAGTGAGTAATGAACTTGTCCTTTAACTATTGGAGAAGCAGCTTGAGCTCATGTTTACCTTTCCTTTGAAATTTCCACTTTGCAAAATTGGATGGTTATTGTGAATATTAAATATGATAATATAAAGTCTTGATTATTAAAGGACATATTATCCAGTCTTCAAATCTCTTCTTCTTTTGATGTACTGTTGTTGACCATTTCATTTTTGTTTTAAATTATTAAACCAGGCCATCAGCTCAAATTAGAGGGAAGCCTGTTGTGTTATCTTCATCCTAACCTTGCACATGTCTGCAGAAGCCCTGGCTGTGAACAGCCTCCATTCCTCTCCCTGTCCAGGCTCAGATACAAGGTGATGCAGAAGAGAAAAGGGAAAGCCTGATTAAGTAGAATGCTTTGTGCTGACAGCTCCAGTCAAAGTTTTACTAAGACTAACAGTTTTGGGTTTGTATTTATCCACAAAGCTTCTAACACCTCTTGTCCTATAGTAACTCAAAGCTGGAGATTAAAGACACACTTTCAGCTCATTGAGTTCAAAGGCAAGGTGGAGGACTTGGTTTGATTGGCACTTTGGAATGCTCTCTAAAAAGGCCACTTTCCAGATTAAAGGAATCCTTCATTCAACAGAATAGAAAAGATATTGTTACTGGACAATGAGGAATTTCCATCTCAGGGTAAATTCAATAAACATGAATATTCAACAATTATGTAAGTCCCTGATGCTTTAGCAATTTGAGGGTACAAGTACATTCTTGGGTTGAGGAGAGCCCCTCTTTCATTGAGAGCATTAGGAGATCAGGGAAGTGCTCTCTTAGGAAAATGTGAAGTGGTAAAAAACTAATCACTCCTACAATCTTCAAAGCAGAGATCTGATGACCACCTCCCCGCACTCCAGAGTTGTGTTTATAAAAGAGATACTTATACTGGGAAGGGGACACAAACCTAAAGTCCTGACCAGAGCTCTGGTTCTATAAGTTATTATAGCCAAGAATCACAACGCATTTAACTTGGAGATCCTACAATGTACTGTTGCATGTTCTCCTCACAAATCCCAGCAGTAATCAATAGCATCATACCAACACCTGAAACATTAGAATCCATTTATTTATCTACTTTCATTCTCATAAGCATCTTGTGAGATAGTTATAATTTCCATTTTTACACAACAGAAAATTAAGAACCAGTGAAGTGAGTAACTTTCCGAAATGCATCAGTTAAATAAGAGGCAGGGTGGGAGCTGAAGCTCAGTTCTGATTTTGAACACAGTGAAACCCGGGAATTAGTATCTCTATTCATACAAGAATGACACAGCCTAAACAGATGGAGTTGTAAGCCATTTGCCCAGGGTTTCTTGAGAGATAGTTCAGTTATTTCACTAAGAAGAGTTACTGAGTTTCCTGATAAGTCCAGAAAAAAGCTGCTTTCAAATTTCCTTTGGCCAAGTAGTAAGTGCATTAAGTTTTTCTTTAGTAAATATTGTTTTAAATAAAGAATTAAAATTTATCACTTGAATCTTTGTTGAGAATATATATTACTATTCCACCTTGTTTTTCAAGTTCTTTTTAACAAAACATGTGCAAGTGTGAACTGTGTAAGGAAAATACATTGAAATGAATATGCTGATCACATCAGCTCTGAATATAAAGATGGACTTTGTTGTGTCCAAAATGCTCTAAAGCAAAGGATAATACTTTCCAAAGTGTTAATTAGTAAAATAATAGTAAATTCTTTCCAAAGTGTTAATTAGTAAAATAACAAAGGGTTAATAAACTCTAATACTCTTTTTTCTGGAGCTAAAACAAACAGAAACCATGTTAAGTTTAAAAGCCACTTAAATCAAATTCTGCATGAAAGAATTTGAAATCATAGTGGTGAGAAAGAGAGAATGATGTGTGTGTGTGTGTGTGTGTGTGTGTGTGTGTGTGTGTGTGTTTTCTTCAATATGGACTTCTACCTTCACAAGCAAATAGCATGCTGCAAAGTTCATAGTTTGTAAGAAAGCTGTGAGTTTGGTTTCCATAGTTTTTCTGGCTCTGATATGTACCAACTCCTCAGGTTAGCAGAGTTGGCTCCTTTTATCTTTCTCCTGCCAAACTCTTCTTTCTCTGTCCTCCTGGGCGGTGGGGGGGGGGGGGGGGGGGAGGGGGAAAGGGGAAGGGGGGAGCAGAGGGGGGTTCCTCTTCTTCTCTCTCCCTGGGTCTCTGTTTGACCAAATACCCTTTACTATTCTAACACTTCAGCAAGTGTCAACCCACGTTCCTAGGAGATGGAATTTTGGTTCTCGAAAGACTTTTTGCTTTGTAAATCCTCAACTGAGGATATATTTTTTCTATTGCTTTTTCAGAGAGAGTGGAAGAGAAAAAGGAAAGGGGAGGTAGGGAGGGAAGGAAAGAAAGAGAGAGAGAGAGAGAGAGAGAGAGAGAGAGAGAGAGAGAGAGAGAAGAAGAAGAAGAAGAAGAAGAAGAAGAAGAAGAAGAAGAAGAAGAAGAAGAAGAAGAAGAGAGGAAGAGAAAGAGAAAGAAAAAGAGTTATATTGACTAGCTGTCCCAACCTGGGATGGGGAGTGAACCCACAACCCAGGTAGATGCCCTTGACCAGGGATCTAACCCACTACTCTTTGGTGTGTGGGCAAATGCTCTAACCATTTAGGAACACTAGCCAGGGCTCTGGAAATACTTTGAAGGAGAATTTATTCCTTCACTGATCTATTCAGAAAACATTTGTTGACTACCTCACCGTTCATTCACTCAACTATGGGATAAAACACAGAACCAAGATCTGGCCATAGCTGCCTCTACCTGCCTTTTTAGCTCACCTGGGAACCACTCTCCTTTCTTCTCATGTCCAGTGTCCACACACACGTCTGCCATTTCCCCAAGCCTCATGCCTCTGAGCATGTGCCTAGTATCTCCTTCCTCAGTGAATTCCCATTTCTCTCTCAAGCTCACACTCAAATGTAACTCTCTTTCTGAAATCTAATCCCACTTTCTCAGGTGCTCCCCCACACACTCATTATTCACATCCTCTTGTTAAAACAAAGTTCACCATGTTATGTTGTATTTCCTTCTTTCGTGAGGGTTTGAAGGAGGGCTGGAATTGTGTCCTCCAAAATGTCACGTTGAAGTCCTAACCCTAGTACCCATGGATGTGACTGTATTTGGAAATAGGGTCTTTTCGGGTGTAATCAAGTTACGATGAGATCATACCAGGTTACGGTGGGCCAAATCCAATGACTTGTATCTTTAGAAGAAGAGGGAAATCTAGACAGAGAGACACAGAGGCACAGGAAGAGACGGCCATGTGAAGATGGAGGCAGAGAGTGGAGTGGAGCAGCTACAAGTCAATGAGTGCCAAGAATTGCTGGCATCCACCAGAGGCAAGAAGAGAAGCATGAAACAGATTCTTCCTCGGAGTCTGGGAAGGACCCAACCCTGCTGACACCTTGATTTCAGAATTCTAGCCTCCAGAACTGTGAAAGAATAAATTTCTGTTGTTTTAAGACATCCGGTTTATGGTAATTTGTTATGGCAGCCTCAGGCAATGATATAGAAAATAGTAGCTTCTGTACACGCTCATCTTCCAGGCTGGACACATGAAAAATAGGGGCTGTTGTAATCCCTATTTCCTCTCGGCCCTGACATGATGTTAACGCAAAGCAGATGCTTCACACGTTCTAGCTGAATGAGGGAACATGCTCGGCACCGTCCTCCTGGGTTTAGGTCCGTGGATTCCCATAAAAAGGGCTCAGACCTTTCTTTGAGTGAGCAAGCTTGTGAACGAGGTGGGGAGATAAAGTTTAGCACCAAAAAAATGACTTACAGAAGACAAAGAGTGGGGGGAATCAAATTGTGAGAAAATGTATTAAAAACCTTGTAGGTGGATTCAAAGAGCATGTGGATATAAGCACAACCAACAAATGCAAGACACTGGGTTGAGGGGATGAGGTCAAGTGCTGAGGGTAGGGGAGAATGGGGTGGGGAGGTCAGTGGGTGTGGGGGTGGGGAAGAGACATATGTACTACTATTTGTAATATTTAAACAATAATTTTTTTTTTCTTAAAAAAAGAGCAAGTGGAGCTAGGGCTGGCTTGGTCAGGAAGGGAGTATTCAGAATAGTTTGGACTGCATTTTTAAACAAGTCATAGGTGATGATTCGGTCCCAGGAGGCGATGTCTGAGGAGTTAAGGACATGCATGGGAAGGCAAGCAAATGATAAGAGTGGGCTGATGTTTGAGGAGAAAATTTTTCTAAATGGCCCTGAATGAGTTTAAATTCTATACATTATGACATGGGTTGGGGCAGCAGGTTCTTGTGTGGAAACAAGAGGACAAAAACACAGGCAGCTCCAGGTAAGGTGGGCTTGAGAGGGAAGAGCATCAGGATGGGCCAGGGGGTTGCTGAGCAAATCCTGAGGATGGGGCATCTTGGGGACCAACTGGGAACTGAGGAACCAAAAAGGTAAGTGTTTTCATATGGAACATCCTGTACAATTGTAGGTGGAGGGGTGGGGAGGGAAAGTGGGGAGGCAGAGGGCTCCCATTTGTGAGTGCAATGAGCTCACTCCTGGGCTCAGGGAAGATGATGTGTCATCCCAGCTGAATGAGGCTGTCTTCTGCTTTTAGAAATGCTTGAAAGACATTCCACAACTTCTCTCCATAACTCATTTTGGCGCTGAATACATCTTCCCATCCCCGACCACAATTTCTCACGTTAGAAGCACATTTTCCCTTCTCATACTTTCTTGAGTCAAGATGAAGGGTAAGGAGCTGTGGTCACATTATCCTGTCATGAATCCTTCACACACTTGAGGCCCATCCCCAATACATTCTCTGCTTCTCCTGTCCAGGAAAAATGGTGTTTTGTTTATTCAAAGTTTTCTCATGGATTCTGTTTGTTGTCTTTGTGGTTCTTGTCTAGTCTTTTTCTCAGGTGTTTCTCTGGTTGTGGGGTTTCAAACAGGGCAATCAATAGAGGCAGGGGAGTGTAGTGAGAAGAGAGGAGACTATGGAGTCAGGAAGGCCAAGGTTTGAATAGCAGCTTCCCTGTTAACTAGTTATGTGTTTTTGAGCAAGTTGAATAATCTCTGAGCCTCAATTTTCTCATCTGTAAAATGGATCAATAATCTTTATTTCATACTTGGAGAGTTGTGTGAATTAAAAAGAATGTTCATGAAATTGGCATTCAGACTAACAACGGCTCCTAACATTAGCTTATAAAACTATACAACTGCACTGTTCAGATGGCATTTATTGCCACCTTTGATGGTCACATAAAACATAACCAGGTCTTTTCCAGATATAGCAAAACTATGTACAGGACTGGAAACTGCTAAGAGAATAAAAAAATTTTTTATTTATTTACTCTCCACAAAAGTAAAGCTGCATAACATATCAAATTGCTATTTTGCTTGCAAAGGGACTTGAGTAATGATATTTTTAAAACTCTCATATTGACTAAACAAAATCATTGGGATTTTTTAAATTGGAAAAACACCAATAAGATTCCCACTGCAGATAAACTCACTCTAATCAGCTCCTTTATATTACTTTCCTTTAATAAGTTGTAAGTGCTGCTGTGTTAATCATGTTTAAACCAGTGTATACAGTGTGATCTCAAGTAAATAAAATTGTGCAGTGAAAGTGCAGGAGAAAAATATGTTATAATGCTAATAGTGTTTATTTCCTAGGGGAGGGGAAATATGATTTGTTTTTCCACAGTAAGCCATAATTACTTATGTGAAGAAAAGTTGTTTATAGAATAGTAATACAAATTTATGAAAACATATTATTACAAACATTTATATCAACTAAGCCGCACCAAAATGATAATATTGGGTTTCTGAGCAATGGGGCTATGAGTTACCATTTTTTTTCTTACTTTAACATTTCTGAACTTTACACAATTTAAAATTATATTGCAATATACTATCTAATCATACTATAGGATATATTATTAAATTATCTAATGTATGGTATTTTATTGAAAAATGTTATCAAGAAAAATGAAGAAAAAATGCTATATATTGCTACATTGATGACTCATACCCTATCACCTATAGATATATCTGTCCCCCTTAGAGGATCACCAAATCCAGAGTTTTAGGCACCTTTGAGTCATCTAACATGATTATTATTTGTAATAATATTAATAATAATAGCTAGAATTGATATGCCAGGCCTCTGTAATAAGCATTTTATTTATTTTATTTTATTTTATTTTATTTTTGTTGTTCAACCTAAAGAAATTTATTTTTATTTATTTTTTTCATTGTTTTTATTAAGGTATTATGTGTGTACATATCTTACCAATTCTCCCTATAATAAGCATTTTAAATTGTTTCATTGGATCTTCGAAAAAAAAAAAAATTCTATGAGGTAAGGTTCTTGTGGTAAGCAAAATAATGTCCTGAAGATGTCCACTCTCTAATCCCTGAAGCCTGTGTATATGAATATGTTAGGTTATATGGCAAAGGGCAATTAAGGTTGCAGATGGAATCTCAACTGCCCATCAGCTGAATTTGAAATGGAGAGATTGTCCTGGATTACTTGAGTGGGTCCAACACAACACAAGAGTTCTTGTTGGTGGAGGAAGAAGGCAGAGAAAAGCATAGAAGAGGATTATAATGTGAGAAATACTTGACTGGCCATTGCTGGCTTTAAAGATGGAAGGGCCCACAAGCCAAGGAATGTGGGCAGCCTCTAAATGTAGAAAAAGGCAAGGAAATGGATTTTCCCCTAGAGCTTCCAGAAAGAAATGCAATCCTGATGATACCTTGATTTTAGTCCACTGACACCTATTTCAGACTTCTGATCTGCAAAACTGTAATATAATAAATGAGTATTTAATCCACCAAGTTTGTGGTAACTTGTTACAGCTGTAGGAAACTAAAATAGTATTATATTCCAATTTTACAGGTGAGCAGACTGAGTTTTAGAAATTATTTGGTCAAGGTCACACATAGTGGCTAGGGACAATCCCAACAATTGAATCCAAGCTGTCTGATGATAGAACTTGCACTCTTGGGCACTTGGCTCCACTAGAGCCCCGAAATTATTGTCCAGCATCTGCCTGAGCATGTATGAGGAACCCCTCCCCAATTCTAGTGCTCACTGCACTGGAAGACATGGTATGTTGATCTTTATTTGAGGCTCAAAGTGGTCTTTCTAGGTACATTGACTAGTCATACAAAGTAACCTAATTTCTCCTTTATGAGAAACACTTAAAAACAGCTGAAGCCAATAATCACTTCTCCCTAAGTCTTCTCTTCTTCGGGTGAAACAATCCCAAATTCAGTCCTTCCTTATAGGACATGGTTTCAAGTGCCAGGACTTTATCAACCTCTCCCTTCTGGAAAGCATCCAGACTGTCAACACACATTTGAGGATCTGGCCAGCTCCTACCTTACTTTAAATTTGTATACTTTGATTTTTTTTTTTCCTTGAGATTATCATGATGACCTTAACTCTTCTGAGCTTGATTCTATACTACACCTTGCGCTCTTTGATGGGAACAATTTCTAGAGCTCAATCAATACATAAATGCTGATAACTTTGTGTTATCTGGCCTAAAAGATTTGAAAACACGCTTGTTTTCAAGTTCCTTCTGATTTTATCACAAACTGATTCCACTCTTTGTTGACATGACTCATACTTTTCTTCCACTAGCCTGGCAGGGGTTAGGAGAAAAGGCCGGGTAAGCCTCAGCAAGGAATTGTTTTGGTGAACTCGTAGCTTTATAGGGAACCTTGAGATATCATAGGTGGCTTGTGGGTACCAGTCTGAGAAGTTGTGCTGTACATTCCAACATGGATGGGTGAGCCAGGAGTAAAATGAAGGAAATGTTAAGAGTCCATGTGAGTTCATAGTATTATTTAAAATATTGTGACTCTTTAGGGCAGAGAGATGCACAAAAATACTAATAACAGATTTCTAAAATTGTTGATCATCCATGGTTTTAAATGATCCATGTTGCTGTTCCCTCATTTATAAGTCATCCCGCAAAAATTAAAGGGATGACTATAAACAAATAAGACAGCCCTCAAACAAACAAACAGTGAAACAAAACACCCTGGTTTTCTATGATTGCATAATGATGAATGTTTGGTGAGAAAAATACAAACCCATATATCATTAATTTTATTCTTCATCTCTCTAAGGAGGGTTAGGGAGGGTGGGAGATAAAACATTTTTTGTGGGCTATAAATATTTAGGTAAATAAGTTGCCCTGTCAGAACTGACTTGAAGAGTCAAAGATCATTGAACACAGCATAAGGTTTGCATTTCCTTTATAAATAACTATAGGTGTAAGAATAGAAATAGAAAATGCCACAATCAATTTCATTTGGGGCTTTTCTGAATCCAAAATATTTGAAAAAACACAGTTTGCTATTTAAAGGGGAAAAGTGCAGACAATTTGGACCTCTGAGCACCTAGTGCTGGTCTCTTGTGGGTGTGAATACCAGATGAGGAGAAGGAAAGCCCAATTTAGAGTACAGGATAAAGACTCCAACAGTGGGGATTTTAACCCTGCCATGTCTGCTGCATTTGTACCTTTCTGCTTTGGGAAAGTCAAATATCTGGTCTGTAACATAGGGCTATCTCACAGGGCTCCTGGAAAGAATAACTTAGAATGGCCCAGCTGGCATGGCTCAATACTTGAGCATCGATTTATGAACAAGGAGGCCACGGTTTGATTCCCAGTCAGGGCACATGTCCAGGTTGTAAGCTCAAACCCCAGTGTGAGGTGTGCAGGAGATGGACAATCTATGATTCTCTTTCATTTATTAATGTTTCTATCACTCTCTCCCTTCCTCTCTGAAATCAATAAAAATATGTATATATTTTAAAAAGAATAACTTATAATGGTTTCATTTTTAGATAAAAAAGAAAGCCTTATATAAATGGTGATACACTTTATGTTTGTGACTGCAGAGGGAATCCCCCCCCCCCCTTTGTTTTTCTAGAATTGTATGGTTTGAGCTTTGTTGGCTTTTATTTTGCCTCCCACAGAACATCTCTGTGTTCATCTAAAGTGGGAAAAGAAGAGCTTGACAGTGAGGGGACAGTGAGCATCAATGAAGAAACGGTAGTCACAAGTCAGGTGACTGACTGCCCTGGACCACCCACCTACCCAGTAACTGTGCACTCCAAGGCCCCAGCTGGTAACCCCTAAGTATCCATGGAGCACATGGTACCTTTAATGCAACTCCTACCCTTTACTCACTCTCACCCTGTTCCTCCAGTTAGCATGTCATCTAGGGTCTGTGACTCCTACCTTGATCTAGCCTAGACTTGGCATTTGGATTTAAAGTCTCTGGTATTCATAATTCTGCCTCTTGGACACCCATGGAGGGGATTTTCTCTACAGCATCTGCACTATAGAATTCAACCCAATCCTGGCTGACTAATTGGTGCCATCCTCCCAATCCCTGATTTTGACAGATTCAATGTATCACAGTTGGAGTCTCCTCCAACTTTCAGTTGTCCTTCAATGTTTTAGTTTGAGGGCCATGCCAATGCAGCGACGACCCAATGATAATGAATCCCACTCCATCAGAAAACCCTTTTATTGACAATACTTCACTGGCAATTTAAGTCAATGCTTTCCTTATGCTTGCATTCAGCAATATTAAACAGCAAATGTTTATTGAGAACCTACTGTGTGTCATGAACTTACACATTATCTCATTACATACTTATAGCAACCTTGTAAGATTTTCAAGGGAGGAAGCAAAGGATTAAAGAGATTAAGTAACTTGCCCGAGGTCACATAGCTAGTAAGCTGCAGAGCCAAGTTTTGATGCCAACTTAGACCATACCCTGCTACCTCATCCTATAAATAGCTATTAAGAGCTTAGTTATTTTCAAGATGTATTTCCAAACTTTAAGAATTCAGATTACATTAGGGCTTGTGGGGACCCTTCATCAGCTACTCCATGGCCCTGGCTCCAAGAAAGCTAACACTCTAGAGCCTGTTAATTACCCAAGAGCTTTTGGGAAAGGCGGTCGGCTTCTGGTAGGCATGAAGTACTGCTTCGGTCCCTTTGAAGGGCCTAACAGGAAATATCTTGCTTCAGCCTAAACTGCTGAGGGACATATTCAAGTGGATGGCACTCAACAGGTTTGGAATAACACATTCCTCAAGCGCTCTGAGTCTCTGACCAACAACAACAAAAAACTTCTATAGTTAGATTTCTCTTTCCAAACATTCGCTAACAGTGATATTGGAATTAGGTAGCTTTTGTATTTGCGTATATTCCATATATATAAAAATCTTCATGGAGAGTCCATCCAGAAACTTCATGGAGGACTGCTCTTGGATATCTGGAAGACTTGTGACATCCTCAGGCTCATCCATGAATACTGACCACTGCCTGTTTGAGGGGCTGATAACCCTTCCCTGGGTGAAACCCTCTTCTACTATTCTTTTATCTTCATTGCAAGTTCCATCCACACTCTGTGAGTCCTGGCAAATGTCTTTTTATTAATTCTTCTCTCCTTGGCAGGACCAGCTCATCGGTGTGAGATCTGTATAGTCTCACAGGGCCCCACACTTAGGAGGACTCTGGGCTTGATTTGATGTTCTTCTGTCACCCACTTTAATAATTTTTAAATAATTTAAAAATAATTTTTAAATAATTTTAAAATAATTTTTAAACAATTTTTTTAACATGGGGCCCTACATTCTGCACCGAGCCACAAAAATCATGTGGTTGGTCCTGCTCCTTGCTAGGGAGAAGAGTCATAATGCACAAGTTAAGAGTAGGTGGTATACCTGTGCTCCCTATTTACAGTCAGCAGCATTTGCTCATAAAGATAATCGATAATAGTGGATGGAGATGGAAAGAGCTCCAACCTCCTTGGCTTCAGTTTCTTCATCTCTGAAATAGAGACAGTAGCACTTACTTTTGCATGTTATTGTGAGCCCTGAGGAGATCATGTATAATAAATTCCCATGAGAATGCTGGATATATAATAGGTGCTTGCTATGAAAGACAGAAGGTATAGTAAACAGAGTTTGCCCCCTGGAGTTAGGAGCTGGGTTAGACTCGTTGTGGTGATTATTTCACAATATTGAATCACTATGTTGTACATCTAAAATTATTGTAAGGTTATAGGTCAATTATATTTCAGCTAAAAAGAGAGAGAGAGAGAGAGAGAGAGAGAGAGAGAGAGAGAGAGAGAGAGAGAGAATCAAATTGGCCCTACTGCTTAAAAAGTTTTATGACCTCAACAAGATAATTTGGCTTTTCCCAGCCTTAATTCCTTTATCCATAAAATAGAAATGCTAATAGATACCTTGTAGGGCTGTATTGGGATTTAAATAATCTAATGTAGTTTAAAAGCTGATTGTATCACCTGGGATCTAGTAGGACCTCAAAAACAACAGTTCCTAGTTTGGTTCCCTTGTAACTCTATTTCTGCACTGATACTATACAACTTCCTATAGACTATATTACCTACTAAATTTAATCTTGCATGTGAAAATAATTTTGTAAAAAATAATTGAGTATTATTTTTCTTTCTTTGCTAGACTATGAATTCCTTGAAGGCAGGGACCATGTCTTACTTACTCTTGTATCCTAAAACACTTTCTAATGTGTTAAATCTCAGTTGTATTAAGTCTTTTTTTCTATGATTTATACCAATAATGAGATGATAATTTTCATAACATTCCTAAATTAGCAATTAATATTTAGTCTGTCAATGATTAGAAGTAGAATATATCCAAAATATATTCTCTACCATCAAAGGCCTTTTCTCCTCCTTGACTATCACACTTAGCTCATCTTTTGCACCCATGGATCTGATTCTTGCTCCATTAACAATGCAGTTCCACCAGGGAACATTGCTTCCATCAGGGGAAGACCTTATAGAAATCCCAATAGTTGATGCCTGTTAGGATTCAAAGAGGCCTCAGAACTGTAACTTTTAAGCATTGGAGGGTTATGGATCCCTCCAAGAACCTTCTGATAGTTTCTCCAGAAAAATATATTCAATATCTTGCATACAATGTCAAAGTGTCCTCAGAGCTTCCACAGTGTTTGCACCTCGGGTAAAGGATTCTTGTTACAGTAGCCTTGAAAACTCAATGAGTTTTGAGAAAAATTGAAGTTTCCTAATAAATTCAGTCCAGACTAGTCACAGTCCCATGTTCAAAACAAAACAAAACAGTTATAACTCCCTAGATTTAACCTCAGGGTTATCCCTAAGGACCCAGTCCTGAGCATTAATGGTAAGGGCGGCTAGCCAAACAGTGACTACTCTTTGGAAAACCTAAATTCAGCTGAGTAAAATGAAGCCTTGTTTGATAATATTGTTTACATTTCCAAATTCTGATATTGATATCAAGCTTTCTTCCTATCCCTTGAGGCCTTTCCTAAGTTTAGCCGCTGGTGTAATGGGGTAACCATGGCAACAACCACCTGCCTATTTAAAACTATCTCCAAAGCTAAATAAGGAAGCTTAGAGAAAATGGCTGCTTGCCTGCCTCTCAGTGGACAAATCGGGCACTCCTGGGTATGTTTAATGTGAATAAGAAGGGGTTCTCAAAGAAGCAGCTCGGACTCAAAGCTCTTAATAGAAAGTGTTCTGGGACCTTGTGAAACAGGACCTACCTCTACTACAATGTCTTCACGTATTAGCAGGCACATGGATTTGCATGCAAATCCCCATGCCTGTCATTCTAGGTGATCACACTACCTTGACCTCAATCAGGTGAAAGGTGAGGCATGTACCTAACCAGGAAGGAAAAACACTCATTCAGAGAGCAGTGAATTTGTTCATACTTTGCATTGAAATGCATAATTATAACATTTTCTGACAGAGGTATCTTTCTTGTTGTATTCAACCATGTGAGTGATAGATGTTTGCTCTATTTATGTCATATGTTGACCTATGGGTCTTTGGACTATAGAGGCAGGTCTCCCTCCCTGTGCTTCCTTGCTTTCTACCAGCTACAGAGGTTTCACTTTTTCCTGAGCCAAGAAGCCACATGACTGATCACACTGCACAACTTGCTCTTCCTCAAACATGCCGCATTCTTATATTTCTTTGTATCCATGTGAACATTTAGCTTCTTCTCCTTGGGTTGTCCCTCTCTTTTTTTGTTAACTTAGAAAACACACACTTGTTTTCTGTGTCTTGGTTTGGGCATCTCTGTTGTTGGAAAGCCCTCCACACCAAGTTCGATGCCCTTGCTTTGTGCTCCCATAGGTCACCTGGATCCACTACATTTAACGCTCAACTCATGAACATCTGCCTTCTAGTCTGTCTCCACCAGAGGACTGAGAGCCCCTCTCCCCTCACATGCTTATTCAAATGACTTCTAGAACAGCACCTGGAATGTGATATGTTTTCAATGGATAAATGAATAAACAGAACCCCCACGGATCTCACAACCATGTGGCATCATAACAAGCATGTGTGTATGAGTATGTATAAAGGTACCTGCATGAGAAGAGGACCATAAAAGTTTGGAGTGGATGGAAGAGAAGTACTTAAAAAAAAAAAAGTGATTTTGTATATATATGAGAGTGGAAAAGATTGTGAGAAGACAGTCATCTGATCTGTAAGTCTGTGACTATAATAGGAGTAGGAGCTGAAAATATACCTGTTGATAGTGTTTTGTGAGTGTGCACGGTCTGTGCATGTGCAGGCAACGGAATATGCCTGTGACAGAATACACACCCTAAGAAGATTAGTTCAGCTACTATTAGATGCCACACATTAATGTTCCTGATGTTGAAGTAGCTTCCTTATGTTCAGTTTCTGATCTCTAAAAAAAGACTTTCTTCTTTCTAACTTCCCAGACTGTGGGGTCAGGGGGAAGGAGTAGGAACGAAAATGATGGCGCTTTTCAGGAATGGGCTTTAAAGGAATGTCTTCAGATAACACCAGACCACGGCATTCAAGAGAACCCTGAGAACCCTGAGGGCTAAACTCAGCCCATCCAGCTCAGGGTGAGGCCTTCTTCCCCACCTGTCTGAGGGCAGAGTGGGGCCCAGAGGTCATCTTGAAATGGTACAACACGGAGGAAAGAGACATGATGGAAATTAACTAACGTGAAGAAAATAAAAGAAAGAAGGGGAAAAAGTAATTTATCAATCCCAGGAATAGCTATATGCCAGTCAACCACTCACTTCTTGAAAAATCCCTCCCGCCAGCAAGGAGGGTTTGCTTTTATTTGCAAATGATCTTTTTTATTCTTATTTTCATTTCAGTAAGGACTCGGGGTGTGAAGGCTGGGGCTGGGATCTGGTGGGCTCTGCGGGCGCCCCCCCCCCCCATCCCCCCGCCCTTGCAGGACCTCCCTCTGCTGCCCTCTGCTGGCAGGGGAGGCGGAGGCTACGCCCTCCGAAGCCTGGAACTGCCACCCCCTCGCCTTTAAGACAGAAAGAAGCTGAGGCCCCTGCCCGCCCCTCGCCTGTCCCCCTCCCCAGAGGAATCGTGGCGGCCAGGGGTGGGGGTAAGGGTGGCACTTTTGGAGAAAGCGGACGGCCGAGCCCCAGGAGGGCTCCACTTAGCCAGGAACAGTCTCCACTCCTCATGGCTGGGCATCACTCCCTCCTCCCCGCACTCCACCCGCCCCATCCGCCCCATTCCTCCCTCCGCACATCATCTGCTGGGAGGGGGCAGGAGCTAGGCTGCCGCAGGTCTCTGACCTGTTTTCTGCTTGGAAATGGAACCCCTCCTTCCGGCAACGTGGCAGGAAAGTGAAGTCCCTGGGCAGCCGGGCCAAGAACCCCAGGATGAGCGAGAGCAGATGGAGACCGGGCTTCGCGCGGGGCGGGGCTGGGGCAGCGCTGCAGCCCACAGGCCCTCTTACCTGCTGTTGAATTTCTCAGGGTGCTTCTCTCTCATCACGTGGAATCTGTGTGCAATGGAAGCATCCTGAAAGGGAAAGAGACAGAAAGCAGATCCCTGGTTAGTGGTCATGGAAGGTACGAGGTGGACAGAAGGGAAGCACAGGCTCTCACTGGAATCCCCCAACTTCGGGGGAGAACAGCAGGTTCCAGGGTAGGGTGTAGTGCCCCCATGGGCGTAGACTCCTTGCAGTATTCCCCTCTGCCCAGCCATAGTTCAGGGTGAGCGAAGGGAACAGCCACTGCTTTTTTTTTTGTTTTTTTCTTCTTTTTAAAAAAAATATATATTTTATTGATCTTTTACAGAGAGGAAGGGAGAGGGATAGAAAGCTATAAACGTGGATCAGCTGCCTCCTGTACACCTGAGATGTGCCTGCAACCAACATACATGCCCTTGACCGGAATCGAACCTGGGACATTTCAGTCCACAGGCCAACGCTCTATCCACTGAGCCAAACCGGTTTCGGCAAGCCACTGCTTTTCGAGAAGAGAGAGGGGGTCTGGGTCTGTGAGCAGTGAAAGAGTAAAAGAGAGAGAGAGAGAGAGAGAGAGAGAGAGTGTGTGTGTGTGTGTGTGTGTGTGTGTGTGTGTGTGTGTACTGAGGGCGAGCTTCTGGATATATCTTGCCATATCTTTTAAAACAATACTTTTTATTTCGGAATATTTTAAGACTCACAAGAAGTTGCAAAAATAGTACAGTGAGTTCTGTGTCCCTTCCCCCCAGCTTCCCCCAGTGATAACGTCTTACATAACTAGCATGCATTATCAAAACCAGAAAACTGACGTTGGCAGATGCTCTGATATATTAACTCTTAGTCATTCCTAATAGTAGGAATAATTGTAGCATTGGGTAAACATGCTTAATAGATTTTTTAAAAATCTGTTTAAACTTCTGGCTTCTGCTTCTTGATCGCTCCTGGAAGCAGCTCACCCCAAGGTCAGTCAGAGTCAGAAGTGCCATTCTACGGGCACTTTGCTGCCCTCCTCTCAGCACATCCCTTTGTTGCACTCCTGGCCACCTTCTCCTCAGAAGTCACAGAGAGGATGGCTCCCCTGGCAATTGCTCTGGGCTCTCCATCCTCGGGTCAGAACTTTCTTATCCCCGAGTCCAATCTGTTGCCGATACTGCATCTCCCGTTCTCCTGGTTGTTCCTAGCATCTAGATACAGTCCCTAGCATATCCCTAGCACCAACCCTGAGCTTCAGACCTGAAAATGAACTCATCTTTCCTCCTCAGACTTGGTCTTCCACCCTGGTTAATAGTCTGGTTTTCCAGCAGAAGACTTCATCACACCCTTTTACCCCCCTCAGCCCCATGGCACACGCCAGCACTTTAGGTGCAGTTGGTGGACTACAAAATATATGAGTTCATTTGGCTGGGGTTGGGGGAATGACCAAAAACAAGAGAGCTTATTCAGATCTGTTCAGGGGAAAAAGACAGACAATTTACTGTAATATGTGGCTAAAAGAGAACTGAAATTTCATACAGTGGATTTTCAGCTCGTGTATATTAATTCTGGCTCTTAATATAGAAACTCTACAATTTTTTCCCTGAAAAAAAAATTTTTTTTTTAAGATAAGGAGGTATAGTGCAGCAAAGAGGCATTTTTTGAGCATGTGCTGTGTGTGGTGAGTAAAATACAAGTTAAAGGTGGGGACTGAAAGTCTAGAAGCTAGTGAGGGGGGCCAAGAGGAGCTTTTGTGATATTTACACTTGGCAGAGGAGTGAAGCCAGCTAGCAGCCCACTACTGAAAGGGAAAGTCAAGGATATGGGCTTATTTTGTGTTGGCAAACACTCCTTGCTGAAATCATGTTTTTAAAATGTTACGTTTAAACTAGGTATTGGTTTAGTTTTTAGTTTAAGACACATCAGGAGCTGAAGGTCTTGGCTAGGCAGGCACCCAGTGGACACACAGTGGGAGATGCACAAGCCCCCAGAGGCCTCTGTCCCTGGGCCTGTGCAGCCTGTGCAGCTCTCCTGCAGCAGCGGTTCAGGCTGATAGACTGCGCACCCCGCCCTCTCCCTGAGCAAGTTTTGGTGAACACTCTGAACTGAATTCACTGACATCTGTCAAATGCTTCTCTAGAATTCAAGAACATATCCCATCTGCTCGTGTTCCTTTGAGGCACCAATTTTCTTCTGTCGGAAAAAAAGAAAAGAAAAGAAAAAGGCAATCATGTGTTGCCGGGCATGATTTGTACTCCATGATTCCCTGTCCCCAATGCTGCTGCGACTGGCTTCTGCCCTTTTTATTCTCTGGGACATGTGCACAGACCCCTCCCACTGTGTAGTTCCGATTATCCTAGGTTTTGCAAAACTTCTTTTTTCACAAAGAACAGCTTTTACAACATTATTAGTCAAGCACGTGGGCCCTAATCTGACAGTGCAATTCCTTGGTAAATGCACAACATGGCAAAGGAGAGCTGAGCAGTTCCGTTGCTATTCATTCTCAAAAAGGCAATGCAGGCCAAGGCTCTGATCATGTTTCCCTATCTGGGGGTCAAAAAGAGAGTCAAGATTCACTTTTACCCTTAGTTGAGCTTCTCTCTTTCAAGAACTGAGCTGGCTGTCCTTACATTCAGTCGTGATTTTATTTACATTTTTGAAACCAGTGCTACACTGGTTCAAACCCCCTTTTGGTATTTATTACAGCAAAAGGAGAATTCTGTTTTGAAGGGAGTGGGTGGTAGATGGGAATTGCAAGCCTGCGGATGTGGTGATGACATTTCTGATGGCCTCGCTCTCTGGGGTGCTTTCTATGAAGTGTGGGGTAAAGGCAAGATGACAGTGTGGCTACTCTTTCTGGTACTAAAACTCCAATCGCACAGTTGGACAAAATATTTTTGTGCCCCTTCCAGATCTAAGCAGCAGTGTTTGAACTCTGAAATGCTGGGATGTCTAGGCCAGTGATGTCCAGTAGAAATAAATTTAAATTTTTTTCTAGTAGTCACATTAAAAAAGTGAAAGGAGAGGAAATTAACTTTAACAATATATTTTAATTAACAAATGCTATCCTTATAACATGTAACTAATATAAATATTATAGCAATATTTAAAATTCCTTCATATCACATTTTTGAAATTTATTTTACACTTACAGTATCTCTCAATTTAGATTAGTCCAATTTCAAGTACACAATAGCCACGTGTGGCTAATGGCTACTATATTGGACAATGCATTTCTAAATCAATTTGACAACTTATGCAGATAAAAAGGAGACAAAAAACAGATTATTTGAAGTTTGGATTGTCCTGAAAAATTCTGGCATATTGGGGGATTAAAAAGAGTGGTGAACTCTTGTCCAAGACTCCTTTCAGTGAGTCCCATTGTTTTAGTACTTCCATGGCTCTCACAGGTGACAGACAAAAACCTGAGGCTAAAAGAGTCCAAAGCTGCAGGGACAATGATGATTTAAAAAAAATATATAAATTCCCTAATATTCAATAGGTAGGAGGTGTACCATTGTGGAAACTTGGCTGGTGAAGTCTGATAAGTTTAGTCTGTAAGGTGCAGAATGGCACATGGGTTAGTGTGATGACTGGGGCATCTCCTTGCCCTCTGGGGCTCCCCAACATCAGAAATAGATCTCATTGAATCAAGGGATTAGCTGTTCACTCAGCAGAGCCTTTGAGGCGTTCAGAGCTACACATGCCTTGGGAATTACTTCAGTCCCAAACTTCCTGTCACTGATACCTGGCCATCCTGACATTTCTGCCAATCCAAAAATAAAGAGCAGAGACGAGGAGGGCAGAGAAGCCAGAGGAAGTAGCGTCCTGAATGACTATGTTCAAAATCTCCTGCCAATGGATGTTATCAGAGGGACTGAGAAGGCCAACTATCTCCACGCTTTACCAATGGGAGCTGGCATGTATGTGGGTGACGGGAATGCAGTGACAATGAGGCCAGAGTCACTCCTTGCTTAGGCCAGGAGCGTTTTCCCAGTCCCTCCCTCTATTAAATAGGTTTTTATGGTAACGAGGGGGCCAGTGAAACATCAGGGCAAGTTCTTTACCACCTACGGGCTCCACAGCAGCGGTCACTGTCATCACCTTTGTAAGTGTAAGGCAGCAGACATTTGATATCAACAGTTATTTCAAGTCCTTCAAAAGAGCCAAAGACTGCACGGCTCTCTTTGCCAAAGGAGGCCAACTCTAATCATCATAGGAAGTAAAACCATGGGCTGGTTTACATACCTACTTCTCGTCTTACAAAGTCTGGGAAGTCAAACAGGGAGCAAGAGCTTCTGCAAATGTCAGGCCCTGATTCTGTTAGGGTTGTGTCTTGGCTACTTGTTTTCTCAAGAATTTCCCTTTCCAATTTTTAAAGAGCGAGCACACAAACCCTGCAAACATTTTATTGCAAGAAGGCTAAGGGCACACCACGGAGATAAAAAAACAGCCCTGGTTCCTCACTGCTTTGCAATAAAATATTAAATATGCACAAGCTAAAGATGTTTGGAGGGATTATAAGGAAAGAGGCTGTGAAGTTCTTCATAATTTGAAGGATGGACAGATTGGATTATTGTAAGCCAGCCTGGGGCAAATAAATAGCTTGACCACGGAGTGTGATGGAGAATCTGTTTGCATGCATTTCCTTGGGGGACAATTAGCTGGCCTTCTTCCCTCCCATCCCAGTTTATTTGCAATAATGAATTAAAATCATGATCAGTGTTGGCTCTGGGGATTAGGCTTGGTCATCTAGTTGAGGGGAGGTTGTCTATTCTCTTTTATTGTGTCCATCCATTTCGTTAGCTAATACTGAGTGCGTGCCTCCCCTCCCCCTTTTGCATATGGCACTGTGTAGAGACAAGCAAGGGGTATTTTTGGCAACTAGAGCTAGAGTGTGTAAGAGAGAAGATTTGGGGTTGAAGGAAGGTCACTTGTCCTGTGGCTCAGCTCTCACTTCTGGCTAGTTGCTTATAGGTGCTGGTTTTCCCTGCCTGTCTTTTCTCTCCTTTATTTCAGTTCTGGTTTCTGCTCCTTAAAGAACTACTTCCTTTGACTATTCTCTGCTATAATGAATAGTCTTCACTCACTGAAGACTTCCTAGGGACCATTTACATCAGCATGATCTCGGGGGCTTGTTAAAAACACAAATTTCCAGACTTTGTCCAGACCAACTGAATCATTGTAAGGAAGTAAAACTGTGGGTTGGAGTGGAATCAGGATCTGTCAGGGAGTAGAATTTGCATTTCTGACAAGGGACATAGGTGGTGAGTCAGCAAACATTAAATTTTTATTCATCTACATCCCCCCACCCAGATGCTGCCGGTTTGGTGGCATGAAGACAGAGGGATTTGTGCAGAGGCTGCAGGGCTCATGGTTCACAGCTCAGTGGGCTCTTGGTTCCAGGCAGTACTGGCTCCTGGCTCCAGCACTCTGTATCTTTCTAAGCTGTAGCTCCTTCTTACAAAATACTAAAGAATAATGACAATATTTACCAACAGGAAAACTATGCCTGGTGTGCAGTAAGTACCCAATAAATGTTAGCAAGTTATATTCTAGTTGTTATGGGGAAAGACTTGAGTTTTTGTGAAAAGGTAATGATGGGAAGCTCCCTTGATGCCAAATCTGCCAGTCATGTCTGATTTGTAGCGGGTGGAGATTGCATGTTCCCATTGCGGGAAGTGGAGCCTAAGCAGGTGGTCTGAAAAGGAAAGGGGCCTTTGAGCCAAGAAGAGGAAGGAGGAGACTACCAAGGTCACCGGAGAGGAGTGCTGGAAAAGGCCTAGGGAATGTTGTCTCCGCACCTGACACCAAGGGAGATGGGGAGATAAACACAGAGACCCCTGAATTTACTTCTGGTCCAACACCTCCATCCTCTCAGAACCTGACTGTGGGCCCAGCAATGCCTCTCTGCTGTTTTAGTAGTAGAAAAAGAGTGCTGGATTAGGAGTCAAAAAAAGAAGGCAAATCCCTTAATTTGTCTCTGTTTCCTCACCTGTGAAATGGAGTCATAAGAATCAGTGCAGTCATAAGAATCAAGAAAATATCTGTACTTATGGAAAATTATAAATTTTATAAATCTAAGGTATTATTATTAGCAGTAATCCTTTCTGCTTCCGTAGTTCTCTTTCTACTCTTCTTATTAAAAAACAAAATCCTTTCCTTAAACCTGCTCTTGTATAGTGTCTTTATAATTTCCTCTTCTCTCTCTCTCTTTTTAACCACCAAAATATTGTCAAAAGAGGCACAGGTGAGGATGGTTGAGGAGTGCAGATACCACATAGTTGGGGTCTGGAGGGACTCAAATACATATGGAGCTGGACAACATAATTCCAAGACAGGGACACTGAGGAACGAGCCTGGCTTCAGAATGGGGCACAGCATGTATGTGCTAGCTCTGCCCTCTCTGAGGACTAGAATACATAAAGTCTGGCACAGTGGAGAGCACAGAGTAGGAGCTCAGTAAATGCTACTGTCTTTGTTGCACCTGCTTCCCAAACCCCAGCTCTATTTTTGGCAGTGTTGGATCCATTTTCTCTCCCATCCTGTCCCCAACAGTTTGGGAAGCAGTGTCCATCCAATCCTCTTCGGATCAGAAGTTGAGTTAATTAACATAGCATAACTGTGCTGCATTAGATGTGCTGGCGGCTGCAGGAAGAAAAAGAAATGTGGCACTACGTGTGTGTGTGTGTGTGTGTGTGTGTGTGTGTGTGTGTGTGTGTGTTGGCAGAGGGCAGGGGGAGGGGGAAGCGATGGGCACACTCAACCAAGTCTTTCAACCTAATGCAGCGAGTGCATTGATGGGATAAATACAGAGGGCTGTGGGAGCACCAAGGAGGAGCATAGAGCTCAGCCAGAGGGGTCAGCCAGGGAAGAAGCCACAGTGATTTACACAGGGAGAAAACAGGAGAGAAGGAATTCTGAGAGCTAAGCCAGTGAAGCTGCTTGGACCCATACAGTCCTCCCTGGAAGACAGAGTTACACCTCTGGAAGCTTGTGTGAAAGTCTCCTGACCTTGCACCTCTTGATTATTTCTTGGTGTTGCTTTTCTTTAACTGCTTCAAATTATCCAAAGGGTAAATATGTCTTCTTAAAATGTCCTGTCTTTTCTTCAGGTAGTTAAAATTATTGGAGAAGGAATTTCCCATATAACCAAGGATGAGGGCTTGGTACAGCTAAGATGTCCAGATGTGAGGATGCTTGGACATAACTCAAGGCTGGAGGCAGCCAGGAGAAGTAAAGAGTAGGTGAGACCAGGTGGGGTGGGGGGTGGGGACATTAATGGACCAGAACCTTTCCTGCCTGCCCAAGCATTTCTTTTCCATGCAGAAAGGCAATCCATGGCCAACTCACCACACCAATGGAGAAGTAGTTGTTCATGATGTCATACGGGACCTGGTCCCCGTTCTCCACCTCCTCTCTGGGGATGACTTCCAGGTGCCAGCGATCCAGCATCACCAAGGGGCTCTGCTCAATTTCCTTCAGGATTTTTGTCAGGCTTCCCCCTTCATAGCCTGTGGAAAATAACACTACATTTGTCCCAAAGCAGAAAGCAAAGTTGTCGCTGATGTACAGGCAGCTCAGAGCAGGGAATTCTGTGGGCATCTGAGACCTGGAGTCCCCCAATGTGCCTGCGGGCCAGAAATACTTAGGTTCCCTGAGCCACAGAGAAGGAGAGGGCAACGTGGAGCAATTAGAAAGAAGCTGGGGTGATCTGAAAGCCAGAGCAGCAGGGGAGGAGGGGGGCTGGCCAAAAGTGGGCAGGCTGTATTGCCGAAGCAAGCCCTGGAGACTTGGTGGACGGGGTGGTTGGGAAGCTGCATATCAGAGAAGGAAGGACCCATTTCCAGATTATGTCATGTTAGAGAGGGACAGTGTGGTAGACAGGATTTTAAGATGACCTCCTTCACCCCAGCCAATTCCTGCCTGCCCTGGTCCCATGAATAAGAGGCAATTAGATACATAATGTAAAACAGTTGACTTTGACAAAGGGGAAGTATCCTGGGTGGAGCTGACCTAATTGGAGGAGTCCTCAGAAAGGACTGGGCTTTTCTTAAGAAATAGATTTGAAGCTTGAGAGGGATTCGACATGGGGAAGATTCTCTATTGCCAGCTTTGAAGAGGGAAAGACCCCATCTGGCAAGTCATGAGGGAGGCCTCCTGCCTCTGAGAGTGGTCCCGGCAGACAAGGCAGACAACCAGCAAGGAAACAGGTCCCTAATCCTATAATCACAGAGAACTGAATTCAGCCAAACACCTGAGTGAGCTTGAAAGCCAATTCTCCCGGAAGCTTTAGTGAGACCAGGTTTCAGCCTGTGAGGGCCTGTGCTAGGGCTTCTGGTTGGGAGCTAAAAAATGGGTGTTTTAAGCCTCTATGTTATGATAATTTGTTATGTAGCAATAGAAAACTAACATAGAATGTGTATCATAAGTAGTGAGGGGTAAGTGGGAGAGACAGTCTTTTCTTTCAAATAACACTTCTATGTTCCTGCTTACTTTTGGGGCAATCTTGAGGAGTATTTTCAAGTTGTGAGGGGCTTGGTCAGCAACTTGGGGGATGGCCTATAAGATAGCAATGGTAGCAGCTATATATTATAGCAGAAAGCCTTAAAACTATCTGGGAGTGCAGGCGGGATTTCCTGCATGAAATTGGTGTCTGTCTCTGCTGCCTAGTGCTCACAGTGCGGGGTCACCCTCTACCTGTCCCTCTGAACAGAGGGTTCTTTTCTAGCCTCAGTGTGCACTGAGGACCCTGGTAGCTAGCTCTTCCAGTGCTTGCCAACTTCCTGCTAGGCTGGATCTCACTTGCTCTGCCCCCAAGCAATGCACCAGCCTCTGAACACTGACTGCGGCCTGGCCTGGTTTTGAATTGCTCTCTGAATTGATCAGCCATCTTCGGTCTCACTCTAATCCTGTCTGCCAGACTGATCTGTGGGCTCCTTGGGTTGATCTGAACTTCTGCACTTTCTGGAGCATGCCCAGCTCCACCAGGGGTTGTTGTAGTTTGGGAAGTTCTCAACTTAGTTCCTGCTATTGCCTTGTAAGCTGGTTACCACTTTGAGTTCTCTCTTCTGAAATATTCAAAATGAGGGTCCATGGCTGTTGGGGGTGGGGATAGATGATCAAGATGCCCTCAATAGCCAATGATATGGCCTTTCAGTCTGCATTCTGAGTCCTAATTCAGTAATTTGGGATGGGGGAATTTTATGTAGAAAATACCTGTCTAAGCGAGCCCTTACTGTGATGAGTACTGGGAAGGAGACGTTACCTTAAAGTTGACTTGTTTTACTGGGAAAGGCAGGCAGTAAGCAGATAGTTTCAGGATGACAGGAAATATAGTGATTGGGTAAGCATAAGCCTGCAATGCAGGGCAGGGAAACAGCCATGAAGTCTATCTGACCCCTGATTAGTCTGTGGAATGTGATCCCTGAAAGGAAAGTTCAGCCTAGCTCTGTGGAGCATCCCTGTCAACTGGAAAGCTTGACCCCAGGGGAGTGCCACTCAAAGGTAGACTCACCTCCTCCCCAGCGGAGACATCGGGCCAGGTCATTTCCTGTTCCAAGAGGCAGGACGGCCACTGGTGGATGCTTTGTGAAGTTGGCTTTGTCTGCAACCCATGAAGAAGATGAGAGAACCATATGCCATGGGATTACAGAATGTCCGAGTTATCTAGTTATCCATGACCTGATACTTGAACCCCTCCCTAGCGTTCTTTGCTAGAATGCCCCCCATGATGGGGAACACACTACTTGCTGAAGTAATATCCATCTGCACTGTGTAGATCACTACAAAGGGTTTTCTCATAGTGAACGAAATCTGTTTCCTTGTAACTTGCATCTCTTCATCCTAATTTCACCCCAATCCTTTCCTATGGGGTGAAAGCAACCTCAAAAATCGTTACTGTAGTTTGTGCAACTTTAATCCTTAGTGATATCCAGCCCTTGTTACATTTATCCCTCAGACCAACCCTGCAGGTTGTCATAAATGAAGAAACGGAGGAAGAGAGAGGAAAAGTAATTCCAGAGCCATGATCCAAACCCAGAGCTCTAGAGCTCCAAACATGCTCCTCCTTTCTTCAAGGGCTAAGCAGGTGCATAGACAGTAGCACAGGTGGGTTTGAGACATCAGGGAATGGTGAGGCATTTGGAAAACTGCAGATGTCACACCTAAAGTCATTCATGTTCAAAGGTTTAAACATAGCATTGTGTCTAACAGAAAAACGCCAGGTGTCATTTGGCACCCATGTAGCAGTTTGCCACTTTCACCTTTTCCCAGACTTGCAAGTACACAGATTCCTAAATTTATTTTCCATGCTGGTGTGAAGCAGCATCAGACCGAACCATTAGAGAAAGCACAGGAGATCATGTATGCTTTAATCTGGCTGAAGATCTACAGAAGTTTATGTTAGCCGATTAAGAAAGTTGAAAGAGGCACAGACACCCATTGGGCTCAAGGGGGTTCCTATTTACATAAACCTCAGTTCCCCTAGTGCCAGGGACCATGAATGATATTATGGGGGAGTGTTGGTAGGGGTTTGGGATGCTACAGGAATCAGCATCCTACATGAGGATCATACTAGGGTTGCCCCAGCAAAACAGGAGTTCATAGGTCCTCTGGCTTGTCTGACTTGTGACAGAAGTGGCTGAGCTCTGGCAAAAACCAGGGCTGAGATTATAAGTGGGAGGGTTAAGATGGAGGATGGAGTAAAACAATGGACTTTTTCATTGTTCCCAGAACCCATAGTCAGTGTTTATGCCTCCCTTGCACATTCTGTTCCATTTGCCTGGAAGACCCTTGTTTCCTTAGATCTGCTCTTTCTTCTGTAGTCAATCATCTTCACAGTTTGGAGGCTAGAAGGCTGGATGCCATCCTAGGTTTCCCCTCTCCCTCATCCCACATTTATTCACTCATCAAGTTCTTAATAGATCTCCAAGCAATCTTTTCTCTCCATCCCCATAGTGATGCCTGAGTTCAGGTATAATATGATTCCTTCCTACTGGTATGGTTGCAACTGTCTCCTCTCGGCCCTCTCAGCCTCCAGTTCCACCCCCTCATGTGTTCTCTACACTTTCACCAAGGTTTGCAATATTTGAACCACAAGGCTTATCACATTAGTCCATTGCTTTCACACTGTTGGGGGGGCTCCCATCACCCCTTAGCATGGCACACTAGGCCCTTCCAGGCTCTGCCTTCCTCTCTAGCCTCACCTATTTTTAAAAAATATATATTTTATTGATTTTTTACAGAGAAGAAGGGAGAGAGATAGAGAGTTAGAAACATCAATCATCTGTCTCCTATACACCCCCCACTAGGGATGTGCCTGCAACCAAGGTACATCCCCTTGACCGGAATCGAATCTAGGACCTTTGAGTCCACAGGCTGACGCTCTATCCATTGAGCCAAACCGGTTTCGGCTAGCCTCATCTCTTACCCCTCCGACCTTCCATCCAACATGTCAACCACATCTTAATGTTTTCAGTGCCTTAAATCACAAGCGCTATGTTGCTCATCTCAAATTCTACCTCTGGGAGTTTCTTCCTGGTGGCCCTAGTCTGGACTAGTTGCCTCTCTAGAATGTTTCTTTAGCACTAGGGAAAATCTCATCACAGTGTCTTGTAATTGACTATTCATTTGTTCTCTGAATGTACTGTAACCTACTGGGAACTATTGATATATCTCATTCACCACAGTATCCCCACACATACTTGCTGAAGGCCTACTATGTACTATGGCTCTAACAGCAGGTAAAAAAGCCATGACTTAGGCTACAATGGTAGTCAAAGGGAAGAGACAGATATTAATGAGGTCTTTCCATAAATTTCAAATTTATACTGAAGATGAAAGGAGTGTGGTCCTGCAATAAGGTGACAGAGGCTGGGGATATGTAAGGAAAGGCTCTCCTGGGGAAGCCACACTTTAGCTGAGATCTGAAGTATAGAAAATGACCAGCAAAGACCAAGGGAGCATACCAGACAGGAGGAACAACTCATGCAAAAGCCCTGTGGTGGAAGGGGTGGGTCTATTCAAGGGTCTGAGAAAGGAACTGTGTGGCTTGAATCTAGAGGGAGAAGGGTAGAGGTATAAGGCTGGAAAGGTGGTCAACTGCTAGACCATGCAGATTTCTGTAGATCATTTGAAGAGTTTTCATATTTGTCTTAAGAATAATGAGAAGTCATTTATGTGCTTCACCTGCATCATGAGCCCGTTGACATTTGGGTAAGACCATTCTGGCTATAGAGGGAGAACAGATCAGGGAGGGGACCAACTGGGGGTGGTAGAGAGCACTGAATAATTGCTTCAATATTCAATGAATGAATGAGTGAATGAATACTGTGCCATTATTCCTCTACCACTGTTTTTTTCCTCCTTGACCCACTAACTTGTAAAAGCAGATAATCTCACATGACCTTCTTTCTTTCTAACACCTGTATCCTCTGCAGATGAATTTTATAAAACTTTTCACCAAAGCCTACTTTTCCCTTCATGATGGAGAGGAAACCATGCAATCAGTTCTCAGTACTGCAGCCATCCACCCTCTGCTGATCAGCTTTTCCTTCCTGGCTCCCAGGGGATGCCTTCCTCCTCTCACAAACAGCTAAAGCCGGAGGTGACAGGAGAGTGTGGGTGGCTGCTTGGCAGGGCTGTTTCTATGGTAACCAAAGTGCCAGTGAGGGAATCAAAAGCAGCAGGTGTGCAGGTGCTGGTCCTGCTCCTCCAGGTGGTCAGCTTATGACCCCTGGAGGCCAGCCTGCTCTTCCCTGTTCAAGGTCCATTATGGCTGATCCTTGGTTCTGCTCTTGTCCTCATTTCCCACATGCAGTCTGTCAGCAAATCCTGCTGGCTTTACCTTCAAAAGATATCCAGAATCTGATACAAAATTATTTGTAATTTTATTTATTTTTTCATTTAGAAGCTTAAATGGAATGGGCATTATAGTGAAACTTTTCAAAATAAGGTACCCAGCTAGATTTGGCAGTGTAACCACTTAGTGTACCAAGAAAATTTTCCATCTGCAGTCTCCCATCGCCTGTTTCTGCTATGGTCCAAACCATGGTCACCTCTCACTTGGGTGACTGCAGGAGCCTCAAAACTGCTCTTCCCTTGGGTATCCGCATGGCTCACCCCTGACCAAGTCCCCATGCAAACATCATCTGCTCTGAGAGGTCTTCCCTGACCACCAGGATTTCAATTGCAGCCCTCAATCCACAGCTGTGTTCCCTTTGCCCCCGCTTTGCTGTATATATATTTTTATCACTTTCTGATATATTATGTTTCACTTACTTCTTTGTTTATTGCTTGTGTCTTCCCTCTAGAAGGAAAGCTCCTTGAAGGTGGGATTTTTGTTTGTTTATTCATTGTCTCAAGGAGAACTTGGCACAGGAGGTACACAGACAATATTTGTGGAATGAATGACAGGAAGAGAGAAGCAGCCCTTGGCGCTCTGGGCCCAGTCTTGGTCTTGAATGATGGCTCTCCCAAGCTCTTCCCTTACCCATCCTTATGTTCCACATTTCAGTATTTATCTAGGTTTTCCAGGGTTAGATATCAAATATGCTCTTGTCCCATGATTTGAGTCAGTCTCCAATATGTACTGGGGGTCATGTGTCCAAGGACCCATAGATCAGGCAGAGCTGGATTAGGAACCCTAATTTCCAGCCTGGGCTCTCACCACTGCCCCTCTGATGTAGGTGTGTTGGACACAGCCCAACGTGGCCTTTCTTTGCTTGCACTTGTCTGCACTTTATAGATGTACATTCTGAGCTTCCCAGGGGTGAGCCATGTGGATACCCAAGGGAAGAGCAGTTTTGAGGCTTCTGCAGTCACCCAAGTGAGAGGTGACCATGGTTTGGACCATAGCAGAAACAGGCAATGGGAAGACTGCAGCTGGAACATTTTCTTGGTACACTAAGTGGTTACACTGCCAAATCTAGCTGGGTACCTTATTTTGAAAAGTTTCACTATAATGCCCATTCCATTTAAGCTTCTAAATGAAAAATGAACTCCTGGTACTCCTATCCAGGTGAATTGCCCTGGAATATGTATCTATACTTAGTTCTTTTGCCTTTATCCACAATCTTGGCTCTGCCTGGAGTCTCAAACCTACTCCTTTCCCTCCTTTCCTCCCCTCCCAACCATCCAATCTGGCATGTCCTGCCATTGCTCAAACCCCAGCCATGACAGATTTTTTGAGGCAAGGCCTGAAATAAACCATTCCATTTGTACCTGTGGAAATCCTTCCATGGTCTTATTTCTTTGTTTTTCCACCAAAAGTAGATATTTAGTCAAGTATTGGTCCAAGAGTGGAAACAAGGATGAACAGGGCATGGTTACATTTCTTTCTTTTTTTTATTGCCTTCTTCAGACTTTAAATATACTTACTATAAGTAAACTGCGAAAGCCCTTCCATCCCATTCTTACCAATGCAATCCAAAATCCAGCCAACTGTCCCATCTCCTCCGCAGGCCAAGACACGGAAATCTGGAGTATCCCGGAAAAAGTTCAGCCTGGGAAGTAGAAGAAAGGCCCAAATGGTCTTGTTTGCTAAGTTGTGGCTGACTTTTGACACTGCTTGAGATGGAGTGCCTCCACCCCCACCCCTTTCCCTGGTAGTATGTTATAATCTTGATTCCTTTTGGGGTTGAGAGGGTCACTTAATATTCTGAAATCAGAACTTATTCAGCAATACCATTGAGTATGAATCTCAGGGGCCATCCTTGTATAAGGAGACTCTGACTCAACATTCAACACAGAAAATGTTGTGGGTTTCCCCCCACCCCCATTCTCTATTATTTGTGCAGGGGAATCCATATTTTGCTTATTTTAGCAACAGTACAACTAACCCCTATCACTTTGATTCCCCGTTAGCTCTACTGCCTGCTCTGTCTCCACAACTGCCCCTTCAAATCAGATGCACTCAACTAGCTACATCTTTATCTAGCTCTCCTGTGGGTTCAGACCTAAGTGCAGTGAGCATCACCCCTTGGGGGACTTGACCCTTCAGAGTAGGGCTGTTAACCTGAAGTCAATGAACTTCCAAGGGGTCTGTGGATAGAATCCAGAGGACTATGAACTTGGAGATAAAAACATCACATTCTTATCTTTCCTAAGCTCTTACTGAAATTTAGCATTTCCTTCTCTTGTGAGTGTAGGCAACAAATCACAGACGTATTACCAATACCCATGCCTTTGTCAGGTGTCAAAATCACAAGTGTCTTAATGTTTTGCTACAGTAAAGGCAGATATCTCATACTACCATTCATACACATTACTGTTTCTAATTTACAATAGCTATTAGACCTGCCTCTGGAATTTGCTACATATTCCCTAATCACACATTTGTTTTCTTAACATTTTGATAACTATTTTCAATAGAATTCATTTCTCTGATTATATATTAAAAATATTAGTCTGAAAAGGTGTTTACAGGCTTTGTCAGACTGCAAAACAGGTTCCTGATACAGAAAGATTAAGAAGCTCTGTTTCAGAGCAAAGGTGTGGACACCTTGGGGTGGGACTTGGAAAGCAGAAGCTCAGTGTTTCCTTCTTGCCCAACCTGCTGGTCCAAGAAGATCCCTGGGCTTACTGGATCACTGATGCAGGTATGGGCAAACTCACATTCTATTTTCTATTATTTGTGCAGAGGAATCCATATTTTGCTCATTTTTGGCAACAGTACAACTAACCCTCTCTTCCCCTTCCTTTCCTGCTCTCCTCTGTAAGGTGAACTCTGAATGGAGGTCCACCAGCTGCACAGTCTGTCTGAGTACAGACTGACACCTCTGAGATACTCAGCACAGCAGCCCTAGAAGTTGTCACTAGGCTCGCCATCCAGAGCAAAAACAATTTAGGGCAGATGAAGTTAAGCAAGAGCACTGCATTCAAGCATTAAAATGCCCCTAAAGAGAATGGGCTGGTAAAGGTGTCCATATGCTGTTGCTTAGTCACAAGTCATCATGGAGCAGTCATTGGCAGTCATGGTAACTGTGATGGCACCTGTAACAGCATAGGTGGGCCCCGCTTTTATTAATTTCAGAGAGGAAGGAAAAGGGAGGGAGAGGGATCAAAACATCAATGATGAGAGAGAATCAATGATTGGCTGCCTCCTGCATACTCCCACTGGGGATCGAGCCCAAAACCTAGGCATGTGCCCTGACTGGGAATCCAACTGTGACCACTGAGCCACAATTAGTTTTAAATGGTGGGAGAGATGCTGAATCCACACTCAGGTTTGTTTTTTTTTCCCTTTTACTGGGTCTTGCACTACCACTTCCATAAATGAGAGTTGTGTCAAGAAAGAAAGACAGGGGCAGATTCCTTTTTTAGAGTCCTTATGGCAGCCCTTCTGAGGGTCTTGCTGGACTCAGTGTAGAAGGCAGGTTAGGAGGCTAGGAAAATCCCAGCCCAGCAGGCACAGTCTCTGGCCAGCACTTGTTTCTGGTGCACAGTCTCTGCCTGGTAAGAACAGCCTTTGAGAGCTCTCTGCCTAATGCTGGAAGCGTCTCTGATTACAGGGCCCTGCAGCTCATCATGTTAGTGCTAACACAAGGCCCTGTTCCTCCCTCCAGACCTTTCATCAAGGTGCAGAAGGGCTGCCTCCTCTTGTCACTCTCCCCAGTGAAAGAGCCAGTAGACAAATGATAGGAGAAGGGTCATAGAGAATTTAACAATCTCTAAAA
The DNA here is from genome assembly GCF_964339955.1 of Pipistrellus hanaki. Classification (NCBI taxonomy): domain Eukaryota; kingdom Metazoa; phylum Chordata; class Mammalia; order Chiroptera; family Vespertilionidae; genus Pipistrellus; species Pipistrellus hanaki. The sequence goes on from NC_140504.1 coordinate 40,701,269, forward strand.
TGGATAATCCAGAAAAAAAGTGATTTCATTGAATAACCAATTGTTTTGATCCTAAAAGGACCCACAACAACATGCAGCAGAACAACTGAATGGCAGTGCAAAGGAAACCCTTTCCTCCTTTCTGATGACTCAATATGAAGATACCAGCTAACACAGTCTTGCGAATAACTTAAAATAACGTACCAGCCCTCCCTTCCTGTCAATCAAATGAATAGCACATGCAGGAGGCTGCCTCCCAGAGTTAAACATAACCAGAGTTCCTGAGTACCTCCATGAGGAAGGGTACATGTATGGAAAGGAAGAGAAAATGAGTAAAAGGACAAGTACACAAATAAAAGGGGGAGGGGTTTGACGTAAATGTATACTCTTCAGAGATTTAAGGGGAAGGGGGAGAAATTAGGAGTAAGAATTATATCTCCATACCCTGGAGTAGGCCCCCCATTGTCCAGGTTGAAAACTTGTTTGGGGTTGAGCAGATAGTGGAATTTCCGAAGAATTCTATTGGGGGGAAAAAGAAAGAGAGAGAGAGAGAGGCAGAGAAAGAGATATTATTATGAGAAGCCACAGTAGGGCAAACACCTCTGGAGCACATTCGTGGTGGGAATGAGGATCTGCTTAAACCCCCGCTGCAGAAAAGACTGAATGCAGGCCCTGCACACCCTGATGTCCCAGCTTTAGCTGGCATCCCTCATGCCCTAACCCTCTGGTTCAAGGCCTCCCCATTCTCCAAGACTCTAGCCTCCAATGCCAGAAGTATCACCCCTTACAGAGAAGTCAGGGCAGAGGAACTCAGAGAGCAGAAGTTCTATTCTCCTAATGCTTTTTTCTTCGTGGAGACCTTCTCCCAAATGTTCTGTATGTTCTAGGCTGTATAGTTCTGCTCCTTGTGGACTATACAGAGGCATCAAAGGGAAGGCCACCCAAATCCTGGAATCAGGAAGAAACAGGAGATGAGGCTGCAGGAAGAAAGTGCTGGGGGCAATCACCTCACCTAGGCTTGGCTTCAAGGCTCAGCTTGAGGCTAACCAGGTCAGTTCAGAAGCGATGCTCTGCCCCTTAGACTAGTGTAGGGGTCTCATAGTTGTTGCTGTAACCCTACTTATTATTTTTAAACTTGGATTCCAGATCCCCATGCCATCTGTACATTATCCTGGAGCTGACAAGACTGGGGGCAGGGCTGCTTTGCCCTTTTTCCCTCTCTCCTCCCACTCTTAATGCTTCCAGTGGACTGGGCATTCCCTTCACGGGTGAGCTGAGTGTCCTGCTTTCTCAGGGGCTTGATAGGCCAGGAAGTCCTGATCAGTGAGTCCTGTCACATCTTTTAATCAAGAATAGACTTGAGAGACTAGGAAGTTAACAGGCATCTCAGAACTTGGTCTGTCTCTGGGTGCCATAATAATGGCTCATGTGGCAGGCCCTAGACTAAGCACTGTGTGTGTTTTAATCCTCACAATCACCCTGTGAGAGGAGAAATTCTTATTTATTTACAGAGAAGGGATCCAAGGCACAGGGACATTAAGTCAGTTGAACCAGGTTATCAAGTGATTAAGTAGGAGGGCTGGGATTTGAACCCAGGTCTGCCTGTCTCTGTTCAGTCCACTCTATTATGGCTGAGGGGAAGAAAGGACCCAAGTGAGGCTTTCTGGCCTTTCCATTTTGAAAAAGAAGAGAACATACCTTTCTCCTTGTCTCCCTCCACTCTTGGGGTTCACCAAGACCAACAGGGGATGGGTACCCGGGGTGGGGATGATCTTGTACTTAAAAGGTAAAAGAAAAATAAATTAGCTCTGTTTTAGCCAACTGGGGGAAAGAGCTGTGAGTGTATACTAAGACAGCATCTGGGAGAGGTGGATAGGAAGCAGTTACAGTCATGGAGGAGAGGAGGATGGAAGGTAGGGCTTTGTCCACTGCCTGTGTTTTTGAGGGGTTAAGCAGCTAAGTGTCTTCAGCCTGAGTGGCCTTTGAGTGGTGGGAATGGGGACAGGGTTTGAAGAGATGGGACAATGGCATCGTAACTTCAAATCATTCAACAATGATGAGTCATTGGGTCCACAGCATGAAATTAGATTTTGTGAGGGATACAACTGAAAATGACCTTAACAGTATGCCATCTGGTCAAATTCCTAAGTAAAATTACGCTCATGGAGTTAACCACGAATTCCCCTAGCACCGATTTTCCTCCTGAGCCCTGGTTCCTCATTTCTCATTGTCCTGTGGGTACCTTCAACCATACTTCACACTATCAGGTTGCTCCAAACATCAACATGTCCCAACGCTGACCTATCTTCTTTCCCCATCAAACTGATTGCCACTCTTGGCTCCCTGCTTCAATTTAAATATGCCATTATTATTTATCCAGTCATCCAGGGAAACCCTGTTCTGCCAAATTCATTCCCTGGAATGTCCCTTTCTCTCTGCAGTTGCCACAGCAACCATACCGCCCAGGCATTTCCCAGTTCAGGTAAGTCCTGTCACGAGGTCCTTGGTATAAGATTTACACACACACACACACACACACACACACACACACACACACACACTAATATGATATTTACACACTGAATGTCATATTAGTCACTTTTCTCTTGCTCAAAAACCTTTAATAACACTTTTTTGCCCCGATTATAAAATCTAAAACTCCTAACCTGGCATCCGAGGCATTTCAGTGTAACCCCATTCAACTGTTATCTCTTAATTACTCTAACCCTTGCTGCAGTTCTGGCCAATCATAGCTTTCACCCTTGCGAGTGTGTCTCCTGAATTTCCACCCTGTGGATCTGCTCACCCTGGTTTCTTCTCCTTAGCGCCCTGAAATGGCTCTTCTTTCTTTGCAACCTCAGGGCCCAGTGCACAAGCTACTTCCTCTATGAAGTTTTCCTTAGTTACTGCAACTATTATAAAATGATTGCACTTGAAACATGTAATACCTTTCTGGGTTTCTTGTTGATTTGTTTTCCATCTTCTCAAGTAAATGTCTCAAAAACAGCCACTGGATTTTAAATACCTCCAAAGCAGTGTGTGTGTGTGTGTGTGTGTGTGTGTGTGTGTGTGTGTGTAAATCTTATACCAAGGACCTCATGACACTAGATACAGGAGTGAGTAGTTAATCAACACTCATGGGTTTAGCTAAAGGACACACTGATACATAGACACAACTCTGCTCCACATTCACTAATGCTCACTTTCCCAGATCTCAGGCTGAAAACGCAGCAAACCTGAGCCATGCTGTTTGAAACACACAGCACCAATTATTATGATTTTTAAGAATGTTCTCATCGGCCTTAGGGTAAATGTCTGTATGAAGCATCTTGGGAGTCTGAAGAGTAATTTTTACTTCTGGGAGTGGTATTCAAAATATTCAACAACCTGTACAGCATGGGCATTGCCCAATCAGTACAGATGAACACTAACCAAATGGATGCCAGCTGTGAACAACTGGTAGGCCTGCATTGTGATTGCATGTTTGTCTGTCCCACTTGACTTTATGTCCTTATTGGTACCTGGAGCTTTCTCACATTATTAAGATTCCCCATTATTATTGCTTATGCTTTAATTTTCTAAAAACACTAATCTGCATGTTGTCATTGAATCTCAGGGATCCTCTGGGGATAGGTAGTGCAGGGTTTGCTGTGCTCCTTTTAAACAAGGAAACTTAAGGTTCAGGGGAAGAGGAGGAGGCCCTCATTTCCTATTTCTTTCCTAGTTAGGACTCTTTGTACCTCACCAGCTGTCTCCCCTTGCAATCCCTGGAGCTCCATGGAAGACACAAAGATAAGATGTTTATTGGTGAACCCAAGTGAAAAATGAGTTCTTAAATATGTGTTTAAGGATAAAGAAGAATTTTTGGATACATTAGCTTCATTTTGGCCTATTGCTTTCTGGAGACAGTGTGGCAATCTTGGAAAATCTATTGTATATTTTTAGGCCACATTCTTATTATTTTTTTAGGGGTGAGCATATTGGAGTTCCTAAAGCAACTTATTCTTAAAAAAGTGATAAAGCCAATTTGGCCAGCCATAGGCTCAACCAATCCCCCTTCCCATAGTGTGGTGGTCAAAGGTAATTTGAGAGGCTGGAAATAGTGTCTTGTATGATATAATTGATCAGATGAGAAAGTAAATGTTGAGGTATATTACTCTACCACCCAAACCCTGTCTTCCTTTCCACAGCCCTGGACCAACTTAGGATGAATGATCATATTCAGGATGCTGAGGTACCTGCATTACAAGTTCACCCTTGGCTGACGCGTCACCATCAGACTTCCCACCTTGCCTGTCCTGTGAGAAGAGAGGAAAGATAAGCATCTTTTTTTGGGGGTGGGTGGGTGGGGGTGGGGAGGAAGGCCTAATATAAGAAAAAGGAATCAGAAGAAAAACAAATGGTTAACAAGGAGAATTAGAAAACCAGTACAGAATGGGGAGAAGTGTTTCAAAGTGGGGCTTTGGCCCTAAAAAAAGAAATGTTCCCCTATAGGTTTCTCGAGGATTCTCGAGGTCTCTGTGATCATTTGCTCTAACATTAACTTTGAGACTCTGGAATGGAATGGACATGGGGAGAGGGAACGCTAACATTGACAGAAATCTACTTTGTTGATTTTGAAGCTTGAGCTCTGAGAAGCAAGATCTTAGATTTGGCTTCTCTGCTTAGCACTATCTAAATGATGTTACATTGAGAATGTTATTTTTTTAAGTTTTTTAAATTTATGATTATTATTTTTGTGGAGGTTTATTTCTCATATAGTAAAATGCTCAAATCTAAATCTCCAGCCAGATGAACTTCTGCTCTTGCTGCTTCTTCAGGTCTAATGCTGCTGTGACTATGAATATCTAATTGGTTTTCTCTGGCTTTTGAATTTCATAGAAATGGAATCACAAAACATGTATTTTTATTGATTTCAGAAAGGAAGGGAGAGGGAAAGAGAGATAGAAACATCAATGATGAGAGAGAATCACTGATTGGCTGCCTCCTACATGCCCCCAGACTGGGGATCAAACCCACAACATAGGCATGTGCCCTGACTGGGAATTAAACCATGCCCTCCTGGTTCATAGGTCAACGCTCAACCACTGAGCCACACTGGCAGGGAAGAATATGTCTTTTTTGAGTCCAGCTTCTTTTTACCAGCAGTATATCTTTGTGATTATCCCCTTTTTGCATCTAAACATAGTTTTGTTTTTTTTCCATGTAGTATTTCATGATACAAATATTCCTCAATTTATTTATGAATCTATTAGAGGCCTGGTGCATGAATTCGTGCATGGGTGGGTTCTTCTGTCTGGGCAGCAATTGGGGCCAAATTGGGCCATCTTCCCCAGTCTCCATCTGGCCAGTGGCCAACTTCCTGGCCAGCCAGCCCAATCGCCCCTGGCTGGTCAACCTCCCTCGGCCTCTCCTCCTGCTGGCCAGCATGGGGTGGGGGGGTTGGAGCCCCAGGAGGGGCTATAGGAGGTTAGCTGTGGGAGCACACTGACCACCAGGGGGCACTCCTGCATTGAGCATTTTTCCCCTGGTGGTCAGTGTGCATCATAGCAACTGGTCGACAGATTGTTCTACTCATTCTGGCCATTCAGTCGTAACGGTTGCTTAGACTTTTATATTTATGGATTCTGTCATTAAGTTTGCTTCTGTTTTTTCACTGTTATCAATAAAGTTGCTACAAACATTTTTGTACATGTATTTTGGTAGAAAAATGCTCATATTTCTCAGGTAAATATATAGGAGGGAACTTATCGGGTCTTGGAGTTTTGTATTTCCAACTTGATAAATGCAGTCAAATGGTTTTCCTTCAGGTTTTTTTTTTTTTTTTTTTTTTTTTTTTTTTTTTTTAAGAGACATATCATCCCTAACTGGTCAAGGATGATACATGACAAATCGGGGGGACTTGGCAACAATTTTAAGAAGGAAAGGAACAGCTAAGATGTTTGGTGCTTAGTTTGAAAGTGGAATCTTCAACACAGGAGACAGACAATTGCAGCTGGGGATAAAAGGAGTTTAATTTTGCTGTATCCATTTTCAAATAGGGCTGAGACACCCAAGGGGCAATCATCAGGGCAGATGTCGGGATATAGGACAGAGGTTGGCAGGAACACCTGGGAGGCCTGGCCTGTGCAGGTAGTGACTCCCTTGAGCTGTGTCCTGCCTGCCAGGTGCTCAGAATGAATGCGCTCTCCAGGATGGGCCACTTCAGAGCATTCTGGGGGCCAGCAGTAGGAACCACTTTAGTCAGGGGAGTTTCCCCTCACAATTGGTTGGCACAGCATGACCTCATTTAAACTTTTGCTGACAATACAAACCCATGAGTTGTTGAGGAAGCCCTCAGAGAGGGGTGAACATCTGAATGCTGCACATGTGAAGTGTGCAGGGTAGGGGAGTGGGGAATCAGAGCCCTGGTGGGTGGCAGCACTTACCTGAGTGATGGGGCAGATCGAGGTGGGCAGCAGGATGTGGTCTTTGAGTTCCCCACCATCACATACTGTGGATAATTCACATTTGCGGTGAAACTGGCGGAAACAATGAAGATGAGAGTGAGTGAAACAGATCGAGGAAATTTCAAATATGAGGGTTTCGAAGTTTACTGGGGAGGCAAGCTGTCTAGTGCTCCCCAAATCCTGATGCACTGCTGGCTTTGGCAGTATAACTGAGTGTGTATGTGTGTGATGTGTATATGGCGTGTTGTGTGTGTTTTCAGTGTGTGTATGTGGCATGTATGCACGTATGGCATGTGTGAGTGTGTGGTCTGTAATCAGGGCTGCCAAATCTTCATAGGCTGATAAAGAAGACAAAGTGCTACCCATAGCTGCTGGGGCAAACAGTCATGAGCAGGCCTATCTGTGGCCCTTCAGGGTGGCACCCCAGGTGGATTCCAGCGCCCCCCCCCCCCCTGGATTTTTGATCCCTAGACTCTGAGACACCGGAAGGAAGGAGATCTTGTTGAACAGACTCATGACAGGCTGAAAATAGACTCTTTGACACAACCTCTGCATCTTAAGAGTTCTGTGATTTAATTTGGAGATCTGTCCTTCTTGAGGCTGATCAAAGACCTTGGTCAAGGGGACAAGACATGGCCCTGAGTTAGCTGTGGTAGCAGGGTGACCTTTGGTAGGTTCTGGGTGTCTAGAGAGGAAGTGGACATTGGCTGTGGCTAACGGCAGCAGGTCCAGGCCTCTGGCCCCAGCAGTGGGGCTGCTGAACAGAGTGTACCTTCCTCTGGCACCTTGAGGAACATAATTCTGGTGTCTAATTCCTCGCCAACTCTGGTGGTGCCACTGGCCCCAGGTGACACTCAGGGGAAGGAAGTTAATGGTCACAACTGCCCAGCCACACAGACAGTAGATTGACCAGCTTCTTCTTAAGCAGCCATCACTCCCCTTGTTCTGGGGGTTGTCCTCTCTCTGGGCAGCTTGTGATTCAGTGGGCACTGTTAGAGTTAGGGCATTGAATGGGGCTCTGGGTGCCCCAGATGTCCCCCTGGCTCTGCTTAGGCTCTTTGGCAGGATGTCCACTGCCCCTGGGCTGCAGCTTGAGCAAAAAAAACAACAACTGAAAAGAAGCAGGGCTGCCTTGGGCGCCAAACCCACCGTCTTCCGGCACCACACGCAGTGCCACGCGGTGACACTCTGGTAGCACTTGATACTTTTGTGGCACCGATCACACTTGACCGAGGAGTTCCCTTCCACCCACGCGTGCTGCATCACCTGCAGAAGGGAAGGGAAGGATGCCAGGGAAGGCTGCAGAACCACTCCCCGGGCCTGGGCCTGAGGAGAAGGGCCTGGAGGTGCACAGAGGGGTGAGGGCAGAGGGGTTGTTTCCTGTTCACTTTATGCACTGATTGGGTGCTGGGTGGCTTTGCTGCACTACGTTGACACACTCTCTCCCTGCCTAACCACCATTTTGTTCATCGAGGCAGTTGGAAACCATTTTTCCTGTGTCTTGAATAGCTCATTTACCCTGGCAGTCAAGCCTCTGAGCAGCATCTCTCGTCTGGCAATCCATCTGTTTGTCTTGCAGAACTTCTTGCAGAGTGAGGTGCTCATGCGCGCCCTCTTCTGGAAGGCAGAGTGATGCAGGGAAAAAGGAGGGCTGGGCCACAGACTGAACTGGTTGGAATCATTGATTTTCCATTTGGCAGCAGGACGACCTTGGGCCAGTTCCTGGACCTCTCTGAGTCTCGGGTCCCTAGTCTGTAAAAATGGCATAATAAGCCCCACCTCTACGTTTTCATGAGCTAGCACCAATGGGTAACTCCCTGTCAGCCTCAGCAGCCCATCAGAACCATTTGGGGAGCTTCCTATAAGTTCTAATACCCAGTTCTCTCTGCAGACCAACTAAATTTGAGTCTCTGGGGATGGGAACCATTGTTAATAGGGTTTAAAGCACCCTCTGCGATTACAATGTACGGTCAAGGTTGAGAAGCACGCTAGAAGGAAGTTAGAGGAAAAGTCCAGAGAACTTAGTGTGGGTCAGCAGCCAGTGGCTTTCACATCTGTTTCCTGGAAAGCTGGTTGTACTTGCTTCCTGGCCAGGAAATGGCACGAGGGCAGCCCAGGAACCTAGAAGCCATGGGAATACATATGTATATGTGTGTGGGTAAGAGCAAAGTTACCCATGACACCAAATGCTGCGGACCTGAGCCCTCGGTTGTCTTCCCTAGGAATTCTACAGAATTTCCCAAAATTGCCCACAAGGGCACTTTGGATACAGAAGGAAGAGAATGTGCACTGTGGGGGTATACAGGGACCTAGTCTGAAGTGCCAGCTATAAACACACTACTAAACACACATGGGATATTTGCATTACACCATCCAAGTTTGTATTAAATAAAAGTTTTAAATTACTTATCAATTAAGTTAATAGTCCTCCTTCCAAAGCTTTTTGGTAAAATTCTTATTCTAACAGACATGCCACTTTTATTTGAGGATATAAAGAATCCAGTTTGCCAATCAATTTGTCATCTCCATGGTCACATTGCATTTACTCTGAGATTCTTATTATTTACATTTCATGGAGAATAAAACAAACCATCGGATAAGTTAAGGACCGGCCCCAGGTTCCAAGGCTGATAAGTGGTCAAGCAGAGCCTCATAGCCAGGTCTTCTGACTCCAAATCTATGGTTGTCTACCAACACCACATTGCCTTCTCCATCCTCTTCTGGGATTGGAAGAGATGGTGAAGGACTTGGATTGCCCCTGGAGATTCAGAAGATAGTGTCCTGCTGGCCCCTCAGTGGCCTCTCTCTGCTCTGTGTGTAGCAAGTGGCCGGAGTGCGGGCTTAGGCCTGAGCCCAGGAGGTGTACCGTGCGTCCTGGTGAAAGCATGCATATGGAAAGGTGTGTGCATGCGTGTGATACAGAAGTAGACGAGAGGCCATGCGGTGTCTCATGGGGCATGCATGTGTGTCCTGGAAGGCACCCTTCTCTCTTGGAGTCCTGTGGGGATAGCACTCCCACCTGCTAAGCATCTCCTGATTCAGATCATTGGAATCTTCCATGCCGGAACCCAAGAGTGCCCTTTTCCTGCTAATTTTAAGAGTCCATTTCCAGATTTGATGAATGGCACCATAACAGCCAAGTTAGAAACCCTGGAGCCATTCTTGACCTCTTCTCTTTTCTCCATCACCAAGTCCTAGTGGTGGTACCTCCAAATTATCTCTCAAACTCTTTCTTCATCTTCTCTTTATGTGAGCCAGTTGGACAGTCAAAGTTCTCAGCTGGCATGGCTGGCGGAGACTCTCAGCAAGACACAGCCACCACTGTGCTGCTGAGGACACATCAGCATAGCGGGTGAATACAGACTCCACCCAAGTCGGGCCCTCGGTGCAGCACTGCCTCTTGCCTGAACTGCTGAAGACGTTTTCTCCCTCAGATCTCTTTCCTGCACCATGGTCAGAGCAATTAACCTAATTTGCAAACCCAATGATTTCCAGCTCAAAGCTTCTCAATGTCCCCTTACAAAACTCTTTCCCAACTCCTCAGCTGGCCTCACAGACCTTCCCAGGCTGGATCTCACTGTCAGAGCACAGCTCCTGACACTGCCCTTTAAGCATCCTCTGTTCCAGTCAGGCAAACAGGCACAGTCCTCAGAATGAGCCATGTGCCTGGTGCCTTGCCCACCTTAATGCCTTGTGAAGTCAAAGTACAAGGTTCAAGGTACAACTCAAATGCCATCTCCTTGTGAAACCTCAATTGTATATCCCACACAATCGCTACTGTTCATCTCACTACCTCGTGCTTTGCTTCCGCTCCTGTCTCTCTCCCGCTAGATGGCACAGTTCTCCAGTAGGCTGAAGGCCACCTTACAAGCCGCATACCCCCTAGCACAGTGCCTGGCACGTGATGGGGACCAGGGAGATGCTGAATGGATTGATGGATGAACAAGATGGTTTAACGATGGTCCTCGGGGCAGAGAAGGGACTGGGCAAAGCTCCCAAAGCCTCTTCCCACCCAGGAGCCTGGTGATGGACATGTAGCCTGGGACACAGCATGCAGTAGGACAAGGCAATAGGTGTCACCAACCTCGCTGCCCCTTTTGGTTCTTGAGTACGTTTTGACACACCCAGGAATGTTTTTGGATACACAGCGTTCGTGGACAGTATATTTACAGTCTGGGGGAAAAAAGTAAGGAAAGTACTCGTGAGTGACCATGTAGAAAAGGTCCAGCTACCCTGCCCCTCTCCACCGCGCTCTCCCCCCCCTCCCCACCCAGATAAGGCCTGAGTCTGAATAGGTGACCAGTAGGGGCAGCGGACATATGGAGCTGGCCTGGCCTAATGGAAATTCAAAGCAGTCTTCCCTTGTTCTTTGAGAAGGGAGTCCATGATTATCTCCCAGACATGCTCCTGCACTCGCCACCCTGCCACACTTGGGCAGTGAATTCGGGGAGAAAAGATCGCGTGGAAAAGTGCTTTTCACTTAAGGGTGGGGGAGGAGTCATCCTCCTGGTTATGCCAGTGCCACAGTATTGTGTGTCAGGGATGCTGCGGGTGGGCCGAAGGCCAGGGGGGCTTCCTAACTGAAACAGGTGGCTCTGAACTCTGGCTCTGCCATTTGTGACAACCTTGAGTAAGTTTTCCACATCTCTAAAATTCACGGTTTTCTATAGAATGGGAATAAAATTGCCTCTCTTTCTCTTTACAGGACTTTTGCAGCATTAAATGAGATACTTTGTGGTTTTTAAAAATCATTTCTTAAAATTAAATTTTTTAGAGTTGAAGGTATTAGATGTGTCCCTCTTCCCCCTCCCCATTGACCCCATCTAGCCACCCCCCTACCCCTCATCCCTGGCCTTCACCACCCAATTGTCTGTATCCATGAATTATGCATATATGCATACTAGTTCTTTGTTCATCTCTTCGCACCCACCCACCCACCCACACACCTCTGCCTTCCCTCTGAGATTCCACAGTCTGTTTCATGCTTCTATGTCTCTGGACCTATCTCATTAAATGAGATACTTTGTATAAAGCAACCATGTGTCTGGGTCAGAATATCTATTCCACAAATTATTATCACCACTACTGTTACTACACTGATTGCTATGCAATCAGCAGGGGCCTGCAGTCCTGGAACCTGATTGGAATGAGACAGGGTCTCTCAGAAGTGGGGAGACTGGATTTGAATGGGTGCTGAGAACACTGGCAGACCCCTTCTTACACCTGCTGATGCTCTTCGTAGACATTGGCCCCAACTCTGTCAAGATGACTTTTGTGGCCGAGGTCACCTGCTGCCTAGCTCACGTGTACAAGTTTAGAAGATCTGCTCCAATGACCTGGACTGCACCCAAGGGCGCTGCCTGCAGCAGTAGCTCCCCAGTCTCTAGTGGGTTCAGACCTGTCTGCATTGTGAGGTGATTTGTAGAACTCTGCACCCACATACTCTGACCCACAAAGCCTTCTCAGGGCAGCCCCTCCAATCTCCTGCTCCCTGAATCACCCCCTTTCTAACTAACATCACCCCTCTGTCTTCCTTCCCTCCATCTCTTTCTTCTGTCTCCTTCTCACTCTCCCTTCCTACTTTTTTCTCTTCCCTAGTTTTTTCTCTTCTCCTATTTGACTTATTAAGGATTATAAAGTGAAACAAATGGATAGTTTTCATTTCCACTGCATTTACAAATACATTTTTATATTGCTTATTAATAATAATAATAATAATAATAAAAACAACACACACCCAGGTTCTTCTGACCACCCAAATGAAATTAGTTTGAGATGCTTTTTAATTATATGTGAGCCTTAAACACTTTCTTTCGGGGAGCAGGGGGACCTGTGGCCCATGATGGGACTCCAACAATGGGACATTACTTATCCATTTTACTTGAATAGCACAAAAATAGGACATGGAGGTCTTGATTCATCCCCTGCTGTGGAACAATATGGGAGGTCCCTTTAGCTAGGAAGCAGAAATACATAGACTTTTTCTGGAATGGCTCAACTACATGCAGAGCAAGACAGTTCCTGGGGAAGGAGGTCTGAAGGATGTTTACTCACATGTGCAGCACAGTCCTTGCTTCCTCACGCCCATCAGCATGACGTGGCAGAAGTTGCAGTAGGTTGGTTTCTTGAAATGCTTCATGGTCCAGGCGTGCCTGCCATCCCCCTTGGAGCCCTGTGGGGATAGAGAAGGAATGGGACTCGGAGCAGGCAGCCCTAAGCTAGCTGAAGCCTGAGCCTGTCTCCTGTTATATCTTCTTACTTCTCAAAAGACTCTCTTCTCATATTTGGAAGACAAGATATACATTTATTTTACTGACATAAAGACTCTTAAAAGTGGAAATCAAAACTAAGTTCTTGTCTCTGTGTGTGTTTTCTAAAATTAGCAAGCATTAAAAATTAAGAATATCTCAGCAGGAGTATGTGTGTGGGGGATAACACAAGCCCTCTTCTACTTGGCTGGTGGAAGTGTAAATCCAAACAAACTATCTCTCTCTCTCTCTCTCTCTCTCTCTCTCTCTCTCTCTCTCTCTCTCTCTCTCCCTTCCTATCTATCCATCTATCTGTGATCCTATAATGTTTATAACTGTTGACTTACAAATTTTCTTTCTTGGATTCACTTCTAAAATATCATTTTTGAAGGAAAGATGAGCATTTTTGTGCTCTGTCACATGTTTAACTCAGCATTATTTATTTAAAATAATGCAAAACTGGAAATATCCTAAAGGTATCAAAGTTACCAAAAGGTTAGTTGTGGTAGAGACATGTGATTAAAGGTTACGTGGCCATCACAAAGATATTTATAAGAATGACTGATGGCATGGGAATGTCCTCCAAAGTGAAAAAAGCAGGATGTAAATTTGAGGACCCATTATCATCTCAGCTTTATGTAGTAAGATCTCTGGTAGGGAAAAATGTCACCAAACCATTAACAGGTTCGTTATAGCTGGAAGCAGTATGAATTAATTTTATTCTCTAATTTTTAATTTTCTTTTATGTTTCCCAAAATTTCTACAATTGGCAAGTAATAGTTTTATAATCAGAAAAAAGTAGTTTAGTAAAAACAATGCACCCTCTCATCAACTTTCCAGACACAGAAAAAATAGTTAAGAGATAGTCAGACTTGTCTCAGAAGCGAATTCATCCTGACCTGCTAGATAAGCCAAGCATCACACAATCACACACCTTCCCTGGACACCAAAGCTCCTGCCTTCTGGCCCCTGATAGCACAGCCTTGCTGGTGGCTGTGGCTTCAGGGACATCCCTCCACGCATCTGACCCCGAACATTTTGTATAGGCTCCATCAAAAGAGCATCATTCTTAGGGTGGTGTGTAGGTTAGTAAAAAGCACCCTAGGAAGGTAGTGAGAACTGACTGTCAGGTACACAGAATCCAGCATGCGGGACTCAAACCCAGCTCTTACTTTTGGGCCCCTCTGGTTTGCACTGGTCACGGCAATCAGATCCATTTCTACACCACGTCTTCTGCTAATGGTCTCTAGAAGAGCCTGTATGGGTTTCCAAGTGCGGGTCTCATTTCTCCTCATCACCTCAACACCCTGCTTCTTCCAAGACCAGACTCTATAGAATTACAGCCTAACGGTTTCTGTAAGTAAAGCTTCTAATCCAGTGTCTGATAACCAAAACTTATCAAGTTCCTACTCTGTGCTGGACAGTAAGGGACACAAAGATAAGTAAAGTGCTTTCTTATGTGTAAGGAGGTAGGTTTATGCCTGTTCTGGAAATGATGAAATGGAGACTCAGAGAAGTTACATACATATCCCAAGACCACACAAATAATACGTGATTGAATCAGTAGTCAAATTGGGGCTCTTACTGGCATCAGAGCCTGTCCTCCTTCTTTATGAAAGGAAACTACAGCTCAGCAGACCCAAAGGACTATCATTTTTATCTTGGAAATACCTTCATTAGCTAAATCAGGTACTGTCTTCATATAGTTGCAGTAAGAAGCAGAGGGACCATGGCTTAGAGAGCAAAGGAATTTTTCCGCGTGGGCTACAGCGCCATCATGTGGCGCTTTCATGTCGGCACAGTGGCGGCTGCAGGATGTGGGAGTAACTCCTCTTGCATGCCAGGCTTATTGCCGCTGCTGCAATCTCACGGAGACAGACTGCTTTGCACATATTGCATTCAGAGATCCCCAGACTTATCAGGGGCCCTTTGTGAGTTTTGAAAAAGCCAAATAAGCAATGTGACTTTTAAGACATTTAGGAATGCTTTCTCTGAACCCCTAATATTAAATGTAGAAAAGTACAATTTAGTATGTATTTAAAAATAAGTGCATAACACTTTTGATTAATAAAAGCCAAATTTACATTTGTTCTTTGCTTGCCACTTTCTTGATATATAGTTGGTTTTCTATAAAGCTGACTTGGCTTTGGGAAGAGACAGGAGAGAAAATGGCCTGTACCTCCCTCCTAAAGCCATAAAACAGTGGGTCCCCTCCATGTGAAGAGCTGGCGGCACTTTAGAGTCAGTAAGCCCAAACTAGGGGGGGGGGGGGGGGAATGTTGGTTTCTTATGATTAAAATGCCCCATCTCTATTTCCATATTTAGTGAAAAAACAATGTTATGTTAACACCCAAGAAACTAAACACTCAGGTATGTTAAACCAGCACTGAAGCAGATCTTCCATTCTACTCAGGTATGATCTTGAGTATTGATAGCAGGAAGTTTATCTTACTTATCTGAGTGCCCCTCCTCCCAGTCCTAGCTCACATAGGTTCTTTTTTTTTTCTTCCCCTAATATATTTTATTGATTTTTTTAACAGGGAGGAAGGGAGAAGGAGAGAGAGTTAGAAACATCAATGAGAGAGAAACATCTATCAGCTGCCTCTTGCACACTCCCCACTGGGTATGTGCCCACAACCAAGGTATATGCCCTTGACTGGAATCGAACCTGGGACCCTTGAGTCCGCAGGCCAACGCTCTATCCACTGAGCCAAACTGGTTAGGGAACACATAGGTTCTTGTACTTAATACGTTCTTGGTAAGGGATCCTTGGACGAGAGGTCTGCTGTTTCTGAATATGGAGGATGGCCCCTGGTAGTAACTAGCTGTGTGTTCTCGGGCCCTCAGTTTGAAAAGTGAAGGGGACAGATCAAGGAACACCAAGGTCTTCTCCAGCACTGACTTTCTAAGGAATAGAAAGACAGTTGTACAGATCCTCATTCCTGAATTTCTGCGTAGCCCTTGGATAGAGCTGCACATGCCAGAACATGATTGCAGGATTCCTAGCTCTTGCGTATTGGAAATGAAGGCCCAGCTTCAGTCCTGAGTTGCAGAATTGTCAGATGGAGACATTACAGGCAACCACAGCAATTGGAGGCTCACCCAGCTGAAAGTTTCCTGTTCTGTTCCTCTGTATGACACTTCAGACTTTCAAAGCGGTACTGTCACACATCCTATGTGATTGTCCTGGCAAATGCTTCAAAGGTACAATTTTACTTTTAGCTTGTGCATGAAAGTTACTTTCAATTGGTAAATAAGCAGAAAATGCAGTGACTCACTAGGTCAGGTCAGGGATATATAACCAATAATTTTGCATGAAGCCTCTACATGTATTCTCTACTCTGATGTAGCGGGGAGGTTTTTCTAAAACATGAACATCCTTTCATTTGGGTCTTTGATCAAGCTATTTTCTTGGCCACAAACTCTCTCCTGTATCATTTTTTACCACCAAATCATATCCATCCGTTGGAAACACATCAAACATCCTCTTAGGTCTTTCCACTGACTATTATCTCAACAGCAGGATATCAAAATCCCACACATCCTTCAGGACCAGGGCAAATATCCTCTGATATTTCTTCCCACAGGTCTCATTCCTAAGTCTGGGTCCTTAGAAAGTGAAGTATCTTTGGAGTCAAATACAAATACATTCAGACTTCTCTCTTCGCTCCTTAGGCTAATAATTTCAGCTTTCCATTTGTATAAAGAGTGGGGGTGGAGGGAGGGAGATACCTACCTTATCTGGTTGTTTTGATCACCCTCTGCCTCACAATAGATCAGTATTTTTTCCTTACATTTCTCCTTCTCTTCCCTCCTTCCCCAACTCTCATAGCACTTTTCAACCTAATTGTGGAAAAGATGGAATTCTTCCTTGAATTTTGTTTTGCTCTTAGATTGGTTGAATATAACCTTCTGGTGGGTGAATATATGAGTCCCTTCACAGAGCTCAGAACAATATCTTTACTAATAATTAGTACATGCTGTCAAATGAATGAATATATTTCAGTCACTAATAGGTAAAAGAGAGGTCTTTGAGGCTGGCCTAGAGCATAGGGTTTGTCCTTTGGGGCAGAAGCCAAGGTGACATGTAGATATGAACTTCCACATAGAGCTTGATGTTCCTGAAAGGCAAGAGATCTGAACTCAGGCTTGCTGACTTACAGAGTCGTCCATGCCCAGGAGGACCAGCAATGGGATGGTGGTCATCCCTCCGTGGACCCATTCCTGTAGAGACACAAAGCCGTCCCGGTCGTAGTCCATCCCTTGCAACATCTCCTTCAATATCTGCAGAATCCACAGAGCAGCAATTGTCCATTTTCATCCTTGACTTCTCTGCCCCCACTGCCCCCTTATTTCTCTTTTGTTCTGCATTGTCTGGCTTGTGATTTGCCCCCTTTTACTCTGGTTCACAGTGAGTAGAGCATGGAGGGAGCAAATGGGGGTGAGGAAAGCAGAGATCCAAGCCCTGGTCTGCCTGACCTGACTGGGCAGCCTTGGGCAAGCCAGCCACCCCGACTCTCTGGGTTCTGCTTTGCTCCTCTGTGGAATGGAAATAATATTGCTATGTATGCAGTACTGTAGTGGGGACTAGAGAAAAGGTATATAGAATGTACATTTATATAAAAAATTAGTATTGCCTGGTGATGAAGGAAAATTTTTAAAATTCATTCAAGTTCTAAATTTTTTGGTCTACCAGCTCTTATTATAAAAATTTAGCTCTGAGGGAAAAGGTCAGAGATAATTATTATTTGAATTATATCTACATTTTCCCCTGTTGCCTATAGTTTTTCCTATCAGCAAAGTGGGAGATCAAGATGTAGGACCCCCGAGAAGCTGCCTGTAGCAGGATGAATCTGGGAGATCCTGCCCATTTTTATCCTGAGGGTATCCTGCTTTTCTCTCAGAAGTCACCCCATGTTTCCAGAAACTCACAGGCCTTAGCTCCGTGGGATCCCACTCAAGATACTGAGCAATGTGCAGCATCTGGTTGACAATACGATCCATCTCCTAGAAAAACATCAAGGCGAGAAACCAACTGAAGATGTGTTTTCAAGAGCAAGGCTCAACATCAAAACATGTGGGAAGGTGGGCAGGACAGAACATGGGAAGCAGCTGGTGTAGTATCCTGGCATTCCACAGGGAGCTCACTACTTGTTTCTGCTCTTTATTCTGGCTTGACCACAAAGCTCAGTGGAGAATAGATGCTCACAAGAAGCACAGAAGACAGCTAGGCCAGAGGTATACTGAAAGCTCCCTGGACACTGCCCTTCTTGGACCCATGTGGACTCACCTTTCTTCCCCTAGTCTTGGCTTTGACTTAGAGATCATAGGAAGCACTTCTGTTTTCTCCTTCTTTGGGATCTCAACTCTCTCACATGCTTACAAACCAAAGCAGTTCTCTCTTCGCTCTTTAGTCACTCCTCATTCCCACAGCTTTACTGACTTTGGATCTACCTATACCCCTCAGAAGTCAGTGTCAGGTGGATGTAGGGTCTCTGTGTGGGCCTTAGTTCAGATACTATGATTTAGATCCTTTTGGCTTCTCCTCTATTTTCTTTGTGTCATGACCAGCCCTGAACCCAGGACTCTGTGGACAGGAAATTTATGAGGGGTTAATGGGCTGGTGAGTGAGCTTTTCACTTGCTACTTAGGCCAGGCTCAATCTAAAACCTCACATAATTGTTGTATGCTAAGGAATCAGGGCACCCAGAGGCCCTCTGAAATACACTAGACCAAAGAGGCATTTGCATCTCTTGGGCACAATCTAAGATGTTAATGGTGAGATCAATGTGGGGAGACATGAGTGAACTGAAGCAAGGTTCACTAGTGTTACCTCCACCAGGTAGAATGCTGGCTCAAACCAAGCAAGCAAAAAAGCAACAGGAAGTTTAAAAATTGTATTTCATTTAAATTAAAAAAAATAATAATTCATTGCAAAACTGCAGATGAGGTGGTAGATGGGGGGGCAGAGGAAGTAGGCAGGAAGTTGAGGACAGGGTTCTACAGAAGTTTCCAAGGGAAAGAGCTTGTGAATCCAGCTGGGACTAAAATTTAACCAGTAAACAATGTGACTCAGAAATGAGAATTAAACTCAGCCTTGAGCTGTGTCAATGGGTGGGCATTTCCAGGAAGAACTGGCTCATCTGATGTCTACCCTGGTTAAACCACCTGTGGATGATTAATGAGTCATGGGGGGAGGAGGAGGTTGGTTCTATGCCGTGTTTTTAAAATGGCATTGACAAACCAGAGTTTGGCCAGAGTGCATGTTTAAGTCTGCGTCTGAGAAAGTATGAGGATGGGGAAATCTGAGCCTGGGGGACACTTTACAGGAGATGTGATAGTACCTTCAAATACATGAAGGCTGATTCTATAGATTCAATATCCACTGATCAGCTGTCCTGGTCAGCTACAGAGGCCAGCAGCAAGCCAATAGGTATCGGGAAGGATTTGTTGAGGGCTGGCTTATTTTGGCTTCACTGCTGGGTTGGGAAAGGGAGAGGTGTTTCATGGTAAAACTTCTCCGGCACATCAGCGGTGCCTTTTATGTAGGAAGGAAGCCCTCTCTGAGTCACCCTCGGTGATGTAGTTGGCTGTGTTAAGGCAGTGGTTGAACTCTCCAGCACTGGGAATGATCACAAAGAGAGTGGGCGCCCAGCTGCCAGGGATTCTCAGTGGGAAGTTGAATTAGGTAACACTTTGGAGACTGCTTCAGTCCACTGATGTTATTCTCCAAATACATTTGAAATCTAACCACTTCTTACTACCTGCAATGCTTCTACCCTGGTACAAGTTACCATCCTTTCTTGTCTCGCTGATTTCAATAACTTCCCACCTGGTATCCCCACTTGCGCCCCTATAGTCTAGACAACACAGGAGCTAGTGATCCTGTTATAACCCAAATCAATCACATCACTCCTCTGTGTGAAATACCCAATGGTTCTCCATTTATCCAGAGTTAAAAGTAAACCCTTTCAATCACCTAAAAGCTTTGCAAACTTCCTCTACTCTTATCCCATTTCTTCTCTGATCTCATCTCTTATTGCTTACTCACTCTGACTTTTCCTATTCATTCAATCTGCTACAGTCACTCTGGGCTCTTACCTAATCTGCTAACATTCCAGGCACTCCTCGGGACTTTTGTACTCTCTGTTCCCTCTCCTGGAAGGTACTTCCTCTAGACTTAGGTGTACTTCCTCTAGACTTAGGACTTATAGTCCCTCACTTTCTTCAAGTCTCTGTTCAGACATCCCCTCCTCAGGGAGACCTTCCTTAGCTCATCCAGCTAAAACAGCAGCTCCCTCCAACACTTTTTCTCTTTTATTTTTTCTCCTAGGACACATTTTACTATGTTTCTCAGTGTGTGAGTTTACACTAAAATGAAAGTTTCATAAGGGCATAGGTTTTTTTTTTGTTTTTTTTTTGTCAATTGGATCACTGATATATACACAGTATTTAGAACAGTGTCTGGCACATAGTAGATAGTTAATACATGCATGTTCCCTCACATGACATAAATCACAGCATTGCAATATGGCCATAGGGCTCCCACAAAGACACCCTGGAATTTGGAAGAAATTGGGATGACTTAGTGAATTTGTTTAGTGAATTTGTTCCCTTTCTTCTTCCCTCTGTTCGAACCCAGTCTCATGCACCTCAACCTCAGAGCTTTTCATGAAGGAGTTTCACCTTTCACATTGCCAGTCATGAAGACAAGGCCTGCCTGACTCTATTTGCTATCTCCCCTCTCTCTCTGCCTTCTTTCTTTTTTATCCTTCCTCTCACTTCATGATCACTGACCTATCCCTGTCTATTCCTGAGGGAATTGTGCAAAAGAGTTGGGGAGACGGACCTCAGAGTTTCTCAGGTACATGGAAATAGGATCATGTGCTCCGAGCAGACGAATGAGACTCCTAGAGTCCAGGGAATGAGAGGATGTGATGGTGATGCAGAAGCACACCAGCAGTTACCTGCTTCCCCCTGCCCTCTTGCCCTGGTCTTGCTGCCTTTCCTACCTCCTCTCCTCGGCTCCTAGACTCCAGCAGGGAATTGCAGGGAGAAGTTCTGAACCCATTAGGGAATTAAACTAGATAAGATAATAAAGCACCTCCCCATTCTAAGATTTTATAATCCTGGGTTTCTGGAATGAAATGGCAAGTTGGAGTTCTGGCTCTTTGGAAAAAGAAGGTTGGGATTCTACTCATATTTGCAGCCCATTATTGAGACATAGCTATTCTTATAAAGACAGAACTCCTATAAAGAGTTCCGGACTCTTTCTCCACCTGTTGTTCCCTTCTCCCCCTAGCCTTTCTTGGAAAGATATTTTGAGAGCTTACCGCTTGATCTAGGAGACCATTCTCATCCGAATCATAGAGACGAAACATGACTGCAAGAAACACAGAGAAGAGGCTTGAGGCATCCTCCAGGCACCAGAGATGGCTCAGGTTCTGTTGCTGCTAGTTTTTAGATCAGTTCTGACCACCACTCAGGCAAAGGCTGTTGCAGCCAGCTCACCCACCCTCCAAAGTAACAGAATCTGATTTCCTTACAAGGAAGAGGAGAGAGGGAGGATGACCAAGCCACCGGGCTTCTGGGACTGCCTAAGCAATAACTCTGTAGCCAAGATCCAGGTCATGAGTGTGAGTCCCCGTAGGGCATTCAAACCTTTCAGCATCTCTGGAACACAACTCAGAGCAAATGCCCAGATGATGATGGGACTGGGGTACCAGAGGTATAGTTAGAGGCGCTTAGCATATAAGGCTGACTTGCCAGACAGATGGTTGAATGATGTAAAGAAGGACAGACCTCCCACTATGTTGCTCCCAGACCCTGGAGAGGTAACTCTAACACGGAGCTC
Source organism: Pipistrellus hanaki (assembly GCF_964339955.1). Classification (NCBI taxonomy): domain Eukaryota; kingdom Metazoa; phylum Chordata; class Mammalia; order Chiroptera; family Vespertilionidae; genus Pipistrellus; species Pipistrellus hanaki. The sequence goes on from NC_140504.1 coordinate 40,722,799, forward strand.
TTCTGGTCCTACTGTGCATGAAGAGTAGAAGCAGAAAGTGTGAGTAAGCATCCTATCTTTTAGCAGCCTGGCCTTGGACAAGTCATTTAACCATTCTGTGCTTTCTTACATGTAAAATGAGGATAATTATCTAGACCTTCTAGGGCCAATAAGAGGTTAAAGTGAGATAATGCACTTAAAGTGCTCAGCAAATAAAAAGTGTTCAATGATGAGAGTTATTGGTATTATTGTGTTACTTTTTTATTGATAGGTGGGATACATGTTCGGTTGTTAAAAAGAAAGACGTAACCCGTTTTTAATTATTTAAATCAAGGGAGAATTTAAAAAATTTTTTTTATATTGATTTTAGAGAAGAAGGGAGAGGGAGAGAGAGATAGAAACATCAATGGTGAGAGAGAATCATTGATTGGCTGCCTCCAGCACACTCCCTACTAGGGATCAAGTTTGCAATCCAGGCATGTGACCTTGACCCGAATTGAACCTGGGACCCTTAGTCTGCAGGCCGACGCTCTATCCACTTAGCCAAACCAGCTAGGGCCAAAGGAGAATTTGAATTGATTTGGTTTAATTAAAAAAAAAAAAGAGAGATAGAAAAGCTTACAGGACAAACAACCAAGTTTCTGCAACAGAAAAGTGCAAGGAAAAAAAATAAGCAAAAGATTAAAAGAAATTGAGGACACATAATGATCAATGGCAGTGTATGGACCTTATCTATTATAGATCCTGACTCAGGTAAAATACACAAGATAATTGAGGAAATGTGAATGCTGGCTGAATATTTGGTAACAGTAAGGAATTATTGTCTTTAGATGTGGTAATGACATTGTGGTTATATATAAGAAAAACTCATATTTTAGACTCTAAAATTTAGAGGTACATACTGAAATATTTACAGATTAAATTAGGTAAGGTCTGGAATTTGTTTCAAAATAATCTGAGACAGAGGGAATAAATGGGAGGTATAAATAAACCCTAATTGACAATAAACTGGTAAATGTTGAAGGTGGCTGACAGGAACATTTAAGTTCATTGTGCTCTCTACTTTTATCTATGTTTGAAATTTTCTCTAGTAAATTTTTTTAATACGCAATTTCTTTTTATTGGAAGCACAAGACTGAGTCTTAGAGCCACTAATCGGAAGCATCTGCCACATCCTGTTTGGTAGTTATGAACAATATAATGCCTGAGACTCAAAATCCGCTGGATGGTGAAAATAATTTGACATTTCACTTTTAAGATTGGCCAGAAGAAAGAGAAAGCTGCGACATTTGTTTCCAAATTAGTGCTTAAGACTTGCAACCGTTAAAACCACAAACCTACCAGAGTTGATTTTAAGATCAGCTAATGAGCAAACTGTTTCATTTTGTTCTTGACAAGGTTTAACCTTTGTAAGATTTTTCCTTGCTAATGTTTAAGTTTGTTGACTAGTCTTGTTAATTGCTGGATTTTTTTTTTTTAAACCCTAATGTAAGGATATGCTTTTTCACTGATTCTTAGAGAGGGAGGAAGGGTGAGGGAGAGAGAAAAAAACACTCATGTGAGAGAGAAACATTGATCCCTCCCCCCCAATATGTGCCCAGATCCGGGACCAAACCTGCAATCTATGTATGTGCCCTGACTGAGAATTGAACCTGTGACCCTTTGGTACATGGGCTGGTGCCACACTGGCTAGAACTAATTGCTGGAATTTTGACTTTGCTATAATGTGTATGTTTTCCCCTTATGCCTGTTAAGGTCCTAAGAGAAACCAAAACAATATCATATATTTTTAAACAAGTTCCTATCACTACCTGTTTTAAAAAGTTTTCCTGGAGGCTCTCAGGGGCCAGTGAGACCACCCCTGGAGTGAGTCATGAGCAAAAGGTCAGACACTCTGGGCTTTCCTTTCTGAACATCTGTCATTTTCCTCCTGAACATCTTCGAAACCAACTTTAGTAGTAGCATGAAACCTGGCCTAGCTCAACTCCCTTAATGAACTAGACCTCTTTCTCTAGAGGCCAAAAAACTTGGGGTAAGATGCGTGAAAATGTAAATAAGCTTTAACAAGATAGAAGCTGATTAGATCTCAAAGGAAAAACAACATTTCTCATAGTTATAGAGTTGCTTGGGCACAGAATAGGGGAAGAATGACAGATACTGAATATTTTCTCTTGTAAAATCTACTACTAAGAGGAGGCAGCAGCTTCCTGGCTATAGCATCTCAGGGAAGCCTGCCAGCAAAGGAGGGGAGTCTCGATCCCTTGTGGAGACCCCTTTCCTTTCCAAATCCCGGTCCTCAGTACCAGGGTCTTGCATGCACTTCCTGCTCTCTATACACCTGGTCCTGTGCGCCAGGGTGAATTCTAGAAAATGTTCTCATCACTGCTGATGACAGGGCAGCAAAAACTCTCCTAAGGAGACAGGACCTCTAACCAGGGTCCCATAACAATCTCCAACATGTTTACAATCATGTGTATGTAGGACACTCAACCTTCTCCTAGGAAAAAGCTGAAAGCCCTTGACAGGGTGAATACTTACACTCTAGCTTATCCTGAGGCCTCCCTGTCTCCAGCAGGGACAGGTAACACGCGACATCCTTCAGGTACACTGTCGGGGGCTCAGAGCCTAAAGATTGAGCAACAGGGTTTCTCAGGGAGATTGCAGCCCCTTGGTCTTTAGCAGGCACTTGCTTCTTGGTGATCTCTGATTCTGTAATAGGCAAGAGGAAAGCATTCGAGGACTCTTAATGTTTAGTAAATACTAAATCCTTTTCATGTCAGAGGCAAGAAGTTTATATAAGTATCTTCAAAAGCATTGGTTACATAAATATAATCAAACTAGAGGCCTGGTGCATGAAATTCATGCACTTGGGTGGGGTCCAGCCTGCGCCTTCTTGCAGTCTGGGACCGCCATGATTGATTGTCTTGCAGAGGGAGGCCCCACCCACCTGCCACAGCACCACTGGCAGGGTAGATTGGGCCTCCCTCTTTGGAGTGATTGATCACAGAGCCCCCCAATCAATCACCCTGTAGATGGTGGCCTCGGTCTCCCTCTTTGGGGTGATCACAGAGGCCCCCTCCCCTGCCCTGGTCAATTGCCCTGCTGGCCAGTGACCAGGGCCTTCCTCTTTGGGACAATTGTGAAACCCCTGATTGATCACCTTGCTGGTGGTGGCTTGGGCCTCCCTCTATGGAGTGATTGTGGGGCAATAGTGCCCCCCCACCAGCCAATCACATTGCATCTGCCTTGGCTGGCCTGGCACCAGTATGTGTCATAGCATGGTCATCCAAACGGTCCTTCTGCTGTTTGGCCATTCAGTTGATTTGCATATTACAATTTTATTATTATAGATGAATGGTCCCAGAAATCCAGTTAGTGGCATTTATACTGACTCTTTGACGTGTCTATATATTTGTAAGCAATTCACCTATACTCTGTGAATTTTCAGAAAAGATGATAGTAGAATGGGGAACCAAGATGGCAGCATAGGTACCTGTACTTACTGTCTCCCACAACCACATCAAAATTACAAAATACAGAACAACTATCATCCAGAAGCACTGGAAAGCTGGCTGAATGGAAGTCCAACAACTAGAGAAGTAAAAAAGAAAGCACACTTTTTAATTGGGAGGGAGATCTGCAAAGGCTGCCTGGAGGTGCAAGGGGTCCCAGCCCAGGGTTCCAGAGCTGGGAAAAGAAGTACCTATGGGCAGTTCTATAAAAACCAAAGGGGACCAAAACTGGTTTGGCTCAGCGGTAGAGCATCGGTCTGTGGACTGAAAGGTCCCAGATTCGATTCCAGCCAAGGGCATGTACATTGGTTGTGGACACATCCCCGGTAGGGGGTGTGCAAGAGGCAGCTGGTCGATGTTTCTCTCTCATTGATGTTTCTAGCTCTCTATCTCTCTCCCTTCCTCTCTGTAAGAAAATCATTAAAATATATTTAAAAAACAACAACAACAAAAACAAACAAACAAAGGGGGTTGGGGCTCAGTGACACAGAGGGGGGCAAATTCTTTTCATAGTTGATTTTCTTGCTGAGAGTTTAGAACCTCAAAACTTCCAGTCTTATCTTTTCTTTCTTACCAGGAGAATGATTTGTGTCAGAATATGCCTCCTCTATTCCACATAAGATTTGAGGCTTATTTGTTATTTAACTCCATTTATCCAAGGGGCAATGTATGGCATGATTGGATGGGATGCTTGCAGGGGGATGAGTGAGTCCATACCTTGTCCCTGAAAGCCTCAGGAAGGCGCTGATGCTCTGAGTCCTTGCTCTCTGGAGCTCCATGAGTAACCTGGAATTTCCATTCCCAACCATGTTCTGCTTTCCATCCATAGTAAATTTCTGATATCCCCAGTCTTTCAGTTAAATATTGAAAACTTAATGCTCTTTCTAGTTACTCTTTTTACTATGACAGGGGAGAGTCAAACTACTCTAAGAAATTTTTAGATCCTAAGTCCCTGTTATAATTAGTTCTCATTCAGTTGTATTATTTCATATCTATAGAGGCCTGGTGCAAGGATTCATGCATCAGTGGGGTCTGTTGGCCTGGCCTGTGGGGATCGGGCCAAAATCAGCTCTCTGACTGATTTTGGGGATCCCAAATTGCGAGAGGGCAGTTCTTGGGTGACGAACCCTGGAATCGGGCTCCCTCCTCTCTAGTGCCAGGTGTGTCACCTGAGAACCACAGCTACCAAGTCACCACAGCTCTGCAGCTCCTGCATTGAGCATCTGCCCCCTGGTGGTCAATGCACATCATAGCTACTGGTTCAAAGGTTGGGCAGTCGCTTAGGCTTTCATACATATAGATGTGAAAAATACAATAAAACTGTATTCTGTATTTCCTGGGCACATCCCAAGAGTTGGAACTCATCAATGTGACTCAGTATTTTCCAGACAATAACAGGCCTGTAGAAAATTAGGCCTGATTCTCTGACTCTTTATATTTAATGCCTCAAGAGAAGCTGGCAGAAGGAGAGCCCCTGAGAGCCCTTCCATGGCAATAGGATGCCCAATGGATATGCTTGGCAACTGAAGATGCAGGTTAAAGGAGATCTTGGCAGACCATGATGAGTTAAGAGTAAAGAATACTCACCTGAAAGTAATATAATATTGTATGTCAATTGTAATTTAAAAAATCAATTAAAAATGCAATTCTAGAGAGGTGGCCTGAATAATAATTGCTGATATTTTTTGAACATTCACTATGATTCAGGTGCTGTGCTAAGCACTTTATACATAAAACTCAAACTCCATGTCAATACATTATCAACTCATGTTACAGATGGGGAAACTGTAGCACAGATAGATGTTGTAGAAAACAGCAGGAATTTAGGGGTTGGACAATTCTGGATTGAATCCTAGCTCTGCAGGTCATAGAGTGGATTATAAACTGCTAAAGCCTCAGTTCCTTAACGTGGAAGGTGGTATGACTGTGAAGGCTAAATAAAGGAAGTGCCTGGCAAATAGACCTTCAAAACAATGTTAGCTGGCTTCCCTTGCTCCTCCTCTCTTCTTACGCAAACCTGCATTTATGAATGCTGTTGGAATTGAACCAAAGCAAACTCTTACCTTGCTCTCCCCCCTTCCAGCCACCTACTGGTAGCCCAAGAACTGTCACCCAGCCAACCGAGCCCCAGTACATTTGCATGACAGGGGCCCCAGAGATGGAGGCAGACAGGATCTGCTCAGGAGCATACAGTTAGTTACATGGAGACCTAACTGTTGGTTAAGTTTCCCCAGTCTGCCTCAAGAATGAGTCTTCCCCCCTCCTCTCCAAATCTCGTATTCCAAAGACTTACCCATATCAGGAGCACAGGCCTCATCGGCTTTGGCAGCATTATCCACATTCTGTATATTAGACTCTGAAGAACAAAGAGAAGATTTAGAGACCAGCCCACACCTCCAGCTTCCTAGAGGGGCCATTAAGGGACCGTCCTCAAGGTCTGGATCACTTGGGTTGTACCTGTGTCTCTGGGTGTCAGCTGGGTTCATGCTTACTTGTTGGGGTTGACTGTGTTTCCCCCATCATAACTCAAGTTTCAAGAAACTGTGACCATACCATACCTTTGCGATACTCCCAGGTTGGTTGCAGCTTGGGCACACTAGCTGAATGTGGCAGCCTTTGCAGAAGGCTCTCTTCTCTCTGTGCTCCTCTTCCCCCATCCTCCCCTCTGCTCCTGAGTGGCAAGAATTATGCCCTGCCCCCTTACTGAGAGATATATCAGACAGGGCTTCCTGTGAGGTCCAGTAAAGAAAGGAGGTCTGTCCCCCTGTTCCTCAGTCATACTCCATGGGGAAATTACTATGCCTGTGGCAAGTGGGTTAGAGCTGCAAAACCTCTCTTCCATAGAATGCTGATCCATGTACCTGGGGCACTGGCCTCACTGTTGCTGGTCCCCTCCTTTGGGTGGTCAGGGACCTCCTGTCTGGGCTTCTGGCTGAAGGCCAGGAAGAGGTGCATGCTCAGTGGCTGGGGCAGGTCCACCTCCAGGTATGCCCTCATGAACAGCTTGAAGACATCATAGCTAATTGTCTGAAAAGGGACAAAAAGGACAAAGTCAGTGGAGAGAGTCCAAGGACAGAGAGGAGGCACAGAAGGAAAAGAAATCCGGGAGCGAGCTGGCAGGTGAGAGAAATGGAAAGGAAAGTGGAAGGAAGTGGAGGGGTTGGTGGGGGCAGAAATGAAAATGCCAGGAGGTGACAGAGAAGGACAGGCGCAGGAAGCAGGTGGGGGAGGTGAAGAGAGAACACTAGAGGCTGCATGGTTTAGTGGGGCAGGGAACCACAGGAGGCTTTTGTAACACATTGCTAAATTTAGGTAAAAAGGGAGTGATGGAGAGTGAGTTCTGGGCATGGAGGCCCCAGGGCAGGGCTCTGCCTGCATGCAGACCCCTGGGAAGGACTGGTCTCCAATGAGCAAGACCAGGTCAGTGCCCTGGAATCCTGGTTAAGATGAAGCATGCTGTTGAAAACACAGTGGAAAAGAATGGCTTTTCTCTGATATGTCAATTTTCTCCTAGTGCTGTAAGATAATTCCTGAGTATTTAGGTTTAAAAAAATAAGTAAAAATAAAATAAAATAAAATAAAATAAAATAAAATAAAATAAAATAAAATAAAATAAAATAAAATAGAAAAGAGCTAGGAGAGAAAAGGACAGGCTCCATCCTTTATTTTTTCATAACTGACCTTCCCTGGACAAACCTCAAGATTAACAGCAGGGAGGGTATGTGTCTGGATCAGCTATTCTCAAAACATGTCCTTGTGAAGGTTTTAGGTGCTGGGAGAAGAGCAAGAAGCCAAGGACAGAGGATAGAACCCAGAAACATGCCCCAAACTAGAGCCTCTCCCTGCTGTCTATCTCCCAGTGCCTCTGGGCTCCCGGGCCCAAGCTGGGAGCTACCATGCCAGGGAGGGCTGCTGCACTCAAGCAACACTCAACAACAGTTTGCAGTGAGTCATCACTGGCTCCTGCTTTGATGGCATTAGATTGTTCGTCAAATCGGCAGATGCTCCTGGAGCTCATTTGAGGAAGCATTACTCCAAGATCTGCCATGCAGGCTTTTGTGAATAATAACAGTCATGAGAATAAAATCCCTGGTTGGGATCCTACTTGGCTCTCCTCTAAAATGTTGATAGCAATTAACCCTTTATCTCTTCAGGAAGCTCTGAGAGCCTTTCCAGAACCAGGAGCTGGCTTGCCTGGTTACCATCAGGTTTGGGATACAAAGTCTTGGCCTTAAAAACAAGAAATGCCCTCCTGACCCCATTGGGAAGTTGCAGGCAGTTCTATTCTACCCCAGGCAGAGCTATTCTATATTTCTCCTTTGCAGTTTGGAGGAGACAGGATAATATAGGCTCTTTCCAGATAAATGGATTTCTAAGCAAATGTTGGACACAGCTACCAATCTGTCTCCCTCTCAGTCTTTTCTGCCCCTGAGTCTCTGTGTCTCTCTGTTTCATCCCCTTTTTGTCTATCTCTGTCTCCACAGCCTTATCAGCACAGATGTCTTTTCCTCACACATCCACCTCTCATTTTCCAGTATGCAAGTGCAAAAACTTTCCCTCCTACTTTCTATTCAGCATGACCTTTGACCCCACCCTCCCTGCCTCTGATGGCATCTCCCAGCATCTGCTTCTCTACTTGCAAGCAGGTTCAAGGTCACCATTCCAAATAAATTGCTGGCTAGTTGAGCTACTAGCCTGTCCTTCTTCCCTTCCCCTTCCAATTCCTCCAAACAGACCCGATTAGGCTCCTCACCTGCTTAATCTCATTCACTTTGGATTCTGGCCCCCCTCTCCTGAAGGTCACAGATGCAGTTGTCGCTTTTATACTTTCTCATCTTTGGCTTCTCTGTAGCATTCCATTCACGTTTCTTTTTGAAATTCTTGGTTTTCCATGGTCTGGTAATATTTTGGTTCTTTTCTTTGATTTGACAAAGTATTTGCTGGCAGCATGTTATTTTTTTTTTAAAGGCTTTTTTTTTTTTTGCATTGTTTTTTCTTTTGTGCTCTTTCAGTTGACAAGTACTATTTTAAAATGTAGTTTTGAGTTCCAAAATGTCCTGCTAATCTTTTCATTTTTGGTTAGCATCAAATTGAAAACTATTAGCATAAAATATTTCTGGAAAATAGACTGTATAAGTGATTCAATAAAAAGAACATTAAGCAAAGCCTAATTGCAATGCTCTTTAAAAACCAAAGCTGAGACCTGACTGGTTTGGCTCAGTGGATAGAGCATTGGCCTGTGGACTGAAAGATCCCAGGTCCGATTCCAGTCAAGGGCATGTACCTTGGTTGTGGGCACATCCCCAGTAGAGGGTGTGCAGGAGGCAGCTGATCAATGTTTCTAACTCTCTCTCCCTCTCCCTTCCTCTCTATAAAAAAAATCAATAAAATATATTAAAAACAAATAAACAACAACAACAACACCCCCTCCAAAACAAAAAACAAAACCACATAAAAATAAAAACCAAAGCTGAAAGGCTGTCAAACAAGGTCAGTGTGAGATTTAGATCTTTTGGCTGGTTCTCCTTTCTTTTAAACTCTGTTTCTGAGTGCTGGGCTAGGAGACCTCAAGTTCTAAACCTTAATTAGCCTCCTCCCTAAACCAGTTCCTCTTCCAACAGTTTCTGTTAATGTTAATAATGCCATCATTCTCCCAACATCCCATGCTCAGCTTTCAACTCCCAGCAGTTTGAGACTAGTTCTTATCTCTCCCTTCTGTCTGCTGTTCTTTTGCAATGTCTGTCACATCCAGGTCTGCTTGTGTCCATTGCCCATCTACCACCAACATGACAAGGGGGCCATTTAAGGCCCCATTGACCTGGATTTCAGACTTCTGTTGCACGTATCCTACCTGCACTGTGGCAATACCTCTCAAAGGCTTCCTTACGTCCACCTCCATCTGCTGGCCTCCCCATCTTATCCTTCCTTGCCAGGTTGATCTTCCTGAAGCAGAGTGCTTCCTTACTCAGAAATCTCCATGGCTTCTAATTGCCCATAAGAGAGTTGAGATAGGTTGTCTCCAAATTTTTAAAATTATGCGTGCCTCCATAACATTTTGAAGCAAACATTCCATTTATCTTTACTTATAAATTATGTACATGTACTATGTGCTCCTCTATTTCACTCTATAAATCAAACACAAAAAAGAAATTAGATGAAATAAAGATCGATGTAAATAGAAGGTCTAACATGTAGTGTTTCCACAGTACAGTGATCTCCTCTGCACTCCCTAAGTCTGGGATTCACAGCGCTCCAATAATCCCACTCCAACCTAGATCTGTAGTGACTTCAAGCTCTGAGACCATTCTGGTCTTTTCTCATATTAGTGCCTTTGTATACCTCCACATGCTTTCTATTCAGATCTCTGTGTTCTTCTCTGGCCAACCTTCCATGTGCTTTGCATGAACTGTTTCTGTCTCTACCTGTTAAAATTCTAGCTATCCTTTAAGGTCTGATTCATATCCCACCTTCTCCAGGGGCCCTGGCGTGACCTCCTGCACCTGAATTGCTGTACTTTTCCACCTTGGTTCTGTTTTGGAACACTCATATCTGCTGCCCTCTATTAATATATAGTTGTCTGTGATATACCTTTGTTCCCTGACAAGATGTAGAGATCCTGGAAGGTAGTGAAATGTCTTATTTAATCTGTTTCCCCATTACTACCTAACAGTGTTTCCTGATGGGTATTTTAATGATTGCTGGATTCCTAATTGGTACGGTTGGCTGTCATCATTATTGTAGGGTCCATTCATGTATAAATTGAGTCGCCTAAGTATACTAGTAAGACCAGGGGTCCTCAAACTTTTTAAAGTGGGGGCCAGATCACGGTCCCTCAGAGAGCTGGAGGGCTGGACTATATGAACTACTAATTCCTACTGTAACACCTCGGCTGCACTCACTGCCCAAAAAACCTGGCGGGCCGGATCAGACTCCTCTGCAGGCCACATGTGGCCCGTGGGCCGTAGTTTGAAGACCCCTGATTACTGTAAGACAGTGCTGGACAGCATTGAGGAACACACCAATGAGTTAAGCATGGTCCATGCCTTCAAGAGATTCAGTCATATATATATATATATATATATATATATATATATATATATATATATATATATGGTAAAAATATTGAAATAAAACTAAAACAGGTCAACAGTGGTGAGTACCATAGGAAAAGAATGAACAAAGTGCTTCAAGAACTTAGAAAACAATAATGAATGAACACATGTTCTATTATTTATGCTCCTATCCCACAGAAGAGGGTGGTATAAAATAAACATGGAAACACAGAGCATTCACATCAAAATAGTTCAGATGAGACTAGATCTCCTTACACCACTGAGGCCTAGAAGTTCAGTGATTGTACCCCTCCCAACCCTACCCCCTAGCTAGTGGCAGAGTTAAACCAGAAGCCAGATCTTCTGACACCTAGTCCAGTGCTCCTGTTATTGTATCCACCACAGGTCCCAGTGCTGACATCTGTTTCCTGCCACTCCCTCTAGACACCCCAATTTCAGTAGCCAAGAAATGTGACTGTGCCATTGTCAAAATGATACTTGGATTATGAGAGAATAGGATCTTTATGAGCACAGGCCAGATTCAGAGTAGCTGTTAGTCAATATCTCTGATGGGTAGGGGAGTGGCTAGGTACTACGTCCGAACCAGATAACTAATTGCTATGAGGCACATTGGCAATTCTCTGAGCCCTGGAGTAATAACATAGCTTCTGACATTGTTCAAGCCTATTACCCACCCCACCAAAAAAATTCCTGCGACTTTCATGTAAGGTCTGATCCATATGCCATATAGCTGGGCAATTGCTGCTACAACCTGCGTAAGGAGAGTGTGTTCATTCTTACACTGGTTAAGATGGAAGGGGAGCTAGATGGAGAGTTTACCATGCATGAGGCACTTTACATGCATTGTCTCCCTTAAGTCCAAAAACAATAGTGGGAGGTGGAACTGTTACTGCTGTTAGTGGATGAAAAAAAAAAATTCTGAGACATAAATAACTTGCTCAAAGTCATAAAACGATGTCAGAACTGATTTGTGTATCGGTGTGTATCAGTTTTAGGTCACAGTGCCACCAAGCCATCATGTCCCTTTTGTTTTGATGCTCTTGTCCACTTCCTGACAGTCTTCAGCTGCACTCTGCTCTCCAAAGAACTACACAATGCCGATGGTCCAGGGCACACTGCGCATGGCCAGGTGCGGCCCTGCCACTCTACAGACTTTTATTCCCCACCTCGCTCTGCTAGTCACCTGACCCTTCTGACAGCTAGCTTGTTTCTTGTGGAGACATTTTAGCAGCAGTAAGCCATCAAGCTTAAGAGAAATTAAACCCTGTTGTTTCCCCAACCCCATGCCAGGACATTACACCTATTAGAAGTCAGACACATTGTGAAAGGGAATGAAATCAGAGTGACAGAATTCCCCTGGGACACAGCAGTGCTGCACATACAAAGAGTGGGGGCCAGCAGGATGACGGAGGGGGCGGCAAGAGTGCTCATAAACAGCTGAGCTGCCGCTCCCTGCTTCTGAAAGCTCCTGTGGCCTTCACACTCTGGGTGGCCCTGAGCAAATTGTTCCCCTCCCACTTGCCAGCTTCAGGGCGGACAGGCTGATTAGCAGCCCCCGCTAGGCTTTGTTCCCCGTGTTTTTGGAGCTGGGCTGGGAGTGGAGGGGGTGTGAGTGGGGGGAGGCTGAGAGTTCTTTGTTGGCTCTGCCATCTTCCCCGCATGGCTTCTCTTCAGGAATGTCTTTTGAAATGGTGCATACTCAGTCTTGTTTCAGTTCCAGCAACTTTCCTCTGGCATTCTTCTCTTGATGATGGGTGCATTTTATCCAACATCCCTCCCAGATGTACCTGGAGAGCATGGGCTCTATGGATTCCTGCCCAGTGCCCAGCAGAGATGTTGACTCAAAGTTTGTTGAAAGGTTGACAATATGAATAAGTGGCCTTTCCTCAAGTTTGCCTGACAGATAGGTCACTTTTCCACAACTGGCCTTCATAATAGGAACCAGGAACAGGGAAAAAGGAGTTGAGTTGAAAACATTCTGGGGTACGGGGATAGAAGGGAAGCAGTGACAGGTAACCTTTTTCAGTGTCCTGTCGAAACTTTAGACACTTTGCAAACATTATCTCATTTAATCTACTATCTGCAAACTTCAAGGTCCTTTTTGTTGTTATTGTTATCTTCAGGTCACAGATGAAACACTGAGGCTCAAAGAGGTAAAATACTACTCAAGGCCACATTGCTGGTTGGCAGCAGAGGTAGGGGTCTAACATAAACCCCATGTGAGTCCAGGGCAATGACTCTTAAACTTGACCCTGTCAGTACAAAGTAAGTTGCAGAATGGAGAAATTGTACTTTTTCATCTTTAGATGTTCTGCATGCCTGGATGTTCAAGAAACATTAGATGAGTTGAATTTGAAAGTGGGAGAGGCCTTGCATTCCTTCACTTATTCAACAAACATTTGCTGAGTGTCTGCTATGTGTTGAATACTCATCTGGGCCCCTGAGACACAGCAGTGAACAAATAAGTGTCTATACAGAGATAGATAAATAAGTGAGTTACATAGTGGGCCAGATGGTGAGAAGTACTAAGGAAGAAAAAGAGGCAGAGCAGGGGGATAGAGAAGGTGATATTCACTAAGAAAATGACTTGGGCCAACGCTTGAGGTGAGAAAATGAACCATGTGTTTATCTGGGTTAGGAACATTCTAGAAAGAGGCAAAAGCAAGTGCAAAGGTGCTAAGGTTAGGGCGCCTGAGGCTTATTGACAGCATGAAGGAGGCTAATATGGCTAGAAAGAAATGAGGAGAAGAGAATAGCAAGAGATGGGGTCATAGTGAAGGGGGAGCTGCAAATTGTGGTGATCTTGACTTTTATTCTGAGTAGCAGTTGTGGGAGTGGGGGGAAATCATGGGAGATTGTTGACAGAGCAGTGACATGATCTGACTTAGGTTTTAGCATATTGCTCAGGATGTGTGTGAAGAAGAGACTTTAAAAGTCAAGAGCAGAAACAGGGAGCCCAGTTAGGAGACTACTGCAATAATCTGGGAAGAATATGGTGATGACTCAGGCCAGGGTGGGAGCACTGCTAGTGGTGAGATGTGGCTAGATTTGGGGTATATTTTAAATGGAGAAGTGCCAGGGTTTGCTGGCCAATTGAATGTGGGATGTGAGAAAAAGAGAAAAGTCAATGATGACTTCATAGTTTTAGGCTGAATAACTTGAAAAATGGAATTGCCATTTGATGAAATGGGAAGATTGCTGGGAAAACAGGTTTTACAGAAGAAGATCAAGGAGCTTAGTTTAGTGCATGTTAAGTTTGAGATACTTATTTGAATTTTAAACCAGAAGGAAAACTAGGAGACAATGGTATCCTAAAAGCCAAGTGAAGAAAGTGGAAGAGAATTTGGCCACCCATGTTCAAATATAATTTACTCAACCAATTCTGTTGAGTAAAGTAAGGATTGAGTTTAGCCACATGGAGATCCTTGGCTTTATAGGCTAGTGGTTTTAGATGCCGAGTAGGTGCTACATGCTGATTGCAAAGCTTTCAAGAATGTGGGAAGAAGAGAAACTGAAGGCAATGAGTACAGACAAATCTTTTGCATAGTAAATGATTTCCAATAAAGGACAGGAAGGAAATGAGATAGTAACTAGAGGGAGAAGTGGAATCTGAAGAACATTTTCAATATAGGAGAAATATCTTTATGAGAAAAACAAAATATATAGAAGAATCTGATGTGAAGGAGATAGAGGTAGAAATAGATAGAAGATAAATAGATAGAAAGATAGATAGATAGATAGATAGATAGATAGATAGATAGATAGATAGAGTTGCTGAAGCAATGCCTGTCAATAGATCAAAAGAGGATAGGATTGAGTGCACAGTAGAGGGGCTAGAATTAACAGCATGGAGATTTCATTTCTTGTTACAGGAGAAAAGGTATGTATGTGAGTAGAGATCTTATGGAAGATCTCTTCTGACTGCTTTCATTAAAAAAATTATATATAAATTTATATATATATGTATTTCAGAGAGAAAGGGAGAGGGAGAGAAAGATAGAAACATCAATGATGAGAGAGAATCATTGACCATTGTCTCCTGCATGCCCGCTTCTGAGGATTGAGCTGGCAACCTGGGAATGTGCCCTTGGCTGGAATTGAACCCAGGACCCTTTAGTCCATAGGCCAACACTCTATCTACTGAGCCAAACCAGCTAGGGCTGTTTCCATTTTTTCATAAAGCAGAAAACATAGTGGCTCTCAGTTTTTCTAGGATAAAGCATAATCCCCTTATCTTAATATATAAGTATGTGGTAACCTAGTCTATTTAATTCTAACCTTAGCTTGCCACTTTTCAGCCACACCAGACCAAATATCCAGAAATCCCTGAATAAACTGTGTACTCTCTATGAGGAGGAATAAAAAATAAGAGATTTGAGAAGAGAGAAGGTATGATGTGGTTTATAGGACAATGAGAGGGTGAATGGACTTGGGAACTGTATAATTCTAGGTAGCACTAATAACTCACTTGAGACAGGAAAAAACATGTTGAGAAACAAGTTCTTCAATGTGAACTATACTTCCAACAGGAGAACAAATTGTAGAAAGCTGGATTATGAAATTTTTAAAGGCTTGAAATGGAAATTTCCTTACCTCATGTGAGTCACATTGTTTGAGGCTTCCACTCTCATTAAATTCAGCCAAGACATCCTTTATCTTCTTAGAAGAATCTGGAGAAACAGAGTCCACATGTGAAACACTGGTGAACAGCTGGTGGGAGATGGGCCAAGTAAATTCTCCCTGTGAGAGCAGTCCCTCATTTCCAGGACCATACAGATAAATGTCACCCTATCCTCCTGCCCTCTCATTTCTTTTCTTTTTCTTTTTTTTCATTATATTCTCTCTCCTATTTTGCTAAAACACAAGTCTAATCAGGCTATGCCCCTGCTATGCCCCTGCTCAAAAACCTTTCAGTGGCTCTCAGTTTTTCTAGGATAAAACATAATCCCCTTATCTTAATATATAAGTATGTGACAACCTAGTCTAAGGTTAATTCTCACCTTAGCTTGCCACTTTTCAGCCACACCAAACCAAATTCCAGAAATACCAGTACTCTCCATGGTATTTTTCTGCATTGCAAAGTTTACTCAATTCTCAGTGCCAAGCTCAAATATCAGCTCCTTTGTAAAGCATTTTTTTTTTTACCAATCAATTATTCCCTCCCATGGTTCTCATGTGACTTGTACATAAGTCTATATAATAGCACTTGTCATATAGTGTTATAATCATTATTAACTTGTCTATCTTGTCCATATCCTGCCTTAGTTCTACACCGAGAGCTGTGATAGCCTAACGAGTCTTTGTATATCATACCAAAAACATTTGAACAAAAATTTTAAAACATTTAAATTTTTGTTAATTATGCTGGGACTGGTTTAGCTTAATGGATAGAGCGTCGGCTTGGGGACTGAAGGGACCCGGGTTCGATTCCGGTCAGGGGCATGTACCTTGGTTGTGGGCATATCCCCAGTAGGGGGTGTGCAAGAGGCAACTGATCGATGACTCTCTCTCATCGATGTTTCTAACTCTCTATCTCTCTCCCTTCCTCTCTGTACAAAATCAATAAAATATATTTAATAAATTTTTGTTAATTATAATTAGGATGGGTGGGCATTAAACCCTGTGATACTCTGTCCTTGGTGCTGAAATGGGGACCAGGTATTCATGAAAAATAGTGGTTTAGAATATTCTGTTTTCCATAGGAAATAAATCAGAACCTATTGAAAAAAATGGGTAGATTCTTTTGGTGGAAATGTTTACAAAGAAATTAGAAGTCAATAAAATAGAGTCTATAATTGTTATTATAGATACATTCTGAGTGCATCCGGTATAGTTACCAATACTCTGTGCTCTCCCTGTTTTGTGGTATTCTGGATTGTTAAGAGCTTTTTAAGCTCCACTGATGCCACTATTTAGACATCTGAGTAAAGGACAATGTCATTAGAAGGTGACACAATGTTCCTTGGTGTTCAGACTCTTTATACCAGAGGGCTATGCTCTCTTAGGCCTATGTAAAGTAGACATGCTCGTGGGCTGGGCTGTTCTCCATGGCATTGCTGATTTGGATTCAATCAAGCACAAATTATAATCATTTCAAGATTGAGACATATTGAAATGCCACATGAAAATGCTGCTGATGCCTAAAAATGGACATTCTTTCTGAAAGTCAAAACAGATGTTGAAACACTAATAGCTCAGTGAGATCCAGGCAGCAGATGCCATTGGTTTGGACTGCTTCCATTCAATTCAGAAAACACTTTGGAGAATAAGATGCTGTAAGGTACGGTTGATGAATTAGTCAGGGAGATGATCTGAACCACTGTGGTAATAATAGCTTTCCTTTATTTGAGACCTTTATTGCATATTATCATATACTATCCCCTACCAATCCATACAATTTTGGTAATATTTTCTCAATTTACCGATGAAGAAGCTGCAATTCAGAAAAATTAAGTCACTTGTCTAAGAATCAGGGTTTGAACTTCGGTCTAGTCTGACTCAAAAGTCTATATTACTTTTCCTTAAGTAAATATTGCTTCCCAAACATTTGCTAACACAAGGAAAAGTATAATTGATACATTAGCAATAATATGAAGCTCTAGGAAGCATGCAGCAGAAGAAGTAAAATGAGTGGGAAGGAGGTCAAAGTAGGATGCTAGTGGTGTTTGGAATGAAGACTGGGTATACCCTTTGAAGAAGGTATCATTTGAGCTGGGTTGTAAAGAATGCATAGGTTTTGAAAGGCAGACATAAGGTGTAAAAGGTATTTACAGAAGGGGCAGGGCATAAAAATGTGTAGATGGGCATCACAGGACATTTAGGAAAAGTTAAAACCAGAGAGTAGTTTCAGGACAGATTTGTGGGGGCCAGATTTGAATATCAAGTTAAGAACATTGATTTAAAACTGTTAAAATTTGTTTGGGTAGTGGGAAAATATAACTGGGTCTCTGTTTCCTAAAGGCCACTCTGGCAACGAAGTGGGAGAGAGTTTAGAATTAGGCCAGAGCTCAGTTAACAACATACATAAATTATATTCAAATTATCTTGTGAGAAGCTTAATTATTTTTTTTAAAACCCCTATATTTTAGACTCTATTTTAATGGCATATTTTCAGCTCAGCCAGAGTGGCCAAATTAATAAAAGTAAATTTTGGAGCATGGGTCCTCTTAGTATGAGAGTAGTATAAAACCAGTATTTTGATTGAGGACAATATATTTATTTGAGGACAATATATTAATATATTTTATTGATTTTTACTGAGAGGAAGGAAGAGGGATAGGAAGCTAGAAACATCGATGAGAGAGAAGCATCAGCCAGCTGCCTCTTGCACACCCCCTACTGGGGATGTGCCCACAACCAAGGTACATGCCTTTGACCAGAATCGAACCCGGGACTTTTCAGTCCGCAGGCTGACGCTCTATCCACTGAGCCAAACTGGTTTTGGCTGGACCTCACTTTTGATGAGACCTTAAGCAACACTCCTATATATCTGTGGCTAACTAGAAAAGCTTGCCTGTCACAACACAAAACAAAAATCAACAACAAAACAAACAAGCAAACATGATGAGGAGGCTAGAGGAACATATTCTACAGATTGAGAAGACCATAAATGACTCTGCATCCATAGAGGGAAGACACAGGAGCAAGTTGGTACATGAGAAAAAAACACAAACAATTAGATTTTCTTTCTTCTTGTGAAGGCTGAGATGTATAAGTTTTCTAAGTACTCCAGGGAGTCAAGAACATAGTGAGATGCACAAAAGCAAGAATGAGCTTTTCCAGGAGTCCTGGAAAGACATACACCAGGGCTAAGAGCACTGGATCCCCAGGCCCACCTTTCTATCCAAGATGAATGGGCCTAGAGCAGAATGTGGAAGTATGTGTAAGAAGGTCCAGCTTCATAAGCATGGGCACCTCCCAGTTACACCTCTTTTCCCATTCACTGCTTATCTCTAGCATGTAGCCCATTGCCTGGCATAACATTGATGCTCCATAAAGATTTGTGAAATAAATGAGGGCTGAAAAAGGGATTGGGTTTGTCCTATATTCCCAGGGGCGTAGGGAGAAAAGGTAGACAGTGGTTGTCAACCTTGGCTGCATGTTAGAATCATGTGAGGAGCTTTAGACACCACTAACACCTGGGTTCGATGCCTACAGATCATGATTAAACAGTCCAAGGGTACAGGGTTATCGGGATGTGGGAAGGACATTAGAAGTGTTCAAAGCTTCCCACTGTAGTTGAAGACTGAGTACCATTGAGACCCACCAAGCTAACAACTTGGGAAAACCTGTTGAAGTGATGGTTCTGCCACAGTATTATCTAAAATTATAAAAGCATAATATGCTAATTAGACCGGATGTTCTTTCATAAGAAGCTGGGGCTGTGAGGGAAGCCCAGGTCGGTCCTGGGTGCCAGAGGGAAGCCAGTGCAGGCAGCCAGGGGGAAGGAAGGCCTACTCTTGCACCAATTTCATGCACTGGGCCTCTAGTATATAGAATAAAAGAAAAAGACTTTACATTGGAGCAGAGGGAATTTTGGCTGAAATAAGAAAACCCTCTTTAGAATACTAAGATTTTCTGATTCATCCTAAGTGATCTGAATGACTCATATGGCTTATTTGTGTAAGTAAAGTTTGTATTGCCAACAAAATTTCCCCTTTTCTCCAAATAATTTGGCCTCATCAATCATATTTCAGGTGAATGTGGAGAAATGGATCAGACAACTTGTACTTTCTTGTAACTAAAATTGTGATCTCTGTATCACCAGCATCAGCATGGCCTGGGAGCTTGTTAGAAATGCAGAATCTGCCTGACCAGTGTTGCTTTGTGGTTGAGTGCTGACTTATGAACCAGGAGGTCATGGTTGGATTCCAGGTCAGAGCATATGTCTGGTTTGTGGGCTCGATCATCAGTGGGAGATGTGCAGGAGGCAGCCGATCAATGATTCTCTCTCATTATTGTTTCTATCCCTTTCTCCCCATCCCTTCCTCTCTGAAATCAATGAAGGAAAAAAAAAGAAAAAGAAAAGAAAAGAAATGCAAAATCTTAGAACTACTCCAGACTGATGATTCAGAATCTTCATTTTAACAAGATTTCCAGGAGATCACACACACACATTCACATTTTACAACCATTGTTCCATAGAAGTCTTCCCTTATCCATAGATTATGTTACTGCTTGAGGTCAGAGTCCGAGTTATCGCTAATAAAGAGAGTCAGTTGTGTGAAAAAGATGTGGGTAAGAATGAAGTGGTTATCCCTTCCAAGATGGAAGCAAGTGGACATGGCCAATTAAATAGCAAGGTTTCAGAGAAACTCAATTAGAGTTCCACATTTTTCTACAAATCAGTCCTAGACATTTCCTCTGGTTTCCATATTCACACTGATAGGTTTGAATTTTGAGTGTAAATTACATACTTCTAAAAGTCAGATACTTTGCCTAACCTTGATAGGAGTTGAATGAAATATATTTCTGAATAGCATAATGTACTGATTCATTCTCTTTAAATGTATTTTAAAAATTTGTTCTATTGTAATTGAATTGATATCTATATTAAGCAATGTATGGTTGAGATTAGACTCCAATGAATACATTTCTGTTTAATTTGTTAGAACTAAATTGAAGTAAATTGCATCTGAACTGGGATTGAGAATTTTGGTTCTAATTCTTATTCTGACATTGACCTTCTAGGTGATCTTGGGCAAGTCACTGGGGTCTTCAGAACTTAATGTTCTCATTTGTATAATAGATAGAAGTTGGGTTTAATGATGGCTAAGATGTCTCCAAACTTTAAAAGATCTACAAAATCAAGCAACCACTAGCTGATGTAAGAAATATTTGCTCTAATTCCTTAGAGAATTAAAATTCAAAATTGATACTCTATCCCTTTTTTCTTTTTTTGAATAAGCTGGTAGTTTCTTTTTAAAAAATTAAATGAAAAAAAAAAAAAACTGATGAAAACTCCCCTCCACCCAAATATCAAGACTAGAAGGACAGTAAGCCAATTATATTTCTAAAGCTGTTAGGGGGAGGGTCAGTAGGAGGAATCCCCATATGCTCATATCCTCTGGGGTTGAAAGAAACCTGTTTAAACATAGAAACTACATATTGGAAGGGCTAATGAAGGTCATTTAAACAACCAGACATCTGATGTTCTAATATCCTCTGCAGTGTCTCAGCCAACTATGCCCAGACAGTTCTAGGGAAAGGAAACTCAGTTGCTTTTAAGTCAATTGTGTTTCCTCTTGGGCAGGTGTGACCACTAAGAATCAGTATATTCCTTACTTTAAAGTCTTTATTTCAATGATTTCATTTCATTAGTCCTAGAGCTTCTTCTGGAAGGCATTTCAAATTAGCTTAACAACCCCTCCCTGCAATAGCACTGTAGCTATTTTAATACACCTTTCCTTGAGTCTGACCTTCTCCAGTACATAGGTATAGTATTTTCAGCCACTTCAGGCTGGGAGGCCCCTCACCATTCTGCACTTCTCAAACAAGTTCCAGTTTGTCCATATTCATGGTGAACCCTGATGCCTGGAAATAAATTCAGTTCTCTTGAGAGGTCTGATCAGGGCAGGAGAGAATGTGGATATCAGTACACTCTACTAGACACTGTGAGTGTATTAATAACTAGAGGCCTGGTGCACGAATTTGTGCATGGGTGGGGTCCTATTGGTTGGGCAGCGAGGGTAGGGGCCTTGGGCGATTGGCCGGCTGGTCCTGCCCCCTGGTCGCTGGTCAAACTCCAGGTTGAACTCCCCTTCGAGGAGACAATTTGCATATTAGCCTTTTATTATATAGGATTCTAAGATCATTATCAGTGGTTTGTTTAAATAAAATAATGTATATGTATTCAAAAGAAATCTCTGCAACCACTAAAAACCATGCTTCTGAAAAGTGCTGCATGATACGGGAATGCATGATGTACTATATTGGGTGCTAGCTGGTCTGTGAAGATGGCTGTCATCAATCTTCCCCTCCCCGTGTTAGTTGCTCTCCCAGAGAATGTGGAGTCCATTTCTTTATAGCATTGAATCTGGGCCAGGCCTGGGACTGCTTTTACCAATGGAATGTGGAGAGAGTTCCTTTCTCTCCTCACATTCTTGCTCTCAGAAAGGTTTCCCTTCCTATTTTTTCTTTTCTTTCCGCTGTCTCTGCATAAGAATTCCCAAGTCAGAGCTATAGCCTAATCCTCATTTCCACCCAGGTCCCTCTGAGCCCAGGTGTCAAAAAGTCCTGGCAGCAGCTGCTTTTATGCTCTTGGAGCCCAAGCCATGTGTAAAAAAGTCCAGGGTCCTCTGCTGGGAAGAGAGGCCAACAGGGAGGTCCTGGGAGATAAGAAAGTGCTTACAGAAAGAAGCCCCTTGGAGGACCACTGAGGCACCAGAATATGAGGAGTCAGCCATGCTGGATCATATGAGGCATCCTACTCAAAGCCCCAAACAGTGTGGAGTAGGAACTAGTCATCCCTGCTGTGTCCTGTGCAGATTCCTGAGCCATAGAATCACGGGGGAAAGCAAAAGTGGGTTAGTTGCTTTAACCCACTAAGTTCTAAAATTGTTTTGATGCATAAATAGATACTTTAAACATATTGTTAGGGTGAAGAAAACAGCAAATAGCCTAATGGTACAAATAGCTTAATATATACGATGCCCCCCCCAAATGTATATATCACACTTTGAATAATTATAAAAGCAGTGTTTGTTAAAAAACATTTCATTTTCAAAATTGAGCTATCAACTGTTAAAATGTATACATTTTTGAGATATCTGTGTATACTTTAAAAAATATTTTTATTGATTTCAGAGAGGAAGGGAGAGGCTACGAGAGAGATAGAAACATCAATGATGAGAGTATCATTGATCAGTCTCCTCCTGCATTCCCATACACTAGGATAGAACCTGCAACCCAGGCATGTGCCCTGATCAGGAATTGAACCGTGACTTCCTGGTTCATAGGTTGATGCTCAACCACTGAGCCACACCAACTGGGCATCTATACTAATAAAAGGGTAATATGCAAATTAGTCATAACACCCTCACAGTAACAACTGAATAGCAGGCTGTGTGGGGTGACAAGGCCATCAGGGAGGTTAGGGAGGGATGACCAAACAACTGACCAGCAGGCTGCGTGGGGTACCAGGCTGGCAGGGGGGACAGAGAAGGGGCAACTAAGCCAGCAGGGAGGGGCAGTTGGAGTGACCAGGCCAGCAGGGGGCAAGTTGGGGGTGAAAAGGCTGGCAGGGGAGCGGGTAGTGAGAGGCAACCAGGCTGGCAGAGGGCAGCAGTTGGGGCAACCAGGCTAGGAGGGAGGGCAGTTGGGGGTAACTAGGCTGGCAAAGGGGGTAATTAGGGGCAACCCTTCACCTCATGCATGAATTTGGTGCATCAGACCTATAGTTTTTAATATAATGTTAGTGGTTACCACTGGCAGGTGGAATTGTGAGTATCTTTAAATTTCTGGCTTTTCAAATTTTATACTTGTTTTTATTTTGTAACAAAAAAGTCTTAATATCACATCTTTTTTTTTTTTTAGTATTTTACACTACTAATTCACATTAAGCTTCCTGCCAATGGTATATATGGGTATTCTATATAATAAAGAGATAATATGCAAATTGACCATCACACCCTCACACATAAGATAGCTACCCTCATGTAGTCACAAGATGGCTACCCTCATGTAGTCATAAGATGGCTGCCCCCATGTCATCACAAGTTGGCTGCCACAAGATGGCCGGCAAGGGAGGGCAGTTGTGGGTGATCAGGCCAGCAGGTGAGGGCAGTTGTGGGCAACAAGGCAAGGAGGGGAGGGCAGTTGGGGGTGATTGGGCTGGCAGGGTAGGGCAGTTGGGGGCGATCAGGCCAGCAGGGTAGCAGTTAGGAGTTGATCAGGCTGGCAGAGGAGTGGTTAAGGGGTGATCAGGCTGGCAGGCAGAAGTGGTTAGGGGGCAAACAGGTAGGCAGGCAGGCGAGAAGTTAGGAGCCAACAGTCCTGGATTGTGAGAGGGATGTCTACTGCACAGGGATTGAGCCTAAACTGGCTGTTAGACATCCCCTGAAGGGTCCCAGATTGAAGAGGTTGCATGCTGGGCTGAGGGACACCTCCCTCCCAGTGCATGAATTTCGGGAACTGAGCCTCTAGTACATAAACTATAAATGTGTATACTTATGTAATTAAACATATAAAATAAATACATATGTTTACAAGGGCAGTTTTCACATGACTTCTCCTGTGATAAAAGGCCACCAAAGAAGGTATAGGATTTATGCTACATAAACAGAACACACCAAGGCATCTGGCCTTCAAATTCTTGGGCTTTCCTACCTGGAAACCCTGCTGGGGAAAGTTACCAATTCTCAGGCTGTCCACTTCAGTTACTCTGCTATTGTAGAGCTCCAGTGTAAGTGGTTATGGAAGAGCAGTTGCTATAGCAATGCAATCTGACTGAATACCAGAATGTGTCTAAAATTGGTATAAGTGCCTTTTTCAGGATTTCCTCTGAGGATTAATCATTTTCTAAGAACTAAATCTTCTTTTTTTTCCCCCTTCTCCTGTTAGAACAATGGTGCCAGAGTATCTCACCCAGTTCTAGGAAAAAATGAGGAAGGGTCTGAAAAAGACAGAGCTTGATGGTTGAAAGACCAGATCCACAAAGGAGCCATTTCCTACAGATACTCTGACCTCTTTGCACACCCTGCCTCTTGGATGGCTTTGTCACCTTTGGACCACCTTTGTCCCTTAGCTGCCTCAACCAGTATGGTTTGTTCACTAATTTGTCTTGCTGCCTGTTTTCTCATTTCTCTCCTCACATTCTTGCTCTCTGAAGGGCCTTAATTCCTATTTTTTTCTTTCCTGCTGTCTCTACACAAGGATTCCCAAGTCAGAGCTATAGCCTAACCCTCATTTCTACCCAAGCCCACTACCTACCTTCCTGGGATCCACAGGATGTTCCACTTAGAAAGCTGCAGCCCCTAAGATGGGGTCTTATTTACCTTTCCACTTATTGCCCAACTTCCACCATGCCACCCACCAATATGAGCACAAAGTTCCCAGACTGGCAATTGCTTGAAGATCTTTTTTTTTTTTTTTTTTTTTTTTTTTTTTTTTTCCCTTTCTTGCAGTTCTTGAAGTTACCCTGTTTCACCTCCCTGTCTTGCCCAAGCCACATCCTCTGTCTGGAAGGTCCTCCTTGTCCTCCCTCCTACTAGTGCTTCTGGAGTCTGGAAGCCTCCCCCCAGGCTGGACTAGGTCTCCTCCTTTGTGCTCCCCACTCACTGGCACATGTCATACTGAACATCATTGTTTAAGTCCTGTCTGTCTTTCCTCACTGGGCTGGGAGCTCTTTACAGCAGGATTGTGTCTCATTCATTGCTGGCTTCCTGGAGCCTAGCACATATAAATGCAGAAGTAGACCTGTCATCATCAACGTTCCCAAACCACCCACCAGCCCTGAATCCTAATGTTGCCATTCCCACAGATTAACAGATTTCAAGGTGTCTTTGCTGGCTTCCTTTAGTTCCATGAGTGTGTGAGTGTGTGTGTGTGTGTGTGTGTGTGTGTGTGTGTGTGTGTGTATATATATATATATATATATATATATATATATATATATTTTTTTTTTTTTTTTTTTTTTTTGCACTAAAGTCCTGGTGCATGAAATTTGTGCACTAGAAAGGGGGTGTCCCTCAGCCCAGCCTGCAACTTCTCCAATCTGGGATCCCTTGGGGATGTTCCTGGGGAGTCAGGCCTAAACCGGCAGTCGACATCCCTCTCACAATCCAGGACTGTTGGCTCCCAATTGCTTGCCTGCCTGCCTTCCTGATTGCCCCTAACTGCTTCTGCCTGCCAGCCTGATCACCCCCTAACCACTCCTCTGCCAGCCTGATTGATGCCTAACTGCTCCTCTGCCAGCCTGATTACCCCTAACTGCCCTCCCCTGCTGGCCATCTTGTGGCAGCCATCTTGTGTCCACATGGGGATAGCCATCTTGTGTGTTGGAATGACAAGTCAATTTGCATATTACCTTTTTATTAGATAGGCTAGAGGCCTGGTGCATGGGTGGGGGCTGACTGGTTTGCCTTGAAGGGTGTCCTAGATCAGGGTGGGGGTTCACTGGGGGAGTGGGGCAGCCTGGGTGAGGGGCCTGTGGTGGTTTGCAGGCTGGCCACACCCCCTGGTGACCCAAGCATAGGCCAGGGCCAGTTGGAAGAAGGTATCTGGGATTTATTTATCTTCTATAATTGAAACTTTATAGCCTTGAGGGGAGGCCAGGGCAGGCCAGGGTGGTGGGAAGCTTGGATTCCTCCATCGCTGGGGACAACCCAAGCCTCTGGCTGTTTCCAGCTCTGTAGCACCACCATCTTTGTTGGAATTTATTTATTTTCTATAATGAAAACTTTGTAGCCTTGAGCAGAGGCCAGGGCAGGCCAGAGCAGATGGGAAGCTTGGCTTCCTCCATTTCTGGGGGCAACCCAAGCCTCCTGCTTGCTCCAGCTCCGTGGTGGCAGCCATTTTAGTTGGGTTAGTTTGCATACTCTCTCTGATTGGCTGGTAGGCGGAGCAGAGGTATGGTCAATTTGCATGTTTCTTTTTTATTAGTGTAGATATTTCAGAGAGGAAGGGAGAGGAAAGAAAGAGATAGAAATATCAATGACAAGAGAGAATCATTGATTGGCTGCCTCTTGCATGCCCCCTACTGAGAATTGACTAGAATCAAACCTGGGATCCTTTAATCTGCAGGCTGATGTTCTCTCCACTGAGCCAAACCATCTAGTGCTAGCTCCATAAGTTTTTATGATACTTCCACTGCAGTTTTCCACAAATTAGCATTTGTTTATGGCCACATTCATCATCTTAACTCTATTCCTCAGCTCAGACTAGATTTCACCTAGAGGCTACTTACTGCCTGAGGTCCGTGAACTGGCAGCTTCCTTCACCAGGCTACTCTGCATATGGCCACCAAATTCATGGTTCTAAATTTTGCCACCTTGGTCCACAGGCCATGCCTTGACATGCAGGGCCAAGACCGCCTGCTCTCCCATTTCTCTTGTGTCCTCCTCCACTCCCCGCTTGCTCCTCCTCTCATGTAACCCAGAAGTTCTCCTTACCATTCCCGAGTGTGAATGTGGGTGTAGCCACCACTGTATTTTGCTGCACCCTCCCTTTGTATCCCTCTACCTTTGCCTCCATTGTTTCTATTTCTCCTCCCCCACACACACACACACCTTCTACTAGACACATTTAAAACATCTTTTCTTCAGAGAGTTCACACAGCTAAATCCTCTGTTATGGGTTAAGTTGTATCACCCCCTCAAAGTTATATGTCAAAATCCTAATCCCCAGTACCTTGGATGTGACCTTATTTGGGAATAGTGTCATTGCAGATATAATTAGTTAAGGTCATACTTCAGTAGGATGGGTCCATCCCAATGTGAATGTGTTCATATAAAAAGGGAAATTTGGACACTGAGAAGGCATACAGGGAAAACACCATGCAAGGAGGCAAAGGGAGAAGACAGCTAAGGAGACAGGCCTGGAGCAGACCCCTTTCACAGCCCTCGGAAGGAACCAAGCCTGCCAACACGTTGACTTTGAACTTCTAGCCTCCAGAACTGTGAGACACTTTCTGTTGTTCTAAGCCACTGAGATTGTAGTACTTTGTCACAGTGGCCTAGCAAACTAATAAACAGTCCCCTATCAATTTCCCTGGCTTTAAATTCTCTTCTCCTTTATGCCTACATTCAGCCATCTGTGCCAGTGTTTGCCTACTGCCTTAAACCTACTCTCTGCTGGGCCCAGGAGCACATTCCTGACTCCCTAATAAGCTTCTGATTCCTCAAGGGCAGCATTCCCTTTGTGCTTTTTTTTCATCCTGATAGGGCCTGGCATTTTGCTGCCTGGGCCTGGTACAGAGCCTGGTTCAGAGCAGATTGAATTGAATGAAGCAATGCCTTGCTCCTTGTCACTACATTACATAGTTTTTCTAAACCTAATGAGGTCAGACAGGAGGCCATGGGCTCTAGGGTACTGGGAGAAAGACTGACTGGTAGCTTTCAGAGCTTCTATTGACCTTGGGAGCATATGGGGTGTTAGGTAGAGGTGGGAGAACTGCAGGGAAATCATCTAGTCCAACCCTCTCATTTTACACAACAGGATGTCGGGGCAGCAAGAGCCAGCGCTGGCACTGAGCCTGACCTTCTGACTCCCAGACTAGTGTTGTGGACAAGGGCTGTCTATCCTAGGGGAGAGGGGCAGGCTGACAAAAAGGCATTTATCGGATGACCAGGGCAAGATCTGTAGACAGGCCAACATGCTACAGGCCTAGTGATTCACAAAAGCTCTAGGACAATGAATGTGAAGGGAGAGGTGATTAGTACAAAGGGGTGGTACCTGTGGGGCAGGTAGGAGCTCTGTAAGACTAAGAGTGGAACATGGGTGCCACATGATATCAAGGGTGATAATCACAATGGTCACCACGTGTGCAGAGTGCAATGGTCAGCTGGAGTTCTGCCACAGCCCGGGGAGATTCCTGTCACCAGTCAGGATTGGCAGGGGCTGGGAGGTTGGGGGCACAGCTGTGTGCCCAGTATGAATGTGGGTGTAGCCACCACTGTGTTTTGCTGCACAGGAATTGTTCCTTGATACAACTTTTGGAACTAAGAGCCCCACTAGAAAACCCAGGCTTTTCCAGAACAAAGTCAAGAAAAAGACATGCCTCAGCATTCTGTATCTTATTGGAGGGGGAAAATTGAGTTCAAACACAAGTATATTAGAGCACGTGATTAACATTGTAACCATACAGCCTACAGCCCTTCAAAATTATGCCATGAAGGGGTTTCAATGATCTGAGGAAATACTTAACGGTATTATTTTAGGTGGAAAATGCCGGTTGAACTAAAGGTGTAGTCAAGAACTCACCATGTAAAGCAATGAGCAAAGAAGGGGTATATCCAAAATGATCATCGAGTTTAGCTGTGATTTTTTTAACCTAGTCTTTTTTTTCTTTTATTTTCTCCTAGATATTCTAAATTTCTATGCAGAGCACATATCATTTACAGAGTGTAAAGATAATTGTTTTATTTATTTTTAGACACTAATTGTGTGCTTATAAGAAAATATAAGCTGTCAGGGTTGGCTTCATTCTGTGTGGCTTTCTGCTATGCTCTCCAGAAATGTTCTCCCCAACCCAGAGGAAGTCCCACCCCAGATGGTTCAATCCATTTACTCACATTCTGAATACTTCTGGAGTTGGTCAAATTCTTCTGAAGTGAGGGAGACCCAGCGTTCTTCACTCATCTTTAAGCTGGTTATGAGCGCTTGAGGCCAGGGATGGAGTTTTGTTCACCAGGGTGAAGTTGTGGCCCAGCCCAGGGCCTGGCTCATTGCAGGTATGCGATGGACAAGCTCTCGGGGAGACTTCCCGAGGACCAAAGTGTCTATGGCAGCAGGGGGTACCTTTCAGCAGATGAGCAAAGACCTCTGCTATTCCTCAGGGAACATCCTTCTGTCTGCAGTCAAGGTAAATCCAGAAACCCTTGCTCTACCTGGGCAGAAGTAGAAAGGACATTATGAATGAGAGCGTTGGAACACATAAGGCATCTTTTCTTATTTAAAAATCCCCAAATTTCCCTTGCTGGAAGACTTTAGGAGGGGGTGGTTCTGAAGGGAAGGATTTTTTTTCAGGGAAGCCTGAGGAGGTCATGGAGACAAGACCAGCACAGCCCCAGACAGGTGTCTGACAGGTGGGGATGGGTGGCCTGTAGGAATAGGTGGCCATAATTTTAAACTCAGAGAAATTTTAAATATCTCCCATGAAAGGAGGCAGTAGAGACAACTAAGGGCATCCTCAGGCATGAAAATGCCTCAGGCTGCTGGATGCCTCATGTAAGTGCAAGGACAGTAGCCTTTGTGGGGTGATTTGAAAGGTGAGCCATTCTCTCCATTGACTCTAAATCCCACCTTAGAGCTGCCCACTCTGATGAGTCACTCTGTAAATACAAATACCCCCAAGCCTGGCTCACATCCTAATGAAGGAAGCACCTTTCTTTCCTCTCAGAACCATAAAAAGAAGTGATTAGAGAGCAGGCCTGTGGGCCCAGTGCAGAAGTTCCCAAGGAAGGAGAGGAGATGGAGTCTGACAAATACTTTTAGCATCTTATTCTCTGAGCCCCTCCTAGCACCCTGGCTCTCACCATCAGTCATTAAATCAGTGTAGTAGGTTGTGAAATGACTATAGTGGGCCAAAACCAGCACTTAATAACAGAATAGCAGAGAATGGAATGGAATGAAATGGAGTTGAAAATAAGACTAGATCTTCTACCCTGGCTGGTTTGATTCTTGGTCAAGGACATGGACCTGGGTTGCAGGTTCGATCCATAGCCCTGGGTCAGGGTGCTTGTGCAGAAGATAACCAATTAATGTTTCTCTCTCTCCTCTTCCTTTTCTTCCCTTTCACTCTG
The DNA here is from genome assembly GCF_964339955.1 of Pipistrellus hanaki. Taxonomy (NCBI): domain Eukaryota; kingdom Metazoa; phylum Chordata; class Mammalia; order Chiroptera; family Vespertilionidae; genus Pipistrellus; species Pipistrellus hanaki. The sequence continues at coordinate 40,752,823 of NC_140504.1, forward strand.
TCTAAACAAATCAACAGGAAAAACTATACTCAGATAAGGATTAACAAAAAACAAAGTGTATCTCCTTTCAGTTATATACACATGTATATATTGATCATAATGTAAAATATATTTCTTATTCTCAGTTGAGGTTAAAAAAATGTTGGAAAGCCACAAACCAACCTAATAGGAAGGTAGATAAAGACCAATGTTACCAAAGAATGAGCCCAGTTTCAACAAAACAGGATCCATTGTGGAGAGTTGGACTTCAAGGCAGGTCTGGGGAGCCTGGGGCACATGAGGAATGGCAGAGGGGCTGGAGGAAGCCACCTAGTGAGAAGATAGATTTGTACAGTTCTCTGGACCTGGAAGGCTAAACTAGATCTTAGAGAAGATACTGGAGGGAGATTTGGGCTCTGTCAAGACCTTCCATCAATCAGAGTTCTCCAACAGTATGTGGGAATGCACAACTAGGGAGTGAAAAGCCTCCATCCAAGTTCTAGTTTCCCTCATTAAAAATTCTAATTCTCTCTTGAATCCACCAGCCAACTGGATTCCTCCTTGGCACCTGCTCTTGCCCAGGTCCCCAGTGACTTCATTGCCAAATCCAACAGGCACCTTGGAGGCCTTCCTTACTTCATTTGCTCTCTCTGCAGACCTTGATATGACACAAAACAACCGCCTTGAACTTCTTTTATCTTTCTGAGTGTTCCTCTTCAGTCTCCTCTGCCTCTTCTTTTGCCATCATTACATATAGGAATTTCCAGAATCCCATTCTGAGCCTTCTCCTCATTCTCTATCTCTCCCCTTATGGCTCTCATCCACCTCCACAGATTCAGTGAGTTCTGGGCATGCTACTCTGACCTACACTCTCTTCTCACTCTGATCCGAATATCCAGCTCTCACTGGTACTCCCCTGTATATCCCAAGCCATTCCAAATTGACCCTTTCCCATGCCCCCCACCCGCCTCTCCTCTGCATTCTAGTTGTGCCCTGAGAGGAACCAATACTTAGCCTGAGCACCTCCTCCTTTCTTTCCTGCCAACTCTGGGCACCAGTTCCAGAGAGTGACTGTCCACTGTGTGTTCCCTCCTCAACATCACACCAGCTGATATATTAACTCAGACCCTCGTCTTCTTTAGCCTGATTTCTGACAACAATGTCTTGCTGCTCTCCCTGCCTTGGTTTTGCTCTCCTCCCCTTGGTTTGCTCTAAATTGCCAACCAGATCATATCTCTCTCAGTAATAAAATTCTTCAGTGGTTTCTATTGCCTATAGAATTGGATATAATCTCCTTTGCATGATACACAAAGCTCTTTATGATCTGACCTCTGATTTTTGTTTCAGTCCAAAATTGAGGGGTAACCTTTAAAAACATTTTCCATCATACCAGGGAATTTAACATTACAACTGCTATTACCCCTGCTGCTGAACACTTATTTCTCACTGTGCCTTGTGCTTTACATCTACTATCTAATGTAGTCCTCGCAACAACCATGTAAAGAAGCTATGCCTCCTCCCTTTTCAGGTGAGGAAAATGAGGCAAGGTATTGAGTGGATATAGTGAAGAGAAAGAAGGAAGCCCAATGCAAAGTTTTGTGTAAGAATGCTTCTCTGATATATATTCTGTGTACTTTCAAGGCATAGCACTCTAAGAGAGCCCAGAGACACACTGCATGAGAGAACCCCATGGCACTCAAAATCAGAAGGCAGGAAATCTGAATCCTGGCTATGATTCCTATACTACTTAACCCTAGACAATTTTTTTTTGTTTCTTGAACCTCGTTTCTCTATCTCAAAAATGGGAATACTAATTAAAAACTTCACTGAGTTACTGTTATGGTTAACTCAGGTAATATATGCAAAAAATCCACCCCCAAACCCTACCTAGCACAATGCCTATCATACCATGGCACTCAATAAATAATCATTGCTATCATCCTATTGCAAATACAACACAGCAATATGACTTAAACAACCAGGTGAGTGCAAATGGGTATCAAGTCTTTATCTACTTTAGGGGTGTCGAACTCAATCAGAGAAGGGGCCAAAATCTAAAATCCAGCCTAAATCGCGGGCCGAATGGTTTACTGAACAGTCATAAACTGACAATGTCATAAACTGACAGCGGAGTGCAGTGATGACAGCGTGGTGTGGGCCACATTGCAAGGCCTGGCGGGCTGGATTTGGCCCGCGGGCCTTGTGTTTGACACATGTGATACTTGATCTTATCCTGCTCCAGGTTGTTGTAATTTTGTAATTACTCATCAAACTTTTATCCACTAGTTTAGCATTCACTGATGATTTTTGACAGGATTAATTATTACTATGCTAGTGAATTTCTAATCCCATTGTTCCCTCTATATTTATTAGTTGGGATTCTACTGAGGAAGAGTTTTTTTCATTATTCCTTTCAGTTTATTTATACATTTTAATTTATACTATAAAAATACATATTATATAAAGAAATATTAAATACTAGAGGCCTGGTGCACTAAATTTATGCACTCAGGGGGGTCTCTCAGACTGGTCTGCACCCTCTCCTAGTCTGGGAGCCATCGGGGGATGTCCGACTGATGACTTAGGCCCACTCCCCACAGTGAGCACAGTCAGACATTCTTAGCACTGCTGCAGAGGTGGGAGAGGCTCCTGCCACCACCACTGCATTCACCAGCCATGAGCCCAGCTTCTGGATGAGTGGCACTCCCCCTCTGGGAGCACACTGACCACCAGGGGCAGCTCCTACATTGAGCGTATGCCCCTGGTGGTCAGTGCATGGCATAGTGACATGTTGTTGTGCCATTTGATCGATTTGCATGTTAGTCTTTTATTATATAGGATAAACATAATATATGATTATAAACAATATTTATATAAATATGTATGAATGTATACTGTATTTAGATTTTATATATTTACTTATATTAATGGATTTTTATTTTGTTCAATAGGTTATAATTCATTGCTATCATTATTTGTTTTGATTCTTGAGTTGCCCCAGATTTGGTCAGTTGAAAGCTCATTTGCTGTGGTTCTTTGTTCTTTAGACATAGACCTATCATTCTGTGAGCATATCTTTATTTTCTGGGACTACAAAATGTTTCAGGCTTATCTTGTCCTTCCTCAGTTCTAGTCCTCAAATCAGCCATTTCTCCAAAGCTCTGATTTCTTTTAGTGAAGAATCATATTTGAAACCAAAGTGTGGGCACTAGTTATGCACATTGCTACTGCGGTGTCATTGATTTTAGGCCATGAAAGGGACAGAGCTAGGAAGTACATGCATGTATACACATACATCTCATCTGTGGCTATATCTATTTATCTATCTATCTATCTATCTATCTACCTACCTACCTATCCATCTGTGGATTGTCTTTCACACATTGTTTTGTTTTGTTTTCCACTTAACCATGTATCCTATGAATCACTCCATATCTGTTCGAGATCTTCCTCATTTAGAACCAAATTCAAATTTGACTTACCTGTTTAAATCTTCCAGAGGCTTCTCTTAGCCTCCAGGATAAAGAGAAAGCTCTTTAGCCAGTTCCAGAAGATTCTTTATCCATGGTACAGCTCACATCCCCAACCTCACCCCAATTACCTTCTGCCCCACCTGCTTCACATTCAAATCCCTACCTGCTCCACATTCCAGCCAAATCAATCTATTCCCTATTCTTAGCATGTGGTGTCGAATGATAAACCTTACAAACAGTAGTTAATGGACTGACAAAAACACTATGCCTTTAATCTACCTGGAATGCCCTTCACTCCTGCCTTCCCATAATGAACCATTACTCATGTCTGGTTCTACTTCTTTCCTATGGCTATTTCAACTCTTTGAGCAAACTAAGCTCTTCTACCAGCTGTGTTCCTATAGATCCTCTATATTTCTCTATCATGGTAGCTGACAGTCTTGTGTTAGAGACAGACACCCCAAAAGATAATTAACATGTGAGCTGGTGAGAGTAGTGGTACAGATATGTACAGGGAAGTATGGGGCTATCCAATGCATCTGAAGCAGACACAGGGGAGTATAAAAAGAGCCCTGAAGGAGCTGAGAAGGGGAAATAGATAAAGAAATATATGTTGCAATAACTCAACAAAAACTCATATTATTATCTCTGTTGTCCCATTGTAGCTCAGTGCTTGGCTTCTTGGTGAATGGGACTGTATAATTCTCTATTTCATCAGGAAAAGTTAAAGGCAGGAAATGCTGCCTGGCTCTCCAAATGGTACCTGCTAACCATCCTCTCACATTACAGCCCCCTCTGGTTCTCTGCCCTTTGATAAAGATGACAGCTACCATACAAGAGGCCTTGCTCCTGCTGACATCATCCAGCATTTCCTTTTCAGCAGCCTGACGCATTGCTCTTCTCTGGGAGGCTCATGACAGTATGAACAGTCTGCTTATTACCACCCTGAACATCTTGACTGACAGACAAAAAAAGTAATAGTTTCCTAAATAACACTCAGATTGGATATTGTCAGGCTTGGATGGGAAGAGAGTGTTTTATGTCCCTACAGCTATTCTACCCACAGCAACAGCTTCAGCTCCCTGGCCTCAATTTTCATGTCTATAAAATGAGGGGGGTGATAATAATGGTTTCTAACTCATTTTCTAGCTCTGCAACTTCACATACTGGATCAAACTCTATTTGTTCTGAACAGATGTCAGCATGGAAATCTCAAATCAGGAGGAAGATGGCAAATTCAATGGGCACTGAATTGCACCCCAGGTCTCTATTCATTTGAATGAATCAGCCATGGCCAATTATCCAAGAACAAACACCTCTTCATCTCCTCTTGGCTCTCATAAAAACATTAATTCATGAATATGGCATCAGATCAGGGGAGCTTATTTGTATGCATCTGATGACTTATAACAAACCCATAATGAGTATATTTTTAAAAGGTAAGAATGACTAAAAGTTAGAAAGAGAAAAACCCCTTTCTTCACAGGTTTGTGAGGAGTCACGTGTTAATAACTGCTCCATCTCTGGGGTTTTGCTCCTGCTGATCCTTTTTCAACTTGGTCATGCTCATGCAGCCTCTGGAGTTCACTTAAAACCTTAAAGAAGTTCTCTAAGAAGCTCCCTTTAATTTCCTGAACTAGGTTGGGCATATCTTCTCTGCTCTCCTTGGGCTTTTCTCCAGTGGCTAGGTGAGACTAAATTCCTTCAGGGGGAAAACAGTGTCCTGCCTGCTTTGGAGGTCTAGCTGCTCCAAGATACATAAGGGTTCATTTCCTGACCACTGGAAAGGTGGTTCTGAACCCTTTTGACTGAGACTGTCTGTATGGAGCAGAAGATCCTACCACATCTGATTGCATATCTCAGTAGAAAAATAGCTGGGTGGTAACAAAGAATTAGAGAAGAACAAAAGGCATAAGTTGGCATAACATTATTGATTGTATTATTTGGAAGAAACTAATTCTAATATATAAAAAGCCAGGGGCTGTCATAACCTAAATGACCAGAAGGACAACCGAACAGCGGGCTGTGTGGGGCAACCAGGCTGGCAGGAGTGCAGTGAGGGGCAACTAGGCTGGGGGGGGGGGCAGTGAGGGGCGACCAGGTTGGTGGGGGGACAGTTGGAGGCAAACAGGCCAGCCAGGGGGGGTGGCAGTAAGGGGCAACCAGGCCAGCAGGGTGAACAGTTGGGGGTGCCCAGGCCAGCAGGCAGAGGCCATTAGGGGTGATCAGGCTCTCAGGGAGGGGGCAGTTAGGTGTGATCAGGCAGGCAGGTAGGCAAGTGAGCAGTTAGGAGCCAGCAGTCCCAGATTGTAAGAGGAATGTCCACAGAGTCCCGGATTGGAGAGAGTGCAGACTAGGCTGAAGGGACACCCCCTCCCCATGCAGAATTGCATGCACCAGGCCTCTAGTCTTATAATAAAAAACATATCAGTGCACACATTTTGTTAAGATAATTATCTATAAACTTCCTATATTATAAAAGGCTAATAACAAATGAACCAAACAGCGGAACAACTGGTCTCTATGATGAGTACTGGCCACCATGGGGCAGATGCTCAACATGGGAGCTGCTTCTGGTAGTCAGTGTGCTCCCATAGGGGGAGCACTGTTCAGCCAGAAGCTGGGCTCATGGCTGGCAAGCCCAGCGGTGGTAGCAGAAGCCTCTCCCGCCTAAGTGGCAGCACTAAGATGTCTGACTGCTGGTGGAGAGTGGGCTTAAGCTATCGTTGGATAGCCCCTAAAGATTCCCAGACTGCGAGAGTGTGCAGGCCAGGCTGAGGGACTACCCCCCTCCACCCAGTGCTGGAATTTCATGCACCAAGCCTCCAGTATAAATTATAAAAAATAATCTATAAACTTGTACCAGTCACTTTATTATGTTTAACCCAATAGAATGCTGGGAGTTGCTTAAGTTGCTTGAATTCATCAATTATAGCAGGATTGCATTGGTTGTCTCCAATAAACCATTTGTCCTGATAGTCATGCCCTTTTTAGTCCCTTCTTATCGAGTCTGGCTGCGCCTGTGACTTGCTTTAACCAAGAGAATGCAGTAGAAGTGACTCTGTGCCAGTGTCAGGCCTGTTAAGAAGGCCTTCCACTTTTGTGTTTTTGGGAGCGCTAAACTGGCATGCAGAAGCCCAGCCACCCTGCTAGAGAGACTATAGAGAGACCACATGGACAGAAGGAGGCTTAGTATTACCCAGAGAACTGAACAAACCAGCTGATAATGAGGCCTGAAACCCCCAGTGTGAGGTCTTGTGCAAGCCATTCCTGTCGGCTCTCAGTCATCTAAGCCATCCCAGCTGTGGTGCTGGACATGAAAGACAAAGAGCCCTTTTGGATACATATACTAAGAGCCTTAGTATACATCATGGGGAGGGGAGCCCAGCTGTCCTTGCTGAGCCAAACCTGAATCCCAATGCAAAGAATCGTGCAGAATAATAAAATAATTGTGGAGCCACTAAGCTTGGGGGTGGTTAGTTGTGCAGTCATAAATAATCAAAGCAACCACATAAGGACTTTTGAAGGCAGATTATATGTGTATCTATTTAGTAAGAAAATATGCTTGATTCATGCTTGAACATGTTTGTGTCTTAAAAATCCAGTAATTGGAAAATTAGAGGCCTAAAATACCTTTTAATGCAAATATGTATCATTGCATGCTGTTGGGTTAATCAAATATCCTCCATAAATTAATCAGATAATGATGAAGTTAAAAAACTATAATTTCTAATTAAAAATAATTAAAAAGCAAGAAGAGCAGTATCTGAACACCACAACCAACTCAAAACAAGCCTAACAGTGCAATAACAACGTGACCTTCCCCAGGTCACGGGATTCTAACATCTGGCTGAATGAGGAGGCAGAAGTTGCTGAGCATTTAGAGACAGCCTGACTTCACAGATAACCCACTTAGAGCCCCAAGGGTACTTAATAATGAGCTAATTTGAGTTTATGAATAGCAAATATGAGTAATCCCTAATACCGCATTTTGTAAATTACCATCATATAGTCCTATACAAACATAAAAATCAAAGTCTTGGAATTATGTGCTACTTGTATTTGAGGACTTTGCATCCCATTAGTGGTCTCAGAGTGAACATAAGAATCCCTGCTCTTAGAGAGTTGGGAAAATGTTAGCTGAACAGAGCTGTGTGTGTGTGTGTGTGTGTGTGTGTGTGTGTGTGTGTGTGTTTAGGAGTAGGTACCAAGGGGAGGCCTACAGGCTGCTGAGAGAAGCTGAGATGTGCTCCCTGAAGGGGCTGCCTTTGGCAGAAGAAGACATTGCCAATCTGAGGAGTGTTCACAGCACAGGGGCATCACAGCTTGAGTATGGTCATTCATTCATTTACTTATTCACCCATGCAACAAATCATTAAAACAAGTCAGAGAAGCCACCTCCATTTATAGAGGATGACACATTTGGTGCTTTGCACACTTTAACTGTAACAGTCACTAAACCCTGTGAGGAAGGCATTTTTTAAAATATATTTTTAAAATTATTTAAGAGATGAAGGGACAGAGAGAGATAGAAACATCAGTGATGAGAGAAAATCATTGATTGGCTGCCTCCTGCACATACTACACTGGGGATCGAGCCCACAACCTGGGTATATGCCCTAAATAGGAATCGAACCATGAACTCCTGGTTCACAGGCCAACATTCAACTACTGAGCCACACCGACCAGGCAAGGAAGATATTTTTAATGCCCATTTTACAGCTGTAAAATAAGTAAGATGGAATTGGTATTTGAGCCCAAGTGTGTTTAGTCCTAAAGTCGAGAGTTTCCTTTCACCATACAACCTCTGGATGAATAAGTATTGAGTACATAAAGGACCAGCCTTGTGCTATGTGTTGATACCATCAATAAGCCAACTATGGAAAGCTTAAACCCTCATCCTGGAACTGAAAGGTAAGTTGGAGGCTGGAGGGGAAACCATGGCATGTTTCCTGGAAAGCCAATATTATTTGATGGGTAAAATTTACATTATATAAAACATAAACACAAAATTGAATAGAATGAAAAATATGCAGGAAGTGTGAGGAGACATGAGAGTTGGAACAACAAAATACTGCTGTTGCCCTGGTGCCACTTCTAACTATTCTCAAAACTTGGGAGAATGTTCATTTGGCTTTGCCACTAGGGGCGCTACAGTGGGGATGCTGAAGTGAGGTCATAAATTCCAACACTACAATCTGACTCAGGACTCCACAGCTGAGATGCTGACGCTGGGGAGAGGATTACGACAGGAGGCTTCCTTCACAAAATTACTACCAGAGGAGAACGACTCATCTCCAGTGTCAGGGAGCCTTTTGTCTAAAGTACTGAACACAAGTCAGACACTGGAATTAGACACCAGAATTCAAGTTTCTGTTCTACCACTTAACAATTATGAGACATTAAACAATTTGCTTTTCATCTCTAAATAGGAATACTAATAGTAATACATGGTTCACATGGCTGTTATGAGAATTATTTGTATAATGCTTAAGAGAGTCATAGCAAGTAAAGTTTCCTATCAGTTTATGAATAGCAAATATGAGTAATCCCTATTTGTGGTCCTCACACCAGCAGTACTGGCATCGTTGGGAGGATAAAAAAAGCAAATTCTTTAAGGACAGAGATTCATGGTCAGGCCAATGTTTTGTAACCATTGCTTTACATTAATGTAAGGGGCAGGACTAAGAAGTGAAGCTTGGAATACCTGAAGTCATTCCTTCTCCTTAAGGGGCCCTAAGTAAGGCAGCCAGATTCTGTCTGGATGGATCAAATAATTTCCACTTTCCTGAAGCAATCTAACCTTACAGAAAAGCCAGGGCCCCTGACTGCCTATCATCCTGCATAGCTCCTAAAATTCTTATGCTATGGCATATTCCCTTCAGAATTTTCCTTTCTTTACAAACAGATTCTATGTTTCACACTCTTCCTGTGACATTGTGTGCCTGATAAATGACCCCAAGAAGGCATAGACCAGATAATAGGAATTTCCTATCATAAAGTGAAAGGACAAAAACAAACAGAAAAACAGAAAAACCTGAAAGGATGAGAAAGTGATAGCTCTATTCTCACTACAGCTAATCTCTATGCCAGACATGG